>NC_084461.1:148763333-150151666 GCF_027409185.1 Cynocephalus volans | reverse complement strand
GTCCATGCCCGTCACCTGATGTTCCAGTTTGTGCTTCTCTAATCATTGCACGTGTGTTGATCTTGCTGGCGGTCACAAGTACCCCAAGCCTCACATGGCCTGTGCTTGCAAAGCCTCCCACTATCCACCCCTAGACATCCTTCACCCTTCACTTTGCATATTAAAATAGGAGTTGTTTCTGTGGTGTTCCATCTCAGTGCCTTCTACCCTGTACTCTCTCTGCCCTTTCTCCTCGTTTCATTCCTTGGCTCATTCCTCCTTTTCTTTCTAGATGCTAATCAGATATTGCCTCCTCCTTAAAGAAGCTGTAAAGAATCCTCCCCTCCTTCCTGTATTTCCTTCTTTCTTAGCATACATCACATGTTCCTGTGGCCTTCAATAAACTTTCCTTCCTCACCCAGTAGACTGTAAATTTCTTGAGGAGATAGTCTTGTTGGATTTTGTGTCTCAGAGCATGACACAGAATAGGCACTTAGTAAACACTGTGTTTCTTATTCAATTTATAATTAAGTGATTTTGATGTTTCAACAGGACCATGAATTCTTTGAGGGCAGATCTTGCCTTCTTTTTTCTTCTTCTTCCCTGCATTGTTTGCCCCAGGTAGTAGGTAAACAGTAGGTGCTTGTTATTTGCAATAAGATGAGTTGCATAGTGTCTTAGTAGTCCATTTGGGCTGCTATAACAAAATGTCATAAATTGGATGGCTGATAAAGAACAGAAATTTATTTCTCACAGTTCTGGAGGCTGGAATGTCCAAGATTAAGATGCCAGTGGATTTGGTGTCTGGTGTGGAGCTTCTTCATAGATGCTGCCTTCTTGCTGTATCCTCACAGGGTGGAAGGGGCAAGACAGCTCTCTGGGGTCTTTTTTATAAGGGCACTAATCCCATTCTGAGGGCTCTGCCTTCATGACCTAATACCTCCCAAAGGTCTCATCTCCTGCTACTCCTAATAACATCACCTTGGGGGTTAGGATTTTAACGTATGAATTGGTGGGGAGTTGGGGGGACACAAATACTCAGACGATAGCACATGAGAACATAGGAGGCAGCTAAGGTTGAAATGAAAAATGATGACAGTTCAGATAGTTTAGCAATTCTAAGCTCTTTGGGCCTAAGCTGATATTGAACTCAAGAGACATCTCGATTTTGATCATTGAAGGCAGAAGAGTTTGCCTTTGGAGCCCTTTGCCATCATCCACAATTGAAAAGATGTAATTCATGTTAGGTAACTAGCTCTGTCCATTCTATACTAGCTCTACATCTGGAGACGGTGCTGAATTTTCAGGATGGAACTGGTGGTGTGTGTGTGTGTGTGTGTGTGTGTGTGTGTGTGTGTGTGTGTGTGTGTGTGTGTGTGTGTGTGTGTGTAAAATGAAGACCGACAGATAGCGGTGCAGAGGCCAACCCAGATTTCGCACTAAGTGAACATCTGGGATTCAGCCTGAGACGCCAAGTTTGGATGGGATCTCCAAGCTGTGGTTGGGATGTGGAAGTGCTCGCCTGAGGTGGGAGTGAGCAAGTGAGCGGGGGCTCTTAAACTGTTCTGCAGACTTTAGTTCAAATGCAATAGCCAGAGGGTTGAGAAATCCTCCACGTGCTGGAAAAGCATTCAAAAAAAGGGAATAAGTTAAGGAAGATGTACTCAGATCAAAGCAATAATGCAATCCGAAAAGTGCTCCCTTTCCCGTTTCACCCTGTCCACTTTCCATCCTATGGCTTTAATATATCCAGTTATCTTTCTTTCGTAGGAAAAAAAATAGGAAGAAGAAGAAAAAAAACTTGGACCTAAACCAGGAAGGAAATGCTAGGAGAAAGTGAAATTCTAATTAGTTATAGATGAGAACTGGTCACAGATAATTACTCTACATTCTTTGGCTCATGCCTGAGAAGGCTTAAAAGATCTTTTTTTGTGGCTAGATATGTAGATATGTATCTAAATGCCTAGATAAACACACAGAGAAGCACACCATCATTAACAGATCTTGCAGAGTGCCAGTGTTTAGAATAAAAATGAAAGAGAAATTTGTCATTCACAGGCTAGGAATGTTCGAATCTTTCGCTGTCAGGACTTTTTTTTTTTTTTTTTTTTTCTCACTTTGAACTTACTCAGAACAAAAGGAAAGGCCAACGGGTTCAAACAGGATCGTTTTAAACAGTACACTTCCAGAAAATTTTGCTGAGTTGCACCTGCCCTCTCTGACATCTACCAGCCAGAGTATTTCTCTTTCAATTTGCATCTGTCAGTTTCTTACCTGTGGGTCGAAGGGGTTGGAGACCCAAACGAAGGGCCTAGAATAACCCAGAGAGATCATGGAGAGTGTGGTGGGCTGTGCTCATGCCATCCTATTTAGAACCAGCATTGCTGCATTGTTTTGGGGATTTTAAAAGGAAAAATCCTCGTAGCTGCCTAATGTTTTTTTCTCTTAATTCCTACTAGAAATGACTCTACATTAACCATAGTCTGCACAAGGCATGCTTAATGTCTTGATGGAGCATGCTTTCACAGAGCAGTGCTGTATTCTAAGGAATTCTCAATTCATCCTTTGCTGCTCCCAACACAGCTCTTCCATGTTTATTCCCAGGCGGAAAAGGGAAAGTTAGCCTTTGGGGGCCTTCTACCATTTCCTTTTAGTACCCCTCACTTTGCTGATATAGAAACCTCACTCTGATGCCCCGCCTGGTAGAGACCCTCACCCTGACCTCGGCTCGCTCTGTCCTGAAGCTGCCCCTGCTCTCCGCCTCACCCCACTGTACATATCAGATGGCCAGGGCCTTGTGCTCAAAATTCTCAGGACCCTCTTTCAAGCAGGGTGGCAAGTGATTAATCTGTGCTGTTGTGTTGGTGACCCTCCAGTATCCTGGGTGCAATGCTCTGGAGGCTTCCTAATGAAGTACTCTGGTTTTCATAAAGTGAAATGGCCAGCATGGGGGCACTTGGGCAGCACCGCAACACAGCATACAGCACTTTCTGTTTTCACAAGGTTTACTGTCTTCATCTCATTCACTCCTCAGTAGTTCTGTGAGACGGCTGAAGTAGGTGTTCACTCACTCATTCCTTCAGCCAGCTAGCCAGCAAATACTGATTGAGCACCTACTAGTTGCAAGAAACGATTCTAAGCTCTGAGTTGTAGTGAAAGAAACAGGTGAAAATCCCTCTTTTCCTTTAACGTTTGAATGGATATTCTAATAAATCTCATTATTGCCATTTTTCACATTAAGAAACCAAGATGGAAGGAGGTTAAATCGTAAAGATATGGCTCATTGAGAGCTGGACTTCGAACCCAAGTGTCCTATCCAGCTCTCAGAATACGGAGAACGCAGTTGGTGATCTTAGGAATCATTGTGTCCGATCCACTGTTTTTGTTGCTGGAAGAAACGAAGGCTCGGAGAGGTGCCGTGGTTTACACAGTCACACAGCTCTGAGGCAGAGCTGGGATTATACGGTACAACTTCCCTAAGCCCCAGCCCCATGCCCTGTCCAAGAGTTCTTGGACCCTGCAGGAGTCTGTAATTCACTGACCCTGTCATCTTGTCACTGTTCCCCGCCTGCTTAATGACCTCTACCCCTCCTTACGCAGCAGATTTCATGGCCCATTTTTACAATCACCATAAGCACATTCCCTCAACTGCATTGCCCCTTTTCCTCTATCACAGTTACCTGGAGAAACCCTAACTGTGGCTGAATTCAACCGTCTGTTGTGGGCATCCTCTCACCCGGGGAGGTTGAATGTGCTGAAGAAAAACACATGCTTCTGTCGATGAGTCTCACAACTCATGATCACTCGCCTCCAGTGGGCACTTGCTGCTGCCCGGCAACCCTCCGGCCTTTCCTAGACAACGCTTTCTCACCTTCTCTTCTCAGTCATCAGACACCTCATTCCTCTCCTCAGTCTCTGCTGGTTATCTGGCTCCCTTGTTTGCTGAGAAAATAGAAGTTGTTGGAAGAGACCTTCCACAGACACCTGCCAATGTATCTGCCATACGCTGTCCCCTAGCCTCTGTCTACCCTGCTATTGCTGCAGATGACCCATCTTTGGCCCTGTCAAAAATCATTGCAATCCCTGGTGTGCTGGCATTCCTCCTGTTGCCTTTTTAGGAGCCTCACTGTAAACACTTCCCCATCCCTTGCTTCATTGACTTCTCTCTCTCCTAGATCATTCTCATCAGCATATAAGCATGTTGCAACTTCCCCCATCTTAAAAAAATTAAAAACAACAAAACCACCCTTTAGCCTGTATCCCCTCCTAGCTATCAACCCATTTTCTGTCCCCCTTTGGAGTAAAACATCTCAAAATCATTGTTTTTCCTTAGTTTTTCCTTCTGCTCATTCTTGAACCACTCCAGTTAATAGTTCGCACTTATCCCTTTTCAGGTCACCAAGGAGTAATGAATGCATTGTTAAACTCAATGTCATCCTCACCTTGCCCTACCTCTCAGCAGCATTTGACAAACCATCCCTCCCTCGTTCCCTCCTTCCAACGCTTTCTTCCCTTGGCCTACACAACTCCACCCTCTCTTGCTTCTCCTCCCACTGTGCTGGGGGCTGTTCTCTCCTCTCTCTGGTCTCTAATGGATGGTACAGCCCAGTCCTCACTCCTCTTTATCTTCATCTCCCAAGATGACTATGTCCAGGTTCCTGGCTTTAAGTGCCGCCTGCATCTCTATCTTGGTCTTATTTCTGAACCCCAGGTTTGCATATCTCATTGTCTATTGGCATTTACACTGGGATAATTATAGGCATATCAAATTTAACACATCCAAATCTGTTCCCCGCCTCACCCCCTAGCACTGCTCTACCCATAATCTTCCCCCATCTCGGGTGACAACAGGTCCAAAGTTTCAGATGCACCAGCCAAAACCACAGCACCATTGTCAACTTCCCTCTTTCTTATGCCTCACCCCCAATCCATCTGCAGATCCCATCTGCTATACCTTCACACTATTTCCAGATGTTGGCCACTTCTTAATACCTCTACAGGTGCCACCCTGCTAGCAGGGTAAAGAGCATTCCCAGAGAAGGCAACAGCATGTGCAAAAACCCTGAGCCAGGGAAAGTTGCAAAACTAGAGTATCTCAGAAGGGATCCAGGCATGATTTTGTGTGTGTGTGTGTGTGTGACCAGTAAGGGGATTGCAACCCTTGGCTTGGTGTCATCCACACCGCACTCAGCCAGTGAGCACACCAGCCATCCCTATATAGGATCTGAACCCGCGGCCTTGGAGCTCCCAGTGCCGCACTCTCCCGAGTGAGCCACCGGGTCGGCCCACAGGCATGATTTTGAATCTGGGAAACTGCCTGCCCTGTTGGCCCCATTATGAGATGTGTGGTGAACAGGTCACTATGGGGATCCAAGCTTTGGCCATTGCCAAGTAGTCTGATTGCATAGAATGGATCTGGCCAGCTCCAAGGAGATACATGACTGTTAAGTTGCATGTGCATTATATCTGCAGTGTGTGCATGCATTCACATGTGTGCATAAGTGTGTGCTTTCTCCCACTCTAGACATATTTTCCTGGGGTCTGAGCCCTAATGTAGTTTCATGTGCAATCCTCTAGGAGATCCCCAGAGACCCATGCTCTTGACTTTAGTCCTAGGGAAAGCAGCCTGTTGCATTTTTCTAGGCAAAATAACTTAGCTTTGTGGGTCAGCCACCTGGAACCAGGGGCCTCTCGGTGCCCTTTGGCTCTTTCTCTGCAGAGCCAGTAGTTTTCCACTGCAGCTGCATAGACAGGACTTTTACTCTCCTTCTCCCCTACCCACTCCTTTCCTCCTGAAATCAAGGTCTTCTGGATGCAAGGGTGTTTGGCCATATGGCAGCAGCTGGAGCAGGGGTCAGAGGCAAGGCAGGCTCAGGCCATGATGTGTTCTGCATTTCCCTAACAGCCGTGTAATTGGAGGAAAATTGGTCCAATGTGAGGTGCAAGAAAGTTCAAAAGGCGGCTGTTTGGGGGCTTTGAGCATGTTTTCTTTTCATGCTAGTGTACTAAGCCAGATCTCAGTAAGAGATCCTGGGCCAGCCCCAGAGTTCTCTAGAACTGCATATATAGGGCACCTAGAGTCACCTGTAAGGGCAGGCAGGGCTGAGAACACACTCCAAGAAGTTTGAATGGACAGATCCCTTAGGTCTGAGAGAGAAACAAGGACAAAATGCTCTTAATACGTGGCCCAGGATTCCCCACCTGCTCTGGGGGCAGTGATTTTCTGGGACCCTCAGAGCCTTCTTCTGAAACCAGAGCAGCAGGGTCAGCAAGTAGGCTGGGGACAGAGACACAGGGTCAGTTTCCTAGTCTGCTTTGACTCAGTTTCTCCAGCTATAAAATGGACAAATATTTCTTGTCACTGGCCTCCCTCCTGGGATTATTGGGTGGCCTCCTGGTCAACCAAGCACCAAAGAGTTAAGGAAGCAGAATGACAAAAGGGTTAAAATCACAAGTTTTGGTGTTCAAGAGTCCTCTGTCCGAGTCTTATTTATCTGCTGTGTGACTTTGGATAAGTTACACAACCTCGCTCTGCCTCCATTTCCTTATCTAAAATAATGACCATAACAATGTCTACTTAAGGGTGGAGTAAGATAATGTATATAAAATACCATCCCACTTAGCATATTGTTAAGTGCCCTATGTTAACAGAAAAAAGGAAGGAAGAAAGGACAAGGATAAAGAGATCATTACTGCTGCTTTGATGCTTAAAGCATAGTCCTCACCAAATATCCAAGTGTTCCTGTAGATTTCCCAGCTTCCTTTGCAGTTAGGTTTGTGCCATGTGATTAGTTCTGGCTAATAGATTGAGTACAGAAATATGAGCCCCTGCTGGGTAAAGAGAAGTAAGAGCTGGTATTCTTTTTCCCTCCATCTCTCCCCCTGGTAAAGTGGTCTTGGAGTTCACATATTCTCTACAGAGTCATGCAAATGGACCAAGCCCTGTATTTGAGTGTGGAACAGTGTTTATTGTGTTAACCCAGTGAGATCTTGGAGTTAATTTGTTACTGCCTTGCTGACCAATACAGTCCACTCTGTAGGAGAAATAAATCTTCTGTATTTCTGAGCTCTTAGGGCATCTCAGGATGATGATAATGATAATAACAGTAGCTGCAACAACTCCCATTTATTGAGCCCTTGAGAAACACTGCAAAGCTCATGCAGATGCTAAACCATTCAGTCCTCTCAGGTATCCTATGCGGTGCATGTTTTGCTATTACATAATTGTTATTTTTTAAAAAGGTTCTCGTAAACAACCTCAATGAGGGGGAAAAAAACTGCTTAGAGGCAAGAATTTTAGACTATGACAACCAAGTTATTTCTCCTACAGAAATGTCAAAAATAAAGGTTTTTAATTGCTATTAGAATATTTGGAAGTTACAAACGGAAAATAACTGATTTTCAGAATTGGCACGTGCCAACCTAAATGTCATTGAGCAAATGCCTAATAGTATGGAAGACAAATCTCAGGTCAACTTGCTTCTAAACCATTGAAATAAATTCTTGGTTGGGCCATAATTGCTATCAATGGGAGGCCCCATTACAGCTCAGTAAAGCTGTTTACCTATCCCTCCAAAAAAAAAGGAAACCCCAAAGGCAGAGTAGTCACTCAACTAACATGGCCATGGGTGTGGAGGCAGTAGGCCAATAGGCTTTCTTGCTACACATGTGGGGGCCATTTCTGATCATGACATTGCTATAAACCAATAACCATCACCGTTCAGGTTCCTAACTGAGTTGATCAGCTGACATCCAGTTTGCATTGTGAAAACTTGCATAGTGGGGAAAAAAGCCTGAATTCACTTTGTGTGACCAGTGAGGAAACCAAGCAAGTGTGAGGCCAGCTGTGGCTATAGCAAACGACTGGTGGGAACAGTCCCAAATCTGGGCTCTCTGCTCTTTTGACTCTCCCAAAGTTCACATTTTTTGCCCCTGATTTACAGTGACCTTTTACATCCTCATGGATGATGGTCCCTCCTCCGAGCTGATGTTCAAGGCCTCTGCAGTTTGGTCCTGCCCTTGCCCTGAAGCCTGCTGTCATCCCTGGGTTTTCCTGGCCTGGAGCTGCATCTCACAGGAAGCCTTTTCCCTCTCTTTCTCTCTCCACCAGGTACCACATGGAACTTCTGCTCTGAATAACAAAGCTGCTTTAGCCTTTGCTGTTTAGACATGTGAGTGTTTCCAAAACCACCAGTAGACCGAGAAAGAATCCAGGCTGCCTACTGCCTGGGGAAGGGGAACCACCCGAGTTCATTACTAAAGTGAGCAGTCCTGGTGACCTTCAGGGGTTAGCACACATGGACTTTCTCCCTCCCTAAGGCCTTAGCCAGACAGCTGGACATTCCACACATCCCTGAGAAAAGGAAGGGACTTGCTGTGCTGTGGGCCATGCCTGGGCTGGAGTCCCCTCACCCCTGTCCTTTCCCCAAGGAGGGGAAGCAGTGAGCCCTACCCCCTTCTTGCCTTGGTGGCCAGTGAGGCAGGTGAGTCTGGAAGCTGAGTCTCCAAGAAGTTTCTGGAGGATGCAGACAGACTCAGGCAGGCAGTCCCCCTGCGAGTCCTGTTTACCTCCAGACAGAATGGCTCTCCTCATCTAGCCCAAGAAGACTGTTGATTCTTCAGGCTTCCCTAGTTGGCCACCCCTGCCTTTGATGTATTCAACAGGCCCTTCTCAAATGTCCCTGTGTGCCTGGTGCTGTGCTGGCTGCTATTGGGACACAAAGGACATTAGACATATTCCCACTCTCAAGGACCTTCAGAACTTAATGGGAAGGTGAAACGCACACATTAGGTGATAAATGAAGACAGTTTAGAATGAAGGGCTAAATTAAATATCAACATTATTCATAATAGTTAAGAGCAGAGGTTTAGCATCAGGCATCTGGATTCAAATCCCGTCATCGTTATGGGTACCTTAACCTTCTTTTAGGCCTCTGTTTTCTATTATAAGGATACTAGCAATACTGATCTCCAAGTGCTTCTGTGGGGATTAAATGAGGTAGTGCATGTAGAATGCTTAGTACAGTGCCTGACTCATGATGTTAGTATTATCACCAGCTACTGCTATTAGTTGTCAAAACATATTTGAGAGAACTCAGTGGTATAGAAATCCTGAATCTAAATGCACTGAC
Organism: Cynocephalus volans; assembly: GCF_027409185.1. Taxonomy (NCBI): domain Eukaryota; kingdom Metazoa; phylum Chordata; class Mammalia; order Dermoptera; family Cynocephalidae; genus Cynocephalus; species Cynocephalus volans. Next base: position 150,142,556 of record NC_084461.1, on the reverse strand, counting down.
TTCTGCGTTATGTTCTTCTCTTCTCTATTCTTTTCATCTGTGATTGGTAATTTCGACTGATCCATTGCTTACCCAAGCCGGAGCCCAGGAGGCCACTTTTCATACCTCCATTGCTGTAACTCCCTCAACCCTCACATGCATTAGACCGCAAAACTCTGTTGATTACACCTCACATCTGTCTCTAACACACCAATACCACTCTCATTCTTTACCAGGTCCTCACACAGGCACAGTGATTACTCAAGAGCCCTCTTAATTGGTCTCCTTGCTTCCAATTTCACCCCCTTCAGAACCAGGTCTACTGCTACTATAGAGAACATTCTGAAATCCAAACCAGATGATCACTCCCTTGCTCAAACACTTTCTGTGGCTCCTTGTTACCCTCCATAAAAAACCAAGCCCAATTTCTTTATCATAACCCACAAGACCCTTATGATAACCACCTCTGCCTACCTGTACACCTTCATTGCTTGTGTTCTCCAGATTCCTCCCTCTTCCAGCAATGTAAGCCTGCTCCCCAAAGTTCCTCCATCTCCTGGCCCTCCACGAGAATGCACGGTGGAGGACTGTTCTCTAGTCTAAAAGTCTCTGCCCATATGTCTCGAAGAGTCACACTTACCCTACAAAACTAAACTCAAAACTACTTTCTTTGGGATGCCTTTCTTTAACCAGGACAGGGGTTAGCTTCCCCTCCTGTATGCTCCCACAATCTTTGCTTACAAGATCATGGCATAATTTTTTGTTTTCATGTCTATCTCCTCCACTAACATATGACATTCTTATTTTTTTATTATTGGTTATGAATATTCATGAGATACAAAGCTGATTGTCACTACTCGTGCCCAAGATGTGATGGCCAGATCTATACTGGCAGCATGCCCATTACCACAAATTGTGACTATACCCCCACCCAATTATCCCCAACCTCCCTCCCCATCCCCCTTTCCCCCACTCCACTTTTTATCCCTAGGTATGCTCTCTCCTTCTACATGTCCAACAAACCGCTGTGGTCTTTCCTTCCTTCTTTCTGTCTTAGCTCACACTTGTGAATGAGTACATGTGGTATTTATCCCTCTGTGTTTTGCATAATTACACTCAACACAAGTTTCTCCAAGCTCGTCGATGTTGTTGCAAATGGGAGAATTTCATTCTTTTTTATGGAAGAGTAGTATTCCATGGTGTATACATACCACATTATCCTTATCCAATCATCCATTGATGAACATTTGGTTGGTTCCATATCTTGGCTATTGTAAACAGAGCTGCAATGAACATGGGAGTGAAGGTATCCCTTCAACATGATGATTTCCATTCCTCTGGGTATATACCCAGCAGTGGGATTGCTGGATTGTATAGAAGATATATCTGTAGTTGTTTGAGAAACCTCCATACTGTTTTCCATAGTAGTTGTACTAACATATAGTCCCACCAACAGTGTAGGAGCTTTTCCTTCTTTCCGTGGTCTCATCAGCATTTGTTATTTTCCGTCTTTTTGATTATAGCCAGTCTAATTGGGGTGAGATGTTATCTAATGGTTTTAATTTGCATTTCTCTGATGACTAGTGATGTTGAGCATTTTTTCACGTACCTGTTGGCCATTTGTATGTCTTCCTTTGAAAAATGTCTATTCAGCTCCTTTGCTCATTTTTTAATTGGGTTATTTGTTTTATACTATGTAATTGCTTGAGTTGCTTGTATATTATGGATATTAATCCCTTATCAGATGAATAGTTAGCAAAAATTTTCTCCCACTCTGTAGGCTGTCATTTCACTTTGTTGATTGTTTCCTTTGCTATGCAGAAGCTTTTTAGCTTGATATAGTCCCATTTGTTTATCTTTTCTTTTGTTGCCTTTGCTTTTGGGCTCATGTTCCTAAAGTTTGTGCCCAGACCTATTTCCTGAAGTGTTTCACCTATATTTTCCCTAGTAATTTTACATTTTCACGTCTTACACTTTAGTCTTTAATCCATTTTGAGTTGATTTTAGTATATGGTGAGTGATGCATGTCTAGTTTCATTCTTCTGCATATGGATATACAATTTTCCCAGCACCACTTATTGAAGAGGCAGTATTTTCCCCAATGTAGGATTTTGTTGTCTTTATCAAATATCAGATGGCTGTAAGCCTGGGGGGTAATTTCTGGGTTCTCTATTCTGTTCCACTGGTCTGAGTGTCTATTTTTATGCCAGTACCATGCTGTTTTGGTTATTATAGCTATGTAGTATAATTTGAAGTCAGGTAGTGTTATGCCTCTGGCTTTATTGTTTTTGCTCAGGATTGCTTTGGTTATCCAGGGTCTTTTGTTTTGTTCCATATGAATTTTAGGATTGTTTTTTCCATTTCTGTGAAGAATGTCATTGGTATTTTGATGGAGATTGCATTGATTCTGTAGATTGCTTTGGGTAGTATAGACATTTTCACAATGTTAATTCTTCCAATCCGAGAGCATGGAATGTCTTTCTGTCTTTTTGTGTCTTCTTTAATTTCTTTCAGTAGTGGTTTGTCATATGACATTCTTAAAGGAAGGGACCATATCTGATTTATCTTTGTATGTTCCTATTGAAAAATGACTGGAAAGATGGAAAGGTGGATGGATGGATGGATAGATGGATGGATGAAAGGATAGATGGATAGATGAATGGATGGGTGGATAAATGTGGTTAGATAGATAAATGAATGATTGGATGTATGGGTAGGTGGGTGGGTGGGTGGATGGATGAATGGATAGATGGTGGTTAGATGAACGGATAAACAAATAGTAAAATGGATGGATGGTTGAATGGATGAATAAATGGATGAATTCAACAAACAAATTGGCAAAAATGTCTTATTATATCTTACAGCCAAGTACATTCAGGAAGGCCTTCTGTGGTTCCACAAAGACAGGGCTCTGTTTCTCGGAGCTTCAGAGTTCAGTCTGAAAATCAGCATGACCTTGCACCTCAGCAGCCAGTGACTTTGATGCTCCCCATTGTTCCAGCAGGAGAGCTGAGAAGGAGTTTTGGTCTTAGAGGGAGATGGCACACCTGGGTGGGCTTTAGCCCATCGTTCACCTAGCCTATGTCCCATTTGCTGACTTCCTTGGCTCTGTCCTCATACGAGTCTCATTCAGTCCTGTTCTCCATCCAGGAATCACAAATTTACCTCTAACTTGAACTGTGGCAGGAGATTTCCACCTCTGGGCCCAGAGTCCCAGAGCAGCAGATGGCATGAGTGCGCCATGGCCAATAGCAGCCAGCTATTGTCTGCAGCCCAGCTCTTATGTGTTCCTCTCTCAGGAGAACAGTGAATTTCATTCTGTCACTTTCCTGTTCAGGAGCTGCTTTTAAAGCAGCCACATGAGAAGCACACCTTATGCGGCTTGGAGCCTTCATCAGCTTTTCAAGAAAGACTTTCAGGCTGGCCTGTTCACTAAGTAAACATAAATAAGTCCTAGAATGACCTGGAAATACAGTATTGCGCTTCTGATACAGAGAACCAGCATACAACCTGCCCAAGCTGAAATGGAAAGGCCTCGAGGCTTTTGGGAGGAGAGCCCAGCCTGGCTGTCCCAGGATCCTCATTCAGAATTTATGAAGCAGCAGGCAGAGCACAACTGGCTCAATTTGGTTGCATTTTTATTTTTGTCCAGCCACAAATACAGGCAAAAACAAAATGATTCCTTCCCTTCCGGGAGCCTTGGAGCCAAGCTGACTTTATTTTTAGCTTCAACTCTGGTTCAAGGCTTTTAGCACACTAAACACCCTACCCACTGCAGGCAGTGGCTGGCCAGATTTTAGGATTTTTGTCTAGACTGGAGAGTTGGTTGTCTGAGTGTAACTCTTACCAAGTTTTTTACAGCTGTGCCAATGGAGGGTGCTTCCAGACAGACCCACATAGAGACCCAGTTCTTGCCCTGAGGGCCTCCAGGAAAGTCCTCTTCAGGGAGAGCAGTGTACCTGGGGTGGATCATTGTCTGGTTTGGGATAGAGGAGGTAGCAATCCTGGGTGAAAAGCAGCAGAGAAGAATGAATGAATGAAAAGGGGAAGGGAGCTGTCATTTATTGAAAGGCTTCAAGTAACATGGTGGTTTGGATCCAGGGCTCTGGAGTCAGACCGATGGGGTCCAAATCCTGCCTCTACAACTTCCTACCGCTGGGCCTTGGAGATGTGCTCTACTTCCCCAGGCTTCGGGTTCCTCATCTATGGGCTAGGGATACTAGTAACACCTCCTCCAGCGCCGCTGCTGTTGAGATGCTGTCCATGTAGCACGTCACTGTGTTTGCCATGCAGGTAGGACTCAATCAGTGTCGTTTTTATTATTATTGTCATGTTCTTATTGCAGTGATAAACACTTGCACATACACCGTGTCATTTAAGACTCACTGTAACCCAGAGAAGTAGGATTATTTTGCAGATGGAAAACCGAGGCTCAAAGTGTTAGGTAACTTGCTCTAGGTCCTACAGCGAGAGCCGATACAGCTGGACTTGAGCCCAGCCCTGGCTAACCCCAAAGTCATTAACACCATGACTTCTCCAGTGTTGGTGGCTTCTAACTATTAAAAAGGGACTTATTACTAAGTGGGAACTGCTCTAAACAAGGAGCTGGATTCCCTTCACCCCCCTTTCCCCTGGGCTCCCTACTCTTTTCCACTTTAGTGACGGGAACGCACAAAGAGTGGATACCAGGAATGGTCACAAGAGCACTGGTCAAATTCACAGTGGCAGAAAGAACAGTGGTTGCCAGGGGCTGGGAGAGGGGGATATGGGGAGTTGTTGTTTACTGGGCAGAGTTTCAATTTTGCAAGATGGAAAAGTTCTGGAGATTAGTCACTCAACAATGTGAATATACTCGATAGTACTGAACTCTACACTTACAGATTGCTAAGATGGTAAATTTTATGTTATGTAATTTTGCCACAATTTTAAAAAGTTAAACAACCAACAAAGAGCACAGGTATAGGAGTCAGGCTGCCATAGAGGTGGGCAGGGAACTAGAGCTTCTCCTGTCCAGCTTCCCAGCCTTTTCTCCCTGCCTCCTCCTACTCAGAGGCCTCCCCGACAGTATCCCTGATCCACCCCCACCCCCACACTTCACGGACCCCGTCAGGGCAAGAGGCACAGTTTTTTGAATGGAGGCTTTTCATAAGAGGTCCTAAATGCTCCTGTCTCACATGCTTTGCTCTTTATGGCCTCCTTCTAGTCCCCCATCCCTCTGAAGTTTTGGTCCATAGGATGAAAAGAGGGGAATAGGAGCAAAATCCCACTCAGAGAATCATGTCTGCTTGGTGCAGGGCTCGGGGTGGGGGGCATGGGCTTCGGGGTCAGAAGCTGTGAAGAAGCTTACCTTTTCTTCTCCTCAGTTTGCTTAGTTCTAAGATGGAGATAATATAGTATCTCATGTAACCAGACATGCTCAGTTCATTCTAGGTGGAAAAATCCATTTAGACTGCAAACTGTTCTTTGGCTCCAGAAGACTCTGGCGACTGTGAGGTATATGCTTTAACAGTGGTTTGGGTGTTCACTGATTTGACTGTAGTATAAAGATGCTAGGGCAAAGAAATTGGGGCTAGCATGGAACAGGGTATGCTTCTTGGCCTAACACTCCAAGAAAGCAGCCTTCATGGAGATCCCAAGAATGGTTCAGTGTCCCTCAGAAACTCGGATGGGCTTCTTTTCTGTGGGTATTTAGTACTGACCATGCTCAGGAGAAACTCTGATTGACTCTCTGTTGGCCGTCATTCAATGTGGGCCATCCCTACCGGGACAAATTTTAAATTTTAAACTTAAGATTAGAAGGAAAAAAATGAACTTTTAGGTAGAAATAAGTGTTATGTATTTGTTTTTGTACCAACACAGTTGTAAAATATATTTCAAGTTTTTTTAATGGAGAAAGCAGCCCACGAAGGCAAAAATGCCAAGGACCCACAGAAGTCATCATGCAGCCCTGCTGTGGTCTGAAGAGCCAGGATGGCAGGGATTCCACTCAGTCCCTCAACCCATGGTGATTGTCTCTGTTTCTATGGCAACTGCTATCTGCTCCCACCACTGCTGCCATTTACGATCTGGGGTGTTTTTTCTGATATTTTATCTATGTTTTTAGTGGCTTATTTCACATACTAGTTTCATCACTTGGTCATAACTACCCAGAGTTCATGGTGAGAAAAGTTCAAAAGTCTCATGTGGGATCTGTGAGAAAGAACGTTGTGATCTATTAATTACATCCATCCTACACTCGTGATGGTGGACGGGCAGCATATTAACCTGCTGTGATTTTGCTTATGCTTTGCCTTTGCCTTACATCCCTGACTTGACAACAAGCTCCACCAAGCTGAATATGCCTTACACATTTTAAGCATCCCATATGGAAAGATCTACAGAATCTCTTAATACCTGTTGATTGACTGATTGAAGTGGTGTCTGTAAATAAACCTGATCCATTTTAATGTCCCTTTGACATCCTTTCATTCTTTTTTTTTTCCCCCTCTTAGGCGCCTGAACAAGAATAAGCTTCAAGTCCTTCCAGAATTGCTTTTCCAGAGCACACCAAAGCTCACCAGACTGTGAGTAGAGTTGATTTGTGTTTTCTGGCTTTGGTGATGTGGAGAACATGGTTGCCTTAGTGTGTGGAGCCCAGTGTCATGTGCAGCTGGGCATGGAGACTGGGAGCAGGGCCTTGACATGGAGTCCTCTGCCTCCCACACACACCTCCAGGCTTGACTTCTTGGTACTTCTCTCAGAGGTTGGTGGCTTAAGTGGCCGGTGAGAACTTGAAACTTGTGTTAGGGATCATTCCCTTGCAGGGAGCAAAGTAACTCTTTCATTTAATTTGGATCTGAACTTGCTTCAGAGAAATTCCCTGAGGGGGTTGAGGTGAGTTTATTCACATGAGACTGCCAATGGTCTCAGAGGGCATTGGTTTCAACTGAATATGTCAGCCTGACCACCTTGCTAGCTGGAACAGATCCTGCCCTTTGCCCACTGCCTACCACTTCTGGTCCAGGAACCTTGGGTCTGGAGGTCTATGATTTTGTGGAAAAAGGAAGAAACATCTTCCTTGAGTGTTGTTTGGTCCAGGATATAACAAGGAGTGAAGAGTTGGAGATACCGCTGTGCATTTATTCATTGTGAGAGTTTGGAAGCTCAGGAGCTGAAGATACACGTCTGTGTGGAGACCATGATTCACATATTATGTGTGTTGGGCAAGTGCTAATTATTGACAGTGAACAGCTCCATGATCGTGAACCTGAAACCTTGCTGGCAGTGATTAGTGTAGATCATGGGGTGAACTGGGTCACCGAAGGCTTGGCTTTCTGAATGGAGTGACTACTTAGCAGTCAGGTCGCGAGATTCACAGCCTGGCTGGGAGGACCCTAACATTACTAGGGAGGCTCCAGCATTGTGGCCACTATTCTCATCCCCAATGGCTGTGTTTAATGCCTACTTATGCAGTCAAACAATGCATGTAGGCTCTGAGATAAATTGGGAAATACAAAACACATGTTAGTGTGTGTGCTGAAGAATGAGTTCTGAATTGGAAATATATTTATATAATTTATATATGTCTATACACACAGGCTTGTGTGCACACACATGCATGGATTATATGCATAAATGTATTTTAAAAGGGCAATTTGTTGGAACAACAGCAGGCCACAGTTGGCTGGTGTGCCAGGGTGCAGTGATCTTGTTTGCCTGTCAAGGACATACCTGTATTTTGTAGAGGTCTCCTCTTGCTGTGCATGCCATTTCTCTGGCTCAATCCACCAAGCTGACTTTGTTAAAGGTAGGACAAGAGATGTCCCCCTTTCCACTCTTGCAGTCTGGATCCACCTGGATGGGCATGAGGGTAGACAGTCCAGCAGAGCTGGATAAGCTATGCTAAATGAGCATACCAGAAACCATCCTGGTTTTTAACTTCCCCTTCCCTGGATAGTTCTTTCCTTCAATGCACACCTAATAGCCATTGCCACCCAATACTACATTGCACCTTTTCAACTTGCTCTCAACTCAGTATTGCAGACAATCTGCTATTCAGCTGGAATCTCAGCATCGGTTTCTAGGCAGAGGAAAGGTGCCTATGAGGCTGAGGCTGCTGGATGGCTTTGTATGGGTGAGGTCTGAGTATTCCAGTTCTGCAAGATGTCAAGGGGGCTGGTTCTTCCCCACAGAAGCTTCCCCATGGCCATCAGGAGATGCCCAGTTGTGCAGAGCTGGACTCTATCTAGGCAGAGGAGGTATTCAGGTGGTGATAACAGGTCTCTGACCTGCTGGAAACCAGGCACGGGGGTGTGGGAAAACCCTGGGTTATGTCCTGACTGCTGCTTTCTAACTGAGAGAGTTTGGGAAAGTCACGTTCCCTTCTGTGCTTAAATATCCTCATCAGTAAAGGGAGATACCCCTCCTCCTTTCTACCTACCTTGCAGAGGAGCTGTAAGTATCCGAGATAATGGTGTGCATATGTGTGTTTTCTAGGGTTTAAAGTGCTGTCTAAGTGTAAGTGCCAACTATTGTTAATTATTGTTACTCCTACAGTTCCTGTCTTTATAACCTCAGTTTCTTATCTCCTTTCTCTGGGAGGCATGAAGAGACTAGGAGTTGCAATGAGTACTGAGGTCAATTACACTGAGCTTTTGCTTCAAGCTTTGCGGCTGGGAAGGCAGGAATGGTGTTTGACTCATTTTGGTATCCCACCCTCTCTGGGTTCCCAGCCAGGCACAGAGTTTGGCACATGTTGGCAGGCACTCAGTCAGTGATGGGTGAATGAATAAATGAATGATAGATGAATAAATGAGTGATAGAAGCCTAAGGATATAAACAGTGCTGTCAAGGAGCTTTGATTCTTTTATCCACCATTCATTAATTCATTCATTCATTCATTTAGCTTTTCCCTGGGTGCCTATCCCAACTTGGCCTCTGTGCTGGGTGTTGAGCTGTAGACATTAAGGATACCCAGTTTTCCATGTGCCCTATCATTACACATTCTGAAGGGCTGCCAAAAAGCTGAGAGCTAAATATAATTTTTCTTTATTGAAGCAACTATATTAAGCCAGGTTTGGAATATAATCAGCAATCCCTTTTCTCTCTGGGCTTGATCTTTGATTTTTCTTAATGGCCCTATTATATCTTTGTCTTATTTTTCCAGCCACTCAAGGGCCTTTTTGGAAGTAAGCAGGGTACAAATTAGAAATCAATAAATGTGCAATCATGGGCATGTATACATATGCCACTGGCTCTGTTTTAAAAGAGCACTGCATCTCAGTAGACACAGGGAGCCATTTCCCATAGAATGCAAAATGTGGGTTCTGTGTGGCTGACTACTCCACAGTATGCCATGCAGGGTAAGCAGCAATTCTGGACACCACTTTTCTTTTATTGTTAGACTTCTAGACAAAAACTGCTTAACATTCAGTGTTCATCTGAAGAATACCTTTTGGAAAGGCTATGGTTGTATAATAAAGCATGTTTTGAATAGTGATGGGAAAATGAAATAATATTTATTGAGAACATATGCTATGATAATAAAATTACTAACTAGCAAGTTACAAAAATGCAACTAAAGTTAGTTTAACCCAAACAGGAGATATATTGGTTCATGTAACTGAGAAGTCCAGTGGTAGTTATGGCTTCAGGAACAACTGCATCTGGGAGCTCAGTGATGTCACTAGGACTTCATCTCACTCCCTCATCCCTTGCAACAGTGGCTATGACAGCGAGCAAAAGCAGAAGACTCACAGTGTACTAATTTAACAACCCCAGCAGACAGTGACTTTGTCAACAGTCTTGTAGAAAAGAACTGAGGGTGGATAGACTCTGATTACTTAGCTTGGTCATGTGCCTATGTCTAAGCAAATTGCTATTGCCAATGAGATAGTGTCCTCTGATTAATCAAGTTTATGTCATGTGTTCATCCCACTTATTTGGGGCTGAGGGTGTTCAGGGTATGTGTTCATCCCAATTGTTTGGGGAATGGGTTCCCCACAGGAAAGAGTAATTCTGTTACCAGAAGACAGGAGAAAAGACGCCAAAAGCAAAAACAACAGATGTCTACAAGTTTATTGAGCATCTACTCTACTCAGTTCCCCGTGCTTTAATTGAGTGCTTTGGATCCTCACAATAACACTTTAAGATAATAACACTAGCAAACACATTGAGTGTCGGGTACTGTTCTGAGCACTTTACATCTATCAATGCATATGATTCTCCTAACAACCCTGTGGGGTAAGTACTATGGTTAGTACTGTTCTACAGATGTGAAACTGAGGCTCAGAGAAGTTAAGGAACTTACTCAATACTGTACAACTGCTTAATAGCAGAACCGGTACTCAAATTTGGGTAACCTGGCTCTGAAGTTTGTGCTTTTTTCCAATATAATGAGTTCCCTGCCTACACCTCAATCATAACTCTCATTTTACAGATGAAGAAATTAAAGCTTGCAGAGTTTAAATTAATTGCCCATATACCCCATATATCTAAGTAGCAGCACCGCATTGGGCATCTTGTCTCAACACTCATATTTAACTTTTACACCAATCCTGCACAGCTTAGAGGGGTTATCTAACTTGCCTATAGCTGTATAGGTGGGATACAGTGGGACCGAGACTCAATTCATGTCTGTGTCTCTGAAAAGTCCTTAAGCTTTCTACCATACCACAGTGCCATGCTGATTAAGGTGGAGGGCTGAAGTTATGCTTTCTAAAGGATTAATAATGGACCTGTCACATATTCAAGAGCTTCTCTTAGGCCTTTGCTGGTTCTCCCACCCCCAGCCACCCACAAAGCCAGCACCATCTGATACCTGTGTGTGTCTGTCCTCTTACTCTGTTCATAAGCACACAGAGCATGGGTGTAGAATCCTAGGGCTCGGAAGTACCCTGAGCTTTAGGTAATATTGCCATCTGCAAAATGCCCAGCAAGGTCTCTACCATGCATTGGGCACTGGAGAAATGCCAGCCCCCTCCCATCCTGATGTAGCTCATAAGATGTCCAGTGTAGGGACTGTGCTTCAGCTCTTTCTTGGCTCCCTACTGTGCCTGACTCAGAGCTGAGGATAGGTGGAAGCTGTGGTGTGAAAGGGTTAGGGGACTGTCAATTATGTGTCCTGAAACCCTGGGCAATTTACTTGACCTTTGTAGGTCTCATGTTCGTCATCAGCAAAATAGACAATAATACAACTTCTCTCTCTATGTTGTCATAAGGATAAGTACAAATCATCTACAGACAACATTTACATTGAATGTAGCTCATGATAAGTGCTCAGTGAAAGACGTCTGCAGTTAACTTTGGCCAGCTGACTGATGGGAGTGGTTCATAGCTGAGGCTTTGGGGTCTGTGGCGTAAACATTTCAGCACCTGGGGAAGAGTTCAGGCTCCAAAATACTCATAGATGAGGGATGAATGAGCACTGTACATGGGGTGAGAAGACCCAGGTTCTAACAGCTCTGCCACCCACAAGCTGTGTGCCCCTAGGCATGTTACTTCACCTGTCAGGGCTTCAGTTGTCTCATCTAGAGAGGATGGGATGGAGGACAGTCTGTTACATGGTTTATAGGCTATTGAGTTCTCCTTTTTGCATCTCCTTCCAGCTTTTTCTTTCACCTACACTTGGGAGAAGCAGTGAAGGATTTCTGGTTATTTAAAGGCTAAGAATTACCAGAAATTCTTTAGAAGGAACAGAAGGCAAGGTGAAAACAGTGATTAAAAACCTGCATTGGAGAGCTTTGGAGGGGCTGAGGGACACCGTGGCTCACAACTGTTTTTGAAAACTTCGACTTTGCTATGTGAGAATGAGCAGAACACTGGGGTCCTTTTGGCCCCCCATCCCAGATTCAGGTCCAGAGTTCATTCAATAGTTGGTAATGGTTTAAAACCTGTAACTGCATAAGCAGTTGTGCTAGTGGCCAAACAGAGGGCTCCAATTATTTTCCACTCAGTTCTACTAGGTATTTGGCAGTTTAAAAAAAAATACCACTGGGGTTAAACCTGCTGTCACTCACTTGGGGCAGTAGAGTTGCAAGAGACTTAGAAAGTTAATCCCCAGGCAGCTGAAAACAATATGAAATGTGGCCAACCAACTTAGCCCCAAGGCACTGGGGCTGTTATCGTGGTGGAACAGCTTCCCTACCAAAGAGTGAAAGGCTGTGTGACTTCAGTTTCCAGGGAACTTGCTTCCAATGAATGCGCCCCCTCCTCTGAACTCTCGTTACTGCTAGTTTGTACCTCTGCTTCATATTTACAATTTTCTGCCTTTATCACAGGCATTGTGTATACATGCTCTAGACCCAAAACACTGGAAGCTGCATTTAGGAAGGTGATCTAATGTCTCTTGGAGGCAGCCCAACATTAGAGCAATGAACAGGAACTTTGGAGCCATACAAATACCGCATGATCTGACTCATATGTGGAATCTAAAAAAAAAAAAAAAAAAAGCAGTTCTCATAGAAGGAGAGGCTGGAAGGGTCAGGGCATTGAGGGGAGGAGCAGGGATGGAGTAAGGGGTACAGGGTAAGAGTTTGAATCATACTTTCTGGTGATCCTGGTCAAGTGAACTCAACTTTCTCAGTCTCGTGTTGGTTAATTAACTGTACAATAGGGATAATAATCATAGTTCCTGTATTAGTTTGCTAGGGCTGTCATAACGAAAGACCACAGACTGGGTGGCTTAAACAAAAGAAAATTTATTTTCTCGCAGTTCCAGAGGCTGGAAGTCCAAGATCAAGGTGCTGGTCCGATTGGTTTCTCCTGAGATCTCACTCCTTGGTTTGCAGATGGCCATCTTCCTGCTGCCTCTGTGTCTCTTCCTCTTCTTATGAGAAACACCAGTCGTATTAGATTAGGGCTCCACCCTAACAGCCTCATTTCAACGTAATCAGCTCTTTAAAGACCTGATCTCCAAATATGGTTACATTCTGAGGTACTGGGGATTGAAGCTTCGAACATATGAATTGGGGGGGAGGGGGCACAATTCAGCTCTTGTCAGTTCCCAAGTGTGTGTTACATATTTACTATGGGTCAGGTGCTCTGCAAAGTGCTTCACATATATTCTCTCACTCAATCTCAGATTTAGGAGGTAGATATGATATTATCCCCATTTTAGACATAAAGAAACAGAGTCCTTGAGATTTAGACAGTTTACCCAAAGTTACAGAGCCAGTAACTGGCAGAGCCAAACTTCAAACCCAAACTTGCCTGGCTCCAGAGCCCCCGTTTCTTTCTACTTTTTTTTTTCTTTTTAAAATTTTTATTTTAACATTTACTTGTACATTTTTGTGGGGTTCAGTGTGTTGTTTCAATATATGTGCATACTGCACAATGATTCACTTAGGGTAGACAGCATAGCTCTGTACCCTTTAGTCTGCTCCCTCTCCTCCCTTCCACCCCTGATGCCCCTTACCCTCCCAGCCTCTGGTAACCATTACTTTACTCTCTACTTCTATGAGAAGCACTTTGTGTTTTTTTAGATTCCATATATGAGTGAGATCATGTGGTATTTGTCTTTCTATGCTGGATTGACTTCACTTAATATGATGGTTTGCAGTTCCGTCCATGTTGCTGCAAATAATAGGATATCATTTCTTCTTATAGCTGAGTAGTATTCCATTGTGTATATATACCACAGCTTTTTTATCCATTCATCTGTTGATGGGCATTTAGGTTGATTCCATGTCTTGGCTGTTGTGAATAGCTTTGCAATGAACATGGGAGCACAGGTGTCTTTTCGATATATTGATTTCATCTCCTTTGTGTATATACCCAGTAGTGGGATAGCTGGGTCATAAGGTAGATCTCTTTTTTGTTCTCTGAGGAACCTCCACACTGTTTTCCACAATGGCTGGATGAATTTATATCCCTATCAACGTGTAGGAGGATTCCCTTTTCTCTGTATCTTCCTCAGCATTTGTTATTTTCTGCTCTGTTGATAACAGCCATTCTAACTGGAGTGAGATTATATCTCATTGTGGTTTTAATTTGCATTTCCCTAGTGAGCAGTGATGTTGAGAATTTTTTCATGTGTTTATTGGCCATTTGTATGTCTTCTTTTGAGAAATGTCTACTCAGGTCCTTTGCCAATTTTTTAATTGGGTTATTTGGTTTTTTACTGTTGAGTTATTTGAGTTCCTTAAATATTCTGGAAATTAGCCCCTTGTCTGATGTGCAGTTTGCCAACACTTTCTCTCATTCTGTAGGTTGTCTCTTTACTTTGTTGTTGGTGTCTCTTGCAGTGCAAAAGCTTTCTAGTTTGATGAAGTCCCATTTGTGTATTTTTGCTTTAGTTGCCTGTGCCTCTGTAATCTCACTCAAAAAAGTGCCACCCACTCCCATTTCATGTAGCATTTCTCCTAAGTTTTTGTGATGATTAACTCTAAGTGTCAACTTGATTAGATTAAAGAATACCTAGAAACCTAGTAAAGCTATCTTTTTAAGTGTGTCCATGTAGGTGTTTCCAGAGGAGATTAGCATGTGGGTCTGAGTGGACTGGGTGAGAAAGATCCTCCCTCAATATGGGCAGGAACCATCTAATCCATTGGGGGCCCAGAAAGAACAAAAATGGAGGAAAAGGTGAATCTCTCTTTCTCTCTCCACTAGAGTTGGGATATAATTCTGCTCTCTTGACTGTGGATCTCAGTACTAGAGACTCCCCAGCTTTTGGGTTCCAAGACTTATACCAATGGCACCATCAGCTTCCCTGGTTCTTCTGACTTGGACTGAGCCATGCTACTGGCATCCCTTTTGCAGATGGCCTATCATGGGACTCCTCAGCCTTCACAATTGCATAAACCAATTCCCCTAATAAATCCCTTCTCATATATTTATGTAAGTGTCCTATTGGTTCTATCTCTCTGGACAACTCTGACTAATATATTTTTCTTCTAGTAGTTTCATAGTCTCTGGTCTTAAATTTAGGTCTTAATCCATTTTGAGTTGATTTTATGTATGGTAAGAGATAGGATCTAGTTTCAGTTTTCCACATGTGGATATCAAGTTTTTCCAGCACCATTTGTTGAAGAGGTTGTCCTTTCCCTATTGTATATTCTTGGTTCCTTTGTTGAAACTTAGTTGGCTGTAAGTGCATGGGTTTATTTCTGGGCACTCTATTCTGTTCCATTGGTCTATTTGTCTGTTCTTATGACAGTACCATGCTGTTTTGATTACTATAGCTTTATAGTATATTTTAAAGTCAGGAAGTATGATGCCTCCCACTTTGTTCTTTTTGTTCAAGATTACTTTAGCTATATGGTAAAGCATACCAATTTACTGTATAGCTAAATTGTGGTTCCATACAAATTTTAAGATGAGTTTTTCTGTTTCTGTGAAGAATGTTATTGGTATTTTGATAGGGATTGTGTTGAATGTGTAGATAGCTTTGGGTAATATGGATGTTTTGAGGATGCCATTTCTTCCAAACTAAGAATGTGGGATATCTTTCCATTTATTTGTGTCCTCTTCAATTTTTTTCACCAATGTTTTACAGTTTTCATTTTTGAGGCCTTTCACCTCCTTAGTTAAATTTATTCCTAGGTATTTCATTTTTTTGGTAGCTATTGTGGATGAGATTACTTTCTTGATTTCTTCTTCAGCAATTTTGTTTTTGGTGTATAGGAAGGCTATTGATTTTTGTGTTGGTTTTATATCCTGCCACTGTGCTGAATTCATCTATTAGTTCTAGTAATTTTTTGGTAGAGTCTTTAGGGTTTTCTATGTATATGATCATGTTACCTGTAAAGAGGGATAGTTTAACTTCCTCCTTTCTGATTTGGATGTCCTTTATTGCTTTCTCTTGCCTTGTTGAGCTGGCTAGAACTTCTAGTACTACATTAACTAAGACTGGGGAAAGTGGGCATCCTTGTTTTGTTATAGTTCTTATTTCTAACCACATTTTCTATACTATAGTTAGGAGAAGTTAGTAACTAAAGTGCCATCTAGCAGGAGCTTAGTGAGTGCTAGTTTCTTTATCTCTTTGAAGCCCTAAATGAGCCCAGAGTTGTTGAATGACTGGAGCCATATACCTCTACGTAGTAACTGCTGTTATTCATAGATCCCTTTGCAGCCACCATAGTCTTCCACTTCTGCACTAAACTTTAAAACATAACTACATGCAATATATGTCTCTATAAAACTCTGCATTGATGTGAAACAGTGCTATAAAAGTGAAAGACCAGTGGAGAAAACAAAAACCATATTACCCAATTTTCCAATGGAGTTGTTATCTGATGTGGTGAAATGATAATAGGAAAATGAGAAAAGCAATCCATCAGGAAGGTGGAGACTTCAGAGATGGCCTGCCTGGGGCTGCATGGGGATGGTGAGAGATGGGGATGGTGAGACCATCTGGAGATGGGGATGGTGAGACCAGCCTCACCATCACAGATGGATGGTAACTTTTCTTGGGGCACAGCCAAGTGAGACTCAAGAAGAATGTCCCTGCAAACTGGGCCTCCATTTCCTCCCCTTTTCCTCTGTTCCCCAAGCCCTGAACATTGCACTGGGGCCAGCCTTCTGTGTGTTTTGCGTCATGCTTCATCAATGGCAAGTTTTGCCATGCACTTGAAGACAGATTTTGCTTTAATCTGTGTGTGAACAGATAACGGGTTACAGCGGGTGCCTTGTCACTCTTGGTATTTCTGTTTTGTGGACTTGCACTCTCTCTGTAGTACCTTAAGCCAGAACTAGGAGAGAAGGCCTAGAAAGTGTCTTTTCTCCTTTCCTTCACTGGGGATTTATCTAGCTGAGCACAGAAGCCTGTGGACTTATTCATAGGGTTGATTACAAGCCTAATATTTTGAATTATCTTGTAGACTCTTACCCCATAGAATTTTAGAACTGGGAATGAAAGTTATCCAGGCCAGCACTTCTCAAAATTTACTATACATCTTTGCACCTGGGGATCTTGCTAAAATGTGGATTCTGGTTCCGTAGGTCTGGAGTGGGATCTAAGAATCTGCATTTCTAACAAACTCCCAAGTGATCCGTCTGGCCTGGGATCACACTTTGCAGAGCAAAGATCTAGGCTACAGTTGGTTCTCAAATTTAGCATACAGGAAAAAAATCGCTTGAGATGCTAAAATGCTGATTTCCTGGCATGCACCCAGGAAGTCTGTTTCATCAGATCAGGAATGGACCTACGGATTTGACTGTGTAAATAGGCAACCTAGGTGGTTTTTCTGTATGTCACCCGTGGGTGTTTCTTATACTTTAAGAAACACCCATCTAGCATAGCTCCCGATATTTTATAGATTTGGGAAGAGGAAAAGAACTAAACATCTTTTGAGCACCTACTATGTGCCTGGTACTTTATGCAGGTGCCAACTTCTTTGGTCCTTCCAAGAATCCTGCAAGGTAGGTATTTTTATGCTCACTACACTGATGACAAAACAGGCTTGAGGAATTTAACTCACCAGGAATAAACTCAGGTCTTTTTGACCCCCAATTCTATGTTTCTTTTCTACCTTACTGCATGCCTCCTATGCTGAAACATACTTTAAAAACGAGAGAAAACAGTCATAGATTTATGAAGTTTTCATGGTTCAGTATCTTGAACTTATATGCTTTTATAAGCATATATGAGCACATGCTCCTATCTGAGATGTAGGATATTAAGACTTGAAACATTAAAAGAGAAAAATTTATAGACTTAAATACATGTTAGCAGGTAGACCTTTCTAAATTCCCTACAATTTATCAAAGGTAGAGTTAGGTTTTACATTTTTAATCTCTTTAGTCTTTTGGGCCAGCAGAAGAGTTTTCTAAAGTGATCAGGCAATACTTGTACCGAGAATGTTCTGCCAGCTTGGAAATTGTTTTTAATTTTTTTTTTTTTAAGAAGGAAAGAAAACCAAGCTGTGACTTTACAATGCTTTGGAATTACAGAATATGCTTGTAATTTTTACAATTCTGCACAGACTTCTTTGCCACATCTGGTTGATATTACTGGCAAGGATATATGGGGGGAATAAACCATAGACTGGAATGTGAAACATCCCACAAAATGAGTTTCTTAGGTTGCTGCATAAAGTATTTTGAGTCTCCCTCTCTTTGGAAGGGTGGCTTAAGTGATTTCATGGATTTAGTATTTTCTTTGGTTTGAAGGTAAGAGGTTTTTGCTGGTTTACTTGGTGAGGATTCCAAGACAGTTCTCTGAAGATGTATGCATCATTCTAGTGTCATGCTATGGGCCAGGGTGAGAAAAGCCACCTTCCAGGGAAATCTGACTAACCTTGGGTCAACAACACTGGTGCTGATGGCAGAACCCTGGGACCAACCGAATTACTGTAGAAAAAGGCAGAATGTAGGGAGAAAGGGTAAAATATGTAAGGGCTTCAGATGCCTCCTGAATCTTAGCTCAGGTGGTGCATTAAACAGCTGAAGGCAAGACAAGCTCACTTCTCGCACAGACGGCTGAACGTCTTCATACGTCGGTACATTCTCTTTATTGTATGTGAAAATAGTAGGTTGGAAAAATAGAAACATAAGACAAACACCCAGCTGAAACCTGGAACTCAGTCAATTCTCTGTTGGTGGCATTCCTGCTCAATTCTCAGGAAAAGAATTATGTGACCAGGGACAACTAAAACATTGTTGAACACCTACTGTGTGTGAGCCACTCCAATGTGATGGTTTCGAGATGCTGAGTATAGAACCCAGAAATGTCAAGTCGGAGCCCAGAGGGTGTGAGTATGGGCTTCTTGCCACCTGGCTCCTTCTCAGACTTCCTTGGCTGGGACCCACCTGCAGAGCTGGAACCTTGACAGCTGAGACCTTTCTGCACAGCACCAGTGCTGCTCTCAGCACCCTGTGGTGTGTGGTGGAGTCGGTCAGCCTAGGTGGAGTTTTGTGGCCATCACCAAAGGTGCTCAAATAAAGAGTGTGCTCTTTGTTAAGAATGAGAGCCAGAGGCCAGCTTTTACTCACATTATGGGATCCTCATTCTCCTTATCTGGAGTTACAAACTATCTAGGGAATTAAATGTTAGGGAAATTCCACATTATATTTTTAAAAAATCAGCCCTTTTAGGTGGGCCAACCCCAAACACACATTCTTCAATTGTCTGAATGATGCAAATGTACCCACATCTAATAATCTTCAAATATTTGTTCTTGAACCACATTCAGCATCAACAAAAACATTTCTAAAGAGCTTAATCATCTCTCCTTTTCAACCAACACTTGAGAATCTCTCTAGGGGACAAATAGAGTTTTAATTTGATGCCCCAAATTCTAGCATAATTTTAAATTACAAAATGACTATGTAACTTTGTCTTTCTTCTGTCTTTCCTATGGGCTCAGTATCCTGGACTTGAACTCTAAATTCCGCTGCTTAAGGTTTGCTGTTCATTTACAGAGTCCTGGAGTTTGAGGCCTATAATGAAAGTGTTGACACATTATTAACAACAGCAAAACTATGTTAACACAGTGCTGTCCAAAACAAATAGAAATGCAGAAGTTTAAGTAAATTTCACGCTCTTTGACTGAATTTAGTATGCTGGACCTGAGTTTTTGATTCATGGTTTTGAATAATATTTTAATGTTTTATTCATGATGTTTCTTTCTTTCCATCATTCCTTTTCTAATTCTCATCACCCAGCTTGTGGAGATGAAGACTGCTTGGACGTGTGGCCTCCTCTTGATTGGCAGTGCCTATTGCATAGCCAGAAACTTTCCCCATGGTTGGCTAAGTGCAGCATTGTGCTATTGGACTGATGGTTTGGCCTCGCATTGGTGTGTCCTGGGCTTTGTACTTGAATTGTTGGTC
Source organism: Cynocephalus volans (assembly GCF_027409185.1). Lineage (NCBI taxonomy): Eukaryota > Metazoa > Chordata > Mammalia > Dermoptera > Cynocephalidae > Cynocephalus > Cynocephalus volans. The sequence goes on along the minus strand of NC_084461.1, from coordinate 150,122,828 downwards.
AATGAGTCAGCTTTTGATTGAAAATAAGTGTATAGAATCATTCCAACATATCCCCAAGCAAAAGGAGCATCTTGACTTTTGGAGGCCAAAGTATTCTGGAGAGAAAAGTGGATTTCCAAGAGGGTGAAGGGGTAACCTAGGACTGATCCCCTCCATCTCAATCTTATTTAATTTGGGATTTATGAAGCTCTATGCTGTGGATCAAGATTCTCAGAGAATCCTAATAATACCTTCAGTAATTTTTTAAGATGAAAAGCAGCGGTAATAATATAGAAAGAAAGCTGGATCATCAATTTTATTGACATTACTGCCCTAAACATCTCCTTCCTGTTTCTCTATGTCTACTACTCTACTTCTTTTTTCAAAAGCATATGCACACACATATGACATACCATGTACATACACATAAAATCTTCTGTTCTATAGGAGAATCCCAGACAGATAAATGAATATCCCTCCTGTGCTGCTGAATCAAAGCACAGATAAAATTTTTCTTTAGTGCAAGATACTGACTGTTGAATTAGCCAAAATTATTGAGCAATACTGTGACAAAATATGAGGGGTTAGAAAGGTGGTGGCCGTGAGGGGCGGGGATAGGCTCTTTGTCTCCTTGGCTCATAATTGGTGTTTTTGGTGCATAGAGATGGTAGTGGCAGATCTGTGTCAGAGACAGTAAATTATTACTTTAAATATTGTCTAGTCTCCAGAGAGAGCTTCCACTTTTCCCTGGAAGAGATGTGCACAGGTCAGTCTTCTACCTGAGACCTTCAGGGACTTCCATTCCATTTTATAGCTTAGAACAGGGCGTTGTCAACCACCAGTTCCCAAGGGCTCAGCCACTGAACAAAATTATCTTAGAAAATAATAGTTCTCGTTTCCATTGCTAATGGTGTTCTCTGAGGATCCTCTCCCCTTCTGCATGGAAGTTCCTTTATTTAAATGAGAGTGAAGAATGGGAGATCATTGGGTCCAATGAGGGTGGAAAGGCAGGAGCAGGGAAAGACAGAGCTTCCCAGGGACTACTCTACTCTTTAATTTCTCCCTGACTGGGTAGTCATCAACATGAGAGGCATGGAGGTTGGATAGAATTTGTCATCTCTGCCTTTACCACCACACATTACCAATTTGTCTGCCATCTTCCATCTCTGCTGCATCTCCCTTGGACCAGCTATCCTCCTTTCTTGATTGGATGATTGCGAGGACCTCCTCCCTAATCTTCTTGCTTCTCATAGTCCCTCCTCATCCATCGTTCACCCAGCAGCCACCATGACGGTTTTAAGACAAATCAGGTCTCTTTGTTCTCCCCAATTAAACCTTTTAATGACTTTGTGTAGTCCTTAAAACAAGCCTCAAGCTTATTACATAATCTGGCCCCATTGGTTTTCCCAGTGCCTCCCAGGTTGCTCTCCCCACATGCACCACACTGCAGCCTCATGGGCCTTTGTCCCATTGCTCCAACGACTCTGGTCTCTTCTTGGCCTTGCTTTTCCTTCTGCCTAGATCATGCCAACTGCAGATGTCACCATGGCCAGGTCCTCGTTGAAATACAGGTCCCAGCTCAAACATCATTTCCTCACAGAGCCCTTTCCTGGTCACCCTGTCTACACTCATATTCTCTTACCTTTCTATTCACTGTCTATAAGATGAACTTGTTTTATTTTCTTCATAGCCGTTATCATGACTGAAATTATTTTGTTCATTTGTTTACTTGTTTATTTTCTGCTCCCCCATTCCTCAGTAGAATGTAAGCTTCCCGAGAGCAGGAATTTTGTCTGTCTCGTTAACTCTGTAATCTCCTACCACTGCATCTAGCACATGGTCGGCATTCAATAAATACTCTGAAAATGGGCAAATGAGAGAAGGAACGTGATCTCCATAAAATCTGCTTCTCACTGTGTGGTCAAAGGCACCTTTTGCTCCAAAACAGAGCTCTCTCTTCATTGCCTTCCAAAAGCCCCAAGTGACTAGTTAATAGCAGGTGTACATATGTACACTCGCATGCACATGCACACATGCCCATGCACACTCACATGCATGCCCATGCACACACACGCGCATGCCCCTGCACACTCACACGAGTGCACATACACAAGAATGAGGTTAAAACTAACACAGTGGGGCAGGATTTCATACTACAACAGCAGGTCTCTCAGCAAAGAGAGAGAAACAGCCCATGCTAGAATCCTCTTCTAGCAGATGTGAGCCAGGGCCTGAGACTGAGAGATAGGGAGGGAAAGTTGTTTTTGATGCTTATTTCAAAGATCCAGGATTAATATTCTGTGATACAATGAAATGAAAAGATAAGCTTTGTCTCCAGGCCTCATTGATTTTTGACTTCTAGTGGGCATTGAAAGGGATTGTCTAGCTATTGGAAGCCTCAGCTCAGTGAAAGCTTTACCAAAAAAGGAAAAAAAAAAAAAGAAGAAGAAGAAAGAAAGAAAGACCTGTGGGGACTCAAACAAAAACCAAATCTTAGTCTGGAAAAAAAAATAAAAAAGCATAGATTACACTAATTTACTCAACATTGACCTAAACCTCCAAATTATTTTTTTCTTGATCTGAGATCTAAACCAGAGGTTGTTTGAAAGACATCTGGTGAATTAGTTCGAACCTGAAATGAACCATATCTTCTGAAATAACTGAACCAGAACCGCAATGGGACATCAAAATATTTATGTTTTCCAAGCTAGCTCTCTCCGAGACTCTGGCTTGTTATTGTACAAAGCTGCAACACCAATGTTCTTTTTTTTTTCCCCCTTTCTCCCATCCTGTCCCCCACCCCATTCATCCCTTCTCCTTTCTGCAAAACTTACCATTATTCAATAACAGGCCACCACCCGTACTGCACTGTGGAACGTCGGTTCTTCGGACTCTCTTTATGGCTCCCATGTTAATGCGAGATGCTGCTGTTATGGAAGACCTGACCCCTCAGCATCCTTAATTCCATGTCATCAGAAAGAGAGGAGGTGTCTTTTCAGTGAGGGCACATTCATTAAATGAATGAGTAAATAAAGGATGATTGGATGGAAACAAAGGAAGAAAACTTGGAGAGTAAGGAAGAGAAGAAGGAAGGAAGGAAGAATCACAACCACAACCAAATAGTAAATGTGGATCGGGATGCCAAAGGTATAGGAACAGTGAAGGAAAAAGGAAAGGAAAGAAAAAATTAGGAATCTTTGGGTAGGGCATATGTCTCAGGTTTGTTTTTGTCTTTTTCTGGCTCCTCCCATAGCAGATGGAAGAATTTCTTTTTTTTTTTTTCCTAAAAATATCTACCATTTATTAAGCATTTATTATGAGCTCTAGCATTTTACCTAAATTATCATGGTTTTTTTTAAATTTTAACTTCTAAATGTATATTGTAGTTGATTTTCATGACTTTTTACTCATTCCTCTTTCCCCTTCCCTCTCCCCCTCCCTCCCCACATCATATCTGTTCACTTGTCTTAACAAGTTCAAGGAATTGTTGTGATTGTGATACCTGTACTCCCATGTTTATTGCAGCACTATTTACAATAGCCAAGAGTTGGAACCAGCCCAAATGTCCATCATCAGATGAGTGGATATGGAAAATGTGGTACATCTACACAATGGAATACTACTCAGCTATAAAAAAGAATGAAATACTACCGTTCACAACAACATGGATGGACTTAGACAAGATTATATTAAGTGAAACAAGTCAGGCACAGAAAGAGAAATACCACATGTTCTCACTTATTTGTGGAAGCTAAAAATAAATAAATAAACACACAAACAAATAAAGGGTGGGGGGGAAGAAGACACAACAATCTCAGATGGAAGAATTTCTGATCACACATGTGACTCTCCATTCTGTGCCAAGCTCTGTGTAAGCTTCTGTCTCTACAACAGCCTCTCAGGGTGTAAGAAACCATCTTCATAGAATGCCAGAGCTGAATGGCACCTTCTGGGACTTCTAGACCAATACTGTCATTTTACATTTGGGGAAACCAAGGCACAGAGCAGTAAGGGACTCACAAGTCCCCAGCCCTCAGGTTTTTTCTGGCGTTGAAGTCACATCCCTAAGATATTTGCTTACCTTGGGTGTGACTTTTTATATTAAGTGATGGGGAAACCATGGCAGGGGGAGCACTACCTTACAAGAAGTCAAGGACTGATGCTTCCCTGGGTTGGGCTGGCTGGGGTAGCAGTTATCTTTTAAGAAAAGGGATAATGAGGTTTGAAAGAGGTGATACTGGTGACAAATTTGCTGTGGAAACTAAGGATTACCAATTCCTACCTTTATAAAAAGGATGTGGTTGGTTCTATCAAAGCACTAAGGCTGCCTTCCCGTGGTTACCATTATGATGTAGGAGGGCACTTCAAAGAGTTTGTAGAAAAATAGAATTAAAAGATAATATGGATCTTTCCATGAACTCTTAGACATACCCTCATACTTGAGGAAGAGAAATGAAAGGATAAAGCTCACATAAGAACCATTCTAAGGAAAGAACCAACAAAATAGGCATTCAAAAGGAAAGAGTAAAGGTTGACTCCCAAAGGCCTTCATCCTGCTGTTGACGAATGGTCGTACCATTCAAAGGGAGGGAAGAGAAGAGGAGATCTTCTTGGGGTAGGAGGACGGAGACACTTCCCAGAGCTTGCAGCCTTCTCAGGGAAAACAAGCCCTTACATGGAACCTCTATCCCCTGGGAATTTCAGAAGTTAAAAAACTCAAGTTAGCTTTGAATTGGAATCATTTTCTTTCCCATCCCATCTAGTTACTTTTCCCTTATAAAGAACCTGTTCATTTAAGAAAAAAGACCCCAACCTGCTACTTACAGTCTCACAGTCACTGAGAAACTGACCAGGTTTTCCTACTGGGCAGGGTCACTGTACCCTGCTCACCTGCCATATATAACCCATTTACCTGAAGCTAATGAGGCAGACTTCAGTGTGGTGTCCCAAATTGCTATGCTACTGATGGCAGCCCTCCCCTCCCCAGAAGTGCTGATTTCCAGGCTCAGCATGAGGGACTTCAATAATATCTCTTTCCGATGATATAATTTGATTCCTCCATGGGAGGCTGCTTTGGTCCTACCTCACTTAGCACTAAATCTCTTGCTGGATACTCTCATTACTTAATCTTTTCAGGCCCCAGACCAGCCCAGGCCTCTTATTTATTTATCTGGGGCCCTGTTTACTTCCCTGTTATAAATTACTCCTGGCTCCTGGCCGTCTGATTGCTGCAGTGATAGACTAATAGCTCAGAGCTACCGCATTTGCCTTGTGTGATGAGGCAAATAATATGCTTAACTTCTGGGAGAGAAATGCACCCTCCATTTATTTCAGTGGGGGAAAATATTACTCAGGGGAAAGGGCCAAATCATTTACCTAATGGCTGCTGGTGGAAGTCTGTGTAATTACTGACAGAATTATGTGAAACAAATTGTCATGCCCATAAATCTAAACCTCCAGTTTTCAAAGGCAGAGAGAGAATTTCAGCAGCTTGCATGGGCTCTGCGTCTCTTGTGGGGTGGATTTCTAAGAGGGTGCTGGCGGAAAGAGGAAGGTTGGCCCTCTGGTATGCTTGGTGAGGGGCATGATCTTCACCAGCTCTAAATCTTCCCTAACACCGGAGTGGGCAAACTACAACCCACTGCCACCTGCTATTGTAAATAAAGTTTTATTGGAACCCACCCACACCCATTTATTTACATACTATCTCTGGTCCCATCTGTGCTACAGTGGCAGAGCTGTGTAATTGTGACAGAGACTGTATGGCCCCCAAAGGTGAAAATATTTACAATCTAGCCCTTTATTGGAAAAGTTTGCTAATCCTTGCTCTACCAGAAGAACTGTCAACGAATATTTTATATGGAGATGGAGGGCTTAATTTGGAGCACTCCTCTTAACTTTCTTCTTTCAGACAATTCAATCCCATGGTAAGGAAATTTGAAGGGAACTGGGATAGTCATCTACTTCCACATCTATTCATTGTGGCTTCTTTCAGCAATCTGATGGCTTAGGAGGTATTATGAACCCCTTCGACAGAAAATAAAACTGAGACTCTAAAAGGTGAAGTGTTTTGCCCAAGCTCATTCAGCAAGGAAATTGCAGAATTGGGATTTATATCTTGCCTCTCTGGACCCAAATTCTGTCTTCTTTCTTAGGAAACCTTGCTGTTTCCTGAGAAAAAGAAAAAACAGGCATTGGCAGTGGGGGAGGATTTATCTAGGCCTTGCCTCTCTCTGCAGAAGAACTGCTGAAAGGGGACTTGTGAGTAGGTAAATCATGGGAAACACAGAGGCAAGAGTGAAGGGCTCTTGCTTTCTTCAGTCCATACTTGCTGTGGAGTGGGTAGTGGAGTAGGCCCAAAAGTACTTCATCATCTTGTGAAACATAACAAATGTTATTCATGCAGCAAGAGAAATGCAAAGAAAAAGAGGCCTGGGTGATTTAAAAAAAAAAAAAAAAGGCTCATTTCATGGCCTTTGTTGCCTATGGAATACCAGTTGCTGGACAGAGAACATGGTCCACAGGGGGAAGTGGAAGCCACCAGGTCTGCTGCAGCCTGCGTGGAAAGGCAGCTGGGTTCTTGCACCCTGTAGGAGTAATTCTCTAGGCTGTGGGGTAGCCTGGAGCCAAATTCAGTTGCCCTGATCTTCTGAAATGGGTGTGGGAAAGATGGCATCTCCACAGGCCTGCAGCCGTCACCAGTTTGTCTGCAGAAGCTGTAGACATCCCAGGTTGAAAACAGGAACCAAAAGCACCTGTACCTCTTACAAAATAGTCATCGGGCTGTGAACCTAGGAAGACAAGATGTAGTGGAAATAATAGTAAATAACTCAACCAGGTGGCCACAGCTGCCATTCGTTGAGTGCTTACAAGGTACCAGGCATTGATCTAAATTTGACAATCTTCAGAGTCTCTCTTAATCTTCACAACCATCCTGTGAAGTGACTATTACTATTTCATTTTATTGAAGAGGAAATGAGGCTCAGAGATGACAAATAATTTGCTCAAGCTAATTGTAAATGGTGGAGCTAGGAACCCAATCTTCCTGACTTCTTAACCATTTCATGTACAAGGGATGGGAAGTGGGAGAACCACAGACATGGAGCCAAACTACCACACCCCAGCTCTGCCACGTGGGTCCATAATTTTGCTTTTCTGAGCTTCAGTGTTCAGTGTGTAAATAGATATTACAACAGCCAGAATTGTGGAGGCAATTAGGGTGACATTATATTTTAAGCATACATCTATTGTCTGACTCACAGTAAGAGCTCAGCAGGCCCCTCTCTATTCTCTTCCCTCTGCCCGTGACTGATAAGACACAAACCCAAGCTTTTCCATCACTCCCATCATCGCCCCTGGTACTCTGCTGAGCTCTGCAGGAAGTGAGATACTCATACCCAACCTCTGGCCTTTAGGCCCTTGCTGTCTAAGGTGGATATACATTTATGGACCATGCATCCGGGGGCAGAGAACAGCCAAATGAGCCTGAATGGAACAAAAGGTATTTGCATCACGTGCATGTCAAGGGCAGTTGCATTTTAGAGGAATATTTTTTTTGCAATTCATTCATATATGTTGAGCCTCTGCTCCATAGGCTAGAACACAGAGAGGAATTTGGAAATGTGCAGGTAGGACAGATGAGGGCAGGCTATCACTTCTCTTTTGATCAATCTAGGAAGGTTCTTGGGTCAGACATCTCCCCTGTGGGAGTTTGCATGGATCGTGATATACTGATGAGCTGGTCTTTAACAGAAGAACTTAAAATGAAATGGAATTAACAGTGTTTTGTGTTGTACTGTGTGCCAGGCAAGTTCTTTCTCCAGCATTTTCAATTTATTCTCCCAACCCTTGAGGTGGGGGGAGGGGGGGTGGGGTATTAGACTTATCCCATTTGACATCAAGGGAAAGGATTTAAAGAACTTATGGTCTCAGATTTAAGAAGAAATGAAGGCAAAATCAGACCTGTGTTTTTCCAACTCTGAAGCTCATTATACATATAGATGCTCTGTCTTCACTCTGAAGAATAGATGCTCTCTTCTTTGTAATGACCCCCTGGTGCCTGCAAAGAAACACTAGAAATTATTCCAGTGGCCGTGTGTGGCCTCATAGGGTCTGACTATTTCCGCCCTTTAGGAACTAACTGGGCTTTTCAGGACTCTCAAGATTACCCTTGACAGATGCCTAAAGCAACGTAGAAGAAGGAAAAATGAACAAACTAGCAGCAACAACAGCAAAACAAAGCCAAAGATAGGATGGCCTGAAAGACCACAGGCACCCAGGCTCAGAGCCAGCTAGGTCTGTCTCTCTCCAATTCTCATCTCTGCATCTTTCTGTTCCTTCAGGTGTCCCCTTGTGATGGAGCCCTGGAGGCTGGTACCATGTCCTTACAGCTTTTTGACCAAAGAGGAGTCTTCCCTGCTGTTTATACTGAAAACTCTCAGGGCAGGATTCTTATTGCACCTGGCTTGAGCCATGTGCCTTCCCTGGACCTGTCACTGTGGCTGGAGCTGGGGCCTGTGCTGAACCCAGCCTGGGTCACATGCCCATGTTCAGTTAAGAAGGAAAGGGGGTGGGTCTAGGCATAGAGAGACTGGAACAAAACATTCCTTAGCTGGAGGAGCTAGGATTATACCACATGCAAAAGATCACAGTTGCCTTATATCCAAACTCTAGGCTTCCTCAAGCCCAAAGTCATGCCTAGAGTGCCTTGCAGTTTAATTCCAAAACACATCTGCGGCTATTCTCAGGAATGACCAAAGGAGCTAAAGCAGGGGCATTTTGTACAGTTGAGGAGTTGTCAAGGCTGCTGTGAGAGGAGTAGTTGCTCAGCTCAGAGCATCTTGAGTTCCTAAGGCCGGGAAAACAATGTGAAGAAGGAACAGAAACCCAGAAAGGGCGCACCGTTGTTTTCAGACCTAACAGTCAGCCTCGTTGAAGCTTGGCAGGACTTTAGGAGAATCAGGGACTTGATGCAATTCTAGATCTCTCCTCTGCCTCCCTCTCCAGCTTTCACATACTTTTCAGTCCTACCATAGCTAGCATTTTGCAGTTCAAAAAGTCTCCATGTTTTATTTTCTCTGCATCTTTATGCCGTCTTACTCATACCTGAAAGGCTCTTCTCACATCCTTTTATCCAAATAAATCTCACCATTTAAAACTCATCTCTCATCTCTTCTCATCTAGGAAGCCCTCCCTGACCACACTAGCCTTATTTATTAAAAAGACTTCTCTAGCCCCAGCCTTCTGGGCAAACGATTATCTGAGTATCAATTACATTCCAACTCTGAGATCGGCCTGCCTTCCCCACCAGACTATGAGCTATTTGTGAGCAGGGGATTGTATTTTTATTTTTTATTAGTAGAGTTTAGTATAGTGCTAAAATATATTTTTTTAATGAAAAAAATGAATGAATGGGAAGTAATGCCACAAGAGCAGATGCTGATTTTCTGGAATTCATTACCTCAGAGGAATTTGAGGCAGAAAATATGAACATCAGCTTCCCAAATGTCTAGATGTACATTTCCAACGTGTTGCATCTTAAAAGGTATTCAGCAGAAAAAGAGAATCCTGGTCAAATAAATTTAGAAAATGTTGTGCTAAAGGAAATATGAAAGTGTCTTGGTTGCAGGACTTATCAGAGCCTTTACTATGTTAATACACACTGTGAATTTCAGGAGGTGAAAGTAAATATGCAGCTAGATCCCAAATATTTTTTGACTTTGGAATCTGTCTTCATGGCACATTTGGTGGGAGCTGAGTTTTATAGGACTGGTGTTAAGAAAATGGGAAGTTAGAACTTTCTTAAATTAGATTAACTTGTAGGTTTAAAGGGTCATTAAAGGACCCTGAAAGAAATATCTGAGGGCAATACAGTATTTCCCCGGGGAGCCCCATGGTGATCGAAGTGGGTCAAAGATTGGTCAATTCAGGTTGATGATTCTGAGGCCCCATTTAATTGTGATCTCAACTTGGCCTTTGAGAGCCTTCTTAATATTGGTCCTTAGTGCCACGGTCTCTCTCCAGGCACTTTCTTCCACTGAGGTTGACAGCATTTCAGAGGCTCTCTTAACACCATACCTCTTCTCAAATTTCCCCTGATTTGCTAGAAGAAAGGTGACATCCCTTTCCATGCCCACCCTGTCTAAATTTGCTTGCCTTTCCCTTCTCCTTGCCCACCATCCTTAACACCTCCCTTTTGACTCTATTTCTGGGGGATTCCTCACACCCTCAGGGCAGAGAATAGCTAGAGATCCCTAAGGCATTCTTGGTGGGTTATTAGAACCAGATTCCTGTCTGAATCCAACATCCCTACTCCCTGCCCCACCCTGTTTCTCTCTAGGGGTGGAGTGAATTCTTCCCAGCTGAGTCCTCTGAGGTGAATGTCTGCAAATGTTCAGCAGCTTCCCCAAAGCAATGAATGTTCTTGTATTTGCACCACGGTGGACTGCATTGCAGCCTGAGGGCAGGGACCTTTCCTGTTCTGCCACCCAGTTCCTCAGGACCTAAGTCTGATCTATCTACTTCCCCTTGGGGAGAGCCCATCCTCAGCTGACATCTCTCTCCTGATGCTTCAGATCAAAGGAGAGCCACACTAGCCTCGGGGTTTCTGCACCGTCTGGAATCGTGGAGGTGGACACTTGTACAAAACACACAGCACAAGGGAAACCTGCAACAAAAGCTCCCTCTTTCCCCTCCCCTCCACACACACATTTATTTGCCCATTTCTACTCCAGGCTCGTGACCATTATTTGCCCATTTCTACTCTAGGCTTGTGACCATTCCCGCTGCTAGGATGCCTTGCCTTCCCCTCCAAGGTCTATCCATGTCTAAAGACAGTGCTGTGTGGTGTTTAAGAGTGAGAGTTCTAAGCTAGAAGGTTATTGCAGACATTAAATAAAATAAGCCTCATAAAGCATTTAGCACAGTGCCTGGTGTTCAGTAAACATTAGCTGCTGTTATCTAACCCTCAGGGCCCAAATCCTCCCCTTCAGTGAAGACTTTGCAGTCATCTCTCCTCAGAGAGGTCCCCTGAATTCCTCAGCATGGTCATCAGAACCACATTAATCACACCTTTTGTGATATTTTCGGCCTTGTTTTACTACACCATTATTCATCCTTGGTGGTGTTAAGCAAGACATTCCCTGTGTTTCTGCCTTTTTTGCCCAACCACGTGACTGGTAACCACATGTCTGCCAGGGTAGACTTTGCACAGAATAGCTGGTTAATTTACTTGTTCGTTTAATTGAGCCACCAGATTGGCTAAAGTCAAGGATTTGGAAAAACCACCTTATTCTTCCTCTTCCTGAAATCAGCCTTTCAATAAAGGAGACTGCAAAATGGTGGTCCCACAGGTGGAATCTGCCTATAGATGTATTGTGTTTGGCCGGCACCAATTTTTAAAAATTTTTAAATGAGTTGGATATATTAAAACATTGAGAGATCCCATATAAAAACCCAATTGCTTGTTCCTCCTGCACATTGGGAGCTCTGGCAGCAGCAGGGGCCTGGAGTTCTATATGGCAGCAGTCTGCAGAGCCAAGGCCTCAAGCACCCCTTTAGAAGGGCATGCTTCCTCTAGTTTGCTACAAGTCCTGTCACTCTCATTGCCCCACATGGGCTCAGTTTGTTTACTTTCATAACCCTTTGCAGTAGATTAAATGTCCCCCCATTGAAGCTTAATCTCCACTGGAACTATTAAGGGTAGGAAGTCCTATTATGGAAATCAAAAGGTGGGGCCTTGATGAGGTGATTAGATTGTGAGACTGTACCCTTGTGAATGGATTGATCCATTCTTAAAATAGTGGGCATGTTCTGAGAGCTTTAAAAGGAGAGCGTGTAAGAGTCTTTCTCTCTGCTCAGCCATTTTCTGCCATGTGAGACCCCTGTGTTGCTGTAAAGTTACCACCAAAGAAGGTCCTTACAGGTGTGTTTCCTGAACTTTGGACTTACCAGCCTCCAAAACTGTAAGCAATAAATTTTGTTTTCTTTGCGAATTACCCCAGTTCCAGGTATTTGTCACAAGCAGCAGAAATGGACTAATACACCACCATAGGCATTAAGTCTTGGGATGCGACTTTCTTCATACCCTAGCAACACTTCACAGAAGGGGTATTGAGGCCCCAAGCAGGGCTGCCTTTACCTTTGTTGGGTTTGGAAATTATTTAAGACTCTATTGGACCTTTCTTTGAAAGTCTCCACAGCCTTTTCTCCCCTGAGAAATAGGCAGGGCAAACGTCATGGTCTCAATCCTGTAGAATAGGGTGCCCAGCAACGTCAAGGTCCTCAGATGCTGTTGTCAGGACTCTGCAGGCCAGCGGGTGGGGAGGTGGCATGTGGGTGTCCATGTGGACCTTCACAACACATTTGCCGCCTGCAGTCCAGCAAGGCCAAATCCCCTCATTTGGGTACAATCAGGGAAACACAGAGAGGATTCCACCTTGGCATTCCTCCAGGAAGCCCTTTGCCTGCATGGACTGTTTCCTCTCTGAAGAAAGGCATTCCTGAGCTGCCTGCCCCACATCACAGGCCTCTCACCCCAAGGGGAGGGCTGAACTTGGGCTCTGTGGCTAGTCCCTGCAGTCTCAGGTATCACACGGTCAAGACCAAGCCTCAAAGCGCCTCTGCCTGGTGGGGCTTTGCAAATAAGGGGTTTAGAGAAATGGGGAGGTCTGTTTTTAATTGAAACAGTTACTTCGCCTCATCTCCTTGGTCAGGGCCTGTTTTTGTGGTGACACAGCTTCTCTCTCAAGTATAGGCTTCTCTGTCTCCAGGTCTTAGTTATATTGTTGGCGGCAAGTGATTTGGGGTGTGCTAATTACTGTCTGAATCGAGCAGCAATTCTCTGATAGGGACCAATTTGTGGTAAGGAAATTTCCCTTGCCAGGGATCCCCTCTCTAATTTTCTGAACCGTGAAAACTTCTACCATTCTCTCTAATTTGACATCTCAAGGGCCCCTGGGCTCAGGACCTTCTTGCATGGAAAGGTTGGAAAAGCCAGCTAATTTATTTTCCTGAGTTATGTCATTGAAAGCTGATTCCATTATTTATTTCACAAAAAATGTGTATTTTCATACACTTCATGTGTAGACATACCATACAATGATATATTAATCAGGAAGGGTCCTTTAGTATCTTCTAGCTTAGGCATGGCAAATAGATTACATCTTGAATGCCAGCTCTGATTAGATAAATGGTGCCCAGGATAATATGTTGAGGCCCGTCCAAGCTCAGAAAGGATTGGGGGTGTATTATGCTTGGCCGCCGCAGCTCCAGGACGGGGAATGGCAGCACATTCTCTAGGCATTGCCAACTCTGATGGAGCTCATACTACCCATTTTACAGATTAGGACCCTGTGCCCAGGGATTGGAGACAACTAGGGAGTTGCTAGCCCTTACAGCACCTCTGTGTGAGTTAGAACAAGGTTCCTCCTGCTGCCCCGGGCTGACACTGCTTCAGGCTCACAGAGGTTGAACCTTGAGTGAAGTGGGTTCCGGGTGCCATGGTGAAGGGAGGGAGGGCATAGAGCTGGCCAGCCTCCTGACCTGTCCCAGCAGGGTCTCTTTCTGGCCCAGGCCACCCCCCAGGGATCAAGGACTTCCTTCACAGTTTGCATCCAGCTGTTTCCCAGTATTCCTCCTGAAGGAGACAGGCAGGTTATATTTAAGCCATCAGCTGCTAGGAGTATTCCTTGTAGTTGAGGGCTTGAAGGAGATAATGTATAACTGAGTGGTTTAAGAGCATGAAAGCCAGACAGACCTGGGTTAGAACCAAGCTACCTAATTTTCCAGAGATTCGGTTTAGTTTGGTTTTGAAGTAGTGACACTAACACCTACCTCATGGAACTGTTGTAAAAATTAAATGAGATGATGTACGCAAAGCTCCTAGCACAGTGCATAGCATTTAATTAACACTGTCTGAGGAAATATTTGCTATTTTTATCATCTGGCGGGTGAAGAGCCTTTTTTCCCCTGTCAAAAAGCTCCAAGGCAGAGAAATTTAATGCCAGAGTATAGAGCAGCCCCCAGTGTTTCGGTACTCTGCAGTCTTGGAACCAATAAAAAATTTAGATTGTAGAATATTTATTATTTTTTTAAAGTTATTTTTCCCCTTATTAAAAATGATTTGAGTTAGCATTTTTGAAGATAAGTACTAAATCACAGTTTTGTAAGATGCGTAGCCTACTTTCTGGAAACTGTTTTCATTGCTACAAGGTTGTGGAAAGGGGCTGACCCATGCTCAAAATGAATGGCCCAGGAGGATGTGAGGGATTTGGGTTCTTTTGACCTACAGTGTAAGAGAAATGCTTGAAGAGATGAAGAGAACTCCTACAGGAAATTCTCTTGTTAATGCCTGTCTTTTTTGACAGAAACCTCAACAGAACATTAAAGTTCAGATCCCCAGTGTGGAGAGGTTAGGGCATTCTCAGGTAGTATTCCAGCAGAGCTGTGTTTTCCCTTACCTTCCCCCAGGCTGGGGCTCTTTCCAAAGTTCACCCATCCTCTGCACCTCTTCCCTTATCACTCACCTCTATGTAGTGAAGCCAGAGGGTCACTAAGGGAGAGGCTAGGTGGTAGGTGGGGGGAACCGAAAGACAAGTGCCAGAAGCCAACATGCCTGGGTTTGAACCCTTTGCTACTTGCTCGGGTGGCTTATTTAACCTCTCAGGGTCTCAATGTTGTCCTCTGTGAAATGGGCATGATGATAGTACCTAGCTCACATGACTGGCAGGACGATGAAGTGAGTTATTGCATATGAGTGCTTAGAACAGGGCCTGCAACCAAGAAAGCATTCTGTTCACGTTCGCCAATATCATTGTTATTAACACAGGGATGGGGGAAGGATGTGGGAAGGTCACTTTGGAGTATATTCCAGATTCTACAAGTGACATGGCAGCATACACACACCTTTCTGCATAGGCAGCATCGTTCTCATTTCTTCCATTCCTGAGGTTTTCTGACCTCTACTTTCAGTGCAATTACTGAAATAAACCAGAAACTGGAAACAATGCAACCTGTCACGTTAGGGAAGGTGATATTGGGGAGCAGGGCAGAGGAAGGCATGGAATAATACTTACGGGGCACCTGCCATGCTTCTAGCTCTCTGTTAAGTGCTTATTCGATTAACCTAACCACAACCCAGCAGGTTGTTCCTCTATCAGCAAAGAAGCAGATGCCAGAAGAGGTGAATTGACTTGACTAAGATCCCATAGCTATGTTGTAATAAGTTCTCACTAGGATTCAGACTGAGAGGTGTGTGGCTCTGGGTCCCAGGCTACTTCAGCCACCCTATTCCACTGCTCTGTTGCTCAAGAAGATCTCCAGCACCCTGCTAACAATAAACGGCTCTCATGTTCCTTGATGTACCCGCTGCTAGATGAGGCATCTGAACATGAACACGTTGAGTGAATAATTGACCAGGCAGCAGTTCTCTCATTAAGAACATGTGTCAGCAAATGAGTCTCTTTCTCAGCACGAACAAGAACTTTGGGGGAGTCATTGGTTTCCATGGCAAAGAAGGCTGGAAAACAAAAGCAGTGACCCCAGAAGAGGAGGAGGAGGAGAAAAAAATGTTAGTGTTAGTACAGACACAAATCTTAGATCAAAAGGGGAAAGAATAGAGTGCTTGGTTTCTGGAGTCGAATCCTGGCTTTGATCTTTACTGTGTGACCTTGGGCAAGTTATTTCACCTCTCTGTGCCTCAGTTTCTTGATCTGTAATATAGGCATGTTGTTACTAATAGTACCTACATCACAGGTTTCATTCAATTGACAAATACCTGTTGAGCACTGACTCTGAGCTGGACATTCTGACACTGTTCCAGGTGCTGGGAACACTGCTGGGAATAAAACAGCAAAATATCTGTCCTTAGAGGGGCTCATATTGTAGCGAGTCTCATAATTTAGTGGAGATGCACTTGATAAACAAGGTAAATAAATAAAGCAACTAGTGTGTTGGATATTGATACATGCTAAAGAGAAAAATAACACAGAGAAGAAGGTGGTGAGGTGAATTTTAGATAAGGTAGCCAGGGAAGGCCTCAGTAAGAAGGTGATATTTGAGAAGTGACTTGAAGAAGGAGCGGGAAGGAGCCACATGAATATCTGGGGAAAGAGCAATGTTGAATGAATGAATGAGTGAGTGAGTGAATGAATGAATGAATCAGTGAAAGTATAGGGTCATTGTGTGGATGAGATGTGATCATGATAAACATAAAGCACTTAAAATAGTGGCTGACACATAGTATGTGCTCAATAAGTGTTAGCTATTTTTGTATTTAGCAGATTAAGCAATGAAGTTGCTGTCACGCCCCCTTCTTCTGACTTTCTGAAAAGTCACTTTCAAGATGATTAGAAAGGCCACAGAAACCTCTTCTATTCTTTTGGCAGAAAACATACAATAGGCTCTCTCTTTCAGGTTGCTTGAGCACAAGTTAAGACTCATCATGCGTGTATGGATCATAATAATATTCCCCTACACATGCAGCCCTTCAGAGGTTTTTAATATTTTTGTGTATTTCACATTCTTTGTCCCTTCCAACAGCCCTGTGGGGTAGGCAAGGCAGGTGCCTCCTAGCTACCTGCCTTCCCTATGAAAGGCAAAGGGATCTAGCATTTCCTGAGCAGCTACTGCATGCCAGGTGCCTTGCTAGCTGATTTACAAATATGTGTCACCCCAGAGTCCAGTATCATTAGTACTTGAAAGATGAGAAAACAGCTAGGGCTGTGGCTAGCCCAGAGTGGCACATAAGCCATCAGCAGTTTGCTGGGGCTGAGCCCCAGACATCCTGTGGCATGGTATCTTCTGTGGTTTGGTCCCCACGTGAAGCCTTGGGGTGCCACCTCAGGGGACCAGCCCTGTGTCAGAAGCCTGGGAACAGGGCCTGTGGTTGGCTTGCAGTTGAATTGAAGTGGAAAGCAACCCATTGAGACAGGCCCAGATCTGTTCATCTTGATTGTAGGAATGCTGGAGATAAAAGCAGCCATGAATCCAGAGAACAATAGCTCCACATACCAGCAGGGAAGGGCACTGTCATAGCCCCCAACCCAAACAACTGCTCTTTATCCAGCAGAGCCACAGCCTGGAGGATCTGGCTGGGGAAGGCCCAGGGCCAGGCTGACTCACAGGGATGATAGAACAGCCCAGAGAGAATGGGAAAATGAAGAAGCCAAGTTTGCCCTGGTGGCATATACTTTGGGGCTGAATAATGTGGCAGACAAATCACGCCCTTCACCATCCCACCCAGAGTAGAAGCACACCCCAAAGCCTCAAGGATCATTGTTACTTAAAACAATTGAGCGAAAAGGAACCGCAGACTCTGCTGCTTCTTCAGGGAAAGATGCGGCGGTTCTGAGCCTCCCACCCCCTCATTCTAGAGTGGGACCTTTGGAAAGCTTCCTCCAAGGCAATTGAATGAGCCGGAAATGTTTAAGATCCCATTTTCCCTGCCATTGACTTGTACTTACTGGTCTTGGTGGGGAGTCTGAGGGTGGTACTTAGAGGGCCTTCAGCGGAAATTCTAAAACAATAGGCTAGACTTGCAAATATGTGGTCATGTTTAGATGTCTTGGGTTGCTTTCCCCTGGCTTTGAAAAGGAGCAGCCAAAACATCTTGATTTGCTAAAATCCTTCAAGAAAGTAAATCACTGGGGTGAGGGTGGGGTTGGGGGCTGTCAGAGCTCACTGCAGTGATGGGCCCAGTGCCATCTCCCCTGGTCTCCCCGTTATACTTTGTCCTCTGCCCCAGGGCCATTCTGCTGGGCCAACAAGTATCATCTCTGCCCAGGCCCAGAAGGAATTAACAGGGCGAAAGTTCGAGGAATTTGCCTCCGTGAGTTTTAAGGAAGAACTAGCCTGAAAGTGATACAATTGGAAGAATGACACCTAAATAGTACCTGGGCTCCTTTGTATTTCCTGATATGTCCTGGACAAAGATAAAATGAAGTATCTATATTCATGCTTTCTGTCTAATCACTTTGATGAGGTTTCAGGCCTCCAGAATAGTGGGGAAATATGGGAGAATCAGAACTTAAAGTTTTTTTTCAGTTGTTTTTCCCGACATGTGAGTTATATTTTAGATGTTCCTCTGGAGAGTGTCCAGGGAAAGGAAAGCCAAAGTGATGTCTTCCCAAACACCCAGTGATTAAACAGAGCCCGGCTCTGGAAAGTCTGTGTCTGGGGCTAGATACTCTTGGAGCTTGGATGAAGTTTGGATTTCCTAGTTCAAGACTGAACGTCATGTGTTTGAGTCTGCATGTGCAAGGTGGAAGTCATGTAAATAAGATGGATTTGACCTACTTACTATTAGCCTGGCATACCTTTAATTTTCTTTTTTAATGATAAATGGCACCATTTTCTTCTTATCCCTCCTGTCCATCTACTGAGATTTTTACTCTGCATTAAAATCAAGCTCAAGTCCCCCTTTCTCTGCAGGTTTTCCTTCCACAGAGCTGTCTCCTACTCCTACCTTACCTTCCTATCATGGTTTGGCAGTGAATCATGTATCAGCTGGTTGACAAATCTCAATGACAACCCTGGCCATTTAGTAACAAATCCCTGTACTAGCCATTATACAAGGTGGTTGCCCTAACTTCATTTCATTCTTAGAGTAGTATAAGGAGGTGAGGGACTCCAGGCCCAGTGAGGTTAAGTGACTTCATTAAAGTCCCACTCTTGGGAATGGGAGCCAGGATTGCCGCCCAGCTCTGTTTAACCTCAAACCCTGAACACAGATGCTTTGATTCACAGAGTAGTCTGTGTTGTTGGATAACTTTGTGCACATTCTTGTCTGGTCTTGATAACTGAGGAATATGCTCTGTAGGCAGGAAGCTCACAGTTCTTTGTGTCCCCATGGTGTCATCTAGTATAGCACTTTGCACCTAGAAGACCTACATGACTGTGTGCTGTGTGAGAGGTGCATGCAGCTGGAGTTTACTTTGTACCAATTACCTCGAGACAGGAAGGAAAGAAACCTACCTCTCCTCCTGCTGTAGGGTGAACATGGTGATACACAGAGCATCTCAAAATGTGTATCCCACTCTCCTGGAGGGCTTGTAATAACAAATCGCTGCACCTACCCGTAGAGTTTCTGAGTCAGTAGGTCTGAGTGGGGCTGGAAAATTTGCATTTCTACCAAGTTTCCAGGTGGCTTTGGACCTCACTTTGAGAACCATTGTCATAATGGGAAGTACAAATTCAAATCCCACCTCTGCAGCTTACTAAACAGCCTGACCATGGACAAGTTTCTAAAACTCTCAAGGATCCAACAGCATCCTCTGTAAAGAAAGCATAAAAATGTCATCAAATTATTGTGAAAATTAACTGAATGTCACATATATACATAGTATTTCTTTACCAAACACTGATATAGTGCTTTGTATGTGCAAGGCACTTGTTACCATCCTTTACAAATATGAACTCACTAGATTCCCATAACAAGCCTATGTGGTAGCCCTCTTGTTTTCTTCACTGTACAGAAAAGCAGACTGAAGCCCAGAGACATTCAGTGACTTGCCCAAGGTCACCCAGCATGTAATTATGTAGAGTTGTGCTGTAAGACAGGCAGCCTGGCTCCTGAGTCCACATTTCTGCTGCTACACAGAGTACACTACCTGGCCTGTTGTTAACAAATGTTCTTTTCCGTTCCCAGGCAAGCTAAGAACTGGACCTACAAAAGGGCAAAGAAACAGTTTTTCTAGTTCAGAGACAGATTAACCGTAAATGACAAAGAAAAGATGACTGTTTTATGACCACAGTTTGGAAATCACACGCTTGGCCTCCCTTCTGATACCAATATGGTCAGCTGGGAGTGGCTGTTTCTCTTTAAACTTCTCTGGCACCGAGGTTTATCATTGCTCAAGAAGAGGGTACTTTAAAGAGGCCTGCGGCTGAAGGAGTGGAGGAGGCGGGTTGCGGGTCAGTAATAAAAGTGGAGAGAGGTTTGCAGCTCCCACGCCAAGGGCCTCAGGAGTCTGGCTGGTGGGCGGATACAGAGGGTGGGCCCCAGGAAGGGATGATGATGGACAGGGTGGGAGGGAAGCAAATAGTTTCAGCCTGGCCGGGTAACTGAAGCCGAGAGGGCAGGCAGTGGGAGAATTCCAGCTATGTCATGGGAAATGGCCATGGCCAGGGCTCTGATTAGCTGCCGACCACAAATCCCCTAGGACCCTGCCAAGGGTCAGGAGACTGGGGCACCACTGGGATGCCAAACGGTTTGCTGTATTTTATTGTCAGAGAAGGAGGAGGTGATTTTGATTGTTATCCTTGGAAGTGAGTGCTGGCACTGCCAGGATCCGAGAGCTGGATGGGGATGTGGGAGTTAGAGGGAAGCTAGAAAAATCCACTTTTCATTCCAGGGAAGATAGAGGAAAGACTGAGCCACACCGCTGGGGCTTGGTATGATCTCAAAGCTTTTTTGGACACCATCTCTGAAGCATTTCCATCCTTTTGTTGTCTCTCTGCAAGGTGAGACATCAAAATCTCCTGTTGCCATGTTAGAGACCTAAAAGGGAAAAAAATGACCTGGGTCCCTCAAAGTATAGGTGGGATAGGACAGTGGAGCTTCTAGGAGAATGGACTTCACGTGTGAGCCCCTGTAGTTTGCTTGTTTGACATCTAGGGCTTGGAGGTGAGCAATGAAATGTGAAAAAATTCGACTTCAAGAGTAAATGAGCTTAGTGCCCAGCCCACACTGGGGACCCTAGAGGGATGAGGTTGTGTTCCTTGATTCATTCCTCAAGCTTATCTCAAGGCCTGGCACCATGAAGCCTTTATAAATGTTTGTTGAATGAACAAGGGGCCTGATTGATCAATCAATTGATTATGTCCAAAAAGATGATAAATTCAAAAAGAATCTCAGCTAACTCTTTATGAATGCCTGATGAATAAAAGTTTTCTCTGAGCTCATCATGGTCCCATGTGACTGTGGAAGAAAGCCAGTCAGGCAGGCTGGAGGGGATGGTACAGTCTCTCTCTTTTTTTTAGGCATTTCCCTGGATTTCACTGTGTGGTTAATGGTCCTTAATAGGCCTTAGAGTTAGATGAATCAGGTTTGCACTGGGCAGATGAGATGTGTTGTTACCCTGGGCAAGTCACTTAACTTCTCTGAGCAGTAATTTCCTCATCATTATAAAAGGAGGATAACAATAATACCTTCCCCCTCAGATTATTAAAATAATCCCTGTGAAGGGTTTGGCACAGTGATAGACATGTAAGTAGCCCTCAGTAAGTATAACTCCTTGGGATCAGTGAGGATTAGGTTCAACCTCAAGGAATAGGAAACCTCACAGTAACAGGGCTTAAACAAGGTAAAGATTTACTTTTCTCTGAACTAGGAAGCTCTAGATAAGAAGTCCAGAGTTGGTAGAGCAGCTCTGCTGTACCACATGCTTAGAGACCCAGGCTTTTTGTTCTATTATTTCTATGTTGTGGGCTTATCCTGATAGTCTAAATTAGAGTGGCAGCCATCACGTGCATTTTCCAAGAGGCAGAATAGAGGAAAAATCAAGGAGAAAGGACATGTGCCAGTTGCCCTTCAAGGAAGTAGCCACACAACACTTCTGCTTGCGTACATTAGCATATAGTTGGGTTATGCTTTTTCCAAAAAAAATCTACCAATCTGTGCCTTTTCAATGGTGTATTTAGACCATTTACATTTAATATAATTATCCATATGTTAAGTCTGCCATTTATTTTTTGTTTTCTGTTTGTTCTGGTTTTTCTTGTTTGTTTCTCTGTTTTCTTTTTTTGTTTGTTTTGTCTTCTGTGGGTTACATGAACATTTTTTAGAATTCCATTTTGATTCATTTATAGTATTTTAGAGTATCACTTTTTATATAGCATTTTTAGTGGTTCCTCTCTATATCTATTATATGTATATAATGTAATAGTGGTCTTACATTATATACATATAAAACTTATCACATTCTACTGATGTTGACAATTTTCCTGTTCAAGAGAAGTGTAGAAACCTTACTTTCCTTTATGTCCCTTTATTCTCCCCATTTATAATGTAATTGTCTTAAATACTTTCTCTATGTATGTTGAGAACCACACCAGACAATATTATTTTTGCTTCAACTACCAAAAATAATTTAGAAAATTTAAGAAATATATTTACCCATATTTTTACTATTTCCATTGTTCTTTCTTTTTTTCTGATGTTCTAATAGTTATATCCTTTCTGTTTAGAGAATTTCATTTAGCTGTTCTCTTAGTACAGGTCTGCTAGTGACACATTCTTTTAGTTTTCTTTCTTCTGAGAAATTCTTGATTTTCCCTTTATTCTGAAAGATATTTTTGGCTAGATTTAGAATTCTGAGTTGACAGTTCTTTTCTTTCAGCTCTTGAAAAAATTTGTGTTACTTCCTCCTGGACTTCATGGTTTCTGATGAGAAATCTGCAGTCATTTGAATCCTTTTTCCCCTATAGGTAAGTAGGTAAGGTGTTATTTCTCTCTTGCTGCTTTTAAGATTTTTCTTTTTAAGTTTTTAGAAGTTTCACTGTGACATGTATTGGCATGGATTTCTTTGGGTTTATCCTGTTTGGGATCTGCTCACCTTATTGAATCTGTAGGTTTCTGTCTTTTTCCAAATTTGGAAAATTTTCAAACATTATTTCTTCAAATACTTTTTTAGCACCAGTCTCTTTCTCCTCTTCTTTTTTATATCCTATGATGCAAGTGTTAGATTCTTGAGGCCTTGTTTATTTCTTTTAATTCTATTTTGTCACTGGTGCTCAAATTGGATAATTTCTATTGTTCTATCCTCAATCCCACTGTGGAGCCCATTCACTGAGATTTTTTTAAATTTTGGTTATTGTATTTTTCAGTTCTGAAATTTCCATTTGGTTCTTCTTTTCTCTTCTATTTCTTTGCCAAGACTTTCTAGTGTTTCATCTGTATGAAACATGGTCTTCATTGTTCACAGAAGCATTTATAGCGTGGCTGCTTTAAAATCCTCATCAGTCTTGGCATCGTTTGTCTTTTCTCATTTAAGTTGTGAGTTTCTTTGTTCACAGTATGATGAATGATTTTCTATGGAAACTGGACATTTTGGGTATTATGTTATGAGACTCTCGTTTTTATTTAAGTCTTCTGTTTCAGCTGGCTTCTGACACTGCTCTGGCATGGGAAAGCGTAGGCACCACCTTGTTGCTGCCAGGTAGGGGTGGAAGTCCAGATTCCCCACTTGGGGTCCATTGATACCTGGGGAAGCTCCTTGTTACTGCTGAGTGGAAATGAGAACTTCTCCTCTCCAATAGGAGTCTCTTGACACCACCTGGTTGGCTGGGTAAGAATGCCTTATTACTAATCCCCACATGGCCTCCCCAACACCACAGGGTGGATGGAGAGGGTATCCTCATTACTACTGGGTGGTAATGAAAGTACTGACTTTTCCTGGGACTTCTCTGATACCACCCCAGCAGTTATGTCACTGGGGAGGGGGGAACCTTTTTACTCACTGCCAGGTGGGTGTGGAAGACAAGTCTTTCCACATGGTCTCCACTGACACTGTGCAGAGGGATTTCATTACCGCTCAGCAGGGATTAAAGTCCTAGCTCCCTCTATGGCCATCTCTGATACTACCCAGCAGGGGTTTGGGGTGCCTTGTCACAGCCTTGTGAGGTGAGAATTCTAGGCTTCCCAATCAGCCAGTACTGCTGGGGCTGGAGCTGTAGACCTTTCTATGCTATTTTATTTTACTAGGCTGCCTCTTTCCTGGTTCTTTGGTGAGAGATAGCAGATTTTTTTCTTGGGGCTTTTCTTTTGTCTGTGCCCATTGGTGTTTTGGGGTTGCCAGCTTTATCAGTGCCTTTATATGTGAGGCAAAGAGAAAACCCAGGGAACTCACCACCAACTATTTCATTCCCCGGGTTCCAAGTCCCTAGCCAACCTGCCTTCCTCTCTCCCCCTTTTAGAGTATTCTGGAGATTGTTTCATATAATATCCGGGTCTTTAGATTGAACACCATGGGCTGAATAAGGAGGACTATATTTATTCCATCTTCCTGGAAGTGGAAGTTCCCTAAGATGGCTTTTTAAGCTTGTCATCAGTTACCTCAATGGTTCTGACGGGGCAGACCTGAGCCAATTGGTGGTTTGTATCCTAGTTTGTTTATATATAAACTGTCTTGAAATCTCCTCATGAGTATTTTTAATGATTCTGCCTGGTGCTCATCAATAATGGGGTGGAAGATGCCCTCCCCCAAACTCCTGATGAAAAGCTGCCCCCATGGGGAGGAAACAGCCCAGAACAGGGCAGGAAATGGACACAAATATGCCTTCCCACCTCCATAGCCAGGGAATGCTTCTCCTCTTGCTGATCCAGGACCTGGCGGCTGGTGCAGAAAGACAATTGACAGGCTGAGAGCTACTTGCCACATGAGCCAGTGGTGTGGGTGATCAATCAGGGCACCCTCAGTTAGGGTCATAAGGGTCGTTAAATGGAGTGTTGCTTGGCCCTGTGTGTGTGTGCATGTGCACGCACGCATGCATGCATTGTTAGGCACCTGTCTTAGAGGAAAACATGTTTTCAGAGGCTTCCCTTTCTCACCATATTTATTTCTCACTCTTTATCGAAAGGGAACGAGATGGAATGAGAGTCTTTGGTTTTCCCTTTCACAGTCAGGAGAATGAACCGGGCTGCTTACAATAATGAACTTGACATTCCCAGATGTTTTCTGAAGTTTCTACATGCTAGTAAATTAATAGGATTCCATAGTCAAAAACATTTGAGAAATAAAAATAAGTAAAAATAAGTAAAATAACTTACTTCATCATGGGACCTTCTAAGAACTTTTAATGTGCTGATGTGCATTGTAAATCTGCAGTGTTTCCCATGTTTACCCAGTCATAGATCCATTTTGTTATGGAGCATTACTCTTGACTGGTGTCCTGAAGAGGCATCTTGTGGGAAATGCTGCTGTAGACAAGGCTGAGCATTTCATAACTTGGAAGAGGAGTAGTGATGTTCCTTCTAACCAAGACACACAGGCAGCATTTGTTTCTATCCATGCCTACTTCTGTGCCTTCAGAAAAGGCAAAGTCAATTTGCATCTGTCATTTGGAGAATTGGACAGCTATACCTATGTCAGATCCATGTCCCTTGCAAACCCTTATTCTAAAGAAAAGGAAAATTCCCATGCCTGCCTTGTGTTTACTCCAAAGAGCTAACTCCCCCAGGTTACCCAGAGGAACAGGCTCATTCCAGTGATGCTAAGACTCAGGCTTATATTTTCTCCCTACCTTCTTTCAGTTACAGCTTCTTTCTGTATCTACATTAGAACTGAGATCTCTGCTCATTTCTGGACCATTTGCTTCGAGTGATTTGATCTTACCTAGGACCAAAGGTTTACACCTTTAACAGCTTGTGGAGCAATGGGGTTTTCAATAAATTGATTTCAGATCCAAATTGTTCATGATGTCACATTATGTAGACGTGACTTGGGCCAGGAGAAAGGCTCTGATCTCTATCAGTTGCAGACACTGTGGCTTTGACAGTGGTTGGAACAGTCTTGCTTTGTCTGAGTAGGAATGCAACCTCTGTGAGCTGACTGTGTTGATAGGGAAGACTTGAGAGCACTGTCCTTTTGTCGAAGCAAATATGTGGACGTGCTTAGAAAATTGGCTCTTATCTGACTCACAGACACAGGGTTGATCAGCTCTGACACTAGGTTACCAAAAACTGCAACTGCTTATGCACATTGTGATTACTTCAACCAGGTCTTGATGAAGCAGGCAGGCCAAATTGACTATCTTTAACTTTGTCACCCGGTTTGATTTTTAGAGCTCATTTTTAAGTGAATCCCTCTGTTAATTTTCCTAAGAAAAGCTTTTTTTTTTTTTTTTTTTTTTTTTTACTGTGCAATGTGGTCAAAAGATGGCTTGGGGCTGGCTGGTTAGCTCACTTGGTTAGAACGTGGTATGGGTTACACCACACTCAAGGGTTTGGATCCCCATACCTTCCAGCCACACACACACAAAAAGGCTTGGTTTAAGATTGCTTTGAAGGTTAATTTGGAAAAGTCTTGGGGAGCTAATAGCATTCAAGAAGAATGTTCTGCAGATCATGCTTACTTTTTCTGATCTTCATCTCAGTTTCCTACAGATTTCAAAACTATGTTTTAGAATTCTCAAATGTCCACATAACACAATTAATCTAATAGCTAACATTTATTGTGTACTTAAAAGGTACCAAGCATTGCGCTATTCTTTATATTCATTACCAAATTTAATTTCCTCAACAACTCCATAAGGCTATCTTGACTTTGCCAAAGAGAAACCGAGACACAGAGTGATTGAGAAACGTGTTCAAGATTGCACAGCCAGTGAAGCTATGGGGTTGAAATTTGAAACCAGAGCCTGTGCTCTTTACTGGACAGTCTACTCTCTCAGGACTCACTTGACCATGGCCCATTCTCAGCAATGAGATGAGTCAGGCAGGCAGGGACTGGGCCTGGAGCCCCAGGAATAGGCAGAAAGTCATGATCACTCATAGGATGGCAGCAAGCAGAAACCAGGAAGTTGTGGGTGTGGCCAAGGAGCTGTCAGCAGGTGGAAGTACAGTTAAGAGGAATAGAAGCAGAACAAAGTGATAGAGAAGTCAAGAGTCTGTGTTACCCAGAGATCTGGAAAGACTGGCAGCTTAAAGGGAGTCTGGCAAGGTGTCAGCTGGGTGGTAAGGTTCAGAGGTAGGACTCCAAGAGTGAAGGGGCTAAGGTACCAGGTAGCTGACTTTGATGAGGATAGGCCAAAGGAATACTTTGAGAATCAATAACCAGAACCAGAGTTCAAGGGTAGACTGGGTACTGGAAGCAAAAGTTGAGCTAATTGGAGAGGGTTAGAACCAGAGTCAAAGCAATGCTGATGATGGGGAGTCCCATGTGCCCTCTGCCCATGTGATGATTAACTCGTAGTATTGATTCCCTCCTTCCCCCTCACCACCGGCAGACTGCAAGCAGCCTGTGCCTGACACCCAGCCTGTCCTCGAGCCAAAGAGAAAATCCAGGCCTGGGTGTTTTCCAAAAAAAATGCCAAGTATCTGAATATTGTCTGGCAGTCTGTTAGTGGAGATAGAAAAAACAGCAGACTTGGATCTGCAGTACAACCTAACTGCTCACTCAAACAAAACACTGTCCATTGCACAGTTTACGGGATATAATATTTGTCAAGAGAATGGCAAGTCTACAAAGGAACCTGTAAACTGCCCAGTATAATTTCCATTGCTTTGTAATGTCCAAAAGTTTCATGTGGAAGTTTTGGAACTTGGGGGTGTTTCAGGCAGAGAAAATTGTTATGTTCGCCCATTTGCTAAGTATTAGAAACTTGTTCTAAGTCAAGGCAACAGAGGAGGACATGGCAGGGAGGGTCTTCCTGCCCTCCTCCTGGGCCCAAATGGAGTGAGGGGTGGGTAACAGAACTTGATTTGAGTCAACTTGTCGGTATCCTGCTGTGAGTTCTGAACCAGGCCTACGTCAGCAAGAGTGATGTCTTATCCAGACACACACCGTGGGAAATGTGAACTGGATTGAAATCAGAGCAGGCAGGGCTAGGGGGACCTTGGAGCCTTCTGAAGGTATTTTTAGAATGTTTTTAACCTGAAAAAGGGAAAGTGTCTCCTTCTGGAGACCACAAAGCTGAGAATGTCACATAGCTAAACCAAGCTAATAGCTAATTTGGGAAACCCCTTTGGCAGCTCCCCTAGGGTCAGGTGGGAAGGCCTGTTTTCATGCTCTGGGAATGTGACATGCAGGGGATGGCTATCATCACAGACCCTCACTCTCTCTATTGAGACTGAGACTAGGACACTCAGTGTCAAGGAAGGAAATAATTATTCCCTATATTTGTGAATATGGTTTACAAACACGTGGACAGATTTTATGTCACCAGCACTACTGGATACAATGGTCAGGCCTATTGTCCCCCACTTTTCTGATGAGGATCTTGGGGTTCATGTGACACATTTGCACAGCTCTACAGTAGACCCTCAGCCCCTTCATCAAGACTGTCCACCCCTACACGGCATGTAAGGCAAATAATGATGCATTACTAAAATTACTCTGAAAAGCATTGCAAGTCATACCCCAGGAGCAGTGCCCAGCCAGTTTGCTCTCTGGAGCTGGAAAAGATCCTTCCTTCAGTGGACTGCCATCTGAAAGTAGTCGACTTGCATTTAGAGGTCATGTTTTGTTTTTTAAGAAAGGTTTCCTCATACTCAGCCTGCTGAGATGCACACACATGAGAAGCATGTAGGGGCCGAGACTGTCCGAGGGATCAGCGGGTTTAGGTCTCCCTTCCATGCTCACTGGGTGCATTTGCTTTCCGAGCAATGTGTCAGGTAACTATTTCAGTTGTTGACTTTCCCTTTCTTCTTCTTTGTGACAAATGCACATAGTTGAATTTTCCCAAGTCAAAAGTACGTGTGCTGTGATTGTGCTGTGAATTACAGAGCAGACATTTGAGCCTAGGCCCTCTGACTTCAAATCTGGGGCTCTTTATACCATAATCACAGAGCCTCCTTTGGTCCAGTTTTGCCTGGCCAAGGGAACTCTCATCTGCTGCCCTTTCAATAATAATGATGATGATGATGATGATGATGATGGCAACAATATTGAGATTTCATCTTGTGCTAAGTGTTGCACATACTTTATTTCCTTTACTCTTCAAATCACACCTTGAGATGGGTACTCTGATCATAGATGGAGAAGCTAAGGCACAGATGATTGAACAAGGTCAATCAGCTTGTAAGAGCCAGGGGAAGGATTTGAACCCAGACCTAAGCATCCCCATACCCCTAACCATTCTGCTCTTCTGTCTCGCTCTCAACTTTTCCTGACCACTGCGCTACATGCCCACTTACTCTGTGAGGAAGGCTAGCACTTCAGAGGTGAGAAGGAACAGACCTGAGTGCTTTACCCTGGGCTTGTGGGCTTGTTCTGATCATGAACCTGGAAAGTTAATAGCAAATGACCCTGTCATCTGACTACATAAAGTTCCCAGGAAAGTTGACACTGTTGCCAAGTGAACACCGGCCAGCACGCCTTCTGCTCAGATTCTGCATACTATATACTCTCTCAAGGAAGCTCGTTTGGGTCCTTGACAGGAGCGCTGTCCCAGCATTGATCTTCATTCTGCCAAAGCCATTATTCCAGGCTGGCTTTTACAGCAAGTTAGCTCTTTGAAGTACTGCACCTTCAGCATGATGGGCCATTACAATCTGGCCCCGATGGTACTATGGATGGAACTCAAGGAAGTCTCAGAAATGAGGGCAGGAGGTTTGATCCTAATAAAAGGGGGAAGCAAGACCATGCAAGGTGGAGGGAAGTACACTCCCAAGCAGCAATGGGCTGCAAATGATGCATTTAATGAACTGGCCACCTGCTGTGCTGAGAAAGAGATGGCCACACCACAGCAAGGCAAGGAGTCACTTGCTCAGTAGGAAGCAGAGGGTGATTGCTGCCTCACTTTAAAACACTGATCCTGGTGTCCCTTACAGTTAGCTTCTCTCCCTTGCTCCCAGCCCTGATTCCTGACCTGCCACCTGGCTTCCAAGTCCTAAGTGGTGGTGGTGGAGTTTTTCCCCCTACTGGACCCCGCTCATCTGGAAATCCAGCTACAGAGAGCTTAGGACTCTCTCTTGAGGGGACAGGAAAGGTTTGAGTTTTTCTCTCTCCAAATTGCTGGGAAATTAATTTCAGTAGATGTCTCCAGCATTTCTGGCATGAGTTCAAATTGTAGATTCCCAAGCCACATGTAAGGGTGGTCATTTAAGAACGACAGGTAATTTACAGAGTGATAACTGGATGCTGCTGTATACCCCCAGATCCTTTGAAGACAGGGAGATAGGACCCCTCTTGTGCAGATGGGCGTTCTTATTCAAGGTCTTATTTGAGGTCACAGTGCTTTAGTATTGACATAGTACAGGAAGCAGGTTACCTGACTCCTAAGCTATCCTTTCACCTCTACATCCTGGTGCCTCCATAAGGCAAGAAGGTGCTAGAGAGGTTAGAAGAGACATCACTACTCTACTCAAAGTAGGTGTGTGTGTGTGTGTGTGTGTGTGTGTGTGTGTGTGTGTGTGTGTGTGTGTGTGTGTGTGTGTGTGTGTGTGAGAGAGAGAGAGAGAGACAGAGACAGACAAGGTGTGTGTGTGGGGGGGTGTTTCTCAAGCAGGATGGGAGTTGTTCCTAGATCCCATTCTGGGATAGAGACAGTTTTCTTTTCCTTATTTAGACCTTTGTTTAGACCCAAGTGTCATCTACTTGTCCCAGAGAACCTGCACAGCCTCACAGCTTTATCCTTATCTTATTTTATATTTAACCTCATTAGCCATTTCTGAGCCTAGCCTGGGCCAGATCATAATGGCAGGCACACAAGGCGAGGGGCTCTGATGTTTATCTCTGCTGTGTAGTGTCTGGAATAGTAATTAACTTTGAGGTCTTGAATACAACAGGATACGGGTTGTGGGGTGAGTGAGAATCAGAAAAGCTCTTGCTAATTTGCAGAAGTCTTCAAAAACCAGAAACTAATTATTTGTGCATTTCTTGCTTACATAAGGAATAGTTACACCGCCCAATGCACTTCAAGATGTAATGGGGAAGAACCCAGTATTGGCATCTCACTGCTAGGATTGGACTCCTACTCACTGGCTGCACGACCCTAGGCAAGTTACTTTATCTCCCAGAGCCTCAGTTTCTTCATCCATAAAAGAGGAATGATCAAATGAGGATTACATGAGATACACAGTGAAAGTATTTGGCACAGTCCCTGGAGTAGAGGGAGGCCGGCGAAAGTAGGGGGTCCTGTCTAGCTAGCTACGGCTTTATAGGACCCATTCGCGTTTTTTGTGCCTTCAGCTCAGATTCTTGTTCAGGCAGGACCATTAACATTGATCACTCCTGACACAGGAGAGAAGACTCTGTTGGGATTTGATTGTTGAAGGCGTGCGCCAAGACCTTCCTAGTTCGGAACACCATTGCACAACCAGATTTTAGAAATCATTTTATATTATTCAAGCCATTTATTTTTCAGGCTGTGCAACATCAGGCTATTTGCTCCCCTTCACTTTCATGGGCGCTCGCAAAAGTAGTTAAATGGTGGCCCTTCTTCGCTCCTACTTTCTTCGATTCTACGGACCTGTGTTGATAGCCACTAGAGGGTGCACCAGGGATTTCTGGGGTCTTGGTAACCCGCTGATGGATAAGAAAAGTCAAAAGTCAATAATTGCAGAACCCTCGGGGGTGAAGAGCCCGACTGCAGTGCAGATGACAGGAACAGCATTTTGGAGCTGGAATTAATCAAGGAGTCTTATCACATGACTAAGAAAGCCCTTGTTGTATTCTCTTGTAAGGTTAGGCTATATCTTTTTTTCTAACAAGACCGTTTACAATTATTTTGCCCCCAAAGAATCATTGGCTACAAAATGCCTTTCTATAAGCAATCAAATAAAATCTGTTAGCATTACTTCCTCTTAATTTGTCACGCAATTAGTGTGTGGTTAGAATTTCCCAGGCTGTGTTTCTTCTGTTAGGAGCCTGGGTGGCTGGTGGCCATGGACTTTAAAGATAGAGAGTGCGGACGTCAATCCCCAGCTTTCTCCAATTACTAATTCTTTAGTTTTTGGCAGGTCATGTAACCTTTCTGACCTTCCATTTTCTCCTCTATAAAATGGGAATAAAGATACTCCTTTAAAGGACTTCTGTGAATAGTAAATGTACAGTGAGCACAATGTCTGGGATATAATAGTTTTTCAATAAATGGCAGGTATTATGATTATTCTCAGTTTTTTAAAAATGACACTGTTAGTCGCATACATTACTGATCTGTCTTGGAGAGCAGCTTATGACTTACAGGATATAATTAAATGTGTTAGCTCCACTACTGTCACAGTTTAAATTTTATCTACCCTGTTTCCTTGTTAAACATTTATTAGACTATTTTTAAAATATGCATTTTGTATAGAACACCAATGCCAAGTCACAATTAGTAACAGTTTTTCATACAACACGTAACAGAGGTTGGGAACTGTTTATGCAAGATGACAACCACCACCAAACAATGTGCAAAGAAAACATTGTGCCTGCTTGGCCATTCCTGACATTTCAAGTCAAGGTGTTGCATTTAATTAATCTCTAGAAGGTTTAATCTCAGACTTATTAAGAGCATTATTTTGTGAAGGCAAACAAACAGCTCTGCTAGCAGCACCAAACATGTTTATCCCAAATAGTTAATTAAATTATGTCAGTTCCTGCTCTGGAGCTTTCAGGCTATTCTGTTTTTCTGCCCATGTGGACATTTTGTCATCATTCATTTTTATTTCCTCTCCAGCCTTTTGAGAAGAGGCTCTGAGCAGCAGCCCAAGCATGCCTGTAGTTGGAGCATTTTTGCAAAGTTAAATTGCTTAAATACGGGCCGGCACTGGCTGCTGTGACTGTCTCCATTTTTCAAAGTCTACTGGAGTTTTCCAGTGCCATCAAAGCAAACCTGAACAATTCTGACCCTGAACATAAGCAGCGATAGCAACTGAGACCTGGATAACTCTGGAAGCTCTGGAGCTTGGAGCTACATGGAACCTGGTGCAGGGAGAGATGATGGTTGACTTCCAAAGCTGCTAACCTACACCTCTTCCTGACCTGCGAAAATAGACAGGGATGTATCAGTTTCAAGTCTTTCTCTATGAACACAGGGGGCTTCCTTTCGGCTTCCAGGGGGTGCAGGGTGCCCACCCTGTGGGGTGCAGGGCTGGAGGTGGAGGGAAAGGCCCATGGCTCTGCTTGCATGGCTGTAAGCAGTGCAGTGAGTCAGAATCAGGAAAACCTTCTCAGACATCCAAGGCCCAGGCACACTTGACACTCGGGATAGGCTGCTCCAGACACCCTCTACTAAGAAGCATGAGGCCCCTGGTCTCTCCAAAGCTGGGTTAGAGAGGAAGGTGCAGAGGGCCAGGTACTTACAGACTAGTTCATAAAAAGATACAGATTTGCAGGTCAATATTGTAGTCCCCCCCCTCCATCTGTGGTTTCACTTTCTGAGGTTTCAGTTACCCATGGTCACCTGCAGTCTGAAAATATCAAATAGAAAATTTCAGAAATAAACAATTTGTGAGTTTTAATTTGCTTGCCATTGTGAATAGTGTCATGAAATCTCTCATCGTCCTGCTCCACCCCACCTGGGATGTGGATCCTTTCTTTCTCCAGCGTCTCCATGCTGTCTACGCTACCCGCCCATTAATCACTTAGTAGCTGACTTGGTAATCAGATCAACTGACCCGGTATCACAGTGCTTGTGTTCAAGTAACCCTTATTTTACTAAAAATATTATAATATTCTTATAATGGTTCTTTTTATTATTAGTTGTAGTTGTTAATCTCTTACTATGTCTAATTTATAAGTTGAACTTTATCACAAGTGTGCATGTATAGAAAAAACCACTGGAGGTCCTCCAATTGGATTTGGAAGAACTTACCAATGTGGAGAGAAGTGGGGAGAGCATCGCAGTGGCTAGAAGTGGTGCAGGTGGCAGGGGAGGCAGGAGGAGCTTTGTGATCTGGGCAGGTGGGCAGCAGAGAAGGGTGTGTGGAGGGCAGGAGGAATGGCTGGGGCCAAATGGCTGTGGCCTTGAACTTCAAGCCATTGTCATCAAACAGAACCAGAGGAAATGAAGTGACTAAAGCCCTGAACCTGGGCATCAGACACCATCCAGGCAATAGATCCCCTTGTTCTAAAGAGGGAAACTGCTGTTAGTTAGCAGCATTGTGGGTCAAAGACTGTGTCATTGTTACTTTGTGACACCACTAGGCTATGTTTGAGAGGGAGTACATTTTGTGGTTAGGAGCAAATGCCCTGTAGCCAGACTCCCTGGATTTGTGTTCTGGTTTTGTCACTTAATAGCTGTGAGTTCTTGGAGGAGTGACTCAACTTCTCTGTGCCTCAGTTTCTTCTGTGCTGCAAAATTGAGCAATAATATGTTCCTTGCAGGGTTGTTGCATGTAGTAAGTCCTCAATATGTGTTATCTATTGTTATTATTATTGTTGATATATTATCATCTTCAGCTTTGAGACACAAGCATTATTCCAGAGCCCAGGCAGGGATAAACTAAGAGAATGCAGGTTTATCCAGACAGTGCCTCTCCCTCTGTTTCTCAGCCATCTAAGGTCATTAGCTCTGCTAAAGGGAAACAGGGTACCCAATGAATGTGGCCCAGCCCCTTGTCTATGAAGAACTTGACTGCAGCTGCTTTACTAGAAGGCTAATAACATAGGTGTGCTTCCTTTTACATGAAGAGCCTCATTAAGTGGAGGTCTGTGAACTTTGCCTGCAGCTTTGGGTTTCTCTGGCATCTGCACATGTGTGCCTTAGGAGCTGTACTGACTGGGGAGAAGCTGACATGCTATGCGATGGCTTTACCAGAAAGGCCCCTTGTCCTCTGCAGTCCTGGTGGGCAGCGAGCAATAATAAACTGTGCTTCCTTTCCAGTCCAGGAGACAGGAAGCTCCAAATGGGCCTCTAATTAACTCTCGGGGAACAATGGGTTTCTCCAGACCCCAGTGGTTCTGATCGGGTCTAAGGAGGTGTCACGCAGCCTTGGAAAATAATTAGAACCGTAATGACGATGCCTCCAAAGTTGGGCTCCTGACGATACACCTTGAACAAATGTGTGTTTCTCCTTCCCCACAAGGTTCGCTGCCCTTAATTGCTACCCTGCTTCATTAAGTGGCAATTAATTTTGTGACTTGGTTTAAAAAGGCGGTAATTATAAGGCGAGGACAAAAAGCCCGTGGTTAAACATAATCTGGCTGGATGTAAAAGGTGCTCCCCAGCAGATTAAAGGAGGAGAGAGGGAAGAAGCTTGCATCCCCAGCAGGCCACATTTTCATTCTTGCATTTTCTTTCCTCAAGTCATAACTGCCTCTGCTGTTGCAGGGTAGGGTGTGGGTCAGAACCTGTCTTTTCCTGCCCAAGCTAGAGGACTTTGCATCTAACAGGTCTTTGGTTCTGAGGTCTTGGCCATTGGGTGTTCTTCTGCCATAGAAGTTGACCAGAAAGCCTGGACCAAGCTCAGTGGCCAGGGGCCTTTGGTGGACATGGCTTCCCAGAGAGAAAAGGCCCCTTCATAGGGTTCTACATGTTAGGGGCATTTTTTGTTTCAGTGTCATGCTGGACACACCTCCCTGCATTCATCTATCGTTCATCAAATGTTTGTTGAGAACATTCTACATACTGTGCTAGACTCCTGGGATGAAATGGAGAGCAAAATAAACATGTGCCATGCCTTTAGGAGTTTATAATCAGATGGGAGAGCTGCATGTTAACAAAATAATAACCCAAAACAAGGAATTAGAAGCAGTGAAACATGCTAGGAAGGAAAAGTATGGGGGCTATGGGAGCATAAAATAGAGGCATCAGAGTGGTCAGGAAGAATGGCCCCAAGAAAGGGACTTTTGAGCTGAGACCAGAAAAAGTGGAATGTAGCAAGGTTAATGGGGGAGGGAGGGAGTATTCGGGTCCCAGGGAAAAGCAGGTACAAAGACTCTGAGACAGGAGTGAGTGTGACAACTTCAAAGAATAGAAAATAAAGGTCACAGAGCTGGTCACGAGATGAAGGGAAGAAGCAGGGTAGAGTCATGGGCCTCAGCTTTTCTAACCATAAAATAAAAACAATGTTCCCTTCTCTTGTCTATACCATAGAGAGATTGGGAGGATACAGTGACAGCTTAGCTTTGTAACTATCACCTGCACATAATATCTATTGATATCTTACCATGCACCTGGCTTTTCTCTTATGGTGGAGAGTCAAAGCTACGATCACAGTCCTCCATTTAATGACACTATTTAATGCTGGCAATGTGAGATTACAGGACCTTCTACTTTGATATTTCTGTGTCCTCTCCCCAGTTTTTACCATGGACCCACATGAGTCTGCCTGTTGTGAGCATTCCCTCACTGTCTCTCTCTCACACATACACACGCCTTGCACACATACACGCGTGCATACGTAATGTTTATGCAAAACAAAACTGAAATCATACGGCAGCAATATAGTGCCAGACTGAGTGTACATCCTAGCTGTACTAATCACTAGCCACATAACCTTGACAAAGGTACTTAACTCTTTAAACTTCAATTTCTTTGTCTGCAAAAGGAAGATGATTTCATCATCTACTTCACTGGTGTTGTTTGGATTAAATGAGACAATCCATGGAAAGCCCTTAGCAAACTATAAATCCTTAACAAATAGTAATAATAATCACATCATTATTACTGAATGACTTAATACAATGTCTTACACCTAGTAAATATAATATCAATAAATAATATTATAGTTATTAAATGTTGTGTAATCTGCTTTGCAGCTAAGGATAATATTAATAAGGACTCTTTGGGGTAAAGAGGCAGAGACACAACTTACACAAAAATGGGTACTTACTGGCCACTAGGACTCATCCTCTTTTTCTCTCTGCTTCTTTTTGCATCTCAGCTTCATTCTCCCTGGGGCATATGGGCTTCCTTCACCTAGCAAGAAAGGCAGCCTCTGGCAGATCCAAAGACATGTTCTTCTATTCACTGACCAATCTGGAAAGGGACATTCTCTTTCAGCTCCAATTTAAACAACCACAACTGAGGACTCTGATTGCCTCAGCTTGGGACACATATCCATCGTTTGGACTGATTACTGTTGTCCCGGGATCTGAGCTGGGGTGATTGGCAGCCCTCACTGCATGGAGTTGAGAGGTGGGTGTTGGGGAGTGGGAGCAGGCTGTCCCGTAGAGTGTGGGGAGGTTTAGCAGAAACATGGACATTAGAGAGATCCCCTGATTAGGGCCCACATCCAGAGTGTAGCAGAGGCTCAACCTGCCCGTGCTTTCAATCCGACTTGTCTAGTCATGCGAGCTGCGAGGGTTGGAGCATAGCTTGACTTGGAGCCTAGATGTTCCAGGAGTCCCAGTTTACATGCAGTCTTGGGCTAATGAACTGCATTGCTATTTCTCTCTGTGTCTGGGCTGAATCCAGTGGGCAGTGACCCAACACCCAAGTGATTTGTGGGCCTGAGGGAGGAGGAGAGAAACTGATTATGGAGTCAGCAATTACTCTGCCCAAGCCCTGCCTGCCAGGGCCTTATCTTTATTTATAGCTGGCGGAGCCTCCCAGAGCCCAGTTTCTGCCCTTGAGTGACTGGTGCACAGCAGATTTAGTTCATAAAACACTGTTTGTTTATAATCCTTAACGGATTCTGTTTTATTGAAAGAGAAGTCTCCATGCAGAGTATAAATAAAGTTAACTGGTTAAGTTTTAGTTTATATTCACAGTGAATATGCACGGGATGGGAGCTCACCACAGAATTATGCACACTCATGACCTGACTTTATTTAAAAAAAGAAAATCTTAAAGGTCTCTGAGGCCTGAGGCCTGGACAAAACCTTTTCCAAGGGGGATGGTGGAGGGGTAGAGGGAGGGGGAAGCAGAATTAAGATCTTAAAATGAGCATTGTTGCAGAGGATTTTTTAAGTTTCTTATTGTTTTTGTTTGTGGGGCACTGTGGCAGGCGATATGTCTTTGGGTACAGTTTCATGATTTGGGGGTGATATTGGGGTAGACCTAGGTCTATTTGCAAGAGTGAGAGGAGAGGGAAGAGAGAGATCTCAATGAAAGGGAACAGTGAAGGTTTCTGGGATCGAGGGGCATGGCACAGAGTCTTGAAGGATGGGTCAGATTCTGACCAAGACAAAAGCAAAAAGAATCGAAAATACATGAGTGAGGCTCATGGTGATGGGAAAAAACTTGTTTAAGCTATCTAAAGAAGATCGGTTTTCATACGGCGTGAAGACAACACAAGGGAGATAGGATTCAAGGGTCGGGTCCTGCTGTAGGGTGGTGGCCAGATCCAAAGGGTTTTACAGTTGACTTAGCCATGGGGAACCACTGAATTTTTGACTGGCGGAGGGGCATGGTTGGACTTACCTTTGGCATGTGTGATTCTTGATACCCACCAGTTTCATCCAGCAGGTACCAACCCTCAGAAACAGTTCTTGCCTCCTCCAACCTGTGTCTCCTCTGAACTCTGGAAGAATACCCCACACTGCTCTCCTGTGCTGCCGCTCACCTCACCTTCCCTTCTTCCTGGTCTTGTGGTTGCTGAAGTCCCTGGGTGGGGCTCTGTGTGGAGGTTTGCTCTTGGGAGGAAGAGGGGGAGTTTCAAGGTCTCTGTGAAGTGAAAAGGCTTGAATTTTTTTACCCAAGGCCTGCCTCTTGTTTCAGCAGTTTCTGAGTAAACGTTGGCCCCTAGTGGATGGGACAGTTCTTTGGGGTCTTCCTGTAGCAGCCTTGTAGAGGGGAAGGGAAGTCCAGGAGTGAAGGTGGAGTTTTTTAAAGCAGGAAGATTCCAGGGGATGCCAGGAATACCAACTGTATGCTTCCTTCCTCCCTTATTTTCTTTCTTCCAACAAATATATTTATTAAGCTCCTTTTTTGTGGTTGGCATTATGCATAGAATGTCCCATTTTCTCCTTGGACGGACCTAGAAGGGTTTCTTGGGGAAGAATGATCACAGACTCAAGCATTATCATTATTCACAAATATTTAAGAGAGGATAGCAAATAATTGGCATGTTTATTGAGACTCTCCTCCTGTGCCCATTGCTGACATTACAAATCAATCATGATCAATCACACAGAGCTTAGAAGATGCTCCAGAATCATTCTTGACACAGTGCTCCAGGCACGACTTCCATTTAATCCAAGTGGCCTCCCAGGGTTGTTCCTGCACCTCTGACATTCTTCCTGCACACCACTTGGGCATGCCCACCTTCCTTCACACAAGGCTGCCCAGCATACCTGCGGACCCCTTCTACCTACCCAACCCTTCCTATATGCACTGAAAGCTGAGAAGACATAATGGCTACAGCTGGAAACTGACAGTGAAATTTGAGGGTAAGGATGGTGATAAAGGAGCAAGCGTTATATGCTGCAGGAAACAGGAAGCCTGGGTCCTATTCTAGGTTTCCCATTTACAAACTGGGACCTTGGGCAAATTAGCTAACCTCCCTGAGTCTCCATCTCCTCTTCATCAAAATGAGAGTTTGGATGAAATGTTGTCCTGGGTCCCTTCCAGCTCCGGTTTCTTCTGATCTAATTAATTAAATATTATACTTTTAAATCTAAGTAAATAAGTTCCACTCTTTAGTGATGGAGGGAAAGAAGTGAACCAAGTGTCTGTTTCTTATTACTCTCCATAAGCATAAACAAGAGCCTCGTCATTTATAACTGAGCAGAACTTGATGCTGGGTCTCCATTTAGACTGTCAGCATCGTTATCACATTCCTTGAGCTTGTCGTTTCGCAGATCCCTGCTCCTGGCCTAATTTGCACATCCCTGAAGCATGCATATGGAAGGTGATGGCAGTCCCGGAGCTGTTTGTGAGCGGACCTGGGCTCCATCCCCAGCCCGCCCTTGCCACTTGCCCATCATCAGGCATTTTTTGAGCATCCCCTAGACTCTAGCCTCCCAGCCAGCCTTGGTTCAAGGGCTGTGCAGAGGTTTCTCACCAAGAAACAGCACCCATTTCTGACTCTGACAAGGGCCATGGAGAGGTGGCTGTGGGCCAGCTAGACCCCTCCATTGCTGAGGCATGTTTGCTGCACTTAACAATGTTTGAGCTGCAGTTAATGTACCAATATTTGTTCTGGAGTGTATCTGGCATGGAGCAGGTCCCCGGGACACGGGCAGATAGATTGCCTTCTCTTGCACCATTCTTCATTTTTTTGGCAGGGATGGAAGGGGTTATTAGCTGCTGACCAGAGGTGTGGAAAAGGAGCCCCTATTTTTCCAAGAAGTGCCTCGATCTCACAGTTTGGAACTGTATGATGTTGTCCACATCACTAACTATTTCCTGGTGTATTTCACTCTTCCCAGCTTTACTAGAATTCTGTTCCTTATACTCATGTTTGTTTCAACCTCTCAACTGGAAGCTCTTTGGGGTTGGGCTAGAGCTAGGAGAAGGGGAGTTTAGTAGCTGAGAGTGTGGGGCTGAGACCAGACAGCTGAGGATGAATGATGCTCTTGCTGGTGAACCGTGTACCCTGGGCAAGCTCCCTGACCTGTCTTGGCCTCCAAAATCCCTCTAGAAAGTGAGGATGGTGATGACAGAAGAGCTGTAAGGATTAGATAACATCATACAAACAAAGCAGTTTGCAAAACACCTCAGGCATAGTAAATGCTCAATAAAAGTTGTATCTCATTAATCATGATTCTTCTCATTCAATAAATGGTGATTCTTGGATCCTTTTGTCTACCATAAGTTTCTCAAAGACAAGGACCAAAACTTCTATCTCTTCTATAATTCTTCTGTTTCTCTTCTAACAGCACAGTGCTAGATTTATAGGAAAAGCTGCCTACAACTCTAGGGTTTTTATCAAACTATTCTACATCAAAGGCTGGTGCCCTCACAGCACTGGGCAGTATTACCCAGGGAGAAACCCCCGGTGCAGAGGACTTGTCTCCAGTCTTGGGACAGAGCTTGCTGGTGAAAAAGGAAGGAAGAGACATTCTACGTGTGATCTCTTCATGAAGCTGAAAAAAAGAGGGCCTAGTCCTGGAGAAAGTCTCCAGGAAAGGCTGGAGCAGCTGGGGCTAGAAGTAGACAGTAGTTCTCCACTGCAGTCAATCGTGAGTAACCTGTTACAGAAGGTCCCTGACTTACAATGGTTTGACTTAAGATTTTTCAGCTTTAAGATGGGTGTGTAAAGCAATATGCATTTGGTAGAAGCCATTCTCTGAGTTTTCAATTTTGATCTTTTATTTTTATTATTTTTATAAAGTGTTTTTTTTAGCATTATAAAATAGGCTTTGTGTTAGATGATTTTGTCAAACTTTTCACTAATCCAGGTGTTCTGAACATGTTTAAAGTAGGCTAGCCTAAGCTATGATGTTCGGTAGGTTAGGTATATTAAATGCATTTTCAACTTACGATGAGTTTTTCAGGATATAACCCCATTGTAATTTGGGGAGCATCTGTACTGTATGGTACTGAAGCTTTCAAGTGACTACTTTAAAACTTGGAACTATTTCCCCCATGATAATGTCACTTACGCCATTTCTGTTCTAACTCTGTCTTGACTTGCAAGTCAGAAATTGTGTAACAGTTGGGATACCCAGAATCTGGCATACCCCTGGGTATGTCTGTGCAAGTGTGCTATGCTTAAGGGAATTAGATAACAAGAGCAGTGCTCAGAGGGGAAAAAAGGCAAGACCTGAAGTTCCGTGAGACAAGAGAAGTTGCAGAGGTCAGGACAGAGCAGTCACAATGTGGAAACTTACCAATGCCAGGCTGTGACATAAGCATTTATGTGCATTATCTTATTTAATCTCTCAGCAATTCTATACAGCAGGTATCACTCTCCCTAGAAGCAGAGCCAGAGCCAGGGCTGTGTGAGTGATTTGTTGAGGAAGTGCTCTAACGGGAAAGCTTTAAGGAAGTGAGGGAAACAGGTTAGGACAGGGGAGGAAGCCCAGAAAAGATGGGGTGGCAGGAAAAGTCTAGCACAGATCTGTCCTCACTTGAGGCAAGGAGGTCGGGTTTCTGTTCTCTTGTATCAACCAGTCATTGGCTGGAGAGGTTGGGGTGCAACTTTCCAGGCATTTCTGAGAGAGCCATATTCCAAGGGCAGCTCAGTTAGAGCTGTTAACAGCCAAATCTCCCAGCCACGAGGGGAGGAGTGTACCAACCCAGTAAAGAGGAACTGGGTGGGGCACTGATAGCATCAAGCACTGTAGATACAATGAATAGGCCCATTTGCCCAATGAGGAAACTGAGGCCTAGAGTGTTTGTCATTGGCCTACAAACGTGTGAGCCAGGACTCAAACCCAGGCACCCATCTCCAGAGCCTTTGGTCTTGCATGACTTATACTCCCTCACTGTTAAATCATGTGTCCCTGTCCAGGGCCAGTAAACCAGTTAAATCATGTGTCTCTGTCCAGGGCCAGTAGACCAGGGATAGCTGAGACAAGGGCTCAAGAGTCCTAGAGATAAGGAAAAGGTCATTAGAGGAGCCCAGGAGTCAAGACCAGACTTTAGGCTGCTGTAGTGTGACCAACTCATCCTGCTTTGCCAGGGACTTTCTCGGTTTTGGCAATAAAAGTCTTGTGTCCTGGGAACCTACTCAATCCTGGGCAAGTGCGGATGGGACAGTTGATCAGCCCAGGTTCTGGATGTGAGCAAGGTGAGCATGTGGTAGTCTATACCATGGCACTGTGTGGAGCCAGATGAGGCAGTTTAAATGTAATCAGAGCTGTTATTCCCCAGGGCTCCTGGAGTCAGAGTCGCCTCAGCTGGTGGCTGTTTGGAGGACATGGGTGAGGGGGAGTAAGCCAGGAAAAGCCCCCGGTAGGAGGGTATCCTGGCCAGGAGCTGAGCAGAGAGGGTGGTCTGATTCAGGGTGGGCTAATGAGAGGAGGGACGTGCATTGATGGGAGAAGGCAAGGGGAGTAAATTTCCAGCCCCCGGAGGCCTCCTCAGGGAGCTTGCCAGAAATAGATGCCTTCTTCTGCCTCCTGCTTTGAAATAGGCTGTTTGCTGTGTGTGTGTGTGTGTGTGTGTGTGTGTGTGTGTGTGTGTGTGTGTGTGTGTGTGTGAGAGAGAGAGAGAGAGAGAGAGAGAGAGAAGGGGAGGATGTACATTGGAATTAACCCAATGAGAACTTGCTGTCCTTTTAAGTTCCTACCCCATCATAGGTTTGGGCAAGGTGAAATCGGCTCCCATGCTTTTGTATGGCCTGATCATCTGAATCTGGTGCATCTTCTGCAGACTTGACATGAGAAGCTATCATGAAGCCCGGAGCCATGAAACGCATGAATAATCATGTCCTTTGGTGAAGCTTTCTGGATAAGAAGCAAAGAGAGTGATTAGGATCTGAAGTCCAGAGGCCTAAAAGAAAAAGTGGGTCCTGGGTCCTCAGGATGGAGCCTTGGGCTGCAATGGCTCAGTTCTTACATATACTCATACACACGCGCGTGCACACACGTATATATGTGTACACACATACACATGCACACATGTATACACACCACCTCCTTCTTGCCAGAAGGATAGCCTGGCTCGTTCTCCAGATGGGAAAGCTGAACCCAGGTCCAGACTGGGGGATTAGGCTTGTTTTTAGGAGTGGAAGGGAGGAGCCAGAGGTTACCAAGTTTAACCTCCAAGATGGTCAAATTAGGAATTCCCTCCATAGCGTTGTTGACATGTGGTCCAGTCTGACC
The DNA here is from genome assembly GCF_027409185.1 of Cynocephalus volans. Taxonomy (NCBI): domain Eukaryota; kingdom Metazoa; phylum Chordata; class Mammalia; order Dermoptera; family Cynocephalidae; genus Cynocephalus; species Cynocephalus volans. Next base: position 150,079,608 of record NC_084461.1, on the reverse strand, counting down.
TACGATTGGACTGCTGTTTCCTACCATTTCAGGATGAGGTTGGTCAAAAGGTCGTTCAGGGTCATAGGAGGGGTTACAGCAAAGTTTGGTCACTGCCTTCACTCCAGCCAGAGCAGAGGAGCAGCTCAACTTTGGTGGCACGAGGCCTGTGTAAGGGAGTGGACGGTGCTCGGCGGTGTGGGTTTTGGAGGGGAGGGGGGAAAGCCCTGCCCTTCAGCAGATGGGGTAGCAATCATGTGCAGAAGGCAGTGCCTTAAATAAAGGGAGCACTGACTCCTTTTACTTAAGAGGCTTTGGGTTCACCACTGATGTCTCAGTCCCATACTTCATGCTGCTTTTTCTCTTCTTTCCTAATCAATGTGAACCACTGAAACGTCTGTGATGGACTGCCCTGGGGAAGTGGTTTCCCCACCACCACCACCGCCCCTTGCCCCCAAGCTGGGTTCTGACTGGGACGTCCAGCCTAGCTCCTCCCCATTTGATGGGAAACGTTATTTCTAGTTGTCCTCTTCTGTACTCTGGCTCGATTCCTTATGTTTGGGAGACTGTCCTAGGAGGGAGCAAGGTTGAGAAAGAGGAACTTGCTTCTTTCTGTGTGGGATACAGTAAACTTCTCTGTTAAGTGAAGGGAGGTAAAGGCAGTACTAGACAGTGATAATCTTTCCCATGTACGAGGCTGTTACCAAATGTCTCTTCTCAGGCTCCTGGGGGCCTTCCCAGCCCACCCTAGGTGGTAAAGCAGGAGTAGGGAGAAGGATTCTAGAAGGCCAGGGCTGGAAGTGAGCTTACAGATTTTAGAGATTGTCTAATCCAGTCATTTTCCAGCTTTCAGTGTTTTTAAAACTTTCTGATGCTTTTTATCTGTGCCCCATGGAGGGGGGGAATATATCTATATCTATATCTGTGCAGATACATATACACATACTTTATACCATGATCCAGTAAGCAAATGCATATAAACATAAAAATACTGAAAGAAAACTGTCATGAGACAATACTTGCTTACCACCAGTGATAAAAGGTTTTACTGGTGTCAAGAAAAAGTATCGTTTCTATGTTTCTGGTAGTTTCTATGCTATTTCATGTTTTGAAAGTATTAGTCTTGACAACCACTGAATTGCTCCCATGAACCCAGGAATAGGGAACAACCCACAGGTTAAACAAGCACTGATCAAGTCTGCCCTTGCAGGAGTGATCAGGGTTGAGGTTCTATAGGAGAAAACAGATGGACAGTAAAGGGAAATGACTTACCCAGGGTCGTAACACATAGTCTATATATATTTATTGAGCAACTACTATATGCCAGGAACTGCCTGGACACTGGATATATAGTGATGAGCAAAACAGGATGATCTCTGCTCTCAAGATGTTTAGGATCTCATGGGGGAGGTAGACATTAAACAAATGAAAAAACAAACTTACGTATAAAATTATAGTGTGAAATGCAATGAATGCTATGAAGGGAGCAGGCTGAGAGCTCTATCAGAGACAAGCGGGAGCAGGGAAGGCTGGGGCCTACTTTTATAGGGTAGTCTGCAAAGGTCTCCCTGAGGATGCAAAATTTAATTCAAGGCCTATGTTAGACAATGAGGCAGCTACAGAAAGGTAGGAGAGAGGGAGGACAGGAGGGGGAAGAGTGGGGAAGGAGTATTTTGAGCAAGTATGAAGATTAGTGCAGCTGTTATGGAAAACAGTATGGAGTTTCCTCAAACAGCTACAGATAGAGCTGCCATACAATCCAGCAATCCCACTGCTGGGTACATACCCAAAGGAATGGAGATCATCATGTCAAAGTGATACCTGCACTCCCATGTTTATAGCAGCTCTATTTACGATAATATCTAAGAGTTGGAACCAACCTAAATGTCCGTCAATGGATGACTGGATAAGGAAAATGTGGTATATATACACAATGGAATACTACTCAGCCATAAAAAAGAAAGAAATTCTGCCATTCAAAGCAACATGGATGAACTTAGAGAAAATTATGTTAAGTGACATAAGCGAGGCACAAAAAGAGAAATACAGCATGTCTTTACTCATCAGTGGGAGCTGAAAAAAAAAAAAAAAAAGAAAAGAAAGGTACAACAATTACAATAATTTGTTGAACTTTCAAAAGGAGAAATGTAGTGGGAAAGGGGGATGTGGGCACGTTGGGACAAATTGGTGAATAAACATACACAGAAGGAAAAAAAAAAAGACCTTGGGTCAAAGAAGAATTGAACCTGAACTGGAAGAAAGCCAGGGTGGCTGGAGCACAGTGAGAGGGGGAGAGGCACTGCGGGCTGCAATGAGACCTCGGAGCCCACTCCTGTTAGGCCTGTTGGACTTTATTATAAGGTCAGCGAGCAGACATTGAGAAGTTTTAAAGCAAGAGTCTGACATGATCTAATTTATGGCTTTAAAATATCCCTTATCCACTATGTGGAAAAAAAATATTGGAGAGAACAAGTATGGAAAGAGAGAGGAGATCAGCTGATTTTTGTCTGCAGAGTCTCAGCGTGGGGTGGGGGGCAGTAGATCTGCCTTTGCCCATATAGAAAGGCTACGTTATTAATGAAACATGTGCATCTTAAAAAGTGATAAAACAGGCGGCTACATGTAAAAATTAAGTAACTCAGTTTGTTTTAACAGCTCGTGCTCTAGTACAGCAGTGTATTTGGCACATACACAGGACTCCATAGGAACAGTAATTATGCCATACTAATGATTTTACTGTATTGTGTACATCTGACATTTAATTACGGGGAAGTGTGTGAGGGTAGATTTTCTTCCTCCCTCCATCTGCCTGACAGGTAGTTTTGTTTCCCATACCTCTTTTGCACCTACATTGTCTTTATGCCAACTTGTCATCTGCAACGAAATCGTGTTTCTGTGACAGCTTTGCTCAGCCATGTTGCCTGCGAGTTGTAGACAATCACCAAAATAAACAGTTGACACAGATGTCACTGTCACCCTCCCCGTTCTTCCTCTCCCTCCCCCTTGATCTAGTTCCTACAAGAAAGATTTTGTTTTTCTTCTCCTCTAAGAAGAAAAGTGATCCCTGTCAACCTTGAGCATCCTTTGGTACGTGGGCATGTCTCTCGGTGACTTCTCTTGTGACCTCTGCCCTTCTCCATGGAGACCGTTGGAAAGTCAACTCCTGTGGCTCTATGCTTAGATGACACAGCTCAGCAGCCGTGGGTGGTAGACCAGCAGGCTCAGGGCTTGCATTCGTGGAGAGGTAGCAAAGGTGGACTTACCACTCAAGATTCCAAGAATTGGACCAAGGCTGTGTTGTACCCTTCATAGGGTGCATTGACAACACTGTAAAGCTGAGCAGGCTTGGTGCCTGGGCCATGTCCACAGAGATGGGATGGGAGTGGGGGAAGGGAACAGGGAGAGAATGGAAGCTCCTGCCTATGAATACAGAAATACAGAATACAAAAATACAGAACTACACAATCTCAGTTGGGATAAGCAGAGGAAAAGGAAAATGAGATGCACATCATGAACCTCAGGCACCACTTCCTAGCCTATCATTTTGGTTGGTGCATCTGTAACAACCTCTCCACAAACAGGAAAAGATCGTCTATGTTTCTCAAGTGGAGAGAGGTAGTTAAAAAAAAGTTGCAAGAGTAGAACGAGATCGAAGAGAATGGCTCAAAGATGAAAGCTACCAGGACACCACAAGGCATTTATTTCAAAAAGTGCCTTGCTACAGGACTCTATATCTTAAGGTGTAGCAAAGGTACATTAAAGTACACACACAACCCTGCTATGGGTATAAAATAAATGTCCAGAGGGATTAGAGATCACGGGAGCCTTCCCAGAGCTAGAGCCAGAGCCGTTTACTTCTTCCTTGTGTTCATTATATTTCCTTGTATACTTGGGGTTAGCTAGGAAATTTGGTGCACCTTAGGGAAATCAAAAAAATAGACATAAAGACCTTCAGCTTGATACAGAGTGTGCTCTTTGAGAAGTACTGGTTTCTGCTCAGTTCAAGCAATCTTGGGTTTGGATCTTTCTAGCTTATGTTTTGCTGTTTCAGATCCACTGAAGCTGCAAACCCTCTGGCCCAGGAATTTTCCGTCAGTGTTTCCCATGAGTGCCAGGCAAATCTCTGCTGGTTCACAGATGACTTTTGGTGGCAAAGGGACCATGTTTTCAAAAATTTTAATAGTCACGTATTCATTTAAATGTGCATTAAAGTATGTCTAACCTGCACCTGAAACCCGTGTTTTAATGGATATAATAAAGTTTCTTGTGTAAATACAGGATTGGCATGCCTTCATTTTCCTCTCTTCCAGGCTTTTGCTTCCTTTACAAACTCATTCAAAATTTCCCACTTGTAGGTATCCTCTCCTCAGGAATCCCACCTGGCTCTCTTCAACCTTTGTCCTATTCCTCCACTTCTCCCTCCTTCTCTGCTTCCACCTCTTCCTCCTTTCTCTTTGCTCTTCTCCCTATTATCACCCACAGGCATTCTTTAGAGTCTAATGTATGCTGGGCATGCAGGGGGACTTCATGCAGTAAGGAATGTGTCTGGCTGCAGTAACAGAAAAACTAACTGCAGGGGTTTAAAGAAACAGGGCCTTTGCATCCTGAAGGAGATAAAACAGAGCTGATAACAGCTCTTCCAGGATGACATAAAAGTCCCGTGCTCCTTCTGTCTTCCTGGGCCTGGGCCCCATCTTTACCATGGGACTTTCATCTTCATGTTTGCATGAAGGCTGCTACACAGAAGTGATTCCTATGAAAGGTCTTCTCTCTCCGGGCTGTTTTATATTTAGAAAGCTAAGCCTTTTCACTGAGATCTCTTTGACAAAGGCAGTGAAGAGAAAGAGAGTTTTTAGCTTGACAGCCTCAATAGTAGAGGAAGGCAAATGAGAACTCGGTTATAAACGGTTTGGGGGTAGCCAAGCCACAGAGTCAGCCAAGGAGGAGAATAGTAAGAATATGATTCCTGGCCTTACTTTCTCCAAGTATGTATTAAAAGTTAACAACTTTATAAGTTGGTGTATGGTCATAAACTTGCAGGGGAAAGAATTTAGAGATCATTTGGACCTGATCCACATTTTCATAGATGAAGAAACTGAGTCAAAGATAAAAGGGATTTAGTCAAGACCCAGTGGGACAAGAACTCTTCTTGGCAGACCCTGCTAATCCAGTGGTTGTCACGTGGAGTAAGCATCAGGATCACCTGCAGGGTTTGTTAGAGTACCTGTTGCTGGGTCTCCGCCCCTAGAGTTCACAATTCAGTAGGTCTGGGGTGGGGCCTGAGAATTTGCATTTTAACAAGTTCCCAGATGATACTGATGCTGCTGGTCCAGGAACTTCACTTGGAGAACTGCTGTGCTAACCAATCCCAAGAATGTAATTTACAACCAGTAATCCCATAGCAGATTGTCCTATATTATGCTCTTTTAATTTGTGATTCTTTGTATGTTCTTTAACAACTAAATAACATGGTAGCAGATGATCAATGCAGCCAGTGGGCGAGCTAAACTCAATCTTAGAATTGTCTGTGTTCCCATCGTTTGATAACTGGAGGCTCTTTGCTCTTCTGACCTGTCCAGGCCTCAAAGGGGATGAACGCTGCCCTTCCCCAAAGATGACCACTACTTTACATTTAATGAACCTTTCTGGCCCATGTTTCTCTATTTTTATTCACCACGTAAATCATATGTGTATCAGTAAAGAGTGTATGGTAACATTTTGTATATTTTCAAACATTTTTATGTAAATAGTATCATACTGTACTTGTTCTCTAACTTACATCTTTCATTCAACATTATGTCACCCTCTAGAAATGCTGATCCACATCCATCTAGTTGATTTAACTGCTTTGTAGCATTCCATAGTCACATGCCGTAATGCACTTATTCTTTCTTCATGTTTCAGGTTGGTTTTTAAGAGGATTAATAAGGTTTTGATATTGTTTGTTATTAATAGCAATACTATATTGAAGTGGGATGTCATTTTGAGCTCTTCATTTATTCACTCATGTGACAAATATTTGCCAGGCACTCTTTTAGGCATAGGAGATATAGCAATAAATGAGCAACCTTACTGCCCTCATGACGCTTATTCATATGACACTTGCAACAACTCTATCAAACAGGTGCTGTTATTCACATTTTATGGATGAGGAAAACTAGAGTTCTGTGAGTTCACATGACTTACCTGGATTCTCAATGAAGAGAGGAAGAGAGTTTTGAATCAAATCATCTCACTCTCATACCAACTCTCTTTCTACCATTCCTCATTTTCTTAATTCTCTCTGGAGGCCTTGGTTTTTTAAAAAATCTAGATTTACAGAAAAGTTTTAAAGATGGTACAGAGAGTATCCACATACCTCTCATCCAGTTTCCCTCTTTATTAACATATTATTACTATGGTACATTTGTCAAAACTAAGAAACTGGCATTTGTATATTACCATTAATTAAACTCCAGACTTTATTTGGATGTCACCAGTTTTTCCACTAATCTCCTCTCTCTGTTCCAGAATTTAGTCCAGGTGTCATGTTCCATTTAGTCGTCATATATTCTCTGTCTCTTCTGGTCTGTGACAATTTCTCAGTCTTTCCTTGATTTTCATGGCCTTGACAATCAGTACTCCTTAAGGAAACTGAAATGTATTTTTAATTTATCCCAAATGTCCACACAAGATGGTATCAAGAATTTAGAGAGCCATAACCATCTCATCAGAGAGTTAGGATTTGGTTACCATTTTAGCACTTCAGAAAGGGGCGTCATTTCAACACTGCTCCTGTGTTGTATAAAGACACAGAGAACAATGGAGTGACATGTAGTCTTCAGGCTACAGGGCCAGGTTCTTGCTGAGTATGGCAAATTGTAGGTTTCGATGAACAAGCAGCTTACCAAGGAGGTATAATCCCCTTCCCCCCAGTGCTCAAGTCCAATTCTAAGTGTTATATAACCACAATTTGACATGGCTGGATCTTCCCCAGCTCTGCCTTTTCCCGTGAATATTTGTATCTTTCAAAAATCAGTTCTTACTTCTGATGACTCCAAATACAAGCCTTCCTCAGTCACAAAGTCACAAAGATGGGAGTCACAAAGATTGCTTGGGTTCTGTGATGCTGTCACCAGATAGAACTTAATAATTACATTTGGCAGACCCACTGTCCATGTTAACAGGCAACATGGGGGGATCAGAGAACTCTTTGAAACAATATCCAAGTTGTTAGTTAAAAGAGTTATTACACCAGGATAAAAGAGCCCAGAATAGGTTCGTTCTTAGAAACTAGTAAACAGCCAATTGCTTTCTTAGAAGGGCAATGTTTGAGAGACTTTATTTTTTTAATTAAAAAATATATATGTGTGTGTGTGTGTGTGTGTGTGTATATATATATGCTTACTTTCATCTCTCATTATACAACAAATCTTTAAATTATGCAATAAATCTTTACTGCAGAAATTTCTGAAAAATTTCAGAAAACAGCATATGAAAATAATTATTCATAACTCACTTCCCCAAAACAATTATTGTTGATATTTTGCCTGTTTCCTTCTATTTATATTTATGCTTTATAGAACACATTATATGCTTTTTAATATATACTATATGTTAGTATATAGTATATATTAAACATACTTTTTAATTATTTTTTCATTCAACAGCATCATAAGCATTTTACCTGTTTCTTTCAAATAACTATTAAATAAGTACATAATAGTTTTGCTTTTTCCTCTTTGCGATGATGACTGGATGTGAAAGGCACCATCTTGCAATGGCTCCCCAAAAGTACTGGAGGAATCAGTTGTCTGCTTCTTAGCCTGTTGCTGAGTTCAACAACACTAACTCTCAGACAAGCTGTCTAATGATGAAGCCACGGTCAATTATCTAGGGAACATTTTGTGTAAGTCATTTGAATCCTTGAAGTCAGTGCAGACTTCTTATTGTAATTATGTGGATCATGAAGTCCTGATGACTCCCAGTGGATCTCAGCAAAGAGTGACTAATGGTTCATGGGGTCATTTGGTTGAGCTGAGGAGAAAACCTGGACAACCAAGGACAAGGTTTGAGATGATCGCCATCTGTGGCCTAATCTCTGGCAAATGCTGTCTCCTCCTGTCACCTAGAGGCTCTGACTCCTCAGGGCATGCCTCCCCAGCCCGATAAGAGGAATACTCCAGTCTGGCAGATTCCTGCATCTCCAACTCTGCTGCTTGCACCTGATGCCTCGAGTGGTTGATATAGTCGTGTCAAGAGAGCAGAGCCTGTGTCTGTGAGCAAAGTCGATGATGGAGTGTTTGGGAAGGGCAGTTCTCTGTGTCAACCATGATGTCATTTAAGGGGGTCAGCTTGGCCAAAGCTGTGCTTTTCATGATGTCACTACTAAAGTCACTTGGCTCTGAATCAAAGTTGTTTCTCTTATGCCGACTTCTTTTGTTAATTGATAGTGAGAGAGGAAAGAGGTTCTAAGGAGCACAAAACATTCTACCCTTTAGCAGCATCATGGAGTTCCTGGGTGAGTTCTCACATCTCTCTCTCTCTCTCTCTCTCTCTCTCTCTCTCTCTCTCTCTCTCTCTCACCCTCCCTCTCCCTCCCCCTCCCTCCCCCCTTGTCCCTCTTCCTCTCTCCCTCTCCTGCTCTCTTTCTCTCTGTCTCTCTATTCTTTATATGCATTTGCTTTTTAAAATTTTTCAGAGCACTTGTCACTTTAGAACATAAATAAGTTGTCCAAAATGTGTGATTTTTGAAATAAAATTTATCAAAGGATCTTGCATGAGAAGATTTTCCTACAAGCTCTTTTGAAGTCTAACGGTGTGCTGCTGGAGAGCTAGAAGGCAGCAAGACCAGTCTTCCTAAGGTAAATGTAGTGTTCTTGCTATAATTCCACATGGTCCCTTCTCTCTGTGGGTCTCAATACAAACGTGTCATTATGAGATGAGCTAAAAAACAAGCTTTCCAAAATGAAGTCCCTGCGGAGTGTAAACTCTGGGACACCAGTTGAAATACTCTTCCTACAGCTAGGCTGGGAGTGTATTTCATCTCTTAGCAAGCTGGTTTCATCTCTACCTGAGGATAGATAAAGAACTTTGCTCAGGAAATGTGAGCTCCTGCTCTCAGGCCTCGTTCCTCTTAAGCTGATGGACAGGTATGGCAGGAATGTGTTTGTTGGCAGGAATTAGTGCCCAGGCACAAATGGAAGTCACATTCTTATCCTCCCTCTCTCTGCTTTGGGGGAAGAACGTGGTAGGTGGGGGATTCTCTGCAAGGAGAGGGGTTCAGAACAAGCTGTCTCAGCTTTAGACAGCTGCCTCTTGTCAAGGAATTCTGACAATGGCGTCTGGCTCAGTGAGTGTGAAGCCAGGGACGTGCCTCGTGTAGAGGTGGAGTGACCAGTGGAAGATGGGGTAAACCTTCACTGCAAGTCAGGAACAAGCTGCCCTGAATCTGTTCCCCCAAAGGGCATTTCTCTACTCATAACTCCATCCTAACTGCAAGGCTTGGTTTGTTCCCTTTCCTTCTGTTTCCAGCCAAAAAGCTTTGCATGGCAAGCAGGTGGCTAAGACAGTAATTAAGAAACCTGGTTAACCTGAAGTTTCAATCATAGGATTGGCCAATTGCATTACAGTTCAAGAGAATGCTGCATTACAGTTGTAAGTGCTTCTCAGGACATATATTAGCTCATATGCAAAGAGAGAATGATGTAATAGGCAAAAAGCAAAGGCTATAAAACAGCAGGTATGGTACAATGCCGTGCTGGTATTCTCTATATAGTCATTTATACATTTAAAAAAGAAAAATGGAAAGCAATACAACAAAGATTTAAATAGGGACTATCTCTTGGGGTGATATTACTGGTGATTTTTCTTCCTTTGAGGTTTTTCTGTTTTTCCACCTTTTTCCTTGAAAAAATAAGGAAAGATTTAACTTCCTTACCCAGATGGCTTATAATCACTCTAGTTCTAGCAATTTCTACATATGTCCGTATCCATATCTACATCTATATATCTCCGCAGGGTCACTGTGTACAGTGGCATCGATTGTACGCTGCACCAGCACCTAGTTTAGGAAGAGGTGTGTGGGGACTGCAATCCGTCTCTTCATCCACTTGTCAAGCCATACCTGGCATGGGGCTGTGTCTGCCCAAAGGAAAAGGAGCCTTTTTCTAATTTTTCCAGAAGGGATGCTTTTTTCTAATCCACATAGTGACACTGGATTTGCTCACAGAAGCCCTGCTTCCCTGTATGCGTGTGTGTGTGTGTGTGTATAAATGTATGTATGTACGTATTTATGTATGTATGTATGTGTGTGTGTATATATATATTTATGTTTATATATATATATATATATATATATATATATATATATATATATTTCACGTTAATCATTTTGGATATTTCATATAACTACCACATTGTTTTATAAAGAAGAATTATTTCCCAGTCTAAATACATCAGGGCTCAGATTTTAGAAATGGCTTTCTGTAGGAATAGATGAAGTTAAAGGATTTTTCAAAAGGATGAGCTTCTTTGGGCCTCTCTACTACTCTATTATGTGCCTAGATCTGTATTTCCTAAGGACGGGAATGGGTTGGGAGAGAAGCAAGAATATTTAACTATGAAATGTCAGTAATAGACACTGACCAATGAAAGACCCATGTAAACCCCTGGTACTAATGGGATGCAGGCAGCCTTCACTGTGCCAGAAGGTAGTGATGGTGTCACCAGTGGCCTAAAATAAAGGGAAACTGTGTGGCTATGCTCTGAAGTAGAGGATGTCAAATTCTTTCATCTTCTTTTCAATCTACATCTCTTTGTGTGGGCTCTCTTCTGTTATTTTGGGGAAACTGAGATAGCTTCACAGAGAGAACACCCAGTAAACCTGAGATACCCAGAAAGCATGAAATGATATAACTGAATGGCTCCCTGAGTTCTTTCCTAAGTGATGAGCAGGAGGATACTAGGTACCAGAGCCCAGAGCTTTGTTGCACATGTGAAAGGCACCATGTTCCAGAAATAGCATCCCTGACCCCAGAGACGAAGGCGGCCTTGTTTTAATTTCAGGGTTGAAATAATGACAGCTTTATGAACAACCAAATAGTTATTCCAGGTTCTCCTCTTGAGAGTGTGGTCTGAGACCTTAGCTTGTGCAGTCGAAGTGTATAATAACGTCTGATTGTGCTCTCAGTGATGCTGCGACAGCCTTCACTTTGAGTTCTATTTCAGAACATCCTCCTATCTGGGAGCACCTAAACATAGGCTCTGGTGAGGCAGAATTTGGAAACAGCATCATCTGTAGGTCAAGCCAGGACTGAGCTGGCCAACTCCCCACTCTCAGCTCCATGAACAGCGACAGGAAGTCACCCCACACATTTTGGGAATGGTCAAAGGTGCTACCATTTAGTAAGCAGAGTGAGTGCCCCAGAGCTGCTTATGAGCAACTCTGGAATCCTCTGAGAAATCAGCAAAATTGGAGTGTCAGGTGGCAACTTGGGGTGGAAGAAAGAGCACTAAACTGGGAATCACAGCAGCTCCTGGGTAACCTTGGGTATGTCTGTTCTCGACATTGTCATATCCGGTTCATGGCTAGGGGCACTTCCTGCTGTTAAACCCCATGGCTTAATGAACAGAACGACTAGCTTAGGATGCCCTGCAGAAAAAGTATTCACAAGCAACAGTCTTCAAACCAGAAAGAAGTGATGAGTTCCCTCTCTTCCTCTCTTTCTCTTTCTCGCTGCAGAATAAATGCCTCCATAAATCTGATAATGAAATTTTTAGAATGTTAATGATGAAATTTTTTTCTCCTCATAGAATGACTTCCAAAAGCAAGTACAGAGCAATAAGGACTACGGAGATGAATGGTCCCTTGAACGCTGGTTGACTATGAGGTTTGAGTTCTGAACATTGGCAGGATGGGACAGCCTGAGCATCAGTCAGTGGTTGGGATAGACAGGCCATGGGGTCAGGGGAGAGTCTCGCTGAAGAAGTGTCCGTTGGTCCTCTGGGTTTGGGGGTGATTCTTTTTTGCATTGCTGTGATCAGTGAGCCCAAAGCTACACAAAGTATGCCACACTAGAGCTTAACTTTAATTCTGCTCTCTATTGAATGAAATTAGTAGAGATTATGTCAGTTTCAACTCTCATCAGAAAGGTTTTAGGTATCAGAGGTCCTAAAGTTAATCCTGGGCCACAGCTCCTGGGACCTCCTGGGGGAGGTGGGCGAGGGAAGCTCATGACAATGGTTATATTCAAGAGCCCTTGAGAACAGAGACTTTAGCATTTTACTCATCTGGATATTAATCCTGGCATACCATTTGTGAACTGTGTAAATTTTGGCAAGTTAATGCCTTTCTAACATTAGCCTTCTTCTTGCTAAATGGGGATAAAATATAGTATTTTCCAAATAGGGAGTGGTTATGAGAAGTAAAAGAGATCTCACGGCAAATTTCTAAGGCATGGAGACTAGGATTATAAGAGAGGGTCCTACATCAATCCTGAGAATAAAACACAAGGATTGGACCCAGAAGCACAAAAATTAGACCCAGAAGAAGGAGCCTAGCTGGGCGCTTGGGTGTGGGTAGTGGGTCATTGTTCTCAGAAGTGGGTAAACAATGACTATGGTAGAGAAGAGACCTCAGGGGATGCTGAGCAGAAATAGGATGAATATCTAGGGGTGGGCACAGAGCAGGTATGTGTGCAAGGTGGAAATCCTGGGTCATGTGCTGTATTAATTTATTACTGGTACTGTAAGAAATCACCACACATTTAGTGGCATAAAGCAACACACACTACAGTTCTGGAGTTCAGAAGTCTGAAATGGATTTCACTGGGCTGAAATCAAGATGTTGGCATGGCTACACTCCCTCTAAAGGCTGTAAGGGAGAATCCATTTTCTTGCCTTTTTCCACATTCTAGAGCCCACCTGCGTTCCTTGGCTCGTGGCCCCTTCCTCCGTCTTCAGAGCAGCAGCATAGCATCTTCTAACCTTACTCCCTGCTCTGTGGTCACGTTGCCTTCTCTCTCCTCCTGGGCCAGGAGTGGAACTGTTGAACAGCACTAGACAGAAATCACATCCCTCCTACAGGATTCTCCAAAGCTCAAGGTGTTCCAAGAACAACTATACGAGGAAGATGGAGGAGGCTTAGAAAATTAGGTCCCTGTTGCCTCTCCAGACTTAGACCATTATCCCAACGCTGAACACTCTGACTTTGTACCAAGATCAATTTTGCTTTTAGAAAGATCAACTTAAGTCTAATTTTAAATGGGAAGAAAGGTAGGACTCTCTTTACATTACTACTTAAGAAGATATCCTTCTTGGTTCTGTTCTGTTCCTGCACATGGAGTAGAATTTTAAATAGCCAGATATGAGGCTGCATTTGAAAGCTGATGAAGAGCTTTATGATGACAGGGGCTTTTATTGGCCTTCCATTGTTAGCCAATCTTTTTTTTTTTTTGTTCTTTGAATGATATGACAAACAAGTGTTCTGATACAGTTGTCTTTGGTGTGATTTCATGAGCTGACATAATTAAGAGCCATTTCCACTTGGCAATGCTGCAAGAAAACCATCCAAGTCAAATGAATAAGGAAATTACTTAATTAGCAACTCAGGTGAGCCTCGCTCTTGAGAAGCATGTTAAAATTGAAGGAAAGACAGGAGACCCACAGAGGAAGCCTACCACCTTGGGTGCTCGGACAAAGACAAGTTAGCTGTCCTTTTCCTTCTCCCCTCCATGGGATTTCTCAACTGTACACGTGAGATCAGATATGGATGGGCTCTGCTGCTGCTGCTGCCCACCTAGTAGAAAGAAAACATCAGTGTCAGGGAAAAAGGATTGTGTCTTTGGTTCCCTCCAGTTCTCACAAAATAAACATCACCAGGCAATTCCTTTGAGATTGATTAGTCATTATTTCACTCCCTTTGGTCCTTCCTGCTCCGTTAATCATTGCTCTGAACAATGGCAGCATTAATCAGTATAACAGTTTCTAGCCATTAACAATATAAGCAGGTTCTGTGCCTATGTAGTCCCTTCATCAAACCATCATGAAGATCTAAAACTCATCCTATGGTCGATGCTATTTCCTAGGGGAGACACAATGCCCATGCTGGGAAAATGTTCCTTTGAAGAATTTAGCTTTGGATGGGTTCCAGGGGGTCATCTGCAAGGCAAGCCTGAAGAAGTATGTTTTGGTGGAACTCCAAGACTTTTTCTTTGGGTCAGCCAGTGTCTTTGACTTCCCCGTGTATTGGCTTTGATGCTTTTTAAAGCGCAGAGGCAATCTAGATATCACAGTTCAGTAGACAGGCTTTGTATCCAGACAGACTTGGGTTCAAATATGAACTTCTAGACTAACTGTTCATAAGAATTTGGTAAAAACTTAGCACTTAGGAATAAATATAATAATCTATGTACAACATGTTAGCATGGTGCCTGGTACACAATAAGTGGTCAGTCATAAAAATATGAGAACAACACTGAAATTGTTTTTTTAAAAAATTCATGCAACTCCAGCCTGTTTGGGGGACTTTAGCAGCAAGGGATATATCCTGAGGGAAAGCAACAGACCGAAGAATGCCATAAATGTCATTATCAGAGTGTCAGGTTTGCCACAATAGTTTCCTGCAAAGGCCAAGTGACACACTCACCCTTTTTAAGGACTGTTAGTTTTATCTCCTAGTAAGGGCCAAGGTCTTAAATCCCCAGACCTATGCACCATCCAAATGCCTGGGTCATCTCTTCTCCAGAGAACCAGAGCAGACCACTTGGGAAACTCATCTTACCCTTTAGCTTATGGCCTAGAGTTCTGACCCTTTACCCCTTTCTTCTGGGTTGACAACTGAACTTGACCTGGTCCTGCCTCGAGAGCAACAGGACAAAACCACTAGCTCCAAATTTTCTTTCCCTTCTTACTCTCACCTGGCCCTTTCAAAAGCCAAGGAACCCTCAAAGACTGAAAGGAACATTTGAGCCAAAGGCACCTCTAGCCACTAGCCACTGTCACAGGGAGACAAGAGGAAGATTCATGCACTAGGGTGGTCTTAGTACCACCTCCAAGATGTTCCTCCCAGCACGCACATATCCTCCATCTAAGGCTCCACTGAATGTAACACACAACTTATCTAACACAAATTATTGGGGAAATAAAGGCTCTTTCATTCTTATGCATTGCAAATGTACACATTTCAAAAATATGAAAGTGGCAAGACATGCATCATGAAATCTAAGAACTACAACACTGTTCTGTGTGTGATTCTGGGCCCATATCAGAGTGTCTCTTCTTTGTGATGCTGATGCATTCTTAAGAAACCCCATGGAGTATTCTCAAGTTCTAGGTAAAGGGCCAAGGGAGAGAACCCAGAGTTTTCTAATCTATTCAATCTGCCTCTGACTTCACTGGCAATATTTGGAGCTCATTTTGCATAGGAGAACAAGAGAATTTACCTCTTGAGGATAGAGACCCCTTTGGGTGGCAGGCAATAGAATTTGCCAGACATCTCCAGGGAATGGTAACACTTGGCTGCAGGCTAGGGAAGACTCTTGAAACAGATAGAATTCTGGCTAACACCTCCATCAGTCCCTAGAAATCCTCCATTCCTCCTCCCCACATCAAACGTGAGGTGTTCAGGTTGGCAGCATCTTGGCTCTGCCATCATGTCCAAATTCTACCATTTCTGTCTTGTATTTCCTTTCCCTGGCAGACTTGAGCCAAGTCCCAATGAAACATATCCATGGCCTTTCAAAATTACAGGCAAAATTGGGCTGGCAAGAGGTGTGTGTGGGGGGGCAGGGGACTGGGGAGAACAGCTCACAGTAATTACTGCAAATGGCCCAGTTATGTGGACCTGCACGGAGGAAATAATTTCGTGTGGTCTTTGCCCACTCACTTCCAGTTTAGCTCTCCCAGCTCCTTGCACCAGGCCCAGAGCCTCACTTTTTAGAGACTTTAAGTTCATTGTGAAGTTATGTATCCTGGCAGCTTGTAACGTCGTGTTTTTCTTTCTTTTTATTGGTGCCCTAGGACAGTGCAGGCACACACGCGTTTGTTGGTACTTCCCCTTCCACGCTGCTTGTGATTAATTGAGAAGGCCGGCTGCCCTCAGCCCCTTCGTAGGAAACCATATCCTCCTAGACCCAGGGCAGCCTCTGATTTGCTGTGTGTCCGTGGTTGAGCCAACCCCTTCAGGACCCCCGTGCCCAGCCCCATCCTAGATGTTGCGGAAATGAATGAGCGATGAGAATGAAACCCTCCCTGAAGGGTTATGTAAATGTGAAAGGCTCCACAGACTTTGAGGCTGGCCTAGGGAAACCTCAACAAATCAACTGCCCCTTGCTTTTTATTAGAGTCCCTGTAAACAACTAGGCTGTGATTGCAGTGGGAATCAGAGGACAGGAGACTGCGTCATGCTTGAGGACTTTTCCCCAGCACTGGTGCCAAGCACTTCGAGCCTCTTCTCAGAATGCAGCCTTGATTAGCCTGGTTCTCCCTCAGACCTCAACAAAAGGGAAGATGTATTTGTGGCAGAAGGAAATGTAATAAGCAGAAAGATTATGTACACAAACTATCATCTTATCAGTGATAATAGGCCTGGTCGCCTGCATTTTTCCAGTTGGCCACTATGTTCTGTCAGCATGGCCTTCATAAAGTCCTCTTCATTTCATTAACAATGACTTTGCCTCTAGTCTTTCTCCTCTCTTATCTACCCTGAATACCATAACCAGGTCATTCATCCTGGAGAGATATTTTAGAACCTTGCCCTGAGATATTCAATGGCTTCCTATTTCCCAAGGCTGAAGTCCTAGCTTTGTATGCTGACATCCAAATCTCTAGACAGTATAGTCTCCACCCCTGTTTATGGGTGCCCTTGCTCCCTCAGGCACCTGCTTTCCCACATCTCTGCTCACAATGTCCTCTCTTGGCTGGACTGCTCTGTGATGATGCCTCATTCAGATTCTCATCTCTTGCAGATAATCCCTGACATCCCTGTAGTAGACTATTTCTGTTGCTTATAACAGAATACCTGAAACTGGGTAAATCATGAAGAAACAAAATTTATTTCTAACAGTTTCAGAGGCTGGGAATTCTACCATTGGGGGGGAGGCATGTGGTGAGGACCTTCCTCTTGGTAGTGACCGTCTACAAGTAATGCTGGGTATCACGTGACAAGAATGGCAAGAGCAAGGAAGCTAACTTTCTCACTCCCTCTTCTTAAAGCCATCAGAACCACACCCATAATGACTCATTACTCATAATGAATGGATTAATCTGTTCACAAGAGCACAGTCTTCACAATCTAATCACCTCTCAGAAGCCCTGCCTTTAAATTACCATATTGGATTTCACACCCTCTTAACACTGTTGCAGTGGGGGTCAGTTTTCCAATCCAGGAACTTTTGGGGGGCACGTTTAACCCATAGGAAGCCCCAATCCCAGGAAGTCTCTCTCTCTCTCTCACTGTGTGTCTCTGTCTCTCTGAGCTCTTCTAGTACTTGCAGACTAGGAACTTATCTTTTCCTGCTTTATATTATTATCTAACTGGTTCATGTCCTTTATAGAATATGTATCTGCCCTATGGGCAATGACTATTCTCTGCCTCTTGGCGGGGCCCCCTGTACCTAATAAGCTGGTTGGGCCTTGTCCAAAGTGGAGGTGGCTTTACATGGTGGCCAGGAGCACTGGCTCGGACAGGAGGCTGGAATCCTGCCACCATGTGCAACCATAGGCAAGTACCTTCATCTCTCTGATCCAGAGTTTCCTCATTTGCAGTGTGGGGAATGATGACTCCTTTTTTACAGAAATAATTGTAAGGACTAGATTAGAAATTCTGGGTTAGGCATTTGGCATAGTTCTCAATGTAGAATTATTATCATTATCATTATCATTAATGTTGATAGAGATGACTAGGAATTCTGGTCATAGGATCCAAGGCCTTTCTGAGGGGGTGGACATTTGGCTTGATCTGTCTGTGGAACCCCTCCCTGGCCCAGCTCCCATAAATTTGACTAAGTCTCAGTTTTCTTCTGTGTAGCTTGGGGAGAACAGGAATCCTCACTTCCCAGGGTTGTTGTGAGAATTAAATGTGATGATGGCTATAAAATGCCTACACTTAGGAAAGAAAGGCTTGGTAAATGAAAACACAATGGAATTCTGGAAATTGCTTTGGGTCAACAGTCAGGAATTCTGGCCTGTATCACATCTTGGGCTTTCATTGGTGGGCCTCAGTTTCCCCAATCCCTATGTTGGGTCTGGTTGGGGAGGGGAAGAGAAGCTTCCTTCTGGCTCTGGCTTTATGCAGTTCTTCTCTTATGTCTCCCTTGACCCACTAAGTCCAGACCAGAGATGGGAAAGCTTTGAGATTCCAGAGAAGGGTTCATCTTCCTAGCTTAGAATGGCAGGACCCTTCCAGGGGCTGAGGTGGATCATCGCCTGCTTGCACCCAAGAAGCTCATCAGATCCTGGCAAATGCTGCTTCTCGAACCCAGAGCGCCCCTGGAAATATTGACACTCTCTGAGCTGTGGGATCCAATGCAGACGGGTTAGCACCCCTCCTCCTACAGCTCTCCCCCTGCATTTCATCCACTATATCCTAGGGTGGATAGTGTTTCTATAACTGCCTAATTGGGAGAATTTAGCTGGAAAATTGCCATCACATTCTTTTAAAGGGTGCCAGCAGCCAGAGGCTGCCAGCTGTAATGTCAGTGTATAATCCTGGCTTTGCTGCTGTCTTTCTCTAGTCTCCTTCCCAGGTGCTTAGAGCAGGCCACCAGCTCTAAGAGGAAAGAACACCAAAGAGCCAGACAGAGGGGGCCAAGAATGCTGCTGCAAGCACAGGTCTGTTTCCTAGTTATCTTCCCCCTCCCCCACCCCCACCCCCACCGTAGCCTGCTCCACAGGGAAATGAAACGTGATGAACTGGAATGTCTGACCAGGACACCTAGGCCCTATGGTGTAATGGTTAGCTCCAGAAACTCCCACAGCAGCAATCCTGAACTTAGACTGGATCTGGGGGTTGTTAGAGAAGAGAAAAATTGAATTAAGGTCTTGTTGCTGAGTTTGAGAGAGACAGAGACAGTGTAGAGTAGTGTCTAAAAGTGTAGACCTTTGGGCCAGACTTCTTGCTTAGGTTGAAATCACGACTGTGCTACTTGCTGGACAAGTTACTAAATCTCCTAGTTTCATCATCTGCAAAATGGAGGTTATCATAGAGCACCTACTTCTGCTCCACACACTGAGGGACCCAGGCTGATAGAGGCTCTGTTATCTTTAACACAGGACATCCAGGATCTTCCTGCAAGTTGGATGTCTGGCCCTCAAAAAGGGAGAAGGCATAAAGGACTGGGTGGGGGAGGTTTTTCTGGGCCAGGCTTACAAGGGGTATGGCACACTCTGGTCACATTCCACCTCTTAGAATGAGGCCACGTGGTCACAGCCTAACAAGATAGGGGGAGGTAGTTTCACTGGTGCTCAAGATGAAGACAGATTGCTACCCAGTCTCTGCCACACAGAGAAACCTTCCTAATAATAACTCTCTGACATTTATTGAGTACTCACCATGTGTCAGGCACTGACATATTTACTCAATTAATGCAATTACTCAAAATGACATGATGATACTTGGTATGTATTATATCGGTGACAGTCCTCATAGGAACCCAAATGGAACCCTCAAAGGGACATTTAAAGAGGATGTAAGGGTATTTGTACACCCATGTTTATTAGCAGCATTATTCACAATAGCTAAAAGGTAAGAGCAACACAAGTGTCTGTGCATGGATGAATGGATAAACGAAATGTGGTATACACATACAATAGAATACGATTCAGCCTTAGAAAAGAAGGAAATTCTGACACATGCCACAACACAGAAGCACCTTGAGGATATTAACCTATGTGAAATAAGCCAGTCACAAAAAGACAGATACTGTGTGATTCCACTTGTATGAGGTACCTAGAGTAGAAAACTCATAGGGACAGAAAGTGGAATGGTGGTTTCCAGGGGCTGGGGGAAGGGGAGTTATTGTTTAATGGGTAGAGTTTCAGTTTATCAAGATGAAAAGAGCTCTGGAGATGGGTGGTGGTGATGGTTGTACACTGTGTGAATGTACCTAATGCCACTGAACTGCTGTATTAGTCCGTTACCTGTTGCTGATAACAGAATACCTGAAACTGGATAATTGATAAAAAAAAAAAAAATGAAATGTACTTCTTAGAGTTTTGGAGGCTGGGTAGCCCAAGGTTCTGGGGGCACACCTGGTGAGGGCCTTCTTGGTGTGGACTCTCTACAGAGTCCTGTGGTGATGCAGGGTATCACATGGCAAGGGCTTAGCAAGAGCGTTTTACGTGATCACTTGCTGTCTTTATAAAGCCCCCAGTCTACACCCACGATAACTCATTAAACCATTAACCCATTACTCCATGAATGCACTAATCCATTCATGAGGGTGTAGTCCTCTCAGTCCAATCACCTCTTAAAGGCCCCACCTTTTAAATGCCATAGCATGATTCCCCATACCCTTAACCATGTTACAAAGGGGATCAAGCTTCAGTGAGTTTGGGGGTGGGGGGAACATTCCAGCAATAGCAACTGTACACTTAAAAATGGTTAAGATGGGGCCGAGCCCGTGGCGCACTCGGAGAGTGCGGCGCTGGGAGCGTGGTGACGCTCCCGTCGCGGGTTCGGATCCTATATAGGAATGGCCGGTGCACTCACTGGCTGAGTGCCGGTCACGAAAAAGACAAAAAAAAAAAAAAAAAAAAAAAAAAAAAAAAAAAAAAAAAATGGTTAAGATGGTAAGTTTTATGCTACATGTATTTTACCACAATTAAAAAGAATTTTAAAAGAGGGCTTAAGGAAGGGGATATTTACAAAGATATAGATGGGTTATAGGTGCCAATGAGTGATGGTTAGGCACAAGGTGAGTAGCAACCATGGGAAGCCACATCCACCCCTGGGCCTGAGGTGAGAGTAATAACTGTGGGACAAGGGGCACCAGCAGGAGCTGTGGCTTTAGGTAGAGGAACTCAGCACTCCCAAACCCCAGCCCAGCAGAGAGAAGGCCAGGGGATAAATACCTGCCTTCTGTCCTCTTGCCCTCTGATCTCCTGCCTGGGACTCCCACAGGCTGCACCCAGCTGGAAATCAGTGGTCAAGGGAAGCCGGTGATGGAGTCCATGCAAGGCAGCCTCCCCAGGGCTCAGAAAAGGGCAAAGGGTGGAGAACAGACCTGGAGGGCTTAGAGGGCAACCAGAAAATATCCCCATGTAGCTACCACTATTCCCATTCTGTAGATTAGGAAACTGAGGATGAAGTAAAGGAACTCATCCAAGCTCACAATTAGCAACCAGACATGGCTTTTAACCTGAGATGGCTGACCCCAGAGCCTTCAAGGGAAGAGGGAGAAACTACAATGTAATGAAGGTCTACGATGTATCTAGCACAGCGATTCCTCTTCCCTGTGATGAATCAGAAAAGAGAGACTCAGAGAAAGGTAACTTGTCCAAGGGCAGGCAGCTAAGAGACAGCAGATCCAGGATTTCAGACTCCAAAGCTGAACTCTTCCCCCCTGCTGCATGACCTTCAGGCTGAGCGTCATGCACTGTCACCACCATTATCACCAGAATCAGGAGGCGGTCACTGAGCAGGGCTGCATTGTGCTGTGTCTAGACAAAGGGAGCTACTATGCACAGACCGGGTGCCTCCCCCACCCCCACTGAGCTTCCAGGCTGGGGCACTACTTTGTAAAAAGTCACACTAAACACAGACAAAAAAGGCTGTCCATCCCCTGGCAGCAGTCCCCAGAATGCTAGAGCTGAAAGACATGTGAAACCATCTGTCAAACCCCACCATCATGCCTGGGCCAAAATGACCTGTTAGTCCAGTATTAGTTCAGATCAGGGGTTCTACATCGACGGAGCACCTGGCTGCTGCCCACTTGGAGCCGGGCATGTGGGAGACCATGACTCAGAGGAGTCCCCTGGATATCTCGTGCACCACACCCTTCTCTTCATTTGCACCACCACCACCTAGACCCGGAGCCCAAAAACTGCAGTCCACACATCAAATCCAGCCTGCAGTCTGTTCTAGTAAAGTTTTAGTGGCACACAGTCCTGCTTATTTGTTGACCTCTTAGCTGTGCCAGCTTTCACATTTAAAAAACACGGTTGAGTAATTGCAACAAGGACAGTATGACCCCCCAAAGCCAAAAATATTTACTATCTGGCCTTTTACAGAAAAGTTTGCTGACCCATGACCTAAACCAAGTGTTCTAGTTTGCTAGGGCTACTATAACAAAGTACCACCAACTGGGTGGCTTAAAATAATAGAAATGTATTGTCCCATAGTTCTAGAGGCTAGAAGTCCAAATTCAAGGTGCCGGCAGGGTTGGTTCCTTCTGAGAGATGTGAGGGAGAATCTGCTCCATGCCTCTCTGCTAGCTCCTAGTGGCCTCAGGCATCCCTTGGCTCGTAGAACGTGTTCTTCCTGTGTCTTTACATCATCTTCTCCTTATGCATGTCTGTCTTTGCATCCAAATTTCCCCTTTTTATAAAGACACAGTCATACTGGATCAGGACCCACCCTCATGATTTCATCTTAACTTGATCAGCTACAAAGACCCTATTTCCAGAAAAGGTCACATTCACAGATGCTGGAGGCTAGGACTTCAGCATCTTTTGGGGCAACATTGTTCAACCCATAACACCAAGCTGCATGATTTCTCACCTGGCCTATTGAATAACTCCCTAACTAGCTTCCCATTTTTATACTGTAGCCTCACCCCACCCCCAAACCCTTATTCTACAACCCACTGTCCACTTCTCAGAATAATCATCTCACCGTTTATGTCAGATGGGTCACCTTCCTGTTTCAAACCTTCCAATGCATTTCCAGTGGGCAAAGGTGGGGCTCTCTCACATGGCCTGGGGAGCACTGTGTGGTCTCCCCCAGTGGACCTCATCGCCTCCTCTGACCCACTCACCTTTGCCATCTCTGCCACAGCATCACTGGCTTTCTCTCAGTTGTTCAAAATTGCCATGTGTCCTTCCCCACAGGGCCTTGATGTAAACTGTCCCTCTGTCTAGGATGTTCCTCACCTCCCTCTGCCTGTTCTAGTCCTCCTCACCCTTCACGTCCCATTCTAAACATCACTTTCTCAGGGAACCTTCCCTGACCCCACTCCTAGGTCACATGTGCCCTTATTGGCTTTATCATACCTTCCTGGCAGGTATCCTCAGCCATCATGCTCCAGGATCTCTTTGTTGGTAGATCTGATACTCCATGAGGATAAGAACAGGATCTGTATGTAGCTGCTGTTGTTTGCATTTGTATCCCAGCACCTAGCACACTTTCCCAGCACACTGTAAGCCCTCCAAAACCATCTGCCAGAGGTAAGGAGAAGGGAGGAAAGAAAACAAAAAGACAGGGCATTTGTCCTTGAAGAGCTCAGGGCCTCGTGAGTGAAATCAATGTGGAAACAGAAAAGGACAACGTAGTGTTAAAAGGGTTATTATAGAGCGAACATAGGGAGCTTTGTAGGAGCACAGATGAGGGACTCCTGAGGTGGGAGCAGAGTGAAATAGGGAAGGCTTCTTGGAGGAGGTGATACCTAAACTTAGTGTCATGAGAGTCCCTTAGCCCTTCCCTTCCAGACAGAGGGAACAGCATGATTAAAGTCCTGGAGGCTGTATTAGTTTTCTTTTGCTTTGTAACGAATTACTACCAACGTAGAAACTTAAGACAACACACCTCTACTGCCTCACAGTTTACATGGGTCAGGAGTCTGGGTGTAGCTTAGTTGGATCCTCTGCTCAGGTTCTCACGAGGTTACAATCCAGGTGCCAGTTGGGCTGCATTTACATCTGGAGGCTCGCCTGGGGAAGAATCTGCTTCCAAGCTCATTTGGGTTGTTGGCAGAGTTCATTTCTTTATGGCTGTATGACTGAGGGTCCCATTTTTTGCTAGTTGTTGGCTAGAAGCCACCCAAATGTCCTAGCAGCCACCTGCTCTTCTGTGGCAGGTGGGCTTCCTCAGCATGCCCTGATTCATCATGCCAGCAAGGAGAGTCTCCTGTCCACAAAGACAGAGTCTTATGCAACCTACCATCATCAGAAGAGTGATATTCCACCACTTCTATGATATAACATGAAGTGATCATGGTAATGACATCCTACTGCCTTTGCTGTATAACTTCACCTAGTCGAGGGAGTGACACATTGCTTCACCTTTGCTGTACTCTCTTGGTTAGAAGCAAATCACAGGTCCTGCCTTCAGTCAGGGTGAGGGGATCACATAAAGACATGGACACCAGGAGGCAGAAACTCATTGGGGGCCCCTGAGGGTCTGTCTGCCCCAGAGGCCTGAAAGATCATGTGTGTGGGGATAATAACTGTTCCTTCTTTGACTGAGCCAGGGTCTATAGAGCACCCACTCTGTCTGTGCCAGGCACTGTTTGGGTCCTGGAAACACAGTGGAGAACAAGTCAGACAAAGCATCTACCCTCATGGAGCTTCTCCATTTCCAAGTAGCAGGAACATGTGGTGAAAGGGGGAGTTAACTTTCATGGGGATGGTCTTTAGGTATTTTCCTTCTGACAGCATGACATGTAGAGGAACATCCTTCTCAAAAGCTGCCCCCTCCCCCAAGAATATCGAGAGGGGTCCTCAGCCAAGCCATTGCTTTAGCCCTTCCTCAGACACCTCAAGGGTGACAGATGCCTGCAGTCATCTCTAGCTGTTGAAGCTGGCATCGTTCAGTCTTACAATAATTGAGCCAAACCCTCCTTTGCCTTGTGTCCTTCCTCTGCCTCTACCACTTCTCCAACCTGGCTACTTCCCTGGCCTGGAGGAACATCTCTCCGAAGGATTCCTCTGGACTTCAGACCTGTAGTGGGATGTCTCGTTTTGGTCTGCTGTGCTGTTGGTCTCTGGAGCATGACATGTCAGCTGTCTCTGGGCCTGCCAGAAATCTGTTCTCAGATGCAGGGATTCCAGCATTCTAATGTCAGGGCTGAGACTTGAACCCAAGTTGCCTGACCCTGAAAGCTCTTCTCTTCTGTTGTCCCTGCTGTCTGGGATTGAGAGTACCTGGTCCTTGCCTTGCATCTGGAGAGCTTTTGACTTTTCACTTAATTCACAAAATGTTCATTGAGTGGCTTCTCAGCACTAGACCCTATATTAGGTGCCCTGGGGTGAAAATAAGCCGAGTGTCTGCCCTTAGCCAGCTTACAGTCTGGTTGGGGGCAAGTATGAGCTGAAGTATCACATGTGTAAGTGGAAATTCAGCTGTAATAAAGAGAATGAGCAGTGCATGGTGATGGAAGAACCCAAGGGCAGCATGTGAGCTGGTCTGCAAGGTCAGGGAAGACTTCTCTGAAGCAGGAGTTCTTGAGCTGAAGTTTGGAAGAAGAGGAAAGAGAGCCAAGGACACAGGAAGGCAGTTAGAACGGTGGTCCAGGCAGAGGGCATAGCATGGGCCAGGGCTCTGAAGTGGGAGAGTTTGGGGGAACTAAGAGAAGTCATGTTGGGCTGGAGCCAGGTGGTGGTTCATCCAAATCTGAAGCTGGGCAGCCAGACCCAAACAGAGAGAGTGAAAAGGCCCTAAGCCCCCTGTGTTCCCAGGCTCCCTGTGATCCTGCCATGGCCAAGGCCTCCCATTTATCATGCTGAAGGGCCCTGCCATGCCTCCTCCCTGGGGCTGTCACCCTCTGGAAGAGGTTATCACCACACAGAAATCCAACCAATCCCCTGACCATGTTCAAGGCACACAGCTTAGAATAATAGTAATTTTTTTCAAGCCTTCGGAAATGTCAAGCCCACATCTACTTGGAATGAAAGAACAATGTTACAGCTCTTATCATCAGGGAAGTATGCAGGCCACAGCTCTTATGAAATTATGGAAAGCCGATGAGTGCATTTGGGTCTGTATAAGGTGAGGGGGAAGCTTGATTTTTTTACCCTGTTCATCCCCAACACCTTTGGGTTTGGGAATACAAGCTTGAACTGGGAGGACTGTGAGCCACAGGATTGATCTATGAAAAGAAAAAGGGAGACAGACAGCCTTACTCACCTTTTCTGCCAGCAGCGAGGAGCAGGGTCCAGCCATATGGACAGTCATGAGGAGGCAGGGACTGCTGAGCCTGCTCAGTGCTAATTAGAAGCAAACTAAGGCCTGGCTGAAGTGGCTGCAAGGACACCTAGTGGGGACCATTTCCTGCACAGGGTAGGCAGCCCTGGATTAGGGGCCGACAGGTGCTGCCTCCTCTGACACTTTTGGCAGCATCTCACCTGCTCCTGCAGCTCAGCCCTAGATGCCAGTGACCTTGGAATGCTCAGGGAAGCTGGGTTTGGCTAAAGATTCTGCAGGAACTACTGTCTCCCCAGCTCTCTCGTTGAGGGTTTGTCTGCAAAAGCTGAAGGACTTTCACTTCTTTTGAAGTTCATTACAGGAGTGGGTGATATTTTGGCCCAGCTGTTTCAGGATAGGGTCATTTTAATGTGATCTAGAAAGCAAGCCAGTAAATTGATAGTATTCTTTTTGTTACCCAGCAAGATGAGATGCCTTAGCGTGCTGCAGAGACAAGGAGGGGATGGTGGGACATGTGCATAGCATCAGGGATGGAGAAAGAAGCTTAGGACTGAGAAAAAAAAAATGAGGACGAGGTCGGAGATGGCAAAGGGTCCGAGATATGATGATGGTTATACTCAATACTGGTAATTTTTTAAAAGAATGTTTTGCATATTTATACAACAATTTTGATACCAGAATGACTGTGTTGAAATGACCCACTTAGCATTGGAGATACTGAGGAAGGGTCCATTTGACAGAAATCTCCATAGAGTTCCCTCATTACTCCCCACCCCCATGCCTGTTGCATAGACTTTCATCATCACTCACTCATACTATTGCACCAGTCCATGTACTAGTTGCTCTGTGGTTTGCCTTCCATATAGCAACAAGAGGGATTTTTCTAAAACACACCTGTTTAAAAGAGGACATTTGGCTTCTGCATCCTGATACAAATCCCTGCTCTCTGAATCTTGTTCTGTTTTCCTCTGCTCTGGAATATGTTTGATTTATCCAAGGATGACCTTGGAGGACATTGTCTAGTGGGTGAGTCTTATCTTCACAGGCTTGATGCTCCCTGAAGCTTCCCTCTACCCAGAAGGCATCCCCAACCTTGCTAACACTTGGCATGCCTTTGGGCAGGTGTGTTCTCAACACAAATATAGCCCTTCTGCATTCCTTTGCCTGAAAACTGTTTGGTTTTTTTCCCCCTGTGAGGATGAAGATGGGATGAGAAGAAATAGCTTGGGTATTTCTTTGGTTTAAAAGGAAAAAGAAAAGTCTTCTCAATCTGCATGTGCATGTACATATATGTGCATTAGAATCATTCATGGTTCTTTGGAGAGAGGTTAAATTTATGTGCAGTTTAACCAAATGATGTATCTCCAGGGGAGGGGAGGGAAAGTCATCCCCCATCCATATTAAACAATATTTGTGATGCATGGAAAAAATAAAAAGAAACCACGAACTCCACGAGCGTGAGAAAACAAAGGGGAAATCAGAATTGTGGATCTGCCAGGAACCTGCCATTCACAGAGCCCACAAATCACAGGGAAACAAAGAGAAATGGAAAGATTTGGTATTAAAAACCCATTCTTCCCTGAACCTGTGCCAGCATCTATAAAACAATTACATGTGATCATACTTGAGGCTTTTCTGAGACACTAATTCTTCTCTTGACATTAAAACGTTGTGCAGTTGCTTTCAAAATGTCGCACCCCGTAAGGAAGGACACACGATTCAAAGGGCAGACACAGAACTCTGCGCAAGTTAGTCCAGCTCCTAAACACTGAGAAATCTCTGTGGTTTTTTCCCCTTTTTCCCCCTGGGAGTTTTCTTTTGAACCACTGATTTTTGACTGGAGTATGACATCCTTATCTGGCTCCAGATGGCTCTTTGGTTGCCAGGAGACCAGACGAGGGGGTGGATGGATCCATGAAGTGCCCCCCCCAAAATATGAGAAGAACTCACCAAAGCCCATGCCCAGGAGAAGGTGATGAAGCTGGGAGCTTGGCCCGAGGTGGAATGAATGCATGCACTTAGTCACTGAGGAGAAGGCTCACCCACCAGTCCGTCTGCTGATCTCACGTTCATCAGTGCATTCAACTTTGACTTAAGATTAAATAGGGCCGCTGTGTGAAATCGGCTGTAAGTTTTTAAAGCCTTTTCATTTTGACGGATGAAAACCTCATCAGAATTACCCTATGCAAAGATGTCAGGAAAAATATACAAGAGGAAATTGGAAAATGTGATTGAGCCGAGCAGGCGTGTCCTCTACCCTGCAGTTCTACGAGGGCTTATTTATTTCTTGCCTATGTGCTCTTTGGGCATTTTCCCTCGTTGAGGCTTAGATGTAGAAATTCACAAAAGGCAGGTGATTCCAGGGATGTTGGCTCCTTGCTGGCATGGCTTGGTGGGTCCCGAAGGGGACCCACCTTCGGATCAGATGTGGGGGTATTTCCAAATTGAGCTTCAAGGGGTGGAGCCCAGAGGAGGAGAGGTAAGAAGAAAAAGTGGTGAATTAAGTCAGAAGCATGTTGTGGGCCAATTTAATCAGGGCTAATATATCAGACTTGGTATTGTTTTTGGAACTGGATTCAGGAGTAACAGGATCCCTGACAAGTTGTAGCCAGCCCTGGTAATGAGTGTCTCCAGAGTTCACAGGCCTGTCTTGAAACTCCATTACAGAGAAGCAAACAGCAGGTCCACTCTGGCAGCAGGAGTGGGATGAAGGGCCATCAAGGGCCATTTTCCCCCTGGTCTCACTGCCCTTCCTGCTGGTGAGAGACAAAAGCTGGGAGCAGCGTGGCCAGCCCCAGGCCTATGCAGGTCTGCTCCTGGCTGGAGGGGTGGACACACGTGGGAATGGGTAGGAGTGGGATGCCAGGCCATGCTCTCAGAATGCACCTGTGCTACAGGCTGCAAACAGTTCCATTCTGAGTCCAGAAAAGGGACCTCCCATCTGTCAGTCACAGCATGCCCTGGGGAAGAGGCCCTGGGACAGGCAATTGAATCCCTGCATTTTGCAAAAGGAAAAGGAACCTCCCAGAGTGAGAAAGGCCCTGCCTGGCCCAAGGGATGACTCAGGGTCCTAACAGCCACTTGCTTTCAAAACTTTCCAGGCATAGTTGACTTTTCATTGCATTGGGGACCACAGGTTTTCATATCCTTGGCTTGGTTTTCCTCACAGATTCTGAGGTCTGAGAAAAGACCTAGGCCAGGGCTTTCAAGCCCCTTCTCAGAGGCTACAATTCCAGGACATTGCTTGGAGGAAGGGATCTGAACCTCCACTTCCCATACAACAGTCCTAATTTGTCTGTTTTACATAATATGATGGAGAAATAGAAATCCCACTCCTTGGATTCACATTTATGAGCTGTTTCACTTTGAATATGTTATCCAACCCTTCTCTGTGCCCCAGTTTCTACCTCTGTAAAACTGGAAGAATAATAATAGTACCTATCTGATAGAATTGCTATGGAGATTAAAGAGTCAATGCATGTAAAACACAAGGAATAGAGCCTGGATGTAATAATCACTCAACAATGTTACTGCTACTATTTGTTAGTATTATCATTGTCACTATCAGAGTTGTGGGGAAGATTCAGTTTGAAGAAAGAGGATTTTCTGAAGGATAAAACACATTTAAAATCCATTGATTTGGAACAGAAGTGACCTGTGATTTGTGTGTCATCTTGACTGGACCATGGAGTGCCCAGATATTTGATCAAACGTTACTCTGGGTGTTTCTGTGTGGGTGTTTTAGGATGAAAGTAACATTTGAGTTGGTAGACTGAGTAAAGCAGATTGCTCTCCCTGATATGTATGGGCCTTATCCAACCTGTTGAAGGCCTGAAAAGAACAAAAAGCTGACCATCTCCTGGGCCCAGGGGAGAGTGAATTCTCCTGTGGCCTTTAAACTGTGACATCAGCTCTTATTGATTCTGCAGCAATTTCCAGCCTTTGGACTCCAACTGAGACATTGGCTCTGCAGATTTGGGACTTTCCAGCCTCCATAACTATGTGAGCCTATTCCTTCTAATAAATTTCTCTCTGCCTCTCTCTCTATTTTTTTTTTCATGAATATGGTACAATAAATCATTCAAATGTCCAGGTTTTTTGAAAAATCAGAAGATTTGACTGTAGTGGCCTCTGATTGGCTAGAGGTGATTTCAACCGTCCCCCTCAGACAGAGCATGTAGTCCTCAGTTCTTACCCCCACCCTTACACATGTATTCCCTTGTAGGCAGCAGCTTCACATAGGCAATAGTGAACATATTTGAGAAATACTGGGCAAACAGCTGCCCTCCAGAATACAGAATTCATTCATACAGTCAGTATTCACTGGTAGGTGGCAGGGTCACGGTGAATAAGACATGGGTTGCTTCACTCAAGGAACTCACATCTATTGGAAAAGACAGACAATTGTCAGTGCTGGGACAGAGGTAACAGTAGTTCTCTGGTGTTGACCAGTCTGGAGTAGAAGGGATGTCAAAGAAGGCCACTGAAAAGTGGGGAACCCTTGAGCTGAGTCTTGAAGTTTGCATAAAAGGTTAGACAGCTAATGAAGTAGGTGAAAGAAACTCTAAACAGAGGGAATAACATGTGCAAAGGCCCTGTGGTAAAGGTTTAGAGAACAGTTCACCATAGCCAGAGCATATGGTGACACTCAGGCTAGAGAGGTGGGAAGTGGCAGGGTCATCAGGGATTATTTTTCCTGAAAATGACCCAAGACCATCGAGGAGTTTTTAGCAGAGAAATGGCCAATATATTTTCATTTAAGGAAGAACTCTCTAGCTGCATTGCGGAGAATAAATTGACAGGGTAAGGAGACCAAGGAATCTCATTGGCAGATATCTGGAAGTCTAAGCTTTCCACCCTAGTAGTAAAGACTTGGATCCCTGTCACACGGTTTATGGCTTTAGAATTTAATCTCATCCTCCTTCAATGTCAATGAGTCCAGGGGCCTTCTCTAAGAGCAAGTTTCCATGGTAGGAGATGTAGAAGGTGCTAGGGCATTGAAAACAAATTTCACCTGCCTGATGATTTTTCCCAAGTCCTCTCCTATGAAGAGGGACCCTACAAGGGCTCAGTAATGACTTTGCATGGAACATTTGTGGGCTGTTCTTCTGGACAAAACATCATGCAGCAAACAGAAGGTTTTATTGCCCCCAATACTCACTTCTTGAGAGGAGACAACCAGTTTTTCTTTACTCTCTAGGACCACCAAAAGTGAAAGCACTAATTTCAGACATCTATGGGACTCAGGATGAGACTAAATACTTGATGTTAACTTTTCCTTTTTCAAAACAAACAAAACTCAAAACCAGTTAGCCAGGATGAGCCCCAGGGAGGAGGACGACCATGGCCAACTTTCACTCTGGTTGCCACCCTTGGCTACTTATTAAAAAAACAAGAGGCCATTTGGAGATGCAAAAAGCAAAATTTTTTGGTCACAGTGTTCATTGACAAATGGGATTTCCCACTGTCAGCTCGTCATCTTCTAGTGACCATAGAGAACCCTAATGAGTCAGCCTCTTCTTAAACCACGGGGCATCTCTGGTCCTTTGGTGAGGATGGAGATACCTGGAATCAGTCACAACAGCACCAGAAGACGGGATGACTCAGTGTCTGCTCAGCCTTCCCTACCCCCCAGGCTTAGGGATGGAGGCTCTGGGGCAGATGAAGGTGGTAGATCCGTTTTTGGTGTCTCTGTATCCCCATTCTCCCCACCCTCAGGCTCTGAAGGAAAGACTCGGCATCAGAAGGGACCTCACACATCATCTTCCTTAGTTGAGCCACCAATTGCTCTCCTCTGCCTACGTGAGCACATGGCCATATTCCTGACTCCTTTACTTTGTGGAGCTCCTTGCCTGCTCTCATTCTCAAAGCACTTTCTTGCCATGCTTTCCTTTGTGCCTACGACAACCCTGTGAAGTGGGTAATAAGTAAACTGAGGCTCATCTAGTTTGAAGGACTTGACCTATGTTCACAAATCTTCCATGTGATTGTGCCAGGACTGAACCCACTGGCCTCCTCTCCTCCCGTGTCTGACTCATGGTGTTTACCTCTGTCTCCTCTGGCCCAGCGGGATCCGCATTTGCTGTTCTTTCTTGGCTCTTCTTGCTTTGGACTGGATCTGGCATTCTGCCTAACTCTATTCCAGGCTTGATCTACCTGTTTGTATGAGCCAGCACACCCTACTCTGTTTTATCACTGAATCCTGAGCTTTAGCAGTGCCAGAGGAAGGCTTGGCAGGGTGATCAGATAAGTGGAGGAGATGCAGAACAAGGTGTTCCAAACTAAAGGCCAGTCAGCTCTCTGACATCTGCTTTCCAGGAAAGATGCTTTCTGGCTCTCAGTCTGTCTGCCCTCATTCAAATAATCCTAGCAAATGGGCCTGGACCTTCCTCTCCCAGATGGCAAAAGTCCTCCTTGCCTTCAGGACTCACCTTAGATATCACCTGCTCCTTGCAACATCATCTGCCTTCCTCACCCTCAGGCAGGGATAGGTGCCCCTCCAGAGCACTTACTGCACCCGTAAGTAGTACCTGTCACACCATGTTGCAATCCCTGCATTGCCTGGCCATGTTTCCCGCTGCACCATGAGCACACTGAAGTTGAGACCAACCTTCTGTGGCAGGCCACTGCCATGGTTAGGACTAGGATGGGCTGTGGAGTCAAACTGCCTGGATTTCAACCTCAGTTCCAGCACTTCATAGCTGTGTCACCACTTAGAGGCTCTGTTTTCACATCTATAAAATAGGGCTAATAATCATTCCTAATCAGAATGTTATTAGGAGGATAAAATGACACAAAATCTAAAAAGCATTCAGCTCTGTAAAGGGCACACAGTAGATGCTCAGCATTTGTTACTTGTTATTATATTTGTATCGCCATTGTCTAGTCATTGCATGTGGAAGGGAGGGAGAAAGGGAAGGAAAGAGGGAAGGAAAAAAACCTGGGAAGAAGGAAGCACTAATTGATTTAAGGAAGGATGAATGACTGAATGGATGATCAAGTCATACAACATGAGGATAAAAATGGGCCCCAGCAATACATACGCCTTATGAATGGCAATACAAATGGCCCCTCACTTTCTTTGGGGGCTGCTGTGCCTGTAAATCACCTATTTTGTGCAAACACAACTGCATCCTGAGAGGTGTATTCCATGCTGAGTGGACAACCTCCCGAGGTTGTTTTTCCCCTCCAGAAACAAGGAAGGATAGGTCAGAAGAAGATGAGATGGCAGAAAGCTAGGGAGAAGGGATGGGCTGGGGGAAAATACTTGCTTAAATCCTCAAGGCAATTTCTGGAAGGTCAAGCAGAGGCAATGGATGTATGAAACCTCAAGAGGCTCCCAGAAGCAGGCTCTGAACTCTTACGCTGCTAGGAGGTGGCAGTCATCAGAGATCTGACCTTGGAGCTCAGTGCTTTGGTCTTCCCCTGCCATCCCAGGTGTGTGACCCTCTTACCCCCTGGAATGTGGCTACGCTGGAGATGTAATCAGCACAATTACTCTGGCTTCTCAAGAAATTCCCCTTTGGGAGGGAAAAGTACAAACAGGTTGGAAAAATGTGAATCCTGCTTCTTGTGCCTGAACAATTGTCCCATTGTAATGACCGTGTCCAGTAAAGGAGAAGAGCGATCAAATGACATCTTTGTCAGAAACCGTCCCCACTTAACCCTTCCATCATTTGACACATTTATAGGTGGGCATTATCCACTTCATCCCCTTTTGTTGTTTTTGTTTGCTGAGCTATTAGACGTCTACCAAACTATAAGCAACATCTCCCTTTCTGGAATTGTCAGAGCTGTAAATATCTAACTAGAGTCATGTGATGTGTGGAACTGATGGGGAACCCTTGAGAAAATCGAATCCTCTACGCACACCAGCATTTGTTCAGATTCTGGTTTAATGCCACAAAAATAGTCTCCACTGAATCTCTGGGCTTAGGAACAAAAACCTTCTGCATCTAGGAATGGGTTCACACTCAGGCCAAAACCGTACCTAAGAGTGTGCTTAGTCATTGGTCACACACACCTATGCATGGTTTGAGCAGGGATGCCCATGTTAAAAAAAAAAAAAATGAGATTCTTTTTGTAGAAAGAAGGACACTTGATCGCTTGGCTCCACAGAAAGGGAATTTCTTCCTGGAGTAATTTGTGACTGGATAATGAACCCCAAGGCATTGAAACACCATGTGTGAGAAACAGCCAGCTCTCCAAAAGAAATAAAACCAAGCTGGGGCCCTGCGATGCCCATCGGGAAGGCATGGGCAGCTTGCCCAGAGTCAGTTTCACTTTACTCTGGGCATCCCTTCTGACAGGTTTTCCCCAAACAAGGAAAAAGCACTTGTCAAGTATATTTTTAAAAAATTTTTAAATGAACATTGTGAATGGCCCCTGGTTCAGGCCCCCTGGGAGTTCCCCATTTACATCTTTAAAAGCTCAGGCCTTGGCAGGTCTGGGCTTTTTGGTTGGCATGAAACAGAGTGGAAAATGCACTTCATCCTCCAAGTCGTGCCTGGGGAGCAGGGTTTGGACCTCACAAAGGGCAGATGAGGAGCAGCACTGGGGAACTGTGGGGGCTCCAGAGCAAACTGCAAAATGCCAGTACCAAACTGATAGCCTTCCTGCTACTGCCAGCTCACCTGACTGCTTCCCCCAGTAACTCCCTATGGCCAGAACTGTCCATGGCTGCTAAGCTCACATTATACAGTAAACTGCTCTTCTTGTGAAATAAACACACACCCCCACCACCGTAGTCTGCCCTTGATAATCTTAACAGGTCCCCAAACTATCCCTATAAGGTGAAAGCATGTTGGCTAAATATAATTTTTAAAGTGCATATACATTTAACATTGGATTTTTTTTCCTCAGCTCCTCTCTTCCTTTATCCCTCCCTCCCTCCCCCCTCTCTTTTTCTCTTTCCTCCTTTCCTTCCATATACCCAACCAGCCTTCTATCCATCCATCCATTCATCCATCCTCTTTTCATTCTTCAGTGGGTAAAACACAATCAAACTCTAATACCATGTCTCAAACTTTCAGAAACAAGTGGGGAAGAAAAGCGAGTGTCTCTAGACAGAGAGGGGAGTTAAGAATTAAGGTTACTCTAGGTGTGCTTTAGGTAAAGAAAGCATGTGGTGTGTTTCAGCACTGGATAGGTCCCCAACTACATTGGGTCCTAATACAAGAAATCTTAACCTGAGGTCCATGGTTGGCACTCAGGGGATCTATGACCCTGAAATTATAGGCAAACTCCATCTGCGCATGTTCCTTGGAAGAGGGTCCACCACAACCAGCAGATTCTTTGTTGTTAAAGCCATCTGGTACTTACATGATGATGGACTAGCTGTGTTTTGACCCATCTACATGCTACCTCTTCTTGCCTTCATAGTAGGAAGACATTGTAGTATAGTGGTTAAATACACGGGCTTGGAGTCATGTACCTGGAGAAGAATTCCAGTTCCACCTGTTATCAGCTGTGTGACCTTAAAAAATTATGTGTTATCACTGGGTTTCAATCTACACACTGATAATATTGATTCTACTACTTCATAGGAGTCTTGAATGAACTAAACGTGCAAGTGGAGCCTGTAGCAATGGCCATGGCACACCCAAATGGCTCAGTAAATATTAGTTAGTGATTATTGGTGCTGTGGTGTGATACCCTAGAAATACTCATTAACCATAAAACATTGATGTGCTAGTTGGAAGGTATGCTCTAAACCAAGGGACAGCAAACTATGGCTTTGAACAGCAAACAAAATCCTGTGCAATGACTATCTTTGTAAATAACATTTTATTAGGGTCACTGCCACACCCATTAATTTACATAAGGGCAGAGTTGAGTAATTGTGACAGAAACCTTATGGCCTTGCAGAGCCTAAAATATTTACTATCTGGCCCTTTACAGAAAATTTTTGCCAACCCCTGCTTTAAACAATGAGAAAACAATGAGCAATATGTAATCTACCTTGGAGAAACACACAGGTACACAAGGAGGCATAGACAAGAATGTTTATAACATCATTTTACTCTCAAATAGTTGGAAACAATCTAAATGTCAATCAGAAGAGGAATGCTATACTTACACCATGGCAGTTGAAAGAATGCATTCTATCTATATTGAGTAATGTGGAAAAATCTCCTGTAAGGATTGTTGAGTGAAAAAAAGCAAGGATGTTACCATTTGTGTTAAATATGCAAAACATATTATATATTTTCTACTGGTTCATATGTAAATATGCAAATGCATAGAAAGGACTTTGGAAAAATATGCAACAAACAGATAATGCTTGCCTTGGAGGAGGAATGGAGCTTAGAGGTTTTTGTCAAAAGAGACTTCAGTCCTATCTATAATGCTTTTACAGAATGCATTATGATGAGAAGAATGCATTCATGTATTTCTTGTTTAATTAAAATGGATTTTAGTGGTGTTGTGTGTAACACATAAGCATCCTGGGCAGAAGGATGGGTGTAGTTCTGACAGGTAGAATGATGGGGAAGGGACATGTGCCAAGCAGGGGATGGTGGGTGAGGACACTCACTGATGTAGCCCCATGAGAGGCAGAAGACAGCAAGTAGAGGGGAGGGGAGTGGATAATTAGCCTGGAAGGAAGTCATTTACCACAGTAGAGGGCACAAAGATGAATTAAAGTGTTACACTTGATGCCACAGTTGGCCACTCCCAAGAGAGACAGCAGTTGGGAAGGCCATGAGCACTTATGGCGAGACTGGACAGAGCCTGGGCCTATCAGTCCCACCAAACTTGGGGGGGGGGGGGGCTTTACTCTTCTCAATCCCTTCCCCTTAATTTTTTAATTTCTTCAGATTATGTCCTAGCAGGAGGGGACCAGAGAACTTTCTGTGCTTCCCAGGGCTTGCTAAAATGGACTGGACGATTGGATTTGGTTTCTAGCACTAAGGAAAAAAGATGCCTGTTTTTAAAATAGTTGGTACAACATGTAGAAGTGACAGTTGGATGTGGTGTGGGGCAAGATGATTCTGCATTCATTTTTTTAACATGAGTAAATCAACCCAGTTGGAGGAGAATTTAAATGTACTTCCTGGGATGAGCACTAGGTATACAATGAACAGGAAGAAACTGTAAATGGGCAGATTTGGGGCTCTTGTTTAAAACAAGGGTGTGCCCTGGGTATGAATGCCCAGCAGAAACAGGAAGTAGGGTAGGGAAATAAAGTTTCACATCTACAGAGGTTATTTGCAAACTTCAGCTCTGGTTAGGTATTAGGGAAGCGTCATTCCTTGCTGTCCCTCTCCACCCCAGGGTGGTCCCTTTGGTGTAAGGTGGAGCCGATGAGTCGTGAGCCATCCAGGTGGGGGTCTGCCAGTAAGCTATTTCCATAAAGGTCCAGACAGTAAATATTTTAGGTTTTGCAGGACACACGGTCTCTGTCACAACTACTCAGTTCTGCTGTTGTGATACAAATGCAACTCTAGATAGCACGTAAATGAATGGGAAGGCTGTGCTCTAATAAAACTTTATTTACAAAAGAGTTGCAGGTTGGATTTGGCCTATGTACCATAATTTGCCAACCTCTGTCCTAAAGCAAATATTCTACACACTTTGATGTGTCAACACTCTGTTCTGTCTCCAGAGGATTTGAAGTATGTTTAGAGGTGGTATAGTGAGTGGTTAAGGGCAGTAGCTTTGAAAATTAATTTGGATTTGGATTCTGGCCCAGAGCCTTTATTAGCTCTGTGACAAATGGTTAACTTCAGTGTCTTCAGCTGTAAAATAGGAATAATACCTACTTCATTGGGCTCTTTTCATTAATCTAACTTAATATTCAAAAGGGCCCTTCCTATTGAAACTCAGATCACAATCCTAACACCATGAAGTAGGTATTATTATTAATCCCATTTTACAGATGATGAAACTGAGATATAGAAATACACAGAAACTGCTTCAAGATCACACAGCTAATAAAGCTGGAGCTGGGATTTGAGTCCAATAAATCTTCACCCTGTATTACTTTCGTTAATCTCACTTAATATACAAAAGAGGCCAGTGAGGGCTCCAGCATTTATTAGCTGTTTGTTTTAAATAATAATAATTTTTTAACTGCATTATAAATCAACATATATAATCAAATTAAAGCTGATTCAAGGCGATCCTTATAAAGTCACTCTTTTTTTAAAATATTTACTTGTACATATTTGTGGGGTACGGTGTGTTGTTTCAATACGTGCATATACTGCACAATGATTCACTTAGGGTAGATAGCATAGTTTTGTACCCATTAGTCCACCCCTTCTCCTCCCCCAACCCCATCTCCCCTCCTAACCTCTGGTATCACTCAGTCACTTGCTTTGCAATATAAATTTTTCTAAGAAGGTGAGAAATGAATGGAGCCTCAGTTTATAATCAACAGCCTGTCTCATATCTGGCATAACCAATGGGGGAACAACTAAATTCTACAATAATATATTAATTGTTATAAAAACAAAATCCATGAGCTACTTTATTGTAAAACTCTTACTTCTCATAAATTAGGCAGGTGGGGGCAGGGAGGGTTCTGGGGTCTTCGGCAAGATCTGAAAACATTTAACTGAATGACCAACTTGACCCCTTGGCACAATCCAGACCTGGGCCGATGAGCTCCTGTGCTCCACCCTCTCCCAACACTGGCTACAGGTTAGAATGGACAGGTGACCAAAATCTGCCCAATTATAATCAGTACCAAACTTTTGCTGGACCTTTTGAGAGAAAAAGGTTTTTTTCACCACTAGAATTGCTAAGCTGGCAGGATACATGCCTGGAGGAGCCCAAGTCCACCACATGAGCAGAACATACCTAAGAATGAAACCAGTAAAGAGGAAAGCAAGAAAGACACGTTCTTGATATTATTTATCTCACTGTATCTAGCTGTACCTGGAATCTGTTAACCCCCATAATTCACAGTTATAAATAAATTCCCATTCTTCTTAAACCAATTTCTGTCACTTGCACCTCCAAGAAGCTTGACAAATATATTCAACCTATTGTGTTGCAACAGGAAAAAAAAAAAAATCCCTTTCCAGAACTGTGCTCTGGATAAAACAGGAAACCTCTCTACACTTCCTCCATCCGCTTAGGAATAAGCTAGTACATACTCTGGATCTGGCCAGGTTAATAGTTCCAAAGAGCATCAGCCCACACTGATGGAGATGGCAAATTGATTTATAAAAAATCAGGTGGGTCTTGGAATTGCCAGAGTTTTAAAGAATTGGGCTCAGGACAGCAGTGGGAATGAGGGGAGTTAGTGCCCCAGGACTACAAAGGGACAGGATGAAGAGAAGGCCACTGCCACCACCAACACAGGAAACTGGCCCTAGATGCTCTGGCACTGCTGCCCCAGAAAAGTACTGCCCTGCCATCTCTGCAAGAATTCTACATGCTGACTGACACAGCTTTTTGCATCAAAAGCTCCATATTCAAATCCCAGGCTAGCATGTCTGATTGGCTGAGCCTAGGTCACATGCTTATACTAGCTGCAAAGGAAGCTGGAGACATGAGGATCTGGCCATTTGGGCTTCTAGAATGAAGGGCAGACTGCACCTAGCTCTGAGACTTGGGGTAGCAGAAAATAAAAATGGATTGGAATGGAATGGAATACAATACAATACAATATGATACAATGGCACATGTCCACTATGGTCCATATGACCTTTCCTAGAACTGCTGCCATCTCTCGTGGCTGTCTACTCACCATCCTCAGCCCTTAGCAACTGCCACAGCTCCTCTGTGGATCTATCAGGACCCATGACTTGACCAACTCCTCCCACCTCTGAGTCACTTTTCTGGGCCACTCAGTGGTTTTGCTGGGACATGTTAGCAAGCTGGGCTGTCAACCTTGGGCAATGTGATTTCTAGAAGGCCCTCAGCCTGGCTCGGGACATCTGTGAGCAGACTCTAAATCCCTCCAGAGCACTGAGTGATAACTAATTATCGGGCCGGTCCAGCCTTCCCGCGAGGCTTTGCACACGTCTGCTTGCGCTGTGGGGAGAAGGGGAGCTGGGCAAGGAGCAGCGCCCAGGAAGCCGCAGGCCCCATCAAGCCTGCCCTCCTTGTCATTTCCCTATGGTCTCCCTGGAAACTAATCCCGTCCCTCTTGACGACTGCACAGTGAGGCTGCTTGCTTCAGTGATTGTCAAGGTAGCTTATCCCCTCGTTAATTAACTTCTCAAAAAAATGCTGTACGACACTATGCTGTTTAGCTTCCAGCTTGTTAACACCGGGGACTCCAGAGGAACTTTGACCTGGCCGATGGCTGTGAGTTGCATGACTCAAGAGAAAAGCAGGAAGGAAGAGGTGCTTTTTTTCAGTGACTTACCGTTACTCTCAGGGATTATGGGATGAATGGGTAGGAAAAGTGGGACCAGCACTGCCATTGGGGAGACTGTTTACTGAAGCAGAGTGTGTCCCGTGGGGGCGGGGGGAGCAGTTTACAGGGTAGAGATTCCTGCACTGTAGAGTCTGACTAGATGGCTAGAAATATTGTATTAAGTTCTTCTTTTGGGCAATATTGTCTGAAATAAGAGATCAAAGACCAAGATTTAGGTGGCTTAAAACCTAAATTTAATAATATTTATTTGTCATCCATTATGTGCCAGCCACAGTGCTGAGAACTGGGGAAATAACTACTCAAGACATAGTCCCACCATCGAAGAGGTCAGACTAAAGAACAGATAAGATGGTGCAATTGGCTGCTTTAACAGGATGGGACACTGGCAGGGGGTGCTGTTATGGGCATGCAATGGGGGGCATGGTATTAGTTTCCTGCAGCTGCTGTAATGAATTACCACAAACTTGTAGCTTAAAATGACGAAATGTATTTTCTCACAGTTCTGGAGGCCAGAGGTCTGAAATCAAGGTGTGGGCAGGGCTGCACTCCCTCTGGAGGCTCTAGGAGAGAAATTGATCCTTGCCTCTTTCAGCTTCTGGTGGCTGCCACCATTCCTTGGCTTGTGGCTGCATCACTCCAGCCTCTGCCTCCATTTTATCTTCATGCTGCCTTTTCTTCTGTGTATCTGTCTCCCTCTGTCTCTCTCTTATATGGATACTTGTGATGGCTGTTAGGGCCCACCCAGAAAATCCAGAAAAATCCAGAATAAGCTTCATCTCTCAAGTTCCTTAACTTAATCACATCATTTGTGACATAAGGCAATATTCATTCTTTTGTCTCAGAAGGTGCTATTCAGAGGTTCTGGGGATTAGGAAGCAAATCTTTCTTTGGGGGACCATTTTTCAGCCTATCAAGGCCTCTAATCCAGCTTGGGGTGGGAGGAGGAAAGACTTCCAAGGAATTAAAGACAGCTTGTCTGGGTCTTTTGCCTTCAGACTCACTCTTTGCTCTTTTCCTGTTCTGCTCTGTGTTTCAGAGGGGTTGATCCCTGCAGGCTGTGGTTGCCAGGCTTCTGTGTCAGCTGGCTTTCATCTGGGTCCAGCCAAGGGGCGTCATTCACAAGAGACTGTGGAGTGGGTAGGAGCACTGGGAGGGAGAAGCCAAGACGATGATGGTGGTTCTTCTCCTCCTTCTCCTCCTCTTTTGCATCAATAGCCTCTCTGGTAGTAGCTGTGTCTCCTTCATAGTTCCATCTCCTGCCAGACAGATCCCTGGGCACTGTAACCTGTTCCCTTTGTCCCACCAGCCTAGAGGTAGGAACAGTTTCTTGCTGGTGCTTATCTGTGGGATAGTTCAGCATCCTCTGTGGGGCTCTCAGCTCCCCTATCACCAGCATAACCAAATCCCCCGCATTACATTCCCTCTGTAGGACATACTCGAAGTGGTTTCAGTTTTCCTGGCAGGACCCTGACCAATGCCAAATTAGGGCTAAGATTTGAAAGAAGAATAGTCTAGGATGAGGCAGAGGAGGATTACTGTGCTGCAGCGGTGAGCCAGACAGACAGACAAACAGACCCTATCTCTTTGGAACCCTCAGTCAAATAGAAAGAACAGACAGTAAGCTACTCATCACCCAGGTAAACATGTTTACAAATGATGGCAAGTAAATGAAGGAGAAATAGGACAGCTTTAGAAAAACACAAAGATGGGACATGCAATCCAGGATGGGGGGACATTAGGGCTCTCTGAGGAAGTGATGTTTGAGCTGAGTGATGCTGAAGAGTTGGGTTAAGAGGTCACCTGACTGAGGCATTCCAGGGACAGGGGGCAGCATACTCAGACAACCAGATGCAAGATGGAGCCCCCAACGGCCTGACAGAAAGTAAGTGTGACTGGAGCAGCCATAGCTAGAGACAAGGATTCACTGCTAGAGGCAGAACATGTAGGCAGAGAGGGTGTGCAGGACATGGGCTTGGGAAAAGGAGTCAGGTGGTATTGTTTGCTTGGAGCAGAAAGGAATATAGTCTGGGTTAGCAGCTACCTAAGATAGGCCTTCCTGGGCCACAGAAGAACAGGGACAGACACCACCACCGGACCAACCCTGCTGAGCAGCCAGTTTTCTTCTTGAGAAATGAAGTAGCAGGTTATGGACACAGAGGCCATGTAAGAGAACGTTAGGATTCAGACACCAGGAAGAGGTTTCTAGAAGTTTCCAGTGCAGAGGGACCTGCTACCCCCAAAGAGGCCCTTGAACACAATGGTGGATGCCAGAGTGAACGATGGAGAGATTCCAGCTGTGGCCGGGAAGGGCCCTGAGCTTCCTTAGCACTTGCATGCAGGCCAGTAGTACAGGGCTGGCTGCAGCAGAATCCTAGGCACGTGGCTCAAAACACAGATTCCCACCCCTGGAGATTCACAGTCAGCATTTCTGAGGAAGGGCCTGGAATCTGCACTCTTCCAAGCTATTGTGGAGGTTTTAATGCACAGCTGGCTGTAGCAACCAGTACTCACAGTCTGATTCTTTGACAAATCTTGCCTCAGGTCTCGATACTGGAGTAATTACTGGTACCTCCACACTTCATTCCTCTGACCCGCCTTGCTTACTCCTGGGCTAGTTGTAAATCCCAGGTTCAGAAATGCTGTTGCCATGGAAAGGGTTTTAAGCTGTGATTCTCTTTGGGTTTGCTATTCTCATGCTAGTTATTTTTGTTGTCATTCTTATTGTTGCTGTTGTTGTGACAAAGAATGTCTTCTTCAAAGAATAAGCTTGGACAGGGGAGTAAAGGCAGTAGGGATTTCAGCATTTTGCAAACTTCCTGATGTTCCCTTTGTAATCCACACAGTGTCTTCTGGAACTTCTGAAGCACCGTGTACTACCAGGACAAGATGAAGACAACTTAGGAGGGAGGACAGGCTTTTCTTATCCATGAATCCCAGACAGATGGCCAGCCACACACGCTATAGGAGATATAGTTGTGTAGTTCCCACCTACCCTAAAGCAATTGTCCTTTGTATCATCCGACCTTAGAGACTCTGGGGAGTAACGGGCCTAGAAAACAGCAGTAGGGAACTTGTACAAATACCAAGAGTCATAAGATATTAGCATCTGGTGACACCCCTGCCCTTCTGTCTCCACTAACCCCACCTTGTAGAAACCAGGGAAGGGGCTGACTCGTTAGCTCATTGGTTAGAGCATGGTGTTATAACACCAAGATCCAGGGTTCAGATCCCCATGCTGGCTAGCCACCAAAAGAAAAAGAAAAAGAAGAAAGGTGAAAGACAGAGAAGTTGTGGCCAACAGGTGTTCTGGGCATACCCGGGTGGTAGGAGGATAAAGAGAACAGGCAGATGGAGAGGGATGCCGAGTTAGAACTCAATATATTCGTCAACAGAGGCACATTTTTTCCTTTCATAGAGCTTTATTTTTGTTTGATTTTTCAAAGGTATACATTCCCTCCTACAAGAATTATAGGAAATATGGAAAGTATAAAGAAAGTAGGAAAAATCACTCATGAGATCATCAATTACTACTGGCATTTTGGCCACTTCCTTTCCATTTTTGGTACGTGCTTTTTCTTTCCTTTATTGGTCGCGATTGTACTATAAATACCTTTGCTGATTTCTGGGTTTTTGCTTCACAAATTTTATACCAAGAACATTGTGTCATGTTGTTAAAAGCTTTTTGAAAATATTTTAGGTGGCCACACATACTATTCCACAGGGCGGGTGCACTGATTTACCTAACCATTCCCCTCATGTCAGGCAGGCAGTTCCTAACTGTATATTGAAATAAAAGCTCTGCAGATGCTCCGAGGCCCTGGGAGCAGTCTCAGTACTCACCTCACTCCTTTCCTAAAGCAGCTGCTCACCTCCTCACAAGGTGAGCCCAGCTCCAGAAACCAACAGCAGGCAGTAGAGATTTGCCTACAGATGCCCAAGGCCCACTGAGGAGATGGCGTCATTACCAACGTGACAGCAAAACATACTAAGAGATTCCCACTAGACATCCCGTCCTCCCTTTCTCAGTCGTCCTTTAGCCACTAGTCTCACCTTCCGGCAATCAACCCCCTCAGGACTCCAGTTAGTGCTTCTCAAGCTATCTGCTGGAGAAAGGCCAAGAGGTTTTGTTTTTGTTTTTGTAAAAT
This sequence comes from Cynocephalus volans, assembly GCF_027409185.1. Taxonomy (NCBI): domain Eukaryota; kingdom Metazoa; phylum Chordata; class Mammalia; order Dermoptera; family Cynocephalidae; genus Cynocephalus; species Cynocephalus volans. The sequence continues at coordinate 150,035,090 of NC_084461.1, read as the reverse complement.
ACAAAATAACATGATTGGGGGGTGCAAAATGTCACACTTCTAAATATTTACTAAGTTTCTGTACTGCTGACTCATCGCTGGCTGCAACAACTGATTCCAGGAGCTGCAGCAGTTCCCAGACCACTCCTTGAGTAGCGCTGATCTGTAGCATTTCCCTTCATGCTAAGCAGTTTCTCACTCTCGTAGCATCTCCAAACTTGCATGCATGCACCTTCCTCTTGTCCAACAAACAAAGACTTCTCTTTTGGACTTTCCTTTGTTAGAAGGCAGTGAGGGGTGCAGTTAGTTGTTCTAGTAGTGCTGAAAATAACATTTGGGCTAAATCTTCATCCGCATGTCTGATTAGGATAGATTTCCAGAAGGCGAATTAAGGGTCAAAGGATTTGGGTATTCTTAAGGCTCTTGTGGCATGTTACCAAACTGCTTTCAGAAAGTTTGCACCAATTTTATTCTCACCAGTAGGAATTAAGAGGTCCAGCTTTACTAAACCCTTGCTGGTATTGACAGCACTTTTATTATTTTTATTTCATCCTTTCTCTATGTACATTCAAAAAAATACTATCTCTATATGGTTCTAATTTGCATTTCTTTGATTCTAGTCAGGGTGAATATATTTCATATGTTCATTTTATAAATGAATGTTTGGGCTCAATGGTTGAACCAACAATTAGATATAGGTGAAAGAATCTCATTGGTGGTATATTCCAGAACACAAGCAAGAGCTTGTAGGTACCTCCAAGTTGGGAGTCTGGGCACACCTGTCAGAACCTTTCCTTAAGAAGAAGTCATTCTGAGATGCAAACACTTGACTTACCAACACACATTCAGAACTTCAAATAGTGGCTGCTGCTTCCTGGGTTCTGACCCTGGCTCTTTGCTCTTCTGCAAGTCATTTATATTTTGTTCACGTGTAAAATAAGGTGGTTGGCCTGTGTAAACTCTAGGCTCCTAAAAAAAAAAAAAAAAAAAAAGGTGTTTGTCCTCCTTGGCCATGACCACAGGAGAATAAAAATCAATTATAAAGGATACTAGAGCTTCTGAAGGACACATCGTGGCTGTGAATGGAAATTTCACTGGGTTGAGTGGAGGATTGGCATTTCTGCTGAGGAAGCTGGCTGTAGGGAAATCAGGGCCTCTGAGAAATGATTTTTGGGATCCCGAGAGCTTAAAGGGTGGTGCTGACTCTCTGGACTGGTGCTCAGTGGCCAAGTCAGCTGGAGATCAAATATGCCAACATTGGAGCAGCTTTGAAGGAAGGCAAGAGGGGGCTTCCTGACAACACCCATGTCATCTCTGCAGTGGTTTGAACGTCTACACAGCCGTGAAAATCATGGAAGGAATCTTCATGAACTCACAGATCTTTCTTTTCTTTTTTCTTTTTTTTTTTTTTTTGTCTTTTTAATGACCGGTGCTCAGCCAGTGAGTGCACCGGCCACTCCTATATAGGATCCGAACCCGCGGCGGGAGCGTCGCTGTGCTCCCAGCGGCGCACTCTCCCAAGTGCGCCACGGGCTCGGCCCACAGATCTTTCATTATTCCAGAAACTAGGGAGAAGAGGGTTCCATATTGGGACAGGGTAGACACTGCATACCACTTGTTGGTCCTTTTAAGACTACCATTTGTCTTGCTGAACTGGGGCCTATTGTGTTGGGTTTGGGTATTGACACGAGGCAGTTCTGATTCCCAGCAGTAACTTCCTTCTTATTTCCATTTCATTAATTTTCATTAAGGCTTAAACAGCCATGCATGCAGCCTGGATTTGGGGAATTGGAGTGGATTTGAACAATTAAAAGCCCTTGCTCTTTGAGTAGAGCAAGACCAGAGAGAAAAATTCCTTTTTCTCCTCTTTTACTGCTGTGTTAGTTGAAGCAATTTCAATGGGATTAATTGACTGCTGGAATGATTTGCATTTTATTGCCCACGTCTGCTCATTGGGTCAGAAGATGTGTAAAAGCAGAAGCCCAGGGTTGCTTACAACCTCAGAGACAGCGGGCTGCTCCACAAAGAGATTGGACCAGTCAATCTTATTCTTTATAACTCAGTGGTGTAATAAGTTACATGTGTTTCCAGCCGACCTGCTTTGGCTCTGAAAGTCAGATTTTGTGTTTTTCCAGGAGCCCAGGAAGCAAGTAAGCCCGAGCAGAAGTTGCAGGGCTGAATTTAAGAAAATAAGAAACCTGGGGTCTAGGGAGAATTGGATGTGGATGGCAACCCAGTAAGAATTTTCTCTGGGTAGAAATCTAATCTATGTGTTGGTGCTGTTGAACTTGTAAAAAGTTTATAGCTGTCAGTTGTTGTGTATAGCAGGGATTAGACACGCCTGCTGGGAGAGGCAGGTAGCATGAACAGGCGAAGCTGGTCAGGTGGCCAGTGGAGGAAACTGGGCTTTTCTGGCCCACAGGGAGCCTTCGTGTAGATTAGGAAAAGGGTCCCCTTCCTCCTAGTGAAAACCAACTTGGCCCAGCTTTGATTTTAGCCCACCGTGCCCCCTCAGCAGCACAACCTACCCAACCAAAAGCAGTGGCCCATCCACCTGAAAGAGGGTAGGCCTGCTCAGCTCAAGACAAAGTTTGTCATGCAAGAGTGTGGACCCAGTGTTACTACAGCTTCTGAAATTTTTGCTTGCTTTTCAGAAGGAACTGGAAATCCAATTTTCTGTGTGAAATATCCCTATTTTAAAATGTAAGTCGCAGCTTCAATTTTTTTGTTTCCCTTAAATACTGTTGGAGTCAACCAACAAAGTGCATGTGAGGGATGGGTTGGGCTGCAAGTTTGCAGCCTCTAGTACTATACTGCAAAGGAAATAATATCCTACCCCCACCCCTGCACACACATGCAATTACAGCCAAAGAGCTGAGGATGCTGGGATCTTTTGATTCTTACACTTAAATGAGCACACTTTTAGAAAACAACAAATGCCGAGCATGATCCTGTTCAGACTGGTAAGGTGGAGACACTCTCCAAGAGAAGAGTAAAATCCCAAGGAAGTGAGATGTGGGGCCCTAAGAGAGAGGGTTTATTAAGTGAGGCAAGCACAGCTAACCAAGAGGGACAATTTTGCTGCAGGTGGGTATTTTAAGTAGCCTATAGTGAGCTCTACCTCTTTAATTGCCAGGCAGACAAGAATTCCAGGTCGCCCCCTGAGGCGTCAAGAATTGGGAAAGGGAAGGAGCAATTTCTGGAGGTGGCTGGATGACAGTCAGCTCCAGGGCGGACCCTTAGCAATGCTGTGTGCTTCCCAGCAGCTTGAGATGGCTGGCTGCAGCCCTAACAGTGTTTTGTCTTCCCTGCTGAGCCCAGATTGAGTGCATATAGATGGCTAATTAAACTCTGAACTGACAAACACACATGCTGGAGAGGCTCCCCTTTGATGAGCAGGAGATCACAGGGACAATTTCCTGTTTGCCAGTTTGCAACCCCAGATCTCATCAGTTTGGGATTGTGTTAAGTTTAACTAAGGCATGTTGATGGCACTCAACGCCAGTCGCCTTTTGCTAGAAGTTCTAAGCCTGAGTTTATGGTGAGATCTTCCCTGCCCCCCCACCCTTCTCATTTTCAGGTGTGTGTGCTTGGAGGGGGAGGGGGAGGATGAGGGGAATGTTATACCTGTAAAGCTTTAAGGTCTCAGTTTAATCCAGAGAGTCTTTTTGTATGACATTTTTCTATTAAGAGAGCAGCTATTTCCTTCTGCCCATATATGTATATATATATTCATACATGTATTTAGATTACTATATGTATTTGACAGGTAAATGCAAACACACATAACTATATAGAGAAATAAAGTCAACAATGAGGTTAGTTTGGTTTGGAAACTTTGTGTGTCCCATTCCCTTTCTGGGATGACCAGTTGGTTCCCAAATTATACTGAAAGACAATGCTTTTTCTCACCAGCAACCAAGGGGTCAAGTTCTTATTTTGGATAAAATATGTTGCATATGGTAGGCATTTAATAAAGATCAGTGTATCTGATTCTGTGATCACTTTATTTGCTTTGGAGTTGTAAGAAAAATGAATAAGTTCAAGTTGTGTATTTGTGCTGTACTGAACTGCTGGGGACACAAGTGTCAACGATTGTGTAAGTGATTTTACTGAGACACGGAGGGAGAAAAACTTAGCCAAAAGATGTAAGTTGCATACACTCGGTGATGTAAAGTAGCAATTACAGTCACATGATCACCAGCAGCTCCTATGAAAAGGACGGATTAAACAACATCACATCTTAACCTACCATATTTCCACTTTTTCCTGTGGTTGCCAGGATACACTGAACCAATTAAATGTCAAGTTGTGCTAACTTAATCTTTTGATCCTGGTGCAGTCATTTCTCCCATTCTACCATATGATTTTAGATAGATAGGTAGGTAGATAGGTAGGTAGGTAGGTAGGTAGGTAGATAGATAGATAGATAGATAGATAGATAGATAGATAGATAGATAGATAGATAGATAGATAGATAGATAGGCAGACAGACACACACAGGTACTTTTCCAAAACCCTGGGCATCGGGGTGAGAAGGACAGGATGCAAAGAATGAATAGTCAAACATCCAACCTTTGAGGAGTTTACCGTTTAGTTAGTTGAGGAGGTTTGTGTGTTATTTTTTTAATAAGCTGTCTCATTACTCTTCTGGAAATAGGTGAGACTACACAATATAAAAAATAATTACTCCAACATAATCTTAACTGGGTCTTTGGCCAAAAACTTAAACTGGAAGCTTTGTAGGTTTTAAAAAAAAAAAAAAAAATCTGAGCATAAAATATGAGCCCTATATTTTCAATGTCTGTGAATTTCTTTGGAGTATAAGGGGAAAATAGAGAGAAAAAAAAGGTAGAAAAAATTGAGGGTTTTAAACTAACCATAGAAAGCAGTGGTCTGTTTAGTGAGGTCTTCCACTCAAGGATGGTTTTGCTGGCATGGTCACAGGCTGTGGAGCCCTAGCTAAGGATGATTTCTGTGTTACCCTGTGCATAACCCTCTACCTCTTTGAACTCTGCTTTCCTCATCTGTTAAATGTGTTAATAAGGATCTCACAGAGAGTCACTTATGTTAAAATGGATAACAAATATATACTTGTACAGTATCAGTAAATGTTATGGTGCGTGGGACTCTGGAGTCAGGCAGGCCTGAGTTTAAATGTCGCCCTAGCCACTGTCCAGCTGCATGGTGCTGGGCAAATCACTTGGCCCCTCTGAGCTTTGGTTTTCTCAAATGAAAAACCAGGCTGATTATGCCTTCTAAGGCTGTCCTAAGGAGTAAATGAGACAGTGTATGTAAAAGAGCAGAGCATAGGATCTGTCCTAGAATGGACTTTTTGATAAGGCTTGGGTGTTATTACCTGCTTTGAATATAATTCTTCTATCAAACCTCCTACTGTCACCACCACTTCCACTACTCACACCTTCCTCTAGTCATCCATGGAAGAGGGATACATGCTGCTGAATGGAAAAGCTTCCAGTGGCTTCTGGGACCTTCCCAGAGTAGACCCTGCAGTTAAGCATCCCCTTCTCCTTGGGGGCCCTAGTAGAAGAAAGTTCTGAAGGAAGCATCCAATTGCTCCAAAACATACCATAAAAACCCCAGGAGGAAAGAGCTCCATTAGCACCTGCACATTTGGGGACCTTGACAGCAAAATGGCCAGGAGCTTCCTGCTGAAATCCCAGAGCATGGCAGGTTTACTGAGGCCCTTCATTAAGATGAATTATGAACCCATTGGTCTCCTTGGTTCAATTTGGCCCAGCCTGGGAGGCACAGGTGCAGCTGTCTCCCTGCCTGCACTGCATGAAACCTTCTTCCTCTCCCGATCCCAGGCTCCTTCCCACCCTGCTGTGCATCCCTACCCTTGTTTAATGAAAGAGAAAGGCATTGCACCGCTCCAGGGAAACCCAGAGCATGAGGCAGAGTTCAACCTGACAAAATTGTTTTCCTGCAAGTGGCAAGCACCTGGCTGACCAGCCTGGCCCCAGCCTTTTGTGACTGTGCAGTTGTCTGCTGTCCTTCTCCACTACCCCCAGGTCATAAACAAGTCCACACAGCCAGGAGGGAGGGAAGTGATGGGGCGGAGAAGGCAGCCAGGCCACACGGCGATCTGCACATTTATTTCAATCCTAAGCAACAGGTCAGGGGCTATCCTTCTTGTTCCTCCAGGGTATCTGGCTTTTTATATTTTTTGTTTTTCTTTTTTCTTTAAAACCATGAAATATGATAAATGGTTGTTCAGAGAAGTCAAGCACAAATACTCTCTAGAGCAGTTGTTCTTAAGTTAACATGCTTGCAAATAGCCTGAGGATCTGGGTGTAGCAGGGAAAGCTACAGCCCAGAGGCGGCATTTAGGGGCAGCCAGCTGAGGACTTAATCTGCAGCATGAGAGATGGAAGGCAGAGAGAAGGAAGGTCTCCCTGACCACAGAGTCAGTTGTATGGTAGAATGGTTGACAGACTGGGGAAAGGGGGGAAAACCAATATTTACTAAGTGTCTACTATGTGCTTTATGCCGTTCACCTGGCAGGTGGTATAACAGCTGGTGCGTGTGCAGACTCTGGAGCCAGACTGCCTGAGATCAGATCACATACTTATGGAATCTCAGCACCTCATGTCTCCCAGCCCCAGACTCCTTGCTTTTCCAATGGGGAGGATGAGAGTACCTACCTCACAGAGTTATTTTACTGTGGGTTAAGTGAGATAGATGTAAAACTACTTATCACTATGCTTGGCGCATAAATCCTCAATAAGTGTGAAATGGTGTTATCACTATTATTATTATCATTGACAAAGACTTCATCCTTAACCAAACTTTAGTCAAGTTTCTAGGTCCTCTTTTTGACTAGGCCCTGACCTTGGGCTCTGACCTTGGCCTGCTTAGTCCAGTTTTAGCAAGAATCCTGTTGTATCACCCCCGCCTTGATATTTTGATATTTTCTCTTGGTGTTTTGCCATTTGTGAGGCACTGACCCTCACCCTGCTCTTTGGCTTTAACTCTCTGTCCTTGTATTTGGAGTTAAGCCCCATCTCTCTTCCCTATGCAAAACCCCATTCCCTTGAATAAAGTCTTCCTTACCAATTTTAACAAGTGTCATGAAAAATCTTCTTCTTGCTCTTTTTCTTCTTCCGCCTCCTCCTCTTCTTCCTTCTTTCCCTTCTTCCATTTCCCCCTCCTTTTTCTTTCTCCTTTTTCTTTTTTCTGATTTAATTTTTTATTGAAACATAGTTGATTGTACATATCTGTGGGGTACAGAGTTGAATACCAAACCTGTGTGCAATATGTGATGCTCAAGTCAGGATAATTAGTATATTCAACTTTACACAATTTGTTGAGCTACAAATATAATCATTTTTTGTGGCACTTTACCAATTTTCTTTCCTCTTTTTCTGCCTCAAAGCTTAGGATTCTGTCTCTGACCCTGCTCTCTTGGCCTGGGCCATAGGAGTCTTCCTTTTAGCTGAAGAAATTGAAATTTTCTCTGCCTAGAGTCGAAAGATGAGAAGTAACACTTCTTTGTTTAGCTAGAGGCTGGAAAATCTGAAAACAAAACAAAACAAACAAAAAAAAAAAAAAACAGAGCTGAAAGAAGGCAGGTGTGGGACAACATGCCTTATCCCTTTTGTTCCTGGTTTACACAACCACCTGGGCCAACCCTGGCCTGAAAGCTTTGAGCTCCTTGAAGCATTTTCTCTCCCACATGGAAAAGACAAGAATTCATCAGTGAGTCATTGCTTTGGGATGCAGCAGGATGAGGGGCCAAGGATCTGCTATTCCATCGCTGTCTCTCTTACTCTCTCTCTCTCTCCCTCCGTTCTTTCTTGTTTAGGGAGCTAACAGGGAAGGCTGATTCTGGGAAGCAATTTTTTTTTTTCTGATATCCCCTGGAATTCTGTGCCATTAGAAAGCTTGTAATCTGAGGTCAAAAATTATGGGTTTGAACCATAACAGAGAGCCGGTGAAGTAGGAAGGACTTTGGGTTTGCAGGAGGCTGGCCTTTCATTCCTCACTGGGTCTAAGATTTCCACTTGGTCATTTGACTACTCTGAGCCTCAGATTCCTCTTCTGGAAGATGGGAACATAAATATTCATTGTATTGGTGGTATGTATCCAAGAGGAAATATATTTGTGAAGGCAGCCTCCAGAGTTCCTAAAATACCTGTGGTACAAAATGACATGAAATCTGAAGGTATAAAGGAAACCAGAAACAAAGAAAATAGAAAGGAGACTAGGAAGCAGGGGAATCTTCTGACTGGGCTGGATTGGATTTGGGTGTGAGAAGTCATTGCACTTGGACATAAGTGTGAACCCTGTATTTTGTAACTTGTTGTGATTAAATTGAAGGGGTGAATGGTTGAGGTCAGGAGTGGTAATGCATACACGGCATGTAATCCCTATGGGGGAAGCAAAATGAATGTAAGGTCCCCAACCGAACTCCTAGAAAGTAAAATGAGGTTTCCTAAGATTCTCTAACTTACAGACTCAAGCTGAGCCTTGATCTTGTGTGGGTTGGAGGTTGTGATTGTCAGTTAACCCAGCAAGTCAGGCGACAAACTGGCTGTGTGTACAAAGAGACACAGCCTAAGAAAAGTAAACCTAGGAAGGATTGTTTTTTAAATAACATTTTATTTCTTTACAATGACATTATTGTTTTTAATAATTAAGGAAGTTGTAGACATCCATTCTGGAAATTTTGGAAAATGTAGAAAAGAACACCTATAGGCACATCAAGAGATAATCCATCATTGACATTTTCATATAGATCCCTCCAGGGCTTTGTGTGTGGGTGCATGTGGTGATGTAAACTTGGAGCATATTTTTATTATATTCAAAGTACTTAGCTAGTTGTCCCAAGACCCATCAATTCAATAATATTTGATTGACTATATATCAAGTTCTATATTCAATAAAGTGAACTATATTCTGTTTCTGATTAGCTCTTCTCAAGTTCTTGAGTTTAAAAAGAATATTCTTGGGAAAGGCTGTTAGCAATATCCTACAACCTATTCTAGAATTTTCAAGGACTGAGTTATAAAATGCTTCCTCTCCCTTTTAGGTTCTCAAGACAAATTTCTTTTGCCCTCTCTCTCCTCTTAGAGTAAGGAAAAAAACAATTTTTTCCTCTGAGATCAGGAAAAAAACAATTTTGACCATTTCTTTTCTGGATATGATCTATACTATAAAAAGAGGTTTTAGCAAGCTGGAAAGAGATGTGGGGAGACTGGGGAAAGTTGGGAAGGAAAGGAAGATAGAAAAGGGAGACAGAAGGCAAAGACAATGGAAGAAAGAAGGTAAGGAAATGGAAAAGGGATCTGTAGGGAGACTTGCAGGAGTCATTCATACAACTAATATTTATTGAATGTCCATTAAACACCAGCCCTGGGTAATAATCACAGCCTCCTGAAAAAACCCTGGCCCTAACATACATTCTTTTTTATCTCTTTTAAGTCTGAAAAGGCCCTCAATCCCCCCAGCCTTTGAATACTGTTCTTTATAAACTGTTGGAGAAACCCTATGCATCTACTTTCCTGTGGTCCTCTAGCAACTCAGGCCCATCCTCTCCTGAATGAAGCTTCCCCTGAGGGTCCTGCCCTTGTTGGTGGGTCTTCCTAAGGGAACTCTCACACCAGAGGATGGGGGGCTCAGCTTTGTTCAGAAACCTTTCTGTAACACCTCTCCCCACCTGGCAGATTCTCAAACAGTGGGAATAGAGCTCATCACCCCACCCTAGGATGTGGGTACCTCTCCCCAACCCCTCTAGTGGGGATTTGCTACATTAAAGCCCACAGAGACAGACTACATAGATAGATATATCAATAGATTGACAGTCTATACTGGCGGGCCAGAGAAGGACTAGATGAAATCCAAGAGAAAAGCAAAGAAGAGCCAGATCATGAAGGGCTGGGAACTCTCTGAAGAGAGTGCTGTTATTGATCAATTTTTCTCCATCATTTTGTTTGTATATCACAAGCCAACCCTCTTCTGTGCTTCTGCCTAGAAGGTTGCTGAGCATGATCCAGGCTCAGACAACCCATCACAGATTTTCTGCAAAGAAAGTTTTCATAGAGCCCACTCTGGCATAGCTAAAATTTAGGTAAACATTTTCCTCACCCAAGTTTTAGAAGGGAACATTTCTTAACAAAATGCATTCAACTTCACAAAATTTTAGGACATAGCTCTTATTATTTCCCAGGACTTATAGGCACATACACCATAGCACCAAAAACACAGCAACAGAGAAAGCTCCAGGTCCTCACTCAGCCCTAATGCAGAGAGACTTTATTTCCCCAAGTACGTACCTTATCATCATTGGTTCAAGAAAAGTAAATGCAAAACTCCTGACATCAACAGATCCCTTCTTTCCTTCTCCTCCCACCATAGTCAAGGTTACTTTAGATTTTCTTGTAGAATAAGAAAAGATGACTAAAATGTCAAAACCAGCCATCATCCCAAAATGTCTGGTCCAAAATTAGAACAAAGAGAAGACAATCAATCACTCGCAGGTTATGAATCATGACCCAGCCATAAGCAGAGCCTCTCGGTGATGTATTGTGTTTGTATCTGACTCTCCTTCCTGACAGTTGGCCCTCTGCGATGAGTTTCCTATGTTACAAAACTACTCCAGATGTAAGAACAGCTCAGTACGTGGAACTCTCAGCCTAATTAATCCAATCACAGGATGGTGATTAAGAGGTCAGTGGTGACATTTCCAGAGAGCACCTTCTGTCTTCCCAGCAGCTAGCTCATCCTAGGGCTGCAAACCCCTCAGAGAGCTCTGGAACCAAAGGATCCATGGGGGTCCTTGTCCTACCTTAAGCCTTTGCTCCAGCTGTTTGCAGCCAGGCTAACCAAGGAGAAGGGCCACAGTTTGGTCCTGCTGGGAGGAGTTTCAGATCCACAGCAGAGAGCACTTGCATGCACAGCCCAGGTCCAAACACAAAGGATCCAGAGTAATGAGTTCCAAGCATGGTAACTTTAGTTTTGAATTTCATATTTAAGCCTACTTCTTAGGAGGTAGTGGAAGGAAAGGATGAGACTTGAAATCCTTGGAAAGTTATCTCTCCAAGCTTCTGCTTCCTGAACTGTAAAACTGGATTACTGATAGTACGTACTTCATAGACTGTGTTTGAGAAGTAAATGAGTTATTATATGAAAAACTTTTGTGACAGTGCCTGGAATGTGTAAATACTCCATAGATGGTAGCTGCTATTATTATTATTATTACTACTGTTATTATTTGTGTCATTTGGTGTATCACTCAGGATTCCTAGTTTCAAGCTACAGAATCAGACTTAGCAGATTTAAGCCGAAAAGGAATGCATTGAAACTGATATTGGATAGCCTACAGAATTGCCCAGAGAGCTGGAAAATGAGACCTGGAGACCACCCAGCTAGCAACAATACCCAAAATCACCTTGGAGACTTGCCTAACAACACTGCTATCCCCACCTAGCCCCGGGGATTATAGGATGCATGTTAGACATCACCAGCTGGGGGATCTGAGTACCACTGCCCCCTCGAGCCATCACTGCCCCAGAACTTGGTCTTGCTCAGCCAGATGCTACCTCTAGAGAGGGTTCTTCTGAATCCCCACTTCTTTGAGGAATCTACTCCTCATTCACCTGTGGGGCTGCTCTGTCCAACTGGTAGATCCTCAATGCTCTCATCATTGCAAGATGGTCCTGGAAAGCACATATCTGGCATTGTCTGATTCCACTGTAGAAGGGGGCTTTGCCTCCCACCCAGACCCAAAGGGTGGAGAATTCCCCAAATGTTGGAAGAAAGAGGTGAAATGCCAAAGGGTGAGAAAGAATGATGGAGATGAGGCTAGTGTAAGGTAGTGATCATCACATATCTGAGGCCCAAGCTGGCCTGTGGCACAGCTTGAAACTGGACCACCATATGTTCATTCTACTGGGTTAAGGATTGCCCTCCCCCTGTTTTAATGTGCTGATGCTTCTGGAAGCCCATGAGAATTAGGAGATTGAGGTCTCTCCCCTCCCCCAGGAGAAACTAAGTAACAGGAAGGCATTGGGGGAAGGCAGTGTAAGGAAAGGAGTGTTAAAAGCATAACAATGGGACGTGAAGGATCTGTTCTGAAGGATAAACTTCCCATGATTTATATGCTCCCTGCACTGCATGAGCATTTACCAATAAATATTAAATGAAAATGCTGTAATTACTGGATGAGCCCTCTGGCCACCTGCTGCCACCTGGGTGTTTAAGGTGGGCTGGATCTGCTGTGGAGGCTGGTAGTATTTCAGCAAGCGGAAGGCACCCTTTACTGGAACAGTTTGGGTTTCTTGGAGAATGAAGCGCTGCTAAGCAAGGAAGTTGTTGGATACTGAGAATGGCTAGAAGTGAAAGGAGGAGCGTCCCATATGCTCAGACCAGGATTGGGCATAAGGGTGCCCAAGGGATTACTCTAGCCAGTGACCCAGCCATGCACAAGATCTGGTGTGAGTTTTATCTCCCATGGCTGGGCTCCCACTGTTCTATGCTGACCCCTGCCCAGCTGGAGTCTGGAAGCATCCCTAGCCCCCTCCATGGGTGGCTATGTCAGGATGATAAAAACCTCTCTAGACAGGCTAGACCCAGCACTCGGACAGTGGCTCCGTTTAATCCATCTGAGATTCTTTAGCCTTGAATAATAAGTCACACCCTCATTTGTACTCACCTTCCATCACAGTCCCTTTAGAACTGGAGAGACCTGATGTGAATAATGGGAGTGCTGACTTTGTACAGAGTCGTACGTGCCTGGAGTCATTTCTCCTCTCACTCCTTGGGGAAGGGCAGCAGATATTTACCTGCTTCCTTTGATGCATGAGGTATCTACAATTCAGGAAGCTTATGTGACCTCTTCAAGGTCACACCAGCAGTAAGAAGCCTAATCGCAGGACTTCTGTCTCCCAGTCCAGTGCCAGTGACATTGTCACTCCCCTGGTGACCTGCCTCCTGCTGGAGACATATCAGAGGGGGGAAGTAGGAGAGCACGGTGCTTGAGAGCCTTGTGACTAGACTGAGACATAGACTGCCTAGGTTGCTGTAAGGATTAAAGGAGATAATGCATGTAAAACACTTAGCACAGAGCCAGGAACATAACAGCACCCAGCAGTGTCATTATTTTCCATGTTTATCAGCATTCCCCACCACCACCGTCCCTCCGTCACTGCAGGAAGTCCCCTCTCTTTTGATACAATACTTTCACGTGGGGCCATCTTTCCCCCTAACTGGTTTCTGGAATCTGGATGTTGTCGTTCTCATACATATTAATAAAGGACCCTTTGGCTATTTGGGAATCAAAACTGGGCCATTGTTCTAGTCCCAGCTCAATCCAACTTAGAGCCAAGCAACATCAAAGGGAGCTTCTGTTACCTTCTAGGGTTTCCCCTGACATTCCAAGAGCCTTGCACCTGTCATTTCTCCCCTTCCTCCTCTGATGATAATGACCCAGTACCTTTACCCTGCCTGCCCTGTCCCACCCTCCCAACTGCTCACAGGAGGGGTTGAGAAGGTAAGAGTGGCTATTTCCTGAACAAGAGGCCGAGTCATTCATGGTGGTAACTCAAGAACGCAAGGTCCATGCGGTGGAAAGAGGGCAGGCAGAGTTTCAATTCCAGTCGCGATCCTGGATTCTAGGCTTACACACAGCAGTGATTCCATGTCAAGGGCTACAATAAAAACTCCCCTAAAGTGGAGGCTGGTGTCATTAGGGGGTAAATGTAGAGCACAGAGTGTTCTAAAGGAGCACAGCTTTATGAGAGAGGCTGAGACCAAGACAATAACTTCTAGAGTGAGAAAAAGCCCTCTTATCTTATAATACAGTTTTCTCCTGTAGCCATTTATCACTCTGTGTACCCTCCACCACAGAAATCAGTGTTTTATGAATTATCTTTCCTTCAAAGGCTCTTTCTCCTCCCTATTTTGCCCAAAATAAGAGTTTCATTAAACTTAGGATTTCTCCTGCTTGCTACTTCTTAGAGCAGTGAAACATGGAGGAATTGGGTTGTGTAGAAATGATTTTATCTGTTGCTTCTGTTTATAAAGAAGAAAAGCAAAGCATGGTCCCTGTTTTTGTGTCTGTTACGTGTACCCCATTCAAAGAATGAAGCTAACATAGCACCTTCTATGGGATTAAGTGCAATAAAAGCTTTCTGGTCATGATAGCCACACATAGCACTAACCATGTGCCATAGCCTGTGACAAGCACAGTCTCAAGACTCATCACATATTAACCTCATATTTATATTACCTGTGGGGTAGGTTTTCCCATGAGTTGCATTTTACAGATGGGGAAACTGAGTTTTAAGGAGGTTTAAGTATCTTGCCCGAGGTCACACAGCTCGAAAGTGGGGAAGCCAGGAATCAAACCCAGTGTTCGGGCTCTAAAGACCAAGTGCCTAACTGCTACAGGTGCTTTCTTTTAAGGATGAAGGTTGATGTCGACAGTTATAGTGTCTCAGCAACATGTGATTGTAAAAGGTTTTTAAGGTCAGTTTAAAAGTTTGGGCTTCAGGCTTCTTTTGGAGGAAATGTCTAGGCAAATGTTGGTAAATAGCACTATGGCTTTCAGCCAATGGATTTGGGAACTCAAGTGATGAATCTGGCCTTTGCATCTTTAAATATCTTGGAAGGTCAGATTAGCACAGAAACCCTGATGCTGAACCGAACACTTGGTCCTCCCAGTTGGCAAACATTAGCTGGTTGAGATACTTTCTGATGGAAATACGGATAACACGCTGACAAAAGTTCAAACTTGTTTCTAAAGGTCATCTCAACCGGCAGAGCAATTAGTTCAGGTTTGCCTCTTGCTTTTCCCTAGTGAGAGTTTAAGCTGAAACCTCAAATTTTAGTCCTCTGCATCATACGGTCAGTGACAGGAGAAAGCTGAATTCTACCCCATACAGAGTATGCAGTGATCAAAAAGTTTCTCTTCATCTGGGCCAGAACCAGAGCTAGACATTCCTTCCGGAGCATGGTGACAGCCTTTCCGGGGGGATCTCTGTTCAGTTCATCACAGGATGCCCATTGGACCCAAGAAACATCCAGTTACTTCCTGGACACATCACCTGAATATACCACAAACCCCCAAATATTACCCTGTTGGAGCCCCTTAAGTCTCCAATCTGTCTTTATTACCTGGCATCATCAACCAGAACACTGCAATCTGCTTCAACTTCCCCTCTTACCCCGAATCTAATCAGATCAATTCTATCTCCATCATATTCGTTATTTTTCCTTCCTTTTCTATTCCCACTGCCGCTGGCCTTATTCACTCCTGAAATGTTTTGCCCAGCCTATCACAACTCTCCCACCTTCATCCCACCTTCCTGAGTCCTTCAAACTGCAGGTAGAACAACCTTTCCAAAACCTCCATCTGACCTTGACTTGACCCCATTTCAAATCTTCAGTCTTTTGGAGTGTTTCCCACTCCCCAAACTCTCAGCACTGTGTGTACTTTCTTCCATGGTGTGGTCTGGTCCTTGCTGGCTTCTCTGTCATTGTGGTGTACACTTTCCACACTCCATCTTTTTCACATTCACTCTCTGTCATGTCTCCCTTCCTCCTCTCTTTCCCTCCCTCTCCCCTGCTTCTTCTCCTAATACCAAACCCCTTGGTGCTCCCCAAATAGGTCGTGCCATCTTATACATTTGCACATTATATTGCCTCTACCTGTAATAACCTTACTTCACATAGAATATGCCAGACACCCAATGGAAGTTAGCCATCTTTCTTCCAGGCTCCCGGAGTCCCCTACACATTCCTCTAGGAGACCACTCTTACAGGTCTGAGTTCCTTAGGGATGAGGCTAGGGGTCCTGTCTCCAATGAGTGGCACAGGACCTGGTGCAAGTGCTCACAGCCTGCCCACGGAACACCTGGGGTTTGAATGCACCTTCTAGGCTGCTGTTCCTCCTGCTACTCCTGCAGTGTCCCTAAGGCGACTCTGTTAGTAACCTGGCACCTGCTTTCTATGACCCTCATGCCAGTTTCTCTGCCACATACTTCACCTGCCTAACACATGACACTCTCCCTGCCCCCCCTTGCTATATGGGAGCATCTGGAAGGCAGTACCCAGCAGGGACAATTTCTGGAGTTGGGCTTGCATTCGACTCCTCTCAGACACTGAGGATTTGTGTGCCCTTTTAATATGTGCCTTAGTTTCCTCATCTGTAAATTGGGGATAGTTGTAACTACCTCCAAGGGTTGTTGCAAGGAATAATTGAGATAATTTGCAAAAAGCATGTAGCCTACATCTTGCTTTTCAGTAAAGGGCAGCTGCTGCTTTTGTTGTTATTTCCTATTTATACCTTCTAGTCGATTGTAACAGGGTTTATGCCAATCCACTTATGTCTCCAGTCTGTTGTAGGGGCTAAAAATAAACTCTGATAAACTTATTCATTGAGATTGAATTGCCACTAAGCTGCTGCTGCTTTAGAAGATAGCCTTTCCTATGGGATCATAAGAAAAAGATTCTGCACTGTTTTTTCTGAGGCTTTTAAAATTTGGATGATAAATAGGAGTTTTTTCTAATATAATAGGGAGGGTAAAGGCACCATGGCAGAGCTTCTTCAGCTGGGTGGGCCGTGTGTGCATAGTGCACACTTGTGTCCAGCAGCATCATAAGAGGCATTCCTATGTAACTTGCTGGGGTATGGCCTAAGGGCATTTGGGGGGACATTATGTTTTTTGAGGACTCACTGAAGAAATTTCTTCCAGCCTTCAGTTGCCAGGAAGGGCTATATTTCTATAGAACGACTGCTATATTTTGAACTTTTGAATCTCTCTTTGCTTTGGCCACTGGGAAACTCAGGATATACCTTGCAGCCCACCTTAAACAAATCTCTCTGGTGATCCATATTGCCTTTTGACTTTACCCCAGGCTTCATCTTAGTGGTCTATGTTATTTTCCTTTCCTTTGATCTCTATACCTCAGTACCTAGCACCGAACCAGGCCCACAGTAATTAATTATTAATCACAGTCTAATTCCAAAGTCTATTGCCAACAGACTACTCATTATACTTTTTTCTATAGAAATATGTATATGTAACCTTTCTGGAAAATGGAAAGATATAAAGGAAGAAACATTATTGTTAGCATTTCTTTTTCTTTCTCTCCCTGTCTTATTTCCTCCCTCATTGTCTCCATTCTTAAAACATAGTGAGAGTTCCCTTAAAGCATGATTTATTGTACTTTTACAACCGTAAGGGGAATAGTGCTTACCAGCTTGACTGGTGGAAAGTTTCCAAGCTGCACAGTTCACTAGTTTATATTACCTAATAGAGAGATAAATAAGCCATGATTCTTCTTAAGGACTGGCTTTTAATTAGATTTTTAATGGATACTCTTTGACTTTCCCATGCATATAAGTACTGCTGTATTAGTTCATTATTGTGATTCAAAGCAGCTAATAATGATCATAACTAAATAATTTTCCTCAAGTGTTCTAGCCCAGTTTGATGCCCTGAGTGGTAGCCACGGCTGTCCTAAGCCTTTTTTTCCTCTGCACTGCACTGCACAACAGAGCCGCTGTTCTGAGTTGGAGGCTGGGATGCCTGCAGACACAGGAAAGCACAAAGGACAGAAAGCACCAACTCTCAGAGCCCATGTCTTTGTGTTTTGTGGGGGGCTGCTCGAAACACCCTCTATTTCATCCCTCTGATGTCAGAGGCTTCTACAAAGCTTAGCCCAATTGGAATATTTCCCCAAGTATATTTAGGTCACTGGTTGGGATGTAAGTGGGAAAGCCCACCTGGGAAGGAGTTTGTGAGCACGCAAACGACTGATGCGAAGGCCCAGCAGCATCAGCCCTGGCCACTGGGCTGAGAATGAAAACTTGCAGCATCCTGAATAAATTAAAAAATATATTTGCTTTATAAACAAAGATATGGTTGTGGAAATTTTTGAAGAGAATAACAATCAAAATTAGTTTTACTATTAATATTGCATGTTTGTTCTTCTTGTCCTTTTCTAAGCATATATTTATCTCTATCTTTTTTTTCAGAAAAGGCATCATGTTGTTGCCTTAGTAATACACCATGAACATTTTTCCATGTCATTAAATCGTCTTCTACAGAGTCATTTTTTAATGTCTGCCAAGTATGTCATTACATAAATGTACGATAATTTATTAATCTCTGCCTTTTATTGGACATGTAAATGATTTTAAGGCTTGTATTATTATAAGCAACACTTCAATTAATACCCTCTTCAAAAAGTATTTCAGCACACCATGATTATTGGGTGAAAATTTTAGATGCTGGTCAAAGAGAGTGAAGAATTTTAATGCTTTTGCTATGTACTGTCAAATTGACTTCCAGAAAGATTGAGCAAATTAAACTTCTACTAACAAGGTAAAGATTGATTACTTCTTCATATGTTCTCTAGCAATGGGAATTATCAGTTTTATAATTAATATTTTTTTAGGTTTTAAGGCACAGGGAATGGTAGTTGGTTTAAGTTTGGGTTTTTTTTTTTTTTTTTTTTTTTGGTGGTGGGGAGTCATACAAGTCAAGTTGAACATTTTTTCACACATGTTGGCCATTTGAATTTTCTATTTTGCAGATTGTCTCTTCTTGTTCTTTTTCCATTTGGGGTTGTGATGTTAATTTTGGTGCAATTATCTTTTGAAGGTCTTTACCAAAAATAATTCTCCCCAACTTACTGTCTCTATTACTTCATGCAAAAGGGGAAGATAGGATCAACTCTAGGTTTGGGATTAGGGAAATCAATTGGTACCACTGCAGTCATGTCTAACAAAGTATATGTAACAAATTCTAGACTGCCCAAAAGTAGTTTTTAAATTTTATTACCTGTTCTGGTTTTATGCGTGTTATTTTAATCAATACTCTGTGTGTGAGTCCTGGCTCTGTGATTTACTAGCTTTGTAAGCTTGGGCCAAGTTACCTCACTTCTCTGAGCCTCAGTTTCCTCATTTGTCAAGTGGGGTACAGACACCTATCTCACAGTGTTCCCTAGTAACAGATATAATAAAGCTTATAAAACAGAGTGCCTGGTACAAAGTTGGCAGCCATTGAAAGACACCATAATTATCATTTAGGAGACTGCAGAATGATTTCCAATTTTTTGCTTAAACATGTCACTTTTGAGTAGCCTTGATGTAGCCATTGGGGTGTCCCTCACCCTATGTCCATCCCCCTTTGCTGAAGGGCCACAGGCGAAGAGGTGCATACTATGTTAGAAAGAAGTCTTCCAGCTTGTATGGAATGGGACATCTTGGGGATTTCACAGAGATCTTACCTCTATCCTGACCCACAGTGTCATGGGAATAAAAGTACTCCCAGGACCCAAGGATGCCTTGGGGAGGATGTCATAGCCTCCACATTCCCCAGCAATGACCAGGGTACCTGATGTGGCCAAGACAAATGTCAAGACAAAGGTCAAGTTAAAATGAGGGTCATTTTGGTGGTCAGGCTCCTCCTATTCATTCCCAAGAGACACAGGCTTAGAACTTCTGGGGACACAGAGAAATTGGCTTCACTCTACAAATGCTTCAGAGGGGCCAACCCGGAGGAGGAAAATGG
This sequence comes from Cynocephalus volans, assembly GCF_027409185.1. Classification (NCBI taxonomy): domain Eukaryota; kingdom Metazoa; phylum Chordata; class Mammalia; order Dermoptera; family Cynocephalidae; genus Cynocephalus; species Cynocephalus volans. The sequence goes on along the minus strand of NC_084461.1, from coordinate 150,015,567 downwards.
ATTCATGAAGACTCTGACATGAACCCTGGGCCCTGCTCTGTGTGATGGCTTCTGTCTTGTCCATTTGGCATCATATAGAGAGTATTTATTCGATTGTTTCTGATTCCAGTACCCTGTATGATGCACTAGATGGTAGCTGCTATTGAGGTGTACGCTGATTGTTCATCTGGTAGTTGGAGAGAAGGTGTGAGTATTTTTGAAGGAGGTTTGAGAGGGACATCAGTCTTACTTCTCACGAATGTCTAAGACTCTAAAGAATCCTCTTTGAGCATTTTAGGTAGTATCTACAGGTCTAGCTTTGAACCTTCCCACCAGTAATACATGTAACACTTCAACCATGTGAACTTTGTTCTCTGGGCTTCTGCTTCTTCAGGGACCATAGTAATACTTCCCATACCTTCCTCAAAGAAAAGGTTTTAGGAATAAAATTAAACAGTAGTAATGAAAGGTGAAAACTCATAATGTCAAGGCAAGCAATTAGGCTGGGATCTAGTTTTAAAACTGCTAGGGAAAAGCCCTCTGAAGCTCTTATTTCCCTTTCATTAAAATGAGGAGGTTGGACTGAAAGATCTCATTGGTCCCTTATAGCTTTCCCAGAGTCTATGTGAAATGTCCAAAAGGATTCAACAACAGCAAATCCCTAGGACATAGACAGTGCTCCTAGAATTGAATAAATACTGAAAGAAACCGAGCTTCACAGGACTGAAGATATGCAAAGAAGGGTTGGATTGGCCTTTCTTGCAGCTGCAGTCAGGCACGGGAAGCAGTGACCCTGAGCATATGGGCAGCCATTGCATAAAAAGTATATTAAATTTGGCAGCAGAAGACCTAGGTTCAAATCTTGACTTGGTCACTTTCTAGCTGTGTAACTTGACACAAGACATTGTACCTCACTGGCCTCAGTTTCTATCTCTGTAAAAAAGGGGGAAATAATGATAATACCCACGCTGAGTTTTGTAAGTGACAAATAAACTTGTATCTAAAAATACTTGCATGTTATAGAGCCTCACACATAGTGATCGTCCACCAGCGTGGCCACCATTGCAATTATTGGACTGAATCAGAGAAGACAAGTCTCCATTTCAGCACCCAAAGAATCAAGAGGCAGTGACCCAGAGCTAAGGAATATCGAAGCAGGCAAAGATTGTTTCTTCTGTCCCACCATGTCCCCTTCAAAGTTCAGTTAGGGTTTTTCCAGGAAGTCAAGGGTGAAAGTCATAGGAGCTAAATTTGGTTTTTAATAATCCAAGAAACTGCATCTATTTATCTGTTTAAAGGAGAACAACAATCCAATTTTCTGGCACCAAGCAGAAAGGAAAGGTATTCATTTGTAACAGGCTGGTTTCACGCCTTAAGCCCTGCCCTTGTGAAAATAATTTACCCTGCTAATGACATCACATTAACCAGTTACTCCCAGTATAGATTAAAGGACTGCTTTTTCAAATCTTTCCATAAATTAAAAGCTGTTCTCCAAGATACATGATTTCATGGATAAATAGTGCATTTGTGTTGTCAGAATTTATGTGGAGAGGAAATGGAGGAAATGTATTCTTAAAGAAATATTTTGCAGTAGTTGTTAACACCTTCCCCTCCTTCTGCTCACGGCTTCTAGTACCGTAATATAAATGTGCAAGCTGTTAGTGCAAGATGAACATTCCGGAGCTTCAGGGGCCACCTGCCTGTGTGGCTGACTTGTTATTTAAATTCCCTCTGCATTTCACAGATTTAAATACTGCCACAGTCCTGATTTATGGTGTCCTGCATCACACACATAAAACTTTCACTAGGATCTCCCTGTTTCTCATGCACGCACAGGAGGAAGTCAATTGTGGAATGATTTTGTGGAGCGAGTAGTCCCCAGCAGGGTGTAAAGACCAGAGGAGAGCATCCATGAAGCCAATTGGAAGGCAGCAGTATTGGGGAGTCTCAGTTCCCAGAAATCTGTCCCTACCCTTTCCGTCAAAAGAATCGAGAGAACTTGGGGAGACTGAAGGAGCAGAGACATTGAAAGAAGAAATGCTGCAGGGAAATTTCTGCTCCTGGAAGGGAGGAAATCTGCAACCCCTCCTTTCAGAGACAGATCTAATATATACAGAGGAGCAAGTCTGTAGGAGGCAATAGAACCAGATGACCTTGGAGAACACAGAACTGACCATCAAGGTCCTGCCTCTAGCATTATGGTGAGTCATGATTCTCTGTGCACAGCTGGCTCTGAGGCTTGGTTGGCATTTAGGATTGCAAACTTTTTTTCCTCTGGGTATTTGCAGCCAACAATGTGCTAATTTGTCCAAGCTGTGTATCTAAGCTTGGCAGACCAACAAATATACCAAATGTACCAACAGGTACATTTTAAAACATTTTAAACAAGTATGGTTTCTATTTCAAAATGTAAGAAACATCTTGAAAAGGTTGGGTTTTGAACAGTTTTGTACACACACATGCACACACACATACAGCCTCTTGATGGTGGCGTTCACGTTGCTGACGTTCCCTTCATTCATGGCTAATGGTCTCTCTCCTTCCTGGCTATGCTGAGAACTTCTACTTGTGGGTAAGGCAGGGAGGGAGCATTAATGAGGAAACGATGGTAATGATAACAACTTATTGGGCCCGACTCTGTCCTGGGGAACTCATAGTGAGGAAGCCTCACAGACCGAAATCTCTGCTCTCATGGAATTAACATTGTTTGGGGAGACATATGTTGTGCTGGGCATACTAATTACGTCTATGGGTTGAAGGAAGCCTGTTTGAAGTTTCTGCAGTACAGTCATGGAAAAAGAGCAAGAGCTTTGGGACAGACAGCACTTGGTTCAAATCCCTGCTCTCCTACTTCCTGGTGGTACAACGTAGGTAAATGACTTGACATCTGGATCAAGTGGGGATCTGAATGCCACCTTGCAGGCTTGCAGTAGGATCGAATGGGTAATGCTTACAAACTGCTTGGTACAGTGGCTGGCACATATTAAGTGCTTATGGGATGTGGCTGTTGTTGTTATCCTTATTCTCAATTGTGTGAAGGGCGAGCTGCCTGTCTGTCTGACTTTGCTCCTAGGAAGAGGGGAAGGGGCCTTCTCCTATGCTGTCCTCCATAGAATCTCTGTGGTCTTCTAGAGCTGAAAAAATTGCAGCTTTCTGTTTGTTTGCCAGGAAGATTCTCCCAGTGATTCCTTACCAAGAAAGACAAAAAATGCCACGAGCTTGTGATGAGCTACTTCAGCACCAGCTCAAGGACAAATGCAAGTGTTCTTGGAGATCATGCTTTAAAATAAACCCTCTTATTCAGGGTTTCTTTTCAGCCCTCTTGGCAAACCTTCTAGCACCTGTGTTCCTCACTTTGGATATTGCAACATCCTCGCTATGTTTAGTGTGTGCAAAGCTGCCTGAGATGATGGTGTTATAACCTGGAATATTCTGGCAGCTCTTTGATGTTACTTTCTGGAGTAGCAGAAAGTTCTTCCCCTGGGAAGATGCATTTTCCAAACCCGAAGCATCTTACTCTTCTTTCTGGTGTCAGCCTACTGTCTGAATCTCATAAAAGGAGTGAGAGCTAGAGGAAGGCTCACTAATCAAGAGCTGGTATATCTGGAGTGGGAGACAGAACCACAAATTAATGCAATTCATATAAAGCCAAACGATTCACAGCCTGGCCCAACACAGCCAAGCATTCAGACAGAACCACAGACCAGCATCTGAACGGAATGCTTTTGGCACAGAGGCACGATCTGAATCTTTAACAGCAGCACGATCTGAATCTTTAATACAGGTTCTCAAAACTTACAGCGTGGGATTTCATTCATAACACACAAAAATTTCTCTGAATTCTCTTCGTATTAGCCAGCATCTCCCTGTTCCCCAAATGTCTCCAAACATATCCTGAGCTGCTCACATGTCTTTGACCAGCATTCTTACCTTTCAAATCTAGCTTCTTTGTAAGTCTGCCTTTCCAATGTAAACCAGGCTCACTATCCAGGCTTTTCCTGGTCTGTGCCTCTCCCCACAACCCCAAGCCTCACAATAAAAGCAAGCAGATAGATAAAGAATCTGCATTGGAATGCTAGTGGGGAGAAAGGCTGTGAATACATATACATCAGCATTTTGCCCCATCACATTAATATAGCATATGCCACAAAGCGAAGCCATTTGATGGGTGGCTCTTTTGATAGGCAGAATATTTGAGAAGCAATGTGAGAAGACCTTTCATGCAAAAACATGGCAGTCCCTGCATCTGCAATAGTGCTTGTCTCCTTTGACACTGAAGGAAATTCCATGTTTTTTACCTTGCAGACTGGGGCCGATCATTTCATTCACTACATGCTGGAGCAAGCAAACAGGGTCACTTTCTATTTTCTGTAGCCCATCTCACCTTGATCTTCAGCCTCTATCCTGCTGAAGGGGAGGAGGAAAAATCCCAAACTTTCCTAATTAAAAGGAATGTTGTCACTTTTTGTGTGACAGAGAGTAATCTCTTTTGGGTTGAATATTCTCTTTGGAGAGGATGCTCAGTATTTCAGGGTCGCTCTCCGTTTTCCTAACTGAGAAGGCACAGAAGGAAACCTATGTGGCCTCTCGTGGCTGGGGTGGAGGTACAATCCTCAGCTTCAGGTGCTTCAGGTGCTGGCCCCATCCCTTCTTGTCATCGGGCATCCATTGCTGGCATCCATGGCTGAGGAAACTTGTGGTCTCCTCTCCTGGAACAGTGAGGCATCATGATGACCCCCACTCTACCTTCTGCACCTGGGCTCCACCTCATTCTGCAGTTTCTCTGTGTCTGAAACATGTTTTCCTCCAAGCTTATCACTCCCTCTGCTTCTGCTAAGGGGTCCTCTCACCCCTCGCATGATAGCCTCATGGCAAATGGACCCCCTGGCTTCCCTCTCCCAGCCACCACCCACAACCCCACTGGAAGCTGATGGGCACTTTCAGACTCTACTCTTCCACTCTTGAAGCTCTATTTCTGGATTTGCTCTGCTCACGCCCAGTGTACCACCATTCCTGGTCTTCCCCAGCTGCACCATGCTAATACCAGGGCACTTGATAAAGCAGTTGCCTTCCAGAAAAGGGAAAGGAGGGGAAAGATGCTGCTTTGCTCAGCCTCTTCCCAGCCCATCTAGGGCTACTGTCTTTGACCCCTTCTTCCAGACCTCAGCCCAGGGTTATGGGGACACTGGACATCTCCCCCCCGCAAGTCTCATCCCCTCTGAATTTCTCCCCTATTACCTAGAAGAGCATGCTTTTCTTTCCCGATAGAAGGGAACTCAGTTCTATGTCACATCCTCCTTCTCACTATCAGTTACACATGGTAGCTACCCTTTCCTTTCCTGGAATATCAAAACCCAGTGTAGCCTTAATGACAGATAGGACATAGAGAGAAGATCTTGCTTACCAGAAAAAGAAAAATATATTAGGAAATATTTTTAAAAGATTGGTACCATTTCAGTTGCAACATGCTCACTCTTGTCATTAGAAGGACAGGTAAGGCAGGTAGCATTTTCTTATTTTATAGCTGAGAAAACTAAGGCCCAGAGAGGTTAAGAGACCTGCCTCGGTCAAACAGCTCATGGGAGGCACAGCTGGGAGGAACACGTGTTTTGACTCCTGGTGGCTCATTCCTTCTGTGGCACCTAGCCTGCTAGGGCACCCTTTTCCTCCACAGGACTGTGAAGTCAGCCATGGGGCAACATCAGCCCCACCAGTCTGCTCACTTGTCTCTTAAAGAGATTATAAAGTAGAAACCATGAAATCTGCAGCTGCAGGAACAGCAGGAATTCCGCCTCAAATAGGCACAAATCCTGGAAGCCAGCGGTTAATAATGAAGTCACTGTGAGCTTCATTTAACTTCTTTTTTAAAGAGATTGCCAGCTATGAATGTCTGGGAGGTGTCCAACGATCCATTGTGTAAGTACTAAATAATTTGTAAGTCAAACCTCTCTGTTGATGGCAATGTGATGTCAAAATCAGTCAACTTAACAACACATGTGGAAAAGAGAAATCAATTATGCCTGGGCCTCTCTGAAGGTGGTTTGGGAAGGCAGCACATGGATATGTAAGTGTGTATAAGCATATATACTTAATGGGGTGCAGAAGAAACAAAACTGGCATAATAATTGAAGAATCTATTGGACTCTACCCGTCTTCTTGCTCGGAACCCTGCCCAGCCAAGAATCTACAAGGTGCCTGAATCAAATACGAGCCCCTTCCTCGTGCACTGAGATTATGAGAAGTGAGGCTCCCACTGCTCGTAGCAAAGGCTCTAAACCTGCTCAGACCCCTTTCTGCATAGTGCTCTCTACTGAGAAGAAAAGACTGAACACCCTCACTTCAATGCCCCCTCCAAGCCCTTCAGCTTCCATCTGGACTTCAGGGAAAGCTGCCTAACCAGCCTCCTGGACTCCACTCTGCCCGTCTCCAATCTATTCCCAAGAACAAGCCAGAGTGTTCTTTTGAGAACTAAAATCAGATCATGTCATGCCTCTCTGCTCAAGCCTATTTCCACTGGTTTCCAAGTATATCTAGAATAAAGTCCCAGTTTCGTATCATGGTCAATGAAGCTCTATGCATTCTGACCACTACCTACTTCTCTGACTTCTCACACATTTGCTCAGCTCTCTCCATAAGCTGCAACCTCTTCTGGGCTTCTTGCTCTTACTTGAGCAGGTCATGATGTTTCTGCCTCCGGGCCTTTCCTTAGCCTCTGTTTGAATGTCCTTCTGTAGACTGTGCACATCATTAAAGTCTAATCTCAAATGTCACCTTCCCAGAAAGGCCTTTCCTAACCAGTTACTCTCTGTTGTATTACTACGTCTTATGTCTTTTAGTACAATGTCTACCTGAAATTTACTTATTTACTTGATTGTTGTTCATAGCCCTCATCTACAATGGAAGATTCCAGATGGCGGGGACTTTGTCTTATTGACAGCTATATCAACGGAACAATAGAACATGACTGGGTTTGTGGTTGGCATTCTCATGAAACCTGTTGATTGACTGGACGGATTCCTTTTATTCCTCCTAAATGATGGTTTCCTTTACCAGTCAAGCAACAACTATATTGAAGTTTACCAGAGATTCAATCATTCATTTTCATAAATGCATTCATTTTTATAAAAGCATTCACTAATTTCCTACTACTTGCCAGCTCATATGCTAGGGATTAGGGCCACAGAGCAACCTCTGACTTCAAAGAATTCAAGATCTGGAAAATTCCATGATACCTATTCAGTGTAGGAAGAAATATAACAAAGGTGTGCATCATGTATTCGGAAAATAGGACCCCAAGTCAGGGGTTTTAAGGAAGGTTTTCAAAAGCAGATAAGCCTTGAGCTGTGTCTGGGAGGATCTGTAGAAGTTAGGCAAACAAGGGCAGACAGGAGAAGTAAGTAACAAGAGCCCAGGAGAGCCTGGCAGACATCACTCCATATGACTGGAGTAAAGGATCCCAAGAGGAGAAGAGGAACCAGAGGCAGATAGGGGCTAGATTAGGAAGGATCTTTATAATATTAAGGAGTTTGGACTTTACCTTGTAACAACTGTAAATTTTAAGAAGGGGAGTGGCTTTAGGCTTATGTTTTAGGAAGATCACTTTGGCTGCTGTAGAGAGGATGTATCAGAGGAGAAAACAAAGGAGACAAAGCTCATCTAGGAATAATATTGGTCTTGGGAAAGAAACCCTATTGGCGTGGACTAGGGGAGTGGAATCATTTCCTAGGGCTGCTGTAAGAAGTTACCATAAATTGGGTGATTTAAACCAACAGAAAAGTGTTCTCTCATAGTATTGGCAGGTAGAAGTCCAAAATCTAGGTGTGGGGAGGGCCATGCTCTCTCCAAAGTCTCTAAGGGAGGATTCTTTCTTGCCTCTTCCAGCTTCTGGTGGCCCCAGGTGTTCCTCAGCTTGTGGCTACATCACTCTGGTTTCTGCCTCCATCTTCACATGGCCATCTTCTCCCTGTGTGGCTCTGAAGATATGGCATTTTTCTCCTCTTACTAGGACATCAGTCATGCTAGATTAAGGCCCACACTAATGACCTCAATTTGATTATATCTGCAAAGACCCTGTTTTGAAATAAGGGCAATTTACAGGTACCAGGGGTTTGGACTTTGGCATTTCTGGGAAGACATAATTCAACCCATCACAGGGCGTGAATGGAAAGAAGGGGGAAAATTCCAGAGTTGAATAGAGATAGACTCAATAAGTCTTGGAAGCTAAGCAGATACGAAATTTCGAAGGAGAGAGTGTAATCTAGAAAACTGCTCGTTTTTTGTTTACGCAATCAGGTGGAGAATGGAGCCACTCATTAAAATACAGAATGCATCATAGAAAGCGTAATACCCGAGATCCCTATTTCTTTTCTACAAATACTTAGCACATCATCCAAATAAATCTTAGTAGCCTAAAGGACTACCCTAGAGAGGAAGAACAGGCAGAGAAGGCAACTGCCTGAGTAAAGCAAGAGGCAACATTAACGTCCTCAGAATTCACACCAGAAGCCAAAATGAAAATCAAGTTACTGAATTCAATTGATTTCTTAAAAGCTAAAGCCATAGACACAACTGGAGTTTTCCTTGTGGAGGAAAAGGAAGGAAAGCTGTTTTCCCAGCCTAATCTATTGACCCTGCATTCATTCTGGAGCCAGGTTGATATAAATAGTGTCTTGTTTGGTTGGAAAACCTCAGAAAAGGGAGGCCAACTTAGCGGCAGAGCTTATTTCAGAGTCACATTAACATGCACAGGATGTTGCAGACTGTACAGGTATATCAGCCTCTCCTCTGGCCCTGATAATCCAGGGGCTTGTTCTGACACGGTCCATCCGGTGCCTATTGCTGAGCCTCTTTGATGTCCAGACCAAATGCGGCCCCCTTTCCCGTGGGCATCAGGGCCTTTCAGCATGTTTACCTGCAAGGAGTGGTTCTTTGCAACGTCCGCCTGTCCTTTGAAACAGAGTGGGGTGGTGGGCGGGTAGGTGCTCCCCATGAAAAGGCTGATTGAATTTGCAGGCACCAGACAGAGGCGATGATATAGTATTTCAGCAGTGGTCTGGGAGGAAGCTTGGGTGGTGTGGAATGAAATCCACCTTCCTTCTACTTGGAACCCAGTTCAAACTTGGAAGACCCCAACAGTGTGATGGCTTACTGGAGCTGAGACATTGTCAGGGACAAGGCCAAAGAGAATGTGACCTACCACATGTTACAGATCGTTGACAGACTGGTGTACTGGTACTCACACTCCATATGCTTTCTGACGTTTTTTTCTCCTCCTTGTGCTTCTGACAGTTGGAAAGTCTTGTATGGCTTAGCTAGCCTTGACAAGCTCTTTGTTGCCTAAGGGGGGAAACCACCTCTGCTCTTAATCTGACCCAGCTAATTGGCCCTGGGGAAGTAAATTATGTAGAAAGAGGAGCCTTCTCTGACTCTTGCCACATATATCTCCTAAGTATAGGAGACACAAAAAGTGACCACAGCCTTTATATAAATCTGTTATGGCCTCTTGACCTCTGAGCAATAATAAATAGTATTCTCGCAGGCTGTCTTGAAGATATGAAGATGTTTTGTGAGAACATCTGGCATTCATTGACTCAGGAAAAGGAAGAAAAAAATCACAAACCTTGAGACAGAATTTCATTTTCTTTTTATGTTGCCATGTGGGTGAAAGTAGCCCTTTCTGTCTCTAAGCAAATCGGGGGTAGGGGGCGGGTATGTGAGCTCTCTTTCAAGTTTTAAAGGGGACATAAAAATGCACATGCATTTCTGTGAAGATGTTCTCTGGCAGGGGGGCATCTTTTTGGAAGGAGGTTGGGTATTGTCCAGTTATTGTAACTTTCTGTTCACATGTCTTCTTTCCTTCTGGTCCTGTGACGTTTTCTCTGTGCTGCCTTCCAGGAAGACCTGGGTCACAGATTATGGATCTGTGGGTTGGTTAGGGAACACCAGGGTGTGCAAGCTTGAAATGGATAAAAGCCCAGAGTGCTAGTTTGTGCTTGCTTTCTCTCTCTCTCTCAGTCTCTCTCCCTCTCTCTCTCTCTCTCTCCCCAGTCCTATAGAACAACCTGGCTCATAAGCTCTAACACCCCACAGATTTAGACTTTTCTTGATATGCAGTGGAAGCTCACTTCTGAAGGGTGGATTTTCCACTTTCCCATAGGATGAACGTAGGCTCTCCTTCCCCCATACAGAAGTTGGCTCCTCTTTGGTCAGTGAGTTTAAATCAGAATAGGTCTTAGGTAGCCAAAGTGGCTTAAAATGTTAGCAAACAGTGGGCTCTCTTTTAATTTTTAAAGGGAACTCTAATTCTACCCTTTATGACTTGCTTAATTATCCTGGGCCCCTGAACAGCTGTCTATTGATTCCAATTAACATGATTGACATCTCCTCTGGAAGGTAAAAGCTAATCAACTACAGGATCCCCCACTGAGAATTCATTTCCTTCTTGGAGTCAATCCTGGGCAGGAGGAAACTTAGAGAATTGAGATTCGGCACCCACAGCTCTGATTTACTCCTTTATATACAGTCCCACAATGTCTTGTAGAAGGAAAAAAAAGACTAGAAATTTTTTAAATGGCAATTTATTTTTGAACCAAACTAGAGTTAATTCTGTTGGCTATCATTTTTCTTCCTGTTTTTTTGTGAATCTAAATTGATTCCTTAAATGTTTGATTTCCTTTTCCTTTCTGATTCTGAAGGACCCACAAAGTCTACTCTTTATTACTTCTGACAAGTTTAGATGTTGACATGAACTTCCTGATATTGCCAACTTTCAATTTTCCATCTTTTTTCCCCATCGATTTAGATGCAGATCATGATGGTTTGCTAGTGATATTTTCAGATAAAACAAAAGCAAGTCAGAGAGAAGTTATGTCAGATAACAAACCAGACTTCATAAGACAGGAGAGTGCTGGCATGATGCTGAATCTAAATATGAAACATGAAAGAAATAAAGTCAACAAATTCATTCACATTTCTACCTGTTTGTGCCAAATACATGGAAACTTCTGCAAGGGGTTGGTGTGATCCTTCTGTGATACCTGTAGCATCCTCTTCTTTCCATGTGTATTCCTCCTAGACAGAAAAGAAATCTTAAGTGTTACAGCTGGCAGGGAGCTCAATGTGAACAGTGTTACATAGCTGGCAAAAAAAAAAAAAAGTGCTTTTATAGGCTGCGTAGTATCCAGTTCAAAGGGGGCAGTGGTTAGTCAAATCCTAACATTAATTGGCATTTTATTTGACTATAAATTTTATAAGGGCAGACACAACATGGGTCTTGCTGATTACTGCATTCCAATAGCCTAACACAGTGCTTAGCATGTCACAGATATGGAAGAGGTATTTGTTCAATGAACCAGTTCTCTGGGCACAGACCGAATAAGGGTAAAGAAACATCGTGTTTAGTGAGCTAGTCAGAATAATTATGGGATGGATGGATGGATGGATGGATTGGATGAGACGAAATGGGGGAGGTGAGAGGAGGTTTTGTTTTGGACAATGTGAGAGAACTAATAATGAGAAAACAAAGTTCGCTGTTCATTCTCCAGAAAGAGCTCAGAGACTCTGGGCATTTGTACAGGAGCAGATACAGCACTGCATCGCTATGTGAGTGGCTCTCCTTTAATGAGGGCTGGGCGATCAGTGAGAAGGATAGCAAGAGAGCCTTAGCATGGAACGGTGTGGTCCAGCAAGTCCAGGGTCTGCCGATGCATTTATTCCATATGTTCCTGACTACAGAAAATGCCCCCCATACTTCTTATGTTATCTCTCTTTGCAGAGCCATCTCATTTACCTAGAGGAGAAATGGGGAGTGAGGGGGAAGCAGCCTAGAAAGAATAGATGGCTCAGCTGTGCCAGGACACCAGTGTCCAAGCCTGATGTTGGAAGCCCAGCACTCCCTTGGTAAAGATCAAATGCTTGTGGCAGCATTTCTTGGCCAAAATAGAGCCAACAACAACAAATAAAAGCAACACCACAAACCTACCCTGGGAAATCCAGGACGCCTCTGTCTTGTTTCCCTTTCTTTTACCCATTTCCGAATTTAGGTTTATGTCTCATGGATTTAAGTGTGTTGTTGCCTATCATTTGTCAACCCCAAATGCCAGTTTATGTATCTTAATGTCACTTCTTCTTACCACGACAATAAATCTTCAAGCAATTAGAAACTTCTCAGCATCCAGCAGGGACTCTGGGGCTCTAGACTGGACATCGCGGAGGGAAACTAGAGAACTTCTGATGTGTCCATTCCTGACTGTTTGAAAAATTACAGTGCTCTCTACATTTTGGATTATCCTTTCCAATGCTCCACTGCTGTTGCCAGTTGGTTTTACTACATAATATAGCTTTTCTGAGTGGAGGTCTGGGAAAACAGGAGAGAGGTTAATAAGGTAAGCTAAGAGAACAAAAGTCAAGCAGAGCAGTACCTGATTCCAGTAAATGCATAGGCTGATTCCTGCTTCCCTGCTCTGGGTGCTGTCAAAGCCCTAAGAACTCTTATTTTTGGAGGAGTCCCATCCCCCACCAAATCAAACAGTAAACTACACTTATATTGCACATCAGATTTAATAAATTTACAAATTAAAACAATTTTTATAATTTTGCTTCTTATAATTTTGATTTTATACTTTTTGTATATTGGAGCCAATATTTTTTTTTTTTTTTTTTGCCAACTACAAACATTTTCATATGCTCTCAAAGAGCTCATGTGACATAGGTCTTGACTGAAGTCGGAAATGGCCCTGCCGGTCCTGCCTGGCCTGCTATAGCGATTCCAGTGGCCCTCACGGGACTACTGGCTTTCCTGAGAAAACTGCCAGACTGTTCTCTCTATTCAGTCAAACAAGATTTTCAGTTATCCACTGCACATCCAACACTATGCAGTTCATGGTGTCACTCAACTTCCAAGCTTCCCCCCACCCAAGTTCTTGCCTGTTCTTTGCTCAGCCTAATCTGACACATTTCAAGAACAATATCGTAACTAAGTGGGGAATTTTTCTAAGCAGCTGAACCAATGGGGCAAAGGAGCTGGGTTCCCTTTTTCTGACTTGATTCATTCCTTCCAGAAGAATCCTATGCTACCTCCAGAGAGGAGATAGAGAAAGTGTCTCTAACAATTTAATGTGGTTATTATTTTCTGAGGTAAAAATACTGTGGCATTTAATGTGCATTACTATACTGGAAATCAGTTCTGATGTTGCCTTTTATCCTCAAAGTTAAAAGGTACAAACATTTTTAGCTCTTGGTTGCAATGTTGGAAGAAATCTGTAAGCAAACTAAATACAGTATCTCCAGTCAGTCCTCCATATCCAAGGGTTTTCATCCGAGGATACCAAGGGACGACTGTACTGCGTGAATGGCCATGTTGATGGAGATGCCTAAATTCTGGTACATCTGGCTTAAGAAAATCGGTCTTCTTATTTTATTGTCCCTTCTGATCTGTCACCCTAACTAGATTACCAGTTTCAACAGGGTAGAGATTCTTAGGAGTTGAGGAGCTCTGTTCAGTAAAAGATCTCTAAGGACAGTGATAAGGAATAATAATAAAAGTTATCATTTGTTGAATGCTTACTGTATGCCTGATTTTGTTATCAGAATGTTTTACAGCTTATCCTTCTGGTCAAACATTAAAGCAACTGTGTTTGTGTCTGTGTAGACAAGCTTATGATTCTCTATGTGACAATGAGGACACTGAGTTTTGGCAAGCTTAAGTAAGCCATCTGAGGCCACCCATGGACAGAGAGTGGGTATTCAAACATTTCTCGTCTTCTGCTAAGTCTGTGCTTTGAGTCTCATCAGTTTCTCCTTTGTGGCTTCAATTTCATTCAAGTGGCATCGAAAGAAACTAAATGAGGTTTGGGGGCAATAAAATGGGTCTGGAGAGCAGGGATAGAGTAGAGTTTGACATATTTTCTTCCATTTTCCTTCTTTCCTGTCCTCTTTCCTCCACCCTTCTGCACAAACATTGATTAGGCACTGGTGCTCAGTTGCTGAGAGACAGAGATGACTATCACCTGATCCCTGCTCTCCAGGTGCTCGTCAGCTAGAAGAGGGCAGGACAGTGCATCCTTATGGCACATCGAGCTGAGTGCCCTTGTAGAGAGAGCTGTGTCTGAATTTGCTAGAGCATGAAGCAAAGACAGCCAGGGAAGCAGGGCAGCAAGTATCCCAGCAAAATGAGACAACATGTGCATGAAGGCCCTTGAAATGAATGCACATATCCTATTCAGGGAGTGACGGTGGAATTGGGGGAGTTCAGTCAGCCCAACTGGACTGAAGGGGATATCAAGGGAGATGGTGGACCTGAGGCTAAATGGGAAGGTAGATTAGAGTCATACTGTGGAGATTTTGGGGGGCAGCTACAGGCAGAGACCCCAATAAAGATGGGAAGAAGGGCTCGTGTTAGAACAGTGGTTAGCAGAAATGAAGTAAGAGGTTGATTCAAAGGACATTTCAAAAATAAAATCAACAGGACTTGGAAAGATTTCAAAATGGAAAAATGGTATGGGGTAAACGAATCTGAGGTTTTTAGCTGAAGCAATAGGACAGATGGGGGATGTTGCTTACCAGGATGAGGAAATGGGTGCAGGAAGATGCAGAGGTGGCTTGAGAAGGTGGGCAGGAAGCAGCCAGTGAGGGCAATTTTGGACATGTTGAGTCGGAGGTGCCTGCAGGACATTCAGGTGGAAAAGTATATTTTTTCCAGCTATGCGTTGCTGTGCTTTTCATTTTTCGTTTTTCCAGTCTACAAATAGGACTTGAATCCTCCTAAAGACACAAAGTTGCCAGTAAAAATAATGTCAGAATTATTGTGTCTTGACTATGGCGGGACTAGACCCCTTTGCCAAGAGCCCAGGATATAGAAAGCAAATGGTGGTTTTGGCAGTCTGGTGCAGACACCCAGCTGCTAAGTAAAGGCTTAGGCCTGGAGAGAGGGCCCTGGAGCAAAGGGTGTGTTGGGGGAGAATGGAGAAGGGGAGGGGTAGAGAATTATCTCTAAGAAGAAATCACTTTTGTTTTTAATTTTACACACATGGGGCTCATAATACTTGCAAGAACAGGGCTCAGCAGTGGAGAAAGATGGAGCGATAAGAGTGAACCTCCCCTCATGGGAGCCTGGGGGGCACTGTTGCTTTCTGCTAAACAGCCTCCAGTGCTTAAAAGAATGTATTTTTGGTGAAGGGCAAGGAGAAAGTGATTCTCAATTCTTCTGTGGCTTTCTTCATGCTTACCTAAATGTGCAGTCCACCTCTCAATTCTGATCTGCTTAGAGTGTAGGGGTGAGATTATGGATCTGGAGAAATTTCAAATACGCAAAAGAGATTGTTGCTCTCTCTTGCTCCTTATTTTTTACTTCCTTACCTATTGGCTTGCTTTTAAAGCAATGTCAAAGGGAATCAGTATCTTCTCCAGTGTATCCGATTTGGGGAGCCTCACCTCCCTTCTTGTATTAATTTAGGAATGTTTCATTTCTGCAAAAATAGTGCTGTGATCTCTGCTTTTCTATGCATGCCTTTCATCTGGCCCTCACAATGTGCTGTACAGATGTTTTGCTGCCGGACCCTGGTGCCCCCTAATTTGCTTTGTGATCCCTAGCTAGTTACAGTCCCTCTAGGCAATACCACCCCATTACCTGCAAGTAAGCACACAAATAAGATACCTTGGGGGGTGAGGAAGGGGTCTCCCTCCACACACTGCCTCCTATTTCTTTGCCTTTGCCCATCAAACCCTTCTCAGTTCAGTCTGTATAACTCCCACTCACCAAATCATAAATTCAGTCGTTAATTCAATATGTCTATACTGAGTGATACACACTAAGTGCTGTGCAATGAGCAAAACACAGTCAGTCACTGCATCTAGGAGCTCACTGAGTACAGTGGGTGAGATGAAAGAAAAGTGAGCATAAAATCCAAATTTGATACG
Organism: Cynocephalus volans; assembly: GCF_027409185.1. Taxonomy (NCBI): domain Eukaryota; kingdom Metazoa; phylum Chordata; class Mammalia; order Dermoptera; family Cynocephalidae; genus Cynocephalus; species Cynocephalus volans. Next base: position 149,999,673 of record NC_084461.1, on the reverse strand, counting down.
GTGGATGCTAAGATGGAAGTAAGCACTAGGTGCTGTGGGAACAGAGTTGTAGGGCCCTAACCCATCCTGGTCAGGCAGAGAATGCTTCCTACAGGCAGTAAGAGCTAGCAAGGTTTTGGCTTCCTGATCTACTATTAACAAGCAGTATTACCTTGGCAAGTCACTCTTCACCTCTGTGCCTCTAAAACGTGATAATGAATTAGAAACTTAGTAAAGCACCTAGCACATAGTAAATGCTCAATAAGCACATATTCATTCACTCCATTCAGTGAATATCTATTGAGTACCTACCATATGTCAAGCAGTGCTCTAGAAGGTATGGAGAGGTGTCCTCGGGTCTTGAAATATATTTCTAGGAAGCAAATTACATCATCTCAGCTCTTCATCTTCTACATGGACTATACTTGGAGAAAGTCTTTGAAGTCATATTAACAGACATTCTCTTTTGCTGCCTGTTGAAGCAGCAATGAAGAGGGTTTTCCTAGGGGTGAGGGGAAGCCCAGGAAGTGAGGAAATAGTGGGTGAAGCTGTGCCCAGCAACATGAACGTTCAGGTTTTCATACCACCACCATCTCCAGGCTGTGGGAGCCACCCCTCCCACCACCACCCTCTCCCACCACCATCTGAATTTAAGGTCTGCTTGGCATGACAAGGCACATAGAAATGCACTGTCATCCTCTGTTGCTGTCAGAAATGACCTAAAAAACCTTATCACCCCCCGCTGCTGAACTCTTGAAGTTCTTATACATAGAATGCACTGCTCCCATGAGCATGCCCTCAGCCAGAACCTGGCCATCTCATTCACATGTCCAGCTGCAGCTGTGTCAGAGCCCTCACAAACAGCCACAGAGTGAGAAGGCAACTGCAAACCACTGACCCAGCTGAAACCTTAACCTGACCCTGCATTTCTGGGCCAGCGCAGCCCCACAACCTGTGAACCACAGACGAGTCCTCCCCGTCTCATGATGGAAAAAGGCTGCTTCTTCAGAGAGATGAGGTTGGGCAGTGGGTAGCTAAGGAAACTTACAGTTATTACTGCTATTGATGCCCCAAAATTGCAGCACTAAACACTATCCTCCTCTAGGTCCAGAACACAGAGCTGGGTTCTCCAGCCCAGTTGAATGGAAAGATGGTAAAACACCACTGTTTGGGCCTCTTATCTTTCCAGCAAGTCCCTTGCCCTTTCTTTCTTTCCTTTCTTTCTCTTTCTTTCTTTCTTTCTTTCTTTCTTTCTTTCTTTCTTTCTTTCTTTCTTTCTTTCTTTCTTTCTTTCTCTTTCTTTCTTTCTTTCTTTCTTTCTTTCTTCTTCTTTTCTTGAGATATAATTCAAATAATATAAAATTCACCATCTTAAAGTATATAATTCAGTGCTTTTTAGTATATTTGCTATGTTGTGTGACCATCACTGCTATCTAATTCCAGGGCATTTTCATCACCCCTAAAAGAAACCCACTACCCATTAGCAGTCCCTCCCCATTTCCCCCTCCCCCAGCCCCTGGCAAACACTAATCGACTTTTTGTCCGTATGGATTTTCCTATTCTGAGCATTTCACATAAATGGAGTCATGCAGTATGTCTCCCTTTATGCCTGACTTCTTTCACGTAGCATCGTGCTTTCAAGGTTCATTTATGCAGTAGTATGTATCACTACTTTCTATGACCAAATGATATACCATTGTATGTACCCCATTTTGTTTATCCATTCATCAGTTGGTGGGCATTTGGGTTTTTCCCACCTTTTGGCGATTATGAATAATGCCATTATGAACATGTACGTGTAAGTCTCTGTGTGGTGTATGTTTTCAAAAGTCTTGGATGGATACCTAAGAGTGGGATTACTGGGTCACACGGTAATTCTATGGTTAACTTTTTGAGAAACTGCCAAACTGTGGCTGCATCATTTATATTCATACCAGCAATGTATGAGGGCCCCAGTTTCTTTACATCCCTGCCAACACTTGTTGTTGTCCTAATTCCTTTTTTTTTTTAGTATAGCCATCCTAGTGGGTGTCAAGTGGCACCATTTCTTATGTGTATTGACTTGACCACTTTAGGATTTTTCTGCCTCTCTCTACCTAGGACAGGCTTCTATCAGGATAGGTCCCTCTGATCTAGGATTCAGAATTTTTCCTAGAGTGGAAAGGAAGATATGGACAGTTTTTAATATTTTGTGTGTCACAGTTTCATCATTCTTAACATTGACTTGGCCAGAATCTGCATCATCCCAATCTTGAACTCCCAATGCAGATGCCACTAACTGCTGTGTTTGCTGATTATAAAGCCTAAATTTGGTAAGGCAGAATTAGCTACTCTCTCTTAAACCACCCACTCTTCCTGCCTGGGCAACTGGAAGAGAGAAGAGAAGAAACCCATTGCTTTCTCTTGCTTCTGTTTGTTTCTAAACCAAGGAGTTAATGAGATATACAAAGAACCCTAGAGTTTGGAAGAAATCAAGAGCATAATCACATCAAGGCTTACTATTGAAGAATTTGTGATCCCTTGAACATAAGCTCATATAAAGTTGTCCTCAAAAGAGAGTTTGAGCAAGTTATCAAATAATACTTAACTAACTTAAGGGGACAAAGTATTTTCATGTATTTCAGTTGCGTGTTTCTATTTCCTTCATACACAGGGGTTATGACCTACGATTATTCTTATCATTAAAGTAAGTCCTGAAGGATCTCCATCAAACAGGGAAATTACGAACTCATTGTGTATACTTGTGGATAATCGGTGGGCATTTTGTAATTCAAACTTTTCTAGCAAATTTAAACTCTCTTGTGTCTTAACCATCTCAAATTAATGAGGCTTTAAAGTATGGCTATTAGATCTGATTCCTAATAAGACACAAACAGTGAAATACAAAGCAAAACAGACTTTGACTTTGAATCTCAGCTCTGCACTGCCTATATGACCTCAGGCAAGTCATTTTTTCTCTAGTCGAAAATGAGATTCTGATATGTAGGTTATGGGGCTGTTCTGAGAAGTAAATGAGATTAATTACATAAAGTGTCAGTACAGGGACACTCACATAAACAGCAGGCAATCAATAAAGGGAAACCATTAGTAGCAGTACAATAGGTCATTCTTTAAATAATAGATGTGTTCCAGAAATGCTGCAAGTAAACACCCCTTTATTTTTGTTTTGGGGATAATGAGACATATTAACTAGATCAGGGAACTGATTTTTAAGGAACAGCCATGGTAAGTCCTCTTTTGTGAATCGAGGAATCACTTCTAGTTTTATCTGGTTTTTACATCTTATTTTTTAATAGCAGGATTTCTTAAAATGGCACATAACATGTTCAGAATCCCAAGTCCCCATCTTTTGCCTTTGCTTGACAAATGTCACAGTTTGATTTTGGGGTCGGCAAATGCTGGTGTAGCAAACAAACAAAAACCCAACAACAAAACACCTTTGATGTGACTGCAGTGCATGGGGGAGCCCAGGATCTCTAAGTCAAAGAAGGTACTGACTCCTGGGAGAAAAAGACTGATTTCACTAATCTTGTCCTCCATTGGGCTTTTAAGGGAAGTCTCACAAAACGTTTAGGTTCAAATGGAAGCAAAATGCTTAAACCCTAATAAGGATCTCAATTATAACCCTAGGAGAGCAGATGGGCACTGGATTTGATAGAGAGGACTTTTTAGCACATCTGTCTTTGACCTCTAATGCCGAGAGTGGAGTCTTTGAAATTAATTGGTTGGTCCAAAGCAGTGTTATTAATAATGCAGCTGAGAACTTTTCATTATGTAGAACAGTCCTTACTAGTGCTGACTTAGAGTACTGAATTAATTTTTCATGAGTTCATATCTCTCCAGGTTACTGTTCCAGCTTCTTCTAGTTTCTCAGGACTTTTTCTTTTTCAATGTGTAGGGTGATTTGTTTGAAGCATCTCTGTATGAAGAAGTTATGGAGGAGCTCTATTTTCTCCTCAGTCACTATCTGAAAAAGTGATCCTGTGGAGTTTGAGGATTCTCTAGTAGGCACTTATAAGCTGGACTATCCCAATATACTACCAAATATGTTTTCTTTACCTTCTATTTTCTTTGGATATGCCCTGCGTTCCAGCAATATACACACAAATTAAACCAAGAAGGCAAGCGGGAGTAGCAGGCTTCACTCTTAGAGAAAAGTGCCTTTTTTAGAACTACAAGATTTGAATGGGGGATGAGATCTTATAGCTAATGTTTTCCCTGTTTATCTCCGGGAAGGTCTCTTGAGGCTCTCTATCCACCACTTGGGCGCCTAAGAAATCTTCATGAGTCTGGTTGCTGGAAACAAGGATCTTGTCTACAGAAATGGAAAGTACGGACTTTATTGTTAGCCTATCTTAGAAAACAGACTCAGCCTCCTTATTTTCTGAAGCATCTCCCAAATACTCTAACCCACACAGACTTCCTCCATTCTTCAAACTCCTGTAATATTTATTCATAGCAGGAAAAAACAGAAAATACTTTTAAGCCTGCCTTTCTTTCCCCAAATTTCATTATGTTGTAAGTGCAAGAATTGAAGAATATCTAAGGCTATATGGTTGTTCTATAATTTAGAAGATTTAGTCTAATCGCTGAAACCACTGTAAATGTAATAGATAAGAGGAAAAGCTCTGAAAACCTTCTCTGCTCTTCTCCCACCCCTGAGTCTGAGATAGATGCCACTCCTGGATGTCCCCATGGCATCTGGTACTTGGCTTCATCCAGCACTGATCACCCTCGATTGTGATTACCTGTGTGCATGTCTGGTCACCCCCACCCCCACCCCCCGCCACTAGACTGAGATCCTTGAGAACTAGGACTGTGCTTGTCTTGTTTGCAGATTTATCCCCAGTGCTTAGTAAATGTTTGTTGAATGAATGATTGAGCAAAGAAATGAAAGAGACATGTAAATTAGTTGGGACCTCTTCTTAAAAGACATGATACTGAAAAATAATAGGTGAATATCCCAGCTATTCACACTCAATTTGGAGAATGATACCATACTTTTGTAACTTACTAGAGTTTGGGCATAATGATACCAGGAATCATGGGAAGAGTGACAAATATACAGTATTGGTCCAGTTAAGAAATTGTGGCAGCTAAACATTTGTTTAACCTTCTTCATGTTGTATTGATAGTAAACCTATTAATCACCACCTCCATCAGAGCTTATCAGCCTCGTATTAATGCATCGATCATCATTTGCAGAAGTAGAGAATAAGGGAAAGAAGCCTGCTATTAAAAAGATCTTCACTTTTTAGGGGGTAGCTAATTAGCAAGTGTCTGATGCCTATTGGTGGGATTCTTCAGGTCATAATGTGTATGCACAAGACCTTCCCCCCCCCCCTTCATTAAGGGATAATTGATTGAGGTCAGAAGATTGGAGAGTCCTGGGAGATTTTTAATCCAGTGCCATCATGCAAAGCTTACTACATCAATAAGACAGTTCCATAAGGGAATGGAGGAGTAATTGAGATGCCACACCAGCTGGAATCCAGATGAAGATACATTTGGAAGCTTAATCACAATCATGTTCTACACTAAATATTCATCCGTCTGTCTTCCAGAGAGGACAGGAAATTAAGTTGTCAAGGGCAGGGGGGATGAGGGTTTTGCTGAAAGAAGAAACCCACACCTTAGCCTTAATCTCTAAATATGCAAGACTGTCTTAGACGGTTGGAGCAAAAGCTGCTTCTTTCCAGTTTTATTTCCTGAGAAATATTTGAGCTGTTTATGCACAATTTATCAGCTTTACAGTTACCAAAATGGACTGTTAAGATAATTCAGTCTTCTCACTGTGGGATAAATACAGATGAGAGTGCCATCTCAATAGAAAAATGCTTTATTGAGCCAATATAGAAGAATATTAAGGTTGTGTAAACATGCAGGAAGCAGCAGGGGAAATCCTAAACAGGACTAACAGTCCATGATTGCACATGCCTTGTGTCCCGAAAGTTGAGACAAACACTGGAGGTAGTCAGTAGGAATTACATTACATGTTGTGCATTTTCTTTCCTTTCTTTTTAATTTCCAAATTAAACTCTCTATGGTCCCATCTAAATGGTCCCATGGCATATAAATTTCATTTCAAAGGGTGATTTGAAAAATGTGTGTTGCTGCCATAAGTGAAATGATAGTTTCCTTTGAAATTCTGGCCTAACAGTACAAATCAAACATTGGCTTTGGTTCAAAGGGACATTGACGTTCAGTATTATCATTATCATGTGAGGAGCTTGCATTAGGTAGGATGCCTTTGGCTGCAAGTAACAGAATAATCCCTATTTGAATTAGTTTTAATAAGGTAATATACTATCTCTCATGATAAAGAATCTTTAGGGAGGGGATACAACAGTGCAAGATGTTAAGTTCCCTTCTCTGCTTCCGTTTGGTTCCCTCAACTCTCTGCTTCCTCGGTGTGCTAACACCATCCTCCGCTGGGTCACAAATGGCTGTGGGATGTCCTGGCCATCGTATCCTTACATTTCAATCTCTAGCAGAAGGGTCCATCTCTTCTCCATGCCTTTCTCTTAGGAATGAGTAGACTGTTTCTAGAAGCTCATCAGTAGATTTGTTCTCACTTGAAAGCTGCGTAGCCCATTACAACTATTTCATGGCCACCTTTGCTTGGAGATGGTAGTAGGAACACATCTTCTTCCTACCCATCCTCTTTTTACCTGCTGTAACATGACCAAGACATAGCTACCAGTGCATCACTGAACTCACCTGGTGCAGTAGAAAGAACGTGGGCTGTGAGCCAGACAGTCCTATATTTGAATCCCATACCTGTCACTAAATTGCTGTGTGACCTTGGCTAATCCCTTAGCCTCAGTGAACCTCACTGCCCCTTGGGTGAAATATGGGTGTGAGACCCAATCCCACAAAGAGCTTGTGAGAATTAAAGCATGGAGCACAGGGTAAGCACTGCTCAGTCGTTACTCCCTTTCCATGTGTGTCTTCTCATCTAGTGGATCTTGGTGCCAACTTGCTATCTAACATGTTCTAATGTGTTTTCTCTTTCCTAGGTATAGGTCTCCATTTGGTAACCCCATCTTCTTATATACATGTATGGTAAAAAGGATAATTGAGTTGAGTATATGTGTATATAGCTGTATTTGGTATGAATATATCATGCATGTATGTGTATAATATATGTATATATATTAAATATACATACACACATAATCAACAGTTACATATTGAGGAGATATCCCATGTTCCAAAGTGTTCTAAATATTCCAGGTGTCCTGGTTTAATGCTACTCAAAATGTGGTTCACAGACCAGTGCCAGTCAGCAGGCTGTGTGTTGCTGGTCTGTGACACATACAGAAACTGAGTAAACACTTAGACACATTTATAGTAATTTGATACGTCTAAGACATTCAAGCTCATGTTCATTTTTCTAATACATTATTTTTCTTATATTCTACAAAAATATTGGTGCATGATAGATTAGAAAAAAATTTTTTAAATAAAAATATAAAACAACAACCTATCCCCTCAAGATCAACTGAGAAGCTTGCTAGGATAGAAACATATTGAAGCTCCTCTTTGCCTTCCAGGTGCTAAAGTTTATTTGGAGTGAGATGATAACACAAAGTTGTTAAACAACAGTACATACACAATTGTGAAAGATAATGTCATCAGGCAGTCATAAATTGCCAAGTGCCACATCAGTGGCTGCAATAGCACTTGCCACAGATGTCCGCAGGAGGACGAAGTCACAGCACTGCAGTCGTCGTCAGAGTCTACCTTCAGCAGGTGGATTTGTTTTGATTTCCCCTGCATCCCAGCCTCCTGTCAGGGCCTGCTCTGTCCCTTCTCACTCGGCAGCCTGATGGGTTAATCTCCTGGTGAGCGAGGGCCTGCGAATGAAGCTGGCTGAAGTTATATGTCAGACTGCAACAGGCGTGCACTAAATATCCCGCTCCATTATCTTGGACGGGGCTTTGATGTCAGCGCAAAACATGTCAGATTACACGGGACATCATGTCATGTGTCAAATCAGTGTTGGAGCTCTGTCCTGACACTTTAATTAGTGGGGGTGGAGGGAAAGGGTGTATTATTTTTCTATTTCAAGGCAAAGACCCTAACTCCCACTGAGAACTGTTTGGTTATGCCCAAGCCTGAAAGCAGCCTTCTCTCCTTTTAAAAACACAGCTTGTACCCCCTGGGATAATGGCCATAGTGTCAGCTAATGAACAGAGCCGTGGGCCAGGAGGTATAAAGCCTCACTAGACTCTACTCCACTGGGAACAGCTTGTGTGAGCTAACCAAGTCCCCTAGTGTTCTCATCTTTAGCAATATAAATGCTCATTAATTATTGACTTTGCAGGTTTCTCAGCATTAAAAAGTGGCTGCTGATGCTTTATGTATGTCACGGGAGTATTAGTTGTGGCAGTGAGCTAATGCCTATGACAGTGCTTTAGATGTAGTGGATGATGCCACGTAGGTAGGCAGGATAGAGGTGGGGGTGGGGAGAAGGGAGATGGCACAGTCAGAGACCTCTGCATTTAAGAACCCCCCATCAATTAGCAGCAGTGTGGCCCACACCTGAAAACACCTTTTGTTCTGTTTGTCCCACCATGAGCAGATATGAGCATTGGGGTTCAGAGATATATCCCACCCCGAACAGTGTCCAGGTATGACCAAAGTCCTTTGCCATTTGTGAACAAGGCCCTGAGTAATGAGAAACCTGCACTTTGCTCTCTGCTCCCGGAAAAAGGTCGTCCAACTTAATACCGAGTGAAATCTCTGAACATCAATAAGCCACATTCATTTTGACATCTAGACTCCCATGTAATTAAGACCTCAGGTCTGGCGCTTGGTTTATCAGTGTATGTCGATTCTCATTTACATAAGACTTTGGTTTTTCCCTCATCTCTGCACAGACGCTGCCAAAAAAAATACTATTAACAATGAAAGAGCTGAGGATAAAGTTACAGCCCATCGTGTCTCTAATCCCTGCTTAACATTTCCCTTAAAAAGAATATTGCCCTATTCAGAAATTAAACACTATGCATTCAGATGTTCTTTATGGAGGTAGAAGGGAGGTAGATTTTTCCACTGCTTTATTTTGAGCTTAAAAAACATCCGATTTCCTGCCCCTTATTCAACTGGGAAGCAGAATCTGCTGCATAATGGAGGGTGGTGTTTCCATCCCTCTTGTAGAAAACAACAGGGCCGAAGCTCTTCTGCCTGTAGCTGGACACTAAAAACTGAGGCTAGTCTCTGACGTGCCCTAGGTGTGTTCACTTAGTTTTGTTTATTCAGACTGAGATCTGTTGGGAGTGTGTAATTGGATCCTACAAAGGAGGAAAGTGACTTCTGGGACTGCTGGAAACGGTCCTTCCCTCCCTTCCAAGCTTTCTCCAGAGCGAGAACGACCCAACACTTTGGATGCTGCTTCTTCTTCCAATGCTAATGGCTACCAGGCAGATGGGTTTATTTTTGCAGCTCAAATGATAAAAAAACCATATCCAAGTGAAGTTAGGGCACTTTCACAAGACCACACATATGGTCGCTTATATGACCAGGGAAATAGTATGGCCTCTATAGGTCTTCATTTTCACGTAGATAAAATGTACTCATCTGTAAAATTAGAGATGAGGAAAGCAATCTAATAAAAAGGCACAGAGAGGGCAGATCCCGGAATTTCTACGACAGCCTTCTAGACCCTAAGGTACCTGGTTTTAAGTAGAAAGCCATCAAGAAAGGATGGAAATTTGGGATTGCTTTCAAGGACCCTCCCATTCCATCTTTACCACTTCCTACTGTGTGACCTTAGACAAGTTACTATACTTCTTTGGGCCTCAGATACATTTCAGAAATAGATAATTATGGTGCTTGCTTTGTAGAGTGGCTGTGAAAATTAAACAAAATAATTCTTATGAAGTTCTTGGAAGAACAACTGACATAGTTAGCCCTCAATGAATATTGCGTAGTAGCAGTAGTAGTAGTATTTTTTATATTATTATTTATCAAAATGGCTGTCCCTTCTGAATGGGATAAAAACAGTGATTGACTGTCACTTCCAGGTTCTCCCCTTACAGCCAATCCCCAATATCTGTCCAATCCTAGAAGTCCTAGACGGTTTTAGAAGGAAGGCATCTAAGAATCTAGGTCAGTGGTTCTCAACCGTGGTTCACATAAGAATCATTTCAGAGAACTTTAAATAATGCCGATGCTTGGGCCCCATGGCCAGAGGTTTTGACTTAATTGATCTGGAGTCCAGCTGGGCATCAAAAGTTGTAGAAGCTTGCTAGGTGATTCTAATGTTAAGCACCACCAGACTAGTAGAGGGTCTTGTTAATTTTGAAGTTGAAAAAAGACCTAAAATATGAATGATATAATGATCAACTAACTTTTGACAAGGGCACTAGGAGAACACAATGGGGAAAGAAGAGTCTCTACAATAAATGATGCTGGGAAAACTGGATTTCTACCTGCAAAAGAATGAAATTGAACCTTTATCTTATACCATACACAAAAAAAATCAACCCAAAAAAGACCTAGATGTAAGACCAGAGACTATAAAACTCCTAGAAGAGAACATAGGGGGAAAGCGCCTAGATATTGGCCTTGGCAATGAATTTTTGGATATTACACCAAAAGCTCAGGCTATAAAAGCAAAAATAAATAAATGGGACTACCTCAAACTAAAAAGCTTCTGCACAGCAAAGTATCAACAAAATAAAATGGCAGCCTGTGTATTAGGGAAAAAATATTTGCCACCTATATATTAGTCAAGGAGTTAATATTCAAAATTATAAATAACTCATACAAACCAATAGTAGAAAAATAAATAGCCCAATTTAAAAATGCACAAAAGACCTGAATACACATTTCTCTGAAAAAGACATAAAAGTTGCCAACAGGTATATGAAAAGGGCTCAACATCATTAAACATTAGGAAAATACAAATCAAAACCACTGTGAAATACCACCTCACTCCCATTAGGATGGCTATTAGCAAAAAGCCAAAAGATAACAAATGTTGGTGAGGATATGGGGAAGAGGGAACACTTGTACCCTTTTGGTGGGAATGTAGGTTGGTGCAGCCATCATGGAAAGCATCATGGAGGTTCCTAAAGAGATTAAAAATAGAATTACCATGTGACCCACCAATCCCTCTTCCGGGCATACACCCAAAGGAAATGAAATCACCACTTCGGAAGGATATCTGCAATCCCATGTTTACTGGCACATTATTCACAATAGCCAAGATATGGAAACAAAGTGTCCATCGACAAATACATTAAAAAAAAACAAACTATATAAACGTAATGGAATATTATTCAGCCTTAAAAAAAAAAATAATGAGATCTTGCCATTTGCCACAACATGGATAAGCCTGGAGGGCATCATGCTAAGTGAAATAAGCCAGACACGGAAATAAAAATATTGCATGACTTCACTTATACGTGGAATCTTAAAATAAAGAAATAAATAAACAAATATACTAAAATAGAGAACAAAACAGTGGTTACCAGGGGCGGGAGGGGAGTGGGGAATAAATGGAGAAATATAGGTCAGAGGATACAAAGTAGCAGATATGTGGGATGAGCAAGTCTAGAGATCTAGTGTAACATGAGGACCACACGTAATTAAACTGTACCATATTTGGGATCTCTGATATTCAAGTAGATTTTAGCTGCTCTTACCACGAAAAACAAACAAAAAGGGTAACTCTGTGAGATAATGGATATGTTAACTTGCTTCACTATCGTAATCATAGTAACCATTTACTATCTATATGTATCCCATAACATCATGTTGTATACCTTAAATATAAACAATAAAATTTATTTTCAAAAATACGAATGGTTGACCGACAGAAGAGGCATCTGCTCTGTGATAATATTGGGGGACCTGATCATGCCTCTCAGCATTCGACAGATCATCTAGGCAACAAATCAACAGAGAAACCATTATTCTTTCAGAGGGAGAGAAGAAATTTAGGGTGATTAGAGGGGGGAGGAGGGAGGGAAAGGGGGGTGAGGAGGGATTGGACAAGGGGCATAAAGAATAATTATGATTTGTAACAATATATAAACTAGTAATATTGACTTGATCAACACATCTCAATGTTGAACCCCCAGAATATGTATAATCAATTTTGAGTCAATAAAAATTTAACATATGTATATATATATATATGAATGGTATGAGCTATCACTTCCATGTATATTTTTTACCACTGGTGTTATGTGATATCCTATTAGTTTATATTATTTATATGTTATTAGATCTGCAACTATTTTAATGTGAATTAGGAAAAAATATAACTGGAATATCAACTCCGTGATTTTGTAGGTAATATTCTTTAAGTTGAAATTTCTTTAAAAAACAAAACATGGATGGGAATGTACATAAATTATATTTAAATAAAATATTAAGTTAATATTTATGCATTAATTAAAAAATGACTTAAATATGTCCATAAATAAGGTTCAGGAAATGTGTTATAAACAAAATACGATTATAAATATAATTCTAAGTAAATGATCATTCTAAAGAATAAAATGATTTTTATTTCACAATTGTAAAATTTTCAACATTTAAAAAAAGTAAAAGTAGATTTATGAAATACAGTGAAACTGCTAACATATCTAAGAACACAAAATTCTTGGTTTCTAGTAACTTACTTTCAGGACACAGCAGGGATAAAAAATGTTATTCCATGTTTATTCAGAACTATAATTATAATGATTTTGTATATGTTGACATGTTTAACGATAATGACATCCTCATTTTCATAATGCTTTACCATTGACAAAGCACTTTCACTTACACTATTTAACTGGGCTTCCTAATAACCCACTGAGGCTGGATGATTAGCCCATTGTTATGAGCGGGGAAAATGAAGCCCAGAGGGGTTAGCTAAGTGGCCAATCTCAGGTTACACAGCTGTGACGCCGTGGTGCAGGACTGGAACGGCACCACTGGAACCGCATCATCTAAATCCAGTGTAGCGCTTTTTATTTTCCACCACTCTTGTTCTTTTAAGTTTCGCCCATGCTGCCCACTCTCTCTTCCACATAAAATTGTAAAATCCCTCAAGGGCACTTCTGACTGTGTGACCAAGGAAAACCACCTAATAACCTCCTCGTAGGTCTCTTCATTTATACTTTTGACCAAGTCCAGTTTTTTCTCCAGACCATAGCCAAAGTCATCATGATGTCAGTCAGTCATGCCACTCTTACTTAAATCCCTGCCGTGGCTGCCCATCATGCTTTGCAGAAATTAGAAGCCCTTCCCCGCTTAACCCCTGTCTCCCATCTCCTGCAGCTCTGTTCTTGCACTGGGCCCAGCCAGCTGCGGATCCTGTGAAATCCTCAACCAGGTCAAACACTTGCTGCTTCCTGCCTGGACAGTGCTGTTCCACGCAGCAGGAATGCTCTCCCTTCTCTACTCTGCCACAGCAACCTAGCTTCAGTGTTACCTCCACAGAGCGTGGTTCTTACTCACTAATTAGATGAGACCCCACCCCTCATGATTCTTTCATGAAAGAAACAGATCTTTCCTTCATAGCTTTTACTATGATTTGGGATTATTTATGGTATGATGTTCTGTTTTGGGTCTTACCAGTAGGTATGCTACATGAGAGCAGAGGTGGAATCATCTCCATATTTTTTTCTACCATTCTTGTCCCAGACCCCAGCACAGTACTTAGCACATAGTAACTTAACAAATATTTGTTGAATTACTGAACAGAACATGAAAAGGCTGAGGGGTAACTTACCCTCCCTGAGGACGGGACGCAGTTTTCACCGCCTACGCTGAGAGCAAGCCAGGAGGTATGAAGTACTTGCAAAAACTTCAGGGCTGACCAGGGCCATCTACAACTATATTTTCCTCAGTAGTCAACTGCTATGCTAGTCCTCTACACCTGAGTAGTACAGCTACTATACTGGATATTATAGACAGAAAATGAGAACCTGTCAATGGCTCCCAAGCTGCTTTTTAAGGGAGCAAACATTCTAGTTAAAGCGGGTAGAGTACCCTGAACCCTGCCTACCTCACCTTTCCATAGCTCCTCCAGAAGTTTCTGAGTCAGCATACAAGAGCCGTAGGCTCACAGTTTTTAAACCACATTCTAGTAGATAAATACAGCACCAAAAATTAGTAATCTGTATTCTGTTCCCACTGATGCCACTTTCAACTTCTAAGCCAATAAGTTATTTTTACTGGCCAAACGTCAGTTTCCTTACCATTAAAATAGGTGTGATATTGCTTATCCTACTTAACTCATTGAATTGTTTGGCACATAAAAAAGGTAAAATGAAAACAGTTTGAATAGGTAGAAGCACTTTATGTTATTCTTTGAGCCTGAATTACACAGATATGATTACTTCTCCTTAAGGGCTTCTAAACTAAAGATGCACTGATTTCCATAGATACAAAGATATTCCAAAGACATAAATATAGTGAGGGAACAAACGCATTATTCACTGGCATTATGGATTTTGATAGGTGGTCAGAAAGAGACAATGTTCCGTAATAGGTCTCCACCTGCATATCTGGGATTGAACCTACCTTGCAATCGAAATACTAACTGTGCAAGTTTGGTAGGTAATGTAAGCCCTGGAAGCCTCAGTGGTCCCATCTGTAAATTGTAGAGTGGGAAGTGGAAAAATGGTAATGCCATTATGGTAGTTTGGATCAAATGAAAAGTTGGCAGTGAAAGGCCTTGGGAAACAGTAAAGTGACTTAGCAATGCAAGGCATGAGTATTATCCAAGTGCTTGTGTATTTAGCCAAGGGGCACTCAAGAAGCTGCCAGGGAAGGTTGCCCAGAATAGCAAGGAAGTATCAAGAGTGACTTGAATAATGGTGGTGAAAGCATAGGTCTAGCCAGAGAATGAGAGCTTCAGATGGGGGCACAGCCTAGGACAGGGCTGATTTCCAAGGGGCTGGCAGGACCCAGCCAAGATGGCAGATCGTCCCCTCTTCTAGAAGCTGAAGTGGCTCCTAAAAGCACTGGATTACAAGGCAGAGGACAGCATACAGGTGGGCAGAAAATGTTAAAAGCATCCCAAGTATACTTGAGGATGTTTATTTTTGATTAAAAGATAAGGATTAACTGCATTAATGGAGCCTCATGGATGGAGAATGTGCACACGCTAATTACCCCTAAATTACAGTGGATTCCATTGGAATTGTGTATTCTCCTCCACAAACCTAACCACACCCTCCTCCTCTCCCTCCCTTCCCACACAATGCTAAAATGAATGTGTCATTGTAACTGAGATGAAAGGCCTTCACATTTATTTTCCGCTTCCCTCCAAGATCTCTTGTTTGCAAAACACAGGAAGATGTAGGTTACTAATCTAGTTCCAGTTTACTTCAAACCAAAATAAATAAATAAATAAATGTATTCTGGAGATTCAGGCTTCTGGAAGGCTTTTCCAAGCCCTCTTTCCTTGCTTGGTTTCTCTAGCACAATGATGACCTAAATTAGTGATTCTCAAAGTTGAGTGCACATCAAAATCACCTGGAGACTCTGTTAAAACAGGAGGGGGCTTCAACCGTGATTTCTAACAAGTTCCCCAGTCACTTTGATTGGTGCTGGTCCCAGGACACAGGGCCACACTTTGAGAACCCACTGAAAGAGGAAAATATCAAAGTATTTTAAGGAACCTGGTCAAAGGAAAGAGACTGCAAACCCCAAAGTCCTATTGTTGTGTCTCCTTGGAGATGAGGTACAATTACTCCAAACTGAAAAATTCTTTATTTTCTAAGTCAACTATGCATATATGGTCAGCCCTCCATATCTGTGGGTTCTGCATCCACAGATTCAACCAACTGCAGATCAAAAATATTTGGAAAAAAGAAAAAACAACAATACAACAATAAAAAATAATACAGTATGACTATTTACATAGTATTTACATTGTATTAGGTATTATAAGTAATCTAGAGATTATTTAAAGTATATGGGAGGATGTGCATAGGATATAAGCAAAGACCACACCATCTTATATAAGGGACTTGAGCATCCATGGATTTTGGTATCCAGGGTGGGTCCCGGAACAAATCTGTGGATACTGAGGGATGACTGCATTCTCTTGGATTTTATGAAGCTTGTGTAGGGCTTTTGGGATCAATGTGCTTACAACAGTGTGAGAAATTCAGAAGAGTTTGGAAAGGAGGTGGTTTCTTCCTAGGGGACCCCACACATTCCTCCTCTGTGGTTTGCACACCTTTCTCTTCTGTTGATTATTATTGTCAAGTGTTTTTTTCACAGCTCCACAGCCATCACATTTCCAAACCCCTGAATTCACCCTTTGCCTGAGGCCACCAATATGTGTGCAATCCTATTTCACAGATTACTTCTGTGCAAGGCTGGGTAAAGCCTGGGCTGCTTTTGCTAATTTTTCCAAAACTTTGCAAAGCACCGGACAGTGAGTCAACAGATTTTGGGTTTTAGCTCTGGCCTGGCCTCTGGCTTTCCATGTGATTGTGGAAAAAACATTTAAGCCTCTGGGTAGGATTTTACTAATCAATTAAAGGAGAAAGTCGGTCTAGCTAGCTTAGCGGCTCTTCCCCTTTTGGGAAAAATGAAAATGAAATGAATGGACCTCTTCCCAGGAAAATGCACACGTGCACATAAATGCAAAATGTTGCTTACAATAATTTTTAGATTGTCTAAATAATAACAGAGTAATAACAAGCAATAATAATAGCTGGCATTTATTAACTGCCAACTATATGCCAGGCACTGCAAAGCACTTTACATAAGTTACCATATTTAATCATTGCAACAGCCCTTTGAGGTCGTAATGCCCAGTTTCTAGAGAAAAACCACAGCAGAGCCAGGGAGAGGAATTCATCTCAGGTCACCCAGCTGGTAAGCAGTAGAATGGGATTTGAGGTAGCCTGAAGCTGATAAATGTTTCCCTGCACATGTATGACCTTGAGAGTTAAGAGTAGATCCTGTTCTAGGTGGTATTTCAAGTTCCCCTGAGCTCTGAAGTCCAGAATTCACAGACTTTTTCCCCCCAATACTAACAACCAAATATTGGGGAAATGACCCATGGTGTTCTCAAGGCTTCTATGCATCAGAAGTGGTCATAAGGTTTGGAATTTTAAGATATTTAGGGGTCAAAATCAGAAAAGCAAGCCACCATAGAGCCACACTTCTGAATACTTTCTTATCGTAGTTTCTGAACAGAGGCAGCTTCCTTTAAAGGCAAGGGGAAGTAGCCCATCTTGGCTTCGGCAGGTCAGTAATGTGACGAGATAAAGGGCAGTTCCTTAATGAAAACCACTCTGCCTCCTGCCAGCAAAGGAGTTTCTTTAGTGCATTTCAAGTCCTCTAACACCTCTTCCCAGATCAATGGCTTTTCATAAATGCACCAGGAGATCTTTGAACCACTAATGCTTCAGGGGCTGTTTAGGTTTGGAGTCAAACTGTTTAATATAACTCTCCTCCAAGTCTGGCTCTACTGAAAAGTCTCAGGAAACAAGGCGGGGGAATGTATAAAAAGCAGAACTGCTGTGGCCAAGTGACACCCCCCTCCCCACCTCCGCCTTCTGTTTATACAAGCAAATTGGACCAGGCTGATTACATTCAGGAGGGAGAGGGGGATTGAAATGGCATATAGGTCATGATGGGGAGTTGAGGGAAAAGGAATCAGATGAAAGGTGCCTTTTGATTGGAGTGGAGTAAGTCATTTGCTTAGGAAGGGGGGAAAGCCATTGATTGGCTTCATCAACAGATTAAGTCATCAACAGATTAAGCACTACAATAAAAACTGCACTGTGCCAGGGAAATGTGGGCCAGACTTCCACATGTTCCAGGGAAAATGAGGGCCATTTAATTTAAATACTTGTTTAAACACTCAATCTTAAGGAATTGTCTTTTCAAAAAGTAGATGACTGTGAGCATCAAGAAATATTACACCAAAGGGCAGTCTTTCTTCTGTCTAAAGCTGTTCTCACTCTTGCTTTCACAGTGCCCTTGGTGGGAATGAAAATGAAGTAATAATAACAATGGGCATCTCCTGAAGGTCTCCTGTGCGGGAACTGTGCTATGTGCTTTACCTCATCTATTGTTATTAACTCTACTTTCAAATGGGGAAAGTGAACCTCAGGGCAGATGAACAACTTGACCAATAAGATACCAATTATTTCTTACCCTTAACCACCATCCTATGTCTGTCTACCTATGTGAACATGATCCACCATCATCTACTGTTTAACTCATTTACTCCTAAAGATCTGTGACCTAGTGGTTATTTAATGTAGTCATAGACAGTATCCCTCATTTAGACTTCAAGCCCTTTGAGGGCAGAGACCATGTGGCCCTTTAAATTTGTCCCCCCATCACAGTGCATGGTACAGTAAAGACCTGATCCCTGTCCTTTATTCTTAAAAAGTCAGTCTAAAAGTCGCTTTCAGGTCTGGGTTTCTGTTTTTGGTTTTTTGTGTGTGATTTTAATATCCATACAAGCTCCCTGCATAAAATATTGTTTTAGGCACCCAAACTATATAAAGATAAAAAGAAGCTTCCCCCAGAGGTAACAGTCATTAACATTTCAGTACATAGCCTTTTACTTTTTCCCTTATTCACATATACACATAAAGATTTACTTTAAATAGGATTATGCTATGCATGTTGTTTTGTATCGTGATATTTTGCTAGCAATATATTGTGGGCATCTTTCTGTGTTAATAACTATAGATCTTCAGCAGCTTGTATATCATAATACTGCACAATGTTCCATTGCATGTTATGTCATAATTCACTTAATCCACAGTTGATGGACTTGGGTGGTCCCTGGTATTTGCTTGTCTCTGCAAAGATACAGCAAACATTTCTATATCTACCACTTGATGCTAGTCTTTCAGTCCCTGTTCTTGACCCAGCTTCTTGAAAACTTTACACCCACAACATTTACTTGGGTTGCAATTCTCCTAAAAATGGCAAAACACATACTTTGTCTATTTCAGGATGCCTTAGAGATTTATACATTTCAGTTTTTAATATAAAAAATAGGCTGTGGCATTTCCCTTAGAATGGAAGGAAGTCACGGGTGCTCATTTCTGATGCAGTTCATCAGAATATTCTTAGTCTCTCTTACTGAACACTCTCTCCCAGGGAATCACCACACCAGGGAGCTTATAGTCTTTTCCATAAATGCCCTCTCTATGAAATTGCTGTGGACAGCCAATAAACCCAGGGTCAAAGATTAATGAATGCCAGCAAGAGCATGGGGAGAGGAGTCAGGCTGGTGATTTGGGGGTTTGGGGAATAAGCCACTGACCTTTTAAGCTCATGGGCCCAAGTGCATCTTGGGGAATCACAGGTGGCTATAGCTAAGCTAGGAACAAGCCAGATGTAAAGGTGATCTGACGGAGAGTTCAGGATGGTGGTGACAGAAAATACAAAGTACAGGCCCCAGGAGCCCTGTTTATTATTTTCCATCAGCAAAATGAAAATAATTTTTAGATTTAGATGTGGTTTTTTTTGATGAGCTGTCACCATGGTGATGGAATTGAAAATTCTTTTTCTGACAATATTGCTGTGAAACCATTCGCTTAATTATTTGCATACCATGACTCTAGGAGGCCCCTAGAGCTGTGTGCTCCTCTACCAAGAATAGAGTTGACCTCAGCCATCTCTTGGATTCCTTACAACACAGAGATCCAGGTTTCTTTCCTATATGCCTGGTCTCTACCAGATATGGAATGAGGCTCTGGATTCCCCAAAATCCATCCCACAAAAGGAACTCATGAGAGAACAAGACTAAAGAAAAGAAAGAAGAGTGGAGAATTTACCATCTGCTCCTGGGAAATGGTTTTGAGCCTCTCTCCTTCTTCTATGGACCCAACTGATGTGATCTCTTGCATATCACATCTACACAATCCCATAGCGTAGAGATGTTGCAAAGAGGCATTCAGTAAGTACAACCTTCCAGAATGAGCCAGGAACTCAAGAATACAAATTGCTTTTCCTGCTATGGGGCTGGATCCATTTCTGAATTTACCCCTTTCCTTGTCTGAGTAATACTTTAACATTCCAGATGTATTCAAGATTATTTTTTTAATCTCTTCTCTTAACTCTTCAACTGATTCCAGAACCATATCCAGAAAGGTCCCTTCTAAACATCCTTCTCTGACTTTGGTCCAGCTTATTAATGGAAGAGATTGGATTGCTTCCTGAAATCCACACTGCCCAGACCCACGCTTCCATTCAGACCTGTTCTGAATGGAATAATCAAGAGCAGTGTCCCAATGAGAGGTAATTTAGTTTTGCAAATTTTTGTCCAAGTTGTGAGGTCTGGAAGTGTCTGGAGACTTCAGGAGTCAGTTGTTCTCCAATCCTATGGGCCTGTGAGGATTCTGTACACCTACGTAGGAAGTGCTTCAAGCTGAACCTGTGTCATGGGTTCACATCTCTTTTTCTATCTGCCTCTTTTTCCCCTCCATCACTCTGCTACTCTTCTATAAAGACAAGCAAGGGGTTGGTTGATTCTGAATTGGTATCAGTTTGCTTCTGGAGAATGTGGAGCATGTGACAGCATGGGCCAGGCACGGAGCCCAGGCTGTTTGTGTCACACTCCGTTCCCACCCACAATCACTGCTGCTCGCCTCCCTGTCCAAATCTGATAATGCGTATGTTCTCCCAATCCTGTGCTGTTGCTCTGGAAACCGAGAAAGCAGCACAATTTGGAGTAGGACTGTGGCCTAGTCAACCTTAAATGTCTCACAGACATTCTGGCAACTTCTGGCAAGAAAAACACATCTGCCCGCACTGCCGAGTGAGAGATTTTTGACTGTTAGCTTTATCTCCCCAATGGAAAAGTTTGCCTCCTAAAGTTAGAGAATTTGTATCTGCCCAGAGCTCATACTGGGGTCAATGTAGTGTATTGGATGAAGACTCAAACTCTAGAATCTCAGGTGAATCCAAGCCCTGATGCTTCCTAGATAAGGCACCTAGTGCTCAATAAATAAGAGCTGTTATCATATGCCCTTCAAATGCCCCTCAACCTCCCCCCGGGGATGCGCTGGCCATCTGGAGTCTCCCTGATGCTGTGTCCACATTCAGTACCCTGCTCTTGGGACTCATTCCTGGCTCAGAGGCTTACCAGCTGGGTGACTGGGCATGTTCTTCACATTTCTGATGCTCCTATTGGTTATCAATAGAAGAATAATTATGCCTACCTCAAAGCTGTTTTTTGAGGATAAATAAAATAACATATGTGAAGTCCATAGCTTAGGTCACAACCAACATGATCTGCTGGCAGAATCACATTCTCCAACAGTAAGATGCAAATGTTTCCACTGCGAAGAGAAAACAATTCTTTCCCTTTCCCTAGGCTCAATCCTTCATTTCTTTCTGAAGATACATCTAACCTCATGATACCAGCTCCCCACGTCTTAAGAGCTGGGTAAAGCACAGTAAGAAAACCCGACCTTTGACCTCCTCATTCCTGTACTCACACCCCAGCCCAGCATCACTACCTCTGCTGGCGCCTTGCAGGGAAGCCCTTCAGGATGGTGGGGGGTCGAGCTAGGGAGCCCAAGCGTTTAGGGCAAAGAGGGAGGCACAGCGAGGACTGTAAAAGGGAAGAGTGAGAGAAGGCAGCTGGGGGTGGGAAGAAAGGAGAATAGAGGGAAGAATACAAGGGGAGTGAGGAGGAGAGAGAGGGGGCATCTCCCTGTGGGCTTAGAAGTCTCCTAGGTTATGGGACATTGACTGTGGGCCTCTTCTCAACGCCAACAGCCTTTAACCCAGAGACCTCGCGCTGTGTCTAACACACCTGATAAGGGCCTTGGAAGAGCTTTAGTCTTACAATCATTCTTTTTTACGTGAAGATTCCAACCCTCCCCCTTTTTAAAAATAGAGCCCAAAAGAACCCATTTTTACAAAGAACAAACTATTTTTCACAGTAACAGAGGAAGCCAATGCCAAAGCCCACCCCTGCGACAGTGCTCACCCCTCTGCACGCCAGCACTTGGTTCTCACAGAGGAAGTCACGCCAGTGCCTGGTGCTCAGGATCTTCAGTAGAGTGGTATTCTACATGCACTCATGCATCGCTTAGCAACAGGGATGCATTCTGAGAAATGCGTCGTTAGGTGTTTTCCTCACTGCGTGGACCTCCCAGAGTGCACTTACACAGACCTAGATGGTATAGCCTGCTACACACCCAGGCTGCGTGGTCTAGCCTGTTGCTGCTACATGAACAATGTGTCGCACTACAATGTCACGATGGCTACAACAGGAATTTTTCAACTCCATTATAATCTTATGATACCACTATCATCTATGCAGTTCGTCATTGATCAAAATGTCATTATGTGGCACACGACAGTAGATAGATGCATCTGAACATTCATACAATTCACCGAAAAGTATGGACATCTGAAGTGAGAAGAACACAGCTGGTGTGATAACAAATAACTTAAGAAATTATTCAGGAGCACACAGAAAGAGAGCATGCTTAGATAGCAGAATTTGAGCTTGCGTTTTCTTAGGCATCTTCACATACACAGAGAACATCGTTTTAGAGTGGACGGCACTAGAAACAGAAACGATACAGGACGCTGACCAAGATGGTGACGTGTTTTTGCTTAATACCTGTTCTCCTTTTGCTCATTTTCTTGTGGAGCAATGCAGGGCTTTAAGCTGGGGTGGGGCGTGTTTTCTTTTGTTGGACTTACACATGTAAGCTTAGAGCACACACTCAGTTGTTTATTGGCTTGGCCCTTGACCCACTCAGGAGGTGTCAGGGCATACACTGGAGAATTCTGCTGCCTTCACACACCCAGAGTTGATCTTAAACAGCCTGAAACCTCTTCCTGCATTTGCCTGTTACCCCAAAACCCATAACATCCAATGAGATGCTTTCAGGTATAAGAAACAGAGATCTCTGACTCAATTGTTCATTGAGTTTTCCATCTGTCATTGTTTTCAGTGGCAGGGTCACTTTTGCACAAGACAGACATAAGAAATACATAGTGGGCATAAACTCAGTCTGCAAACATCCGTATCTAAGAAAGGCGACTTAATAACAATTCTTACATGCGTCTCCTTTCCACTTTTTGCAAAACCTAAACCACAAGCACTTTTAGGTCCCCCTGCCTCCTTTCCCAGGGCTATGTCCAAGATTCAGGGTGTTTAAGTGGTGCCCAGCATAAGAGAAGAAGCAGTGGGCACCTAGTTCATGGACCATGAGTCTGTCCACCTCAGCATCCAATGGGACAACCCCTCCTCTCTCGGTTTGCTTCTCCCCTCCCATTCTCGAGGGCTTGCTTCCTTGCTCCTCAGGGGCTCTGGGAAACTCTTGAAGGCTGTCTTTCAGGCAAGGCTGCTTGGCTTCCCCTGGTAGAGGGACATAGGTCTCCTTAGACCTCAGCTTGTGTCACTCCCCTTGGTCTGACCCACTTCGAGCCCTGCAGTTGACAGAGGGAGGTTAAGAAAGGGGTCTCTCATCAGGTGCCCATCTGCATCTCAGCTTCTTTCACTGCTCCTTTAATAATTCCTCAGCTGGAAAAGTCTCTGGAGGAAGGAGTGTCCTAGTTCTGACTCATCAAGTATGCCCTGATTACACTTAGGTTTAGATTAGCACTGTCCAATAGAACCTTCTGCCATGATGGACATGTTCTACATGTGCACTTCCCATGACAGTAGCTATAGCCACATGTGTCCGGTGAGACCAACGAACTGAATGCTTCATTTTAATTGACTTGAATTCTACAAGCTACATGTGACTAATGGCTACCATACCAAATGGCACAGGTCTAGACTTTTGAAACTTAAAAACCGAGAATTAATGTTTTTGTTCTCTATGTTATAATGGGACAATCCATCCTTAGGGCAAAGATGGAATCTATCCTGTCTTCCCAGGTACAAGGGAGTGTGCATGTCCTGTAAGGGGTGGCAAAAAACACATGAGTTATGACTTCAAATACTATCCCACCATAAATACTTAAAAGTCACGTTGCGCCTGTTGAATCGGTGGGCAGCCCAGAACGTGCTCACTGTCTATCCCTTAAATATTGCAGAAGATAATGAGGCACCTATGAAGGATCCCAGGTATCCCTGGAACTTGTTTTGGAAATCATCTAAAATCCAGTCTAGTTCTGACATTCTAAGATGAAATGGGCTGGCTGGCCAGTTAGCTCAGTTGGTTACAGCACAGCCTGGTAACATCAAGGTTAAGGGTTCAGTTCCCATGTCAGCCAGTCACCAAAAAATATATATATCCAAGATTCTGAAAGCTGTAAGGGCTGTCAGATTATTTATTAGGCTGGCCAGTTAGTTCATTTGGTTAGGGCGCAGCCTTTTATTTTTATTTTTATTTTTATTTTTTTATTTTTTTTTTATTTTTTTGTCTTTTTCGTGACCGGCACTCAGCCAGTGAGTGCACCGGCCATTCCTATATAGGATCCAAACCCACGGCGGAGCGTCACCACGCTCCCAGCGCCGCACTCTCCCGAGTGCGCCACGGGCTCGGCCAGGGTGCAGCCTTTTAACACCAAGGTTCCAGGTTTGGATCCCCAACCTGCCAGCCACACACCAAAAAAGAAAGAAAAGAAAAGAAAAGAAAAGAAAAGAAAAGAAAAGAAAAGAAAAGAAAAGAAAAGAAAAGAAAAGAAAAGAAAAGAAAAGAAAAGAAAAGAAAAGAAAAGAAAAGAAAAGAAAAGAAAAGAAAAGAAAAGAAAAGAAAAGAAAAGAAAAGAAAAGAAAAGAAAAGAAAAGAAAAGAAAAGAAAAGAAAAGAAAAGAAAAGAAAAGAAAAGAAAAGAAAAGAAGGAAAAGAAAAAGAAAACAAGTAACTTCACATGGAGAAACCTGACAAATACTATCTCAGCCAAGTGACTAAAGCCAACATCAACAGTCAAACGTGATGTTGATAGCATGAGCCCTTGATTTGATGTGACGAAAAGGGCACTTTACTTCTGTGTTCTTCTACCCAAAACCCATCACCCCAGTGGAATCCATAAAGAAAGCATGTAGACTTACATAGACTGGCCTTAAGCTACACAGCTAGTGTTTGCAGGGAAGATCTGAGAGCCAGGTCTGCCACACTGTATTCAGTACTCTTTCATAGTTGGCTGTAGGGTTCTGACACTGATGCTAGACTGTTCCATCACTGCTGGAAGTGATTATCGCCTGGAGAAAGGGGCATATCTCCTGCTCTAGCACTCGGCGGCAGTGGAGGACATCTACTAGTCAGTGATGGGGAGGACAAACTCATTATTCTGGCATTAGGAGGATGATATGAGTTGAGACCTCAGGTAGAAAATAGTTTCCACACCACTACCCTCTCTGGCTCTTCTCCGTCCTTCTCTTTCCCCTGTCTGTAAGTAGCAGTCCCTACACTCTTCATCCATGCTTTTGGAGAAGCTAAGGCTGCCCTGAATAAGGAATGGACATCACCGCATGACTCTT
The DNA here is from genome assembly GCF_027409185.1 of Cynocephalus volans. Lineage (NCBI taxonomy): Eukaryota > Metazoa > Chordata > Mammalia > Dermoptera > Cynocephalidae > Cynocephalus > Cynocephalus volans. The sequence goes on along the minus strand of NC_084461.1, from coordinate 149,974,296 downwards.
TCTAACTTCTAGCCTAAGGAAGGAGGGTCTGTGTTTAAGTTAAATTAATTTGGATGCTGTAACAAATGAATTGGATATCATGTATAACGATGCAAACTGATTGAGGTTTATTTCTCTCATATAAAGACCAAAATGGCTTTTCCTAATGGCTAGGTGGCTTGCTTCCAAGTAATGATTAAGAGACCCAATCTCCCCAACTCCTTTACTCAAGTAATCATTAAGAGCTCTGCCGTCATCAGCAGGAGCCTTCCCTGCACCTTGGGGGATCAACTCAGGGAAGTTTTATAGGCCAGACCAGGTCAGACTCTCCTAATTACCTGTCGCATCTCCTTGGTCAGAACTCATCATGTGATCATGCCTAACTGTGAGGGAGGCTGGGGAATGTAGTCTAGGTATGTACCCAGGAAGACAAGGAAATGGGTTTGTTGAACGGCAAGCCAGTCTCTGCTACCTTTCTAGACCAAGGTTTGGCAGACTTTTTCTGTAAAAGGCCAGATAGTAAAAATAAATATTTTAGGCTTCACAGGCCATACTGTCTCTGTCTCAACCACTCACCTTTGCCATTGTACTATGAAAGTAGCCATAGACAGTATGTAAACAAAATGGCAGGACTGTTCCAATAAAACTTTACTACAAAAACAGTCAGTGGCCAGATTTAGTCTGAGGAATGGAGTTTGTCAGCCTCTGTTACAGCCCAGGGAAAACATTTGTTCCCATGCAAAACACAGAACAAGAACATTTTAGACTATTTGCAAAGAACTGAAAAATTATGTCTATTTTCTATAAATACTGGAAACAAAGAAAATGGATTAAGAGGAAAATACAAGAAGCCGGGGACCATATTTAATTAATCCTTTGTAAAAGAAACATGTTTCCAGCTATGGTTTGAAGGAAAGGAGTGATCGCTGTGAAGAAGATGTTTGTTAAAAGTGTGGATTTCAGGAGTCTACCTTCAGTATCTTTGGGGTGGGGCCCAGGAATCTGCATTTTTGACAAGCTCCTCAGCTGGTTTTATGCAAGCAGTAGAAGTGGTGGGTTATCACAGTTTGCTAAATACTGCCAAGCCATTAGTGTTTCAGACATTTGTGGTTGCGACCAGTTACGAGCCTGCAGAGTACATAGGAAATAAGATACACTGTATAAACAAAGCCACGGACCTAGGTGAGCCTAACTTTTCTTTTCCTCCAAGGAATCTGTCAGAATGCAAGGGAGCAGGAGTGATCTTATAGGTCTTTCAAATCTTTTTTTTTTTTTTTTTTTTTTGAGTAAATTAACCTGGGACTCTAACTCAGTAACAAATTGTATGATGGCGCAACCCACAATTGGATGTGAAGGAGGGGTAGAGTCAAGACTTCCAACCAGGCTGTGACCCGGCAGGCAGGCAGTTTGGCTTCTTTTAGACATTCCATCACTTGCTTCTCTCCTCTGAAAAATGTCAACCCCCAGGTCTGAGAAGGGACAGTGTTTGCTCTGGCAAGAGGGATGCATGGTCGTGTGGAATGAGTTGACACAGCTGGAAGATTCCAGTTGCTAACACCATGTCACTTCCCTTCCCCTCCTTATCATGCAGCTAAAAGTTCTCTCTTTGCAGTCTGTGAAATAAGCGTGTAGCCCCGTCCACAGCTTCCTCCTGTTGCCCAGCAACCCTGCCTGGGAGGAGGCAAATTTGCATGGGAGAGTAAGGGAGTGGCTTGTCATCAATGCAGGGTGCTAATGGGCACCCCAGCAGAGAGAGGCAAAAGACATTCAGAGTGACCTTGAGAAAGTCACCTCAGGAATCCCGTATGTCAGCCCATGTGTTCCTGTCCCAAAGATGTAGTAGAAACAGAAGGAGAAGGAAAGCTGCCTTTGCCCCCTGCTTTCCCCTAGAAATAGCCAATGGCGCACCGTCAGAATTGGTGGGGATGTTTTATATTCCCTAAGCAAGAAGACTGCAAAGCATTGAAGGGTGAAGAGCGAATCAGTAAATGTGTTTCTGCAGTTCACCACCCACCTTGGAGATAAGAGAGAAAAAAGCAATAAATGACTTTAAGATTTCTTTCTGGTGGAGGGTAGGAGTCCTGCACTCAGTTCTGATTTCTGGGCATGGAAATTTGCCTTTAACTGAGCAGACCTGCGTGTTTCTCCAGTCCCCATGTCTCTGTGAAGAGGTCTGAAGCCCCCCTCCAACCCGTCTGTCTGAGGAAATGGATTGCCAAAGCCAGACCCTCTTCCTCGACTCAGCAGCTTGCCATTGTGCTGGACTTAGGTGGTTGTTCTGGCAGCTGAGCAACTCATCTCTCTGGAAAAAGGAAGCTTTTATTTTTATCTTAGTGCCCTTTCCAGATGGATTTGGTAAAATGTATATATTAGAAAGGGGCTTCAAGCTGAAAGGGGCTTGCACAAGCTTTGGTTCACTTCTCTAAGGCAGACAGGGGACTTTGGTGTATGTAAAAATCACCTTGGGAACTTGTTAAAAATCTGGGTTATGGGGCACCACCCTCCCAGGGATTCCAACTCAGTAGTCTGGGGTGGGGCCTGAGAACTTGGATCTGCTACATAAACACTTCAGGTGATTCTGATACAGATGGTATAAATGACGCAGGCAACTCTGGAATAAGTCGTATAAATAGGAAGCATACAGGATTCTGGGATATGGGAGGGAAATTTGTTTTCTTTTAGAAATATTTCTTGAAGATTTATAGGTAGAACCATACTCTTAGTCAGCAATGGAATCTAGCAATCTTAACAGCCTGTGTTCAGAAAGGACTTATTTTATTCAATTGGAATTTTCCTTCCCGCTTAAGCCCATTTTCCTTTCTTTGAATCGCAGTGTCTCCAGGTTACTTCTCTGACTCCTCTCATAAAAGCAAATAAACCAAAGAAGACTTCGGAGATGCTTGAACACATTTACTCCTTAGGCTTTATTTTTTCCTTCTAGCCAAAATAACTTTATTAACAAAATTATGGATAAACTTTCTATAAACTAACTTCCTCCTAGGACGATTTATTCATACCATTTTTGGCAGTCTTGCTAGAGATACTGCTGTGCACACACTGTTGAGGTCATCCACATTTCTATAGGAAATGTAGCCCTGTTGCTGTGCGGAGGCTCGCGGGAAGCATCGGTTGGCATTGAGGAGATGGCTGCAGGTGGTATGCGATTAGGCCTGCTCTTTCCAGCCCTGCTGCAAGCAAGGGCTGGCATAAGTGTTATGAATGTTCCCCAAGCTGCCAAGGTGGCTGCTTTCCTTTCCTTAAAAGCTTCCTCTGATGAAAGCTGCCAGCATTGCCAGGACTGTGCCTTTCTTGCTGTATTCCATACCATTGCTCTTCTTGGCTCTTTCCTCGATGTTTCTTCATTAGGGACCCCCAGTGCCCGATGTGAGCTGGGTCATTAGGAAAGAAGCAGAAGGGAATGTCCCAGAAGAGTCTGGAATGGGGGCTGGGCAAGGAGTTCAAGTTTCTGGAATTACAGATAATGCACAAAGCAGCCTGATACCTACCTCAAAGTAAAGACCATTAGGGGTCTCTGACTCCCATTAAGGCCTGACTATCCATGCCACAAATTTTCCTGACCTCTTTCCAAGGCAAAATGATTTGAACCACAGGTGAATAATGACTTTTAAAGGTAGATTGCAGGAGAAGTCCCACAGAAAGTGCTGAGTTTATGTGAATATCTGAAGAAGTTGGCATCGAGAAAACCTGAGTTCTGCAGTGATGATATACATCCAAGGGACAGCACACACAGGATGGGGCTTAGAGACAAATGGAACTGGATTCAAACCCCACACTAGCTGTGTGACCTTGGACGAGTCACTTGGGCTCTCTAGGCATTAAAGTAGCCATGTGTGGAAAAATTATACTAACAACAATAAATTACATTTATAGAGCATTAATTATGTCTCTAACATTGTGTTAAGTGCTTTACATAATTTTTTAATTGAAAATCCTACCAAGCCTCTGAGGAACATGCTATTGTTTGTCCCATTTCACAGATGAAAAAGCTGAGGTATGGAGAAGGGCAGAGTCTGTGTGACTATTAGCTTGCCCTTGACACTGTGCTTACATTGATCCCCTGGTTTATGGTGAAGATTAACTGAGATATGTATATGAGTTGCTTAGCACAGTTCATAGCATACAATACTCAATAAATGATAATTACTTTTATTCTATGTGTTTAACAGACAGGTCCATCCTAAATGGAGTGATTTCTCAACGAATAGGAATAGGTGCACTTAGTGAAGAATGAGGACATGATCCATTTTGCTTAACTCACACATTAGGTCCCCTCTTCTAGGAAGGCTTTCTGGATCCATAAAATTCACTCCCTCTGTAATCAGCACAATGCCTTCATGGCTAGCCATTTCACCCACAAGCTCTGTCTTACTTTCTGCAGCAGAAATGTCGCATTTGTGTGTGCACTTGTACTTCTGTGTTAGACCAGACTTCTTGGTGCATGGTCTGTATTTATTCCTCTGTATCCCCAGACTTAACCAGGAGACCCTTGCTTGCTGACTGCCTGGTTTCTCATACCCATCACTCAACCAGAGACTTGGGGATTTGTCTTAGAGCCTAAGAACTTTGTAGCTGAATCATAATTGTGGGATATCAGCTTCTCCAAACCTTGTGAAAATAATTCCTCATTTGCTGGCTTCCCTGATCTGTTGCTGGGGTTCACTGGCTCTTGTGAGGCAGATGAAGAAGACTTGGCAAAGAGAGAGGAAAGAAGAAAGGCAGATATGAGACAGGAAGAGCCAGGGAGAGAAAAAGAAAAGGGGGCATAGAGAGAAGAATGTTTTTCATAGAACTATAGAATTTTTAAGAAGATTCTTAGGGAGTACCTGTTCCAACATTTTAATTTTATCAATAAGGTTAAAGAGTTCCAGAGAGGTTAAATGCACAGAGTTACACAGTTATGGATTATATGTCAGTTTTGGACAATTGCAACAGAAACTTTTCTCCAGCCTGTCCATGCTTTCAAGAACACATGCTTATTACCAAACTCTGATTTTTGGAATCCCATTGCTGACTAGCTCCTGGAACCCAGAATTCCAGCATCCCTGTGCAGAGGTACCCAAAGCCATAAACACATACCTGCAGCAGCTTTCCCGCTGGATGCAGGATCACCAGAAAGCATACTTTGAACCTGCCCTTCAGTAGCCTTAATGTTCTGAGCTTAAAAACAGCCACATACAGGAAGGGAGGGAGGCAGGGACAACAGTTACCATGACAAGGGGATGGGCTAGAGCTGCTTTTGTTTTGCCCTTTCTTAATACACAGAAAAGCCATGCTGGGCCAAATACATCAACTCGTCAAGGGTGATACTTTGTTTTCTGTTCAGTTAGTTGGTTTGTAATTTAGTTTTGTGTGGATGGGTAGCCCTTACCTATGATGAGGTGTTGCTTTGTGCCCACCTGGAAGTTTTGTTCTGTAGCCTACAAAGCCACTGCAGCTTTTGGAGGCTGCTTATTAATGCTCTTGCAGACATGGCTACCCCAACTTCTCTGCCCTTCCCCACAGCCCTGTGTACAGAGGGCTCTTTCTCTTCCTTCCCTGCAGGCCTGTGTACAGAGAGCACTGTTCCCAGCTCAGAGGGGAAAAGGAAAGCACATGTGTTTGTGAGGGAAGCTAGCTGGACATTCATCTTGACCTGTCTTTTCTTAATGCCAGAGGTTTCAGCCAAAGGAAAGCCCTGGCTATTGCTTCTCCACTGTCCTCTCCTCCAGCTATACTTCAGGTTTCTTAGCTCTCATCAAATTTATATGGACTTTCCACTCCATCTACCTAGGTATCCAGGCTCTGGCTAATTTTGGTTCAGAAAATTCACTAGATAATAGCTGGAGGGAGTGGGGGGAGAGAGAGAGAGAGAGAGAATATATGTATAATGTATAATGACAGGTGATACTACAGATAAAATTATCTTCTTGAATGATTCTGTCCTTGCATATCATGTCATAAAAATCATGGTCACGTCATGAGTGTGTCATAAAGATTGGGATATTAAGGGTGAAAACATAAGTCTTTCCTTCCTCCCTCCCTTTCTTCCTTAACAGAACATTCTCTGTAGTCCGAGCCCCGCTGGCAAGCAGGCCTCTCAGGTTGGTGTGGCATCTTATGAACCCATTTATTCCTTCCCCTCGTCCACTCAGTGCTGTGGCTCGCACGTGCTGGGACCATAGCATGAGCAGGATGGGCACGCCCTCTCCTCACAGAGTTAATGGTGCAGCAGGCAGCAAGCAGAAGCTACTGAGCAAATACGCAAGTGAGACGCTTTAGGGTGAGTGGAGTGAAAAAATCGTCAAGGAAGATGTGAGGAAGAGATAAGCAGTATCTAACTGTATATTTGGAGGTCGGGGAAGGACTTTCTGAGGAATGAACACTTGGGCAGAAACCTGAATGAGCAGAAGGAGCCAGCCTTGCTCAAAACGTGCTTGTCCACCGAGGAACTTCCTGGGGCCCTGGCCGCCCTGGGCCACCTATTTAGCCTGGGTTTAATTCCACGTGAGTCTCCATCTCAGAGCAGGCGTCAGAGGCAGAGGTCAAGCAGCTGCTGAAAGCAGAGTAAGCCAATCTTGGGCACAAGTCAGCCTTTAATAAACATCCAGGTAGCCCTTTGAAAAATGAAACCTGTGGTCACGTCTCCAAGAGCAGAAGGGTCAGGTTTCAATTTTAATTATGAAACTAAAGAGATGCTCCTGCCTGGATCCCACTTTGTGAAATTCCAGCTTCCCCCAGAAGAGGGTCTCCCATCTCAGATCCTGCGGTAAGATGCGCCTACCTCACGCAGATCCTGGCTGCTCCACGTTGGTGCTGAACGTGGAACTGGAGTTGGACAGGCTGGTGAAATGGTCGGGTGGAAGCAGAGGCCCAGATGTCATGTGCGAGCGGGTGATGAAAAGTGAGAGGGAGGTGGGGACTGGACTCGGGGGCTGTTCACATTTGTGGGCTGCAGCTCAAATTATGACATCACAGAAGGATGGGACAACTTTCAAGCTCAGGAGCATGAATATGTGTCTTTTCCTCTCCCTCATTTCCATGCACCTGACAGAAGCTCTGTTAAACATACGACAGAGCAATGCAGCCTGAATACAGGTAGTGCCAGCAAAGATCCTCTTTGAATCATTGACATTTTTGTCACTTGCTATTTGTTAGACACTGAGTTAAGCAGTTGTTATGCATTTCTTTGCTTGACTCTGCCAACATTTTATACAGTGGGTTGTAGTACTATTCCCATTTTATAGATGCAGAAAGTGAGACTCAGAGGTTAAATAGCTTGCTTGAGGTCATCGCTAGTAGGCAATGGCCAGAATTCTTCTCAGGTCTGAGTTAGGTGTCTGCGTTCTTCATGACTTTGCTTCACGGCCTCTTTGTGTAGGCTCCAGACCTGCGTTCGTAAGACAAATCAAAAGAGGTAGGTTTACATTCCTAAAGGCGTTTTCCAAAGTGATTTCTAAAGATATTTGATCCAGCAGCTTTCCAGAATTAGCTCAGTTGTTAGAGGTTTCATGGATGAATAGTGGTATGGGCGGCGGGGGAGGGAAGCGGTAAGAAGGAGAGACGTAGGTGGAGAATGATTTCCTAGCCTGGATCTTTCTTTTATTTGACTCCAGTAAATTTTAACAAGGCCCTTAATGAAATCCCAGTTCTTAGCAGAGCCTCCATCCACATTTACAAGTTGCCAGATCCTGGTGGAAGACGGGAACTTGGAATCCTGGCACTAAGCTTAGCCCTGCTGACCTTTCATCGGTCAGGGGAGCCAGGCCCGTGAGGCTGAGCGCCACACTCTGGCAGGACTCTCCTGCCCAGGTAAAGCGGCCAAGAATCCTGACGCCCACTCAAGGCTGGTTTCATCCCCTTAGAGGAGGCGTTCTTCCCAGCACATGCCTGAAGTTGAAGGCTGCCAGTCAGTGAGATCTTGGAAGGAAATAATCAGACACAGTTATCACAGGTCAGCAGAGCTTCATGTCTTTTTGCTTCAGAATCATTATAAAGTGATGTCCTCTTGGTGATTATCAAAATCCTTGTCTCATTTCACAATCTAGAAGATGTCCTTTCCCACACCCCCAAAATGATTTCAACAACAGTGAAGAATTATTGTTTGTATTCACTATTTAGTAGATAAAAAAATAATATTTAAAACATATCAAAGTATAAGGAATAAAAAATGATGTTAAAACTGGTTTCTATCTTTCAACACCTAGTTTAAAAAAAAAAGAAGAAGAACATTACCCTGCCCTTGAAGTCCCCTCCGTAGAGTGAAAAAATAAAATTTTCATCAAAGTGGGCAGTGGTATATTTGAGGCTTCCCTGGAATCATTATTTCCGACAAGATACTAAAAAAAAAAAAAAAAAAAAAAAAAGTTCCAGCTTTTTGTAATAGCAAAAACAGCTGCAGCCCATTTACTGACAATAGCACCAGGTCACTTTTCAAGTCTGGTTGACTTTTTTCCCTTCCTTTTGACCCGATGTCCGTAAGTAAAGATTTTAGGATGTGTAAAACACTGAGCTCTGACAGAGTGGGCCCCTCCCCCCGGGCAAAGGACTGTCTTGAGTGTGCTGGACAGGGCATTCCTCAGCCTCACCTCTCCTGGGTCTGCAAGGCAGCCCTGAAAGTCAGGCTTCATTCTTTGCACAGCTCTCATCTCTATAAATCACCATCCACACCCGTCCTTGTTGAGCTGCAGAAGAATCAAGCCGCCTTTTTATTTGTAGATGAGTTTCACCTGGCCTGGAAGATAATGAACCCAAGGGTTGGTAGCTAGACCTATTACAAGTGTTCCTAGATACCACAAGCAGTGGAGACTTAACTGTGATCACCTCACCAAGTAAAATCATTTCATAGTTTGGCTCTTCTGCAGACTAGAAAGAGGTCATCTGGAATCAAACACACATAAAACTTCAATGTTTACCTAACCTTTCGAGGGGGAAGTTTGGAACCAAACTCAGTGATATCATTTCTGGGATGCAGGAGCCTGGTCCACACTTGGACTCAGGAGCTACTCAGGCTCCTGGAGCAGAGCTGGACTGCCTGCTGAAGCAGGTTTTGGTTATAGCTCTATCCCATATGCTTTAGAGTCTTCGCCGGACTTAGCTACCCCAAACCTGTTTGTTTTTTTTTTTTTTTTCTGGAAATAATTAGACACATTTCTCATCCCACCAGATTACTGGGAGAATCAAATGACACGGTCTTTGTGAAGGGGCTTCATAAACTGTAAAGTATTCTAAAAATAAAAGGCGTTATTTTCTAATGGGGTTGAATCTCAGTCTACAAATTCAGTTTTGTAAACTCAGGTATGAATTTTGGTCCAGATCATTTTGTCAACTTAATTTCTATTTCAAGCCCTATCTAGGGTTGCCAGATTTTGCAAATACAGGACACCCAGTACAGGGCATACTATAGTATATCTATCAGCTTTAGCCCTTTTCCTCCAGGCCACCAGGAAACTATGGTAGGACTGGTTTGGGTTCCTAAGACTATGGGCCCACACCCTCAGTCTATGCAATGTCCAAGTAAAGCAGCAACCAAGCAAGTTACCTCTGAAATGCTTCTTATCCCTGTCCATATGGCATCATTAGGGCTCTCTGTGGTCATGCTGCAAACCTGAGAATCTTCTTGCAGAATCACCTCAGGTCCTGCTTTTGCCTAGACGTACCACACAGCCATTTCTTTGGGGGTGTTGCTCAGGCATGAATCATGAGGTTAGGTCCCCTTTGTCAGGCACCCAACAATCAAGTCTCAATCTCTCTCTCTGCCTCTTTGTCTTTGTATTATTCACTTTTTCTCTGTCTGTCTTTGTCCCTCTCTCTCACTTTCTCCCTACCTCTGCTCCCAGCCCAGGGCTATTTCTTTCTATACTGGGAGAAAGCCCCTCTCTACCTTGACTTTCCCCAGTTCACTTTGCATCTTTCCACAAACACTCTTTTGCCTCCTGCCTCCCCCATAAACCCCATTGGTTCAACTCTGGGCATCAGTTTGTGTAACATCAAAGCCAGGGAGTCTTGCATTCCACTCTTCCTTTCTGCTCTGCAAGGTATGATTCCCAAGGCAGTAAAGACAAGGCTACCTGCTTGAGTGGAGAGAACAGGAAAGGAGAAAGTTGATGAAAAGTACAGATTAAAAATTCAAAATATGTTCTAGCCATAAGTAAAGTGATGTTCATTTAGCATGTATTTAATTATACCCTATATTGTGGCATTTCTTTCCTGGTCTTTTCCTGCTCTACATTTACAATTTTGGGAGGGAGAGCCACGTACTTTATCATGTCTGATGTCTTGAAGTGCTTAATGAATGTTGGTTGAACTTGTTTTGGCGGCTTACAGATACTGAGTGTGATGTTGGGATGTAGCATTAATCAGCTGCAAGGCTATCACTATCTGGGTCTTAAGTTGTCTGCTCTCAGTGACAAAAGCAGAACAAATATGAGTATTACCGCCCTGCTTTACTATGGGTTTGCTTTTTATTGGCATATATATATATGGGTGGGGCTGGGGAGACTGGCACAAAAAGGCAACCTAGAAAGGAGCTGGTAGCTACACAGAATGCATGCTCTTTGGCAAGGAGGGAAGAGACTGTTTGCAAACAGACTCCCCCGTGTGACATTTGGCATCAATTCCAACTAATGACATCTTTCTGAGAACCTTGCAGAGCTTGTCTGCTGATTCAACCAAGTTATGATCGCCCAGAGACACAGCTACATGGGATCTGGAAAGTGAATTAGCAGGTTGTTGGTCTCCATTGGTTCAGGGGAGTATGTGGATGTGGAATGGAAGTTTCAAGAGAAGAAAAGCCATCTTGTGGTTTAATACCTTTTGAGGAGCTTTTGCACTTGTTTTGTGCTCCAAGGTGATCTCTTTCTCCTAATTAATCTTTCCTGGTTTCTCCTAAAAAGAGCAGTAATTTTTGCTCATCTCAAAATATTATCTTGGCTGCAAATGGTCAAACTGCTTTTGTGCAAATACCAGCTCCCCCACTTACAAGCAGTGTGACCTCACACAAGTTACTTAATCTCTGAATTCCCCATTCTCCTCAGTTCAATGCAAATAATAACAGCGTATAAATACGTCCACCGTCGGGTGGTTGTGAGGGTTACGTGAGAAAACGTGTCCGAGTGTTTACTGCAGTACCTGGCAGATGATAAGGCCTTGCTGAATGTTTGCTGTTACTGCTTGGGGGATAATTTATCAGCAAGGCAAAGGAAGAGCAGGAGTATTTCCCATTTGAAAAAGGGGATGACAAAGAGAGACCAAGAGTCTTGTCCAGACTTACCAGCGAAGTCTGTAGCTGATCTGGGAACCCCTATTTCTCAATAAAGAAGTGGACCTGGCCAGCACCACAGGTCTGGCCCTTGGCCCACCAACATGGAGTTCTGAATTTCTCTAGCTCCTTCCAAATGCCAGTGCTAGCTATCATTATGGCCTCTTCTCTAAGCCTCTGCACTCCTCTGTGTGGCCAGGGAAGTCAAGTCCCTTCTCTATGTGCTCCTCCTTGTCTCGGGACCTCCTCCAAGCCTCACATCTCCAGAGCCATGGATTATGTGGGGATCCGAAGATGAGTCCCCACAAGAATCATTGGCTGTTTCACTGGAGTTTACAGGACCCTATGGACCCAATGTTTTTTTTTAAATTCGCATCCTGCTGGAGATGATTTATTTCCATCACAAAAAACTGATCTTGTTATTGCTTTTTTATCTCAATTTTTTTGTGTGTGGACTTTACCCAGGAGAAGGATATAGTTATCATCAGTTCACCAAGAACCACATAGAGCTGGGAGTCTGTGTCCAATATTGTGGCAGAATGACTGCTCTCTACCTGGTAATACCAAAGGAAAATGGCCAGTTCTCAAGGTACAAGGTAACAGAGAAAAGGGAGGTTAACAGGGAAGATTAATGTCAGAATGATGATGACTTCCAGAGATAACTTGGTTAGCTCTGAGTGTTTGAGCAAGAGAAGTAATGGGGAACCCAAGATTTCTAAAGGCAAAGGGTGTGCATATATGTGTGTGTGTGTGTGTGTGTGTGCGTGCGTGCGTGCGCGCATGTACACACATGCTTGTGTATGCACACATAACTGCATTGGGAAGGGGTCATCTTCAGCTTTGACAAATCTTGAGAAGAGAAGCTATTGAGCAGAGCTTTCTACTTTGAGAAAGTCAGGATAGTTAAAATTGTAGCTGAGCAAGTCAATACATATTCAGTTAAGCAGACAGGCTGCAGTGTATGTAGTCAAATGTACACAGACTGTGCACCCCAAAATACACACTTTCAAATACACACACAAAGCATCATGTAAACATGTACATGCCATCCAGAGACTCCTAGACACTCTCTAACTAATATCATTCTAAAGTCTATTATTTTAGGATCAAAGAACTTGTAGAATGAAGTTGGGGGCAGAGGAGCAGCCCGATGTTCCCCCCTTCATACTTGATGATCAGGGCAGAGCCCCTGGCATTGTCACTGAGTCAGGATGAGAGAATAGGAGAAAGTCCAAAATTCTGAGACCTGGTGGGTGTACAGGTGACAGGTGGGGGTGGGTGGGCAGAGCTGTGTGACAGGAGTAGCATGGCTCACCAAATGCCACTTCCTGGGCACCTCATGGGTATCCACACACTCTGCTGGCAAATGGCAGCTGAGAAGGCCAAGGGATCAGAGGCACTGGGGTTCCTGGTAGAGCACTTTCTCATTTAGGGAACTTTGGGGAGGACAAAACAAATGGAGGTGAGGAACTAGGCTTTATCTCATTGGATTTTCAAATCTTGTTTTTAATTGTAAACACATAGGAGTCTAGAGGAACCCAACTTTTTTTACTATTATTATTCACATCCTGCTGGAGATGATTTCTTTCCATCACAAAGAATTGATTTTATTGTTACTTTTTAATCTCAATCTTTTCTTATGTGGACTTTACCCAGGAGAAGGATTGTCATCAGCTCTTTGTTCTCTGAGAGGCAGGAGTGTGTGTGTGAGAGAGAAAGAGAGTCTTTAAATTTTAATTGGTCTGCCGTGAAAGATTTAGTTGTTTAAAAACCAAAACCTCCTTAGTCTCAGACCACAACTTACGTGCTAATGTGGGATGTTGGGGGATAGTGAAGAAAGAAGGAGGGAAAGGCAGATTCCTAATGGACCCCAGGGGAAGTCATGCTGTCATGGGGTGGAGGAAGCCGCCACAGGGACCATGTGGCCAGTAGAACACAATTCAGATGTGACTCTCTGGCTGTGGTCCCATCTCTCAGGTGGAGAAGTTAATCTTTGCTTTCTTTACTTGTAAGAGTGTCCTGTAAATAAAATAGATGATTAGAGAAGAGAATGCAAAGTTGGTTAAAGGTTTACCATATATTCAGCTTCAAAAGAGGACCTGGCTGGTTGACGGTGTGCTGTAAGGCTTGAAGTACAGGGATACAGCAGATGCCCTGGGGATCTGGCATTGCCCCTTGGTGGGATGACTGTTTTCTTGTCCATCTTTCCTCTCCACTTAGATTATGAGCCCTTGCAAGGCTGGGCCTGGGCCTGCCTTATGTACCATGGCACTCCTGGACCTAGCTCAGTGCCTGGTGCTGAGGAGATGTCAGTAAATACCTGTTGAATTCTCTGTGGGCATTTTGGGTAAAGTATAGACCCTAAGTTCCTGTGGCCCTGATGACTTCAGTGCCCTGCCATTTGGTGGCAACATTAACTGTGAGCAATAACTCAGGCTGCCTTTGAAGCCTTTTGCATTGTGTTTGGCAAGGCTGTGTTTCAGCCCCACCCCGACAGCCCCAATGGCAAAGGAGACTGTACTCTCCAGAAGGACCAGCACTGTGTCTGCCCAGCTTATAGCTGTATCTGCAACTCTAGAAAAGTGTCTGGAACATAGTAGGTACAGTAAATGTTTGTTGAATTAATGAAGGAATGAATGAATGTTACAGTTGTATCCTTTGCTATGTCCTGATTGTCTACAGAAGAATGAAACTGAGGATAGACATACTGTTAATGTCATGAGGGCCATTTGCAAATCCGTTCTAAGTGGCATTGAGTTGAGTAACTTAATGTCTCTGCTCTCATCCAATCCTGGCCCAGGTCATCAGGGAAGATACTGGTGATGGTGATGGTGATCTTAGCAGCCACAGTGGTTATAATGCTTACCATTGAGCTTGCCACAGGCCGGGAACTCTCCTATACATTTTACATGCATCATCTCACTGAATCCTCATAGCCATTCTGTAATGTACATATTACATTCTCTATTTTACAGAAACTGAAGCTCAGAGGCTTAGTCCGCCCAGGCTACTATAACAGACTAGCACAGAGTGGGTGACTTAAACAACAGACATTTATTTCTCACAGTTCTGGAAGTTGGCAAGTCCTAGATCATGGTGCTACATGGTTGGGTTCTGGTGAGGGCCCTCTTCCTGGCTTGTAGACGGCTGCCTCCTTGCTGTGTCCTCACATGGCAGAGAGAGAGAGAGAACTCGCCGGTCTTTTCTTATAAGAGCATTAATTCATCATGAGAACCCCACCGTCATGACCTCATCTGCACCTAATGACTTCCCAAAGACCCCATCTCCAAATACTGTCTTGTTGGGGGTTAGGCTCTCACCATATGAATTTTGGGGGAGATACAAACATTTGGTTCATAGTAGAGGGGTTAACCCACATGCCCAAAGCTATATAGCTAAGAAGGTGTAGAGACAGTATTTTAACTCAGGTCTGTTTGACCAGCTCCAGCGCCCCTTCTCTTACCTCCACAGCATGCCAAGCACTATCAGACTCAGCACTGGAGGGCCCAGAGAGGTCAGTAAAAGCAGCTGAAGAAAAACAAACTGTAGGGAGTCTATTACAGTTGCTCTTAAAAGCCTTCCAGTGACCTTATTTTCTCCGGGGGACATTCTGAAAGCCAGTGATTTACCATGGCAGCCTGGCCAGGGGAAGATAGCCAGGCGGCGGGTTCCCCTACCTGTGCTGTGGGGCACGGCCAAACCTCACCCAGCATGGACTCACGAAGGAGCTGTTGCCATCCACTTTTACCTCTCTAAGTAACACTTTACTTCTCTAAAATGCATAGAATATCAGCCCTTCGGGTTTTGTTTTGTTGTTTTTTTTTTCCCCCCCAGGAGGGTTGTTGGCTTCTAGCCAAAAATCCTTTCAATTAATGGACAAGGTATGGCACCCATGAAGAAAATTAGAAACAGATACGAAAAGAAGGGCCCTTGTGCTCAGAGCAGAGGAAGGGAATAATTCTTGGATTATGCTGATGATTTACCAATGTTTTCCTAACGTGAGAATCAGTCAGCAGGGGCCTGGGTTTTTTATGAGGAAGGAATCCCGTCCAGACAGCTCACTCCACAACAGCCCCGATAAATCCCACACCCCCACTTCCAGCGAGAACGTCGCCCTCTCCAGAGTCACCGTGTCAAAGCCTGGTTAGCTGTTCTTTACTTATCAGCCGCAACCCCAACATTAGTTCATGCTTGGAATATGAAGCCATTTCATATTTATTCTTGTTATATCTGGCAAGGAGCCTTAAAAAAAAAAAAAGTCCCCTGTTGGTACTGTTCAGCTCTTATATCTTTATAGTCTCTTGAATTGATTTGACAGAGCAATCACAGGCCACGGGTGAGACCAAACTCTCCTGTCTCAGCAGCAGGCTGGGACAACAGACTCACTACACAGCTCACCCCTCCAGGTCTGCCCTGAGTGTGAGTATGTGTGTGCATGTGCATGTGGGCACACACGTGCCCTTGGCTACTCTGGCCCATGCAGATCAGTGCCAGAGAAAGAGTTTTCTTATGGCAATTGTCTGATGGGAGCCTCTAAAAAGAACTGGGGTAGCTGGGGAGCCATTAGGAATGGCTTTCACCACAGAACATTCTAGAAGGTGAATGGGGTCAGACTTCCCCAGAGGGTGTTGCAGGCTCTCAGTAGGACTTCTCCAAGGCCACAGTGAGTTTCAGGAATATTTGCCAAGTAACCTGGCCTGCCCAGAAATTAAGGTTCATATTCTGCAAGCTTCAGATCCAAGAGACAATGACAACTTGATAGGCAAAGCTGCATGTGTGCTCACACACACACTGAACTTTCTGGAAAAAGGGTCTGTAGATTTTAGTAGGTAAACGAAGGGCTCTATGACCACAGTAAACTTACAAACCTATGAGCTAAGACAGCCTTCCCCAAAGCATGCCCCACTGGTGGTCTGAGATGACTTTAAGTGAGACTCAAAGTTCTTTTTTTACTAGCCATGTACTTGTTTTAATGTTGTTAAAATATATATGTAACTATTATATCAAGTTTTTTATTTCACAGATAATGTAGATCAAGGTGAGGCTACAACATATATTTAGGTAAATATAAGAGTCAAGTTAAAAGGATAACGTAAGTAAGGATAAAATAAGTAAATAGTAGTATAAGTTCTGTGCATCTATGGCAAAATTCACTAGTGCTGAGAAGAAATACACTTAGGGAAAGGATCAAGGAAGAAAAACATGGGAGGATCTAGCCCTCATCACCTCTTAATTACTGAGACATTTCTAAATTACCCCCGATTCTAGTCTCTCCCACTAGTTGCCTGTACACCGTTGCCATTCCAATACCCTCTCAGTTCATGTAACTTTCCTGCTCTAGAACACTCGATGGCTCCCTGTGGCCAATATATCATATCCACACTGGGTTTTCAAGTCTATCCTTCCACCTGATGTTATCTCCACGACTTCCTAATTCTGAAACTTTGCCTGCCAGACAATTATTTTCTTTGTCCCCCACAACTCCCCAGATTCCAGCTCATCTCTGCCTCATTTTCTATGTGATCACCTCCATATCCCTGCACTTTCTGTATGTCAGAACAAAAGCAGGGCGGGGATACTTTTGGTTAATTACCACTTCACTTGGCACCAGTAAGCCTTGGCTGAGAGAAGAGCCATGGCCAGGAGTCTAAAACTTCCCTTTTGGCTTGCTGAAATTGTTGACAAAATGGGATAAGTTTGGGATTAATCATTGAAAAACAAGTGAGATAAACTCCTGGGTTCCAGAGATGTTAACTCCTTGGTCCTCATCCCAGCTTAGGTTATCAAAACCAAGAACTGTTCATTTTTCACAGTTTATGAGATTTATCTTTGGCCTGTCATGAGATGCTGACAGAAAAATGAAATTGGTCTGTTTCTAGTCTATTTCACTTTCTCATTCCCACTCTTATAACAAGTTGAAATGCTCCATTGTAAACACTTAAAGAGAAAAAAAGAAAATGGACATAAGCCGACTGTGTGCCTGTACTACACTTCTTGTAGTTAATGGCATTTTTACCTGAATCTTTTTATTGTTAAGACAAAACTTGAAAGATGGGGGCCTCTCCTTTTATTTCAAGCAGAAGGTGGATTTTAAGTTGGGGAGGGTGACTGCAAATTAATTAATAAGTGGGAGTGGCTTGAGGACTTTTTATTTTCTCAGGATAAGGCAGAGAAGATACAGGTTTAAAATGCAAATGCTGAGCGTGAGCTGGAGCTAAAGAGCTGCTTCTGAAAGGGTTGGTTGAAGTCGGTTTTGGGGGGGGTTTTGTTTGTTTGTTTTTCATTTTATCCCCATTAGACGTTCATTTAAAAAAAAATAGCAAAGCATTTGGATAAATACAAAAGTGGTTTGAAATGTGAAACGTACGATGGACTTGCAGAAAAGCATTTTTTCGATTGAATGGGATTATTTATGTCCCTCCGATGTTTCACACTTTCCTAACAAATAAGATGACTAAGTAATGAACTTCTTACTGGGACTCAATGCAGAATTCACTGAAACAGGTGTCTGAAACAACTCAAGTGACAGCTTAACAGGAAAAGTTATTGAAGAGAGGTTTCAGAAGTAAAACCTCCAATGAAGAACGCCTAGGATACAATAAAGAATGCCTCCAAGAATAGTTTCTCAGGGCTGTTACTAGTGAATAGCCAGTCAATCAGTATTTATCTGATGCTTACTGTATGCTCAGGGTGGTTATAACTGGCAGGTGTGTGTGTCTTTTTTTTGGTCACAGTTGGTACTAAGGTAATTTCTGACCGTTCCATAGTGAGTTTGGTGCTGACCAGATCTATCATGTTCAGCTGCATATCATATTATCAGTGTCATGCTATGACTTCTAATACCATTAAGTTGTGGTTATTTGTTCTTACCTGAAATGTTTTTGTGGTCATTTGCTTAGGTCGTTGAACATTCTGTGATTCCTTTATTATTTTTTTCTTCTGTAAATCTGAATTGCAGAATGCAACTGAAAGAACTTTCCAATTCAGAAAGAGTCATGATAATGTTTTTAACACATTTTTGTGCACTTAACTAATTTCTGTTGTTTTGAGTCAAGGCTAACACGTGCTTCAGAGCTCCCAGTCTTGCCCCAGTGGAGTGGTGAGATTGCGAAGTAGTTAGAGGCAGCCAGACCATCTGCATTTGAATTGGGGGCTCCGCTACTCACTCACTGAGTTACCTTTGGCTACTGTTTAACACCTTGTGCCTCAGTTTCCTCATCTGTAGAATCAAAGTAAATAATATTAAACCTACCTTATAGTATTTTTGTGAGAATTAAATTAGTTAATACGTTGATTATTAATGCCTGGCTCATACTCAGCTTTCCATATGTGTTAACAATTGCTATTTCTACCTGCCAGGAAGCGTTCAGTGTTACCATTTGTTTTTCCACAGAGCAATTTGGAAATATCTTATAACTTCTTAATAATGGTCACAGCGTTTATTGAGCACTGATTTTTGCAAGTGATAGAGAATGCTTTACCCCTGCTGTTTCCAAAGAGGGGTGGGGACATCCAGGACCCAAGAAGAAAAGTCATGAGGGGCCTCCAGGATGTCTTCCACACCCCTCCACTCACTTCCCCCTACCCTGAGCCATGAGCTACAAGGTCACTAAGCTCAAAAGCAACAACTGAACCCATGTAGCTCAGAAGGTCCCCTTTTGTTTGGATCTGCCAGCTCCCAGGTGGTGTTCACTCTGTACCTTCAACCACAAGGCCTGCCCTCTGGGGTGGAGCCAGGGCTATCATTGTGAAGCCTGTGCATGCACCTCCTCTGCCCCACTCCTGGTGTTTGACGGTAGGAGGCAGTGATTCGTGTTGTGTGCCTCCTCTGCAGACTGTCCCGCCCCCGTCAGGGACATTGTCCAAAGTCCATGGGAGGCAGTAGTAGGAAGCCCAGTGGTGGGCGGTGGCCACACACGAGTGCGGTCCTTCAGAGGAGCTTTGCCAGCCATGAAGCTGACGTCTGGTCTCTGTCTACCTGATTCACGTTGCTCTAGAACTTGGAAGAGGATGGGGACATGATTAATTATCACACAGAACCCCCCAAAATACCCACAGCTCTGTGGATCTGTGTTGTTTCATTTGACCCAACAACCTCATGAGAGGGATTATTATTACTGTTTATCAGATCAGACACCAAAGATAAGGCCAAACAAGGGCTATGGTGGGTGCGAAGTGCCAAGGACCAACTCAGGTGTGCAATGGATACCACTCCCGTGTCCTTGATTTTGAACCTAAGTCCCCATCATATAGGCTGGTTGGAAATCCCATGTCATTCACCCTCTGGGTCTTTTCTCCTTTTCCTTTCCTGTTTCCCTCCAGCAAAGTTAGGAGTTTGCCTGGTTCCCAGAAACAAGGCTGCTTAGCGTTGGTCCCCCATTGCCCAGGCCCACAGAGGTCTCTTGGAATGCAGCTGCTCTGCCTCTTCTGGTCTTTGATGAGAAGGGAAATTTTTGGCAAGACTTTTAGAAAGCCACACAGTTGTGACTGCCTAGGGTCTTTCCCCCTCCCTGGGGTACAGCAGGGAGCAGGACCTCTCCCAAATCCCTGGGCCCCATGCATATCTCCTCCTTCCCATTCCTTTCTAGTTTTGAGGAAAGAAGCCCCTCCCAGCCTCTTTTCCAGGCAATGCTTCATCTCCCTCAAATCCTATTCCTTCCCAGTAGGACTTGATGCCCACTAGACTCAGAGCCCCCCAACCCTCTGTCTAGGAGGTACAGAAAAAAAAATTGCAGTCTCTCCCTGTAAAGTAGGGGGAAGACATAGGAAACACAGCAGAGCTCAAATTCGACGCTAAAGCAACGTAGCTGACCTTGGATTAGAGCTGCAGTTCTCAGCATCAGAAGGGTGTTCCCCTCCCCAACCCTCCACACCTTCAGGGAACCTCTGAACCCAGCTTTTCCCTGATCATGATGTGAACTCTCAGCAGACCAGCTTCCAGCCCCTGTTATCCAGGAAAGTGCAGGTGTCACTGTTAGGGAAAGGGCTGGCAAGATGCCACATCCCCCTAGTGTATTGGGCATAAGATTGAGGGTCACTGTGGTAGAAACGGGGAACGCGAGGAGACTGAGGATTCTTTGTCAGTGAGGTAGGTGGTCCCTCCTGTCTCCGTGGGTTCGTAAGCATACTCCAACCTTGCCTCACAGCTCCAGGAAAGTCCTACCCACATGGCAAAGCTGCAGTAGTCACCTGATGGTCCTGCAGAAGCTAGACTTGAACAGACCAGTTTCTACTACATGTCACTTCCTTCCCAGCTCAGGCCACCCACCTCATGAGGCAGGCGTGAGTCTCCTTTGCTTTTGCATCCAACAGAGACCATAAAAACATTGGTAGCTGGGGCCCCTCGATGTCAGGAGCCCTACTTCCTATCAACCCATATGGGGACTGGATTTGATGGCCTGATGCCAAACCACTGACCAGCCCAGAGGGGCAGGACCACATATGAAGGGCCATTAAAAAGCTTGCTGCTGTAACATTCATCAGGTAAATTCCTACAAGCCAAGAGTTATTGAGGGTCAGAATGGACAGAGTTCCTTGTAGGTTTCTGAATTTACCATTTGGGGGAAAGAATTTAACAGTGGCATTGTGAAGGGGTTCAACATCATTGCCAACGCCCCAGATGTACCAGCCCAAGTTCACTGGAAGTTATAGGTTATTTCTCTCACAGAGACTTAAAAGGTGTATGTACCTAGGGATGAATATTTTGTGTTCATTAAAAATGAAACTTTAGCTCCATTTGCCCCTATTCCCTTCCCCTGTCCACTGAAAATGGAACCATTTTATGTCACTCTGGTGTGAAATGGGAAGGGATATTTGTAGCTCAAATGTCCCCTTGTTGACTTCAGCCTAGGTAAATCATGTGTTCCTCGGAATGAGGACAGCAGGCCAGGCTCTGGGAGGGCTGTGCTTGCAGACCTGATGCCTCTGTGTTTGTTCTTCTTCTGTCTAAAAGGGCAAAGGCCTCCCTTCAAGGGAAGAGCTGCCCCCAGCAGCAGAAGCCTGTTCACGCCTTCCCATTCCAGCCACTGTCAGCCACATGGAGCTTCTACGAGCTTCGTGGAGCTCCTGCTCTGTGCTAAGCGCTATCCTGTACATTAATCTTAGGGTCAGATGTCTCTCTTTATTGATAGTCACCAGCTAAACTTCAGGGGTGGGAGGGTGAGGGGGTCATGCATGGCTGGTCAGCAGGAGCCAGAAAGAATAGCAGTGCTTTGAGGACTGTCTTCAATAGCAATCCTTCTCTGGGAAACCACCATAGTTCTCAAGTCCTGCATGGAACAGAGCCTCAAATGTCCAGTGGGCTGATGGCCTGGCTGTCCAGGATCTGGCCCGTGTGCAGAGTCGGAAGGTGCCAGCTTGATGCTGGTTTGCCAAGTAAGCAATTGGACCAGAAAAGGGGTGGGGAGTGGGGTACAGGGGAGCAAGGGAAGCTTCCATTGGAGACCACGGTTTTCTTCTGACTAATGAGAATCATTTGTTTTGCAAATGTGTCAAGTGGATCCTCTTAGGAGAAGAGCATGCTTGATATTGATGATTCTCAATTTTCTGACAGCAGATTAGCCAAGTTTTTTCTTCTTCATTACCAACACACACAATTCGAATCACTTTCTTTCAGCATGTAATCATTGAGTGCCCAGGGAAAGAAAAACTAGGTTTAGCATTAACTTGTTCAAACCATGACTAAGGTCATCAGTTAGGAATAGATATGAAATATGTATTAAAATCATGTAATAAATTTGATGGCAGAATCTAAATGATGTTTCAGACTGTCCATTCTGTCAGGGTGATCCAAAAGGCTGATTTGTCCTTGTTCTATCCCACCCGCCCCCCTCCATAGGCCGGCTTTAAACAGCTCCTTTGTGCACACTTTTCTGCTGTGAGTACAGGGAAGCTCTGTACGCTTTTACACTGTGTCAGTTTGCTTGGTTGCAGCGTGAAGACCTGGAGGTGTATTGTGCAGGCTGCCTTTGAGTGACATGGGTGAAGATGGGACTCCTAAGTGAGGTCACCTGGCTTGAATCCTGCCTCTCTCCCCTACCTGTGTGATCTCAGACAAGACACCAGATTTCTCTGTGCCTCAGTTCCCGCATGTGAAAATAGGGACAATAATAGTTCCTAACTTCATAGGCTTGTTATAAGCATTAAATAAGACAATACATGCAAAGTAGAAATACTGACACATAGTAGAGCTTTAATAGCATTAGGTATTATTATTGTTTGTCACCATTTTGACCAGGGGCTGGAGAGGCCATTAGCCATGGAAGTGATGTGGGCTTTGTGTGGGTGTGTGAATAAAAAACTTGACTGGAAGTGAGAGGGGATTGAGATGGACAGATATCTGAATCCTGGGATGGTGCCTTTCAGCCTTTCTGGGGTATGAGCAAGTTCCAGGTGGGAATTTATAGAAAATAAATGTGTAGGATCATGTAAAACTTAGAGCTCTTTTTCTGTAGGAATCCAGAAGACAACTTTGATGCTCAGTATATCCCAGAAAGCCCTGAGAGAGGGTCTTAACCAGCTGCAGCAGCAGAGCTTTGCTCCTCCCAGCACTGAGCATCCCAGTTACCCTGTTTGTTCTTCAGGGTCATGAGTCTTACAGTCCAGGGGGTTCTGGGGTCTTCCAAGGAGCCACCAGCCTTCCCACTGCAGTGGCTCTGGGACAAGGGTATGTTCAGACAGCCTGGTGAAGTCCTTTTCTTCTGCACCATTTCTTCCCAGAGCCACACAGCTGGCCAGTTAGGCACAAAGGCACAGCTAGAACCCTGGCTCCCACCTTCTCGGCTACATTCCCACAGTCATCCTCCTGCAATCCCAGCTGACTCCGGAAGCCTTCAGTCAATGTCTGCTAGAAACTGACATTCTATAGATCTTGTGTTTTGCTTTGGTTTTATTTGTTATAACATCACAAGAAATCCAAGGGCTTTGTCAGACTGGGGACAGTGGGATGACTGGATCATGGGGCTCTACAGCCTAGTAGAGGAGGTGGCCTCTGCCTGGGAACAAGGGGACAGATCTCTTTGCCAGTCATCACCTTGTTCCTTGTTTTTATTTTCTGCCTTTCATCATTTAGTTTGGATTTTTTTCCTGGTTACTTAAATAGTATATAAGAAAATAAAAACTCTTCCCATAAATCTCAGTGTGGATGTAGAAAAGTGTATAATTCCTTATGATGGAAAATCCTTCTGAGATTAAAGCCACCTTCAGAGCAGGATATGGGAGCACGTTGAGCCAGTGGAGATGGATTAACCACCTGGGGGATTTTGTTGTCTAGCCTCTCACTTCCTACCACCTCGTTCTTCACATCTGTAGAATGGGTTACTGTCTGTCCTGTCTGCTTCAGAAGGATTATGGGAGGAGTCACTGAAGAAGCGAGGAGCATGCTCCTTACAGGTGGTGTGCCCTGCACAGGGCCTGTGCAAGTGAGGATGAACGTACAGGAGTTCTTCTCCCGATCCCAAGAGGCTTAACAACAGCACAGAGCCCGATTCCTGCTCCATCGCATCACCCCGTCAGCAGCCATTCTGCACTCTGCTGACATCTGGGGTTTCCTCCGCCTCTTAGGAGAGGGAGAGGAAATGTGTATTTTCGGTTTGAGAAGAAAGATAAATCTCTAAATGTCAGACCCGAGGCTTAGAGTGAGCGCATAAGGACTGTTTTCATTTGGGGCCTGAAGAGCTTGCTCCAAAGCATGGGTTTCTTGGCTCCCAAACACCCACCTACTCAGGCCCACAAAGCTGACCCTCCTTGAGAGGTTCAGAGGTAAAACTTGCACCATGTCACCCCTTCCAAGAAAGAGAACACTTTGAAGCTCACGCCTAGCTCTAGGGTCATTGTTCTGCATGTAAAGAGCCTTTGCTAATACCCACTGACACTTTGTAGTACAAGGGGGGATACTGTATTAACCCCATGAAAATGGGAATGCTAACACCACTGGGATAAGAGAGCACAGTGCCTCTTCCATGTTCAGTAATCGTGAGGGCAGGGACTAGAAGATATCTTCCAAGGAGGATTAACTCTTTTAGGGCAGAGCTTTTTAGACTGTGTCCCTTGGAACCCTGAGGTTCCACAGAACATGTCAGGAACTGACGGGTGGGAAGCAGGGGTGGCAGGGGAGCGGGAAGCCCAGTGAGCAAGGCTGCAGGCTTTCCTCCTCATTCTGGCCAGAGAAATGTGGCTTTTATCTTTTCTTACACCATGGATCTGTGTACTATTTCATTTGACAGAAGGTTCCACTGCTTTTAAAAACAGTTTGAAGACCATGGGCTGTTTGAGAGGTCCTATCCACAGATTCAAGCTATAATTATATTTACAGGAAAAAATAAATAAAAACCCATTTACAAATCCAGTTTAATTAGCCCTTGCATGAAGTGAAAATAAACCTCAGCAGAATTGTCCAGGATTCTGAGTCATCATAATTCTTTTTTTCTCCTTCAGATGTAGTGGAGGGTCTTTGCATCTGTCACAAAGCCCCTCACTCCCAATTCATAAAGTCGCCTTGCACTACATGTGAGCAGTGCCATGGACTTGTGGGCTGGAGAGGGAGCAACGTGAAAAACTTTCACACACCCCCCCTATAAAGTGTCTGAATAAAATGCAGGGGGGTCATTCCCTTTTCTGCAAGGGGCAACTTCTCAACCATGGAATGGTGGCCCAAGAGACGGGGTGGGGTCAGGGGCAAGTCCAATGGCAAATGCAATGGCTTTGGGCCAAAGGGTAAAATGCATGTTTTCAGGAAAATTAGAAAAATTTGCCTGAGGCAGGTCCTACTTGCACACTGAGTTCTTACATGGGCCCTTTTATAGTACTGTTTACTTTGCTTTTAAATAAAAAAATGAGTGCCTGCCAGCCAGGGGGCCTCTCAGGCCCTGAAAGGGTCTGCAAGGCGGAGCTGCCTCCACCCCCACTCCCAGGCTCCTGGGTCAGAGAATGATGGGAATTGCAAACTCAGTGTCAAGAGGGAACCTGGGGGTTAGAGGCAGACGTGGAGCCTGGATTGTTTTTGTATGGTAAAGGACAAGCAGGGGTGGCCACTCTAAGAAAGGGGCTTTCTCCACTCAGGTCTGTGGGGTAGTCCCTTGAAAGCAATTTGCGTGCTAAAAAGACTAAAAATGATCTTCATAAGGGTCCCAAGCAAAACCCATGAGAGCAGGGTGAGCCTTTTCCTGGTTCTCCCAGACAGATCACTGTGCACTGCATCTTCCTAGGCCAGCACTTCCCCACTCCTGGCTACAGATTTGCTGCTAGAAAGAAAGGCCAAAGCAGACAGCCACTGTTTATGATGCCATGACCCAGTCTCGGCTCCTGGAGGGTTCCGGTGGGCACAGCATTCACCTGGGGCTGCCATGTCCCCTCCTGAGCCTGGAGCTGCAGGCAGGAGCCCTTGCACACGCTGGAGAGAGCAGGGGCCTTAGAGCAATTCAAATCCTAGCCCCACCACTTCTGCCTTTTGAGCCCTCTGAGCCTCAGTTTCCTTAGCTCTAAAATGAGGATACGACTAGAATTTGCTTTATACAGCTTTTGAAAGGACAAAAGAAGACTATCTCTATGAAAACCACAGCTCAGTCCTTGGCACATAGTAACCACTCACAAAAAGATTAGCTATTACTGGCTAGTTTAGTTAGATATTCTTGTTGAGAGGCAAGTATTCTAAAGGAGTTTCTAATAAGTGCACATCTTAGCTGTGACAATTGCCAGCTGTATGATGTTGGATGATTTCCTTTACTTCTCTGAGCTTCACTTGTTCTTCTCACAGAATAAAGATGGTAACTCCCATCTCACAGGCCAGCAGAGACAAATGAAAGGGGATCATGCCCATAAGTGCTGAGCACAGGGCCTGGCACTTAGCAGGCAGTCCACAAAGTCATTGTTAATGTTAGCTCTCAAATGTTGTCCTCCAAGGAGAGCTGAAGTGTTGTTGGGTTTTTTTTCCCCTTAACCTTCCTCAGAGTGTGTCCTCCCAGGCTGTACCAGCGGTCAGCTGATGGGCATAAATACTGATGCAACTGAGAAGGACAGGTTCTCCCTAAGGTCCCCATATCTGGGTCCCTTTGACTCTCCCTTTGGAGTGATGCTCTTCAAGCTCTCAACCAGGGCAGCTGGGGTATAATTGTTTTAAATTTTTTGATTCCCATCAAATTTAATAAAGATAATGCTTTTAAGGCTGCAAGTGGTGGTGGAAAGTGGGGTGAGAGATGAAGACCTTGATATGAAAGTGATAGAACTGAGAGGATTTCACAGGATCTGAATCATTTGAAAGAAAACAAATGTCCAGCATAAAAACAGAGGCTTCCCATAAGTGACTTGGAGCTTGCTCTGTCCACCCTCATGGTTCCCCTGTGCTCTCTCTGTTGGTGACTGGGGGGAGTGAAGGGGGCCACATGAGAGAAGAGACTGTGGGAGGAGAAGGTGGCTCTTGAACCAGATGCCTTGCAAGGCCGCTGTTGCCAAAGGCACAAAGTGGGCATCCTTGCAGGCCCCGATGAGGAAACCCTGACTCACCTGGACTATAGCCAGTTCATTAGCCAAGCCCATCCCCCTCACATCTTTAGGGGAAAGGAGCTAAGAATCTGATGGCTGGGGGTGAGGACAGGGCACTGTTTGAACCCACATAAATAGCGGGAGAGGCGGCCATGGGATTTTTATGGTGTGGACCTGGACTTTCTTGTCTACTCAGCTTAACCTCTTGACTATAAAGTGCCAGCCACGTACTTAGTCACAGAACAGTTAGAGATAAAAGAGACTTCAGAGGACATACAGCCTGACCCCATCACATTACAGAAAAGGAAATCGAGCCTCAGATAGACGAACAACTTGTTCGGGGTCCTGTCCTGGTGTCTGGCATCCTTGGCATGAAACTCCAGATCTCTTAGCTGATCATCTACACTTCTCTGGTCCTCCCATTTTAGTGTAGCGGTGGGAACAGTGACAACTACTGACTTTTCTGGGTCTTTTGCCCATACTGCTTTGCTCTAGTTTGTAGCTGCTTTTTTCATTCTTGTGGGTGCTGGTTACAACTCAGATTTGCCCAGCCCTTTCTGGCTGGAGCTTGCTCGCACGTGGAACTTTCAGAATTACATTAGATGTAGAGAGGTCAGGTGGGACTTGTCACCCCACATCTTTCCTGTTTGGACTGTCCTTCTTCCTGACCCTGCGGAGGGAGACAAGTGTGGCGAGTGCCACTGGACATTTGCTAGAAGTCTCCTGCTGTGCTTTTAGCAGATTCTTTCAGGTGGCTACCCCTGAGTCTGCAGCACATCTATTTTGTAGAAGAATCACTCAGGTTTGTTCCTTCCTCTTATAGATACTTTCATTCCCTGCAAAGTTTGTTACAGAAAACCAATTTTTAAAACTTTTTGTTGCTAATTAGAATTTTGTGAGAATTTTTAACCAAACACACAAAAAATGATTATTTCTTAAAGACGTATACTTACAATATCCAATCACGTGTGGATTTGCCTGCTTTTTGTAGCTTTGTGAAAGAGGCGTTCTTTCCATTCTGTTTTGCAAAGCTTACCTGTGCTCAGTTTAGCTTTCTAATAAAACACCTGAATTCAGGGGAGTGTCTTTGAGGCAAATCAATTTAGCGGCGAAGTTGAGACTGTGGAGATGTAAAAGTCCAAAAACATTGAGAGCTGGAGCTTGCTTCAGCAGGATTTGTTAATAAAAATAAATCCAGAAAACTATGCTCTCTGAAGTGAACGGTGAAGGGCAAACAGCTGGCACGGCTGAGACAGGGAGAGCGCCAAAGAGATTCCAAGGGAAAGAGGCTGCATTCTTTTCTCTGGAGGCAAAATCCAGGGAGGCTTTCCTGGCTCGACTCTAGCCCAGCTGGCCCCCTGGGATCTCCCAGTTGATCCTCCTCCAGCCTGCCAAAGTGAGATGGGTGAAGGTTTTCCATAAGGTTACATTTAAATCCCACCCCTGACCCTCATATAAACTTGTGTGCAAGTTGTGGAGCACGTTAATTGCATCCTTAAGTATTTGGCTGGCAGTTTGCTTTAAGTTAGATTTTCCTGGGTGTGTCCTGACCTAGGTTGCTATTTTCCAGAAGCTCTCTGGAGAGAATATCCAGGAAGCCAGACACCCCTCCTTCTGTGCTCTGTGGCTCCAAGTGGACAGAGAGCCCTTGGAAGGAGCTGAGGATGAGACTCGAGGCTTTGATCTTTCCCTGCCAGCCCCGCCAAGTGACCTGGCCAAGCCCATTCCTTTCTCCCCATACTGGGGAATCCAAGTGTTATCTGCGTTCCCTTTCTAATCCAAAATTACAGATTCCCGGGGCTTTGGCAAATTGTGTGTCATTAAGAAAGGAAGGCCACATCTGTTGTTGAGTTAGAGGAGGAATGTGGCAGAGATTCCGTATGATGACCAGTCATCCTGTTCACCTAGGACTGAAGGATTTTCCAGGACACAGAACTTTTCAGCTTAACACCAGGAAAGAGTCCCGGACAAAACAGGCACCCTTGGTGTATGTACGGTGCCCTGTATCAGCCTCCCTGACACACCCTATCATGGGTGCAGGGCTGAGAAGCCCAGCCTAGGGGGGATTTCTAAACCCAGTGGGCTCTCTGATGGAGTCTGGATGATGGAATGAGGAGGAATTGCCAACCACACTCCTTAAAAGGTTAACACCTAAAAGTTCAGTGAACTTGTCCGTCTGCTTCTGTGCCACGTTGGCCCCATGCATACAGATAAACTCACCGAAAATGGCACCAGGAGCCTGTGGATTTTTATTCCCCCCATCCACCACCAAAGAAGGGAAAAGAAAAATAAGTCATCTATATATATATTCCATAAGAAATCATTTCATCCTCTCCTTGTTCTGGGAACAGAAGCTTCCTCTATCGTGGATAGGCTGCCACCTTGTGGTCGTGATGGGGAGTGTGGGAAAGTGCACGTAACCAGAGAAGGAAATGCCTCTGGGTTAAAATCAATTTAGCTCCTACTGGATATGAGGCAGTAAGACTTGTGCAGCTAAGACTCTAATTACATTAGGAAGGGTACAGCTTTGCTATGTGCACTTCATAAACGAATATGCTTAGTACTTTGCATGTAGTATCTCCAAAGTGTTCTCAACAACTCTGAGAAGTGGGGGTTATTATTATCACTGATTTACAGATGAGGAAACTGAGATTAAGAGGTTAAGTAACTTTCTTAAGGTGACACAGCAAAGGACCAGGACTGGATGGCCCTAAAGCCTTGACACCTAAGCTATACTGGAGGGGAGATTAGCATGATCAGGAAAACAGATGGTACAGATAGTCTGGGTGGGAGAAATAGATCATCTTGATTATGTGGGAGAAATTCACCTGGTGAACGAAAGGGAGAATGCAATTCAGGGAGTGTCTCTGACGTCAACAAAGATAGAATCCAAAGTAAAGAGAGAGGGAGAGAGGACTGGAGTTGTCAGGGTTACAGAGTAAGGGGGAAGGTAGATTTGAAATAGCCATTGAAGGATGGGTAGGAATCAGATAAACAGAGAGCGAGGGATTAGTGATCATAAATGATGTGCTGACAGAGACTGTACTCGAGAAATACTAGCTTCTCTTAACAATCTGTACTATTATTAGTTGAACTTATGCCAAGGGCTTTATACATATCTCATTAATTTGCAAAAGCCCTGCAAGGCCTGTATTATGATGGGCCCCATTTTATAGATGAGGAAACTGAGCCGTAGAGAGGAGGTCACTTGGCCACAGTCTTAGCCATTGTAAGTGAGGGAGTCACAATGTGAATGCACATCCTTCTGACTCCAAACCTGTGCTAAAACCTCTGCATGTTTACTGGTGGAGAAAAGCCAAACCAGCACAGATATGGAGGGCAGGTTGAAGGAGGGAAGGCTAGGGCACAGGAGGGATGGTTGAGGACGCTGGGACTGAGATGAGGCCTGGTTGCCAATGTTCTGTCTCATGAGTATGTTGAAAGCCTTTCCCTCCAGCTACCAGCATGGGCTGGGAGCTGCTCTTCTACCTACTGCCAAGGGGAGAGGAAGGTTATGGAGCCCAAGGGGGAAGGACCCACAGTCCTAGTGTTGACTCTCCCTTTTCCACACCACTGGTGATTGAGCCACCTCGGGCAGGTTATTCACATCTCTTGTCCTCAGTTTCCTCATCTGTTGTAGGGGAATCATTATTTTTGCCCTACATCACAGAATATACCTCCTTTGCATCTGGCACTGTCAGAGGGGAAATTATTAGAATCAAGTGTAAGACAAGACATGAAAAACTGTGAAAAAGTAGGAGGTATATTATGTATTCTGATGTCCTAAACTGAATTCACATGCTTTTTGAGAAGACTCAGTGTCAGCATCTCATAGGAAAGATGTGGAAGTGGCCTTTTCTTTGTGAGGCTGGACACTTCATTTGAAAAGCCTTACTATATGGTTAGGTGTCTTTCATTTACAAAGTTTTAGGGAAAGCTAAACCCAAGTTTACTGTTAAAAGAGATGATTAAATTATGGGTCTGAAAAGTCCAGCAGTAGGGCACCCTAAAGGCATGACTTAATCAGGAGGTCAAATACAACCACTACACCTAGTCTCTCTCTCTCTCTCTCTCTCTCTCTCTCTCTCTCATTTTCTCTGCATTGGCTCCATTTGCAGAGAGATGCTCCCCTCACTGTGACAAGATGGCCACCACAGCTGCGGGTTCAAGTTGATGTCTTTGTTTCAGCATTCCTGCAAACACACCTGCTCCCATCTGCTCCAGCCGGGCCATGGGACAGAGAATGAGAAGCCTTGATTGGCTTAGCTCAGGACCACATGCTCCACCCACCATGCACAGGAACTGAAATTAGGGAGGAGCAGACCTGCAAACAAAAATTGGGGCTGTTGCAATAAAAAATGGGGAAGCAAATGATTAACCAATAAGTTGATTATGCCTGCCATGATCGCCGCCTTCTCCAGTTTGTGATCACCAGGATACAGACTTCCCCTGCCAGAAAAAAATCCCCTGCCTTTATGTTTCTGGCTTGCTCCTCTGGCACTTGCTGATAACGACAGCAATTCAGAGATTGCTAGAGCCTGATCTTACCTAAGACCTTGCAAAGTGAAGAAAAACTGGCAGACTAACTTTGGAACTAGGATGGCATGGTCCTAGCTCAGCTCAGGTGGCAGCTATAGAAGGAATTAGGTCCTGACTCCTGGGCTGGTTGTTGAGAAAGTTCAAGTGAACTTTTGCTGCAGATTACTTACCTTCCCAGGAATGGAACTCTGCCTGCAAGGTGCAAAGCCCAGGGTGGTGGCAGAAACACCACTGAACATCCCTGGCCTTGAGGAATTCATGTCCAGTAGGGAAGACAGTTGGAAGTCAGGTCACTGTAATTCTATGAAATGACCTGAAAACTTTAGATGACTCCTTTACCGGCTTCCTGTTGGTTTCCTCTTAGCATTTCTCTCCTGTGTGTGATGTTTCTGGATCATTATTTCTTAAAGTCTGTTATTACAATCACCTGGGTGCATGAAAGTGCAGAATTGGAGGTCTTACGATAGAGCTTCTGATTCAGAATTGGGAGTGGAGAGAACGGGGATGTGCATGTTTAACAAGAAGCTAGTTAAGTCCACTGAAATTTGGGATGTTGATCTATTGTATATTAATTTCCCCTCATAGTTTATCAACACAACTGAAAATCAGCCTCATATTCCAATCATTGGGTGAATGAGGCCCCTCCTCTTGGAAAAGTAGAGAACACGAGTGGCTCTCAGAGTCACCCTGACACATTTTCACGGCAAGAGGTCATTCGGCCACATGCAGTCTCACCTTGATGTTTCACTGGGGCTGTGAAAAGCTTTCTTCTGTTGTTGGCCTTACATAGACAGCTTGGCTGCCCCCAGCTTCACAATGATCAGCAGTGAGCATGGTTGAAAGACAAAGCCAGCCAAGAGAGAGAATTGACAGGAAGCATGCCAGGTGACTTAATTAAATTTGGGCAATTCAGTTGGGGTAGCTGGTTCTCATTTGGGAAATGCAGATTGAATAACCAGCTCTCTCGCTAATGAGAGCTATGCAATTTGAGGAGCTCTGCATCTGGCACGGACAGCACCGCCAGTCCCCAGGCCCAGCTCTTGCACCACTCAGGATCACCAGTAGTTTAAATCCACCTGAGATTTGCCCGTTTCGCTCCTCCCTTGGGATCTTTTTGAATCCTATTATTATTGTTTTTAATTCTATGGTATTCAATTTCAAAGTCAAGTACTATAATATTCTAGTTTGTTGCAGGTGAATTTAACAGTGTTCATCTTTTTATCCATTTTTTTTTCTATCAAATTCTCTGTTTCTCATTCTTTCTCTTGTGTCCTTTTTTCTTGGCCTCCTTTTAATACGGTAATGATGTCCTAGTGTAGTTTCAACCCAAGACTCAAATTTGTGGGGTTCAGTTCTTTTGAGAAAGGAAAAATTTGCTGTGATTTCTCTGCCCACATCATGCACCTCAAAAAACCCTTTTGGAAATAGCTTATACCCTTTTAAATAAGAACATAATTATAGAAGCTAATATTTACTATGTGTCAAGCACTGTTATAAATGCTTTATAATTCAAATTGTACCATAATCCCAGGTGTCAGTTTCCTTATTTTGCAGATGAGGAAACTAAGGCATAGAGAAGTTACATGATTTCACTTGGGGCTACAGCTAAGAGGTGCTAGAGGAGGGAACGGACTTCAGGTTTTTGCCCTTTGTCACCTCTCTGTACCACCCCCAAGAAGAATCTTAGCCACAGAGAAACGAGACAACATTAAAGTCCCACTCAAGATGTGTGATATTTCTGATGAAGAAGAAATTTTCTCCCATCCTAGGGAAAGGGATTGAAGGGCTTAGGTGAAGAAAACTGTAGCACTAACCTACTATTGATTTATGAGAAAAGATAAATTGGCACCAGACAGGGAAATCCCTGGCTTTAGGTAATCTTGGGGGGTTTACCTGGGGGATAAGGCTTGTGAGATCTCTACAAAGTCAGAAACATTTTATTGTGCAGAGAGCGATGTTCTGACCGCTATGTTTTCTGGAGCCAGTAGATATCAGAAAGTCTGATTTAGCCTTTTGACATTCAAATCCATCGTGAACGCAAAGGGTGATGTGGCTCAAGACTGGCGTATCATTTCACTCAGGTCTCCAGGTCAGCACTGGGACCACTTCTTGCCTTTCAGTTTTGATTACTGCACAACTTAGATAACATGGTTTAAAATGCATGATTATGCTTTCTCAAAAGAAACTAAAGCTATAGGCAGCAATATTTTATCCTCAGCCCCCCTGTTTTCATATCAATTTTCTAGTAGCAGAGGATGTTTAAACTAAAATTCTAATGTTGCTAGGCACAATTATGCAGACCAAAACTTTGAGTGAAATTACAAGGTGGCAGGGTGCAGTGGGGAAATAAGGATGCCAAAGCCAGTAGAAGAACCAGGAGTCTCTTGGCATAAAATAATGAGATTATGCCCCAGAATTCTCTCAATCCATTGGCCTTCCATCAGCTTAGTCCAAAAAGATTCTCAGAAGGCTCTGATGAGCCTTCGAAGTGCCGCTCAGCTGGAGTTCTAGCTCAAAGACAAAGCTGTACCCCAAACCCCAGCTCTGTTTAACTCTTGATTATCTCCATTATTAAAATTCTGAGAGGACTAAGCCCACGAGTCACAGGCCCAAACCTACTTAGTGCTTCTCAAACTATCTGTGGAGTTGCACTTTTTTCTTTTAAAGAAAAAAAAAATCCAGCCTATAGACTAATACATTTGTAAAATACAATAAAAATTACTTACTAGAAAAATGAAACAAAGACAAAATAGAGACCTAAATATTTAATTATTAAACAGGCATAAAATTACATTACAAAAACTATTGGAGGAAAGGAAAAGAATTGCAAAACTGTGCATATGGGTCATGGAAAGGGCATATAATAGGCAATGAATATCATGTACACAGATGTGGCAATGTCAAATTATATAGAAGTTTCTAGATAACTTACTCTCAACTTCTGCATTTATGTCTTCGGGGATCATTAAACAGTTCATGGACTGGCAGTGATCACCTAAGAGTTAAAGGGACTCCAATCCTCAGTGCCCTTAAATATCCAGGGTCATAGAAGCTTCTTGGTAAACCAGATGTCTTTGATACAATAAGCCAGGATTCTAGGAATAATGTGTCTGACATTGATTCAAACCATTTATTAGAGGAATACGAGAACAGACAATGTATTTTAGAATTCAGGCATGGAGTTATTGATTGAGAAAGAAATTAAGACATATGGTTATTATAGTAAAGGGAGGGAGAAGTGGAGGCAGCCGTGTCTGGGGTCCAAGTAACCCATTCAGCTTGATCTACGATAATTAAAGTCAGGGTGTGCTGGTGGGGATCAGCACCTTGCTGATTAGGTCTGCTCTTGGCTCTGCTGGCTGGGGATTTATTTATTTTATTTTGATGGGAGTAAGGGAGGGTCTATGTGCGGAACACCTACCACATGCATAAGTACGACTGTTTATGAGATGGGAGTGATCCTCCTGCCTCCTTCCCCAAAGCCCTCAAGCCTCATCACAACCCTGAAAATCTGTTGTCTTCTCCACCTGTCTCTATTCAGAGCCCATCCCTGCTTCCCTTGTGTCTCCCCATTTACCAAAATCTGATGTGTTGCGTAGTCAAATCCCTCTTGGCATGCACTCCACAGTGTGCCAAGTGCACATTAATGAATAAACCAATGTGTGGTTCAAATTTCATGTATATCGATAAACATTAGCAACCTTGCTCATATATAATATCAGCATCACAACACACAATGACAAAATTGTATACTGAGACCGTTTCTAAATAGTGCCCTATGCATGATTGTTGAGAATTGTTTTCAATGTTTGGTTTTTTGGGGGGGGGGGGTTCTTCTTTTAAAAAAGAATATCTTTGGGGGAAGGATGCAAATTAGCAAAAAGAAGAAATTCTTCTAAGCCAGGACTTGTATAAAAGTAAATGATTCTTTTGCATAGCTTCACAGTATTCCATTGTACGGATATACCAAAATGGATGTCACTTCTTCATTACTTTTGATGAACATCTGGTTACGAATTCATTTTTTTCACTTAACACTATATTGTAAACATTTTCTCGTGTCATTAAATATTCCTCTACCCTATTGTTTTTAATGACCATATGGTATTCTATTGTATAAAATAATACCATATAATTAAATAGCTTTCTCCCAAATACATGCTGTTATCAGTAGTATTACTGGACATCCTTGTAAATATATCTTTGTCTACCTCCATGATTATTTCTTTAGCTTATGTCCATAGCCTTGAAGCACTGGAAAAAAGGGCATGGAATATTCTGGGTTCTTCCTGAAGCCCTTCCATATTGCTCAAGTAGAAAGGTAGTATGAGAGGTGGAAAGAGCATGGAGTTGAAGAGAGACAGGCCTTGGTCCTAATCCTCACTCTGACACTTACCAAGCTGGGTGACCTTTGCCAAGGACTGACATTCTCTGAGCTTCAATTTCCTTGATATAGAGTTGAAAATAAAAGCATTTGCTTTGCAGGACCATTTTGAGGCTCAAATAAAATCATGCATCTCGAACCTCCCACAGGAAGCAGCCTTCTCCATCATTTTGGAAGGGTATATGAGCAAGAATGTGTTTTTCTCTGTCTGCCATCTCCATTAACTTTTACATAAGTCTCAGAACCCAGGCACCGCTCCATAGCACATTTCGGCCAGGTGAGAGCGGGTATGGGAGCTGAAATTTCAAAGCCTTGCAGAACTGGTCTAGCTCTTCTGTAATATGAATAAAATCTCCCTTAACAAATGGACACGAGATGAAAACTGTTTGGATTTGAGTTTTACAAGGGTCATTCCCATTCATTAGAAGTGCAGGGCCTCAGAGTTGTGTTTTTGCTCCCTCGTGAACAAGGCGACAGTGTCCAGTTCTGAAATCCCAGGAGCCGATGGAAGCCCCTTTTTGCCCAGTTCCCACTATCCCAGGGTTTTTGGTGAAGCAAGCTGGGGCCTACAGAGAAAGAGGAATGACGCCCATTGATCCCCAGTAAAACTACACACACCTCCCTCTGGTCTGTTTTGGTTGAAACTTGACAAAGGTTACAATTGAGAAAGCCTCCAGGGCAGGCGGGTGGTATGCAGTTAGCTTTGTGTGGGAGCCTGAGTCCCGAGTCTGCCCTCGCTTTTGCAGCAGCAAGCACATTTGTATGTTTGGATTTTCCAGAAGGGATAAATCACACAAACAGAGCACCTTAAAAATTCCTCGGGGAGCCCAGCTCCGCCCCAGCCCCTCCTGCTAAACACATGCCCCATTCTCCAGGCTGTGCACAGCATTGCACATTCTACCCTTGTCTGAAGAGCTTTCTCTGGAAAACTCATTCTTGGAGAGAACTTTCTTTGTGCAATAGTTCAGCCTTTTAGACTAAACAGACGAAGAGAAAATAGTGAAGTCTAGAAGAAAGAGTTCCTTCTGGTAAATAGAGAAGAGAAAGGGTTGCTTTGGGTTTGATATTCTCTGCCTCTGATTCTTTTACTCCACGTTGACAGTGGTACCCAAGCCAAGAAAGACACTGAGAAACAGATCCTCTTTTTCACTGTGTCCTGTCTTCTCTTTGTTTTCTCATTGCTTGGAGGGTGCTGTGAGCCTGTCTGGCCTCCAAGTGCATCTTGTCCTCTCTGGGCCCCAACGCAAGCCTGTGGTATTTGGCCTGCATGGCAGCATTCGTTTAAAATCAAAGCTTTGAAGCTTGGCCTGGTTTGAGAACAAACCAGGAGCGTGCGATTCTTTGGCATGTGGGCCCCTTGGGGCTGAGTAGAAAGACAAGCGTCCAGTTTCTCCATGATGAGCTTCAAGTGATGTTGAAGAATAGTCTCCTCGTTGATGGACCTGACTCTAAAACCAAAGCCAGGACAATTTCCCCCTTTCTCCATCCCTGTCCTTTCTCCACTAGGGCTGCTCTGTGGTGCACACATCCTGTTTTTTATTACGAGGTGACTTCGCTTACAGACCCTTCCACTCCAGCCACCCCAGACCCCCACCCCACCCCGCGAGACGAGTCCCCGTTCCATTAACAAGCTGGTGGAGCTCGGGGAAGATGACAGCACCCGCCAAGGTGAAGCTTCCCACTGCGGAGGGAGAGAATGTCGGACCGGCAATTTCAGGAGACAGTTAAAAGATTAGATAGTAAATTTACTTAACGGAGACTAATCGCCTGGGACTGGGTTTCATATCCTGTTTTGAAATAATGTATTTTCTTTTGTGCTCTGGTCTGAATCTGTCATCCCTCCTCTAATAATGAGAGGCAGTGGATTTTTAATCTTTGACCCTCTTCCATATAATCTAATCACAGTGGTTTTCTGATCCTCCTCTCCTTATTTGGTGGAGTTTGGGAAAGAAAAAAGAATTCATTTCTCTGGCACTGCTGGGTCATTCTCCACTTCTTATAAGGGGCTGGGATGGCAGGTAAAATCAGATTCTAGCTGTTAGATGTTCAACTCTAAGCCCTTAAAATCGAGGCCACCGGGACGAAAAAGAAAGGAAAGAAAGGCCCAAGGCTCTTATGTCTGAATCGGATGAATGACGGGTGGCAATTAGGACTACAATAAAACATTCATGACATCTGCTTCATACAAACACAGCGTAGAGAACTGTGAGTCATGAAATGGGAGAGTCTTAGGTGAGGCAGTTTCTGCATCTAATCGAGTTAGGAATGAGACCAAGGTAATCCTCCAGTTGTCTGCACATGGAAACTTATAAACATTTAGCATTGTCCCCTTCGCTGTCAAGCTGGGAGGTCTTTGCGTGTCTCTTCTTCCTCTGGGCTTGGCACATGGGCAGGCTGCTTGACCCCAGCGAACCTGCTCTGAGGTCTTCCCTTTGTGTGGGTTCCCAGATGGGGTGTCTCTCCAGGCTTTCCGACTTTGGGAGTTGCCCCAACAACCCTGGAGGCTGGTAGGTTGGGTTCAGGTCTAACTAGAAATCGGAGAAAGTGAGCAGAGGAATGCCTTCCCTCTGCCTCATGGCCACCTCCCCATTTATGTAGTTGTCGCTCGATGGGTGGGAGAGGTGTAGACAAGACCTACAGCATCTCCATCTTCACCTTTTCCATCTCTCAGGGATCAGGGACACTTCAGAGAAAGCCATGTCTTTTGGCTGCTTAGCCAGAGCTCTCTAATTGAAAGCAAAAACACAATCAAATTTAGTCAACTAAATAAAAAGTAAAAGGCACCTCTTGAAAAAAGTAAAAGGCACCTCTTGAAAGACTATGGGAAGGTCAAAAAACAAGGCTTGCAAATCATCTTCAGAGGGTATCGAGCACAGCAATTGCTCAACAGTCCAGACACCAGTGCCAATGAATCTATGCCAACTTATGTTCCCCTTGCCTATCATTCAAATGCCACAGAAGGAGAATCTCACTGACCCAGCTTGGCTCATATGTTTGGCCAGGGCAAGATAGGGCATCTTGATTAACCATCCTACCAGACCATGTCTAGGGAAAGGCAATTCCTCAAGAGAGAATAGGAGGGTATGCTGTATCCAAAGGTGAAGGTGATAGTGGGCAGCCAAGAGCCAGCAGATTTCTGCCAGATATCTGCGAATCCATGTCTCTCTTGCTGGGAAGGTCTAGCTATGGTAGCAAGTGGAGAAGACTGCAAGAGATGGCAGGAGACGCTGATGGTGCCCTCTTCTCCTGCCTCTCCTCTTCACACATGCCACCATTGTCACCACTCCCATACCCATCCTCCTGTCATTATCAGAATGGGCAGACTGACTCCCGGAACTGAACTTTTAACTTGAGGTTATTTCCTTTCTTTCAAATCTCTCAGGTTGTAGCTGTCACTTGTCTTCGTTAACTTCCCTCCTGGGCCTCTTTGTTCCCCACTCAGATCCCTGCCCCTCCCCCGCCCCCAAATTCACAGCTGAGATAAATAATTCACAGGTAAAATAAATATCTAGCCCCCACCCCCAGCTCTGTGTAATTACCTCCCCAGTGAGTGTTGGCTTCGCCCTTGTGGGAAATGTGAGAAGGGAACAGGTCCTTTTAGCCTGTGAATGGTGCTTTATTATTTTGATGCATGAATGCGGAAGGAATAAGAGACAAAATAAAGTTAATAATACATTGCAGTGTAG
The DNA here is from genome assembly GCF_027409185.1 of Cynocephalus volans. Lineage (NCBI taxonomy): Eukaryota > Metazoa > Chordata > Mammalia > Dermoptera > Cynocephalidae > Cynocephalus > Cynocephalus volans. The sequence goes on along the minus strand of NC_084461.1, from coordinate 149,934,974 downwards.
ATAATTCATCACTTAAATCAATAGGAACTGCAGGTCACTGAACTGGAACTGGTGTTACTGTGATCCAAACATGGAATTAATAATTGAAACTACACTGATCTGTCTTCCTGGAATGGGAAGACAGACAACCCCAGGGATAGATACATACAGCCCAGGAGGAACAAGGCGATAGAGATAGACAGATGATTCATTTAATTCCTACAGCTGTCACATACAGTAAATATGAAAATCTGCTTTCTATCTGGAATCAGCCTCATTTGGGAGTAAGGTTAGCTGAATTATATCCTCAGCTCTGTGTTTATTTTTCCATTTATTGCAGGAATTTCAAATGATTGGTTAGCATGGAATGCCACATTCTCTGAGGTTGCAAAGGCTCCCTAGCAATGACTGGGCTGTGGTATGCACAGCACATGTGGCCCCTTACCTCCTCCACACCCACCTGAAAATTATGGGTGCTCGATTTCCCAAGAAGTTCAGTTCTGCAGCCATGCTGAGGACAATGGAATCAGTGACCTGAAGTTCGCAAAAGAGTATAAGAAAAATCAGGAATACAAACCCTGAAAGAGATCCCCAGCTGTCCAATCTTGGGCAAGTTACATATTCTCTTTGAGCTCAGTTTCCCTCCTTATTAAAGGAGATAATGATAGCACCTACCTCCTAAGGGTGCGTAAGGAACAAATGAGATAATGAATGAAAAGGATTTAGAATCACAGGTGGCAACTGGTATCCAGTAATGTTTGACATTATTCTCAGAGGTGGTCAAGGAGTAACTGGGCCAGGGTAAGGCTGAAGTTGGTGGTTTATGGAGAGGAGTTTATTGCTGTTTAAAATTAAAATCAGCCCTACCTGCTCGGGCTCTTAAATGGGTAGAATCAATTGCAGAAGTGAATCCCTGTACTGCTTTCTTCTGCTTATAGAAAACTGGGTTGGAGTGAAATGAATGGGACCCTAAGCAGGGCGCCTGCTGATAGATCTGATTGCATCGCAAAAGCAGGAATTCATTTGGAGAAGGGGGTTAGGCAGAGTTAAATTGTCCTGCCTAATAAATAGGAGGAAGTGGGGTGAGGAGCAGATTTCTAGAGAGCTTCTGGAGAGGAAAGCAAAGGAGAGAATCTAGGGAAGAATGCAAGAAGTAGAATCTTGCAGAGAAAAATGGCTGAATTTTTTATGAACAGAGATGCTTAAAATTCATTTTTAAAACTCCCTTCTTTTCTGCAATCTTCTACATCCTGTACAAATGCTGTGTGTCTTTTGTGTATGTGGGTGGGTGTTTGTGTGTGGGTGGGGTGTTTACAAATAAAGGAAAAGGCGTTGGATCTCCTGGCTGGAGTGACATGGTCCATGACAAGACAGCACATGTGAGACTGGCCTGATGATGCATAAACTGATTTATGTCAGCAGAATTTGGATTTCAGAACCAGAGCTGACTGGAGAAGCCCCAGTCCTGGCCCTACCCCAGGCCCAGGAGAGAGTAGGTGGATGCAGGGCTTTCCCCCATGTCTCTTGCTCCCCACTTCCACCTGTGAAGGCTGCAGAGGGGGTGACTGGACATCACCTTTCTGGTATGGGGACACACTTTGTCCAGGAAGTCTCTTCCTATATTCACCTGCATTTCTGCCTTGTAGTGACTTTTGTACCTAGCTGAGCACCACTCCAAGGATGCTATAGTGAGGTGGGGTCAACCCTGGGAAAGAGAATGGTGATAGACCAGCCCCCTGAGCCCAAGCAGGAGGACCAGCAAATGAGCAGGTTTCTAGAAGGGACACTTTCAGTCCTTTCCCCATTCTCAGAGGTGTGTTAGCATGTGGAAGACCAGGGCCACCTGCTCTGGGCATTCCCTGAACCGCCTGCAGCAGCTGTGATCAGACACATGGAAGTAAGAGTATGTTGGAGGAGGAGAGAGTGGCTTGGTTGAGCCTTAGCCTGTTGGGCAGAGAACACAGGGCAGAGAGTAGGTGCGTGACAGCCTCTCCCCAAAGACAGAGGTGACCACATTCTGAACTGGTTCCTTTAAAGAGTCACTTCTCCTCTCCTGTCAAGATGATTCCAGAGCCCAACAGGCTCTTCTAAGTGGAACTATTTTTCGAGGGAAATACAATGTAGTCTACTTAATGCAAGCCCTTGGTGCTAAAGGCAGCAATGATAAGAAAATCTGTACAATCAAATGTACCCTTGAAAATCCCCTCCATCCGTAGAATATGATCCCTTCGAAACTCAAAAGCCAAAAGGGAGCTTACTTTTTAAAATTCTATTTTCTTTTGGGATCTGGCCTTCGCTGGAGTGGTAGAGGTAAAGATCTAGATTGAACTGGAAAGATGACAAGGTCAACAAAGGATGTTTCTCTTTTTGCTGAGCTACATAGTTCTATTTCATGAGTCAGATGCCACTAGTGATAGCACTTCAGTAAATACTGTTAAGAGTGGAGAAGGCAATGAACCAACAGGCAAATGACCCGTTCGAGGTCTAGCTCCATCACAAAAGAGTTGTGTAACTTTGAACAGGACACTTCACCTCTCTGGATATCCATTTTCCAAATTTTAGAGCAAACTCTGAAAATATTTAGATAGATAGGTAGGTAGGTAGTGAGGAGGGGGAGGGGGAAGGCTAGCTTTTTTAAAAAGGTATAATGTAAAGTGTTCCAAACAAGGGGAGAATGAGATACTTTTATAATTATGGTTTTACAGTTATCTGTATTTTTCGTGCAAGCTTCATGAGCTAGGAATCCAACTTTCCTCCCTTTAAATTGTTGAATTGGATTGCATATGGCCATAATTTATATACAGAGTATTAAATATATTCCATTTTAGGATGGAAATCAGTTCATATTTTTGATGTCTTCCTTGTCAACTAAGAAAAATTCTTACTATTTCCTAGCTTCTGTGTGTGTTGGGAATAAAGAAGGTAAATTAAAGGCAAGTTATGATACATCAGGTTCTTCAGGAAGGCAAATTTGAAAGAATCATAATGTTTCACAGAATTTAGAGGGTCCTACTATTCAGGATTTTTTAAATTTACATTTTTAGGAAAGTTACCTCCACGACCCTGAAATTACTCAAACTGTGAAGATGTTGGGCTAAATCAGTGGTCTTCAAATTCTTTTCTGTTGATTGTGTTCTCTGGACATGCTCCAGGAGCCTTCAGGGTGGGGTAGAAAGGACATGAGGAAAATCCTAGCTGTCGTCCCTAGGCCCTTTCTTTCAAGGATGCATCTCTATTTGTTTGATTTACATGTTAAGATTGTCATGTAAGATTTCACTTTTAAAAAGGGGGTCAGGAGGAAGCAGAAAGAAAAGAAACAAATGGTCTTTAAAGTCTAAGGTCCACCCTGTCTAAGTTTTTATGATGTTCAGAGAAACAGACAAAAATCCCAGTTGATAAGATCTGGGCAGAGTAAAGAGTCCTGAGCAGAATGCCTGAGTCTCTGCTAGTTTCCAAGAGTGGATGTAGATTCCTTTCCATCACCTAAGTCTCCATGAAACTAACATGGAGTCAATTCTCATTATTCATGGTAGTTATAGTCTATAAAATCACTTCAAACACTGAATTAGCAAATACTGAATCATTGCTTCTAGGGGAGATATGTACATACACATACACACACACGTCTCACATATATTATAATGTTAGATCCTATAAGCAATTCAACCTGGTAGTGTCTATTTTCTTTATTTCACAAGCAAATGAGGTTCAAAAATGTTTAGTGGCTTGCCTAAGACAGACCCACTAACAGGTCCCGGGGTCGGGCTTCGAATCCCATCAAGTGACTAAGAGTTGTAGTGTATTGTGCTGTGCTGCCCTGTCCCCACCACCCAGTCATCTCCATGTGAGAGCTGAAACAAGAAGGCAAAGTTTGACCTTAGTTGGGAATGTATACATTGGGCAACTCAAGTTTTTTGCCTCCCTGCACATTGCAGAAGATGACCATGAATGAACACACCATGAGTTTGCTTTGGGGGTTACAAATAAATTTTAGCAAGTGGGCGAATTTACAGCTACAGAGTCATCCTAGTAACAGCCAGGTAAATGATCCATTGTACTACTCTGTTGTTCATGTGCACAGTGCATCATATATATCTATTTGCCTTTAATGGTAATCTACTGGTCAAATAATCTGGGTGGGATCTCTGGAGCAAGTCAGAATTTTCCCACTCCTACTCATGAACAAATAAAGTGAAAAATGAATGCACTGTAAGAAGAACATGTAATGATATGTAATACTTCCCTCCCCCGCCCTTTCCACCACTTCACCTGACTCCCACTCACCAAAGTCTTGTCTTTACCAACCAAGTTCCTGGATGTCTTGTGATGTAAAATATGGTAATGAGCAAAAGGAGGACCTAACCAGTGGTAAAAGGCAAGATTGGCATAGGGAATAGGTATGTTGGCCACTAAGAGTGTTTAGAGAATCCACGAGGTACATCACACATGCAGGTCAGAAAAAGGGTATCTGAAAAGTCTCCATCTTAGATAAGCATGATTTAAGAGGTCCAAGTAAAGATTAGAATTCCTTTTTAGCCATCCGGGTTTGCCTTACTGCTACTTTGCATATAACTCCATGTAGAAACTGGGCCATGGGGACCTTAGTTTTATCAAGGTTATTAGACAAACCTAAAAGTTGGTCTATTGATACATGTGTTTATGTATGTCATCTTAGAAGCATTATTTTTCTATACTGAAGTCAGACCATTAGGGGACAGGGTAGTGGCTTTGGATGCAAACTATGAAGGTAAATATCACTTCTTTTCTGGAAGAATGTATATAAAATTGGGGTGGGGAGCATAAGCATAATGGAGGATATGACCCCTTGAAAGAAAAAAATTTCAGGGTCTAACTTTATGTCTTTATTATTTGGTTCTCCTAAGAAAAGAAACAAGCCTAAATAATATCTAGATGTTTCTCTCTCCCATTGTGTTATTTAGATTCTACAAGCCTCAGATTTCTCATCTGTAAAGGAGGGGTAGAAATAGTACCTGTCTCAGGCCAGTGGTATGAGGATTTAATGAGATAGATGTAGCATGATTCCTGACATGGAATGACGAACACAATATAAATTAGTTGGTATGATGATGGTTATTACCATCCTATCAGTGGGAAAACTTATTCAAAAAGAAATTTTAAAATGTTATTTCTAAAGAGAAATGGAAACACATCTCCACACAAAAATGGGTACACAAATGTTTATAGCATCGTTGTTCATGTTTATAGCCAAAAAGTGGAAACATCCCAAATGTCTATCAATGGATCAATGGATGAACAAAATGTAGCATATCCATACAATGGAATATTATATGGCCATAAAAAGGAATGAAGTACAATAGCCCCCCTTACCCAAGACCCCCAGCGGATGCCTGCAACTGCGGATAGCACTAAATCCTAGCCAAGAAATGCCAAGGTCACCTTTTCACTTAAAGGAAGCACTTTTGGCTTCTCTTCGGCATATCTGAATTACCAGCATCACTACTCTTGTGCTTTGGGGCCATTACGAAATAAAATAAGGGTGACTTGAACACAAACACTGCGATACTACAATAGTCAATCTGATAACAAGACAGTTGCTAAGTGACTAACGTGGGGAGCACGTACAGCGTGGCTACACTGGACAAAGGGATGGTTCACGTCCAGGGCAGGATGGCATAAGATTTCATCACATTACTCAGAATGGCATACAATTGAAAACTTATGAATTGTTTATTTCTAGAATTTTGCATTTCATGTTTTCAGACCACAGTTGACCACAGGTAAATAAAACCATGGAAAGCAAAACCGTGGATAAGGGGAGAACTACTGTACTGATGAATGCTACAACGTGGATGGACCTTGAAAACATCATGCTGTGTGAAAGAAGCCAGTCACAAAATACCACATATTTTATGATTCTGTTCACATGAAAGACCAGAACAGAGAAATCTATAGGGACATAAAGTAGATTAGTGGTTGCTTAGGGCTAGGTGGTAGCGAGTGGAGGGATAGGAGGTGATAGCTAAAGGGTATGGGGTTTCTTTCTGAGGTGATGAAAACTGTCTAAAATTGACTTCAGTGATGGTTGCATATATCTGTGATTATGCTAAAACCATTGAACTGGGCACTTTAAATGGATGAGTTGTAAGGTATGTGAATTATATCTCAATGAAGCTGTTTTAAATGTTTCAATGAAAAAGAAGAAAAAAGTTATTTCTAGATGATTTTGCTTCTAAGCATAGGGCAGAAGCCGACAGCTAGAGAACTGTAGTTACATTCATGACAGTCATGGAAACAAGACAGCAGGGACCTGTCTGTGTCTGGCCATTGCCTTCAGGCTCTGCAAGGTCAATACCCAGAATCGATGTTAAGCTGAAGCTTAGCATCCTTAAGTTGGAAAGAATTTTAAAGGTCATCTAAGGAAAGCATGCCCCAGTCACTCTCAGCCTATCAGCTCCTCCAAACACTTCCTAATCTCTGCTTTTACCAGGAAATTACACCTAGAGAGGAGAAGGGGACCTAAAAATCCATGTGGGGGATATTTGTGGCACAGCTTGGGGGGAAGGAAGGACTTGGGAAAGAATGCATTTGACCCCATGAGTGAGAGGAGAGAGGAAAGTAACAACAGCTGCCCTGGAGTGTGGATGAGATGTAGCACGCCACTCACACCCAGGGCAAGGCAACCAACTCTGAGTTAAAACAGGCAGAGTCAGGTCTGAGTCTGTAGAAAACAGCAAAAGGAAGGGGAAGAAAGGGACCCCAAAGGCATGGAAGTCTCATTTTGAGTTTCGTAACACACTGGGTGCTTCCCAAAGAACAACTCCCTTCAACATCCCTCAAGGTAATATAACACTTTTACAGACAAGGAAACTGAGGCTCAGAGACATGATGTAACTTTGCAAAAGGTACTCAATTGACAAGCAGGGAAACAGATTCAAGCATGAGATCTAGGGCATCCTCACCAATATGGCTCTCAATCAAACCTGGGAAAGGGGTCTGCCATAATCCACCCCATGGGTCCAGCCAAAAACCTAGGAATCCTTCTTCATTGCCTGATTTCTCTCCTTTCTACCAAGACACACATACTTTGCGCCCCAACCAGTCCACCATAAGACCAGACTGGATCAAACTCCTCACCTGGTCCCTCAAGGCCATGCCTGGCCTGGCTGCTCCTACCCTGTCCAGCCTCATCATGGACTGTTCTCTGCCTCGTGCTCCCTCTTCTCCCAGCCCACTGGGAGAACAACTATGTCTGCTGTGCCTGCTGCCTGGAATGCCTTTCCAGGTCTTCTCACTGCTGGGTCTTTCTCACTCTTCAGACCTAAACTCTGGAGTCATCACCCCCTCAGAGAGACCTTCCTTGCAGCCCTGTCTAATACGGCTTCCAAATACATGCTGTTCCATCACTGTGATTATTTCCTATGTGACACATCTTTTTTCAGCAATTACTTTTTGTAGTTTATTTACATGTAATCTTATTTGTTCCCTATCTCCTTAGTTGTAACATAAGTCAAGGTCGGGGGGTGGGGTGCAGGGCATGGATTGAATTCTCTCATTCCCAAGGTAACCCTGGAGCCTTGCTCATGGAAGGTGCACCAGGGAGGCAGGGAGAGAGTAAAGGTGGAAGGGTTTTCCCTGCAGAGAAAAGAGCACCAAAGCAGACATTTCTGTGGCACAGAGAGCTCTGGGATGCCCCAATTTTCTGCTTACTTTCTGTGGTCATCTGAACACCTTTTTAATGCATTCATTTCCAATGATATTATTAAACACTTTTTACTAAAAATAAAATCCATTTCTCAGTGATTGAAAACAGATATCCTGGGATTCAGCAAATATGTATGCTAAGGTTTAAATTTGACCATGAGGTGTGGTTATGAAGTCTTTGTTCCTGGTTTGAGGGTGGGAATGGGCAGATTGTCAAGGAGAAGCAAAAATCCAATTGATGATTAGTTTACACTAGGTATGACCATGTAGAGGAACAGGGAAGTGAAGAAAATGACTCTCTGGTCCCTGCAACATTATGCAGTGGAACGTCCAACCGCTTGACCAGGTCGTCCTCAGACTAGATTCCCCCAACTTCACACGAGCCCATAGCAGACGCAGAGCATGAAAACCCTGTGCTTACGATCCACAGCTGGGACAGCCTGTCTGTACAAGTGATCTCAGGTGACTCACACATGATGATGAAATGATGATAATGATGAAGATGAGGATAGTAAGAGCAGTAGCACACTTACAATATGCCAACACCGAGCTTACTTTTCTCACATCATCTCATTTAGTCTCATTTATAATATTTCTCTACAAACATGCTCCACTTTCACACTCCAGGAAACTTTTCTTACTATTGAATCTGAAGCATCTAAAGTAATGTCTGACCTGTAGAAGATGTTCAATAATTATTGGGTGAATGAATAAAGGAGGTTGGTCCTATAGTTATCCACCTGCATGCAAACTCACCCCCACAGACCTGCTGCCTAGGAAATGGCTGGCATCAAATAAGCCCTCAACAAATTCTTGCTGAATAAAAGACTCCCCATTTCACAGATGAGGAAACTGAGGCCCAGAGATATTACAAACCCTGCCCAAGGTCACAGTGAGGAAGTGGTCGAGTGGTAACAGTCCAGGCTCTTAATTATTATAAGAAAAAAGGATCATTCCAGTTTAGGGTTGGGAATTAGAATCTGCATAGAACAGAATAGGCAAGGGTGCAGGAGTGAGTTTGAGATAACCCACAGAAAATTGCTCTAACTAGCCACGAGAGCTTTAAGCGATGTAATTTGTGGACAGAAAGCAGCTTAGTGCTGGACTTGTGCAAGATTCTGCTACAGGATTTTCTTATACTATTTTAGTTCAGAAGAGTTTTTCTGTTTGTTTTTGTGTTTTTAAAGGGAAGGTTGGTGAGGAAGCATTAGGGTGTTAACTAATCTTGCATGACTGTGAGAAATGCTGTCTCGAGGGCCCTAAGGTGAGCCTGAGCTAAGCATTCTCTTCTCCTGTCCAGGAGCTAGGGCTGCTACCCAGAAAGAAAGCAAGTTCATGGAAACTGCATCTGTCACAGACAAATTCAGGGTGTCTCCTTCCCATTTATCAAGCTGTCAACTCCTAACCTGTCAGAAAACCATCTAGATGTGTTGGAGTTTATCAGCCCGATTGAGCGGAACAGCCGCATCCGGTAGCTTCTCTTGCTGATAGCTTTATGGCTGTTTTCAGGATGACCTGCGAGAGGGAGCGATTCTCTTCCTGCTGCTCTTTCCCCTGAACAGGAGAAACAAAACAGAAAAAAACCAAACAAACAAACAAATAAAGCCCCAAACAATAGAACCACGTATGGCCAAGGATGGCACGGGTTAGCTTTGTCTGCTTTTATCCAGTTAAGCACCGACTCCTGGCAGAAGCTGCTCCAGGTACAACATGTCAGCTGAGGAGAAAATTAAAGCCGAAAACCTCTGTGTAATTTATTCTTCACTACCTAAAATTGACTCCCTGCTTGTCTGCATTAAGGCTGAGGCTCATTTAACTGCCTCCACCATGTCCATTTAAAGAGAAAATAGAGAATCAGCTTGGGTAAGATAAACCAAAACACAAAAAGTCCAACAATTCTTTCATTTTATTCTGCAGATGACTTTATTCTTCTCTGCTGGTTAAGATGAGAATGACTTTGCATCAAAATGATTAATTATCATTATTTTGAATTTGGTGTCTCTTGAGGGAAAAAAAAAAAAAAAAACTGCTCTGAATGTTTTTTTTCTGAGGAAAAGTCCTCCAGACCAGGACAGCAAAGCCCCAATCACATATTCTAACTGGGTTTTCCTCTGCTTTTGAAAGCATCAGTACACAGTAGACACTGTCACCTTTTATAGATGAAGATCAGACAGGTAGAGTGACTTACACATTGCTAGAAAGAGTCCGAGCTAAGACAGAATTAAGTCTGAGTCAAAGCCTCTAAATTTCCCTGAGATTCATGTAGGAGATCATGGTTGGTAGGGCAAAGACCTACAGAGGTATGCAGCCAAGACACTGTGAAGCAGGACATAGATTTAGTAAAAAAGATACTCTAACTATAGAAGAAGAATAGTTTCGGTTGACAAGTGAGGTGGGAGGCAGATTGCAATTGGAGGAGCAAGTTGAAGAGTGTGTCATATCTCCCAGTGAGATTTTATGCTCCTTAAAGACAAGTACTTCAAAAGGATGTACAATTAGGTCCGTAGAAGAATTTCCTTTGTAATGCACCGAACGGAGCTGGCTACAAAGATGTCTTCCAAGGTTGGCAACGAGGCTGTTGACAATGATGGCAGTAAAGGGTGGCGTCTGCCAAGGTGACGACAAGAATGGGATTCCTCTCTCTGCTGCCGTCTAAGTGTGGAGTCTGGAGCTCCTATCCCTGCCATATTTGGGAAGAGAATGAGCTTGAAATTCCAGGATAACAGGGAGAGGCAAAGGAGAAGACTTACATGTTGTGTTGGGAGACACAGGAGGAGTAAGGGCTGAGCAAGGGCAGGGTGGGGGCGTAAGCTTGCTGATAATGCTACTGCGGAGTAGTATCCCAGCTCCTCTGCTGACCTGGGAAAGGAGAGTGGGAGATAGGTTTGGAGAGAAGGAATGACATATTTAACAGGAGAGGAGAGATAAATAATTCTTTATCTTTATGTCCAGGGAGGAGGGTGGTGAGGAATCTCAAAAACCCACTCTCTTTTCCAAGGCCCAGGGAGAGCAGTGCGGAAGGAATTTGAACGCCTGCCAGTGCAGGTGAGCAAAGCGTGGGAAGAGAATCTGGCGCAGGCACGGAGGTGCTAGCAGGAGGCAGAGAGTGTCTGAAGCTCTGTCGGAGAGTGCAGACCTCATCTTTTCTGACAGCTTTGCAGTGGCGGGAAGTGGGAGACTAATGCCTGTTCGTCCTGCAGATGACCATACCAATATCATACCTGTAGAGCTGCGGGATGGACAGGTGCAAGGAAGGGAGTGAAAACCCCTCAAAGACTTGAGATGGGGGTGCCAGAGGAATGAGAAGGGTTTTAAAAAAACTCTTATGCAAGTGCTATATATTCACTGTAGAAAAATTACATGAGACAGAAAAGCCAAAAACTAAAAATGATATGTTTATAATCCCTCACCTAGAAATAATTGCTAGAAATATTTTGGTGCAATTTTCCCCCGGACCACCTTCTCTCTTACACATGCACACACATGAATTTATGTCTACAACATTGGATTACACTGTGCATACTCTTTAGAAACCTACATTTTCACTTAAATATATACAGAGCATTTTTCTAACTTTATGAATAACATCCTCCTTTTAAATGGCTTGGTCTTCTATTTTAGCGGTGGGCCATGATAAGCAGATCCTACAGTTGGTACATTTGGATGGCTTCCAATTTTTTTGCACCACCCAAAGTGCTCCAGGGAACGTTCTTGTACATATATTTCTTGTACCTTTGTCAGATTATTTCCTTACAAGTAAATTCGCTAAATAAAATGTTATGTACACACTGAGAGCTTCTGAGATATGTTGCCAAATTGTCCAACTGAAAGGCATTACCAGTTTATATTCCTTCCAGAAATGCATGAAAGCATGTGTCTCTTCCCATCTTCCCATTCACAGGATATCATCATTTAAAAAAATTAATATTATTAAAGTTCAAAAGGCTGGAAGGAACACTGTGGCCTAACTCTGCCTTGTACCACCCATGACACTCTTCAAGCAGAAAAAGTTTAGGCACTGAGGAAAGTTAGAGCACTCAGAGGTGGATTTTGCAGAATCAAACAATATATAGGAGGATGCATTTAAGGTATGAGCAAGGGTATTAACTGGGAGTTTCTCTCTCCGTCAAATTTAATATAAGAGAAAGCTTCTGCCATTAGAGCTGACATTTTAAAGAGGAGTTTCTTCTGGAAGTAGAGAAGATGAGGAGAGTGGTCCCATGGTGACATACCGAAAGGAAGCACCACGATGACTTTTTTGGGGGTCCTCTGTGGGTCTCATACCACCTGGCGCCCTACCCAATCTATCCCTGATTCTAAGCAAGGTCCCCCAAATTTTGCCTTTCTCTTATAAGAATCACTCTGGCTTTTATATAAAGAAATCCGGTGAACTCCTCAGACTCTTCTAGGCAAAAGATTTGAACTTCATCTGGGTCCCATTTGAGGAGAGCAGGCATATAAAAGTCTGACATAAATGGCACAGATAAGACTGAGAGCTCACCTGGGGAGGCGTACAAGTGTTTCACATTCAAAGCACATGTCTCTAATGCTAATCAGATAACTGTAGCATTTAGTCCTTACATCTGGCACAAAACTCTTGCTCTTATGTTTCCTATTTTTTTCCAGAAGGTAATAAAATTCACAATTGTATCTCATAATCAATATAGCGTCTCTTCAGGCATTGCTGCACATTATGAGCACCGGAGCTTTGGCCCGCCTCTGAGAAGAGAACCATATGCTATTGCATATTTTTCCTTGTTGAGATACTCAGCCCCAAGGTCTTGCCATTGGGTGACTTAAAAAACAGATCTTGTTTCCCCAACTAAACAGGGTAGACTGAGATAGAGTGAGAGCGCTAGGGTAAGTTCACAATTAGAAGGTAGACCAGCACATTACATTCCAACTGGGATTGTTGAACTATTTACTTAGAAACCAGAAGCACCAACTCAGAATCTAGTGGAAGGTTTGCCCTCAGAGAGACAGTGAACTTTAAGGTGTCATTGCTGATAAGTGATAGAGAAGAATTCTGTCTGTACTTAGAGGAGCCACATAATATCAATTTGCAACACTGGTATACAAAGTGCCCTTGGCATGAAGTTCATTTTGGATGACCAACAAGAAATACACCGTAAGGGACCCATGCTTGAATAAGCAGAACTCATCGTATTTTTCTGAACTAAATATCGGTCAAAATGCAATGAAAGTCATAATTATATATTTTGAGATATACGAACAAAGTAATTTCGTATTTTCTAGCTATCTCAAGTTCATATTAGAAAGTAGTAAGAGAAAAAGTACCATCAAAGCCTGTAAGTTTGCTTCTTAGCTATTTTGTTATCAAAATTCATCTTCCTCTTTTAGCTTCCCTTAAAGTTTTAGTATCTATCTTTCTCTACGTGAGCAAATTCTCACACCTACTTAACCTGCTTACTTATCTATTTCCTAAATGCTTAATTTTTTTCTTACCGTTTTGTGTTCCAATAGATGTTTATAATCTTAAGAGGTTTCTTTCATGATGCTTTAAATGAAGGAAATCATTTTTCCTCTTTGAGAGTGACCCAGGCAAGGCACCCAGTGTGCACCATTTAAGGAGGCCCTCACTCTCAAGGGTGTGGAAGTGCAGGGTCGGCACCTGCGAGTGAGTGCCTCCTGACAGAGTGTGCCCAGGTGTCTCAGGTGCCTCGCCCTAGTCCTGGTTCTCATCCTGGTTATGGTCTCCAGACTGCTTGGGAGCACATCAACCATATCTGGCTTTTAGAGCCTTCTTTACTGGAAATTTATTAAGGGCCCTACTAGATGTCAGGAAACGTGTTTTGTGGTGTGTGCAGGTGATAAAGACCAGACCTGCCTTATGGTAAACGGGCCCCTCTTTGTTGATCTCCAGGTGGCTCAGCTACTAACAACACAGATTGGCTGCTGTTTCTTTGATGCCCATCCCAGTTTATATCTTTGCCTCCATTACGACATTTGGGGCAAAAGATTTGAAACAGATAAATACTGCTGAGTGACCAGAAGGCTGAAAGGTTAACTGTATTGAACTGGATTATTTTACATTTCTTCACCTTGTGCTTTGTTTATAAACAGCAAAGTTCACTCGATCCCCCTGTCTTCTTACCTTTTGTCCAGCTTTAAAAGTAAAATGAGTTTGTTTTTGGCTCAGCAGGCTCGTCATCTCCCCTCACACATCTTCTTGGCCAGTAACAGTAAAACTGTGCCCGGGCTTTGTGGAAGTGCATGTAAATATCTGCCCCTCTCTTGTCTCCCATGGTAGTAATTCATCCAGGAAACTTATTTCCAACAGGTTAGGTATTAAACTCTCCCTCGCATAAATCCACATGGGATGTCTCTGATCAAATTATAATCTTCAAAGTATTCCATCACTGAGTCCAGTTAAATTATTCCTAATATTTTCCCATGACTGGGTGTCTTTAAAAGTCCTGATTGTGCTACAAAAGTGTTTTCCCAAGTGCTTTATTAAGATTTGCACAAATGCTCGCCATTTATCAGCAGGAAGTCTTTGCCTACTTGGAGGAAAATCAAGCTAATGAATTTCATTTTATTTTATTTTTTTGTTTTCATGCAGCCCCCTGCATTTCCCTCCATTTGGACTGCCTTTTTTGAGCTTGGTATTGTAACTAGGGACAGCTCCCTGTGGCCTCAAAAATCAGAATTGTTGATATTTATTGCTTTGTTGGTCTTTTAAAATTCCTTTTGTGGGTTTCCCCCTTCCCTCTTAAAACTTTGCCTTTTGTTTTCTTTTAAAAGCACTGGTTATGAAACTAAATTATCTTCTCCTGTCTTTTAACTCCAAACTAAGTATAAGGCAAGGCTTAAAGCAAAAAATAAAGAGTCTGAAGTTTAAAGACAAAGGTCATCCTCTTGGTCATTGGCTCAGCAATCCCAACCGAGCATTTGAAAAGGTCTTTCAACTGATGTTTATCAAGTGCCTTTTATGGGCTAGACTTTGCGCTGGGCACCAGTCATACACCAATGAAGAAGACAGACTTAGTCTCTGCCCTCATGGAGCTGACAGTCTAGTACAGTTGACAATCTAGAAAAAATCACGAAATTTTTTCTGTAATTGGCCAGATAGTAAGTATTTTAGGCTTGAAAGCCATACGGTCTCTGTCAAGACGACTCAACTCTGCCCTGTATGGCAAAAGCAGCCATAGACAATCTGTAAGGAAATGAGTGTTAGTGACTGTGTTCCAATAAAACTTTATTTACGAAAATAGGCAGTGGATAGCATTTGGCCCATGGACCATAGTTTGCCAACTCCTGGCCAAGTGAAAGGGAAGAAGCAAAAATAAGTATGGAACTAAATATAATAATCACCACATGTGATCATTGCCATAAAAGAAACAAATGGGGTGCTGTGATAGTTTCAGGGGAGATTTGCTTTGGATAGGATGGACTGGGAAGGAAAGGCTGCTTGGGAGAGATGTCATTTAAATGGAGTTCTGACAGAAGTGAGCAATTAGCAACACCAAGAGTGGCAGATAGAGGATTTCGGGCAGTGAGAAGATTTCGGGCATGTTCAAAGGCCCCATCAAGGGAGGGTGCTTAATGAGTCTAAGCAGCTCACAGAAGGCCACTGGACTCACCTTTCATCCCTCTCAGCTTTTTTTCATGCATGAAGTGGAGTGTTCCTGTGAATGGTGGGGAGTCAGACCCCAAAATCTAGCCAGAAAGCACCTACTTGGGCTTCCCTGGGGGACTCAGTGGGACTTGCAGAGTATGGATACTGTCCTTTGCTTTAGCCACCCAGAGGAGATGGGGGTTGGGCTGACTTCTTTTTTCTTTTTCTCTTCTACTTCTTAAGGGAAGACCTGTCATCAGCACATGGAATATAGAAAGCTTGCTCGGAATGTGTCAGGCTAAGCAAAAACACATGGTCTGGATATATTCTCCTAAAATAGAGCAAGAGAAAGGCGGGAAACAGAGCAGCCTCCCATAAATCATCGTTTGTCCAGAGAAAAGGTCTCTGACAGATTGGGGGGCTGCTGGTGTGTGTGAGTGTGGAGTTTGATTTCTAAGGCATAATGTCCTTGTCTGGTCCCATCTGGAGAACAGAATGCTTGTGGTATCTGCATCTGGAGGCCCATCTCCAGCGTTACCAGCCACTTGAGAGGTGCCCTGAGCCCTGTGGGATATTACAACCCTCCCCACCCCATCCCCCCACGGGTATTGAAATTGTCCAGAAATCCTTGGTGGGAGCAGGAGTCAGCAGGTGGACAGCCAGAGATTCTAGAGCATCTGTATTAGTCCATTTCTGTGGCTTATAACAAAATACACAAAACTGTGTATTTTATTTTTTTAAAAAATTAAATGTATTGCTTATAGTTTCAGAGGCTGAGAAGTCCAAAGTCCAGGGAACACAGCTGGTGAAGCCCTTGGTGGTGGCAACAGTGACCCAGGGGTCTCACATGGCAGAAAATGGTGGGGCAGAGAGAGAGATAGCTCCTCATGTGCTCTCCTTTTAAAGCCCTCAGAACCACGCCCATGACCACCATTTCTAATCCATTCACTAGGCATGGTCCTGCAATCCAATCACCCCTTCAAGGCCCCACCTTTCAATTACCATAATAGGATATCCCACCCTCTTAACAGTCACAGTGGGGATCAAGTTACCAATACATAAAACTTGGGGGACACAATCCACATCAGCATCTGAATCCACACTTCTGCTGAGCAAGAATGTGGAGACTCTGCAATCCTGTTCAGTGGAGGTATCAGCAGTCACTGGGCGCTGTGACCTAGTCACACTTCCCTGACCTGCCCTGATCCATTCTCCATACAATATCCAGAGTGATCTTTTCAAAGCACAGCTACAATTCTCTGACTCTGTGTCTATGTCTGTGTCTCTGTTTCTCTGTCTCTCTCTCACCCACACACACACCCCACACACTCTTCCTTAAATGGTATACTGTTGCTCTTAAAAAAAAAGTTTCTAACATTGCACAAAATATCCATGTACTTAGGTCCCCTGGTTGTTTTTTCTCCAGACCCATCTTCTACTTTCTCCAACCACACTGAACTTGTTCCAATTCTTTAAACCCTGCCTACTTCCTCCAGCCATGTTGCCTTTGCACATGCTGTTCACTCTGTGTAGAATGCTCTGTTCCCTGCTACCTCTGCACTTTGTTCTCAGCTCAGACATCTGGCCTCCTCATTAGGTCAATGTGTATTTTTCTTTCAAAGCACTTTTTACTATTATAGTTTTATATTTACTTGTATTATGTGATTAATGTTGATTACTCTTTGATTAATGTTGGTTCTCGCCTCCCACCCTCACCCTCCTCGTCAGTCTTGGGGCAAGAAACAGGGCAGGGTCTGTGTTATAGCTTTTGGTTTTGTTAATTTTCTTTTTGTTTTGCTATGTTTATTCATCATTGCACTAAAACGATGTCTGGCCCATGGTCGAAACTAAATATACGCCTTTTAATGAATGAGTGAATTTTCTGGCCATTCCTTCCTGCAGCGGGCACCTGCATCATCTTGAGTAATTATGTCCTGCTACCTGGGGGTTTCCCTCTACCAGGGCTTTTATCCAATCAAAGATGCATTGGTCCCTGACTGGGTATTTCAACAGTGCAGGGAGAAAAGGGAGGTAAGGAATGACAGTCTTTTCCGGAAATGAAGATTTTCTGAGCCAGAGGTGATGTTGGAGATTAGCCATAGACTCCTCGTTACGCAGGTGGTGAGGTTAGGTTATCCCAATGGCTTATTAGATGACCACCCATCTTCACAGCCCAAATTGTCTGTTCTTAGGACACAAGTTCCTGCCATAAGCCTTGCTGCCTGGCCTCGAGTCTCAGTCCAAGAGCTCCCCTGAGTACAGTTACCCCCCCTCCTTTTTTTCTTAAAGTCAGGTTAGCTCTCAGCAAACTAATAAATCTTCAGCCCCTCTTTCCCCTTTTCCTCTTAGAGAAAATATACAAAGTTTCTTCAGAAAGTTCGTGGAAAGATGCACATTATCTTTTAATTCTGTTTCCATGAATTTTTTGAAGGACTCTCGTACATCCAAGTCCCTGAGATTCTCTGGACCCACTGGACACATTACGGAGACAGTATAATAGTTGGCTAAAATGAAGGGCTCTGGAGCCTGGCCGGGATTGAACTCTAACTCTGCCTCTTACTACTGTGTTACCTTGGGCAAGTTACTTAACTTCTCTGTGCCTTAGTTCACTTAACACTAAAGTGAAGATTATGATAGTCCCTACGTCCTAGAATTGTTGGGAGGGTCTTAGCACCTGACACTGCCTGACACAGAGACAGCACTTAATACTGTTAGCTGTCATTATCTTGGGTGCCATGGAAAGCCATAGCCACATCTGAGCTCCGTGTAGGAGAAGCAGCTCCAAGCTGACTCCAAGTCACAGGGAACACAAAGAGCTGGGGGCCTGGGAGCTGAAGAAGAACTAAGCAGCTATGTCCTCCAGGCTCCAAATCACTTTTCCCACATCGCTTAGGGTGAATTCTTAGCCCCCCACACCTGAGGTTCCATTCCGGAGAGGCCACCTGCTGCAGACAGCCGGAGGTGGGACCTCTGCCAGGTTGGCTCTCATAACTTGAACAAACGACATTGTGTTTGCTTTCTCTTCCACTTACAGACACTTCATCCTGCAAAGGCACAGACGATGAGGAAGAGTGGGCTCTCCAGGGTAGGTTTACATGTGTGGGGGTATCTTCTTACACAAGTTTGGCTGCACAGTCACATTAACACAGACAGAGACTTTCTTTCCACTGATGAGCTCCACCTGGCTTTGAACACCTGTCTGAACCTAGGATGTTACTCTTAGGAGAGACTTTAAGTTCTCTAGAGCACAGGACAACACCCTTATTTACAGATGGGTAAACTGAGGCCCAGAGTGAGATGTAATTTGCACAAGGTCACAAACAAGTTTGTATCAGAGCCAGGATTAAAACCCAGGCTTCCAGATCCCCAGACACGTGCGATTTCTACTTTGCCACAGTGCCTGTAAGGCTTTATGCTGAAAGGCAACCACTTTCTTTCCAAATCTCAATCCCAATCGATGGCTGTGCCTGCCTGGAGTCCTCTGCAAGGGAAGGGAGTGAGGCCATATTCAGCCTCATGAAGGAAAGAGCTATGATCGATGATGCCTGCCATGTGTAGGAGTGTGGGGCCACGTACTGCCTACTGGAAGTCAAAGGAGATACCACTCATGGTGGAACTTCATTCATAAGCCATGGATAGGAAGGACATCTAAGGAATTAGGTTAGATTACGGGGGTGGGGGGTGGAGTATGGAGAGCATCAGTACACGCTGCAACTTCTCCCCGCAACACGCTCATCATTGAATTGCCCCTTGCAGGCAACCTTCTGATCTCCTTCCTCCACAGCCTCTCCTTCTCTCTCTCTAGGGGTAAAAATCTTCCCAATCTACATCAAAGAATTGCCATGGGTGGTAGACGAGAAAGGTAGAAGTGTAGGGTAGTGGTTAAGGGCACAGGTTATGCAGGCAGAGTTCTGGGTTTGAATCCCAGCTTTCCACTTGATAGTTGGCTTACACTCAGCCAATTTATTTAACTTCTTTGGGCCTCAGTTTCCTCATCTGTAAAGTGGGAATGATAATACCTGTATGACTGGGTTTTTGTAAGGATTAAAAGAGATAGTGCATGTGATATGCCAAGGACAGCGTCTGACATATAATAAACTCTGAAAAAAACTGGCAGCAGGCCATGAATAGATGTTGAAAATATAAAGCACCATGCAGAGTTCCCTCAAGCTGTGAACTACTAATCTGTTGTTCTTCCAGTCGGGTAACTGATATTCATGAATAATGAAGTCCTCGGACCTCTATTTACCACTGGAAAGTTTTCTAAATCAACAATGAGAGCTTTAAAAAACTTTCTGTGCTAAGTAAAATTTATTGTATCCTAATTCTTGAAATATATGATGAGAAAGTGGCTTATAGGGTGGCCATATATGGTTAATTATAATGCTGCATTTATCACAATACCCGATTCACTCAATGTACCAGTTGCCTAAATGACAGTGCTAAAGGCAACAATTCTCA
Organism: Cynocephalus volans; assembly: GCF_027409185.1. NCBI lineage: Eukaryota > Metazoa > Chordata > Mammalia > Dermoptera > Cynocephalidae > Cynocephalus > Cynocephalus volans. The sequence continues at coordinate 149,915,272 of NC_084461.1, read as the reverse complement.
ACAGTCCCTCAAAAACTTTTTAGAAAGGCAGTCGCAGGAGGGGAGAGAGAAAATGGAATGGTTTAGTGATCATCCAGTGTTTCAAATATGTTTACTAAAAACGGGAAGGACTCAACAATGTTTAGTTAACCAAACTGGGCTGTTTAAATGGAACCCCCACCCCAGTATGTGAGTTTAACAACTTGAGATTCAGAGTGGTTAAGTAACTTGTATAAGGTCACACAGTAAATAAGTAGCAGAACTAGGACTAGAAGCCGTGGCACCTTTGGTCTTCCCTACCCCCACACAAACATAGTAGAGAATTACTCGAGGAGTCTGTTAAACATACACACCTCGGTACCTTGTCATCAGAACCTCTGAGGGCGGGGTCCAGGAACCTGTATGCTTTAACTAGCTTCCCAAGTGATTCTGCTGCACAGTCAGATTTGTCAGCCTTTGCTAGGTCCTGGCTACTCAAAGTAGGCCTGGGAACCAGCGGCATCAGCATCCCCTGGGAGCTACTAGAAAAGCAGGATCCTGGGCCCCACCCCAGATCTCCTGCATCAGAACCTGCATGTTCACAATATCTGCCAGGGTGACATGTGTGTGAATTAAACTCTGAGAGCTGCTGTCTGCAAAACACTGTAACACAAAGTCCTTCACAGCCACTTCCAATATCAACTCACTTTAAAAGGGCCCGAGATTAACAAACATATCTGTCTTGAGCTGAAGAGAATGTATAGACCTGGGATGAAGTGAAATTAGGCTTTTGACCTTATGGGTATCTCAGCTATATTTTCAAAATCTAACTACCCAAAGATACGTCTCCTCCATGAGCTGGAGACTCCTCCAGCTGATGGAGTTTTCTCACTGCAGGTCAAAGGTAACTTAATTTTTTAAATAAACCTTAATATTTCTTCAAATGTACTTTGTGTCAGTCTTACTATTGCCCACATAAACACAGGCAGTTTTCTCCAAGTTGTCCTTGTGTCACATACAGAGGACATCTTTACCTTGACTTTCTTGTATTCTGATTTTTCAGAGACACTAATGGCTTTTTACACCCTCTGGAATAATGGATTGTTTTTGAAGAGTTTTGTTCTAATGTTACTTTTAACAGTGGGTGTATGTGAAGTGGGTGATAAACATTTGAAATGAGGTGGGAAGGAATTCGATTTCTCTCTAGGAAGGTGTATTGTTTCTTTTCTAGTTTTACAGGTTTCATTAGCCTTTTTTTCCCCACTTTAAAAACCCAAAATGAGTTTTCCGTGTGCATGGTGTGGCTGCGTCAAGTTTGCATTGTACCAGACCCCACCAGATCACCACCCTTGCAGTTTGCTGGCATGGATATAACCCAAATGTTTTGTTGGCTGATTTCCCCTCTTGTTCCTTGAGCACCGTAGACTAGATTCAGCAACAGTCATATCCCCAAACCAGAAATCAGGATATGTCGGGAAGGGTAGAGGGAGCAGAAAAGATTCCATCACACGTCACAGAACAAAATTTAAACAGATTCACCATTGGAGATCTCTTTTCAGCAGGTACCCTGTAGGGTCTAATCTCCCTCCCTCACCTCAACACACAGTCTCTAAAATCCCAGCTTTTACCCTGAACTTTTAGGCAGTGACTCTAAGCCCATCATCCTTTCTGGGCTCAACAAAGGTTTGGAAGTTGGCCCAATGCAGACATGTTTCCCAAGCCTGTCCCTTTCAGGCAGCAGTTCACCTGCCCTCATGGCTGATGCTAGAGTGTGTCTGCCAGGGCGTAGTCAGGACCGTGGGTTTGAGCTCATGTGTTCCCATAACTAGGTCTTCAGGGCCTAGAACAGGCTGACCCATAGAAGGGGCTCAGTAAACGCCTGCATCCTGAACTAGTGAACAGGCTCCACTGAGCCTGTCGTGGTGGGAGGAGGAGGGAGAGTGGGAAGCAGTTTAGACCCAACATTAGTATTAGCAGCTTAGAGAAAGAGGCCGCACAGCGTCCCCCTTGGGGGAGCCTCCAGGGAGCATTGCTGTCTAACCTGCAAAAATAGAAAAATAATTTTCTTTTCAAAAAACAGCACACTACCCAATTGATTTGCTAATAGGTTCTGGCAGCCTTTGTATTAGTCTGAGAAGCCATTCAGACCACCATTGACAATGTCAAACTTATAAATTGCTCTTGTTAAAATCTGCACAACAAAATTAAATAGGAAACACCTGGTGAGCTGGGCCCCCACCATCGTGGCCAGAGATGTGTGGCCAGGGAACAGACCTTCCTCCAGGAAGGCCCAAAGATATTCTGAAGCCTTTGGAAGAAAAGGTCAGAGGATGAAGCTGGAATCTGGAGGGCTTTAGATTTTAGGTCAAATCTGACACGTTTCTTTAAGTTGTCACCACCAAGAATCCAGAGTTTTTGTTTTGCATGAGAAATCAGATCTGGTGCGCCTGGCCTGCAGTCTTGCATGGCAACAATCAGCTAGAAAACTGTCTCCTTCAAACCAGCATTTTCCTCTTCAGTCTACCAAAAAACTGCCTTACTCCCAGCCACTTCCTTCTGCCTGCCCTGCCTGGCCCGGTTGGTGTGTGAATTGGAACTCCCGGAGTGCTAAGATCTTAGGCTTTGGAGACAGAGAACCTTGGTTCCAAGTGCCCTTGGAAGAATCGTATCCTGCCTATAAGCCTTGGTTTTCTCATCTGTAAAATGGAGATGATAATGCCCACCTCGAAGTATCATGTCCATTAACTGATAGAATAATGATCTCCAGGAACCTACTTTGCAAAGAGCCAACTAGCTTAAAACTGTGAGACAGGAGTCTTACAGGTATTAGAAATGAATATTCTTCCTTTACTACTGGAGATTCCCAGTATTTTTGCTTCCCAGGCTCCATCTGAAATGAAGCCAATATTCCTAATAAGTAATTAATTAGAATAGCTACATTTTTGGAGAGCATTATATGTGCTAGATATACTTCTCTCACTTTGCATCTATTGCCTGTGTTCCTTTCCTCCCTGCCTGACAAAGTCAGGATTATTATTTCCACTTATTGATAAGTGGTTAGGGCTTTTCCAAAGGTTAACTCCTTCAGAAAAGCTGGTGCCAAAGCGTCCTCCCACCCTTTGCTTCCTCCTTCCTTCCCACCCTTGATCGGCTAGAATAAGACAATTTTCAGTGAATTGTTGGGCTCTGGAGTGACACCTGTTTCCCCAGAGCAGAAATGACACCTTTGAAGCAAAATTTTCTCAGCTCCCAGCTCCACGGTAAAAATCTATTTGGGGGCCCATTATGGCTGTATTCTAGAAGCCGTCAACTCGGATACTTAAATATAGCATTTCTGCGGTTCTCAGCCGCCAGCAGCAGGGAAAACATTTTGAAGGGCAAATAAATATTTATGTATGAGGGCTCTTTGTGCACAGTCAATGTTTGATTCTGTTGCCTCAATTCCCTGGGCTTAAATTATGGAGCCTAAAGGAGAGCGTGGGTGTGAATATGCACCCAGCGCCTCTGCTTGTTGAGCAGGGATCGATCAAGCATCCACCGTGGATGGGCCAGGCACGGGCTCTGCGTCCTTCTGTGTGCCTGGAGACCTGCATAGTGTTTTGCACTGATTATCTTACTTGATTGCCACAACCCTGTGAAATAGTTACATCAGCTTCATTTTACAGATGAGAACCAGCTAAGTTCCTGCTTCCACCTGCCCTGTTGTGTATAGACACAGGCCAAGAAAAAGATAATATTCTCAGTTTTTCTCCCTTTCCCCACTAACCTGCAGGCCCGTTGAGGAGTGGCTGGATGGTAACAGTCATTAAGATGCCATTGAGCCCTCCCAGGGGCAGGGCAGGCCCTTAGCTAAGCACTTGCTATTTCTTTGAATCCTCACAATGACCCCAAAGACATGGGCGTAATAAATTCCTCAGAAATATCTGTTAAATGAGTGAATGAGAGGTGCACCAATCTGCTCATGTATGTGAAAAAGGAGGAGAAACATCCATTTGGGTTATACTGAGCAAGAATCTGTCTCCTTGATCAAGCTTGAGTCAGGCTCCTCTGAATCCTCCTCCCAATTAGGCCTTGATTTTTGGACTTCTGCATTTGTCTCTGAATTGTCTGATTTTAGCAAGAACCCTGCACCCTCGATATCTGATCAGGTCCCTCGTCCTCCGCAACCCCCCAGGTGACATCAGACCACCCTGGCCTGCCTTCAGCAAGAACCCTGCTAGGTCGGTTTGACCAAAACTCCCCCCGCCCAATCCCCGACCTCTGATGTTTCCTCAGTCACTTTCCATCCACTGACCTCCCCTGTCCCTGCTTCTTGGCTATAAACTCCCATTTTTCCTTCTTGTATTTTCAAGTTTAGCTCAATCTCTCTCCCCTATTGCAAAACCCCGTTGCACTGGTCCTTACACCTATCTCAATCGTTGGCCTGAATAAAGCCGGCCTTACCGTGCTTTAACAAGCATCATGGATAATTTGGTCTTTAACAATACCTAAATCTCTGCAGAAGGTATCAGCAAAGACATCTTCCAACTGCAACGCCTGATATGGATTCGTCTCCCCATTCTCTTGGCTCCCTCTTATTTTTCCTTTTCTTGCTACCCTTTCCTACCCTTTCTTTGTCCTTTCTTCCTTCCTCAGTCTTTCCTTTTTCCTTTCTTTTTTTTTTTTTTTTTCTTTGCCCTTTCCTTTTTCTCCTACCCATTTTGGTGGTATTTTCCCTTCTTCCTTTTCCTCATTCCCTTCCCCTCCCCCCTTCTTCCCCCTTCTTCCTCCCCCCTCTTCTTCCTCCTTCTCCTGCTCCCTGTCTTCCTCCTCTTCCTTTTTCTCCTCCTTTCTCTCCTCCTCTCCACAAAGACAGACCTCAGTCCTCTGAGATCGTCGGGGAAATGTTGGAGGGAACGTCTGGGGGTGACGGAGCCGGGTGCGGAATGCAGCAACTTGAGGGAAGTAATACCAGATGTGACGCTGGTGCCAACAATCAGCCTGAAACGTAAACGTGTGCCGAGCTCCAGTAATAAAGCTCTCACAGCTGGGGTGCTGGGACTGCCAGAAGGAGGGGGACATGAGGCTTTGCTTCTTAACTAGAGATGGATCAAAATCTGGTCTTTGCATATATTTATGCCTCCAACATCCTTTTTTGCTTTTTCAGAAAGGTGATCCATCTTCCCCCAAGTTTATTAGAGGCCATTTTCCAACACCACTTATAAAATATTGCAGGCGGCCCCATGATTCATGGCTTCATTTATAACCCACAGCACTTGGGAACTTTTGGGGAATATTTCTCATTAAATCTATTCCCAACTCTTTGGAGCTGCCTACTACCTCCCCAAGATAACCCAGAAGATTCGAGACAGGTTTGAGCAGCGGGACAAGGTGGAGGTCCTGGGTGCTAAAGATGGGGGTGAGCAACAGGAGGGAGGTCAGAGTGATCGTCCCACTGGGTTTGTCCGGGGCTGCACAGTGTGTTTTCCACATCCATAACAGCCCTGTGCATCAGAGACCTTAAGTCATGGGCCTGTGTAGTCTTTGCATCTTTCTCCGGAGGTCTTTCTTCATAAGACAGTTTTGTAGGGGCAGACAGAGAGCGCCAGATCAGGCCAGGCCTGAGTCAGCCTATTGGTCAGCAGGAACCCCGTTATTATAAAGAGAGCTCCCTTCTACAAGGAGTAGGCCAGGAACTCATTTCTTGGATTTTCCCAAATGGCTCAGTTCCTGTCTGTTACCTGAAGTAATATTTCTCTTACGAATAAGCATTGTTTACAGCTGAGAATCAGTTTTTCCTTTAACTAGTGTTGGCGTTAAATCACTATGCCTTAAATACTAGACCAAGTATCTGGAAAGCACCAGAACTTATAAAGAAAAGAGTGGCACTGTTCTCTTGCCGAATGCTGGCAGTAAAAATATCCTGAGCTCTCCTCTGGTTGTCCTTCCCAAATCCTCTACCCTGGGGCCAAGTTTTCTCTTTGTGACTGTTATCTCCTGAGATAAAGGGACAGAACCTGACTTTTATAATAGTTTCCCTTCCTGCAACCATGATTTAGATGATTCATACTCTAAATCTGCAGGATGCATTGTGACTCGCTGAAATTAGAAAAAAATAAACAGGTTTGGTGTTTGTTTTTATATTTATATATTGGGGTGTGAAGGGTAATATTTAACTTATGGAATTCAGCTCTGTGTGCTGAGCAGTGAGAAGATGGATCATTTATACATTGGGCGATTTCACCTGCCATTCTGGTAAGTGTATACCCAGCGGGAGCCTGAGGTGGAGAACGTGAATCTGCTCCTCACCTGCACCCCACATCCATGTGGTAGTGTTTTGAGACAGGTTTTTTTTTGTAAAATGGGTTCTTCCCTATTTATTAAGTTTGATAACAGAGGTCAGCAAACTATGGCCTCCGTAACTGGCCCAGGTCAATCTGGCCCTCTGTCTGTGTTTATAAGTAAAGTTTTATTGGAATAGTCATGCTCATTCTCTATGTATTGCCCATGGCTGCTTTCTTGCTACAACAGCAGAGCTGGATAGTGGCAACTGTGTAACCCACAAAGCCTAAAATTTGACTATCCGGCCCTTTAAGAAAAAGTTTTCCTACTCTGCTTTATATATTAATGAGCACATATTACTGTACAAAGCTTGTCTCAGTCTGTTGAGGCTGCCATAATACAATATCATAAACTAGAGGACATATAACAACAGAAATTTATTTTTCACAGTTCTGGAGGCTGAAAGTCTAAGATCAAGCTTCCAGCAGATTCGGTGTCTGGTAAGGGCCTGTTTTCTGGTTCATAGACGGCCGTTTTCTCACTATGTCCTCACATGGTGGAAGGGGAAAAGCAGCTCTGAAAGGTCCCTGTTATGAGGGCACTAATTCCACTCATGCGCTCTGCCCTCGTGACCTAATCACCCAAAGGCCCCACCTTCAGATATCATCTCATTGGTCATTAGGTTTCAACACAGGAATTTTGGAAGGACACAAACATTCAGACCATAGCAGAACTGTATATTCAAGCCCATCTAATGCTGTGTTTTATGAATGATTTAAGGGAATTTCAAAAGTAACTTTAACTAGCTGTGACTTTGCTTTATGCACTGGCTTGAGAACATAAACCCAACAAAGACGCTCTTGCACTGTGGCATATTTGATTATTGTTTTATACTCCAGATATATGAAAATTCACTGAAGCCTCTGTTGCCTTCAATTTCTCATGGTCTCATTCCTCTTGGCATGTCCATGTGACTGCTGACTTTCTGTGGTCTGAGCTCTGGTGACACATGATTTGGAGGGAATTGTACCTTATCCAAACCCAGTCAGGGCTGCCTGGGGTTAAAAGCAGGACTGCAGAGCCTTGGAACACTCGCAGGTGTAGGGACTCTCACAAGTCAGCTTGTCCATTCTGATCATCAAATGCTCATTAAAAATATAGGTGCTAGGGTGCTGCTTCAGGAAGTTCTGGTCCTGGAGATGTGGGTGGGTCACAGGTGTATTTTTAACAAGCTCCGTAGAGGAGCCCAAAGGACCAGGTGTGGGAACTGCTAATTTACTCCACACTTCTCCCTTGGTAGCTCTAGAAGATGACCCAGCAGGTGACCAACCAGGACCAAATCCTGGGCCTTGACAACCAGTCTCACCAGTGGTTTTCAAACCCACTTTATTGATTGCTGGGGGGTTCACAGATGCCTTTGAGACTACCCTGGGAGAGAGAAATGACAACCCAGTGGGTGGCCCAAATAACAGCACTAGCCTTCTCCATGTTCAACTAGAGTCCATTTGTATATTTTATGTATTAGGCTCACATTAGATTTGGTTCCTAGAGTGAGAGCTGGCAAGAGAATAATCTTCCAATATGAAAAAAAAAAAAAAAATTAAAACTCTCAGCCCTGCATCTTGCAGTAAATCAATCCTCCAAACCCTTTCTACAAGTTTCACCTTTTCTTAAAAATCTCCAGAGGGAAGACTCCACCCTTTAAACCCACCTCAGAAGGACCTGCAAAGTATCTCCTGACCCTCACGATCATTTCTCCCATGTGCTGAGGAAGCTGCTACCTGCATGCAGCCTTGCATGCCGAGTCTCCCACAGGCTCTGCTCTGGACTGTATTGGTACCTAAATCACATCACACCTAAATCTTGCCTACTCCAGTTGAGCCCTTTCCTCCTCTGACTCTCTCCTCTGGACCCAGAGAACCACAGCTCCCCTCAGCTGCTCCAGAGCCCTCTACAGTCATGGCTACAGGTCAGATAGTGGTGAGCACCCACAGTGTGCCAGTCCCGGGACAGCGTGGCAGCTCCTTTCTGAGGGAGAAGAGAAAGGAAGGAATGTGGTCACTCACTGCCCTGACCATGGGCAGCAGTTTTCAGGGCACTTTCCCTTCTGCCTCTCTCCTGGGATGATAGGAACTATAGTTCAGACTCTTTCTCCATTGCCCAGACCTAGGGGCCTGGCTGTGAGGCATATGCTTTGAATAATCCACCAAATCAGCACAAAGTACGCAAAGGAACCGGACCTGGGTAGTAACGTCTGGCGGCCCTGGAGCTTCTTCCTCCAGGACAGAGGTGATCCTGCTCCCGACCTGGGCAGGGCTGCAGGGCAGAAATGATCAGGGCCCAGCACCCCAGCGTGGTTTTCCTTTTATGCCTCTCTTTGGGCCACAGTGTTCCGCAGCACTGCACAGTTCTCTGCACTGCCACCTCCTGGCCAAAGACAGTAGCACGCAGGGGCCTGTAGGAGTGAAGTCCAGACACCCAGACTGCAGGCTGCCACTCTCCCGGCAGCTCCCGAGAGACCCAAGGAGCATCCCTGAGAACCGTCCGCGGAGAGGACACCCACAGGCCACGGACAGGTGATGGGCAGCCTCAGCCTAAAAGCACCCCAAAACTGCCCCGGCAGAGGCAAGGATCTGTTTTCTCGTTGCATTTCTCTTTCGACCTTTTAGTTTATATTGCCCCTGCTTTCTGTTTAGATGTTTAAATTCTTGCATATTTCTGTGTGTGTGTTTAGGGTCTAATCTTCTATGTGCCATGTGTGTTTCTTATTTCCATACACAGCCCTTACTCATTACCATGCAGAATAAAATAAAAGGGATCAGCACAATGAATATAAATTATAAAATGCTAGTGAGAGACATGCTAGAGTAATAAGACACCCCCATACATTTGCCATTTGCTTATGAAACCTTTTCTCTTTGAGGGAAGGACTGAGCCCATCACTAGTTCCAGAAACTTGTTCTCTGTCATCAGGTGGTACTGATAAAAGACTCCATGTATGGAGAGGCATTTGGACTGGAGGGGAGTGGATCTGTATTCAACTAGGTCAAGTTGGAGATGCCTTCCCTAAATCCTGGCATGATTGAGCCAAAGGGTGGGGCGGGGTGGGAGTGAAAGGGTGAAGGTCGTGCAGGGGGTGGGCTTATGGTCGGTGTAAAGACCCCAGACAAGCTGCAAGGGGCTGTGCTAGCCAGCAAGCCCCCCAGATGCCCATGCCCTGATGATTCAGGATCTGTGTGCTTGAAACAGCCCCAAAACCTGCAGAGAAGATGCTGGAGCCAGGCAGTCCCTGCCATCACTCAGCCTCTCCCCTGGATGTCACTGTTGTGCTATGTGAGCAATGCTGGGGAGCACTTATGGGACCATGAAAAACCCTCCTGGAAGCAGCTGCCCCTTGGGGCTAGGGAGGCACAGTAGGGAAAGGCAGGGCCAAGCCTATTTGCAGGCAGTTAGAAGGTTGGGGCTCCATGTCCCCTGCCCAACAGTGAGGCCCCTTGATAGCATCTGCAGGTGACAGCAAGGCTTTCTGTCCTGCTGGTCCTGGGTCAGAACTGATTCTCTGGTACAAAGAGGCTGGGGTGACTGAGAGAACGGGGGTCATCTGAGCCCCCTCCTTCATGGCTCTCAGGCTCAGAGGTTCCCAAGTCAGCAGTGGGAAGGAGTGAATGGCCAACATACGTAATGGCTACGAGCACAGATGTGAATCCAGGTCCCAGCCTCACTATAAACAAGCCAGGTGAACTTGGAGAAATTTGTTTCACATCTTCAGAGCCTCAGTTTCACCAGCTACATAAAATGCAACTCCCTAGTAGCATCATTATAAGAATTGAATGAGAATACTGCACTACAACTTAATACATAGAGTGCAGCTATTATTTTAACAAGGAATTTAGAAACAGTACACAAAGAGCGATTAAAGTCCATAGCCTGGGAGGAAAATCTTGTTTCTAATCCAATCATGAAAATAAGCACAAGCCCAGAGATTAGCACAAATCAAGAGCGATTTGGCCCAAGCCTAGTGGAACCAATGCCCTCTTTTCTTTTTACATGGTTTTGGGTTTCCCCAGACGCTGGCTGCCTCTTCACAGAGCCACAGATGCATGTGTTTTGTCGGGAGGAAGCACCAAGTTTAGCCCTAAAGCAGGCAGGGGATTTTTTTTTTTTTTTTTTCCTATCTCAGTGTTGATATATTTGGAATTACTGAAAGTAGACTTAGAACATACTAAAGTAAAGCACAGGGAGAGAGCCCCAGGCAGTCTGTAGCACTGACAAATGAGAAGAGGCCAGGCCAGAATGTGCCAGCATCTCCCTTGCCCTAATAGTGGATACCAATCAAGAATTTTTTGATTCCTTTGGTTTTCTCCTCTGGCATGAGATTTTTGCATTGGCAGTTATTAGAACTTCCCGATAGGAATCACTGTGGTGTGACTTTGGGTGGCAGGAGCTAGTTTGAGCAGGGTCCCATTCCCTTTCCGTAAGTTAGGCACCAGATGTGCTGAGCTGGGAGGTATCACCCTAGGGGCCTCTTCCTTCCTCCTCTGGCATCACAGGGCCGTCCCAGTTGGGGTTCTGATGCTCATCCCCATTTCATCAGCAACCTGTAGATGATTGTGGTGCAGACTCTTCTCAGTGTTGAAATGGGTTAAAATGGGGCCACTGCACTTAGTTCAGAGTAAGTCTGGGATACAAGCGGAGAGGCCCACTTCACATTAAAGAGCCATCAAGACGCCTTACAAAATAGCTTGGGGGATGACACGCTCAGACTTGGTAAGGGCTTCCACCCATAGACAGTCAAAGAACAAACTGGGAGTAGAAGCCATCTTTTTCGTGTTATCATGCATTTGAATTTTCTGTTTTTAGGGAACACTTTTGGCGTCTTAATTGCACAATCACCGATTCAACCCATCCTTCCTCTTTCAGAGTGTCTTTGAGACTAGCGCCCCAAAAGAGGCATTGTGCCTTCACTGCAGGGCACTGGGGAGAATGGACGCGAGTATGGCTTGCTTCAGTGGGGGAAGGTGAATTGGAAAATAAGACGGGAAGCCGTGCCCGAGCAGCTGCAAAATTGTTCAGAACCATTTTCTAACTGGGTTAATTGTTCTTCCCCATGGTGCAGAGACACCTACGCCTTCAGAAGTCTGTGTTTCTTTATTGCAAGGAGCAGCCTATTAAGAGAGACAGATTGCCTGCCAGGAACAGCTGACTCCCCCTCCTCTTCCCTTTCCCTCTGTCTCGGGTCTCTCCTGCTAACACTCCTGCCCCGCAGGACAGAGCTCAAAGGACTCTCTCCCCCTCGGCATTAGCTTTATCACTGGGAAGGGTTGCCAGCGATAGGAGGCGGTGGGCAGACTCAAATCAGCTCTGCTTGAGGAGTAGGAATAATTACAAAATCTCAGGCCGTTATCCAATTACTCTGACATGTGGCCATTCTAGGGAGTTCTAACTGGATTAAGTTCATTATAAAAAGATTAGTCCTAGGATGGGGACTGTGCATAACAAAGTGAACCTTCAGAATGTGCGCTGCTGGGCCGCCAAGGACTTTGGGGGTAAAACCAAGTGAATGGCTTTGTTTATTGAATTACTGCTTAGGGATTCACCAAGGAGTTTTGTTCAGATAGAGTTTGTGGCTTAAAGCAACTGTCAGCAGTTTCCTGTTTGTTTTCCTTTTTTCAACACTATTCTTCAATGCCATTGTAGTTATTGTCAAAGCACTAATCCGAGATGTTTGTCCTTAATGTTCTGTGTGAGCGTGGAGGTGAGAGTATTGATCAAAATGGATCTGAGACAACGCAGAGCTCATATGTTACTCATGCACTGTGTGTATATGTGCACATATAGAAAGTGTGCTCATTTAATACCTGGCATTAGCATAATGCTTCATAGCTTTACAAAGCATTTTCACATTTCTCTTTTGACCCACCTGGAATGCCTTGGGATAAATAGGTATTATTATAAGGATTTTACAGGTAATGAAACTGAGACTCAGAGAGGTTAATCTGTGGTTACCCAGCTAGATAGTCCCAGAACAGAGGTTACTACTTAGACCTGCTCTCCCTAGCCTAGCATTCTACAAACATGTGAACTCAGTTTACACATGTATTTTACACACTAAGTATGTGTTCAGCTTATGACAGTTGGCTATTTGTATTAAACAAGTTAGTTGAGATCAATTTTCTTCCTCTATTTGCCATAAGAATTATATCAGATATCAGTTCTGAACAACTAATTTACTTGCTACTTTCTTATTTTTGAACTCAGGAAAATTTTATATGCAGAAAACATCATGGAGCTGTTCTTTGGGGGTTATCCCAAACCATTCTTCTGGTATATTCACTAGAGTTTGTCCCTCTTTGGGGAAACTGATCATCATTTCACCTTCCTAGAATAATTGCTCAAGCTCTTTTTCAGGATCCTGGGATTAGGGGCATAGATATTAGGGTCAGTGGAAAGATGTAAATTACCAATCAATCTCTTATAATTTCACTTAGCCTGACTGATTTTCTTGGGCCCCAAACTCTCCCTGGGTGAGCTAATAAGAATTAAAACTCTAAACATATAAATCTGAGCTCTAGATGTTTCTTAGGATCAGCAGCGCCTCCATGTCCTCCTCCTAAGCCCATTGTAGACATTGCTAACGGATCATAACACACTTTCTACTCAGCTTGAGCATGGACTTCCAATACATCTCAAAACAAACCTATAAGCAGCCACCACCAAGAGTCAGGAATTGACTAGCAAAATGACATCTTTTTACCATTCCGATCCTAGACTCCAGTGACCCCACAAACTTCAGAGGCCTTGAGAGGTACAACCAGACCAGCTAGCCAGTTAGTACCAATAGGTCCCATCTTTACGGCCCTGTTTGGTGATCAGCAATTCAGGATACCCAGAGAAGGTCAAGGAGAATGTGTAATGATTTAAAAGGCTTTAGATTTAGTAAGTGAATATATTCAGACTACAATTACAGTAAAGATTAGGGCAGAAGCCAGTTTGCCAGAAAAGAAACAAGGTTTGTGTGTAAGTGTATTGCTGAAGACCAATGATTCTATCTATCCCGTCTTACCCAAAAAGAAATACACATAGATATATTTTGTACAAATTTTTACTCCCTAAAGCACATCTTGCTTATAGACCAAGGTTAGAAACAAGCAAACAAACAATATAAACTGTTGAAGAAGTATAGTCAGGATTCTCATTTGCAAATAATAAACTCTAATTCAAGATGGCCTTTAAAAAAAGGAAAAGGAAGGGCCAGCCCGTGGCTCACTTGGGTGAGCATGGTGCTGACAACACCAAGTCAAGGGTTAAGATCCCCTTACCAGTCATCTTTTAAAAAGAAAAAAAAAAGGGAAAAGGAAATTTTTTGGCTTATGAAACTAAAAACTCAAAGGCTTCAGGCAAGGCCAGATCTAGTGGCTCAATAATGTCATAGGGACTTTTTCTACATGGTGGCAACCAGCATTTTTACATTTACCTCTTCAGCATGGAATTTGGCAGAAAAAGGAGCTGCTTTTCTTAACAGTTCCTGTAAAAGTTCTGGAACTTATTCTCATTGGGCCTAGCTTGGTCCTGTGCACATCCCTAAACCAATCGCTGCTGTTGGGGGATGCACTGTTCAGATTGGCCAGGCCTGGGTCATGTGGTCTCCCTGGCATCTAGCCTGGCCCCGCCCCTCCCCTCCTCCACCTCCACTCCCCACCTCCCCTCCAATCCCCTCCCTTCTCCCCTCCCCAAACCACTTACACGGAAAATGATGCAGATGTGATGGACTGGAGGGAAAGTCAGCAACCTCTCAATTGACTGCTTGCTATGTACTAGACTCATTGCTAGGTGCGAAAAGGAGACATTACAAATGGGTCCAAAGCTTAGCAGTGTACAGACTCTTTTCCTATAAATAATCTTATTTGACCCTGACAGTCACCATGAGGTAGGTATTTTTATTATCTCCATTATACAGGTGAGGGAAGTTATGTTCAGTGGTCCTCTATAACCCACTCAAATAGACCTGGCACTTGACCTTCTGTTTGTCCAATTCCAAATGCTGTACCCTTTCCATGAGCCTTTTGCCAGGATGGGTGAGAATATCAACATGAAAAATTTACATTCCTCACTCAGTTACTTGAAGGAGGCAAGTCAGAGACTGGATGTCCGTTTCTCCATCTAGAAACAAGTCTTGAACCCCAAATTTACAGTAAGAACAACTGCATCCCCCACTATTACAAGTTCTTCAGCACTTGGATACAGTGTAGAAAGAAGTGCAGCTACAGTTCATTGAACACTTACTATATGCCAGGCACTGGCTAAGCATGTTACAAAGAATATCCCATCGAATGCTAAAAACAACCCTATGAAATAGCACATCTTATCCCTCTTAGGTGAGAAAAGGAAGTCTTGGAAGGATGAAGGGAGCTAACGCAGGTAGTATATGGAGGCAATTTGAATGCTGTTCTAACTCACACTCTGCTATTCTTCCTGCCTAGAGATCGATGGGCCTAATGTCTCTGATTTCAGCCACTGACCAGTTAGAAAACTGGGTAGAGATGGGAGACAAGAGAGGCATCAATCTCAGACTTTGTGAGAGCCCAGAAAAAGTGGAAGAAAATTAGATTTTAGACAAATTCCTGGTGATTCAAGAGGCCTCTGACCAAAATAATGAGAAACAAATAAGCAGGCAGGCTACAGGGTAAAACAAGAGTATCGTCTTTCAAAGGTTTCCAAAAGTTAAAATTGACTAGGTTTTAATTGCCCAAGCCCCGTGGGCTAGTTTGCTTTCATACGTGAGTCTTGCATTTCACTTGCTCCTATAACTCACTCAGGAATGACAGCAGTCCCACGGGATCCTGAGTGGTTCCATCTGGAGAGACGAGCAGGCCAGCCAGGGCTTCACTTAAACACGGTGCACACACCCTCCTGCTCGTAACCCTGTCCTTTGCCACGTCTGGTTGTTGCAGATTGGCATTTTCACATCGTTTATGCTTTTCAAGGTACACATCTCATGACAACACTGGCAGTTTTCAATTTATTAGGCTTATTAGCAAATAAAACTGTCCAGAAAAGCACAGATTTGATATCTGGAAGATTCATTCCAGGATTGATTTAATGCAACCTGCCTAGTGGTTTATTTCACATCTCCAGGTTGGGACTAAATCATCCTCATCTTGTGCATACCCTTAATATGATGGTTGGTGTTTGCAAAATAGGCCAGGCTATAAAAGAATCTGAAGACTCTAGTTGCTTCCAATGTTTTTTTGCTTTTTTTTTTTTTTCTTTAAACAGAGATGATAAAGATGCTTTATAACTTTATGTGTCTAGGAGATTCTGTGTTTTTTCTTTTTTTTTCTCCATTTTTGCTCTCAGCGATGTTGTTTGAATAGAAATAGTGGGAAATATATTCAGAGATGTGGGCCTTCTTAACTGTTGATTTGCAGCCATGGGAAATCACCTGCTTTCTCTGGAATCACTACTCTGCACAAAAGACTAGTGACATCTGGCATTCAATATGACAAACTATGGAAGCACCATCCAGAAACAGTCCATCATTTTTTCTTCTTATTCTTAAGCCTCAAGCTACCATCATACTTTTTCAAGATAAAGACTAGAACAGAGCAAACCTGTTATTACCAAACTGGCCAATGGCACTTACCAAGGGCTATTACCCTCTGTTAGCATTTATCACCCGCATCTCATTTGACACTTATCATTTATAGCCTGACAGTTTTATCTATCTTTCATTTTATCCTCCCCCACTGTGTTACCATCTGCCAAGAACCTGGGCCCTAGAGTTAGCCAAATCCAGTTCAAATCCCACCTCTACCATTTACTACCTGGGTAACCATGGCTGTATATCTTACCCCCTAAGCTGTTCGCTCATTTTTAAAATAAGATTAGGATACCAAGGAGCACCATGTACAGAATATGCCCTTTTCTTTAGTATTGAAATGGTTCTGCATGTAAAATATGGGGTGATTACCTGTTTATTTTTAAATTCTAAATAAATTATCTGAGGAAAAAAATAGGATAATAGTATTAAATTTAAGCAGTGTATGAAAAATCTTTAACACAGTATCAGACACACAGAAAGTGCTCAATAAGTGGTAGCTGCTGTTATTGTGATTAAGACAAGGATAATAATACTAATAGCATAAAACATGGTCTTAAGTGTTACTTTCTATTCTGTATACCAAAGTGCCTTGTATAAAAGCGGATAACATGCATCCATGAAAAATATTGATTGTAGAACTTTAAGAAAAAAAAAAATCCATTTTGTTGCACTTAAAAATTCTATATATCCAAAAGTAAAGTTGTGACCAATAAAGATGCTTAAGGAAGCTTATTTTGTAGAAGGAGAGCTCTTAAAGTTTTTGAGTATGATTTAATGCTTGATTTTTCTAGCAAATTGTATCTCCCTCTATCTTGGTTGCATTTTTAAATTGTTTAGCCAAGCCTTCCCACAGAATATACTTAGATCACCTTAAGCCTTTCTGAGTTAGCAAAAATTCCAAATTTCTATAGTATGAGATTCCAGAAGTTTTACTGTATTCCTGGGAGATATAGGCTCACCAGACAGCAGTACAAGCCAGAATTCCTGATCCAAGTACACATTCGTACTTTCCTCCATTACCTATTTCAATGTAGTAAGTCAGGGGCCAGGTGAGGCTGGCTTCCCGTAGTAAAATGTGCCCAAGTTCAGCAGTAATATCTGAAGACTCCCCCTCTTCACCAGTCATAGCCGTGACTCTCACCAACTCTAGACTCACCCAAGTGCTTGTGTCTGGCCTGCTGCTGCTTTGTCTACCTTGAGTTCTCCTTTATTCTGTATTTCTGCTCTCTTGCATGCTTCCTTCTAGGTGTTGCCTACAGGGTTTTATACACCAGTCATGATGTTTTTCCGTGTCATTGTCCTGCTATGGATCTGTAGGTATATCATGACTTCCATTTTGAGCAAATATCTCTGTGTTCCAAATTGGAGTTGATTGGTTTCTGTTACAATTCTTGCATAGAGAAGGGAATAAAGCAGAAGTAAAGGGTGATTAAAAATCAAATCATAGTGTCTAAATACCCCGTAAGAGTTCTTTTAAGTTTCAATACCCATTTATCAAGATTTATTCTAGAACATGACAATACCATGATCATTATCCACAGCAGCAGCAGCAGCAGCAGCACAATCATGCAACCTTTTATCACTTACTGGATACCAGGCAAAACACTAAGCATTTTATACATCTGTCTCACCTATTTCCTGTTTAAATGCCCCTTTCACACACTAATGTCTGGAATTAGAATCAAACATTCTCTACAAAAGTTAGAAATCCAGCCATACTGTTAAACTTCATCCATGCTAGCAGTGAAATGCTGGCAGGTTTTTATTTGGGGTTGGGGGTGCTTGTTTGCCTAGTGTTTAGCCAGAATATGTTCCTTACCTCATATTCTCTCATTGTGGACAGACCACAGCAGATTCTATGTGTTAGAAGTTCATCCTTCCTTCAAGTAGTTTACTCCCACCTGTCATAAAATGGTTGTGATGTATCAGTATGTTAGAAAAAGGATTTATTGCAATATTCAGGGGGAAAAGAATGTAATAAATATACAGATCCACAGAATCCACCATGGGGAGGGAGCCCCCAAGATTTGTGACTGTATCATATACCCTTGCATTCCAGAAGTGAGAAGCTCCATCTAAGGTGTTTCTGATATCAGAAACGTTAGTGGGCATCTGAGGATTTACTTTGGGGAGGGGGGAGGAATACGAATAATAATTATAACTGCTATCATTTACTAGAGTCTTTCATATATCAGGCGCTGTGCTAGACATGACTCTTCATTCTAATCCTTAAAAAAAAAAAAAAAAAAGGTAGTTGTCAATGCAGGTTGAGCATCCCTAATCTGAAATCTGAAGTGCTCCAAAATTCAAAACTTTTTGAGCACCAAAAGGACACTCAAAGGAAATGCTCACTGGAGCATGTTGGATTTCAGATTTCATATAGGGATGCTCAACTGGTATGCATTCTGCAAATATTCCAAAATCTGAAAAAAATATGAAATCTGAAACACTTCTAATAGCAAGCATTTTGGATAAGGTATATTCAACTCATATCCCCATTTCTCAGAAAAGAAAGCTGTGGGGAATGGAGAGCTGTATGACTCACCCAAGGTCACACAAGTAATGAGCGGCCGATCTGGGACTCTCATCCGTGACTGTGATCTTCCTCCCCAATCCCACTTCTAGTGTTCCAGGCACAGAGAATGCCAGACCTTCTCACTCAGCTGCACAAGGCTGATGTCACCTAGGTACCACCTTCCCCGTACCCCAACTCCATATATCCAGTCAGTCTAGTTGATTGCACTTCCTAAATGTATACTCGATCCACTTCATCCTTCCCCACTGCCACCCTCCAAGGCCAGGCTGCCTCCGCCTTTTGCCTGGACTGCTACCTCCTCAATGATCTCTCCTCCTTCATTCTGCTCTGTGTCTAATTCATTGTCCACAGGCTGGGTGTCTCTCTTCCTAAATGCATGTCTGATCCTTCAGTCTCCTGCTTACAACACTTTCTCTTAGAGTAGAAATTAAAATCTTCCCACATGGCCTACAGGGCTCTACACAATTTGACCCCATCTTGCCCCCTTGGCCTCTGCGCTACAGACACACTGACCTTCTCCCCATCCCTCCAGTATGCTGGACTCCTTCCTACCCCAAAACCTCTTGTGAGCTTGTTTCCAGCTCCGTGTGGTTGAGTCCTACCCATTCTTCAAACCCCAGCTTGGTTGTCGCTTCCTCCAGGAAGCCTTCTCTGGCTGTGCCCCTGCCCCCTTATACACAGCTATGTGTGATAAACTCACTTTCGTTGTACTAAGCCCAGTTATAATTAAAGAGCTACTTTAGTTGTTTAATCCCTAAGTACCTCCACCAAACCTGAAGCTCAAGAGAGCAGGCTACCTCTGTAGCCCCAGTTCCTAGTACAGGACAAGCACATAGTAGGTGCTTAGTAAACACAGGTTGATTAACTAAATAATAAAATGATTCCAATGCCCCCTCCTTTTGCTGAATACCACCCCGCATCCATTGAGGATAAGTGTCAGCGGGTCACTCAGCCTGGGAACGTGGACTTACAGAAAGTCATAGGATATGGAAAGCTGTGCTGTTTAATATTCCAGCATAATGTTAGCTGTTCATATAGTTACTTTTGTCTCTCCCGGGGGCATTCATTCTTTCTGGGCAGATGCTGTGGCTTGGGAGGTCTTTCAATGACACTTGCTTTGAGTGGAAAGGCTGTGGTCCGGGAAGGCATGTGGATGAGCGGGCCCCGTGCTTGGTCTTGGCCTAAGGGTTGTTGGTTTCCCATCCACAAGTAATAGGATCCAAGTACCTTAGTGCCACAAGGCAGCTTTGGTTGGAGTCTCTTTTCTCTGCTTCACTAATTTCACATCCACGTGGTCCTCCCTAGGCTAGCGTCCTTAATTGGGTAGGGAAAACTAATTGTAACTAGGGAATTCCAGAGCCTTTATTTGGTAGGTCACGTTCATTTTATTGTTGGAAATGTTGCTTTCAGTCCAATGAGTTTTTTTAGTTGCCAGAGAAATATAAATAGATTTGCTGCTTTAATGTTTGCCATCTTGGAAAGAATATTCTTTAAACAAAAATCAGACACAAATACAAAGAATGTTTCTCAAAGGAACCACACCACAGTTGTCTGTGAGCGCTGTGATGGGATTGCTCCGAATCTCTCCAAGGCCCTGGGAGCTCAGAACAGAATGTCATGATTTGTGCTGAAACTCTCTTTCCTTGCTACTCATCGTAATCCTATACATTTCTATTTATGAAAACACCATGAAAGCTGAAACGCACTCAAACTTTTGGCCGGGAGTTAGAGGCATGTGTAGACCCAACAGGCTTTTCTATTTAGAAAGATCTTTTCATCAGTATGGCACTGCAACATAAAAATGGTCAGTTAACAAATTCTTATGGAGGTGATGTGAGAGAATTAAAACAAAGGAATGAGCAAACATACCAAAACAACAGAGTGGAGGCTGCACCCCCTGACTTTCAGAAAGGTACTCTGTAGTTGTTAAGATAGAACCCAGAGCTAACCAGGGTAGGAGCAGATGATCCCTATAGGCCAATGAAGTCAGGGAAGGCTTCCTGGAGGGAGTGTGGCCGGAGAGGCCCTAATGCACAGTGTGGTGGTTCCAATTTCAGGACCAGGAGGGAGATGACCTGAGTCTCAATCCCAACTTCACCGCTTTTAGTGTGTGACCTTCGACAAATGATCCTCTCTGAGTCTCAACTTTTCATCTGCAAAATTAGGGTAATACCTGCTTTATAGGGTCATTATTCTTTTTTGCTGTTTTGTTTTTAAAGACGTATGAGATAATGTACATAAAGCATTTAGGATAATGCCTGGCCCACAATAAGTGCTCAAGAATAATTAGCCATTATTAGTTGTTGTTGTTGTTGTTGTTGGCTCTTTCTCCTCCTGAAACACTCTTCTCCAGTCTCAAGGGCAGACTTTGCTCTTCGTTCAGAATTGAACTTGAATGTCAATTCTGGTAGAAGCCTGCCCCCATCCCGTGCACTCCCGCAGCCTCCTGCCTTCCCCATCATCCCAGTGTGCTAGCAGCCTGTCTCTCCCACCAGCCTGACATCTCCTGAAGGCAGACTCTGTCACGTTGACCTCTACTTCTTCCCACAATAGGGTCAATCATTATTAGTTGAATGAATGAATGAATGAGTAAATGAATTAGCTATTCCTATTTTTGTCTTTTCACTCCCTGCAGAGAAAATGTGAATCAAGGAGTGGGTCATTTAAAGACTGGCTGCTTAAGTAGAATCCCAACCAGCAGGAAGAAAAAGCAGGCTTGGGTGGCTCAAAATCATCAGTCTGTTCAGCTCTCCAGTCTCTTGCCTCAAGCAGAAGCTTCCAATAGGTTGATTGTTCCTCTTGGGAGCTGTTGGCAGGTGATTATTGCTGCGCCATCTGCCAGGAGGGCTTGCCCACCTCGGCAAATGGGTGTCTTTTTGCAGAAGTCCCGGTGGGCTTCCAGGACGCGAATTGAGCCCATCGCTCCCTAAAGAACATGGCAGTTTGTGTATTTGTCACAACTCCAGAGTGACTATTTATTGCCTGTTAGAGCAGAATGCAAGCTCCTGGTCAGAAAGGGAGGGAATAGAGCAAGCAACACCAGTGCAGCACCATGCTCAATAAATATTAGTTGAATAATAAATGAAGGAGGAACTCCTTGTTGCCCCTCTTCCCACCCTACGTGCCATTCAGCCCATCCTAGCCAGGTTCATCTTCTTAGATCATCTCTATTACCACATCACTCTTCCACTGTAAGATCTTCCTGCCTTTTATTGCTTATTCAGTAAAATCCAAACTCTCCTGTTTGGCTTTTGGTGACCTCCAGGGTCTGGCCCCAGATTACCCGTGTTGTTTTCTCTCTTACTCTTTACCCACATCAATGCTTTGGAGCCAGCAACCCTGGACTCAAGTCCTGGCTCCAGCTCTTACTAAAGATGCTTTTATAGGGAGGAACCCAGCTCTTTGGAGCCTCAGTTTCCCTGAAAAGAGCATCACGATCCTCCTCTGGCTGTTTTAAGAATTAGCTGAGAGAATGGTCAGAAACCCTTAGTGGACTGGAAAGTCCTTTCCAATATGCTAATGATTATTAAATACTCTCAACCTCAGCCCAATTATTCTATTTAACCACCCCCTGCACATTTTAGCCTTGTGTCTTTGTTTATGCTGTATTCTCTCCTATCCTGCAAAGTTCTCTTTGTCCATTGATAATGAATATTGTTCATCTCTCTAAGCTGACAGTTCTCTCACTCTGCCCAGTATGCTTGCCAGTATTATTCATGTGGCAACCTTGATTATAGCGTAAGCTTCTAAGCAAGGACTACATCTTGTAACAATAGCTGCTGTTGATTGAGCTCGTACTATGGGCCAGGCTACCACATAGGTTATGCATGTCGCACAGTATTTGACTCCAAGGGGCGCTACTCAAATTGTGATTGTAATCGTGCACCCAAGCCTTTACATGCACGGTGTGGTTTAGATGTGCATTTCCTCATTTAATTCTCACAACGGCCATGTGGGGCAGGCATCTCCATTTTACAGATATGGAAACAGAGTCAGAGAGGGTAAGAATTTGGCCACAGGTCACACATTTAGGATGTGGAGTTGCTGGGCTCTTACTCCAGGTCTGTTTCCTTCGAAATTCATTGGCCACCTACTCAGCTTTCCCACAGGGTGTCCCTGGGCGGTTGCTTATCTACCTTGCACATGCGCAGTGATTGGCTGAGGTGAGTACACTAGGGCTTTGCTGTCTGTGAGAAATTTTGCCAGCCAAGAAAGCAGGGACTACTGTGCCCCCTATTCTTTCTGCCTCCTTAGAAGGAGGGGGCCCAGGAAAAGAGAGAAGTTACAGAGAAACCCATAACAAGTGTGTATTTTTTTCTTCTTCCCTGTTCTTATCCGTTCCAGAAGAATGACTTGAAAATATGTGGTGCCTTCTACCAAAAAGAAAAGTGTCAGGAATGTGGGAGGAGTTGGGATTTGGGGCTGAATTGGGAGAAATCATCCAAACAGGTCCTGGCCGCCTGCCTGGAAGCACGTGGCATGCAGCAGCCATGTTCCCCGGCAGCAGACAGCCTCCCCTCTCTCCACTACTCTGTGGTTCTCAGTGATACAGCGTGGTCCTGATTCTACCACATTTGAAACCACCAGTCACCACCATCCCATCCAGAGCATCGTGGTGGCTACAGGCCTGGCAAACAGGCGGGGTTCACGACAGAGGGAGGCAGATTCCCTCTCCACAGTTCTGTCGCTCAGAGTGGAAGTGTCAAGGAGCGTGTTTAAAGTCTGGCTGCAGCTCTTGGGTGCGCTGTAAAAACATCTGCAGGGAGCTATAAAAGCACATGTTGCAGAGGGAAGCTCCAGGAGTCATCTCAGGCTAGACCATCCCGGGCATTTCTTCCTGTGTAGTGGCAGGTGCCAAGAGACAGCTCACCATAAACCTACCTGCCACAAGTCACTGCCTTAGTCACCAACACACACTCAGCACAATGTAGGGGCAGAGCGACTGAAGCCAGAAGCTGGGCTGCAGCCCTGAGATTGACTGACCATCCAGTGGCACCCACGGCACCCAGCCTGGGTCTCATCCTCTTATATATGCTCTTAGAACATGCTATCCCTTTCTTCCTTTGAGACTTGAGATTTTTGTGGAGGTGCAGATGGGGTAAAGTTTTCTCTCCCCCTTCAACCTTAGGCTCAGAGATGCCAGAAACCATGTCTTTATTTTGCTCATCCCTGTATCCCCGGATCCTCCCACAGTGTCTGGCACATAGTAGATGTACGATAATATTTACATGTAGGTGGTGGGCAGGTGGGTGGATAGGTGGATGGATGGATGGATGGATGGATGGGTCAGTCAATCATTTGTTATTCCACATCCCTCATTTTGCAGATTTTTTTTTTCTGACAAGGCAGTTGACAGGTAAGAGGCAGTCTGAACTCCTTACATAACATAGGAGAATAGGGAAATGAAATTAAATGTGGTCCTGAAAAGGTTCTTTTTCAGGAACCTTTTAAGCAGCTGTTCTGACTTTCGCTAGGGAGTTTGATCTATGCCTTTGTTTACTTCCTGCCAAATCATGGGCAAAACCAGTAAGGCAATTAGAGAGAGTCCCCCAGGTTTTCCCTGACAGGGACACGGAGGACAATGGGCCTGGACTGGTTGTTAGCAGTCACTCAGGTGATGGTACTTGCAGAGGGAGGTGGCAGTGTTGTCAGACCTGTGAGATTCCAGGAGGCTTTGCAGGCTCTTGCTGGATTTGCAGCATTTATCCTCTGAAATAGGATGTTTCATCTTCGATGGACCCAAAAGCCCACAAGTTTATTGTCCAGGAGGCACATTGCTCATGACATGCAGCACCATGAAACAGGACAAAGGACTCGGTGTCCTGGGTGGATAAGGCCTCTGGGGAACTCCTACTTGGAGAATTTCCAGAACTGGAGCTTAGCTTCTCCTGTGAACTGAGCTGTAGGTGTCAGCTGCCAACCCCTCTCCACGGTTCTGTTTCTAGACATGACGGGGGAGGAGCACAGTGCCCCAGACTTCCTTATTAATCATTATAATTGCAGTACAGTGCTCAGGGTTTGTACTTACTGAACACCTTTATGTGCCTGATGCTAAGCTCAGCCCCCTGGGTGCCTTACTTCCTGATAGCCCCCACACCTCTAATCCAGTAGAAATAGTTACTGTCTCCACTGTTCAGAAGGGAACAGTGAGGCTATCAGAGGTTCGAGTGACTTGTTCACACTTGCTCAGCTAGAAGTGGCAGGGTCCAGATTGGAAAGCAGATTGCCTGACCTCAGAGCCTCAAACAAGAAACATTCAGCCTCCAAGTGTGTCTGCCTGTTTTATTGTTGGCTTAAATATGCACCTGTTTCCTTGTCCTGCCTGTGTAGAGAAAATTTACAAGAGTTTCATCTCCATGCTGATGGCCCCCCATGCAGTGGGTGGTTCTCCCACTTTCCTGCCATCTTTTCTTTAGGTAAAGACACAGGCCATGGGTTCTCAAAGCTGTGAGAGGTAAGAATCGCTGGGGAGCACTTACATTCCCAGTTCTCACCCCTGAAGGTGCAGTTTCATCTGGGGAGGAGTGCCAGGAATCTGTTCTTTCTCTGCTCCCCAGCAATGCAGGAGGGCCCCCTCCCCCACCTGTGTAACACTGACCAGCACCTCACTTCTCTGTCCTGGGAGTGACTTGTGCTACAGCTGCCTGGGCTCCTGTAAGCCTGCCTTCCTGAAGTGTGGACACTTGGCTGAAAGATGGATGTGGTCCCCAAAGAAGGACACCCCACAAAAGAGCCTGACTGTGAGGTAGCATCTGCCTTTCCGGCAGTGGAGGCCAACCCAGGCCTTTCCCAGTTGCCCGCACATATTCTACAGCAACTTCTTCCAGCTGCAGCCCAAGAGCCAGTGTGAATTATTTGGACAGTCTTTCCATGCATTTCTCTTCCCCACAGGTGCTAGGTTTTATTTGTCTGTTCATGTACAAATAGACTTCTCAGTTCGACTTCAGATAAATAACCTGCCAGTCAGTAGAGACAGTTATCCCTCCAGATTAACTGGGGAAAGTTTTAATCCCAACATGTTTCATTTCCAGTGGTACAGAATTAATCTTCTCTTTCTACTCTTCTCTGACCCATGCTGACCCTGATCCCCGAGTATGCCTTGGTTTGAATCCTGACATTGCCAATGTGTAGTTGCCGACACATCTTTGGATCGGCTGGTTAACTGCCCTGTGACTCAGTTTCCTCATCTGTATGATGAAGGTCGTGATAGCACCTACTCATGGGATTGTCACAGTGATTGAATGATTTAAATCACATAAAATAAAATGTTTAACACAGTGTTCGACACATAGTAAGCCCTCAATAAAGATAGCTATTCCCATTATAACAATAGCAACAATAATAATAATTCTTAATATTATTATTACTGGACATTTGGTGGAGTTGGGAAGCACTTGCTGGTGTAGCCTTGAGCAAGTGACTCAAACTCTACTAGCCTCAGTTTCCTCATCTAAGAAATGGACACAACTAGAGTATCTAACTCATAAAGTTGTTGGTGCGGATTGAGTGAGTTCATAGAAATGTGCCTGGCAATAAGTGCTCACCAGGTATTAGCTATTATATTGTTATTCTTCTCAATATTTTGACAATTAGTTCTTATTTATTACTGGGTCTGGGCTAATCGTAAGTAAGCTAATGGAAAGAGTCTTATGCTAAGAGTCAGAGGCCCGTGTGCCATTGACTAGCTCAGGGACTTTGGGCAGAGGTGCTTGGATTATCTCACCCTAGGTTACTATCTCCATCCACAACATGCTGCTCATTTCCCAGCTTTCTGCTAGAAATATTATGAAGAGAAAATGGGAGAATAGGTGTGAAAGTGCTTTGGCTCTAAAAGTGCTATTTTAAGTAAAGTAGTACCTAAAATATTAATGTTCAAATGCTTTTTTAAAAGTTTTTTTAAATCCTCCAAAAAAGAATGTAGAATGTCAAACACTAGAGATATTTTTAAATGTGTTCAGTATTTTCTCCTTCTAGAAAGACTTGACAATACACAAGGGGGCCAGGTTTCCAAGCAGAGGGAGGGAAGGGGGCAGATATGATATACACAGCAGCCTCCGTTACCTGATTTTGGCCTTGGCCTTGAATCCAGTGCTTGCCAGAGGTCTTCAAGGGACACCAGAGTAGTATGACATCAGGGAGTCATTCTTTAAACCAGTGTTTTATGAGGAATGATAGTCATACTTTTAAGGGTACATGGAAGAACTTTTTAAAATTTAATTATTCATTTAATTTAATATGTAAGAGAGGAAAATATAACTAGCACATTAAACTCTTGATTTTTACCAACATTATTATTATTATTTCTCTTTGAATAATTTTAAAGTATGAGCTAATTTAAAAGTAAGTATGTTAAGTAAATATGACAAAAATCTTGAAGGTAAAAAAAGAAAATGGCAAAAGTTTGGAAGATGCCCCGTTAAACAAACCTTTAATGAGCACCTATTATTTGTCCAGCACTCTTCTGGGTGCTAGAAAGGTAACAGTTAATAATGTGTGATCCGTGGCTTGAAGGTCTCCATCTGGTGTGATAAATAGCCACGTCCGTGCTAACTGTAAGGCAATGTGATATGGTAGGTGGTGGGCTGGCAGTTCAATAAAGTGCAAACTAAACCAGATAAAGAAGGGACCCATTCTGCAAGGGCAGTAGAAGCAGGCTTGGGAGAGGAAATGACCTTTGGACTGGGTGCTGAACATGCCTTGGTCATATGGTTAATCATAGGCACTCAATCCTGCAGTATTTAATAAGATGTAACGTCCCTGCGTGACTGAGCTTACATTCTTGCAGGTAAGACAGGGAACATCTCAATGGTCAATGGAACATGTGACACGATTGCAAGTTTTGATACGAGTCATGAAGGAAACAAGCCGCAGAGCAAGGACAGGGCTGTGCTGTGGTAGAGCCACTCAAGAAGACAGTCTGAGCAAAGCCCCAGAGGCATGAAAGGGCCTGGTGAGGTTCAGAAATGGCTATCAGTTATCACAGGGAGAATCCGGGTGGGGTGGGGGATGGGGGGTGGACAGTCCCAGCACCTGTGGTCCTGTGGTCCTGAAAGCAGCAGGTTGGAGCCTAGGGGTCTAAGGCACTGAATGCCACACCGGATACCTTGGATTTTATATATTTTTTAATTGTGGTAAGATATATATAACATGATATTTACCATCTTGACCATCTTTAAGTGTACAGTTCTGTACTGTCAAGTGTATTTACACTGTTGTATAACCAATCTCCAGAACTCTCCATCTTGCAAAACTGAAAGTCTGTGCCCATTAAACAACAACGCCCCATTCCCTCCCATCCCCCCGACCCTGGTAACCATCATTCGACTTTTGTCTCTGTGACTTTGACTATTCTAGGTACCTCAAATTCTAGGTACCTTTAAGTGGAATGTTGCAGTATTTGTCTTTTTGTGACTGGCTTATTTCATTTAGCATAATGTCCTCGAGGTTCTACACATGTTACAGCATGTGTCACAATTTCCTTCTTTTTTTAAGGCTGAATAATATTCCATTGCATGTACATAGCACATTTCATTTATCCATTTAACTATCATTGTCCAGTGATCTGATTCCATCTTTTGGCTATTGTGAATAATGCTGTAGTGGGTGTACAAATAGCTTTTCAAGACCATGCTCTCAGTTCTTTTGAGTATATACCCAGAAGTAGAATTGCTAGATTATATGGTAATTTTATTTTTAACTTTTGAGGAACCACCATATCGTTTTCCATAGTGACTTTACTGTCTTCCTTTCCCACCAACAGTACATAAGGGTTCCGATTTCACCACATCCTCCTCAACACTTGTTTTTTCCTGTTTTTTCAGTAGTAGTCATCTTAATGGGTGTAAGGTGGTATCTCATTGTAGTTTTGATTTGTATTTCCCTAATGATTAGTGATATTGAGCACCTTTTCATGTGCTTGTTGGCCATTTATACATCTTCTTTGGAGAAAAATCTATTCAAGTCCTTTGCCCATTTTTTAATCAAGTTGTTTTGTTGTTGAGTGGAATTTATCTTTTAAGCAATGACAAGCTAAAGGATTTTTAAGAAGGGCTTTAACACCATTAGATCCAGATTGTAGAAATAGAGGTCTGGCAGCAGAAAAGATTAATTGGATGGTAAAAACACAAAACAGGGCTCCCCACAGGGAGTTGGCTTTGCAATGGTTCAGTTGAGAAATGATGAGAGACGGAACCAAGGCAGTGGTGATGACTAACTGAATAATTAATAATTACTGTCTACTCACTCCTGAAAACTGTAGTCCCTCTCATTGGAGATATATGTTCTCTTCTAGAGAAATGAACTCCTTCTCAGGACCTCAAATGCACAGCTCCCCCCACAGCTGGGTAGACAGACTCAGCCTTCCTGCTCTTTGGGAACTATGGCTTGTAGTTTTATGGCTATCCTGAATTCCAAGTCACTGCTCCCCAGAGAAAAGCACTGTTGTCACTGAACATCGTGTTGGATGAAAACATGTCCTCGGCAGATCACTTTCTGAATGGTGAGATACTAAAACAGCTGGTGGAGATTCCAGGATTCTGCCCAACCAGGTTCACTGACTGACCCTTGTTAGCTGACTTTTTGTCAGTTTTCCAGTATCTGTCTGGGCTCTGAAATGTGTCATTTTGGCACTAAAAAGACTGAGACCTCACTTGTTACTGCCTTTAAAAGATAACAATTGGCATTCTCTGTCCTTTTATTGGAAAAAGCAATGGGGCTTAGAGTTGGCAAAACTGGACTTGACTTTAGGATTGTGCACTTCACCCTCGGAAACTCAGCTTCTGCTTCTATAAAATCAAGGAAACAGCCCGTATTTTTTTTTTTTTTTTGTAAGGCAGAAACTACAGATTGCCTACTCATCATCCAGTCAACATCTTCCTTGTCTACCTTCTTGTCCTGCAGAGATGGGAAAGCTAAAAATGACAGTCCCCAGATTCCCTTGCAGCCAGGGCTCTGGATGTGATTTAATATCTGTCCTCTGATGCACTTGTACAAGACTGGAATCCAGAACTGAGTCAGGTGGAAGAGAAGAGGCTTGCCAGGGATCCATCTTGCTAGTGTGGATCACATAGGCATGGCATGGCTCTGGAGCCAACAGTTCTGGATGTAGCTTCCGAATCCCCACATCGTAGCTAAGATGTTCTGATTCTGGAAACAGCAGCTGGGGCAGCAGTTTCCTGCTTGCCTAGCTTGTGCATAGTAGCAGCAACCTGGTGGGTCGGTTCTACAGTATTGTTCCTGCAAGTTACTCCCAGAGGTATACCCTGGAACCTGTGTCTCTGGCCCATTCAGCAAATTTATAAGCATCTGATCCCTTTTGCTGCGAAATTGACACATGCTTACAAAATTGTTGGACTTCCTGCTTAAACTATCTATAGTGGCTCCTGTTACCTGCAGCTGAACCCAGACTGGTTTACAAGGTTTATGTTCATTAAACTAGCTTGAGTTGAACTGAGGTGTAAGTGGTTGGTTTGGGCTCCTTTTCTAAAAGAAGGGTTTGAGGAAGAAAGAGTAAGAAATATGGAAGTTACTGGACCCCAACCTACAGGAGGGAGAGAAGTAGAATATAGGAAGGGTAAGCCAGGCAAAGACTGGATCTAGGAATGCCCTGGGTCAAAAAGGCCTAGAAACACATGGAATTAGGATGCTCTACAGGTCATGCCAATATAAGACCACCTAGTTCCCCGTCCATGACCCCTGTGAGCAGCCAGAAGTCAGCTAGTATGACTGGAATGACGAGAACAAGGGGGTCAGCAGTGTGAAAAGGGACTGGAGAAGGAGGCAGGGGTCACACTGTGCAGGGCCTTATGGACCAAGGGAAGGACTTTTGTCTAGGTCAGTGGTTGGCAAACTTTTTCTGTAAAGGACCAGATAAATATTTTAGTCTTTGCAGGCCAGACAATCTCTGCTGCAACTACTCAATTCTGCTGCTGCAGTGCAAAAGCAGCCATAGACAATACATAAGTGAGTGAGCGTGGCTGTGCTTCAGTAGACTTGATTTAAGGCAGCAGGCTGGATTTGGCCCAGGGGCTATGGTTTGTCAATGCCTGGCCTAGTCTCCAGATGCTGAGAAGCCTTTAAAAGATATTTAGGAAGAGGTTACCTAATCATATTTTTCTCGTAAAAGAGCCCTGTGACTTCAGAGTGGAAGTAGATTGGAGGGAAGCAGAGGGATTTGAGCAGCCCAGAAGGGGTGATGGTGGCTTCAGTGAGGACACTGCCAGTGGAGGTAGAGAGAAGCGGATTGGACAGATATTTGGGAGTAAAAACGCTAAAATAAGTGATTGGTCGGATATAAGGATTAAGGAGAGGGAAACATCAAACCTGACAGCCAGGACTCTGGCTTGTAGAATGCTCTGGAGATCAGCTTGTTTTATTTTTGTCCCGTTTAATGATTTGTTAAAGTACATCATTTCCCCCAAAATGTTCTCAATGGAAGTATTTTGCTTCCGTGTATGGATTCACCATCACTGTCCCCATCATGAAGGCTCCAGGCTGGAATTAACCTTGACTCCTGTTTTGCTAGGAGTCCTTACCTCCATCTGGCTAAGCACATGATCTGTTAACTCCACTACTCAACACCTCTTAGATGCACGTATCCCTGCTTTCCACATCTACTCAGTTCCTGAGCTCAGATAGTGAGACTTTCGCTACATATGTTCGGGTACTGAGGAAATCTCAAAATGTTTGTCTGAATCGCTTCAGTTCTTGAGTTTAGGTTAGCGAGAGCTCCCTTAGCAAGCAGCACCTAGTGCCCACCCTAGCCAGCCCTCTTCATCTTAGACCCAGACCCCTCCCCAGTGTGTTCAGCTCCCTTATAATCAGCTTATACATAGCTGCCTGGTCAAACTTCATGGAGCTCTGTTTCTGTGCACCTGCCTGAAAACCTTTAATGGTTCCTCGTTACCCCCAAAGTGAAGTTCATGACCCTTACCCCAGCATCCCAGCATCTGCAGTTGCAACCCAGCTCCTCTCTGTGACATTTACCTCTCTCTCTTCCTCTTGATCTTGGTCAGTCTCTTCTCAAATGCACCGTGCACATTCCCACCGCTACAGATTTCTACTCACATCGGTTCCCACACTTCACTTACTGTGTTCTACATAGGATTGATCTTGTTTGCAAAGAAAAAGAGCTCAATTTGAAACCTTGCTCCTTGACTTAACACTGTAGCATGTGGCCAATGACTTAACTTCTCAGAGCCTCAGTTTGCCCATCTGTAACATGGAGTTCATTTCATTAACTTTACGCTGTTGGTATGAGAATTAACAGAGCAAACTCTCATAATACATTTAGAGTGTTTCAGGTGTCCAATAAATATAGCTTTCCTCCCCCCGCACTCCCTAAGAGTGGTTTAAATAATTAAATGAGCTTTTATGTATAAAGTGCTTAGAACAATATCAGCCATACAGTTTGTGCTCAGTAAATTTATTTATCTTTGAAAAAGTATCAGGCAGAAATTTTAAACAAACTGTTCCCTCTGCCGTTCATTCCATCATTATGATAATCAGTTTTGGGAACTTGAAAATCAAGAATGCTACCTGAGAGGGGACAGAGAGGTAGACAGCTTGGAGCCAGGACAGAAGGAGACATAGCCAAAGACAGGAGGAGGGCACTAAATATGTGCATTTCCCAAAATCAACTTCACCTAATTTTTAATTTTGCTAATGGCTAGTCTTTATTTGAGATGTCATGCTGAAATAACTCTTTTAATAAAGGAGAACTAATGCATTCATCATTTTCCCCTTCCTTCCTCTATATGAGCAAGGGCTTGGTGCAATGATGTATATCACCCTTTTATTTTAATTAAGCATATAGCTGTGAGAGGCTTGTAAAAATGTTGCCAACGGAGAAATGCTTTAGCGGATGTGAACTTGAGGTTGGCTTGTCCCATATATCTTTAGTACATAAAACTGCCTTCTTTATCTTGCACATGAGGGGAATGGATGAGCCCCTGTATGCACCTCTGAGCAGAGGCGTTGAGGGAAGTAGGGTGTTTGGGAACATAAAGAGTGTGGGAGTGGGAGAGTTTTCGAGGAGTTTGGGGAGAGAGGAACAGGGGAGAGGAAAACCATTTTCTGTACATGATCATGTGCAGGGAAATATCCTTTCGGATAGAGGTTATCTATCATTTTTCCTTCCATATGTCAGGTGCCAGATGATGTCCAAATGCACGGAGTTTGAGAAAAGAAAAAAATCAGGGTTTTAAATCAGGGACCTGTGGTTTAAACTCAGGCAATCTGACTCCAGAACCTTTGTATTTAGCCATTACACTAAGCTACTGTCCATTGAAGGAGACGAGATAGTGAATTTGCAAACAGTTATTCTGTAAAATATAAATGAATGAAAAAGTGATGCATGGTATTTATGTACTGGCTTGTATCTAATATATCAATGAGAGCAGCATTAAGGCTTAGTGGATGGTATTTCTGATTGCTGGGGTTTTTTTTAAAATAGAAAAAGGGACTCTAAGTTTAAATAAGCCAGAAAAAGAGAAGAGAGAGAAGCAGAGACAGAGAGACTGACTTGTACAAAAGAGGATTTAATGTCAGAAGAGAAGTTCACCCACATCCAGAGAAGTAAACTTGAACTAGAAGATAGAGAGTGAAAGCAGCAGTTTTGGAATCAATGCAGAAGCTCCCTGAATGAGAGTACACTTGATTCAGAGGGGCTGGAAAGATGCATTAAAACTGAATAAAGAAGTCAGGGAGATCTAGCCCCACAGCGGGTATCTGTATTCCCTCCATGCAGCTGTGATTGTCTCACTGGTGAATAATTCATTCTGAGATTATCCTCCCTGCCTCTAGTTAAGTTGTTTCTCTTGTTCTCTGCAAAATTGGCCAGGGTGTATGAAGCTGTTGTGATTCCTTAAACATGAGGTGTTCTGGAGAGGGGAAGTTAGCCACCCGGTAAGGTTCACAGATAGAGGCTCCGCAGATGTGGGAGCTGCCCTGGAAGGGTCAGAGGCTCTAGCTCACGGAAATCTGACTCCCAAAATAAAAACCAAGTTAATCAGGTAAGTATGTATATCCCACACAAAGGCAGGGCTGACTTCTTTACTGTAGACTTTTATTGCCCTCTTCTAGAATTCTGCCAAAATGGGGACCAGATATCCAAAAACCTTCATCTTCAGAATCAAAGTCATTTTTGCAGAATGTGGTGTTCAGGCAACTTGGGTTGCTAGAGATCCCTGCTAGAAAAAAAAATGTCCCTTCCATGTAGTAGAAGCCAAAACGCCCATTGATGTTAACCCCTCTACATAGCTTACTATGTACTGAATATTGACCACTTTTCTCAAAGCAAATGTCCTTAAACAGAAGAAAGTACACTGAATAACATCAAATTGAATATAAATCATGAAAACTTGACAGAGAGAAAGGTTTTTTCCTTGTATGTTCTTAATTTTTATCAATGAGGAAATGACCTTAAATGACAATGTGTAGAATCCAAAACATAATCTTTTATTATTATTATTATTACTATTGTTATTATGAGGGCTGAAAAATTAAAACCCTTGGTAGTGTTTAATCTGGAAAAGAAAAGGCTAAGGTGTAACTTTATCTTTGTTAGACAAGGGGCTTTTTTTCTTTTTTTAGTTTTTAATTATAAAATTAATAATATTCTTTTTTTTTTTTTAAATCACATATTACCTAATTTTGCAATATAAAAGTCCCCGTCTCCTCACATATTCCTCTCTACAAAGATATTTAAAGCTTTGGTACATTCCAGAAAGTTTCTATGTATAATCAATTGAAATCAGACTGTATACTGTTTTAAAGTTTTCTGTTTTATTTAACAATATGTCATGGCTATGTTTCTGTATCAGAATATAATTCTTTTTTAAATAAACTACATGATATCCTGTTGTCTAGATGCACTAAAACTTATTTAAACATTAACTGGGTAATCACTGATGTAGATTTAAGTTGTTTCTAGTATTTTTAATACACTGCTGCAATAAACATCCTTATGCATATATCTTTGCAGATTACTGTGACTATATAGGATAAAATCCTTAGAAGTGGAATGTCTGGGGAAAATCATATGAATATTTTATATTTGAATAGCTATTGCCAAATTGTCTTGGTGAGGGCTTTTTGACTTTTAAGAAGGATGTTGATATGCATGCTGAAAATTTTTAAGAAAGAGACACAAATTGAAGTTCTCTGAGCCAGGCAAAAAGTAGAACTTTACCATCTGTGTATAACCTTGAACATATCATTGAGGTTGTAATGTCTCCTTTTCTAAGGAACTTTAGGAAGAGCAATCTCTCCTCCAGAACCCGATGCTGTACTGTCACAATGATGCTCAGGAAAGATTGTAGCCACATATCTATCCACAGATCCAAACCACCGAGAACTGAATTCTTCCACCTGAGCATAACTAATGGCAAGTGCAAGGAAGTTGTTGGAAACACAAATTGGGTTCACAAACCTCCTATAAAATATCTTCTAAAAACCCTCATCTTAGTACAGTCGTTGACAACAGGGCTAGGGCCGTCAGTGACAACTGATATACCAACTTCCCTTACCAAAGTATTACTAGCCCCAGGGACCCCTTAGATTTCATTTTATTTTTCTTTTGCGTGAGTCAGAACATCAGGCAGAAATGCATATATATGGAAGATGAATGCAGTGCATAGTTGAGATTTCTGCTGCTATGAGTCTCTCCACACCTGGAATTTTAGGCTCTCAAGCCATTTTTAAATGCAGCTTCATTTTTCTTCCCTGTTTACCTGATTTCATCTGAAAATCTCAGCATGTGGTTCTCTTTTCCCTTAATTCATTAGATTTGGCATTGCTGTTTATTATATCAACTTGACATCTGTCTAATATAGCATCTTTGAAGCACCAAGATGTTTTAAAAAAGACACAGAGAGGATTTAACTCTTCAGGGCTAACTGGAAACTGTTTAAATTTATAGAGGTGACTTTAGTCCTCTGTAGATCTTCCTCTAGATAGAAATATATTTGTAATCAAAATGATAATCCATATCCCCTCATTCTTCTGCTGAGATGAAGGGAAAGAGACTTGGGGGAAGGCTGAGCTATTTATTCACAGATTGTTTTAAGTCAGAGTTAGTCTGTCCTGGGAGAAAAGATTGTATTAGCTTGATAAAGCTAACCCTTTCAGCCTGGGGAAGAAAGAATTACACAACAGTACTGCAGA
Organism: Cynocephalus volans; assembly: GCF_027409185.1. Classification (NCBI taxonomy): domain Eukaryota; kingdom Metazoa; phylum Chordata; class Mammalia; order Dermoptera; family Cynocephalidae; genus Cynocephalus; species Cynocephalus volans. The sequence continues at coordinate 149,879,753 of NC_084461.1, read as the reverse complement.
GGTTTCCTTGGCTTCTCCAAAGAGGAATTAGAATTTAACATGCCAGAACCTTCCAGATTGGAGGGTATGTGTCTAGAGATAATGTGGCCATAAAAGCAACTCTTTTTTGGTGGGAAACAGGAGATATTACAACAGACCCCAGACTTTAGAGAGAAGGCTGACAGGGAGCCCCAGGAGCAAAGTGGGAGGGGCTGAAGCCATCTTTCTTCAATACAGAGAGAGTGTTGTTTAAAAAAAAAAAAAAAAACACACACACAAGAAAACATCGTTACTGTCTGCTCCAAGATGTGCCTTGTTTGGACTTCTGGTTGGAATTCTTTGGCATGGAGTATCTATAAAAAAAAGACAAGGGGCTTTGACTGGGGTTTCTGTCAGGAGACCTGTTCTTTCCTTTCCTACAGTGCCACACACAGATTCAAAAGTAGGCAGGGAAATAAGCTGGGGCCGAGGCACAGCACCCCAGAAGGAGCAGAGCAGGAGGGGTTTGGAACAGCTCGTAAGTCTCAAGGTGTGACAAAACTAGGACTTAGCTAGGAATTGCTGTTAACTCTGGCCCTGGAACCTAAGCTCACTATGCACTTGACCTTAGGTTGGATGTTGATTTCAGATTCCTTTTGCATGTCTTAGACCCTAAACCTGATGATTACTATGTAATGATGCTCGTGGCTGTCTGCTTCTAGTTACTCATCATCTCACCGGAGGGATAAAAAAAACCTCCTATTTGGCGATCCCTTCATTTATTTCCGTCTCCTTTGTAACTCTGAAGCTGAACATATTAGTCATGTTGTGTGACAAGGATCGCGGGGATATTCCCAGCTGTTCAGAGGAGAGGAGGAGGAATGACAGGCAGAGAAGCTGCTATCAATAATACAAAGCACGGCGGGTGAGGTGTGCAGCATTTTGGTGGTGTTAGCAATCCACCCAGTCAGTCTCCCGATGTGAGCCGTCCTTAGTGCAGCAGAGAGAAAAGTTGCCTAGAAAAAGAGAAGCAAAAAAAAAAGGGGGTGGGGTGGGGGGTGGAGAGAGACTCTGTAAGCCTGAGAAACATCTTATTTTTAAAACTGGCAATCCTTTTTGAGAAGTTAAGTGGAAAAGAGTTATGATCTAAATCAATAGAATTGATGATGTTTTCATCTTGAAAGGTTAACTGTATTTTTGACACTCTCCTAACTCCCAAGCAACTTGGCTTTTAAGAAAAAAGAAAAAATCCTCTGGGCAAGGAGCCTCGGATACACTTAATTTAGGGCTGAGGTTTATGACTGGTCATTGACCTTGAAATTCCATTAGCGCTAATGAAGGACAGTGCCGGACGCGTCCTGCCTGAGTCCGGTAAGTGACGCGCTTGGCGCCTGGAGGGCCCCTCCCCTCTGTCTCCACATTGCCTCCATGGGGCCCTGAGACTCAGCCGCAGCGTGTCTCGCAGGGCTGAGAGCCTGCATAGCCATAGGTTCTCCCAGGCCTTCCCTCCAGAGGAGAGGGGACATGCCCTGGTCGAGCAGGAGTGCAAGGCTTGCTCTACATGCTTCTCCCTTCCTAGAGCAATGAAATCCAGAGGCAGAATATGCAGCTGACATCCTAAAATTATCCATCTGGAAGGGGCCTTAAGATCACTAAAATGAAGATCCCACGTATACCCATCACTTGGATTTAACAATTATGAATATTTTGCTATTTTTGTGGGGTGGTGGTTTTGCTGAAGTATATTAAAGACACAGTGACACTTTATTCAAATATTTCACTATGTATGCCTCACTAAAAAGTAAAAACATGTTCTTCTAAAACTACAACACTGTTATCACGCCTAACAAAATGAGTAATAATTCCTGAGTATCATCCAAATATCCAACCCGTATTACAAGTCCCCTAATTGTCCCCCAAATGTTTTTCAACCATTGGTTTGTTTAAACTACAAACACAGCTTACGGATTGCATGTAGCTGTTATGCCCCTTTCAGTCCAGAACTGTGCTATTTGATACAGTAGCCTCTGGCCCCGTGTGGCTAATGAGCACTTGAAATGTGGCCAGTCTGAATTAAGATGTGCCTTAAGTATAAAATACACACTGTGTTTAAAAGACAGTACCAAAAAAAAGTATAATATCTCGTTAAGAATTTTACATTGCAAAAACATAAAAAGTGGAAACAAAATATTTTTTTAAATTTTAAAAAGAATTTTACATTGAGTATATGTTGAAATTATAAAATTTTGGATATGTTAGGTATAATAAAATATATTATTAAATATGTTTAATGTGTTTTTTCTTATTTTTTAATGTGGCTACTAGAAAACTTAAAATTCCATATGCAGTTTATTTTTGTGGCTTATATTTCCATTGAATAGTGCTAAAACATTACCATCCTCTTTTTAATCTAGAACAGTATCTTTTTCCCCTTTTTTCCCCATGTTATTGACTTGAAGAAACCAGGTCAGTTGTCCTGAAGCATGTTTCACCTTCTGGGTTCTTCTGATGGCTTTTCCATGATATGGTATAACTTGTTTCTCTATTCCCCATATTTTCATCAATTGGTTGTTTAGATAAAGGCTCGCTTAGATTCAGGTTATTTTTTTTTTACAATAGTCTAAGTGACACTGTGCATTGTAGAGGACATCCTATCAGGATGCCTCTAACACTAATGGGTTCACTGTTCTCATGCTAAGATTGATTGATCCCTGCATTGTGAAGTTGCTTTTCTATCCTCAGGACCAGCAATAATCTGTGATTAGTATTTAGGTACCCCGAGAATCAATCTTTAACTTCATGGTTTTAACATTCATTGATGACTGTTCCCTAAATAAATTATTTAATTGGAGGATGTAAAATGATTTTTTCTATCATTCTATTTATATGTACTAGTTAGAATATCATATGCAAAGAAAAGCTCAGAAACCTGGGCTATTTCTTTACCCTGAAATACAGCTCCTACAGAATAGACCAGATAAAAGCTTGATTTTTTCCCTTTAACTATCATTTTTCAGAGTAAGGAGTTGGTAGAAAATATATCCCTTTTGACAAATGAAATTTTTTTTTGGCTTTCTCTTTTTGTGTATTATGTACTAGTGGATCTTTATGTATTACATATCAAATAGAATTTAAAATTTTTTGAATTAGTTTCCAGCATTTAAAAATCTAGAAAAAAAATCTAGAAATTTTGCGTAAAATAGATATTTCTAGATTCTCATGGAAAACTGGGAGCTCTAGCAACAGTGGGCCCACATTTTTACTCCCCACAGTCCTCTGAAGTGGAGTTTTGGCTCCATCCTTAAATGGGGCATGTGCTTTCTTATTGGCAGCTATCCCCACTCAGACACTGCCCTGTCCCTGTGAGTATTTGAGCTCATGACCCTGAGTGCAATCAGCTACAACATAAATAAGGAAATTAAAGTACAAAGAGAACGGACAGGCTGAGTAGAATAGCAAAATGACTGGCAGAATCCAGTTTTCCTCCCAGGACCAATGTTCTCATCCTCAGTTACTAAGGGAATGTTCCCAGAAAGTCCAGGTAGCAGCAGCAGCAGTTAGTGGAAGGCATTTAGTGTACGCTCTGCACTTTCTGTATGCAGATGAAAGCTTAATGCTGTGACCACTGCCTTTCTCTTTGACCATGATTAAATTTTGCTTAAACCTTTGGCAGATTATGATGCTGCCCATCATATTAGCTCTAGTTCCAGGCCCTCCTTTGGGACTGTGATCTACAGAGTCAGTGTGAACTACTCCAAATAAATAGAATTAGTACAACCATTACAGAGACCCCTTGGGCAATATTTATCAAAAATTTAAGTGTGTATACCCTTTTTGATCCAGCAATTCCAAAATGTATGCACCTTGAAGTTCATTGTCCTCACAGAAAGCTAGAAGCAAATTTCAGCAGAGTACCAATTAATATTTATAGCACATCAGTATAAAGGAATAGTATGTGGCCATTTTAAATAGTTAGGTAGAACTACATGTGCTGATATTGGAAGATCTGAAAGATGTACAGTTCAGTTAAAAAAGGAAATATATAGAATAGTGTATATCTTATTTTTTATTTGCCTATTTTAAATAATATGTGTATGTACCAATATATGTATAAACATTTTTAGGAAAGATACACAAGAAAAATATTAAGATCTTTAGAAGAAGAGAGCAGAGATCAGAGTTATGGAGAAAAATACTGGTTTTACTTTCCTTTTTTTTTTCTTTTTTTTTTTTTTGTGGCTGGCTGGTACAGGAATCCAAACCCTTGATCTTGGTGTTATAACACTTACTTTTCATTATATATCTATCTTTATGAGTTTTTTAGAGTCATAAACATGTATTAATTTTTTAATATGAAATTTACCAAAAAAAATGAGTTTTCAAATAAAACAGTTGGATTGGGAAAAACTAATGGTGCATTTTTTTTTTATCTGATCTTCTGGTCACTGAGTAAGAGGGCATTAATAGTGCTCCTCAAAGCAATAGCAGCCAGTTGCGTTACTGTGGATATCTACCAAGCTCTGCAGGTAAGTGCATATGGCTTAACTGGGTGCAATGGGACGTACCTGCAAGCAGTAAGGAGCTTGCAATCAAGTTAGGGAGAGAAGACCTGTAGACCTAAAATGACTCAGAACAGTAGCAGGCTGTCTGGAACTAAATGCTGATTGTGGTTTCTAAACTCTCAGTGCTTCAGAATACAAAAGAGAATCTCTGATCAGGAGACTGGTCAGGTAGGGGTGGGATACCTGAGCCAAATGAACTGTAATAGACGAATCCAGGCTGAATAGGCACAAAGGTGGGAGAACAGCTTGGGTAAAGAATGAGCAGGACCACAGCAATGGAAATGACAACGACTGCATCTAAGGGGAGCCATGCAGAGGTCAAGGACATCAGTTTGGGGAGAAGATGGGTTTTACAACACAGCCTGGCCACTTGTTATGGAGCCACAGGCAAACCCTAGTTTCATTAGTAAAATGTGTAAAATACATTACAGAGGCATTACAAGGATTAAAGTGTATGTGCACATTCAGTGTGTCAGTAGGTTTGCAATACACACCTAAACCTCACTGGCTCTCTATAGGTATGTATGGGAAGAGAGAAAAATGGAAAGAGGGAGAGAGGAAGTGTGGGGGATGGCAGAAACACTGACTTGGAGTCAGGTGGTCTAGTTCTAGCTCTTGACTCGGCCACTGCCTAACTGTGGGACACGAGGCTTCCCTCACCTCTTGGATGCTTGGTTTTCTTTTCTGTGAAATGGGGAGAAGGTGAAAAACTGGTGCATGCTAAGTACTTCATAAATAGTAGCGGATTGTTGTGCAAGTGAAAGTCAATTTGGAAGGCTGAAGTTAATCCAGCACAGTCAGCATTTATTCATGCTGTCTCGGTTTCAGGCAGTCTTAAAACACTGTTATGTCGACTCTCCAAGACTCTTTATGATAAGTGAGACAAGAGAGCTTAGACACAGCGAGGAAAAGGTTTCTCTAAAACATGATGTAGCTCAGGCTTAAAACTGCATCTGCTGTACTCTAAACTGCCAGGTTTCCCCGCTAATCCTGATGTCTAATATGCCATATAATGTAAGCCTCCTTTACCCCCAAATCAGGGCCTGGAATTATTTAGAAAGATGACCAGAGGGTGGTTAAATGATGGCCACTTCTTATTGCTGGAGTGCACATATGTCTTTTCATTATGCGAACAAGACTTACATGTGCTGAGACTGTCTCAAGAAAAAATTTCCTTAGCTAAGCATTTAATTTAAATTTTGCAAAACCCTGTTTTTAATCAGAGACTCTTCATTAAAAGCATACTCACTGGGAGCTAATGATAAGTCATAGAAAATAAGTTTAAATCCACAATGCAGCTGTTCTCCCATGTGTGCTAGTCATACCAGCATTTGGAGACTGTATGGAAAAGGCAGAACGCTACTAGGACAGCTACTCCAGCTAAAATACCCCACAAATTATTTAAAGTGTATGCACTGTGGTTGAACGTACATAGACCTGTTATATACATAATATTTATTCCTTCACAAGTGTTTTTAATAATCACTTGGTATTTAATTAACGTGCACTGTTTGTCAGGAGAAGGCAAGAGGAAGCAGGCTGAGAGGAGAGTGGGAGCTAGAGAGAGAAGGATGGCATTCTTCAAACCATCAAGAAGCTGTTTGTTTTTCAACACAGCTTTTCTGCTCTTGCTTTTGCACCTGGTGCAAAACAACAGGCTGATCTCCCATGTCCAGGGTCTCATAGGTAGGGCTCCAGACATCCTTCTGAAGGAGACAAAGCCCAAACTGTTTTAAAAGAGGTTCTGTTTGCAGACGTCATTTGGATCAAGTATGCAGACACACTTGTAATGACTATCTATCTTTGCAAGTGTTGTGTGATGGTTTAATCCATCACTGACGAATTACCAAATATGTGTATGTGGAAATGTGGAAACATACAGATGTGCATAGGTGAGTATATGAGTGTGTTTGTTTATAAACAAAAATATCTGTTTAAACAGCTGGAGTGAGCTAATGTGAAAATTCTTCCCATTCAGATATTTTAGTCTTAAAGAGAATTGCTCTATGACAACAGAGAGTAAGTTACATTGAGCCTTCAGTTTCCTTGCCATGTAGGTAAACAGACTTCACTGCATAGCTAGATGTGACACATCATCAAGGGGAGAAGACAGTTCTTTTAAGAAGCTTCTTTTCAGCCCAAATAGTTTGGTTCTGAGTCACATAATTTTGCACTTCTTTCAGCATTGAAATTATATACCTATCTTTACATGTTTAACAAGAAGAAGAATGCTGCACATGTAATAAATTTTGTTGAAGGGTGTAAAGCAGATCATGCAAATGGGAAGGTGGGCTTCTTTGGGGAGACAATTGGGAAGTAGAACCAAGTCTGAGTAGACAAGTCTGGAGATGGCAGCTCAGTGGATCATGAACTTTGACCCCTTAGAACGTTCTCATACCCAGACCAGAAACCCAGGTTTGCTGCAAGGAGGAGCTGAGTTTGTGAAATCGTTACAGTGGAGAGAAAAGCAGGAGGCATTGTTTTGTTTTTTGTGTCTCTTACTTTTTATAATGCCAAGATAAATCTTCAGGCCATATTCTCAAAACTCTAGGCCAGGGATTACAACTTAAATGTCTTCAGGTAAGGTAATTGAGTGAAATGCGTAGGCATAATAAAATTATTTCTCAACGATCAGAAAAACAACAATGCCAGCTCGTTGATAAATGGCAGAGGACACAGAGGTCGTAGTGTTAGGAGGCAACCAGGACTTCTGCGGATGATGCTGAACTCAAAATAAAAATTGCCTGTACCTCTACAGAGGGCAGCTGCCACCAAGCTTTGTGGCGTGGGAGAGAGGGCTTAAATTGTGGATATTTGTAGTTTTTAAGAGAATCTAAAATCTAAAAATCCAGATGTTTATGTGACTTCCCCAATCTCAGATTATCTTTTTAAAGAACATGCAAGCCAAATTAAACACCAGTTTGCAACATGTGCTGTAGGCAAAGGGAGAATCCACAGGAAGTGAGACTATGCCCAAGATATTGGTCTTCTGTGTGAGAACAGCTCAGGGAGTGGCCCTTGTTGTCTTACCTGCTGTTGACTCACATATCCACACAGATGTGGTGGATGTGTGACCAGAGAACAGGGGTCTGTGTGTCTGATATGGGTTTGCAGAGAAAAGGCAAGAAGCCTGGATGGGTATCCTGATGTGGTTTCATGACATCTTCACAACTGTAAGGAAAGTCGCAAATCACAGTAGGGGATAGGTAGGTGTTACGAGCATCTTTGAGGACCCTCTTGCACCAGGCTTATAAGGTGTGTGCCTCTCCATGAGAAATGTCTGCCATTCCTCTGTAGGTCTTACGTGGGAAACATATTCAGTTGAAATAGAGGTTGAACACCTTTACCATTCTTAATATTTAATATAGAGTAATGAAGGTTGGAAGAATTGCAGCAAACTTTGTTATCTAGTCTGCTTTTTAATATTTTTGCAGGATGAGGAAGATGTGTAATAAGCCATGTTTGCTGATCTTCAGAATCCTTTTATTTATTTATTTATTTATTCATTCATTCATTCATTCATTCATTCACTCATTTATTTAGTAGAGATTTTTGCCCTGTTTCCTTGCACACTTTGTTACCCTGATTATAGATGTTCCAAAGTCCCTTGTCATGAGAGCAAGATGAAGTCCATGGAGCCACCTAAAAACAATCAATCCAGAGCACCGTGTCTCTTCTCAGTTTAGCAGTGCAGTCCATGAAAGGTCTGGGAATTGGAGACACTATTAATTCAGGCTCTTCAGTGTCTCCCGTCCTCCTCCGCCACTCATCCTTCCTGACATCAGGATTCATTCCCATAGGCTGACATCATCTCTGCTGGAAACCTGCCCTCAGCCCTCTGCAGACTGAGCCGTGGAGCGCATGCTATTCGGACAGATTAGGAGGAGAAATTGGGCAAGGGTGTGAGAAGGTCAGGAGGACCCGGGTGATTTGTCCACCCCTCCTGTGCATCAGACATGGCCACTGTCCCTTCTGGGATGTTTGTAAGGAATATAATACAACCACTTAAAGAGATGAATATACAAAATGCAATAGCATGGAAGATGCTTCCTACAATATGGGATTATGTTTTAAACTATTTTAAAATAGGCAATAAATTCAAATGATTCAAAATTCAAAAGATTCAAAAGGGTATACAATGAAAAGTTTGCTTGCCACCCCTATGTACAGTCACTCGTTTGTAATGTAATGTTAGATGAAAAAAGAATATAAAATGAAACCTCCCTCTACACACACACACACACACACACACACACACACACACACACACACACACACACACGTGTATATGTATGCATATATAAGTACATTCACACAACTTATCCATAGAAGAAAGACTGAAAGAAATAAGCAAAATTTTTACAGTGGTTATTTTGAATGAAAAAATTATGGGTAATTCCTTCTATCTTCCTATATTTTCCAAAACGTCATTATATTATGTGTATTTCTTTAAGGAAATAATAACTTTCTTTATTATACATATAATACACAATCATTGAAGCAAAATTGGACAAAGACCAATCATCAAAAAAAAGAAAAGAAAAGTCACTTATTTTTCCATAAACTCAGAACTCACTATTGATGGTACTTCATATTTTCACACACTACCTTCCTGGCCTTTGCTTGGCATAGACATGATCATACTTTACCACTGCTGAATAACTTGCCTCGGGTTAACAAAATGTTAAGGACAACTTTATAATAGAAAAATAACTTTCAAAAGAAGAAGGCTGCCTCGGCATGCATACAGGTGTTGAAGGAAATAAGAAAGAAAGGTCCTTTAACTGGGGAGGAGGTAGGTACATTTGTACCTTTCCTAACGATCTTCCTTTCCCTAGGACCAACAGCTGTGGTTCTACACAGGCACAGGTCTTGGCAAAGCAGAAAGCCTGCCATCGGCCACTTGAGCACAGAGATTGAAAATACTTGGTGAGAATGTATAAAAACTCCCTATCTTGTTCCCAAGGATAAAGGGAGCTGCAACATGCAATCACTCTCTGTAATTTTACCTTTCAAGTACACACAAATAACCTATGAATACTTTATTATAAAAATGATTTGAAATACAGAAATATCTAGAGTTACAAAGTGCATGTTTTTGGTCATACATTTTTTCCTCTATTTTGAAAAAAAATGTAGAAGTTTCCCCTGAAACCCTCTTTTCCCAAGCTCACTCCTCCATGTAGAGGTAACCACTGTAACTATTTGAGATCTAGACAGAACTTTTCTGATGCACTTTCTTCCAAATCCATAAGACACATAATGAATGCATGCTATTTTTTTTTTTAATTAAACTTAAATTCTCAGGTTCTTTATCCCCTGGGCTCTAAATCTCACTTATTCTAAACTCTTTTTCAGAGCAATGATGTTTCCCATGTATGAATCACCAAATGCTAAATGTGCTCTTCTCAGCAAAGGCAATTCACTTGAGAACTCCCAATAAATTGCCTGTGATGTTTCTTCATTGCAAGAGACAATGGGCAACACCAAGGCAATAAAGGGTCGTTCCAAACCCGTCATTAGTTTTAATGTGGTCTGGCAGTTTTAATCCTTTCTATATTTTTAAGTATAATAGCATGGTATGGTGTGTTAAGATTTGTTTTTTTCATTCTTTTTTTCCTTTCTTGAACATTAAAATAGACGGGAAAGGTGATGAGGGGAATGTAATATTTTCACTATGAGAAAACATACTGCCAACCCTATTTCTGCAGACTCTAAGGGATGTGGGGTGGAAATTTTAGGACGTGCCGATCATCAGGGTTCAGGGCTTGCTGTTTCTGGAGCTCCAGCAGACCCCTCATAGGATCCTCGTATTTCTTTAGCTCTCACTTCCTCTTTGTGCCTCGCTTCCTCATGCTCACTTCCTCCACCAAGAGCTTACTTGGAAGAAACTAACTTTGATGCATGAGTTTATGCTACATGAACATGGGACATCAGTTAAAATCTTCCCAAAAGAGACTACCTCTTCAAGTGCTGTTGTACCCCAGCACCTCAGTAATGCTAAATCTTTAGCCTGACCCCAATACATAAAATGAGTTGAGATAAAATACTATGTAACTGCAGAATAATTGGCAGTATTAAACCAGGCAGACATCATCATCTTCTTTCCAAGGTCAAAAAGTCTAGACATCGTCTCTTTGCCCATGGATAGTGGGAGGGGTGGAATGCAGGACAAGTGCAATAAGCCAGGCTCCTCTGACTAAATGTTGTGGTTCAGCAAGGGGAGGACAAGGTTCTGGAGGCAGACAGACGTGTCCAATCCCAGTGCCTCTATGCTCTGTGCCTTTGGGCAAGTTCCCTTGTATTTGAATTGTAGTGTCTTTAGATGTAAAATCAGAGCAGTAGTACTGGGCTGGTAATGTTTTTGAAATTGAAATGAGGACATGGTAGGTGCTCCTCATATGCACCTCTCTGAATGTGGGTGCAGACCTACCTAAGCCATGATTTGCATATCTCATGGTGCTTTATGAATGCACCTCTATCAGGGAACAGGCTTTGGAAATGCTCATCTTTTTAAAGAAGGCTGTGAGATTGTAACACTTAGGAACCCTAGGACTATCCAGAATATATGTGCCAGCCCAGGGCACCCACTATGACACAGAGGAACTGCCCACCCCCAGAAACCAGTGGTCTGGTCCACTGGTTTTGTAACTTCCTCTCTGATGGGAGCTCTGATTCGCTGCTGTGAATACCCCAATACTGATTATCAGGAGTGACAATTAGGCTAGTTAGGGTTTTGCTTCTCACTAGTCCCCTTTTACCCAAGCGAACTTAGCAGGCAGGATATAAAATGTGTCTTTCTGATCCAGAATGTGTAAACTCCAAGCCAGTTACGGTAGCAAGTGCAGACAAAGCAAAACATTGAGTCCTCCTTGAGTGCAGCCTCCCTACCATACACATTTATTTCTGTGCTTCTGGAAACCTAGTGAGAGTGAGTAGAGCGCTAGATGTAAGGATGCAAGGACCGTGGCTTCAGTTCCCACTTTGCCGAGTGTCTCATACAAGGCACTTACCTCTGTGCCACGGCTCCCTCGTTAATAAATAGAAGGAGTTGGTCATGTTCAAAATGTGTCAAACTGCCCTAGGTTATTGGTGGTTCAACCAAGCCAGGCTTCCCTATCACCCCACCTGGTATCCCCATTTCAATCAGAGAAGCTGTATTTGATCTATTCTGTACATCAGCGTTCTGTGGAAACACTCAGACACAACAGATCTGCATTTGTGTGATAGTTTAAAAACCACTGAGCTGGATACTAGAAGGAACCACCATGATTCTCCTATATTTATGCAGAGTAGAGAGGGGTGGATAATAGAGTTGGGGTCAGGGACAACGACAGAGAGGAGAAGAGAGGAACAGAATGGGCGGGGACCTCGAGAACGGGCACATGCTCCAGCCATCCACGCTCAGCAGAGGGACCGCTCCCAAGACCCTCCTACTCCCACATCATTCCTTGCCCCACAAGTTCTCTCCTTTTGCCTGGGCAGCTACAACAAAGAACCAGTGATTTAGGGGGCTGCCCTGGCTTTCTGTGACCTTGAAATTATGTGGCAAAAACCTCAGGCCTCAGATCTAGAGAATGGGACCCAGCTCCGTCCTCTAACAAAATGCTGAGGTGCCGATGGGTTTATAACTCATCAGAAAATGACAAAATAAGTAAAGCCCTGCTAGGCAAAACATGCTGATGCAGGAACTTTAGGCTTCCCGGGCACCAGGTTCACTCCCCCAGGCAGCCCGGCTGCTTTTGAATTCTTTGTTCATCTGCCTGTGTGTGGAGACTCAGGGCTTATTCCTCACTGCCAAGCACTGAATGAGGAAGGGGCGTATAGTGCGAGAGTGATGGTCTGTGGTTTTTTGAAGTGAACATATCCATGTAACTGAGAATTAGTTGAAATGTCAGTTATTTTTTAATTGGCTTTTCAAATCAAATATACAACCTGTGCCTGTTGGTCTGCTGTTTAGTGGTGCTGGTTTAGAGATTCTCATTGGCGTTCAGTGAAGAATTGTGCTCTCCCCTGTTTAAAACACTTCCATAGTTCCTCCTTGTCCTCGGATCATATCCAAACAAGACCCCATCCGCCCATCACCTCCTGTCTTCCCAACCAGCCTCACCTCAGCCACTCCCCTGCTCTGGCTCGGCAGCCCCCCATGCCCTGTGCTAACCACACTTGCCTTCGTCTGCTCCTCAAAGGCATGCATGCCACCTGCTCCTGCACCTCAGAGTCCTCACCACACTCTCCCCTCTGCCCAGCATGCCTTATGCCAGTGGCTTTCGACGTTGGTGTGCACAACATTGCTCGGAGGGTTTATTTAAAACACAAGTGGCTATTCCCCACCCCCAGAGCATCTATTTTAGTAAATCTGGGATACGATCTGAGCATATCCATTTCTAACAAGTTCCCTGATGATACTAATACTGCTGGTCTAGAGACCATACTTTGAGAACCCCTGCACCGTCCCCCCAGTAACACACACTCTTGCCTCACATAATTCCTGTTCCTCCTTCATGTCTCCATTTGAGCTTCACTTCTGGCTGCCTAGCATGGATTGAGCTCTCCTATTACACATGCTCCCTTCGTGCGAGCATCTTGTACTTCTCTATAGCACTTAAAACGATAAATGCTCATCTGTACAATTATTTGCTTATGTCTGTCTTTGCTACAATTCTATAAGCTCCATGAACAAAAAGATACAATGTTCACCACCTGTCCTCTGTGACTAATGCCACACCTGGCATAGAGTAAGTGTTCAATAAATGCATGTTGGATGGATGAATGGAAGGGTGGCTGGATCTAGAAAGACTATCCATTTTAAATGCAGGCAGGACATTAGGAGGGCTGTTTATTCACACAGTGCAGGGCACGTTGCAAACAGGCAGCCTAAGAGGGAGGCTAAAGCTGGTAAACCAGATCAGCCAGGTGCACCCTGGCTGCCCGAGAAATGACAGCTGCTACATTCAGACCTCCCACGTGTCCTGCCTTCTTTATATAAAACATAAGCAATATGTGGAGAGGATAGGTGCCTTCCACATAGAGTCGGGGCCTGTGTTGTTGTTCCAGGCTGTGTGACTTGAGGCAAGTCCTTTCACTTCTGGAGCATTGGTTTTCCCATCTGTAAACCAAGAAGGTTGTATCTTTTAGCTTGAAAATTTGTTGAACACGATGGGTTGTGAGCAAAGATGCTTCATTTTGAATAGGATCCAATAACAACTGGGGTATTTGGTCCTTTCTCCTAATCTTGGCCAGATCATGTCACAAAAGGGAGTCAAACTGGAAAGACTGCCTGGGTCCTAGGGTCGAGGATGGAGATTCCAGCTTCTCTCGGGGGCCTCTGAATGGAGCCATCCTTCCTCAGGAACTTGGGGGAGAGGATGTTAGCTGTGAAAGGGTGAGAGGCCACTAACACAGGCCAGAGCTTGGGGACCCAAGGGGAACCCATTTCCTGCCTCCTGTCACCCCATGTTTGGGCAATGTTCCACCCAAGGGTCTGGCTGAGGTTTTAGGACTTGAGTATTTAACGAAGACTTGAAATACACGTATGTATTTTGCGTGAATGCCCTAAAAAAATTGTATACTCATTTCTTTCATTTTCTTTTTTTGCAATCACAGCTTTAGATAACAACTCTGAACCTACGTGGCCACACTCACGGCTTTGCTCATTCTGTCTCTGACTTACTGGGAGAAATCCACAATGCTAGTGCAAATGCCCAGCATCACTTAACAATTTCATCTTCACTTTTTGTGTTTTTAAGTTCCCTGTCTAGAAGTTCTTCTCCTGGCTTTGTATTCTTAGGGAAATAGACTATGGTTATATACAGAAACTAATTAAGAAATGATTTAGAAAAGCTCAGAGAGAAAAAGAGTAGAAGAAGAAGAGAGAAGCAAGAATCTTTACTTTCTTTGCCATATCATTTCATTAAAGAAAATTTGCTTTTAGCCTGGCTTTTGCATAAAAGATTAAGAGTACTTTTACCCAGATGTTTTGATGTTATGGTAATAGGCTTCTCAAGTAATGCCTTTTAGCCTTATGCCCTGTTTTGTTTGGGGTTTTGTTTGGGCAGAGGCTGTGTCTTTCCTTTCTATGGGTGCACCAGGGAGTTCTAGTTGCAGGTTATTAAAAAGCAAGCTCCAAGGACCGAAAGAAAGGGAGGGCATTTGCAGGTTCAATGGTGTGAGACTTAGAAAAGTTAATAAGAAGGATTAGAATTGAAGGATAAAAAGATTCTTACAAAGCCAAGCCATTATAAGGCCCATTACTTTATATACATTCTCCAAAATCACATGAATGAGGGGGAAAGAAAGGAAGGAAGAAAGAAAAAAAACCAGCTTCAGTTCAGAATGTCAATTATGTCTTTTTTAAATACCCTTTTCACAATTTATTTGACATTTTGGACAGTGGCCAAAAAAGCTATTATAACTATAAAACATATTCATTGGTATAAATGTCATTCGTTGAGCGATTTAATTAAGGTATCGACATGCTTAATTGATATGTGTAAGCCAAGACCATTTTCATATCTCATTTCCGTATGCTTTCTGCTTTAAGAGAAGCGAGGAGCTGGATCTTTAAAAAAAAAAAGTCTCCCTCAATAAAAATGCTATAGATTCATCTGCGCCTGACATCCCAGGAGACCACTTTCTGCCACTCTCCTTGATCCCCAGCCAGCTACTTCTGTAAGTGGCGCTGCTCGGAGGGAAGGTGATGTATACGCAGCTTGAGTGCCTGTCAGGCCCTCTTATGATCAATAGGAGAATATTTATATTAATAAAGCACCAAGTTAATTAAATAAAACGGTCCTCTGGGTAAACTTAAGATACTAAAGGATGGGCAGGAATCGATATATTCTGCCATTTGAACATTAAGTATGTGCCTTGAAATTTTATGGAGCTTTTAAAAACTCGCTTTGTAATGTAAAAAGTTTGAAACCCACAAGTTTTCTCTGCCAAAAATCTAGTGTCTGTCTTCCGGAGCTGAGGAAGGCAGGAAAGATTCCAGCTGCTGGAGATGGGAGCTTACGGGGAGCCCCAGCAGACACCCCCGTGTTCTGGGTAGCTCCCCTCCTGACGAGAGTCGGGGGTTATCTTGGAGGACAAGGTGGGGCTGGGGGATGGAGGCCTGAGCACGGTGCAGGGTCCAGACATGGAGGATAGCCTTCCTTGTTCCCAGAGCAGCCTACAAAGAAGATCGTTGGACTCCCCTCCTGTCCTTGGTCCCCTCATCCTGGGAAAGCTCAAACACTAAGATCTTTGGGAGGGGAATTTCTGTCCATCAGCCTCACAAACCCTCCCTGGCTTCTGCCTGCTTCTTTTCCTCTTGGCTTTTTTCTGTCTCTTATTCTCTCCACTCGTCTCTTTCTGTGTCTCTCTTCTTTCATGTGTGGGTACACCTGTCTCCATCTTTTTTTTCTCTGTCTCACATCTGTGTCTCTTTCTCTGTGTATCTCTGCCTTTCATGGTCTCTTCTGTGAAATGACTGTCTGTGTGTGTGTGTGTTTCTGTCTCTGACTTTTTTTCTCTTTTGTTGTCTCTGGTTTTCTTCTCTCTGTCTCCCTGTGTCAGTCTCTCTCCCTCTACATCTGGCCGTGTCTCTCTGCCTATGTCTCTCTCGCCTTTATATCCATCTATCTGTGTATCCATCTTTAAAGGGGACCACTCATTCACAGATTCCGCCCTCCACACCTGCACTCTTTCTGGTTCCATCCCCTCGCTCCTGGAGCAGCCTGTCCACTGGGTTTGGCAATAGAGAAGAGGACAGAAGCCTGCTGCATCTGCCTCGAGGGGCTGGGTCCATTTGCAGAGGTGACATCATATTCACTGTCTCCCTTTGTCCTCTCCTACAGACTGTGTCTTCTCATTTTCTTATCTTTGACCCACAGTGCCTAACTTCCTAGGTACATTGTAGTCACCCTAGTAATAATGACCCTTCATCAAAATCTAAGTCCCAAGGCAGTTTTAACAAAGTAGTGAGGATTATCTTCTCAAAAGACAGTAATGACAGCCAAAAAATTTGCTTTAATAGTGCCTTCCCACCTTGATTGATCTCACTCAGCCTGTCCTCTTATCACTGCTGACTGCATGGCTCTGGACCCCTCGGAAGTTCACACACATCCCCAGCTTCCTTTGGAAGGCTACTTTGCCTTGCCCTGAGTCTGTGCAGAGGCTGCTGGACCAACATTCTGCTCTCAGCCCAGATCCGTGTTCGGGTCGAGGCCGTTTCCAGGTCTCAACCCTGCCTGGGGGGGTGAACTTAGAGCTGTCCTCCCAGGTGTCCTCCTGGGCTCCCCTTCTTTCCCCTCCTCTTTGAGGGAGGCTCCTGCCCACTTCTCCCTTGCACAACAACTGCTCCACAACCATTTCCCAGCCAGCTTCCCAGGGGGTTTACAGGGAACTAGGCAGCTTTAACCTATATTCCCATCTTTGCTACACACCCTCTCCACCCTTGCAAGTTTGTGGTAGATTACATGAGCTAGGGTCTCCCTGCAGTACCCAAGGAAGCTTGAGGCACAACAGGCTGAGTGCAACCCAGTGACTGCTTTCTTTCATGTTAAACTTGACCTAAAGTTCCTGCTTACAGTTTTAGAGTTCCTATGTAATATTCCCCGGGGCAAGGAGTCAGAGATTTTCTTGTCTTCTACTCATAGTGTTTAAATACTGACTTGAACAGATGCAAATGCTGATAATCATTAGTATTAATTAAGTGCTTATTACAAGCCAGGTAATATGCAACGAGCTCTAAATTCATTATCCATTTCATAATAATCCCTGACGTAAGTATTTTCATGGTCCCCATTTTACAGATGAGGAAACTGAGGTTTGGACAGGGTAATCTACTCACACAAGGTCACACACCTAGCAAGTGGCAAAGCTGGAGTTCACACCGAGGTCTTCCAGGCTCCTGAACCATGCTTTCACTACTACTCCTGGGGTCTTGGCCATATGCAGGACTTCTGGAGTCAGGCATGAAAGGAAAAGAGTTGAATTACCAGGAAATGTAGGGATCAGGCTGTAGTCGGTGACAAGTCTGAGAGAGACAAGGGAGGTGTTTCAGAAGAAGTGCCCCCTTTACCCCTCCTCTCTGCCCCCTGCCTCCTACCATGGAGATCCTTTCCTCTTTGCCGGGGACAAAGGAGTTTATTGTGTTTGGCATGAGACCAGTGGCAGCAGTCTCACATTCGTCACTAATTAATTGCATCTTTGCAGTTCACTGGGTTCTACCTTGTCTAGACCTTCCAAGCTAAATGGCCAGAAGAAGATCTGGGATTAAATATTAGTGTTAACTTCAAACTTGGTATAAATCTTTTGAACTGTATCCATTTTTACAGAAATAAGCAAGAGAACAGCATCTATTCTCTTTTCGTCAATACCAGGACATCCACAGGTGTGAGTTATTAGCAGTAACTGTAATTGCTCTGAATGGAACAGTAAATAGTGCAGGGGGTCAGGATGAGAAGTGCCGTTCTATAGTATTAACATAGCTTAATGGCTTACGGTGCTATATGCTTCATCCGACGCTGGGCTTTGAGGAGCCGGTCTTGCAACGCAGGGTGCTCGGCACTTGCTGAATTGCTTTCCTGCTTCGGTAGAAGATAATTTTGAGCCTTTCTGAAGCCGCATTGATTTTATCGGCAGATGGCCCCAGGATAGCATCTCACCTTCACCATTGAGGTTTCACTTGTTTAATGGGGTTCTGAAAAGTTACAAAGAAGAACAGGCATGTACAAGCTACATTTCCTTGAGCTGTAGCCCTGCATTCCAAATCCTGCCTCTGGGCAGCTGTAGCCCATGGCTCAGTCCCTCCCCACCCTGTCCCAGCATGTGCACATTTCTTCAGTAAAACACAATTGAGCTCCTAAGAGTAACCGCAATGCTATATCCCTTACAGAAGGGAGGAGTTGTTCAGTCCACAACGCAAATAGGATTATAGTTAGGCATACGGGGATCCAGAGCAGTGTTCAAACAATCCTTTCCTCATGATCAAGTGGGATATTTAAGGTTGCAGTGGGGTAGGAATTAGGAAATGGCTTCAGCATCTCCCAAACTCCAGTCCCTTAGCCCTCTGGACTTCCTCTCTTCTCCCCACCTCCTCCCCCGACTCCCACCCCCAGTTTTCTTTCTGCTCATCCTCAGACAGTTTGGCAAGGAGGAGTCAGATCACAGTGTAGATTATCCCAAAGATAATCAGAACTTTCTCACTGCCAATCATCCCCTTCTAACATCTCCTGTAGGTTAATGCTAAAAGTATCTCTTTCTGTACCCAAAGTTTCATTATCTATCTTATCTTAGTTTCAGGAGAAGAGACTAGTATAGAGAGAAGTTTTGTTATCTATATCATCCTAGTGCCAGCATTCAGAAAAGGGGGGCTTGTTCTCGGACATTAAACATTGTCGGACACACAGCCCTTTCCCAGACTGAATTCATTTTCTAAATCAATTGTACACTTTCAGGCCAGGTTTGCACTCTATTCAGAAAAACTGAATGATCTGTCTACTTAGCCTACCTTCCCACTTCAGCTTAGCTCACTAAACCTTTCTCAGTTGAAGGCTTTCTTGTGGCTCCTTAGAACACAAGCCTATTCTAATGGCATTAGTTCTCAAGCCTGATACACCACCAGGGAGGTAGAGATAGAAGGGTAGAGGGAGATGGCAAAAGCTCTTTAGAAGCCAAAGGGACAAACTAGACTTGGAAAAGTAAAAAAAAGAGTCTCATACTTGAGATTTATTCTTGATCATCCATGAACCAGGCAATGGCATAAAATCATTTTCACTTATTTTTTTTATCCATTCAACAAATACTTTTTAAGCTATGCCTCATTTTAAGCTATGCATTTTGCTCAGCAAAAGCTCCTGCCCACATGAAGCTGATAATTTCATGAGGGAGCCAGCAGAAAAGACTACATTACCTTACAAGCTCGACGACCAGTAGGCACGTAGGTATAGCAACAAACAACCTTTTCAGAATCAAACTCACTTCTTCCTGTGCCCAGGTGGCTAATTTGCCCTTAGCCTTTTGGTAAAGCCAAGCTGAACATGGCCCAGGGTCAGTTACTGTGTGAAGAGGACCACACTGGTGGAGGATTTGCCATTCTGCTTTAGCTTCTTCAGGAAAAGTTCAGAGGACATGAAAACAGGGTTGAATCAATCACAGACTCACCCGCCCCCCCCCCACCTCCTTCCTGATACTAACAGAAACGGACCTAAGTGGTAACTGAGAGTATAAATTTGGAATCCACAAGAAAAACATATTAGAGGCATACTCCCCATCCCTTTAATTTTAGCTAATTATCACATAAGTAGATCTTCACCTATGGGATATTATGCCTCTGAACCTAGGCTATCAGGCCACAGACTGGGAGGCCAGTGAGGAAGCCCAGGTCAGCAATTAATTAATCATGAAGCAGGCCAAATACACACACTTCATTTCAGAACAATTCCGTAAATTCTCCCCCTGCCTCCTGCCACCTCCTCCTCTCTCACAAGGTTTCATCTCCTAATTGCAAAAGCTTTTTGGCATGGCAATGTCTTTGTGATGAAGAGAGGGCTCAATTTAGGCCATCTCTCTAAAGAAGATGGGAGAACAAGGACACTTCTCCAATTAATCAGCAAGTGCCTGGCTCCAGCTATGGGGCCAAAGGATCGATTTACATAAAGCTACTTCTCGAGATGAATTTACCTCCTCCTCCTCTCCCCCGGCCTTCCTCTTGTCCAGCCAGCATTAGACATGCTACTGGATTTCAGATTGACAGTGTCAGCTACGACAATCAAATTAGGGATGAAAGCCTCAGATGGCTGCCAAGGGAGAGGGACACAGGGGAAGGAGGGGGCAGGTAAGAGTATGTCTGCCTCACAGGAGGGTGGATTGCACAGAAATGGGCTCCCCTTCCCAAACTCCACTGGGCAGACATAGCTTCAAACAAAGAAAAAAACGAAAACACCAGGTGAATGCCCTCCCCAGCCAAGGCTGATAAATTAAACCAAAACATCCCATTGGGCCTAAAAATTGGCAGGGAACTATCTCAGGTGAATAATTAGATCTTACAATCAGATAGTTTTCAGCATCAGATTTCTGAACAGAATGTGAAGACCCCAAACTCACAGTTGTGTGGTGATACATGCATAGACTCTGGAGTCAGATGCCTGTGGTTGGATCCTCCTGTTTCCTGGACCACTTAGTGACACAGGGAAGCCTGGACCAGAACAGAAGGCATAATTGGGCCGATAATGAGCACTCCCCAATCCCATCTAATGTCACTGCCTTGTCGCTAAATTGTGATAATCCCAGGGATTAGTGAGCTGTTGAGAAGCTCAGCTTCTGTACCATTTGCTGGAGATGATCAGTCAATTATAATGCTGTTTTGAGAATACAAAGCGCCTTAGCTGGAGTTGCATGTGATATTTAAATGAAGAAAGCTTCTGTTTGGACTGGAAGCATTGGTTAACCCTGCCAGCCCTGGAAGGGTGGTAGTTTAGAAAAACCCAGATTAAATCCTCTGGCTGGAAGGACGTTCTCTGCTCAGAGGAGGGATAGCTGAATGACTGGAATATTTCAAGCCATGGCTTGCTTCTCTGGATATAGGAGTTTCGACCTTGACTGGCTCCCCTCCACATTTCCTATTGGTATTCCCAAACCCCACAAGCCGTCCTGCATTGTGCTCCTTTAGATTGGCTCCAACATCTAAAGACTTTTTCCTTCTCTTGTTGATGAGAGTCCACATAGCTACAGCATCTAGCTCCCACCTCTCGGTTCTAATTCTAGAATCACACTGTCCAATAAACAGTAGGAAGTAGCCATGTGTGGGTATTGAGCACTTGGAATGTGGCCAGTCCAAATTGAGATATGTGTATAATACACATCAGGTTTCCAAAATTGGATATGAAAAAAAAAAAAAAGAATGTAATACATCTTATTAATATATTTTTATATTGGTTACATGTTGAAATGGTAATATTTTGGATATAGTGGGTTAAATACAATACTTTATTAAAATTAATTTCAACATTTTTTTTTTTACTGTTCTTAATATGGCTAATGGAAAATTTTTAATTGTATCTGTGGCTCATGTTATTTCTGTGGGGCAGTGCTGTTCTAGAATTAGCAGATCCCCCCTGGAGGGGTGACAGCCTCTGTGACCTCACCAGTTCCAAACCTGAGCCTGCAGGTCAAATTCAACCCAGAACTGAAGTGTCCTGTTGGCCAGCGCAGAGAGCTATTTGGTTTTGATTTTGGGGAAATTAATTTAGACAGGCCCTGCATTCCCCCAGCTCACCTCCCAATTTCTTCCATTGCCCACACTCAGCCTGACTTACTCATTCGCTTTACTTGCGTAACCCTGCAGCATTTGGGTTTGCAATCTTTAGAACATCTACCCATAAAGAGACAAAAGGGGTCCCCACATTGTTAACTAATCATAGAGCGAACCATTAACTCTAACTCCACTGGCAGCCTTTTGTATCACCCTGCAGTCTAACAGCCTCCTTCTTATTTCCTTTCGGTTAGAAAGCTCCCTGGAAACAAGCATCTTAGCTCCGTTGTGCTTGAACCTTAGGCCTTCGTCTTCGGTCATGGCTCCAGATCAGTATCTCAGCCTGGCTGCTCAGTCCTGCTCCTCACCTGCCCTCCCATGATTTCTCTCCCAGATTGCCCCCCCTTAGAAAATCTAAGGAATCACTTATCTGTGATGCTCTACCAGGAACCTCCTAATCCCAGCAACCAGTCTTCCTGCAGGTTTGGGAGAGTCCAAGGGCAAAGTGTTTCGTTATCTTCTGCCATATCTCTGGGATCCCAGTGGAGGATGTAACCATCAGTGGACTTTTATACCTTCTAGGTCAGCCTCCCAACTGGACCCTGAGTGGCTTTCTAAAATACAGACTAGATGTTGTCAATTTCCACCTCAAGCTTCCCCTGGGACTCTATCCCATAGGCCTTTTGTCCAACATCAGCAGTCTCACACCTGAGATACAGGAGGTCTTTGCATCTTGGACCCAAGATTTTCCCTAAAATCATACTTAAACATTTAAGGTATTAGGATTCTGTATTTGTTAACTTCATGCTAGTAAAATAGAGATAGTAATTTGCATTTATATACCTGCACTGCATTGGGGTTTAGAAAGAACTTGCTTGTCCATTATCTGTGATGCCTATCCCAATTTTACATAAGTACAAATTGAGGCCCAGAAAATTGAACTGATGCTCTTGAAGATACTTGGCATGTTAAATAGCAGAAATGGGATATGAACTTAACACCTAATCTGATGCACTAATCATTCTGCCCATGGTCCTCAAACTTGTTCAAAATTTAGACTCTGAGCCCATTCTCAGAGTTTCTGGTTCAATAGTTCAGGAATGGGTCCCAGGAATCTGCACGAATTTTCATTACGGAAAATTCCACACATATTTAAAAGTAAAGCACAGATGGTAAATTAACTTCCTTTGAGCTCATGACCTAGCTCTAGTAAGTATCAAGTAGATTAATCTTGTTTCATCTATATCTCTTCCCACTTCCATCTCTTCTGTATTATTTTGAAGCAAAACCTAAACATCATTTCATCCTTAATTATTTCAGTATGTATCTCTCAAAGATAAAGCCATAAATGAAAGGAAACATAACCACAATACCATTCTCATACCTAAATTTTAAAAAATTAACAGGAACCTGTATTTTTTCAAAGCATCATCAGTAAATTTTGATCAGATGGACCGTGAACCCTACTGTGAGAACAAATACCCTGTCCCGTGCCAACTCTTAATAACAGCATCATACTGTCCTGATTTTTCTCAAACTGTCCATTTTGAAAGACAAAACCAAAGTACCCAATGAAACAAGCCTGCATTCCTGCAAGTCCTAATGATTCAGATTGACATCTTTTTGTTTTCCTGCCTAAAAACTGAAAAAATTTTGGACTCTGAGTAAAACAATTATAATATCTTTTGCTCAGTGGTTGGGAGCAATCCGCAGTGTGAGTTTACATATAGGCTTTCTTCTTGTTGAAACAGAAAAACTGCTGCTCTTACTTTTTAGGATATCTAGGTGTTTATTTTAAAGTTGTATAGGTAAAGGGATCTATTTCTTTGTATCTGGGGTAAACAAGAATGTAAGCTCCGAGAGGACAGAAACTTGGTTCTGTTCACTTCTGTATCTTAACTCCTGACATAGTGTACAAATAGTAGGCGCTCAACGCATTTTTGTTGAGGAAAATAAGAATCTGAGCTGACACTCAATCTGCTAATATTAAACATCTGAATGTTATAGCTAGGACTTTTCTATTGAGCTTGTCAGAGAAGGCAGAACAGAAGGAACTCTTATTGCTGTCTTTCATTCAGTAGTTTTTTAACATCAAGAAAGAAAGCAATGCAAACTCCTGCTATGGTGAAATATTCAGAAACAACCTGAGCAGTGGGAAATAATTGGGGCTTTTTTGTCCCCCATTGATACTTTGATTCTCTGGATCCTTGAGATAGGTGGCGATTCTTTCAGGAGATGATTCTGTTACTCCATGCTAATCTCCCTTGGACAAAGGTTGCCATTGACGAGACACCCAGCTGGAGGTGCCAGGGCTTCTTAGCTGGGACATATGCTTGGTGCTCATTTGATTTTGACAGTGACCCAACTGCAAACATGTAATCTTGCTTATTAAGATAAATTGCCTGTAGAAGAGATGTACCTATTAAGATAAATCCTCCCTGAAGTCCACATTGTTAAATCCCCAGGGAACAATTTTTCCTTCCTGTCTGTCCCTCCTGCTGTATAAAATAAGGTGAGCAAAACAATATCTTTCCCTTTAGCTCCTGGAGCAGAGTGATGAGTGACAGGGTTACTATATATTAGGAATTGGGTTTTGGGGGTGAGGGGAAAAGGGTTTAGCTTTTTATAGGATGGTAGTATTGAGAATCCAAAAAACTCTCAGTTTGTGGATTATCTGTCAGAAATTTTTAAATCCCTAAATGAGTATTGATTGATACCAAATGCACCAATGAATTGTGCAGATTTCCTCCTACTAGGCAGAGAACATGAAAGTGTGATTTTAATATATATACTCAGGCCGAGGAGAATCAGAGTGATAATCTACCACCCTGATCCCAAATACAATATAGTTCCAAATATAAATGCTTTCTAGATCATCCCCTATTTTAGTGTGACTAATCAAGAGTTGATGGATTTTTTTTTTTTCTTAATGTTACTGAAAAGGCACCATGATTGGTCTTAGAAGAGGTGTTTGGGGAGGCAGACAAAGTATAAACCTCATTGGATACAAGACTGTGTTGTTCTGTTTCTTCAGTCAATTAGCTTCCTGTGTGGCTTCTTGATCCTTGGTCCTGGATGTGCTATCTTTCGAGAGTGATGTTTTACTCTGCTAAGGACTTCCTGATTCAGCAGAACTGTTCTAGAAGCTCTCTTACGAATGCTTTGAGTTGGATCTCCTTGGGTCCCCTTTACTGGTACTGGTGCCCATCTCCTGTTTCTTTAGACTTTGCTGCTAAAGTCTCATAGTTGGCAACCTCTTCAGCAATCTGTCCTTGTTTTGCTAGAATCACCTCACCCAGAGTAATGGAAGGCAGGCATGGCCTGGGAATTTGCATTGCTGATGAGTGGTTTCTACCCAAAGACTGATGCAGGGCTACAAAGAGCCAGCTCCCCTGCTTGGAAACAGGAGCTCCCCATGGTATTGGACTAAGGCCGAGACTTAACCTGATTCTACTTTATTCCCCTTCTCTATCCTGCTTGCGTCCCTTACTGGTCTCTTCTGGGAGCATTTCCTTAACCAATCACTTAACCCCTGAGTCTTTGGCTCAGTGTCTGCTTCTGAGAGAACCCAACATAAGACAGAGCTTTTTTCTGAATCCAGCTCTCCTGTTTCATCCAAAAGAATCTAGAATCAAATATGGATACTCCGGTCTAGATGATAGACGAGGGAAACTTTAGTCCTTCCCTCAGATTTTATGGAAAGAGCACTAGTAACATTTATGTGTTTTATTCTTTGCAGAGTAAAACATTTGACCAGGGAGTGTTGATAAAGGACATTTCAGCAATGTAAATCCAGGACTAAATGGGGGGAAATGTCAAGAAGTAAATACAGCCATTCACTGAATGCTTACAGTGTTCCAGATGCTGTGTGAAGTGCTTCACATGTAACAACTCATTTTAATCTCACAGTTAACCAATGAGGTAAAGTTAATAGCCCCACTGTAAAGATGGGGAAACTGAGGCACAGAGCATCTTAGTACTTGCATGACCACCTAGC
Source organism: Cynocephalus volans (assembly GCF_027409185.1). Lineage (NCBI taxonomy): Eukaryota > Metazoa > Chordata > Mammalia > Dermoptera > Cynocephalidae > Cynocephalus > Cynocephalus volans. Next base: position 149,854,000 of record NC_084461.1, on the reverse strand, counting down.
TCATAAGTAGCTCCACCCACTTCAGAAATAAGAAATCCTTAAGTTTAGGGGAGCTTCCAAGTCCCATTTTGTAGCTTTGGAATAATTTTGGATTGACATGTAAAAGCAGATCCCCCACAAACTGCCATTTAACAGACAGGACTTCATGGTAGCACGAATGTGACCAAGACAAGTGCATCGTCTCCACCAGAGCAGAGAGGAGAACATTTTCCTGCTCCTTGTCTTGCAGGGGTAGGGGGGAAAGTGAGGACTGTCACTCACTGTTCCTCTGAGAACAAAGCCTGCCTGACATTGCAGGGAGAGCCCCAGGAAGCATTTCAAAAGCTCCACTGGAACTAGACAACCTTTCAATCCATTTATCAAAGTGTCTGCAGTTCCCGTTTCAAGGTAGATGAAGCAATAATAAATTCACGAAGAAAGTTAATCTGTGTCCAAAGCATTTTAGTAAATTAAAAAGTGGGGGAGGGTTGACTGGAAAGGGGATATATTGGTTCTTGCCAACTCCTGTTTGACTTACTGTCTCCTTAATAAGTCCTCTTTGGTCTTGTGTTTTTGGATGGAATAATCAGTCGGTTAATCATTTTCCGGAAGCTGGAAAATGCACTTTAGCTAATGCGGTTCTCTTTTTCTTTGAGCCCTCATTATTTAAAAAGGCATCTTGATCCCTAGCCCCACTTCCCAACCAAGACAGCCTTTTCCACCAGCCATCATCCTTTATTTCCCCAGAAAACAAAGCACAGCTCCTACCCTCTCCCCCTACTCCAACCTAGTACTTTTCTTTTAATGTTAAAAAAAAAAAAATTCTTTCTTGGTTACTTCTGAGCATTTCTACCCTCCTCACCCTGAACTACTTCCCTCCTAAAGGGTGAGACACTAAAACCCCAACAAGAAATTGGCCAGAATTAGGCTCTCGGGCATTACCGATAGCTTTTGTTATTTTTATTTAAGTGTCAGTGGAAAATGGTGGCTCTTGTCTCTCTCAAGGATAGTACTTAACAATAGCTCCATGCTCTGGCATCACGCTGAGATAAACACACTATTAGTAACCCTCACAAAGGCCCCGAGATAATTGTGAAGGGACAGTTACCGAAAATGAAGCACCCAGCCCTGAACCCTCCTCCACGCCCCATCAGTAACACCATTAAAACTGTCAGTTTGTCAGCCCACTGGAGGTATTTATGAAATCAATATACAATCCTGCAGATGGATGGCAGCGGTATTGTTAGCTGGAAAAAGAGAAGCTCAATGGAAAATAAAATTAATAAAATTTACAAGCAGATTGTCATGGGGAACAGATAAATTCCCTACAATCTACTGTTTTGCTCAGTTGGAGCATGAGAAAAGCAAAGACAGGGAGGTGGAAAGAAAGCTGTGCGTTAAACTGGGCTCCTTAAAGTAGGAGAAAGGCTGGATATATATATCTACAGCAGGAAAAGAGTGAACAGAGACAGAAGTGGCTGCCCCACCCAAGCACAGAATTGCCTCTGTGACACTGCCAGAATTTTGTTGCTCATATTTTGCTCTCCTCTCTTCATCCCACTGTGTCACAAACGAGAACCTTTGTTTGATTACTGTTCCTTCCAGTATGTTTTGGGATACCTTCTATTCAAACAAGGCTAATACATTACTGGAATATGTTCCTTCTTCAGCTTGCAGCCACGGTTAAAGCTGACAGTTCTAAGCCTCTCTCATGTTTGCTCCCCCTGGCCCCAGTTTTGATCATCAGCCATTTGCCAGAACTGTGGCAGGAGCTCATCCTCCCCGAGTGGCCAGCAGCCAAGCCTGGGAGGGTAGTGGGCAAGGGCTTGGTGGCCTGAAGACCAGCCTTCCCTTGGCAGAAAAAACTGGGCTTTTTGTGGCTGGCAGAGCCTTGGGGCAGCCCAGATGCCTGGTGGAAATTGCATTAGTCGGATGACAGGACAGGGCCCCCTTCTCCAGAGGCTGATGGAGAGCAGCCGAGTGGCCTTGGTGACACTGCTTGACCTCTGCTGTCACTGTGGGCTTTGTTCAGCGCCCGACTCCAGGCTGGAGCTCTGCTCATTGAATCAGGGGAGCCTGGGATGGGGCTCATTGTGCATCTAAATGTACTTACATCAGCTGCAGACAATGGACACTGGATCTGAGATACAGCCCTAGACGCCACTAGTACTCACACCTGTCCCCTAACCCGACTCTGTGACTTGCTTTGGGGCCTCAGAGTGGCCCCCAGACAATCCCAAAGTGGCTTATCTCAGCAGGTGAGAGCAGAAAAGTGGACTCCTCTCTTCTGCTTTCTATTTTCCCTCCTGCTGCCTTGCAAGATGTTCACTTAGACGGCCCAGGATTTAGGGGAGGATGGTTGTCTGACCTCTAGTTCCAAATATTTTTGAAATCATCTAGAGCTTTTGATTAAGTGTCCTTGGAAAATCAGCATGGGAATGTCCATCGGAGAGTACAATCTGTCTGTAGGGCTACTCAGCAAGTACATTTACGCTGTGACCAGCAAGTTCACCTTATAAGACCTTGTACGAAGGAAACAACTGGACGAGGGTCCCCAAAATGCATGGGCAGGGAAATTCATCCTTGCATTTCTTCAAATGGGAAATAAATAAATAAATGCCCACCCAACAATTTGGGATCATATAGCCGTCATACAATTGGATGATATACAGCCATTAAAATGTTGGCATTGTTGTACTGTTAATGACATGGACAGATGATCTCAATATAGTAGGCAAAAAAATAGGTTATAACAGACTGTATATTATGAGGTCAGATTGGTGAAACCTATATATATATATATATATATTACTCCTAATTGGTAGCAGTGGTTATGTCTGAGTAGCAAATTTCTTTACCTTAATATATGAGGGTTTTTCTGGGTGTTCTTTTAAGAATGACTGTGCCCTTAGCCCCCATCTCTGCATCCACCAGCCCCCCAGGCCAGGCCATGCTCCTCGGAGATGCTTCTGGAGCCCATGTCTGTGCAGAACGAGGTGGAGGCAGGGCATGAGTGTGTTTCAGGGCCACTTTGCTGGCCTGATGGGTCTTTCCAAAATGATTACCCACTGAGACCCAAGCAGACTTGAGGACTGAATAGAAACAAGTACATGTGTTTGGTCTAGCAAAAACTAAAACCAGAAAACAAAACAAAAAAGCCCATGTCGTTCTTAGGAAAGGAAATTGAGGTTTGGGGGATGCTTAAACACTGGGATAAGACTTGGGTTTGAGCCAGCTGGGGGACCTGACACTCTATCCCTTACCTCCCTCAAAGCAATGTGCTAGTGCCACTCAATGCTAGATGAGATGCCAGTGGGACCCCAATTTTAGATGGGTTGGTGGAAATGAAATTTGAAAGTATCAGGCCTGTCACTAAGAAGATCGAGGGAACCTCCAGGGGTCTCTGGGACTCTAGAATAAGCTGAAGTAGTCATCCCGCATCAGAAAATCAGAATGGCCAGGCTCTGTTCCAATCCCAGATGACAAAAGCAGAGCGTCCTAAGAAGCAAAGCATAGCCTTGAGAGATGGGAGATTGAATGGTGTTGACCCTGCAGTGGGGGAGGGACGCCTTGAGGGAGGGGGGCAAAGGGTTGTCTCCCGGAGGTGACAAAACAGAGAGTTGGGTGCAGTGTGTGCAACAAATAACCCAGCGACTTGGCTCGTGGCCTGGAGGTGCAAGACCACCCACAGAGCCCGCCCTGGCGGCGAGCTGCTCCTTGCCTGGTAACCATTTCAGCAAAGGCCATCACTTGAGGAACAATGTGAATGCCTGTAGCAGCCTGGGGCCTGAGACTAAACAGTCCCCCAAACGGTCTGACTGCAGAGGGTTTTTGTTATCATAATGAGAGGCAGATAAAGCCGGGTCTTGGTCTTTAACGTTGTGTGCCTCTTCTGTTCTTGTTTAGAGATCTGAGCGAAAACCAGATCCAGGGGATCCCCAGGAAGGCATTCCGCGGCATCACCGATGTGAAGAACCTGTAAGTGCTGTTTTTGTTGCTTTGCTGCAGATGTGGCTAACTCAGGCTCTCCGGCCAGAGGGTGGAGTGGGTGAAGTATGGGACAGGAGAGGGGTACAGGCACCTTTCAGAAACGAGACTGAGGGCCGTACTTGAGTGGCTTCCAGAGAACATGTGTCGGATGCCACACCAGCTTCCCAGAGCCCTGTTCTTCCCTAGTTATTCATTCCCAAGTATGAGCATTGGAGCCCCAGACCTGGGTCAGAGCCTGGCCCCACAGTGGTAGTTCTGTGGCTTTGGCACGGGTCTGCTTTTCCCAACATCATTATCATCTTCTGTAAAATAGGGGTGATAGTTGGGATGGCGGGGAGGGGCGGGTTGTGTGCAGAAAATGTTTTTAAAAAAAAACCTTAGTGCCTTGTACACAGTAAGTGTTCAATAAATTGGAGCCTTGATAATGACAATGAGGATGATAATGATGAAGATCTCATTGTTCTTAATAGAATCATCATCTCCTATGAGAGCATTAGGACTTGTGTCCCAGGGCCTTGGGGAGACATAGCCAGATACACTTCCACCGCACTAGGTGGTTTTTGTTTGTTTTTTACTTTTTATTCTGAAATAATTATTGATTCACAGAAAGTTTCAAAAAGTAGTAGACAGTCTGTGTACCAGTTTCCCCCAATGGTAACATCTTACCTAACTATAGTACGATATCAGCACCAGATAACTGACAATGGTACAGTCCACAGACCATAGGCTTCATACTTCAGTTTCACGTGTACTCATTTGTGTGTTGGGGTGGAGGGGGAGGTTCTATGCAGTTTTCTCACACGGAGATTCCTGCAGCCATCAGCACAGTCAAGAGGCAGAACTGTTCCATCACTATGCTGTTGAACTTGCCAGATAACCTTGATTTATCTCCTACCTGGCTGCCAGTATTTGCTCAGGAAGAGTGTGCCTTCTGAATTTTCTCCTCAAACAGCTGTGCCCGTGGGTTCAGCACGTTTTGGGAGAGGGGCACAGAAGAAGGGCTGTCTTGGCTGAGCAAGCTCTTCTGCCCACCAGTCTCTTCCTCCACAGCCTCAATTTCAATTTGAAATGTCTTGAAGGAGGCTTTTTTTTTTTTTCTTTTTAACTGCTTTAACTTGTCACTTTTCTCTGTAACAAATGCAGGGGTTTTCTTTTACTGGCATACCAAAGGGAAGCTGCTGATGGCTTCCAGATGCAGGTTATCTACCTCCCCTGTGGCAGAGGCCTCATCAGAAAGCTTTTGGTGTTTAACATGCAAGACACACAAGAGGGCAGGGGAGTCTCTGGGGTTGGAGGGAACAGGGAGGCAGAGAGGACTTTGTAAGGGCTCAGGGCCAAGAGGGCTGCCAGCTGCTCCCTCTGGGAGTGTTTGCCCAGGAGCAAGAGGGTGGGGTGGAGCAGCCCCAGCCTGGGAGAAGATGAGTTCCTTTGCAGGCATCATGCAAGAAATCACTTTCTAACTCCCTGAGAAAATGAGATACTGGAAAACCCAACCTTCACAACCACTAAATAAACAGTTAGGGATACTCTCTCACCCTAAGCTGGCACTTTTAACATTTCAGAGTGCTTTCCTAGCATCTCTTTCTTGAATTCCAGGAACTCAGGACAGTGCACATGAACTGAAACCAACAGACTGTGTTATTAGCAGCCCAGGATGTCAGGGCATGAGAAAATGGAGGTCCAGAGAAGGGCAGGGACTAACTCAAGGTCAACCAGCTTCCTGTGCATTGAGCCCAAAATGAACATTTTACGTATAGAAAGTGATATATCTGTTGCATCTCATGGCACTAATTTTGAATTAATCAGTTAACAAACAAACAAAAAAAATACTGTAGTGATGTGTAAGCAGGGCTGTGTAATTACCAACTACATCTTTAATTTTCAAAAAAGTAATTAAATCCCACAATGGTTCTCAATAGTTGCTGGGGTTTCTTGGGATTTTTTTTTGTTTTTCCTTGTAGTATTTCTAACCATGCAAAGGCCTCAGGAGTTAAAAGGATCGGGCTGCTGCAAACCCAGAGTCCTAAATCACTCCAACGATTCCTGTCAGGCCTACCTTCTCTAGGTCACACATTACATATTACTCAGGAGCCTAAGCTTAGCCACGATCATCTTCTCTTTTGTTTATACCCAGTACCAGCCTGTGGTGCTGGAGGAAGAAGGGAGGGGACTAAACTCAACCCCTAAAGGATGAATTAAACAAAAAACTCAAGGGGGATTAAATACACTTCTAATCGGTGCAGTCAGCACGCACTTGTCAGGTGGAACCTATAAAGCCCCAGAAGTAGAATTCATGTTCTCCTGTGGCTAACAGTGTAACTAGGGACAAGAAACATGTACATATAAGAGGCTGTTTAGTAAAAAACCAATCAACGTGAAAGTTGGCAGATAAGTGGCTACGAATAGTGTCAGAGCTCAGAGAAGAAACACAGCTTTAGGCAATGTAGCCCAGAGATTAGAAACATGGTTTTGGCAATCTGATAGAATTATGTATGAATTCCATCTGTTCTAGGTACTGAGTCTGTGACCTTAGGTACATTACTTGACACTTCCAAGCCTAGGTTTTCACCACCGTAAAATCAGGATAATAATTGTGTTACTGAATTAGGTTCTGGGTCCCAGAGTCATAGAAATGAACAATGCTCCCAGCAGTAAATCAAGCAATGCTTTATTAAAAGAGGGGATAGACTTATGTATAAGGGGGTTAGCTACAGGAAAGCTAGCTCCCACAGGGGAGCTGTTCAGAGTCTTTTATAAGGAGATGGGTTAAGGGGTGCAGGCCAGTATCATCATTCTGCACCTCTGGAGGAGATCCATTCTGTTCTTCTTGGTTGCATCATGGGTGCATGCTCATTTAGGGCTTTGGTCCTTGTGCCTACTCAGTAGGTCCAAGATGGTGGTGGTGTTCATTATCATCACCCCAGGAAGGTCATTGTAGCGGTCACCTTGAAGTTTTTTGAGCATGTGGGAATTCCTGAAGGGTTCTTAAGGTTAATCTGTAACTTAATTTTTACAATTATGGGAAACAGGCCTTGGGGAGGGGTTTTGCAACTCAGTGAATGTCTGTTCCCCTATATCTCAGTTTATTTTATCAGGATGGGTCATGGGGTAATCATGTGCCCTGAGGTTGTCTCATGACTGAGGAGTGGAAAAGTAACAAAGTGTCCTCTGCAAGGAAAATGGAATCAGTTTGGTTCACAGGCCTAGCCTTACTTTGTCTCAATCGGACTTACCTCCTAAGGTTTCTGGGAAGGTTAATAAAATAATGCATTTGAATAATGTTGTCCTGTGCTTGACACATGGAAGGTATTTGGAAAGTTCTAGCTACTGTTGCTGTTGTATTCCTTTGTTGTTGTTAAGACAATAAAGACTAAAGCTGGGCCCAAATGATGATTGGAATTCACAGAGTAAAAGAGGCAGATAGTGCCTGCAACGTGTGGAGGCAAAATTGTATAAGGGGTGTTTCAGGGAACATAAGCGGACACATGTCGTGGGAGTGGAGGGATTATGAGGAAGAATAGTAGGTTTTTGGGTTAGAAAGAGAAGTGGAGGCCGGAAGGTGGAGAGCCTTGCCTGCAAGGCATATGGGCCTTAGATGCAGTCACTGAGAATGTGGACCTGACCAGGGACAGGTCACAATGACATTCATTGTGGAAGAGGAATCGAGAACAGGAGGAGGTGGAAGGAGGAAAAGTCAGGGGCAGGAGATGAGACTATAGTCCTACGTGAGGGATCAGGCTTGTGCTTGGGAAAGCACGATCAGAAGTGAAGGAGTCCAGAGCCAGCAGCCAGTGGAGACAAAGTCAACAACCAATGAGTTATTAGAGGCTGGGGAAAAGAGATGAAAAATGATGAGTTCCAAGTTCAGACACTAGAGAGAATGATGGCAGATCCTCATGGTCATTTCTCTATGCATCCCTCAAAATACTTCTTGAGCTCGTATTAACTGCCGGTTCTGGAGGAAACAGCAGAGAGTAAGGTGTATAGATCTGTGAGCTCTGCCTTCTTAGAGCTTCCACTTCATAGAAAACGAAAAGTCAGGAGGAAGAGCCAGGTTTGGGAGATCATGAGCTGGGTTGTAAACATGCTGGGTGTGAAGTGATGTCCAGTCTTTCACGGGCCTTGTGGACAGAGCATCTTCTCTGTGTCAGGAAATTGGTGACTCTGACATCCTGTCCTGTTCCTGCTGGTTGAAGGACTTTGGTAAAGCAACACGACGTCCTGGGGTCTTAGCTTCCTTGTTTTTACTAAGAGGGAGTTAGACTAAATAATCTTAGAGCCCTGAGAAAAAATGTCATGCAGTAATTGGATGTATAGGACCAGAGCTGAAGAGCAAGTTCATGGGGGGAAGCATCTGGGCACAGGTGATAACGAAGTTGTACATTTAAATATGCATCAGCACATGGAAAATAGGAGACACTTTGCAGAAATTCAGTTTGGATGAAACCTGTTAAGGAAACACTCCTCCTACTACCAGACCTCAATTACGCACAGAAGATTGTCTACCTTGTGAATGATGAATAGCAAATTTTAAATTTAGAGATGAACGTCCCTGTCATCAGTCTGTTGGAGAACCACCGCCTAGCCCCCAATGCCTTCTCCATCACAGTGTGTGAACTCAGGAAATATAACACTATTCTACTATTACCTTAAGGAAAATAGGAGTAGAAGAAAAATGGTCAGAGTATCAGGCTTCAAACTAAATGATATGTGAAATGACAACCAACTGGACATATCTAAGACACCATATCCTTTATTAAAAAGAGAACATCGAGGACTATCTATTTTCTAAAAAATAATTGTGTAGTTTGCTGTGAATTTTTTTCGCTTATCCTCACATTCCCTTTCAAGAAGGAAGAGACAGTGATACCCCCATTTTCCAGATGATAAAATTGTTTCCATCAGTGCATGTAATTTGGTAAAAGTCAGCAGACAAAATTAAGCCTACCCCTTCCTGCCAAGCCTACCATTAGTAACATACCCAACCATCTTTTGGACTCTTCCATACTCATCCATAGACACTTCCGTGTACCCAGATTCCTCCCCATGCAGCCATGCCAGCAATAGGAAGAATGAATAACCAAAGAGGCTGCCAGAGGGTGAAGGCCCTATCCACCTAAACAAGTAGGCAAGCGTGCAACTTTTATCAGAGCCAAGAGAAAGGATGCAGGGAGTGTCTGAACCCTGTAGAACTGGGGAGCCACTAGCATAATGCTCGTAATGAAGGAACTCGGCACCCTACCCCCCACCCCAAATAGCAGAAGGAAGCCCCTAATTGCTTCCTGCTTCTTCAGAGAAGAGAGAGAAAATACTTAGCTGCGGGTGCCACTCCATGCAGTTACTAGAGCTGGTTTTATGGGCTTGTCCCACTCTCCGCTACCTGTCTGGAAAGGTGAGAAGGGCTATATTTATATTCAAAGAGAAACAGGCAGTTAGATGGACAGACTGATCTGGAGAAAGAAACTGATCTGTAGAAAGACCTGTATTAAATGCCTACTGTATGCAAACCCTGTGCTAGGTGCTGGACAAAGACACCATGAGAAAGAAGAGAGAAGGAGAGAACGAAAAAGAAATCATAATCAGAAAGACATAGAGATAGGACAAAAAGAAATGAATTGGAAAAAAAGAGAGATGACAAATCACGATCCAGCAAAGCATAATATGAAAAAGACAAAAACCAGTATAGATTGTTTAAAAAAAAAAAAATTGTCCCCTTGCCCTGTCTTTCTCGGCTGTTATGTTTTCCTCTGTTTTTCAGTTTCTATTTGTGAGGACTCTGTAGGACATGCATTCCAGAGGGAAAATCAATAACCTCTGTCTCTGCCAGCTAGCAGAACTTAGAATTGACAGTTTCAAAACAAAGCTGGGCAGGCGGCCTCTGTGTTCTGTAGTTAGTCTGTGTTGCCGCACTGCCCGCGTCTGCCCTCCGTCTTCCTGAGATTAATGAGGGCTGTCTCCACCCCAGTGAGCAGGCGGTAATCTTGTGTGAGGGTGAGGAAGGTGTGGGGAGGGACACAAGCACCCATTCATTGGTAGCATCTCCGTCTGCTAATCTCGGCAGTCACTCACTTTGTCACTGTAGCTGGAACAGCATCCACACTCGTGGCTGTGCCCTAAAAGGCCCTGCATGATCTGAGTCCTCTCTCACTTATCTCACATGTTCCCTCCTGCCCCAGGACCTTTGCACTTGCTGCTGCCTTTGTATGGCATGCTACACCCTCAGACCTCTGCAGAGCCAGCTCCTTCTGATCTTTCAGGTCCCGGCTCAAAGGTCACCTCCTGCCCCGCACTTCCCACCCTGTCTATCCCATTTCCCAGTTACATATCTTCAGAGCATTTATTACCCTCTGAAACTATTGTTTATTTGTCAACTTGTCACTGTATGTCACATATTAAACACAACACTGCCTGTTTCAATCACCGTGGTATCCCCACTACCCAAACAGTTCATGGCAGAGAGTAAAGTTAATTAAAAATGTATCGAATGAATGAATTTTTTTGTGTGGTTTCTGGTATGTAATAGGCCATTAGCAAATACTCATGGAATTCCACGATTCCAGAAACCATGCACAATTGAGAAAATGTTTCATACGAAAGTAATATTACAGAAAGAATAAGATACCATCCTTGTATTTGAAGAACTCACAGTCTAGTGAGGAGATAGACTAGTAAGCCAGCAGTTGCAGGACATGGGTTAGGGCTCCTTTGGAGGTAAGGACAAGTATGTGGGAGAGGCCAGGGAGACAGGTCTGATTCTGGTTCACTCAAGAAGTAACATGATTTGGGTCTTGAAGGACGAGTAGGAGCCCATCGAGGGGAAGGGCAGTCCAGGCAGAAAGAGCACATGTTAAAAATCACCAACATGTGCAAAGGGACAAGAGTGTGTGAAAGAGTTGATGCTTGTCAGAGATTTGTGACTGGAGCACAGCCAGCAAGAGAGGCCATAGCAAGAGGTGAGGTTAGTGAGGATGGAGTGAGGGAGAAGGGAGCACCTTGATGGTCCACAGCAAGGTCCACTGGAGGGTTTTTAATAGGAGAGTTGCATGATCAAATTTTCATTTAGGAGAGAGAGCTCCAGCAAGTAGGGGACGTGGATTGCCAAGACTGAAGTCAGATGGCCAGTGACGAGATTTGGTCCTGAAATGATGGGAGCCTGTATCAGGCAAGCAAAGTGGAGCTAGAGAAGCAGAGTGAAATTATGAGACGAGGGGCAAAGTGGGTGGGTGGAATGAATGCCTGTCACCGGGACCTGTCAAGCAGAGGCAGAGGTGGAGTTTGGGACAAGTGGACTCTGACACGGGAATAGCACCTGGCTCTCATCATGAAAGGGATGCTGCATCTTGAAGGGGGATTTGGGAAAATCTGCTCAAGGCACATGCTGATTTATCACCTCCTGAGGTGCAGCAAGTTTTCCAGGCTTTCCTGCTTTACATCCCTGGCTGAGTGTGTCAGGTTCAGAATTGCCGCTGGAGGAAGTTGGACTGAACCCCAGTGTACTAAGTGCTACCCAAATAAACTATCTAAAGAAAGAGATCCATTGTGTCTGCCTGCTTCGCTCCCTCTCTCTCTCCTCCTTCCTCCTTCCGTGCCTTCCTGCTTCTTTTCTTCCTTCCTCTCTCCCTTCCCCCTCCCTCTCTTCCTCCCTTCTTTCCTTTCTTTCTTTCTTCTACCCTCCCTCCCTGCCTCTCTCCCTCCCTTTGTTTTACCCTCCCTCCCTTCCTTCCATTCTTCCATTTTTCCATTCTTCCTTCCACAAATTATCATTGAGCCCAGAGCAAGTTGTGGAAACAAAAAGATGAATAAGACACAGTCCCTGCTCTTGAGAATTTTTGTGTACAGAATGAGACAAATAGACATGCAAAGAGCATAGATAATGTGACAGGCACTCTCCTAGAGCTCTCTTCTGCATCTGCTCCATGGCCCACAGTGTAAGTGCTCGATAAATAGCAGTTGGTTCATTAAAGTAAATCCCCTGAAATGAGAAAAATAGTGGTAGAAGCATGTTATTTGAACTCTATTGGTGTGGAAAAGATATGATACAGCATTATCCGTAGGCACAGAGGTAGTGGTGGTCAGTGCCCCATCCCAGAAATTGTGCCTCAGATTGAAAGTTGTACAGACGGTAAGTAGAATTCCTTCCAGGCCAAGATTACACAGTTCCATAGACCTTGCTAGAGCTCCTCTCTTGGGCTTTGTATGTTTGTTGTTGCACCCCACCCTGTCATAATTGTCTGCTCAGTTTGTCTTCTCTAGTAGTCTACAAATTATGTAAAGGAAGAGCTCAAGTCTGCCTTGTTCGTCTTTGGATTTTCAGGTTAGTCCTATGCCTGGTACATAGTAGGTGCTCAAACAACATTAAGTAAGTGAATGAATGAACAGATGACTTTCAGAACAAAGAGACTCCAGGCATTTAGAGAGCAGCCAAAAGCCTGAAAGAAACAGCATGATTATATCGTTGTAGCAAAGAAGAATAAAATCAAGGTAGCAATAATCAGCCCAGAGAAGCCTTCATGTTTTTTCAGGATAATGGAGACCATTATTCTTGACTCAGCATTAAAATTTATTATCTAGGACAATTTGGTTTATGGACCAAATTTTTTTTAACTCATCATAGATATTTAAGCCCTCTGAACACTAAATCCACAGCAAGCAAGGTGTTTAAAACAAGCATGAGTAATAGAATCCTGTCTTTCTTGTCCCCTGGTAAGAAGGCACAGTGATGGGGCTCAGGGATCTTATGAGACATTTGCTGTTGGACTGAGCTTTTGCCTGGAGATTTTTAGCTCCAAAGAGAAATGAAAGGGACTTTAAAAGAAAGGGGATGAATATCTCTATGGAGGTCACACTTTAAGACTCTAGCAACTGTGGATGTTCTGATTTTTTATCTTATTAGTGTCAATTGAGCATCATGATTAAAAATGAGTTTTAAAGTCAGGCTTGATTTTTTTTTTTTTAATTCCAGCTTTGCTGCTTACTACCTGTGTGACTTTGGGCAAGCTTCTTAACCTTTCTGAGCCATTGTCTTCTAATCTATAAAATGGGGAAATTACTAGTGAGAAGTCCAACAGGGAAACTATGTGCCTTACATTTGTATAATGCTTTACGATTTGCACATAGTCTTCAGATGCATTATCTTGCGTAAATTCCACAACAACCTTGCAGGACCATTAGGGGAAAGTTTATTATCCTGTAGATATAGAAAGGGAAATTGAGGCTCAAAGAAATTCCTGAACTCTCCCAAGAAAACACAGCTGGGCATGGTAAGTCTAGGACAGGATTCCCAGGATGAGTCTGGACTCTCAGTCAGTGCTTTTCTGAGTGATTGGCCAGGAAAAAAGGCTGAGTTTGGTAAGCATGGAGCATTGTCTTGAAGGAAACAACAGATACTGATCAGTGGGCGATGATGAAAAAATATTTCTGGCTTCCAGCACCAGCCAAGACTCAGGCAGGAGCAGACAAACTGTGATGATCACAACTGGGACGAATTGCTGAAACCACCAAGATTGTCTGACAGTGCGAGCTTATTCTGTTTGTTTAATTAATAGACTTCATTCTTTAGAGAAGTTTTAGGTTTACAGAAGAATTGAGCAGAAAATCTAGAGTGTTCTCATACATCTCCAACCCCCGCCCCCCCATACACACACATAATGTTTCTCCTACTTTAACATTTTGCATTAGTTTGCTGTGTTTGTTACAATTGCTGACCCAATATTGATACGTTATTAACTAAAGTCCATAGTTTACATTAGAGTTCACTCTTGGCATTGTACATCCTATGGGTTTTGACAAATGTGTAATCACACGTATCCGCCATTACAGTATCACACAGAATAGTTTCACTGCCCTAAAAATCCCCTGGGCCCCACCTATTCATCCCTCCCTCCATCCTCTCCCTCAAGCCCTAAAGTGTGAGCTTTTAAATGTGCAGATAAATCCCTTCATCTTTTCATGGCCCTTCACAATAGTTTATATTTACTCAGTTTTGCAGCTTGTAAAAACTAGAGTCTTCTTTTTTCTTCTTTGAGAAGGAGTAAGTGACACCCTACAAGTTTAAATGCCTTCAAGCAAGTCAACAGGAAAGCCAGGACCAGACCAGTTTCCCAACCACAGTGTGAGGTACAAGTATTAAAGTCTCCCCTTCAGAGAAGAGTTGTGGTCCAAAGGACCTGCCCAGGCCTGGGGTGTGTTATCTGTGTAAACTTGGAGCGTGTTTAGACAGTGGCTAAGTGCTCAGATTCTGGAATCAGGCTGCCTGGAGTCAAATCCTGGCTTTTACCACATGTGTGATATTAAGCAAATTCTTTGTAGCCTCAGTTTCCCCATATGTTAGGTGGAAATAATATTACTCTCCTCATGATGTTATGAAGAATAATAACTATTATTGCTGCCTTTATTTTATCTCTGAGAATGAATTTGGCTCAGGTTATGACATCTAACAGACTACATCGTCCCTTCCTAGACAAATACAGACCCAAAGAAAAAGGTTACATTTACAGTGTACTAGCTCCAGGATAACCCTGACTTTTAAAAATATTTAACTTTCTCATTCCTTCTCTTATTTCTTTGAGCAGAGCTGTTCTGTTCTGGCTTATGGCTTGTAAAGGCCAGGTATAAAGTTGGTCAGAGAAAAAGAAGGTGTACCTTTCCCACCCTGTGCCTTCCCCCATCCCCACTGAGACTTAGAAAGTACCAGAAGAGCCCAGGAATCCAGCGTTAGGTCACAGCTCTGCTGCTAACTGCTGCCTGCTTACGGTAGGCTGAGTAATAGCCCCCCAAAAATGTCCATGTTCTAATTCCCTGTATAGGTGAATATGTACCCTACATGGCAGAAAGGACTTTGCAGTTGTGATTGAATTAAGGCTCTTGAAGTAGATTATCGAGTGGGTCCAGTGTAATCGGAAGGGTCGTTATAAGAAAAAAGACATGTGCTGGAAGCAGAGAGAGAAGAGGCCACGTGATGCGGGAAATGAGGACAGCACCTATCCTGGAAAAGGCCAGGAAACAGATTCTCCCTAGAGCCTCCAGAAGGAACGTGGTACTCCTGACACCTTGACATTAGCCCCATGAAACTGATCTAGGACATCTGACCTCCAGAATGCTAAGAAAATAAATTCTTATTGTTTTAAGCCTCTAAGTTTGTGGTAATTTGTTATAGCAGCCATATACTAGTACTGTCCTCAGGCTGTCACTTAACCCCTTGGTCTTAGTTTCCTCATCTATTAAAATAAATCACTGACATGTGATCAGTGGATATCAAACTGTGTTCTGAGAAACTCTAGTGCTTGAAGAGCCCACAAATCAAAAGTCACTTTTTTGTAATGATAACAATTTAAGTTGCCGCTTTGGGGCATTAAAGTTCAACAGAAATTTTCAGTAACAAAGAGCAGGGGAGGGGGGAAATCTTGAAAAATCACTGGACTACAGAGATATCTTTCAAGTCTGTTCAGATTGTAAAGTTTCATGATTCTTTGAGACCATCTTCCATCAGGGAGCACCTAGGTTTTGTCACTGAGATGTAACTCAGCAGTAGAATAAGGAAGCTGGCACCAGATAGTGACAGCAGAAGAAAGAGTCAGGATAATACCAGGTCTCTGGTCTCCATCTGGACTCAGAGTTGGACTCCAGAAGTCAGACTCCAAGGCTGAGTGTCAGGGCTGGGCTCACTCTCGGAGGAAATGAAACGAGAAAAGTTGGATGTTGATTTTCTAGAATGGGGCTGAGGGCTTTTGAGGTCTTTCCAACATCCTTGGGACTGGTTAGGGATTTCTGCAGTGGGTTGACTTTAACCAGTTTTCCTGCCCAATCTCCCTCCCTGCTTGCAGCACTAGATAAATGCTTTGCTTCTGGGGGAAATGGCTAGTTCTGGAAGGAAAGTTCTTAAAGCCTCAGGTAAAGAAGACTTGGTCAGCCAGTGGTCAAAAACTGCTTGCTGGGTGAATAAAGAAGTTGTTTATGCAGGGTGCAGGGCGGGGGTTTTCAGAGCCTGAGATACAGCCGCTACATTGCTCATGATGCAAACTGGTCTTTTGCTGGAGCTGGTGTTTCTGAGCAGGCTTGTTGTATCAGAGCTGACATATCCATATGCACAATGCCCTCCATGCCAGAGTGAAGCACTTCCATGTCTGCCACAGTGTTCAGCTCTGTAAATGAATGTGTTACAGTGTGTCTATTTACACCGACAGCTATTATTCCCCACTGTTAACATTCTCCTTTAAAGCTCTCTCTATAACCAGTCCCCAGGTACAACTGAGCAAACCTAGATTACTTCTAAATACTGATGATCAGTTCTTGGGTACTGTGTCTGCCAGGAAAACTTCCTAGCCAGACAAATATCCAGTGGATAAGGTTTGGCTCGGTGCATGGTCCAGCAGTAGTTCTAAGATTTTGCAGCTAATTAGCATTCTGTTAGGATGTGTTCCTTTTTCTGTTCATGGAGGCAGCACCATTTCTTGGGCTCAGGGATGAGGTATTTGTCTGAGATTACTTCTGAAGTCATAATTTAACCCAAAATGCTCAGATCTCCTCCATGCCCACCCCACCCCCCACCCCCACCCACACACACAGAATAAACAGAGGTTGTCTCAAAAAAGGAGTAGCAGCCACAAAGAGAAACACTCATTCTTCTTAGTAGGTAATAAGTTCCTATAGATCCCTGACCATGTACCAGACACAGTTCATATTAATTTCTAACTCTTATCTCATTTAATCCTCATGACAGCCTTATGTTTATTGTTACCAGTTTACAGATGATAAAACTGAGGCTCAGAAAAGTGAAATTATTTACCCAGCTGATAAGTGGCAGAGCTGGGATATGAACTCAAAGAGCTTAAATCTAGAACCTGTAACCAGAACCACTATGCTATGCTGCTTAGGGTTAGAAAATATTTAATGAAAGTCAAAAACTGTGGACCAGGGATGGCTAGTTAGCTCACTTGGTTAGAGTGCAGTGTTATAGCACCAAGGCCAGGGGTTCGGATCCCCTTAACAGCTGGCTGCCAGGAAAAAAAAAAAAGAAAGTAGACCGTATTCCACCTCCAGACATGCTTTATTTCCTCTTTATAGGGTTTCAAAAATCAGTAAATTTTGCTTGAAAATCTGGATTTCCAGCAGCTCTGGAAAAAATCAAATGTGTTAGCACCAACTGCCCCATCCTGTGTATGAGTCCAGCTCAGACTGGAGCTGAGTTGCAGCTTCCTTCTCAGACAGGGTGTGTGCTCTCCTGTTCCAAGCAGGCCTGCCTCACTGGTCCTACAGGCTTCTACAGAGTCCTCTGGCCATGTAGAACGTTCTTAAAGTTACCCTCCCACCTCTTAACCTAGAAAGACCCCCAGACTCTAATAGAATAGTTGAGGTTTCCTTTTTGGTACTTTGCTGGTTGGTGACCTTGGAAACATTGCTTCTCCTCCCCAAGCTTTTATTTCCTTTTCAGTAAAATAAGGATGTTCAACCCTTAACCAAGCCATAATTTTTAATGTAAAAGTGAAATGAGATGACGAATGGAAAGGACTTAGGATAGAGCTTTGGCACAAAGTAGACTCTCAATAAATATTAAAATTCTGCTCCCCATCCTCACACATCCTTCCTTCTCACTGATTATCTCACAGTTGGGCTATTGGCTTGAGAGATTGGACGAGAGGGAGAGTTTTGGGGTTTCGCCTGGTGGTCTTGGGGATTTTCTCTGATCCAGTATGTTGAAGATAAACCCTTTGATAAGGGACTGTAAACTCAAATACCGTGAATTGACAAATGGCTATTGGAATCAGCCTAAGTAATAATCAGGGACCAGCAGGAAGAGGTGACAGGAGTGGCTAACAGGAGAACATGTGCTCCATCTGAACATAACTACCAGTTGGCTCCAGCAGACGCACATGGATCCAGCTTTAACGTTTCTTCTCATTTTTCTGAAAGAAGCAAGAAATTTCAATTTCTATGTGAAATCATCTGACTTGGGCACCTAATGCTAAGTCTTTTTAAACACTTAGCGTCCACACCTTGCAGGCCAAATCAAGCCATCTGTGGGTCAGATTCAACCACAGGCCTCTGACTTAGATTATGACTCTCCTTCCCTGGGGTGAACCTGCCACAGGCAGCAGAAGTGATGGGAGATTCCAGCAGTTTGTCCTGCAACCACCCCAGCTGTCAATAATCTGAACCCCGCTAATGTGCTGGCAAGTTATAATGTGATAATTCCTTAAGTCAGTTAAAATTCATCTGCTTCCAAAGGCCTTGAAAGAATGACTCTAATGGTGGCAATCAAGGTGGCTAGAGAGAGATGAATCTGGGAGCAGATACTCCTGGAACAATTCACATAGAACTTTGTTAATTGCACTAAGCAGAGCACTGACTCTGGACATGAGCTTCCCTTTCTGCTGTGTCCCATAGTGTTTTGAGGCCAAATGCTCTGCCAGGAATTGGGTTTGCTATATCAGGGTACAGCCCTGGCCCATCTCTGAAGTGGGTGACTTTGCCTGACTTCTTTCAAAGTCACACGCCACTGGTCATCCTCACTGAAGTGTCCCAAAGCCTCCAGATCCTGAGAGACCAGCGCATTCTTTAGCTTGACTCGTGATTATTTATTTAGATAGATTGTTTACTCAATACATGCACATCTATCTCTGTGCCTTCCCTGTCACCAGCCTCGTCTCAACTCTGTCGTTGATTGCCTGTTCTTTGAGAACCTAGCAGAGGCGAAGATTCACCAGCCCTATAGCTCCCTTCCTTCCTCTATCCCTGGCCCACCCTAGAATTTTTCTCTATTTGCTTTTTTAAAGTAATAATTATAAAGTAATAATTGCATTGTTTTATTATAACCATGTACAATATTTCCAAAATGCAGTTTGAAGACAACCTGCTCTAGAATCTCCTGGACCTTATTAAGAATACAGGTTCCTGAGCTCTGTTACTGACAGACTGAATCATATTTCTAGTCAAGGACCAGGAATCTGCATGTTTAACCTGCTCCTCTGCTAATTCTATAATGTTTGAGAACCACCGGCATGCCGAATAAAAACTTGGCATTAAAATGAGGAGAGATCTATCTTTGCATCCCAGCCTTCCCACTGGTCTTAAGCAAGTTACTAACTTATCTTAGCTTGATTTCTTCTTCATAGAAAGTAAAGGTAGTACAAAAATCAGAAAATGTTTGTAAAGTAGTTAGCACTGACACACAGTAAACACTTCAAGTGTTAATTATTATTATCTCGTTTCTTATAACAACCCAATGGGGATAGTGGAGTTATTCCACTTCTAAAGATGAAGAAACTTACACACTCAGCAAGGTTAAGTGATTTGTCCAAGGTCACACAGCAGAGCCTAAATATGAACCTACATGAGTCTGACTCCAACTCTTAATGCTTCTTAAAACAATGGGGGGAAACCAATCCAGAATTAAAATGAGAGTGAAGAGACCTGGACAATAAAAAGAAGGGAAACCTCCACTCATGCTAGGCAGGTGCGGCTGTCCATGTAGGAATTTCCCTGTGCTGTTTGTCATCTGCCCAGGATCGTGGAAGAGAGGTGGTGGTTGTGGCTCACATTGACTCCTTTGTGCCTAACACCCGAGCCTTTGTTGCTCTTAATTTGTCAATCCCTTGGAATGTTGTCAGCAGAGGAGATCCCATATCATGACAATGAATTGGAGAACGTGGGAGGGCCTCATAGGCAGCAAAGCCAGAGAACAAAGCCTCCCTTTCAGTTACTTTAAGGCTTTTGTTTCCCCAAAAACAGTGGAGGGTGGAGGACCTCTGGTTTTCTTTGGAGCCTTTTGGGTTTCTCCCTGTGAGTGCCCTGCAAGCTGCGGATGGGGGCTGGCCGAGTTTTCAGCTAGTGCTGACTCTGCCTGCACCTTGGGAAGCGACCCTGCTAGGCTGTGAGCGGGCTGCCATCTGCCTGAGGCCTGTTTAATCCACACATCTTGTAAGGGAGAAGGAAAAACGCATCTAAAAAAAGACGCCAGGACTCACAGAATTTTCTCAAACTTGGATACTCTATAAGGATGATTTTTTACCTATGACTGGGGTGGGTGGGAAGGTGGAGCTGTTTCTGTTAGAAACGGGAAAAGTTTGAGATAAGGAAGTAAACCTTTAAAGAATCTAACCAATATATTGTTAAGATTTATTTTAAAAAGATTACCAAATCGTATGTTCCCATTTAATTGAAAAAATAAAATGAAAGGTACATTTGTAAGTTCAAATATAGTTTTATATATGTATATATTTGCACAGGAAAAAAGTCTTAAGGACATAAACCAAAAAGCTATCAAAGGTTAACTGTAAGTGATAGGAATTTAGGTGATTTTTTTAAATCAATTTTATTGAGGTATAATCTACCCATAACAAAATCCATCTATTTTAACTATACAGTTCAATGCATTTTGACAAGTGAATAGTCATGTAACCACCACCAAAAATTTCCCTTGTACCTTCAGACACTCAATCCTCTCTCCCATGCATGCACCTGGCAACCATCAATCTGCTTTCTGACACTATGGTTTTACCTGTAGGACGATTTCATATAAATGGAATCGTACAGTATATTGCCTTGTGTAGCTAGTTTCTTTCACTCAGTATATTTTGAAACTCATCTTATTGTCTATTGGTAATCCATTCTTCTTTACTGCTGAATCGTATTCTGTTGTATGGATGTAGTCCAATCTGCTTATCCTTTCCCCTGCTGGGCATCTGGGTTGTTTCAAGTTTGAGTTATTATAAATAAAGCTGCTGTGAACATTCAATTATACGAATCCTTGAGCGGACATATGTTTTCAATTCTCTCAGGTAAATACCTAAGAGTGATTTTTTTTTTTTTTTACTTTATCTGTTTTCTGATATTTCTACCATGAACACACATTACTTAACAACAATGACGACAAATACCAAAGTCGGAAAAACCAGTTCTATATCCTATTGTTTTAGAAAGCTAACATAAGTTGAGAAAGAAAGCCTGATTACAGTGTATATTGACGTGGCTGTCTTGATTCCAGACAGCACATCCAAATTCTTCCCATAAAATTTAGATGTGATTGAAGAGATTTCTTTTCATGAGTGCTTGGTGAGAATTCAAGGACACTGAATTGGCAAGGGTATGGAACAGTCTTTTATACTGACAATGCGAGTATTAATTGGCATAACTCTGTTAACAGGCAATTTGGCAACAA
This sequence comes from Cynocephalus volans, assembly GCF_027409185.1. Taxonomy (NCBI): domain Eukaryota; kingdom Metazoa; phylum Chordata; class Mammalia; order Dermoptera; family Cynocephalidae; genus Cynocephalus; species Cynocephalus volans. The sequence continues at coordinate 149,832,876 of NC_084461.1, read as the reverse complement.
CTACCAAAATTTAAAATACACATACTCTTCAATCTATCAATTTAATTTTTATGAATTTATTTTAAAGATAAACATATGGAAGTCCCCAAAGATGTATAGGTAAGTATCATTTGTAGAGAAAATGTCTTGGGAGCCACCTACATGCCCATCAATAGGACACTAGTTAAGTGAATCATGGTATGTTCTTTCACCGGACTGTTATAGAATAGCTAAGAAGAGTGAAACTGATCTTTATATATCACACAAAACAGCATCCAGAACTCATAAAAGAGAAAACAAGATGCAGAGTGGTCTGTACAGCTTTTTATCATTCGTATTTTTAAAACAATGTACTGTGTTGGTTCTTCTATGATTTTATGCAAGGGTAATTCACAAAGTTCATGGGAAAATGAAATTAAAAAATAATACAATCATGAACTTTTTGAAGACCCTTCATATATGTGAAACATTTCTGGACAAATTCATAGGAAACTCTAGTAGTAGTTGCTTCTGGGAAGGCAGACTTCAGAACTGCAGGTACAGGGGCAGAAGGGGTTTGCTTTTGCTCTATACTCTTTGACACTCTCTGAACTTTCTTTTATCATGTGCATGTATTTATGTACTAAAAAAAAATTTGTGAGTTAGAGAAATTCATCTAATCTCAGCCCAAAGAATTGGAGTGCTGCTGTTTGACTTGATTCTCTGGCACCAGATGTCAGAGTGCACCTTTCCCAGCAAGAACTCACAGGACTCTGAGCTGGCCATACCGTATGCCACCTCTGGCTCTGCCACAGTTGACCCTCCATAACTGGAAACTATGATCATTACTATTTGCATAAATACAACCACATTGACCCACGGTCATGGCTGCCACTTTCAAATGAGGGGAATTATTTGTATTCCACAGGCATCTCTGATTGTGGCCTTGACCAGCACTGAGATATCTTTCAACAATGGATCACCAGCAGCCAACCCCACGACCTTTAGAAAATGAATTTGCCTGCTGTTGGGCTAGCCCCAGTTCTCTTGCCCACGTAAAATGTCAATTAGATCACTGGCTGAATGTCGCCTTTGTCTATTTAAGCATATTCAGCTTACAAACCTGTACATGTTTGCTTGCTTCTTTCTAAAAGAGAACTTTGCACCCAAGTTCAAAGGATGCACCTGGCTAAATATGTTCACTAAAAAAAAGCCAGTGCATTGATTCGTTGGGAAAATACAAATATTGAGTCATTATTCAGTCATCAGGCAAATCGAATGTGTGGTGTTGTGAAGAGTCTGCATTTGCTGTGGGTCTGTGAATGAGTCCAGCCTCGTGGCATCAGTGACTCATGCATGGTATTTGTCTCCTCTTTCTCTCCCAGCCCACACTTGATACCTGAGCCAGACAATGAAGAAGGTAAAACCTAACCTTCTATTAGATGACCTTTAGGAGTTAAAGATGAGAGAAATGGAGGGGGAGAGGGGTGTGGCTGAGTGATGGTGGTTAGACCCAAAGCAGTAAGAGGAGGGAAGACACCCCCAGGCTGTAAAACCTCAATTAAGTGTAGTCAGTTTCTGGAGTTTTCTGTACTGGAATTTTAAGACATGTCACAAAGGTTGAAACAAAAGTTTTCCAAAATTTTCCTGAGCAGAATGCTGCTGCCCCCATTCCCTCTAATCCGGCTTTTACTGCCCATGCCTTATTTAAATATCCCAAGGGATTCCTTTGACCCTATGTCAGCCCTAGGCATGTCTTCCAGCTGCATGAAAAATTGATAGACCACAAAGCCAAGATTCTCAACTTTAGCTCTGCTTTAGAAATGATTCTGTTTTGTTCTCTCTCTGAAAAGAAGGTTGGTTGCTTGTAGTTACATCTCTCCTAGCCCCATTAAGTGATGTTCTTGCTGCCACCAAACAGCTGCTAATGTTAAAAAGAGTTCATCTTTGCCCTGCACACCACAAAACCAAGGCTCCTGAGCTAGAGGTTCTTGCTTTGAATTTTGAGGGGACTCCTCATCGTCTGCCTCAGAGGTTGAATGGTTTGAATCAAACCTTCTTGGGCCCTCTATGTGTCTCAGGCCATATTAAAGCAAATGAACTTCCATTGGGGTCCATTGTGAAATTGATGTACAGTATTTGCACCTTTCCAGCAATTAAGATGGTTCATGTGTAGTTTGGGGAACTTTCTGTCAAATCATATAATTGAGCTGTGAATGTGCAAATTTTCTCTACTGGATTGTTCGTCACCGCAGAAGATGAGTCTTCTTGGTAGACTATTAATCCTAGACCCTTTTCTGGAAGCAGCTCCTTAATGCAATTAGATTTCCAAAAATGACTTCCTTTCTTTGCCCATTTTACTAGCAAGGCAGGTCTGAGATGTGCTTTTATAATAAACGGTTTGGCTACCCAACAATTCCTTTACTGCAGCCAGGCTCACTACCTGTTGAGTTGGGGGCGTGGAATTCAGTCACTCTACTGAGAATCATAGACTTAGCAAGCTAGAAATGGCTTAAAAAAATAAGTTAGGGACTGGCCATTTAGCTCAATTGGTTAGAGCATGGTGCTGATAACACCAAGTTCCAGGGTTCCATCCCTGTACCAGCCAGCCACAAAAAACAGATAAATAAATAACAAATAAATAAATTAGACAGTCCAAACTTCTTTTAAAAATATGGAGATTAAACTTGCCCAGGACTATTCAGACAGTTGGCAGGAGTTATGACTAGAACCTGAGTACCCTTGATTTGTGTCCAAGTCTTAATTTCTAAAGGTGACCAAATAATAACATGGAGAGGTCAATGCCATTAAAAGAAAAGTTTACTGGTACTCACAGTTCCCCTAAAAATGAGACAGACAGCACACCACGCAGGGCCACAGGGCAAGCACCAGTGTCAGCCAGGAGGCAGAATGAGGAGGAAGGGGAAGCCTAGGCAGAGGAAAGACAAGGCAGGGCAAGGCAGGAGAGACAGCTTAGGAATGGCTACTTTAAACAATCACAGCAGGCCTTGGGACATAGGAGCCATCCCTAGTTGTGTGGTGCCTGGCCCTGGTTTGATTTAAAGCAAGGTAAATATTGGCTTGGTGTGTGAGAGTTAGATAAAGGAGGTGGTTGAGAGATGGACTCAGGTTGGTTGGTTTATATATGAAAGGTGGGCCCACCAACAAATTGTTTGATCTCTCAAGGAATCAACTAGTTCTAGGAGGGGCAGTGTCTCCCCAGTCAGTAAGCCACTCTCCTATATATGTCAAACCATCATAAAATACAGAAAACAAAATACATGGTTAATACACCCTTAAGTCCCTGGGACGCATCAGTTCATACCCATGTCCCCCCCCCCCCCCCCCGCACCACCACCACATTGAAGCCCAAAATGGATTGAAAGAATCAAGCATCCCTGAATTCTAGTGGCATTTCAGACTCGAAGATACAGTTTAATCGTCTTTTATTGTATTCGATTTTTCACCAGTGAATCTGTGTCCCTCTTCCCTCCCCAAACAGTGTCACTGAATCAGCAATCAAGCCCTGAATTCTCTGCCAAATGTTATCTTAGGATTTTAAGTAATTCTTCCTCTCTCTAATCCTCACTTTCCTCTCCTGTTGAAAATTATAGACTTGGACCTGATGATCTCTAGGATCACTTCCAGCACTGACATCCTACAACTCTACAGCTCTAATCACCCAGAGGGCTGTAATCTCCTCAGCAGAGTTGAAGTTCACAGTAGACGATATTGTTAATGCCTGAAAAGCAAACAGTGATGATCTGAAGTTAGGTGGGTGAACAGGTAGGGAGGGATGGAGGGAGGGAGGTAGATAAGTAGGTAGGTGGATGTTTCCCAAGAAATCTCAGTGTACAGTTTGGAATCGGGCCTCAGAAAATAATTCTAAAGAAGTTAACCCCTTAGGACCTGAAGCATTGTATAGTGCATCCCCTTTCTCCCTCCTCCCCGCCCCCCACCATCCTACTCCAAATCCCAGATAAAACAAAAAGTTCATCTTCTCCTCCAGATACCCACCCCCCTACACACACACATACCCCTAGACTTCTTTTCTGGAATATGGGATGCATAAAATAGCAAATGCCGTCAGATCTCAAGTTGGGCAAATACAAAGACAGCATTTTTAGTCTCATTGAAAAGTAGTTGTCAGAAATATGCCATTCACTCTGAGTCTCTAAGTGCTCTGTCAAGCTTTAACTTGATTAAAATTGAAAACCACGTTGCTTGAAAACCAAACGTGAAATCGAAATCTCTTTACTCAGTGATCTTACATTCCGAAGCCTTGGCTTATGGATTATTCTCAGTTAATTTATGCCATCTTTGTGCCATACATTAATTTTGAATATATTTGTTGAAAATTTCCTGTAGCTTGCATTTATGGTTGTCAAAGGGGCTTTTATCTTGAAAAAAATGGTGCTGGTTTTAATTACAATTCTAAATAGCTTCATAACCATCGTGAACCCTGGATTTACATCATCTTTATGACAGCCGCGCAATTCCCGCTTTATTGATTTTGTCATTTGCTTCATTATAGTTAATGCAAACCTTTTGTACAGAGACAATTCTGGTACCTCTCTCATCTTGAAGGGGTTGGTATAGAACATCATGACCGAAATAGACCCTATCTCTCCATCCCCCGCTTCCTCCACAATGCTGACCCAAGGAAAAAATCAGGATGGGAAACATTTCCAAAGTGGCTATCCATCACAGGCAAAGGAAATGTTAGCTCTGATTATCCAACCCTTTCCTCTGATCCAATGGGTTCAGACTTTTCCATTTTGAAGTCCTGAAAATGGCATCTCTCACTGTGGCAGGATGATTGGGCTCACCCCAGCCCAAGCCTCGTTCACCCCCTTCCGCATTTCACATGTGAATCCCGAACCCCCTGCACCCAGCCTGGCCAGGAGCCTGGGAACCAAAGTATACTAGAGCTGGAGACGTGCTGTGTCCTCTGCTGAGGTTAGTCCCAGGATGGGAATGCCCAAGAAAGCATGTGAGTAACCTAGGATGGAAAATGGAAACCTTGGGTGATGAACTTGAAAAGGAACATCTTAAGGAAAAGAGTAGAATTAGGGACCTCAGGAAGTAAAAGGAGACACAGCTTACATGTTTGTTAACATCAGACACGGGCTTCCAAAGGGACGCTACAGCCAGTAAGGGACGCTACTTCAGGGAATTTATGGACAAAGACAACATGTTCTTGGAGCATCAATGGTGGAGAAAATAACACTTTTGATCTGGAAATGAGGAATTTTTTGTCCTTGGGTTTCACTTAAAAGGACCTTGCGTTTCCCAAACTAAGGCTTGCGAGGGAACTAGCCTTTACCTGGGATGTAAAAGTAGGTGAAACTTGCCGGAAAAAACAGGGCAAGCCAAAGATCATTTCTGGAGGAAGTGAGTGCTAAGGGGGCGGAGAGGAGTCACATTTCTAATGTGCTTTAGTGGTGAATCTTGGGGAAAATGCTGGAAGGCCCATTCTCTGCCCCTGCATCTCCTAGAACTTCTCGTTTATTTACTAAACTTGTGGGTATTACCAGGGGACAGCTTTCTCCTCTTCTGCCTTCAAAGACTGTGTTCCCCACTTCTAGACTCTCATTTTTCCAGGACCCTGTTGGATGTGGTGTTTAGCCTCAGCTTTCTAAAAGCTGTAAAATTATTGAGTACTCTTTAGAAGTCATGTCTGTGATTAAATGGGAGGTGAAATATCAGAGTACTTCAAAAAATTCATGGAAAGATTAGTATTATCTTTTAATTCAATTTTTCCACAAAATTTTTGAAGTACCCTAAGACATGAGAGAGCTGAACAGGAAGAGGAGACTTTTTAAGGAGATGGAGCAGAAGAAACCTAGTAGCCTGACCCCTAAACATCCAGAAGCTTGAGATCTGGGCTTGTCCTGCCTACAAATTTCTACATGACTTTCTACCTGACTGGCACTGTTGAAGGGTTCTGAGCTTGGTGGTTTTCCATGGAGCAGTTTGGCAGAAGTTAATACCACATTCATTCATATTTGTATTTTTTTCCAACCTACTGTTCAGACCCTCAATCCACGGGACAGTCTTCATCTAAACGGTTCCAAACAGGAGGAAACTCACATTTACATTCTCAACATACTGCATTAAAAATAAAATCTGACTCCTCAGATGGTACCTGTAACAACACAATGAGAAGATTCTCGTGTGAAGACATAGGGACTGGATAAAAACGCAGTAGCCCTGAATGTCAAATGGGGGGAGGGGGCATAGAAATCATCTGTTTTGTGCCTTTGTTTCACTGATAGGAAAATTTAGCCCAGAGAAGTTAGGTCACAACCCAACAAGGTCAAACATCCTTGTTATCTGATTCCCGAGCAAACTGTTTTTATTTTTTCCACTAAACCACATCATCTTAGATAAAAACTCTACTGTTGGGAAATAAGAAAAAGAAAATCACTCTTTTTCTGTTTTCCTCCAGGGCAGTACCTCTTATCCCCAGTTCTGAAGTGTGATCAATGTCCCTATGTCCCTTTTCTGGAATCGGGGGAGGAATGAGAAATCTCCTTAAGCCTTGATGAGGCCAATTAAATAGAAGTAGCCGCAGTGGAAAGCTCTGGACGTGGAAGTTTGTGGGTAGAACTGTCCCTCAACTCTTAGAACTGGCCCTCACCCAGGTGGTACCCAGGTACCCAGGTGAGAATGGTCTGAGTGGGCAACCCCCTGGCTTCCAGCACTTTCTGCCCTTTGTTTTTCTGGTCTCTTCCTTCCAATCCAACATTTTTAGATTAACTCAGCTCAGTGAAACCAATGTAGCTGCACCAAAGAGTCCTGCGTGAATTTGGAGACAGCTTTAGAGACAATGACTACCACTTTCACCTGCTTCTCTACCCCACCTCTTCCCCAGGAGCCTTTCCCCTGAGGCTGCCATAGCCCACCACCCAGACCAGAGGCCTAAGCAAGAAAGAATTTCTGGTGAAAGATGCTTCTCTCACTGCCATGTGGGCAACAGCCGGACCTCCTTTCCAGCCTTCTCAGAGGGGGAAGGCAAAGAACCAACCCCAGCCTAGGCAAAAAGAAAGTGAGGAACTCAGCTTCCAAAATGCAAATACGATCTACTGACTTATCTGTGCTAGCTACTGATGGAGACCAAGAGCAGTGGCCTGGAAAATACAGAAGACTGGCTAATCCTGCAACATTTCATATTTGACTTAAGAGTCTAATGCGTGATGTTTTTCCCCTTCCATCAAGTTCACTGTTCCCATTATTTTCACATAAACTAATTTTTTTTTTCTAAGCATGAAGTGAATGGTAGTGTTCCCAAGGCAAGCTAGGAAGAAGAGTTTTAAAAGTTGTTATCAATAATTCCCAAAAGTAGATGGATTCAATGCCCCCATGTTTCTCACCTCCATTCTCATTGCTCTTCAAATGCCAAGATATTTCTTTTCACACCCAGACAGAACCGGGTTTGCTGTGTCATCATCCCTAGTACAGGATCTTGCAATAGGTTTCCCACCTGGATGTCATCACCAAAAAATTACTCTGCCAACGTGGTTTTCTTATTTATAAAGCTCCTTCCTGCTATGGAAAAAGCAAGCTGCTCTCCCTCCCGGCCCCAAGGTAAAGTTCATGTAACATAGAATTAACCATTTTAAAGTGTACAATTCAGTAGCGTTTAGTGCATTAACAATGTTGGGCAATCATCACCTTTATCTAGTTCCAAATCATTTTCCATCACCCCAAAAGGAAACCCTGTACCCATTAAGCAGTCATTTCCCATTCCCCACCTGCCCCCAGCCTCTGGCAATTGCTAATATGCTCTCTGTTTCTGTGGATTTACCTGTTCTGGGTATTTCATAGTAATGGGATCGTACAATATGAGGCCTTTTATGTCTGGCTGCTTTCACTTAATGTAATGTTTTCAAGGTTTACCCAAGTTGTAGCGTGAATCAGTACTTTATTCCTTTTGATGGCTGAAAAATATTCCATTGTATGGATATACCACAACTTCTTTATCCATTTATTCATAATGGACATTTGGATTGTTTCCACCTTTTGGCCATTGTGTATAGTGCTGGTTTGGACATTTGTGTACAAGTTTTTTGTTTGAACACCTGTTTTCAATTCTTTTGGCTACATCCCTAGGATGAATTGCTGTGTCTTACAGCAATTCTATGTTTAACTTTTCAGGGAAACTCCAAACTGTTTTCCACAGCAGCTGCACCACTTTACATTCCCTTCAGCAATGTAGGAGGGTTCCAATTTCTCCACATCCACAGCAAGCACTTGCTGATTTCCATCATTTTGACTATAGCCATTCTAACTGGTATAAAGTGGTATCTCATATGACCCCTAGGATTTTGTACCAAACAACTGTAATGTGCCAAGCACTGTGGGGCAGGTGCAGCAGTGAGCAACACAGATCCTGCACCTGCTCTCCTGCTGTCAATGTGTCCGGGCATTCATTATTCCTTAAAAGTAATAGTAAAGAAAAAGAAGCTGGCCTTTTCCGAAGGTATTTTAATTCTGTGCATTAGCTCAATTGAATGTAGTTATCAGCACAGCCCATGTTGCTGAGTTTTGATGCCCTGTTTTTCAGAAGTTAATTACAGGAGCCTTGATATCCCCTTTATACTGAGCTTACAAGACACATTTTAATTGGCTTCTGCTGCCACAGAGATACATTTGAGTGATGCCTTGCTAATGGCCACTCACCCCGAACATCCTGCCACACAATCTGGTTAGAACAGCCCAGTTGTTTTGGTGCCTGCGGCTCATACACCTTTGGAAGACAGGCCTGTGTCACCGTGGGGAAGGCCCTGACCAGGAAAGACTGATTAAAATCTCTGCAATTTACAACTTGCCTCGAGCAAAGAGAGCCATTTCTCTGGATGTGCCATGCTCCTGCTCAAGAAAGCATGAAGCTGTCCCAGCCTGGTCAGAAGGCTACCCATTGCATCCCAATAAGTGACCTGGAGTTGAAGCATCTCCTCAAAGTGTAGGTGTCCATGATACTCAGTAACTGGAGCTAAAATCAGTCTGCTTCCCCCAGGAATCCGAAAAGTCAAATGGACTGGGTCTTCCAGGTAATCTAATTGAGAGAGACACACAGGGGCCAGTGGGGGGACACCGCTGAGTGTGCTGCCCTCCTATCCCATCTTCTGGGTAAAATGCTTGCAGGCCAAGGAACGCAACTGGGTCCCAGTGACAAATACAAAGACCAAACCCTGACTTTTCTCACCAGCCTCTTCCAAGACTACAATAACTTAAGCCCACACAGTCATATTACAGGCTCCCTATCTCCACACTTTGAAAGTCAAAGAAAAATGGAATAACATGGTGGATAAGCCCCAAGGCTCTCAGATCAAGAAGCCAGGTTTGAACTCGACTCTCCAATGTACTAGCTGAGCTCCCTTGATAATGCTACCTAACCTCTCACAGGTTTCCTCCTGTGTTCACAACTAGTCCTACACATGTAAATGAAGGGATGACCAAAGGGTCATAAAAATTTGGAAAGAGTGGTTCATTTTTCCTGAATTTGTACAGGAAGTTTCCATAGAGGTTGTGACCTTTGATGAGGGCCTTGATGGATGGAGAGGGGTTCCCCAAACAGAGGAGGGGCAAGGTGTGGGAATGTGGAATTACTTGGTATATTCACTAATTGGGAGGTGGGCAGGGTGGGGAGTGGAGCAATGCCAGCCAAAGGAGTCTGCACTGTTTCCTGAGAAAGCCTCACATATAGCCATCATGAGAATGGACTGACCTGGGTTTGAAGCCAAGTTTAGAGATGTAGCTCCCAATGCCTCACTTTCCTCTTGTGTAGAATAGGGATTGTTATGGCATAAGGCACTTAAGATGCTCAGCTCAATTCTGGATGCTTAATAGATGATGACTAAATGCTCTGTGCAATTATTATTATAGTTGCAGTGGTGGCAGTGGTGTTACAATTTATAATATAGGCCAAAGGGAGTCACTGAAGGTTTGTGTACAGATTAAGAAGTGTTAAGACTTAGAAATTACATACTGTAGATGGTGTGGCATTTGACTATTTTAGGTGCTCAATATATTACTTGATTGGTTATTAATTGGAAACAGTCACCAAGAAATGGGGTTAAATTTTGCAGTTGCTCAGGAGAGAACCACCTTAGTTGTTCTTGCCTTTGGTGGCTTCTCATATTTCAATCTCATAGCAGCTGAAAGTGCACGAAAAGCATGTGAGTTTAAACTGCTGCCCTCAGTCCAGAAAGATTATATTGAATATCTCAAATAGTAGATTTTTTTTTTTCATCCCGAGAAAGAAGAAGGGATAAAGGGATAGGTTCAAATCACAGAAGAGTCTGAGTAAAATGACAGGAACTTTTTCTTAAGAATCTCATAAGACATCAATCTCAGGTCACATACCTTTAGAATTGAAAGAGACCTTAGAGATTATATAAAAACAAATTCCTTTGTGTAATATTATTTGTTTTAAAGCCAATAAAATTAAGCAATGCCACAAATACATTTTCAGAGTGCATATATTTTATTACTTTAATACTCAAAACTTCCTCTCGGGCTAAATGTTATTATCTCCATTTTACAGAAGAAACAGAGATTCGGAGGCATGGATGTGAGTCACTTAGTTAACATGGCTAGAAATTACACAGGCCTTAGTTTTCCATTTTACAAAAAAATGGGTAGCAAATATTGAAAGCCTCCAAAGGGTGAGTTGGTATGGAAATGTAAATAAATTCAAGGGAATCTTCGGTAAATTTGTAGATAAGAGAATCATGTAATTTTTTTTAAAGGAAAACAAAGATCTTTGGACGTCTAAGGAGGCAATGCAGCCTCCACGCATTGTTGGGGAGAGAAAGATCCCAGGCTGGGTTGATCTGTGGCTTCAACCCGGAGTAGTGATGCTTGCAATCCCGTATTTGAATAAAAATCAGCATCCCACCTGGGCACCAACCTCTTCTCTAGGAAGAAATGCCTCCTCTCTGACTTCTATTGGTTATATTCACACAGCTGGAACAGTTCACCTCTAGAGTCCAATGGAACAATTTCTGAAACTGCCATGAGGGTGGAAAAAAACAAAAAACTCACTATCTCATTGCAGTTTGTGCTGCTTGGTTTAGAAGAAGGAGTAAAAAACAGAGATATAAGAGATAACTTTCCATGCCCGTTAACAAAAGCACATTTCATCTTCCCAGTTTCTCACTCCCTCCTTCCTCCTTCCAGCGCCTCTGCCAGGAGGAACCACAGATGGTTATCACTCAAGAGTGTAACTAGGGAAACCACCAACCTGCCCCCATCGCTATGGAGACAGCCATTTATTTGTCCAGCCTCTAAGTAATCATGATATCAGCAAGACTGGCGAGTAAAACATGGATACTTCTTACAAAGAAATTCCAATTTCCGAAGAGGAAGGTTGAGAATGCATGGTAGAATGTTTCGGTGACTGTCAGGGCTCCCACCAGCCTCACTGTAGGTGTGTTTGCAAAAGGACAGACCGTTTTACAGAAGATGCAGGAGGAGTCTCTTAGAGCCAACATAACTGAAAGCCAAGTTTGTGAATCAACAGACATTTTAAGGTTTAGGGACACAGTGAAGGGAATGATGTGCTGAGAGTAAATCTCTTTCCTACTGAGTCAGCCCCAGGGGTATAACAGGGTCAATAACCACCGCAGTTTGCCTGAGACTAAGGAGTTTCCCAGGATGGGACAGAGGAATCTCAGTGCTAAACAGGGAAAGTCCCAGGCAGACTTTGGTGAGTTGAGCATCCTAGGTATAAAATCGTTTGGTCCTAATATGAGTTTGACAACAGGAAACAGATGGATTTGAGGCAATCCTCAAAACAAGAGAGCACATTTTGCAAACTAATCAAGCTTTCTTGGTCCCTTGGTCTAAAAGTTGCTAGGAAACAAATGAAGCTCTCTCACCATGACTATGGGGTATTTTAGTTTGATTTGCTTTTTGTTTGTTTGTTTTATTATTGTTCTTTTATTATTCTAGAAATGCCAGAAATATGTTTTAAATTTAAATTTGCCTCAATTAAATGGGAGCTCCGCTTCTTCCCCATATAGCTAAGGATAGCTCCTTAATGCTAAATTGGTTTGCAGGGATTTGTCCCCGTGCATTTTTCAGTACAAATTTATTTGCTAAATGCCCAGCATACAGGAAACTATGTAAACACAGAAGTGGAGTTATTGATATTTCCCAGCGATGTGTAAAACACCCCTTTTATTCTCCAAGGTCTGGTGTGCCTCTTTGTTGCTAATCCATCATCGGTGTTTGCATTATTGCAGAGGCTGCTTTCAGGAGCATCTACTGGAGTGGATGCTGTTATTCTCCTGCTGAGAAGTTGCATGTGTTTAACAGCAATATGATATACACTAAATAAAAATATATTGTGCTAGCCATGTGGCCAAGTATGCATAACGACACTTGTTAAAATAGACTCATGTTCAATTTTCAGCTAAGTCCTAAGCAGGCTATGCTGGTCAGAGAGCTTAATTAACCTAGGACTCTGTCCTTTGCAAAGAAGATACGGTAGGTTGAAGTTGTTAGAATGCTAACAATCAATTATCTAAATATCTTTGTAAATATAACTGCATGCACCACATTAAATGTCAGAGGTCAACAATCGCTTTACTTATTTTATAATATGTGTTTGTATTTACATGCATACAAGAGAGATATTACGTGTAACTATGTATGTAGAAAAGTAGGCATAAACTTGTTAGTTCTATTGCAGGGATCTTTGTGTATACTTGAATAATTCATGAATCAGTAAACATCTATATGCATGTATTCTTGAGTCTGGTGGACAAGTGTACAAAATGGGAAAAATAGATTCACCTCCTTTTGCTCATTTGAGATGTCATTTTAATGTGGAATTACAGTAATTTCTTAATGATGAGAAGTAGTGACAATTCATTAGCAGATTGTGGCTTAGATCAAGTGTTTGATTTGCCTACAAAGTGTGACCAGTACTCAATTATATGAGGTATATGCATTTCTTTTGAACGTGTTTTTTTTTTCCTTTTGCCAGTTAAAATAACCTTGAGCTTTTTTTTTTTTTGAAGACCCCAGCCAGCAGCAGACAAATGCTTATATAATTTGTTCTTCAATAATGATTTTTTTAAGAATGTTAAACTGTCATAAAAAGCAACCTTCAGAAGCACTACTAGATTTCTTCTTTTCTGCTTAAAGGACAATTGGATAATAGGGAGAATAGAAATAGCATGTCAAGACTGCTTCATGTTTCATCTTTCACCTTATTTTATGAAAGCAGGGATTCCCCAGGTTTTTTGTTTTTTTTTTTTTAATCATTGCAACCTTCTATTGCTCCTTGGTCTACAAAAAAGTACACCTCAAATATGTATGTGTATGAACATATATATTTCATCGAAAACAAATATAAATTAGTTTTTTGAATTCTCATAAACCTTTTCAGATAATAGAGATATAAAAACCACAGGTGGCAACCTTCTTCCAAATATTTTCAAAGGATGTCTTACACTTCATTCTATATCTGGGTACCTAATGCAGTGTGAACATTTAATAATACTCTGTTGCTCTTATGGGTTAATCGTGGGATTCTATGATTACAGACTTGCTTTGGATTTCAAGTAAGGTTTCCCTTGTGAATTTCATACAGAAGTGCTCCACTTACTTTGCACATTTTGTGTAGATGCTTTTGTTCACAAATTAGCAAACTGCTTAACTCCAAAGGATGCTAAGCCTTAGCTACTTCTCCCATTTAGCATGAGGAGGACTGCAGCGACTCTAGCTGCAGTCCTGGAGCAAAGGCTGCTGCTGGATTTGGGGCCCCGGCGCAACCGTGCCCTTGGGCTAAGTTTAACCATCCATCTGACAAGATGCTGCGGCCCCAGAACATCTGGATGAGAAGTGAACAACTCGATGGATGTGCCCTGCTGTGCGGACCTTGCATTTAGATAACTAGTTGGGAATTCTATTTCTCTTACAGATATCCAAAGCCTGTTTCCGGGGATTTTTATTTTCAGGGTATTCCTCGTGGGACTCACATGCATCATTGAAATCCAGAAATTTTCTTATTTTTCTTTCTTTCTTGTTCTTTCTTTCTTTGGTTGTTGTTAAGAGATAGGTAGATTGCTCTTAATATTGTAGTCAGGTTTTTAAACCCCTTTTTAAGGATCTAGATATGCTTCTTTAATTTTTGAAGCACCAAAATATTTCTAATCCCACTTCAATTATGAAATTTCAAATTGCAGTTGAAAGAGATGAACTGTGATCATAGGAATATAATGCTTACAAATGGAAATTCTTACAAAAGCACTATCTCCCTGTCTGCTGTTTGTGGAGATTATTTTAAGTCCTCACTCACGCTGGCTTTCCTGTCTGACTTGTTTATATTCTCAGAGTATAAAAATACAGTAGTAAGAAAGCTTCTCTCAGGGAGTCTGCATTTAGTTCTTGTCTGAGGATTCCTTTCTAAATGGACTCTGGTATCATTTTAGCAGTCATATTGTTTGCTGAAACCCAAGCTTCCCGGGGAAATTAGAGCAGCTAATTTAATATCATAAAACATTTGGGGGGCTTCTCAGCTTATGCAGAGACAGGGGAGTGTAAATCAAGTCTAGTGTTCTGTATAAAGTAAAGGACAGTAAAAGTTGCCTACAAAAAATAGCCAGCCTTCCTTCAATCCACTACTTTCCTGCTCCTCATCTTCACCCTGGGCCCAGAGAAATCTCATTTTCTTCCATCTCCTTCCCAAGGGCTCTCCAGGAGATCTATGTCTCAGAAAGATAAGGAAGCCTCGAGGGTGTTTAGCCCATGTGGGCATGAAGGGAATGCATAGTCAGTCTTTACAGTCGTTGTGGATACTGTTAGGACCATAGGGACAGTGTGGCTCGTGGCTTAGAGCTTCTTTTGTATAGTTTGGCCCCAGCCCTGACACATAGAAGGACTCATTCTGCAACCCTTAGTGACCATATGTGAAGTACCTGGCACTGTGCTACGCGCTAGGGTAAATTATTCTGTACGGGAAGAAGAGAGGTGTCGGCATGATAGGAAATACACTCCTTATTGTTGAGGAAAAATAGAAAACTATCAGGCACCCTCAGACTGTGAGCGCTTTTTGCTCCCATTTCCAGAGTTCTTTTTACACGTGCCTCCTGAGTGCTGGTGCACTTGCTGTGGGGGAGGCGATGGGCTTTTTTGATTTGTTTTTGAGAGGGTCTTTGAATGAGTCCTTTCAAAGGCACGATATGGACCTTTGACCTGAGAGCTTAGGATACACGTCGGCACCTCCAGTCACATCGGCCCCCAGAACCAAACTGCTAAGGCAAATGCTTTCTCCCCAACTCTGGAAGGTTCTCTGTATGTTCAGTAGTACTACACTCCAACACCCTCAAAGAAATGCTGGGTTTGTGTATTTCTCCTCCCCTCTCCTGTGCTTCAGGATGAACTTTTATGTCTCTGAGCCGTAATTTTGGAAAGAAAAAGAAACCTGTTTAAACCCAGTGCATATTTACTTTGTTTTAGGGACTTAGCATATTTGTGTGAAATATCAGGAATGATTATGGACGATTAATTGGGCTTTTTATGAATACTGTGACGCTGGGTGCCATGAAGATGTAATAGCTGGGAAGTGGAGTGACGGCTGCAGTTTTTGTTTGCCTGACAGAACCCCTTAGGCAATGCACTCAGAGAGACTCTTGTTGAGTGGAGCATCTTAAGAGTGGCTCTTTGACTGTCAAGGTTGGGATAAGGTTCCTGTTTGGTTTATCTGTGGTTAGAATAAAAGGAAACAGTATCGGTTATAATAAATTTCTTCTAGAAAAGCATGCTTAAGCATAAATATTTTAAGTTTTTATATGTTTTATGTTTTAAAATAGTCTGTAAAATACACCCACAGAGATGCTTATATTAAAGCTCAGTTTTCCCCATTACAAATAAACAGCTAGATGTCAACTTATGCCACCCACTGAAAATATTTAAACATCATGTAATTGATCATGTATTATAGGACTTCTCTGCTTTTAGCCTGAAAATGGACAGAACCCTCTCCAAGACTCTTTGTCCCCACCACTTACTTCAGCATCTTGAGTTGCAGGACTCTGATGGGATATCGAATAGTGCTTTTCAAAAAGTCTTTTGCCCATCTTCCCCCAACACAAATGTTTTTCTTTTCTTTTCATGACTTCATTTTTTCACCCCTCTTTCTAAACTTTCTCTTCTCCCCTGCAGATTCTGTTCTTTCCATGTAAAATTCTGGACATTTAGAGTCTCCTATTTGGTTTCTGGTGCTTTCAAAAAGAAAAGGAATGGAAAAGACAAATCCACCAAATAAATAATATACTAATAGTAAGGACCTTTCTAAAAGGTCTACACAAAAGCAAATGCACCACAACTGCTATCTCTGTACACCCCCGACTTCCCAATTTGATGATTTAGATACTTTTCTACTTAGTCGGATGGTGCCATTTTTGCCGAATTCAGCATGTTCGTTGAACAATTTCTTGGAGCCAAAAGCCAATTCCACTGCATTTCTGCTTGATAAGGTTTGGTGGCCTTGGCGTGGGGCAGGGGTTGTTGATTCATTGGCCTGCAAACTGATGATAAATCTGGAAGCTGGGCAGCTGTGCTAGATTACCTTAATAGAACCTCTGCAGGGAATTAGCGGCCCTAACACTACAAGAAATCCATGAAAAAGATGCTCAGCAGACTCGTGTTAAGAAAGGCTCCAGAAGAATTAGGTGTAGGAAGCACTCAGTGAGATTCCGTGTAAGCAGGGATCTGCAAGAACTCTGAACACTCGATATAGAATTTGCTCTAAAGTGTGCTTCCAGTGTCTAAATCTTGTATTGTGAGCACCTGTTGAGGTGATACAATTCCCCTATTCTCATAGCAGCGCCTGTCTCTTGTAACGTACAACATCACTCAATTGTGTGTTCCATTCATGTGCATTTACACAATCCTACATCTATATACTTTTCCAGTGATAATAGTATTTTAATTCTAATTCTGTCTTCCATCAGCAGAAAATAAAGCCCTCCATGAGGGTTACCAAATGTAGCTTTGACACATCTTTTGTAGAGGGTTGTCTTGGGATAGATTAATGCAAATTACAAATGAAAATTCCAGCAATGGGAAATCCCTCTACCTGTGAGGGGCTCATTGTTTCTGAAACAAAAGAAAAAAAAAAGAGTCTATAAAGGAGTTTTTTAGTACAGCCATACTTCTTTTGGCCTGTATCCCCAAAAACCATGGTATGTTCTGCAAAGTACAATAGCCAATCTGGTGTTAATAAC
This sequence comes from Cynocephalus volans, assembly GCF_027409185.1. Taxonomy (NCBI): domain Eukaryota; kingdom Metazoa; phylum Chordata; class Mammalia; order Dermoptera; family Cynocephalidae; genus Cynocephalus; species Cynocephalus volans. The sequence goes on along the minus strand of NC_084461.1, from coordinate 149,815,672 downwards.
TATTTTCTGTATAACATCTGTTTTGCGGTTTTTTCTCTCTTTTTTTTGAGAATCAAATACATTATATTTAATATACAAGTATGATATTTAAGTTGGGATGTGGTCGTGGTAAATATCCTGACTTACCCATCATATGTATTTTGATTTGGAGATAATGGTATCTATCTGCTATCCCTCAACTAAAATACCTCAGTCCCCAACTAGAATGCACATTAGTCATGGCACCGTTTTAAAAGACATTCTTTTCATGCTCATAGGATGGAAAGGGAAATAAAAAAGGAGTCCTGAAATAGGTGCATTTAATTCTCCCCAGTTTAGATGTAAGTGGTACATCTTTAAGGCAGTAACAATATTCCTTTTTTCTTCCCCCACCACAAACGCTTCCATCAATGAATTTCTTTACTGTTGATGATGGTTAGTGCAGTTTGAGGGAATCTGTATTTAGTCAGAAAATGCTTCAATAGAATGACCTACCAGATGGGCCCGTAACAATGCACAGAGGCATCAAACCACCACAGACATTTGGTGCTTAGAATAATAAAAAGACTATAAAATTAGATTAGTTGAGTCTAATTTGGAATTGTTATATTCCCCATGTACCCTCGCCGCTCTTGGGCAGATAAAGCCTTGAGATTTAGCACTGTGTCAGAGCAGAAGACTGCAACTTCCAGTAAAAGGGAGACGAGGGAACGGGAGAGAGGAAAAAGGCATTCTGGGAGGTCGCGGAGGGCAGAGCAGTGACCTCCAATGATTTACAGGCCTTTAGCTTAATGAAATTGTTTCAGTGACATGACGGTAAGAGCTCGTAATGGATTGGATGCCCTAATGTAATGAAATTACTCCCTTCTGCCTAAAAAAAAAAAAAAAAAAAAAAAAAAAATGCGCAATTAATATTTACTGAGACCTGACAGCCTCTGGTGCGCTCGTCTGTGTAGTTCTCTCAGACAGTCAGAGAGGAGAGACGGAGCAGCGTGGCAGACAGGCTGGCTCTGCACGAGCTCCTGGCGGGGACGAGCAGAGCCTGCAAGGGGGTGGAGGGACAGGCGCTCGGGTGGCCAGGGACTCCCGGCCCGGGCTGCCCAGCCCCTCGGTGCTGTCCCCACTCAGCCTTCACGCTCTCCCTTGCTTTTCCACAGGCAACTGGACAACAACCACATCAGCTGCATTGAAGATGGAGCCTTCCGAGCGCTGCGCGATTTGGAGATCCTGTGAGTTGATTTTGCGATCGCTGCCTTGTGTGTGCCTGCGTGTATGTGTGTCCATGTGGGGAGGAGAGGGGGGGAGTGTGTGTGCCAGGGGGTCCGTGTGGATGCATTTCTGTGTCTTCTGCTGCAGTGCTATTAAAATTGGAAACCGGGAGATCCCTCCAGCTCACCTTGGCCAAAGTGTTTGCAGGCAGCAAAGTGTGACTTCTCACCTCCCACAAACTGGGCTTCCTGCTAATTAAGTCTCCTGTCTCCCCACAATGCTCCCATAGTGTTTGTTGCTGGGTGAGACAGATGGGCTGGGGTAGCCCCCCAGTGCCTGCCAGAGCATTCAGGGAGAGTCTGTTTGAGTGTGGATATACCAGAAGGCAGGTTACAGGTCTGGGGCCAATGAGAGAGGGGTGAGCACCAGGAGGTCAGTTGGAATTACCTGGAATCGGAAAGGGACCTTGGCACAGGACAGGGGGGATGTCAAAGAGCCTGGTGAAGTCCAGTCATTGCCATTGCTCCTGGGATCTCATCTCAGGTTTCAGTTCAAACTTTAGGCAGTAACCTCAAAGTGGCAGGGGGAAAAGATGAGAGGAGGTGGTCCCCCTCCCCATAATCCCACCTTATACTCCTTATCTTGAAAAATTGGGTAGCTGTCTTTCTATGTTCTGCATTTTCAAATGGGCCTAACTATGGAAACCTGATTTTCGGGGGGGAAAGCCAGCTAGGAGTCATCTTGGGGTCATTCCCACTAAAGTTGAATTGTGTAAGAAAACATTTTGATTGTTCTCACCGAAAGCTACACTCTGGCTATCCCTGACTTGGGGAAGCCTGGAGAAGAAGGCAGTAAAGCATAGTAGAACTTGTGTCGGGAGATGGGTGGTTCAGTCCAGATTCTGCCACTAATTAGCCATGTGACCTTGGGCAAGTCTCTGACTCTCAGAGCCTCAGTTTTGTCATTTGTAATAAGAAGGGATTGGTTGCTCTATCTTGGGAGTGACTTCCCCTTTCCAAACTCTGTAATTGCTTGGTTCTAAAAATAATTCTGATGGTACAAGTCTAGCCAATGAATGATAACAGAGTAAGCTATGTCAAGCATCCCCCCAAAAATAAAAAATTACATAGTCACAGGTTACCTCTGATTCCAGAAGAACAAATGAATGCCAAATAAATAAATGAATGAACATATTAAAATATTCCTTTATATGTAAAGGAAGGAGTAGAGGGTCCTCTCCCACCGTCCTTTTCACCTGGCCCCACAGACACTAGCAAAGGGTTGGAGACAGCCTCTCCACATTGTCTGAGAGGAAGGTGATTCCGAGAGGAATCACGGGAAATGGGGGTGCTGATGCTGCAAGCTGCTTGAAATTGGATGAAAGCTGAGAATTCCCAGTACAGAAAAGGCAGGACCCACAACCAGGGAGGTCAAGTTGTCATTCCTAAGATGGATGGTCTCTCCTCCTCAAACTCTGACCCCGGAACTGGCAACAAATGCGTGTCTGCGAGGAAGAGGATGCCAGCCCAAAATTAGTAACCCAGGACTCCTTTTATTGAGAGGCTGATACTGAGACGAGTAGGCACGATTTTCCCCACCTGCAAAAAAGCATTTGTAGAAAGGACTGCTAGGAGCATGTTACCTTTTTCCTCCCTTGAAAGAGAAAATGAAAAAGATGAGAAAATTCCTTGGGAAGAGACCAGGAAATGGAAGTCACCAGCTGCCACAAAACAGCTGTGATGACCTGACGGCTTCGTGTTAGTTCTCTGTGCTAGGAGTGGTGTGGTCTCGACTCGCCAAGAAGGCAGCCTTGGGACAGAGGAAAGGGCTTTACAGTCAGACACACCTGGGTGTGGAGTCCCAGTGGCAGTAGGACTTGGGTCAAGCTTCTTAACCTCTCTGAGTATTTCCTCAACGTTAAGAAGAGACGCCTCACATACTACACAGGAGGAGCTCTCCAAATGTTATCCCTTCTACTTCCCTAACCTTCTTCCCTATGTGCCCACACTGCCATCAAATCCCTGCCCAGAATTGGACAGCTCCTCTCTGCTCAGATGTTTGCTATTTTAAAAATTGGTATCCAGATATACCATGTGTCTCAAAGTTGAAACTTAAACACCCCCCAAAAAGTACTCATTCCTTATCACAGCAAAGAGGCTACTGATTAGTTTATCTTCTCAATTCCAAACAAGGCCAGATCAATAACTTTGTTTTAAAGATGCTCTCATTTGGCTTCACATGGCTAAGTACTTAAAATTAATCATAATCAGTTATTCCATGGGTTTTTAATTTCCAGCAGAGGCTCACAGCTTTGGAATCATCCATCTTAATGGCGAGCCATTCGGAAATTGGCTGGAGCTGACATCTCCATTTAAAGAACCTCCGCTCCCCACCCCCAGACCTTCCAAATTTCATCCACACATTGACATTTTATAACGCTTCCCTGTAATCACGGTTAAGGCACCATAAAGAATCTTGGCAATGAAATAATAAATAGAAACTAAGTGTGGGCATCACACATAAACTTAATAAATTTCTCAGAGAGAGAGAGGCAAGTTCAAAACACTCCATTCCCAGGAAGGTCATTTTTAAGTATCTAAAGCTTAAACGGCTGCAGATTAAGAAGGCAAAATGTAACATTTCAGGTGGGTTTTCTCTGGCATTGGGCAACATGAAGCAGAAAACAAAGAGACTCATGATGTTCTCAGGGGACACTGTCAAAATTAACTTAAGGAAGTTTGCAATGTCAGCTACTAGTGGCAATATCTTGCATGCAATAACTCTGTTATTCCATCCTCCATGTGGATGGAAACTCTGTAAAACTTCTTTCCGTCTAGGCTGAGGTTGGTTCACCTGTTACATTGCGTGAGAATTTAGGAGGTGAGTCTGGGAGGGACCCACTGACAGTGAGGAGAAGTCACCTGGTGCAAGGTTGGAGAACACTGAAATCTGCCCACCCCAACCTCATTTTTGGCTCATGCCCTATGGTAGATGTCCAGCCCTGAGTGTGGTGGACGAGGAGAGGAACCGTCACCCTCCCCTGTAAAGGGAACGGAAAAAGGGACAAGAAGAAAAGCTTAGTACAGGTGAGACTTCTCAAGGCTGCCGTGCCACCACAGCAGAGGAATAATAGGGAAAATGATCATAGCTAGTTGTTCCTGTGTCCAGCACTATAACCACTATCTCCCTTATTGTCCTCACCACCCCTCAATGGAGCTACTGTTGTCACCTCCTCTTACAGAGTAGCCCATAAGCCAAGTCACTGCTGAACTAATAAGCCACAGAGCCTGTGAGATGAACCATTCTATCAGGCTGCCTTTTTGATCTGTGTCACCAAGGCTGTCGTGGTGTTTGGCTCCGCTGAGGTGTGGCTAGTGTATGCGGCAGGATGGTATGAACTGGCCTCCAAGAACTGGGCTAGACAAACTCTCAATGACTCACAACCCTGCTGGGGAGAACATCGGAGCCTCCCACAAGCTTCTGAAATTGGCCTGGTCATTCCCTTTACCCAGTGAACAGGTCCCCACAAAGTTGAAGGTAAATCAAACCTGCAGGGGAAAGAAAATAATTCTGCTTTTTCACTGACTTCCATTGTAGTTTCAGAGACAATTGATTCTCACTTCTGGCCGTTGCCAGTTGGCACTCAACAGTTTTGGGACTCTGTTCTTCAGACCCCTCCAAAGACATAGTCTCAACTTTGTAGCATTTAAGGCTCTTAATGAAGGGACTCAGCCTTCTGTGAGACAGACCCTGTCTCTGTTACCCAAATCATTACCCTTTCATTTCCACCTGTTCCATACATTTGGCAATTCACATATTAGGTTTTCTCCAAGAAAGTTGTGCACATACTGCAGTTGAATATGCCAAGACTGCATTCCCAGCTCTGTGTGGTCAGGAATCATTGCAGCGGTGCCTGGAGCCATGGGTTTCTGGCCCCTGTGAGCTAGGCTGCAGATTGCCAGGCATTTCACCAGTTATACCAGGCACCTCTCTGCCCAAAATGCAATCATGGGTCAGAAAAATGCTTAACTCCAATGAAAAAAAAAATTAACAGTATGGACAGAGATAAAACAAAAATGAGAAAACCTCATTAATAAAATATGTAATTAAATGTTTTCAATGGTATTGCAGGAGAAGAAAAAAATATTTTCAGACTTTGTCCTCGGACTAAATGTAGCAAGTCAGAAGTTCATTAGATATGTTGTCAAAAACACCAGACTGCAGATGTCAGGAATATATTCTGAAAATGCCTCATCTCCCAGTGAGTGGTCTGCCCTTGATAGATCACCTGTGTCAGCTAAATTGCATGGAGATCCAACAGGGCTGGAGATAACCAGTGTGTGCTGTTTTGAAGGTCTCACTTCCACTCATGTCACTTGCCAGTTCTGGAAGTTCAGTGACATTATTATAGGCTGGCACTGGAAAGAACTTAGGTGTCTCTAGAATGACCTCTTCTTGTTCAGATAAGGCACAGAGAGCAGGGCTGGGACTAGAGGGAGGTACATCTCTCCTAACATTCTGCACCCTGAGTGCCTCCTTGGCTCACTCTGGTCCTGGCCCTAATAGGAGACCTGTCTGAGGGCAACAGCAAGGTGGCGGAAGCAGAGGGACTAGAACCTAGGACTCCAGACTCCTGATACCATGGTCTTTGTCCACATTGGGCCCCTCCATGCAATTAGGCTGTTCAGAAGGAACCAGGGATCCTAAGCCGTTTGTCCTTTCAAAACTGGTCATTAAGTTTTTGATGTTATTTAGGAGGTTTGTCCATGACAGAACCAAGGCATGATCCAGCTTTCAGCTCTCTTTAAACCACAAGTTGCAAACTAGACTACAGATCATATTGCACCCGCAGATGAGATTTTTTTTCCTATAGAGTGTTTTATAAAAATTGAAATTAGCATTTCACATTTAGGAATTGGGATATCTTACATAAAAATCCAGATTTCCAGCTTCTCTTGAAAAACCAGAAGCACTGGCAACCCCAGGCCGACATTTTCACATTACGACGGTTGGCTGTGGCTGAGGGGCACCTCCCCTCCTTAAATGGAGTGTGTGTAGATTCCACTTTGCAATAGACTCCTACACACTTAAGTAACTGCTAGCCCCGGCAAGCCCCACTTTAATCCATCCAAGAAGGAAGGACATACTGTGCGTGTATCCAGCATAGGAAAGCTGTAAATGAGCAGGTGCTCTGGTGGATCAAGCTGTATGGGCCAGAGCTTACCAAAATCATCACACAGGTATGCCCAGAGAGAGCCCAGCCACGTAGAGTCCAGGACTCCCAAAGCTGAGCAAGGACACCCCACAGGCAATCCGGAATATCTCATCTTCTGGGAAATTCTTCTGAAGAGTTAAACTAGTCTCCAAATTCCCATTCATTTTAAATCAGTTGTAATTGGGTTCATGAATAAAATGATGACAAGCAAAAGATGAACCCAGTTCTACATCTTTATTACTAGAGCTGCCCCTATGCTGTTTCTTGCTCCCCAGATCCCCACATCAATCAGTGCACAGAGCTCCCTCTCAGCTCACAATTAGAGAGGAGAGATTCAAGAGTTAAAGCAGTGGTGGAATTAACCAGACTTGTAGGGTTGTTCTAATTCACTCATATCCAGGTGAATATGACACAGCCTGATACTGAGCCCCACAGGCAAACACAGAAGAGTGAATGGAGAAGGAAGTCCTTTGCTGATATAAGAACGTAGTAAAAATGAATTCACAACCATCCTGATACCCACATCAGGGTGCGCTCACTCCCATAGTATGGGGTTGGCATCCCAGCTGCAGGGTGCCAAGCACTGGGTGTTAGGACATTTAAGGACATTGTCATCCAGTTCAGAAAACCCAGAGTTTAGAACAAGTGGTGGTCTGTCCTCCATTTCAACTGAGCTGCTTCTGGATGCTCCGATTAACAGATAATAATAATGATGTCATGGTAATACATTACCTAATTCAGTGATATAATAATTATTAGTATAGTTACCATGAGCATTATTGTTACAGCCTCCATGTTTGAGCATTTTCCAGGTTCTGTGATAAGACATTAGAATGTAGCATCTTATTTAAATCCTTACCACAACTTTGCAAGATGAATCCTATTAATCTTATTTTACCAACCAGGAAAGTGAGGCTTTGAGAAGTTGAATAATTTGCCCAAACTGACACTGCCAAGTACAAGAGAACTCTTCTTCCAGTATTCAAATTCAGTTCTTCCTGATATCTCAGCCCCTACACCTAACTGCTCTGCTACAAAAAATGAAAATTAAAAAATATTTATCAGAACACACATACCACAGAAATAATTATATGCATTAATTAATATATTACTATATTAATATAGTACTGGTAGAGATTACTGGCTGTAGTGAACACTCAGAATAATTCAGGAACCATGGTGTTTCTTTTTGAAAAGTTGACTTATAGAGTGCTTAGATCTAAACTTGGGACCTCAGCTTAATCAACTCACATCTAGTTCCACAAAACTGCCCCAGATGTGGCGGTATGAAATCAAGGTTGAGTTTGGGGGTCTTAGAGTCCTCCCATAGAACTGGCTGCCAGTCCAGCTTTACCAAACTGGATGGTTTGGGGTTCAATTCCTTATCAAAAGATGGAAACAGGAATACCCACCCCTTAGGTCAGTTGTGCGGGTTAAAGGAGATTCCACTGGTGTGAGCCCAGCACAGAGCAGAAGCCCAGTCGGGATACTCATAAATTGAAGTTGGCAGATACTTCTGTACTGTTTCACTGGCTTATCTCCAGCTCATAGTAGGTGGTCAGTTAAAGTACATGGAACCAAATCAAGGTGAAATTAATTAACTGGACCAAAGCCCACCCCACCCCAGTCCCTCTAGATTCTCTATTATGTCTTGGCCCTGAACAGAATTAAGGTTGTGGTTATCCCAGAGTTATTTTAAATGCTGAACAATTTAGCATTTTACTGAAACATTCCATTTTGCACATTATCTTTGATTTTGTATTCCTTCAGCTAAATGGTGACTTTTTTTTTTCCTTTTTAATAATGAGCAAAATCAGAGCTACAGTGAAAATTGGTGTCTTCTAACAGAGATGATTCTCATTTTAATTTATTTACAAAATGTTTCATCTGGGTTTCTCCAGGAGATGCAAACATTTTTTTCAATGGTCTTTGGAATAAGGGTGTTTAAACATGATATTATTTTGAATATAGAATTATCACTGCTTAATGAAAGTCTTAAAATGTCTACAGAATGGTAATTTTTTTTGGTACCCTGCTACAAATTATGATTTGTTCAGGCAATCAGGATTAAAATTGTGCTTTGTGGAAAACATCAGTCACTTCCTTTCAGCCCCCAGAAAACTAGGAAAGGAACCGGGTTTTCTATAAATGCTCTTGTCAACACAGCACACACCTTCCTCATGGTCATCCAGACTCAAAATTTGATGTTAGTCATGCTCTTAAAATGACTAGCCTGCTACTGAGAATACCAGGTTAATGAAAAGGTAAAAATTACCATGAAATCTAAAATAATTTTATCCATTTAAATAGGCAGTACTTTAACCTTTAAAGTACCTAGAATCTGGGGTGCCTCGTGGCTTCTGGTTTATTTCATTTCCCTGTTAACCAAAGATTAGTGTAGTCTCTAAAGTTGAAATGTATTGGTATACATTGCTGGGTGAAGAGGATGTGGCAAAGATAATTGAATTGTTCTTCACCAACAAAGGATCTTGAATCGTTTTCAATGCAGTACCCCACAGATATGTACAATCAATTATATTTCAATTTTTAAAAAAGGAGTGGGGGGATCTTGAATCAATAAACCTGCTGTTAACAACTTCTCCTGTAAGCAACACTTAGGTGGTGTCAGGTCATGGAGGCCTTACCGTCCCCAGGGCTCACAGATCCCAGCTGCCAGGTCTCTGGGCTGAAATTTGGGCTGGACAAACTTGGTCTGGGAGCAGCCTTTGAGTTTGCTTGGTCCCCTCCCACCTAGAACAAAATGGAAAAATAGCTCTGCATCTTTGAAAAAACATTCCAGGGGGGTTTCTCTCAGGGGCGAGATGGGAAGGCCGGTGAGGAAAAGCCACAGAGCTGCCAAATGCACACTGTGGTCAGTTCATTCCCAAGATGGAGCTTCTGCATTGATGTGGAAAGATGCCCTTGCATTGATGGTCGGCCTCTGCCCTTTCTCCACCCCCTCAGCTGCTAGCAGTGGGCTTCAGCGACCAATATTTGAGCATGTTCCGTGAGTATCTAACCCCTCGATCAGTTCTCATTTCATGGCTCTGCTGGATCTCCAAGCCACGACCTATGTTCCCCTTGAACAGCCACACCTGCCTACTACCCCATCTCCATTTCCACCCAGGATGCCCAAGGTGGGAGGGCTCAGCTTACCTGTAGCCAAGAGTCCACTACTCTGTAGAACTGGGTCCTGAATGCCAAAATCCTAGGACCTAAATCAAGAAATGCGCCTGCTCCTACCCGTTGGCTTTGTGGAAGGAAGAATGGCAAGGGAAGGTGAGGGAGACACAGAACTGGGGAGAATTGGAGCAACATTCCTACTTTTCCCTGAGCTGCCAGTTCCTATTTCGAAGGCACTCAGGAGTGAGGGACAGTGAAGACAAGGGATGAAAGGAATAATGATTCCATTTTTCTGAGGTCATATTTGGATTCTTTTGACTCATCACAGAAAAGCTCTAGAGAGTCCATTTCCTTTTGAATTATAACTAAACCAGAGGACCCCAACTGCTGGCCCATGGGTTGAATGAAACCAGCAGATATGGGGCTTGAATTTTTTAAAAATTTTTTTAGTTTTTCTAGTGTTTTAAAAAATTAGAATTTTATTGCCAACATTTAAAACTCGGGTAATTTTGTGTGAAAGTGTGGAAGTTCAATTTCCATTGAGTATCTAGAAGCTGTGACAACCCTGGGCCTGCATGTGGCTGTGATCGTCTGGAGCAGCGCTGTCCAATAGAACTTTCTATAATGAAAGTATTGTATATCCATGCCATCCAGTATAGTAGCCACTAGCCACACATAACTCGAGCACTTGAAGCGTGGCTCGTGCAACTGAGAAACTAAATTTTTAAAATTTTTATTTAATTTTGGTTGATTTAAATTTGAATTACCACGTTTAGGTCATGACTATCTTCTTGAATGGCTCAGATTTAGAGCTGAGTGGCAGGTGCACCTTTGGACAGGGCATGCCCTCCACAAATTTCCATAGCTCCCACTAGTCCTGCTTCCCTGCATACCCTGCTCCAAACCTCTCAAGCCATTGCACATCCATTAAGAAGCAGAATGTTTAAACAGTGTGTTTTTGTGGGTTGTTTTGTTTTGTTTTTTGGCAGCTGGCCAGGATCCTTGGGTTATCAGCACCATGCTGTAACCAACTGAGCTACCTGGCCAGCCCTCTAAACAGTGTGTTTTTAAAAGGAAATACTTTGAAATATCTGCCACTCCCCTCACCCCCCACTCTGCTGTTTCTGTCTTAATTTAAACATCTGGGTCTGGCACCCACAAATGACCCACTTTCATTGAAACCCAAGATATGATCATTAAAACCATCTCCCACCAAAGCAAAACCTCTGCATGAATTAGTTTCCTGATCCCCACTATTCACTTCTCTCAGCCTTGCAAATGACTTCCACAAACTCAACTAGGTAGAAAAATCACTCCCATGTCTGGGTCTATCCATCTCCATACATGAGCTAGAGATGTGGCAGCTGGTTAGGGAAGCAAGCCCATTAACCCCACAGAAGCTGAGCCAGGTGTCTGCATAAAGAGAGAAAGAAAAAGAGCAGACCCTGCATAACTATTTTCACATGCTGCACAGTATGACTTTCAGAGTTCGGCCAGATGTCCTGCCTTTGTGCAGAGCTGGGCAGATCTGGGTATCTACAACCACATGCACGGCCGACTGGAAAACTATTTCCAATCCAGAATGCCCTTTTAGAGCCAGCCCCAAACTAATTGGAATTGGAGAGTGAAATTGTAGGCTAGAAAGACCCTAGAGGTCAAATGGTTCCACCACTTCATTTTAAAAGAAAGAAACGCCCTCAGAAGGTTAAGTGACTTGCCCACAGCTGCAGGAAAATTTCATGGGATAACCAGGCTAGAAAACAGGTCTTTTGGCTCTATATCCAATGCTATTTATTGCCGTCTGCCTTTCCCCTATATTAGCAGACTGGAAACAAAAGTTAGTGTAGGCAGTTTTTATGTCCTGTGCATGCCGTCCTCCCTTCATTTCCAGCATTTTGCCAGAGGGAACATTTTAAATTCAACATGGGGACAACATCCTCCCTTTCTATGGTGAGGGGTGACCACCCCAGTGCCCCAACAGGTTGCTGTCCAGTCAAAGGGCAATCGGGGAAGAGACGGAATTCCACATCATTGATCCCTGGCTACCAATGAGTGAGCCCTGGGACCCCTACCCATTTGTCTACCCAAACAGCCCATGGTGTAAATTGCACCCGGCTTCCAGAGAGTCCATCCCTTGCAAATATCAGGCTGCATAAGCAGGATTTCTCTGGCATCCCAGCCCAGGAACAGAGCTTCACACACCCTGTGCAGTTTTTTCTGCTAGCAGTGCTGAAGTGGCTCAGTTCCAAACAGTACATGAGAAGTGACTTACATGTTTAGCCACAAAACTGATGAGCAGCATGCAAAAACCAGACAAGAGCACACCTACCTGGCAGAACACAGTCTTATCCTAAGAAACAGAAACTTCTTTGGGACTTTCTGTAACCAAGAAATGATAGTGGGGGTGGGTAGGGGACTACTGAATAATTTTTAATTGTTTAAAGATATCTCCTTTGAATAGTAGGTGCCTGGAGTGTATCTCAGCTGGTGGCTGCTGCTAAGGAGATGCAGTATAGAAGGAAGGTTTTAACCACATTTCACCATAATGCCATTAAAATACTTTGATTTTCTTATTTTTTCTGATTCAAATTGTTAAATTAAGTTGTTCAGTTCAGAGATCAAAAACTGGCACCTGCAAGCCAAATCCAGTCTTCAGGTGTTTCATTTGTGAGTTTTGTTCCTTAAGGTGATTTAGTTGCCAATATTTAAAAACCTAGATATTTCGTATGAAAATTCTAGGTGTCTTGTTTTTTCTCAAAAAAAAAAAAAAAAAAAAAAAAAAAAACTGGCAACACTGCATTCACATTCCAGCACAGCACAATCTCCTGAAACAAGAAGTGACGATCCCCATTTAGTAAAGCTGTGTTTACTAGAGTCTCCATGCAGCCCACTTACTTATATGACAAGCCTCGCTCCTGAAGGCAATTGAGTTTATGCTCCTGGATTAGCCCAGAAGGCTGTTCACAGTGGAAATTTATTTGTATCAAAAGATGCCAAAAACCGAACCCTTCATATTTTGAAACTCACCAAGCCATTCAGTAAATATTTATTGAGTCTTCAATATGCCAAACACTGGGCTAGACAACTGGGCACAAAACAGACTTGCTCTCTGTCCTTTGCTTAGTGTATACATTAGTGGATAATTAAAACTTTCTCTCTGCCTGGACTAGGCACCAAATGCAGCTGAGGTGGGAATTGTTTGTTTCTCCTCTTTTCAACCACAAACTCGCCTGTCCAGTTACATAAGCTGGAGGTCACTCTTTCATCCTGGGTCCATTAGAGACATCTTGGCATGGCTGGCAATTGCCTGATTTCTAAATAATGTAATGGACAAGGTTTCCAGGGTGCCAGTCTATAGATAATGAAATAGAATCAGGAGACCAAAGCCACCTTATTCGTGTGGTCATTTAAGGTACATTTTACAATTAACTCAGTCATTAGAAAGCAGTTGAATCATTCTGAATCACCACTAGACAATATCTGTGATTATCTCAATAAATAAGTAAGGAGTTCTTCAGCATCAAGGGACCGAAAACACTGGAGCATCATGAATACTTAGGCTGTCAAGCATCTGACTGAGCAATGCCAGGATTTGGGGATTCATCTTCCTCTTTTGATCTTCCACTGTTTACATTTTTTGGAGACATCTTCTCTTCCCCTACCCCCTTAACTCAGCTGAGTGACTGGAGATAAATTCCTGCCTATCATAACATGAATATATAATGAAGGGATAACCAAAGACAAGCCCTTTTGTTAAGAAATCCGTATAATCAAAGACCCAAATTGGCAGCTGATTGTTTTTATTTATTTCTGTAGGTTTTACATGACACCTGGAGACCATTTAAAATGTTACTTGGCGGTGAGAGCTGTGTGTTTAAAAATAACGCTCACCCGGTGCCAAATCACTTTAGAGTCGGGTACAAATATTGAGACAAAAACCCCAGCTGTTATTGCTTTGGCTGCTAATTTGAGGTGTCAAATGAGAGCTCAACTGCTATACGTCAGTGAATAAGGCCCCTTGTGAGATCATTATGTTTTCTAACAGTTGAGAGTAATGGACTAATCAGTGCAGCATCAGTTGTTTTCATTATATGCCCACACAATGGTTATGAGCTTTAATTTAAACGGTCCACAGGGAGATCAAGGAACTCAGTAATATGCTGCACCCTGGATAGTCCAGGGGAGCAGGTAGTGTTGGAGAGGTACCTTCCCACCCTCAGGTTTCCTCTCTCCTTCCCCATATCTCTCTCGTTCCTCCTGCCTCATCTGCCCTCAGAGACCCATTGCTCGCTCCTAACAGACAAAAGATGAGCTTTGCTTAAGGATCAGATCTGTACTCTTGGTTCTTTAGAGTATTCTTTAAAATTCCAGTCCATCCACCCAACAGTAAGGGCTACAGTTACTGACAAGGCTTTTGGCAACGCTTTGACTTGTTAGCCAAAGCTTGACCTTAGGAGGCTTTGAGGCGCGGCCACCCTCTCTTCTACGTAGCCTCTGCCACCCCCCTTGCTCTCTGTGCTAAGCTCTTCCTCTTCCTCACACAGCAGGAGGGTTGAGCGATGCTGTTGCCTTTGAGCAGTCTTGGGAGTGATGCAAACACCACACGGTCCCTGCCACATCCAAGTCAGTGGAATGTGCTCACCACAAACCAATAGGATTCACCTCCACCTGGGGAAGACTGAAAATTGGGCAGCCGACATCGGTCTATAGACAATCCTGGAAGGGGCAGTTTTGTGCAATGGTTAAAAATATAGGTCCTGGTATCACACCTCCCGACTGAATACCGGCTCCACGAGTCTATAGCTGTGTGGTCTGGGTGGAGTTCATTGACCTTTCTGGGCTTCCAAATGGAAATAATGATAATGTCTCAGGATTGTTGGGGGAATTAAATGAGGTAATGTGTGGAAACTGCTCAGTTTGGTGCTGGCACATAGTAAACTCTTAATAAATAGTTTCAGCATTATTACTGCTATTATTATGGACATCTTTATTGGAAGATCTTGGCAAGCTCACCTCAGAGCAATATTCTTTACTAGTCTAGCTTATTAGAGGAAAGTAGAGGGTTCATGGAAGGACTTAGAATGTTAGACTTAGGTTTTCTCAAGGGATGCATTATTGCATCCTTTTTCTTCCTGATTTCTGGAGTTTCTTAAAGCCCTCAGGCATGTCGGAACAGTAAGCAGCTGGGTGAGAAAGACAGGTTTAACCTTGATAGAAAGGAAACAGTGAAGGGAGCTTCATCTAAAAATAACTAAGATGCCAACAATGGCCTGAGACCCTGTGCTGGGGGAGAGGCTTAGGGATGCCTCTCTCCACTTCAGAGGACCCCTTGCACACTCGGTGTGTTTTCTCCTGGGCCGAGTTCACCAAGAGAAGCCAGTTACACATATACCAGTGGAGCTGAGTCAGCCAACAGCATTCACATTCCTAAGATCTCAAGAGTGTTGTAGGGCCTGGTCATCAGAAATAGGCCGTGATTCCTGGAGCCGTGATGGCTGTCAATCAGCAGCCACCCAGCATGACCAAGAAGAGCCAGCCTGGCTTTGACATATGAGTTAGAGAGGACAGCAGGCACCTAATGGACAGCCGCAAGGCTCTGAAGTGTCTTCAGTTTCATTCCTCTTGCTCTGCCTGATCCAAGCAGGATGAGGGGCAGCAGTGAGCTCTCTCACCCCTCCCCTTGAGACCCAGACACTGCTAGACCCCTCTGTGTTTTATATCCCCCAGGCCAGAAGTTTAGGTATTTCCCACAGGGTCCACCCACAGTATTTACACTTAGCTGCTCTTCAGGAAATGATTCTGCATACTTCAGTTGTGCCCACCCCTGTGAATTCAATATTGGCACTTTTGGAGGTAATTCTTTCTTCTAGGCTTGGAGTATTGGCCTTTGGACACCCACATTTGTAAGTGTAAGTCAGGACATCTCCAGGCTCACTTTTAAAAGACATCCTGTTGCCAAGAGGATGCCAAAGACATCTCCTTCTTGGGGACCATTAAGTAGGAAGCCACCTTGCTTATCCAGACTAGGGGAGAAGTCAACCTCTGGAGGCAGGGAATGAATGGGCCAACCTGCCAAGAGGGTCTGTGTGACCCAAGGCATCTGGATCCTCACCTGTGTGGAAAGAGGAGGTGTTCTAAGAGCACCTCAGGAAGGTTGGCACACTAGGAGGCTGCAATGGCACTTGCTGCAGATGCCTGGTTTTGCAATTATGTGACACGTGCTCACAGATAATATTGTTGCATTAGAGCCAATTACATGGTGTTATGGACACACAACACACGGATTACACCCAGAGCCAGGAAAGCACAGAGTGATAAAGCGATGGCCTAATCAGAGGAGACAGAGGCAAACATCAGCCTTATTAAGGTTGCCCGAGTGGCATGGCGGCAGCTGGACTTGGCTCCCCCAGATCAGAGATGGCTATCTTGAGTGACGCAAGGGAGAGCCACACATTCACACCAAGAGAACAGTGGAGAGCCGGGGCAGGAGCCAAGTTAGAGTTCTCCAGGGTGATTACAGCTACCTCTATTGAAGACTGTGTACTGTTTCAGAGGTTGAGCCTCTTCCTAAGCAGGAAAACATCACGCCCTCCATAAAAGAGGCCTTCGGTCTCAGATGCAGCAACAGGGCATCCTATATACTGTCCTTTACACTTAGAAAAGCTCTATTCTTAGCCTTTTCCCTAGTTTGGTGGTTTACAAACATGAACTTCTGTGAGAATCCTCTGAGGGCTCATTAAAACACACTTGGCTGGGACATACCTCAGGGTTTCTGATTCAGTAAGTCTGGGTGTGGCCTGAGAATCTGCATCTCGAACAAGTTGCCAGGTGAGAACCACTTACTGTCCAACTTCCTTCCATGCCCAACCCAAGGTGGATTGAAGCATTGTGATTATGTGATACAGGCTCACAGGTGATACTGTTGCATTAGAGCTATGGGCATAGGCCAGAAGCAGTGGGACCGATCTTCTAAGGGTGGAGCATGGTACAGTGGCTAGGAGTGTGGACTGCCTCCTTTTGAATCCCAGCTCTGCTACTTGCCACTTGGGGTTTCCTGAAAATGTTTTTGTCTTTAAGTTTTGAAATTGTTTTGTTTTTAAGTTTTCAAAGTTCTGACTCAATTCAAGCAGTTGTGTGACTTGCCCAACATTTCACTCTTGGTCATTGGCAATGGCAGAGCTAGAACAGCCAGTTCTGGAGCAGCTAGGGATCAACAAACATTTTCTATGGAAAGCCAGATAGTAAATATTTTAGGCTTTCCAGGCCATATGGTCTCTGTCGCAACTACTCAGCCGTTGTAACACAAAAGCAGCCATAGACAATACAGAAATGAATGGGTACAACTTCATTTACAAAAATAGGCTGTATTGGATGGGATTTGGCCTATGGGCAGTTGTCTGCCAGCCCCTGGAGCTGCCCATTGTGTGCACTGCTTCCTCATTCATTCTTCATTGCCGGGGAGCCCCTGTGTTACCACAATACCCCCATATTTAGCTGAGAAACATGAGGAGGCACGAACTCTTTCAGGGTGCTGAGGTTCTATTTGTGCAGTATGGGAGCAAAAATGAACTCAGTAATCCCTAGTGGGCTGGAAAAAATTTTTAGTGTACACTTTCTAGTGCTCATGATCAAGAGAGAATAGGATCCATTGGCAGGAGTAGTGTTGTCCAGATGGATCATTTTAATATGGAAAATGATCCTTTTTCATTAGGTATTTATGCTCCAATAATAACAAGCTGTAGAGAAACTGGACAGTATACAGGTCAAACTTAGTCTCAGTATACAGTATTTATAATGGGGTAAGGACTTTATAAGAGAGAAATGGGAAGTTGGTGGACTTTCTTTTAAATCCCATGGTTGAGGGGAGAAGCATGGCTTTATTTCTGGTTCATATGAAATGCACATCAATCACTTGTGATGGTTATGGGGAGACCAGAACAATCCTGAAATTTATAGAATTAATTTGACCCTGAACTTGAGCTTGAAAGCTGATGAAAAATGCTGAATTAAGAGTATTTAATTGGGGGAAAACCTCTAACTGCTACCTGGGTAATTTGGAAGAAAGCACATTTTCTCAAAATACCTCCAAAGGAGCAGAGCAGAGAGGTTGAGGCTAGACTCTGGAATGAGCAAATCTCTAGGAGTTGGAGGTAAATAAGATGAGGTTGACAAGGTCACCATAGCTTAGATTGAGCCAGCAGTCCAGTGGGAATGATGGGAAGGGTGTCACTGTCAGACAGAACCTTTCATTTTTCTGTTGGTTAATTTTCCAGGAGGAGTATAGAACAAGAGGCAACAGGGGGCTCGTGCAGATATTTCTAGCTTTGGGTACTGTGGGAGAGATGACAGGGACTATCCATGCTGGAGTCACAGACTGGGTCTAAAAGTAGGAGGCAGTGGGTAATTCAGGGTGGGGTACAGGGATGTGCTGTAAAGAAAGAACTGCAAGCCCTGAATCCACCAGGGACTCATGTGGTGCCTGCTGGGTAAGCCCCCTAACTTTTCTTAGCCTCAAATTGCTCACCTCTAAAATGGGAATAATAATCCCAACCTCACACTACTACAAGTACCAAATGAGATCAATGTGAAACTGTGCTATAAACTGGAAAGGACTAAACAAACACAAGCTACAAGAACAATAGCTAATGATTTTTGAATGTTGACCATGAGCCAGGCAATGTGCTAAGTGATTTGCATACCTTGTTTCGAGAGCATGGTGGTCAGCTGGACAGTGGCCCCCCACAGATGCCCACATCCTCATCCCAGGAACCTATGAATGTTACCTTATATGGCAAAAAGGACTTTGCAGATTTGTTTAAATTAAGGATCCTGGGGGAGGGGGATGCAAAAGAAGGTTATCCTGGATTAACCAGCTAGGCTATAAATGTAATCACGGGGGTCCTTGTAAGAGGGAGGCAGGAGATCACAATGAGTACTAGGAGGTGTGACAACCAAAGCAAGAGGCTGGAGTGATGCAAGGAAGGGGCCATGAGACAAGGGATGTGGGTGGTCTCTACAGGCTGCCAAGGTAAAGAAACAAATTCTCCCCCTGAAGCCTCTGAAATAAACACAGCCTCGTGAACCCCTTTTAGACTTCTGACCTATAGGCTGTAGGAAAATAAATTTATATTGTTTTAAGTCACTAAATTCATGGTAATCTGTAAATGCAGTAATAAGGAACAGATACAGATCTCATTCCTGGAGTCTGGCTTGCTTGGATTCAAATCTTGCCACCACAGCTTGCTGCATCAATGAAATGGAGATGACAAAAGTCCCTGCCTCGTGAGGTGATCGGAGAAATTAAATGAGATGCTACAGTGTAGCACCCTTAACCCAGAGCCTGTCTGCCATACAATAAGCTCTCAGTTAATGTTGGCAATGATTAGTATCATCTCATTTAATAGCCACTAAAGCTCTATGAGATCAGTGCTATCATTATCTCCATGTTACAAAGGAAGAAATTTAATGAGATTAAGAAATTTACATGGTTGCATAGGCTGCAAGCAGCACAGCCAGAATCTAAACCAGGTCTCTACCTTCGAGGCCCATGTTCTCCAATTCTGTTCTGCTGCATTGGGGCTGTAACAATTCCTCCACTGAATGTCAGCTGCTTAGGCGGGACACAAGAACCAGATAGAGCACCATGCTCTCTGCGTGGGCAAAAGCTGCCAAGACTAGAAATCAAATAAATCTATGTTTATTAGGGAAACAAAAACTGTAGCTGCCATAGAGATCCACATCTAAGAGGTTACCAACCGTTTGACATCCCTGGGCTGGCTAGCTCCAAGCAGCAAATCATGGAAGTCTGAATACTGTGTTTAGTCATTTTGGTTCTGGAATAATAGCTATTATCGTAAATGTTTTATAGCTCTCATTACAGCTCACATTTAAATATCAGTGTAGTAATACATTAATAAGTCATTGCTGCCGGACTACTGCCGGATGCAGTTAAGTTGAAGCCTTACGTATAACTGAACTATATATTTAGCTAAATTAGGGCCGGACAGTGAACTCCACCTGATATTGAGTGGCTGGGAATGGTCAGAAAGAAACCTTCTCTCTGCAAAAGCTTCTTGCTCTTTGCCTTTGAGAGACAAGGAAGATGCTCAGATTTTAGTCTGATCATCAGTCAACAACCCTAACTTGGTATCCCCCCAAGTGTGGAGACCAGAACACTGAGATGAATAGAAGGGGAAATGAAAGCACCATTTCTGCCCTGGAGGCACTCCAAATCCACAGGGAAGATGAGGGAGCATGTTCCTCACCCCCAGGAAGCTCCCTGCCAAAGCCTGGTCTGATGGGAGTGAAAAATTCTTCACTGTTGTCTGGTAAGATATTCTGAAGGCTTTCTGGGTGGACAGAGACAGGATGGATACCCCCACGCACATGCACAACACACACACACACACACACACACACACACACACACACACACACACACATACACACGGAGAAAAGACAAGCCACATGAAACAAAACAGCTGAGTAGATACAACTTCATTAAATGCCAAGTATCTGCATCTGCGCATCACTGAAGTTACGAAGTAGCAAAAGCAGGCAGTGTAATGTGGTCTGTCATTCCTCTTTACCATACTACATGCTTAACATAGTGCTAGACACAAGGTAGTTGCACAATCAATATGGGAGAGAGGGAGGAAGAGAATTAGGTTACCTACTTTTGCGTAAATAGACTTCTTCCTGGCCTTATTGGCCAAACAAATGACTAGTAGAACAGAGAGATTTGGAGAATAGTCTGGGGCAAGGAGGATGTAGTCACTGGAATCCTGCTCTGGACTAGAGTCACAGGGGCTGGAGAAGGAATCGAGCATGCCTCTTGGATGGGTTGGGTATGGGGGCCACTGTGTGCTGGACAAAGCTCTGTTTCTATTTCCATGGAATTTGGGGTGGGAAGAATAAAAACGATCAGGACAGGACTAGATTCTCTCCACCAATATCAGTAAAATGGTAGCCTCTGTTTACTGAGAACATACTATGTACTAAGCCTTTTACCAGCCTATGACATAGGTTCTGTTACCTGCTTCCTTTTACAGATAAAAAAAACTGCGGATAAAAGATGTCAATAACTTGCCCAAGACTACACAATTAGGGAACAGTAAGACTTGATTGAACCATTTGTAGACCAGGTCATGTGGCTGTAATGATGCACAAGATAGAAAATGTTCCTGCCTTTGCAGAGCTGATGACATACAGGGCATTTTAAGAGGAAGATAATGTGTTTACCAAGAGCCTGGGGCAGAAGAAGTCTGCTTAAACTATGAAGGCTTCCAAAACAAGGCTTCTTCCTGGGCCAGTGAGGGCCAGTGAGGACCCAGAAGAGGATAAGAGAAGTTGGGTTGATGAGGGGTGATGTCTGATGTGGCCTTGGGGGAGCAGAGAAAAGAAAGACACGGGAGAAAACGGCCACTGTGAAGGATGGTATCAAAAGTTGTCGCCAGCTCTTGCTCTTTGGGATGCAGAGCGTGGCAGGTGTGGGGTCAGATAGCTGAGAACGAGGCTGGCCTTCCCATGTATTGTTGCCTCTCCATCTGGGTAGTCGCTGAACCCACTGACCCGAAAAGGCACTCCTGCTGTATACACTGCAGGCCTCTGCAGACAGCCTTGCTGGGCTGCCGTGCTTCCCCTGGGCTTCTTGAAGGGCTTCCTTTTAGAAGGGTAGGCCTGGGCTGCACTTACCTGTATCTCGACTTCATTCTTCAGGAGTCTTATTTCATTCTGGGCCGTTTGTAGAGCTCACACCTTTCTCTTCACTTTTCCCTATACAAAAGTGCCCATTGGTGCTAACATTGCACTGCAGGAGTCCCGTCTGTGGTCATGGAGATACACGAGCAGGAGGAGACATCGTCTCTGTCCTTGCAGACTCGCTTGAGATAAGATGTGCTTGAATTGTCAGAAGATGCCTGGAACAGGCAGAGTAACCTATCCACAGAGCACTGTGTGTAAGGCAATACATGCGATGGGCAGAGCAAGGAGATAGGAGTGAGGTCATGCTGGTTTCAAATCCCACCTCCAGAGCTTAGCAGCTGTGGTCCTTGGGAAAGTTACTAACCTCTCTGTAGCTCAGCCTCCTCTGTAGAGGAGGATAATACCTACTTTGTAGTGTTGTGTTACTGAGCAAAATGATGAATTCTTTTCCCTTCTCTTTAAAAGAGGACAGTAATATGTAACTGGTTGTAAGGATTAGAGATATTATAATGAAGCGCTCAGCACATAGTAGGACTTCAGGAAACAAAATGATTATCAAGGTGGGTGGGTGAGTTCTGAGAGGGCAGCAGAGGGGAGAAGGGAGCCACCTGAGCAAAGGGGTCAGTGGGCTCTCTTATCATTGGAGACCTGTCCACCTGTCTCTAGCTGCCCCCTGACGGGCCCATGGCTGTTGACTTGTCCCTCTTGCAGGCACATCGCTCCCTCCCTTTCTGCCTCCTGGTGCTCCCCTACTGACCACTTCCCCTTTTCCTCTATCTCCTCAGCACCCTCAACAACAACAACATCAGCCGCATCCTGGTCACCAGCTTCAACCACATGCCGAAGATCCGAACTCTGTGAGTAATGGTCCCCACCTCCTCCCCACCTGACACGCCCAAAGAGCAGCACTCTAAGCTGCTTGGAAAATCTACCATGCTGTGCCTTGGTGGACAGTCCCTATTCAAATGCCTTCTCCTGCTGCTGTTAACTAAGGGGTGTGTCGTCAAGCGAGGGCGGATGATGGAAAGGATCACGGTACCATCCCTAGTTCTGATCCACCATTCTGCATCAGACGGACTCATTTCTCTTCACCCTGGGACTGGTGGACTTCTTCCTGTACTGTGTGTGTTTGTGTTTTCCATCTCGATGGAAAAGATTATTAGTTTTATACTGTCACAGGACATATAGAACAGTGGCTTAATGATTCACCATTTCCTTAGCTAATGTCATGTACCAGCTCCCTGGATGATATTTTGATATTAGATTGCAGGAATTTACTTTTTTATCTTTAATGTCTCAGATGGGTTTAAGCCTTCCCGGGTGTGTACTCAGGAAGCAAATATCCCGATGACTCCCAATACTGAGAACAGTTGCAGTGCCCTTATTACCTGGGGAGTTCCCCTCTGTCCTCAGCCAGAAACCCCTTTGTAAGTTTCTCTGCAGTAGACTCCAGTGGCCTGTCCAAAGGGGTCCATACTGGATGTTTGTCTTGCATTGATAGAGCCTCAGGTGTTGTTTTACATCACAGTAGAAGGGGAGAGGCAGTCCCAAGAGTTTTCAGACAAATACATTTAGGGTTAAGTCAAAGGGCTAGAATTCCTGCTGAACCCTTTATTAGCTGCATGTCCTCTGTTTCCTCCTCTATAAATAGGGGTGGTGGTGAGGATCAGAAGAAAATAGAAGGCTAATTTGGTTAGACTGCACCAAGGTCAAGGGTTTGGATCCCCATACTGGCCAGCCACAAAAAGAAAGAAAGAAAGAAAGAAATTAGATATGTAAAGTGCTTGTCATGTAGACAATAAATGATATTGATTGTTATATTATTATTATCACACTATTTCTCCAAAAATCTGGACTGAAAATTTCAAGCAACCAGCTATGCCCCTGGAATAATATGGAATCCATGAGATTTGAAAATCCTTACAGCATTGGTTCCCAAAGTGGGGTCCCTAGACCAGCATCACCTAGAATTTGTTAGAAAAGCAAAATTCCGGCCCACCTTAGACCTATGGAATCAGAATTTCCGGTTGTGGGGCCCAGCAATGTGATGTTAACAAGCCCTCCAGGAGATATGAATGCTCACTAAGTTTGAGAACCACTGCCCTCCTGAGAAAGTGGCCTTATCTCCCAGTGAGGAGAAAACAATGGCCAGTGAAGCAGTTTATCAAGAAGCAGTACAGAGAACCTTGAGGAGGACAGAGTTTGTGGTCAGGCAGACCCGAGTTTCAATGGGATCTCTGCCACTTACTTTGGGCAAGTTTCTTCATTTCTCTGTGCTTCGGGGAAAGTGAATTAATAAATGCTTACCTCAAAGTTGTAAGAATGAAGTGCACTTTAACATGTAAATTGGTGTGCACACAACAAATACCAGTTATTACACAGAATAATAATAATCTGAGCCCAGCTTCTATCTTTGCTTCTCAAATTCTTCCTTGGACCCCTCATACGATAGCGTAACTCAGCCAAGAAAATTTATCCTTTCCCCTCCCTCTTAAAATGGGATGGCGCAGTGATGGAATTTTAAGGAGAAGCCATTTAGTATTCAAAGACCTCTTCAAAGTCCCCAGCAAAGCACAAATGAGCAGGGGAAGAGCGGGGCCCAGGGCTCCTGAGCAAGAAGCTAGAAGTGAGCCTCAGGATGCTGGGCCTGCGTCCCTCCAGACAAGTGCATTCCATCAAAGAAAAATGACTTTCACCTGCAGAAATCAGCAGTCCAGCTCCTGTGGGCCGTTCCTCTGTGATTTAGACTTCCCCTCTTTGTTATTTGCAGTTTAGGAGCAGCAGTAGCAGAAGCTGGCTTGGTTCCATGGGTGTTGGGGGACGTGGTTAGGCCTGGATCTCGGGTGCTTTGTTTGGAGTGTGTCAGGGAGGCAGAAGAGGGCGGGAGGGCTTTTTCTCCTTTCTGTTGTCATTCTTCTCTGTGGTCCTGAACATTCATCTGATGAGTTCAGATCAATCAATCCATCTCATCTGTTCTCTTTGCTCCCTGCCTGCTGCCATTTTCTCTTTAGTTTAATTTCAGAGATGGCTCTGTGTAGAACTCCCTGGAGACTTGAGCTGACTAATCCCCCTTCACTGTAATTAAAGTGTGTGTGTTGGGGGGTTGGGGGGAGACTGGTGGTGGTGGAGAAGGAGGGAAGAGGAGAGAGGAAGGAAGTCATAAACGGGATTTCTAAAGGAAAGCTTTTATATTGAATTCAGAAAGCCACATTTTATAGAAAATGAATGCTGACCCTCTCTAAAAGGATTTGCTGGAAATTTAATTTAGCGTCTGTGGCTAAAAGGCACCTTCTATAAATTGGCATTTGTATTCATTCACCTTATGTTCTGTAAAGGTGCTTTCATCAACATGGAATATGGTGTGTCTATCAGCAAAACACTGCAAAACAACATGCAGGAACCACCCAAGCACCTTGATCCTTTAATATCTAGATAAGAAAGTGTAGCCTTGAACTGGCAGGGCCATGCTTGGAAAGAGACTGAAGTCTGGAGCTACTCTCCTATCTGTCATAATAATAGCAAACATTTCTTCAGTGGTGTACTGTGTGCTAGGCTTGGTGCTAAGCACTTTCCCTGAATCATTGGAATCCTCACTCTATCCCTGGGAAGAAGGCACCATGAATATCCCCATTTTACAGATGATATCACTGAGGTCCAGAATTAAATATCTGTCCAAAGCCAAAGCCAGAAAGCACAAAGCCAATGTCACACTCAGGCAATTTACCATCAGAGCCTGTGCTCATACCATTCAGCAGGAGCAAAAGTGGAAGAGCCGAGGAAGGGGAGACCAGAGCCTCTGTACAGCCCAGGAGGCAATAGCAGGTCCCCGTGTCATTGCCATCACAATTTACCAAAATGATCAAAAGTAACTAACATAATTCCCCTTCTCCTCAAGAGAATTATAACTACTCCTGGCAGTGTCCGAGCCCAAATTTTATGATCATCATGATTATTAATATTCTTTTAATATTAGTATTTGGGATGGCAGCGCTCAATTTGATCTCCCAAACATGATGCAAAAGGTTGTTTGAAAGAATCTTCCCAGCTTGACTCTTCCAGCATTTCTGGTGGATAAAATGGTAAGAGAAAGGAACTAGGCTTGTCATTGCCCTGGCTCTTGACAAGAGCCTTCCCAAGGCTTCCAAGTCCGTGTGGGTCACCCTTTTCTGTGACATCCACTTAGGAGGAAGAAAATTCCTGTGAAGATGGACAAAGGAATAGGAACCATCTGTAGCAAGGTTAAAAAGAGAGCAAGCTTGGGGCTGGCCAGCTGGGATTGAGAAATAACCAACCTAATATAATCTTCCAAAAGGGAAACCTCTGACATTTTTATTATCCCAGAAATTAATCAGCTCAGTAAGAATCTGGCTTACCTAAACCTCATTTTTGTTGTTCCATTGATCTTTTACCCTTGATTGGAACTGACGGGAATTGGTTTGCATTGATCTGACTCATGGATCCATGCTCATTGCCTCACGGTGAATCCCTGCTGCCTGAAATTCCATGCCTCACTGCCAAAGAGGGTAACTGCCTTTCCAAATAAAAGCCAAATTCTCATGATGAGGTTCTGCTTCCCCTGGCACACAAAAAAGTTGCGCCTTAGCCTGCACCTGCCACTACAGTCTGCCCCGTGTTCTGCCTTGTCCCCCAGACAGACCCACAGTGGCCATCTCCCTAGGCAACATTTATACACAGTACAGGCTTCCTGGTCTGGAATCCCCTCCTCTCATTCCTGCTTTTTAGGAAATAGTAACCAGCTGAAAGTCCACCATCAAGAAGCCTCCTCTCTCTTCTTGGCTCAAAGTGGTTATGTTTGTTAAATAAACAGAGGTCCTTCCCAGCAGCTTAGGATTTTTGCTCCCCAACCCCTTCCTGCCTATTGCACTTCTTTCCAGAGCCCAGGCTAAGGGGAAGCAATGCTGGCTTCAGCTCAGGGCCTCTGAGCTTTGAACTCAAAGAGGAGAATTGTTTGGGACCCATTATAGTCACAGTATCTTGGGCCTAAAACACTATGAAAATGTGTTCAACCCACTGTAAGATACAAAAAGATAATTACATCAAGATTAATCTTTTTTAAAACAAATCATAAAAATCTTTTCAAATTTTTTAGCAGGAAAAAAATTACATTTTATGTGGGATATGGGTTTATTTAGTCTGATATGATGAGATCTGGAGCCGCCCAAGACAGCCAAGGGCCCAGTGGCACTGGCCCATGGAGATTTCTGCTCATGCAGCAGCAGGAAATCTCTGCCCGTGCAGCACGAGTTAGATGCACTTGGCCAGTGTTTGGCAATATTGACTTTACGCTAAGTGGAGTGTGGTCAAGAGCCCTTCAGCTCTCTCCATTCCAGGCGTGGAGGGAGCCCTACCTACTCCTTTGGGCTGCCACTCAGTATTAACTGGCTTGACACAGAGTACTTGGAAGTCCCAAGATACTGCTAGCTGATTAGCATGTCCAGGATTTGGCATTTGAAATCTGCATCAGAAACTCAAGTAAATGATACGCTAGTGTGACTGAAACTCACCCAACACCACTTCAAATGACCTAGGGTGGTAGGGAATGCGGAAACCAGAAACCCTCGATAGGGGGACCTTGGAGAAAAACCATTAGAAGTCCCTGGATATCCTTAGTTTGCCTCCTAGTTAGTGGAAAGGAAGTTCAAGTCATTTAACCAGATGAGATTCCCCTCAGAAGTGGAACATGCAGATCTCTCTAGGGAATCTTATTCACTCAAGGCAAGAAATTGATCTGGAATCACAGCTACTAAAGGGGAAAAACCAGAAAGTCCTGGAACTGGTTAGGAAATTTTTTCAGAGGCACCTAAGTCAGTCAGAATAGCAAACAGAACATATGGAATTAAACTTGGGGAGGAGAGGAGGGGTACTATGGACAAATTGTTGTGGATTGTAAGAGTCTGGTATGGACAACACCTCATTTAATTAGGAGGGTGAAGAGAAGGTTCAGCCTTCAAAAAAGTACCCTTCTGCGTGTGTCCTGCACACCCTGAGTGGTGCACGCAAGTGGTATTGATGCTAGTGCACATGGGCAGCATTACATGCAATGTGTTCCTAAGGGACACTTAGGGAGGAAATGAAGGAAAACTAACAGGTAAAGGTGACACCAGATATCAGCCACCATGCCACCATTGACTGGGGCATTGAGACTGAGAAGCGTGTGTCAAGCCAGCAGTAACTCATGCTAGCTAAAGTACTGAGATTTGCACAAGCTGACCCTTTGTAAGTTTAACTCGAATCAGGATTGTCACTATAGTAATGTCACTCTCCCTCTCCTGTGTGCTGAGGCTTGCTAGAGTGGGAAAGAAAAGGGTGGAATTACTATTAAGAAGTGAGGAATTGCTCAGAACCCTGGGGCATCCTTTGTACGTGGCCTGCCTGTGAGGATAACTGTCATTGTGGCTTGGCAATGAAAGGGTTGAGGTCCTATGTTTCAGCGGTGCAGAAAGAAAAGCTTCCCCAGACTCGTGAGGATTATCATGCTGGGGAAGGGAGCAACAGAGGTTTTGACCACTCTGTTCAGCCAGGGGCAGCCTCCCCACTTCAATCTGTGACAGCGTCTTGCCTCTGTCCCTCCTCTGCCAGGCGCCTTCACTCCAACCACCTGTACTGCGACTGCCACCTGGCCTGGCTCTCAGATTGGCTGCGACAGAGGCGGACAGTTGGCCAGTTCACACTCTGCATGGCTCCTGTGCACCTGAGGGGCTTCAATGTGGCAGACGTGCAAAAGAAGGAGTATGTATGTCCAGGTGAGGCTTCCCCACCCACTCTCCCCTCCTGGGCTATGACTCACCCACCCATAAATTCTCCCACCATCACCCTGACCTTGAACACATACTGTAGCCCAGAGCTTGGTATGGAAGGAACCACGTAGGTTGTGTCCAGTGTCAGTAGTGACTTAATGAACTCTGGAGTGCCTCAAAGCCTTCAAGAAAAAAGCTCTTGTCATCTGGTAAAGGAAAATGCTAAAGGAACTCATGAATCACTCGATAAGCCCCGTAGTTCATTGATGCTAAGAGACCTAACATTTGTTGAGCTGCAGATCATACAAAAATAGGTGTAATAGAGGTGTTTCAGCATTTGCTGAACATGTTCCTGTCCTCCAATTGCTCAGAGAAATTGGGAGACAGGATCATGTAGACTGTGGAGTCAGCCTGCTTGGCTGGAAATCCTAGCTCTGCCCCTTACTAGTGTGTCACTTTGGCAAGATACTGCTCGTCTACAAAATGGAAATAATAATAATACATGACTCAAAGGATGGGTGGGAGGATTAAGTGAAATAATGCATAGGAAGCACTTAGCATAAGACACAGCACTTAGTAAGAGCTAAATAAGTGGGGCTTAATTATCAGTTTAGTGGGCCCACAAAATGTGCTGAGCCAACATAAGAGTTTGATCTGTGGGTAAGTGAAGTGTAACAGAAGGACAGATCGCCTCTGTAGCATAGCACAGAAAACAGAACTGTGCAGACACATAACTGAAGACAGCTCACTTCTCCAGGATGGCAGGTAGCTGAGTGGCCCATGAAAGTTTTTCCAGTGGATGTAGCTTTTCAGCTGGGTCCTAAATTTTACTTGCTTATCTGCTTTGACTTTTCATTGACATCCTTCACTCCCACCAACTCTCCCTTTTCTGTTGACAAAGAAGTGGAGGAATGAATCCCTTGGCTTTCTCAAAAAAAAAAAGAAAGCATTAGGAACCCATTCCTGGAATTGGGGCCCCTTGGCCTCTGAAGGCTGAGCTTGGGGAGATGGTGTGCAAGAGGGAAGGATGACAACAGGGAACTGAGCACAGTGGGGGTCTGCGTTTCTCCTCATCCGTCTTAACTGTCACCCACTTTCAGAACTCAGGGTTCATGGAGCCCCGTGTGTGCTTTCGGGCCCCCATATGATCAGGAATGTGGAGTGGCCCCTTCTGCTCTCAGGCTACATTTGCAGCCTACAAGAATTCTCCTTGAATTCAACTTAATCTCGCTCTCTTCTGCTTCTTTCTGTCATGGTATTACTCTATCACATTATTTATTATCCAAAAACATTTTAACATATCTCAAGCTGTACCGCAAAAACTTCCAACAGACACCCACTTACAAATCACTTCCCATCAAACATATAACAAAACCGTTTATCACACAGACACCAAATTCAAATACAGTGACTATAATTACAATAATTATTAGGCAAAGGGTGCAATATCGGCATAAGTGCCAGTGAAAGAAATAATTATAGAGTGCAGGAGTTATCCAAGAGCTGGTAAGAAAAACTAATTAGAGAGAATGTTAAAACACATCGTTATAGGTGGGCGCAAGTTTCTTGTAGCGCACGACCATGTGTACTACCTCGTCATGCAAGCACCTTCCATCAAAAGAGTGGCGAGACATTGCTTACATGAGAACAGTCAAGATCCAGAACCCATGGGAGAAAGGCTGAGCCTCCTAAGTCCTGAAAATGCTAATGCCTCAAATCTCCCTCCTTTAAAAACGCTAGATCTAGCATGTGGGTTAATAGATACAAAGGAGAGTCTTATCACCTCCTTGTTTAGAGCAGTTAAGCCCATTGCTTGTGATGGCCCCTGGAGCTTAATATGAAGCCAGGTGTCTTTTGAGAACATGAGAATTTAGTCCAAAGACTCCAGACTTCGATATATTATTAACCTTCACCCTCTTACGTGTAGTATGAATTTAGGGGAGTGACATATTGGGACCCTGTAGGCATGAGGGATTCTTTAAATGCTTTTCCAGGCTCTCATAGGTTAAAACTAGAATGTTGTAGGCGTTGCTTTCTGAAAAGGTCTAAGTCAGTTATAATGGTCTGGGGGAACCAGTGCATTGATCTTCCGTGACGAGTGAACCACCACCACCATTAGTGGGGTGCAGGAGGAGCACACCCTCCCCAAAAGTCCTACCTCTTCAATAATTAAAGATGCTTTGGGAGACTGTAATAAAGGGTGGCAGAGGAAGCAGCGTGGAGCAAGGCTCAGTCTATGAGCACACAATTAAAATCCCAATGGTCAGTCTTTGAGGCCCTAGAGGAGGTCACAGAGAAGAGCTGTATTCGTGTCCTGACCACCCCACACACACGTTGCCACCGAGGCTGCAGACCCTGACCCGATGCCAGACCCCAGCAAGGGATCTGGATGAGGCAGGACCCAACTGTGGTTGATCTAAGCTGCAAAACCACAAATACTCTTCGTTTAAGCTATTCTTCTAATAACTTACATGAGGAGGACTTCAGTCAAGAATGGAGGACAAGAATGTCTCTTAAAAAGTAGAGTTCACCTGCTCAGAGGAGAGAGGCATAGGGCACCATTCAAGCCATGTGTGCATGTAGCTTCATCACCAGCAGTCCCTGTCAAGGCAGCATTAGAAAAGCTCCCTGGGTCCTTAAGTGGTATCAAAAAACACATGACTCCGGAGACAGGAAAGAGCTTTATCTCACTCAGCCTGTGAGGGCCCTGCCTGCCCATGTCCCTGATAGCTCCCTTTGAATTAAGTCCAGCTGTCTGGAGCCCAGCATCTTCTCCCCAGAAGCCCTGGATATGGGCTCCTTATCACTCCAGCTAACCCAGAAATTTGCTAGCAGCGCACTTTGGCAGTACTCATATCTTCTGTCAGCTGGACCCTTCCAATCAAAGGCATTTATTTTCTTCCTCTGGGAAGACAATTGGGAATTTTTCACAAGGTGGGAGAATATATCTCCATTTTATTTTATATTAACATTTATTGTAAGTTATACAACTTGACTACTTGGCTTCCCTCAGCTACTGCTGAAAGATTTCTGTTAACTTTGCTTCCTTCAAGGGGAAGGCGACGGCCCTGGGGCTAGCAGAGTCTTCAGTTTAAGCCTCTTGTTACCTGGGCCAGACTAGAACTTTATCAAAGTTCATGATAATAGACCAGAGAAAAAGTACATGTTATGGGAGTTGCCAAGTTGCAGGGGTTTTTTTGTTTGGGTTTTTTTTTTTTTTTCTATCCCCATCTAAAGAATTTATTTTGGGGTTTAAATTCTAGGATTTAAATCTTCCATGTGTTAATTTCCTGGTACCTTAATCTGTGATTTTACTAGTGACAGTTTGTAATTCAAGGTTATTAAATATTTGATCTTCTGAATTAATTATCACTTTCATTTGAACATCTCTGAACCCATTGATTTGTCCACCCACTTCATTCTTATCTGCCCATGACCTTGAATGTGATATATCTTTTCATAAAGACATTAATCTTGTCTTCTATTAATAGGAGGCCATGTCTTTTTTTTTTTTTTTAGGTGCCCCAATGCCTAGAACAATGCTTGATCCTAATAGCCTCTCAATAAATACTTGCTCATTTATTATTAAAAATGAAATATGCTTATCTCCCTGGAAAAAAGAAACTCTTCTTTTTTAAAAAACTAGGCACTAGTTACTAAATATAAAGATAATTAAGGTAAGCCATGACTAGCCACCCATCTCCTTAGGAGGTTTTAATTAAAGCACCATAATTGGGCATTGCAGGAATGAGATTATTAGGTTTATTTAGCCATTCCCAAAATTATCATGCCTCTGGTATTTAAATCACATTCATTTATATTCTCATCATAACTGCTCAAGTCCCATTGTCACTGCAGTCTGTTGTTGGCTTTTGAAAGGCCAGAGGCCAATGGGGATGCTTAATTTGAATACTGGAATTAATTTATTTCCACATACAAGGCCATTGGATTTTTTGACTCTGTGCACTCTATTGGGTGAGGTTTTTATTAAAAACAGAAGGACATAAGCACAGTTCTAACAAGAGTGTCTGGTGGTCTCTCGTATGGCTTACACAATCCGTGTCCCAGCCTGAGTCTTCCCACCTCCTGAGATTCTGAGGCTCTGATGCTTTTCAATTTCATGGTGATAAAAAGAAACACTTTGGGTGTGTTTTTGGCAGAAGAGACAGACAGAGGAGCACGGGACTGTATGTTAGATCGTGCTGTTTCCCAGCTCTGTGATCTTGGGCATCTTGCCTAACCTTCCCTATTCTTCAGTTTCCTCATCAGTTTAATGGGCGTAATAATAGAAACTAAACCACAGATTCTGTGAGGATCAAGTGAGATAATATGTACAAAGTACTTAATGCAGTATCTGGCACATAGTACACATTCAATCACTGTTCGCTGCTATCAGGAGAATGATGGTTATTCTTAGTTTGGATACTGCTGTGTCCTTGGCAAGCACTGTCCTCTCCCAGAGCTTTTGTTTTCTTACCATCTCCATGGGCCCATCTACATCTGAAGTTCAGTGATGTTTGTCCCGTCACCTGGGCAGACAATTCGGGCCTTTTGCTTTCAGCGTGAGGATCATCCCTATTTTGCCAATTAGGAGAAGCAGCAAGCTGAGGAGGCAGCGGGGCAGGACCCAGCTCTCTGGTCATCTCTCCCTCTCTCTCCTCTCTGAGAATGAGGTGGGGAGAGATAGTCAGCAGAGACGAGATAACTAGCATGGTGGCAATGCTGGCGACCCGCAGGGACAGTCCCTCTGGGAGGTGTGGCTAGGAACGCATTCCAGCCCTCTCACTCACTGAGTGCCCCCTGATCTGGGAAGCCTTGATGATTAATGACAAGCAGCAAAGGGCCCGCATCTCCACTCCCCCAAGTTCTGCTCTGTCCTCCCTCAAAATGTCAGGCCACAATCCTGGGAGTCTTAGAGAAGACATCTGAAGGCAGGGCATCCTTGTTTCCACCTTGTTTGGCACAGAGATGGCTTTAGCTTCAGGCTGAGATTCCAGAGCTGATATGGTGATTCAGACAGGCCCCCAGAGGGGAGATGTGTACTTGGGCCACAGCCCTGCCTCCCTCTCTGGATAAGAACACCCTTGCTCTGCTGTGGAGCAGCATTTTAGTACCACTGAAAGAGTTCTAAGAGCACATAGCTTGGGCACTTATTTAAAAATTAAGAAAAGAAGAGCAAGTCCATATACACTCCTAAGTTGATAACAGAACATCTTGTAAAGTAGATTACAGGCTAGTCCATCACCATTCTCTGATTTAAGGCCACTTTCTTTGCCAGTAGACAGGCTCACTGGAGGACAGTGTGGATTCATGGGACCCCGTTAAGAATATGTTGTACAAGAGGAGCACACACATACATGCAGGCAGTTGCATGTCTAGATATTCCCCTTTCATCAATGATGTAGAGAGAGACTCATTCCATCCCAATATAAAAACTTGATTCCCAGGGCTGGTGGTTAGCGCACAGCCTTATAACACTAAGGTCATGGGTTTGGATACCTGTACCAGCCAGCCACAAAAAAACGAACAAACAAAAGTCTTGGTTCCCATTCCTCTCTGCTTCCCAGCTTATAATCGTAGAGACTGGGAGGGAGGGATTTGCTGACAAAGCTCAGCAGAATGCCTAGAACACCCTGACCTGTGCAGGTGAGAGACTCACAGGGAGCCCCAGGTGACTGGGGAAATGGCTTTAGCCAGCACTGAGAGCTTTGGTGGAAAGAAGTGGGCTTCAGGCAGGAGAGTCTCATCTACCCATAGCCAGTCTGTCTCCCTGCTTTATAGCTAAATCCTACCTGCCAGAGCCCAGGGCACTCAGAACTCAGGGAGGCTCCCTTCTGGGGCCTTCCAAAAGGAATGCTTATCTTCGTAGCTTAGTGACATTTAACTCCCACATCTCCCAGACTTCTCGGCCAATTTCATTCATGTGTTCATCCTCTCATTTATCCAAGGTATGTTTACTAAGTCAATGGTTTTTGTTGAGCCCTGATTTAGGCACTGAGAATCCAACAGTGACTAAAAGAGAGAAAGTCACTGCCCTTATAGAATTTACATTCCAATCGCATGCTGTGCAGAGACCCAAAGCAAAGGGAGAGGCATCAGCCATCACAGCTCTCAGAGGCCCATAGGGAAATGGGCTTAACCCATTGGGCATTGATGAGGGGAGAACGTTTTCAGGGAAATGGAACCCATCTTTCAACCCCATTTTAAACCTGAAGTGTTTTGTTGAAACAAGAAGGTAAAGTCCTCACTATGCATGAAGTCCTGGCTGGGGAGCTGCCAGCCCAGGGTGCTAACAGAAGCTATAATTACTGTTGTTTCTCTCTGCGTAATTAAAGGTGTTGTTAGTGACCTGGTTAAGGACTCTTTTTCAAAGGCTTTTTTTTTTTTTTTTTACCTTCACAACATGTATTGAAATGTAGTGCACACTGCCAATGGAACCAGAGGCACCCTGTGAAAGATCCAGCCGCCTCCCAGAGGGACTCGAGGCTGCAACCTGGGTCTGGTTTAGAACAGAATCAATTTCAACATAGAAGTCAGAAGGGGCCCCTTTGAAAAAACTCTATGTCAGAACTTCCTGTTGCCATTACAAGCCCTTGAATATGATGTCTTTCTTCCCCCTTTTCCAACATACGCCCTTTAAGTAATATTTTGACAGATCAGAAGAGGGATAGTCATCTGATCCCTCTGCCTGAATGGATGGAAATGCAAGAGTTCAGACTCCAGTCCCTGACATTTCCCAAATAGGAAGGTGTCCTGGGTGTGGTGATTTTCCCTGGCTTTGTCAGGTGCACTTGCCCCTTGATGTTCAAGACCAGGCATGGCAGTTTTGCGAGGGTGCACCATCTGCACTTCAAAAGTCCTGACAGCTGAGGCCAACTATTCCCAACCTCCGTCAGATGTGGGTGATGGGATGGGAGCCCTTCTCCCTTAGATCTTCTGCTGCCTGCAAAGAAGTGGAGTAGAGGAGGAAAAGATGTTGTTAGGTGTCTTACTCCCTCTGCTTCCATTGTTCTGGAGAACAAAAGCAGTTGATCTTTAGTCCCAGAAAGGACTCTAGTAATCATGCAATCCAAACTCCTGATTTGCTGAAATGGTAACAACAAAGCTCAGAGATGGTACTGTGACTTGCCCAAGGTCTTGCAGGCAATTAGTAGCAGAGCAAGACCCAGTAATAATAATAACAACACCTAACATTATTAAGCTCTGTGCCATGCATTCTTCTAAATACTTTTCATGCATGCATTAACTTCCTTTGCCTTTACAACAAAACCATGCTATGAAATAAGTATTGTTATTTTCCCCACTTTACAGATGGGGAAAAGTAAGGCACACGGAAGTAAGAATTAAATGATGGAACCAGGATTCACACTGAGGCAGTGGGACTCCAGAGCCCACCCTCTTAGCCACAACACTCTCTCATTCCTGATCAGAGGCTCAAAGAGGCTGACTCTCTGGTGTTGCCACTTTCTCAGAATTCTAAAGGCTTTCTCAATTTGGAACAAAGTCAGTCTCACCATTCTCTCAAAGAGAATGTTCCAGCGGGAGATTAGTGTGAGTCATCATCTCTGGCATTTTCCATGGTTTCTATTGGATCCACTAGTGTGTGCTGCACTGGCGACCTTGAATTCCTTGTACCCTGGACAAGAATATTTTCTCAAACATCCCAACTAAGAGGACGTTGTAAATTTTTGTTTTGTGTGTAAGTGAGGTTAAGGAAAGTGAGAATCTTTCATTGGTTTGGCACTTTCTGGGAATGTAAACATTCCAAATTAAGCTGTGGGCATCAATTTGAACTCCTACAGAGGGATCACCCCTTGGAATCATTGGGTCTATTGAATGTGGTGAGTTGGACTCTCTACTTTAAGCCTCAGTGTCCAAATGAGGATGGGCCACAGGCCCACTTGGTTCTCTGATTCAACCACTATAGCTAGACCCACTCTGGCTTCCCAGAATTAGTTTCTCCAGTGAACAGGTGCCAAACCAAAAATCACTTTTGTCCAGCAGCAGACATTTTCCATGTTTCATGTTTAATCTGTATTTAAGAGCCCAGAGCCAGAGGTTCCAAGTCCAAGCAGTGAGGGGATCTGCAGAGTTAGACTGAGTTTGGTCTCAGCCCATGACCCTTTGCTCTGAGAGGCAAATCTGGTAAGATATTGAAATCCATTAGATCCAGCATGCGTGAGATGAGGTCCTGGGAGGGCTGTGGGGTTGGGTGTCCCTTTTGGACCATATCATCCACACTTGAAGAACTAACCATATGTTTGAGATTCTCACCTCACTTTGAGGTTGTAGTCATAGTGTGAAAGTGTTTGCAATGTCTTTAAAACATTTGAATTTACTTTTTGTATTTGGGATTTGAAGTTGCCACCAGAGAAAGTGATTAAGATTCTCAGTGACTCTGAATCTTGTGTTAGGTTAGTAATGGACACATTTATCTATGTTACCTTTCTAAATAAGCTCCTTGGGTGCCATTTGCTTGGTCTCTTAATCACTTTGCTTTAAATTCACACTGGTTCTCACCTCAAACAAAATTAAGGCCTGACTCCAAAATATGTAGTAACGTATTTGCCGTTTTTCTAGTGACATACATTTTATCTGCATGTTCCCTGGATATAAAAGCCGTTTGGAAGTGGCTTGGGCATTGCTACTCATAACTGTATTGACACTCTGACAATATTAATGCCCCAAATGGGAAAACTCTGCCACCTTTTTTCCTCCCACCTCATTTTGGTATCTAACTCAAAAGAGAAAAGTCTAACTCAGCATCCCATCACCAGCTAAAAGCCGAAAACTCCAGGGTGCCATTCAGACATTGGACACCCTGGGCATGTGGCCCCAGTGTATGATCTTTGAATTCCAGTGACATTTTTTTGTGCATGATTGACTCTAAGCACTCCTCTTTCTCTGAAAGACTAGAATGTTGGGATAACAGAGCAGGTGAAGCAATCCAGAAAGGGTAAGGTCAAGGTCAGAATCTCTCCTCTTTGCTGAATAATTGGCCAGTGACAGCTGTGCCTCCCAGGTGAGGGGAGATGCCAGTTGGTGATCATTTTTCAGATAGCTTATCAGTTAATGCTGCATCCTGAGAAGCTGGTTGAGGGACACAGAAGCCCAGGCAGCTCCTGACACTGACCTGAGCTAACCATTGTGTTCTGGCCCCACAGGCCCCCACCCGGAGCCTCCATCCTGCAATGCCAACTCCATCTCCTGCCCTTCGGCCTGCACTTGCAGTAATAACATCGTGGACTGTCGAGGAAAGGGCTTGACAGAGATCCCCTCCAATTTGCCAGAGAGCATTGTCGAAATGTAAGTGCCTCCATTTGCCACCCCTCCATCCCTGGTGAGTTCACTTCTCCGTCCCAGCCAATCCCCTACTAGTCCATCAGCATGTTGGACTGTTGGAGCCAACTGTTACAAACACCCTGGAATCTCTTTGCTGTCCTTCTAGGCTTTCCTGGATATGATAGCTCAGTGGTCAAGAGCATAGATTCGAGAACAGAGTCAGCAAGCTACAGCCAGCAGGCTAAACACACCCACCACCCATTTTTGTAAATAAAGTTTTATTGGAACACATCCACAACCACTTGTTTATGTACTGTCTATGGCTGCTTTCATATGGCAGTATTGAGTAGTTGCAACAAAGGACCATGTGGCCTTCAAAGCCTAAAATATGTTTTCCCTGGCCCTTCCCAGGAAGTTTGCCAATCCCCGCCCTAGGGTCATACTGTGTCTGTATCCTGGCTCTACCATTTACTAGCTGTATGACTTGAGGTAAAATAATCTCTCTCTTTCATTGTTAGTTTTCTCGCCTATAGTAATGTGATAATTATAGCATTATACTTCAGTGGGTCACTGTGAAAACTCAATGAAATACCGCATGTGAAGTACTTAATACAGCCCTCAGTCCACGGGCAAGTGCTCTGTAAAACAGTGGTAGTGTGGAGGAGAGTATACGAATAAGGAGCTGATTTCATAGCTACCACTACCAGCGAAGGGGACAGAGCTTTTGATTATTTCGAATCAGATTTTGTCCTCTGGATTAGATCTTTAGGTAAAGAGACAAGATTGTGTGTGTCTATACATAGGTACAGATGTCAAAAATTCCAGTAAAATTTGTCCATGTAGCTCAGTCTTGTTCAATCCTCCCTTAAATGTTAGAAAATAGCCAGCGTCTCATTCTGGACTGAGTAGGTCAGTCAACATTGACCTCAAGATCACTCTTTAAATGACAACAGTTGTTTTCATTTTCTACCTTGTCCTTCCAATGGCTTTATCAAAAACATCACTATATGGAACCCTCCTACTGAAAACATCACGTAAAATCCCTGCAAATGAAAGACATGTATTTCCCTTGCTACTCTGCTTCATATTCTCCTCCTCCTCCTCTTTCCCCTGTGCATGCCGTTTTGTTCCCATCTTATTCCAACAGATGGCCCATTGACTCTTTTATTCATCTGTGTATTTATTCAGCAAACATCTATTGTGAGCCTGCTGTGTTCTGTGCTTGGAGAGACCACAATGAACAAAATAGATGAAATTTCTGCCTTCCTGACACTTGCATTCTAGTGGTGGGGAGGTGCGGATAATCAATAAACAAGGTAAAGTAAATTAGATAATGTGTTAGAAGTTGGTAGATTCTATGGAGGAAAATGAAGTGAAGAAAGGACTCGAAGTAAGTGAGAGAAAAAGCAAGTGGCTATCTGGAGGAAGAGTGTCACAGGTAGTGAGAACAGTGTGTGCAAAGGCCCTGCGGTAGGCGTGTGCCTGGCCTACCAGAAGGCCAGTGTGGCTGGAGTGGAATAAGCAGCAGGGAGAGAAATTGGGGGATGAGCTCACAGAGCTAATGAGGGGCCAGATCATGGAGCCCCATGGGACTTTGGTTTTACCCTGATTGAGATGGGAAGAAATATACAATTTATAGCAGTGAGTCTTAGTTTCTTCTTTCATCTACTTTGCCAGCTTTTCTCTAATTTCCATTAAAACTCTCTTCCCCAGCCCCAGGGGCTACAATCCATACCTCCACTCCTGCTTCTGCAGGCAGGAGCTGGTCAGTGGAGAATCCTGTCACCTGCCGTCCATGCCTTCGGTGGCCTTCATCCATCTCCACCCAGCCCTCAGTCTCCCTTTCCACAAGCACCGATAGCAAATCCCCTTCGTGTCTTACTGTAGCTCTCCTTCACTCTCCTGCTCCGTTGCCCTAGCTCTTCAGATCCCCCTCGCTGTGGAATCTGCTGAGACCCCACCTACCTCCCCTGCTCACCACTTTGCTTCCCTTCCTCCATCACTCTCCTCCTTCCTGTCCTCACGTTCCTCCCTTTCTGTACTGTTTCCCCACCACTGTCTTCTCCCTCCCTGGATTCATTCTCCCCCATCTCTCCATCTCCCTACCCATGGTCTTTCCACTGCTCCTCCCACCCCTATCTCTTTCTCTAGCCTCTTGACCCTTTGCTCCCCATTATAAGTGCCCTCCTCCTTCTCTCTCCATCCACGCCAGGTGGGCCAGATTCCCAAGGTGGCTGTTCAAGACAATCCATCTCATTTCAGATTCCCTTAGATCGTTTCTTTCTTGCTCTGCTCCCCGCTCCCCACTCCTTGTGTAGACCATGGATTCAGGCTGACCCATATTTAGCCCTTGCCCTGCCTTGGAGCCATCAGCAAATAACTTTTCTGAGCCTTGCTTTTCTCAACTGCAAATGCAGAGGCTAATGGTACCTCATTAATAGTTCTCATGAAAGTTAAACAATGAATGCTGTAAGATGCTTAGTGTTGTGTCTAGCACATAGGATATACTATGTTAGTAATGACTTGTTATTTTACAACTACAAGTACTACAGCTATTGCCACACTCTTATTAGGGATGGCGACAAGGGTTAGAAACCACCTGCTAGGAGCTAGCACTGCCTACACAAGAGATACCTTCATAAAGACATGTCAGTTCTTTGAAGGGTAATGGTTGAGAGAATAGGTTCTTGAAACAGATGAGCCATTTGTGTTATGACTTGAACCTGGTAGTGTCTCATCTTCATGCAAATGTATGCAGACATGGAAATAAGGCTGCCCCTGCTTATTGGGTACCCACAGTCTACCAGATGGATTGCCCAGGACTTCTCTTGCTGTGCTTGACCCATTCTCCTCTGTGATGAAATGCAGCTGAGAAATTAAAGCAGATGAGGCAAGTCTCTGCAGTTGGGGAGGGTAGTTTGGGAAGTGACATGTAAGAGAAAACTTGCAGGAGGGGAGGAACCTACTTGTTCCTAAGGGCAACTAAGCCTGTGCCTGGGGACCTGTGTGTTGGCTTAAAAGCCTGTAAAACAGCTAAAATGCATCCTCTTAGCTGTGAGAGGAGACCAGCAGATGGGTGAAAAGATGAGAAAATGAAGAAAGCAGAGAGTAGAAACAGCAGGATGCACCCCAGGATGAAAAGAAAGTGTGTGATTTATCATCCCAAAGACATCAAATGTGACTTTTTCTTTTTAATATTGAGAACTCCACCTCTTGTCCATGGCCACTTAAATAATCCAGATTTGTTCTTCCCCCTTATAGGAATGCTTGACACCAAATCAGGCTCTCCACTCCCTCTTCTTGATCCTTAACTATTAATGATTCTCTTAAATTGCCTTAACCTTGGGAGGGGGACCCGCATTCCCCAACATTTGGGGGAGGGAGTACTTATCTCTCATGCAGAGCAATCTGGCAGACTCAGATATTTTCCAAAGCCGAAGCAGCTCAGAGGAGTGTGTGCTGGGCTCCCCACATAACAGAGCCAATTCCTCTAAAAATAGCTTTCTTCCAGAGAACCCACAGTGAGATGGTTCACTGCAGATTTTCCTCGAAACTGATCTCCCACCAATGGCACCATTCTCACTGTTCCCT
Organism: Cynocephalus volans; assembly: GCF_027409185.1. Taxonomy (NCBI): domain Eukaryota; kingdom Metazoa; phylum Chordata; class Mammalia; order Dermoptera; family Cynocephalidae; genus Cynocephalus; species Cynocephalus volans. The sequence continues at coordinate 149,774,812 of NC_084461.1, read as the reverse complement.
GTCATTTCTTTGAACCAGATCCAGCTTCCAGTAGGGATAGATTCAGGGAAAAGCCAGAGGCCCACGTGTTTCTCTGTTCTGTGGTCTTCAGACACCATCCTGAGTCTTCAAAAGCCCTGGAGGGACCATCTGTTCTTAGAGCTTCTCCCAATCTCTGGCTCATCTTCCATTTTTGCTCTATATTTCCACAGTGTCACCCGGTGGCTCATGTCTTCTGCTGTGGCAGGTGAATTTATTCAATGGAGAAAGGCTGTGCATGGGCTTCAAGGCTGCTTAACAATAGCAGATATTCCCCCTTTACACTGATCATCAAGGAGGTTCAAAAAAGAGAAAGAGAAAGCTAAAAGCAAAATAAAACAAACAACAAACAGAACCAAAGAGTTAGATCACTCTAGAAATCATTGACTTCAGTGATTCTTAAATGTTCTGAGAGCACCAGATCTCTGAGAAAATGCCACAAGGAAAGAGGGGAGGTGGGGTGGGGTGAGTGCAGGTGGTGTAAAGGAGAAGCTGATCAGGCAACTGAATGGTTCAGAACAGAGTCTTGGGATAAATTGTCGTGGGTTTGAATCCCGGTTCTGCCTCTTACTTTGGGCACATTTCTTAACATCTCATGCCTCACTCCATTCCACCCTTTGCAAACTGGAGGTTGTCATACCTACCTAAAGATTTTCCATGAAGATTAAATAACATAACATGTAGAAAGTTAGCATAGTGTTTGAAAACTACTAAATAATAGAATCTAAAAAGCAAAAACCTATGTACATGTATGCATATGCAACATGATAGAATGATTTACTCTCAAGTTCCCATACTATTCTTCATTCACTTTCTTAAGATGAAAAAAAAAAAATTACCTCTGTAGACATCTGGGCATGTAGGCATCTGGGCATGTAGGCATCATGCATATAATAAGAAGAGCAAATCTGGCTCTGTGTTGCTCCTCTGCTTTCTCGTAGGTGATGCCAGGGGTTCTACAAACACCAGGTAAGAATGCCTGTGTCAGATATGCCTGCATCCCTCCTCCTTGCTGTGGACCAAATGTACAAACTCAGTGGGGGGGGTCCAGGACTCACCATCTTTCTAAAGAACCACAGAAGCAATGGTAAAGAAGGGGAGAAGCCAGAAAGGGGCTTCCCCAGAAGATGGCCCAAAGAAAAATTTTGAAAAGGACCTTCCCTGTCAGCCCTATTCCAGGCAAAGAGAGGCATCAGGAACTGGACCTTTGGGCTCTGAATTGCTGTCTGGTCTCCAACCAAATGGCCTAGGATAACTGAGGGGAAGGAAAAATGTGTAATTTCCTTCCTTTGGCAGGATCTGGATATCTTAACAAGAGTTCCCAAGTCAAGGGAAAACTCAGAGAGATAAGGAAGAGTTATGAGCAAGAGGCAGTATAGTCTAGGGGTTAAGAACACAGGCCCTTGAATCAGACCAACCTGGGTTCAAGTCCAGGCTCTGCCATTCACTAGGTCTATGACCTCAGGCAAATTGACCTTTTGTACCATGATTTCTCCAGCTGTAAAATGGGTTTATTAATACTACTTGCTTCATAGTACTGTTGAAAGAAATAACATGAGCCAGTGCGTGAGGGGCACAGTGTCTCATATCATCACCACCACCACCACCAATATTTTCACACAGTTCCAGAACCTCTTTATCAGGAGACTTGCAGACATGCCCATGCACTAGCCATGCCCCAGTCAGTCTCTCTAGCATCTTGTTTGACTTATGTATTGCAAAAAATATATTGCACTCAGCTGCATGTTTGTAAATGACAGATTATTAAGAAAGCACCTGAGGAACTATGTCAAATCAATACAGAGCACAAATTGCTGAAATCCCCATCAGATTCTCCCATTGTTTTTGCTGGTGCAGGAATATGCTTGGATGTTTGATTTGTATGTTTGTTTTTATGCAAGTTCTATTAAATCAGTTTGCAGCCTGAAGAATGTTTGCCAGACAAAGAGAGACACATGTGCCAGTTCAGAGAGACCTACAACAGCTGTTGGCTTCAGACACATTCCTAAATGTGACAGTTTTTGCTGATGCTAAAGCTTCTTATTGTCCTTTGCAGAGAAGTTTTTTCACTGGAAGTCTGGATCTTTGCATCCTTGTTCCAGCCTGCAGAACTGGGCAAGTGTAAAACCTACCAGGGGGAAACCTGCTGCACAGACTGTGTGCACACACGCTCCAGCCTTTCTGTCTTGACAGAGGGGCCATTTTTCCTGCCGATGAGCTGGCAATGACTGAAATAATGGAGATGCTTTAACTCCAAATGGTATTTAATAAAGTTCAGTGATTAGGAGTTGGTTTGTGGAATCAGACCAACTAGGGTCTGAGTCCCAGCTCTAGCTCTTCTGGGCTTTGTGGATTTGGACAAGTGATTTAACCTCTCTGAGCCTCAATTTTCCCATGTTTACAGTTGGGGTGGTAGTAACTAATAAGATTGGCCTCATAGGTGTGTAAGTGTTTAGATAAACCATTTGAAACTCTTAGCCCAGTGCCTGACATGTAAGTACCTGATACGTATTAGCTCTTGTTCTTGTTGTTATCCCCACCTTTACCTTCTCTTTACACTTGAGGTATACCAGCTATTCACAACTACCTCACCCCCACCCCAGACAAATCCCTGATACCTCCTGGGGCAAAGTTAACCCCCATCGTGGCATGGCCTTAGCACTTCATACAGGGTTGGATGGTCAGACAGTGCCCGAAACATCACGAGGAGCTGAAAGAGTATAGACAACCAATCCCCAGTGAGCAAGTCTGAGGAATACCAAGGTTTCTGCCAAGGTTAACAGGCTAAGCTTGGAATTCTTTGATCTTTGCTCACAAACCACACCTCTGCACTCTATTTGCATATTTTATATATATATTCACGTCTGTATTCCATCTTCCCTCAACTCCTTCAGCCTTTTCACTGAGCACCTGTTTCCACACCAGCCACGTGATATCTCAGAGAGAGCATTGGGGTCTTCATCCTTTAAATTTTTCTGTGATTTTGAGAAAGTCACTTGAGTCTCTGGGCCTCAGTATCTGCAATTTCACAAATAGATAGAGGCAGTGTGTCCAATGGGTAGAAGCAGAGAAATGTTGATTCTGCCACTTATTAGCTCTGTCACTTCAGACAGCTTATTTGATCCTCTGGGTTTTCTTTTCCTCATCTCAAAAATGGGGCCAATGCAGCTTACCTCATAAGTGTAAGGATTGAGAGAAATAATAGACATAAATCAACAAGACTGCACAAATGATGGCTCTTCTTGTTTTTTATGATAGCGATACAATTTGATTCTGTGCTGGACCATCCTGGGTTGATCTCTATCACCAGATTATTAAATTCTTTGGGGCCAGTATCACATCCAGGTCCTTGATTCATCTCTCCTTTAGTTTTTGTACCCCTCACTAAAATGGAGGTTAATTGATTATGAACTGCAGGGAGCCGCAAGACCTCACACCCAACACTGACCTGACTTGCATAGGCCCTTGGCCTGCACCTGGGAGCAGTGGATCCTCTTGCAAAAGCTGAGGGGGTTGCCATTGTTACAGACAGTGGCTCTCTCTGGTGGCATCCTCCAACTGAAATTCCTTGCCAGAGTAGCAGGTAAATCTCAGGATTCCTGGAGACCATGTGCCACCTTCCTGGTAGCCCCAGAGATCTATGGAACTGCTGCCTTGGCTGAGAAATCCTGCTGAACTCTTTGCTCAGCTGGAAAATGAGAATGTCCTTGGAACTTCTTGGTCAAGGCATGCTGCCTTGAGTCGCTGCCTCCATGGGTGGCTGTATCCAGTAGCCCACAGTCCCTGAGATCCTGTGGCAAGTGTTTGTGGCCCACCAGGAGCCAGCCAGGCCGCTGTCCAGCCCGCCTGTGACTGTGGTCCCAGTAGAGTACACTCCCCGCCCCCTTCCAGCGGGGCACAAAGGCATTGTTAATAGACCGTGGCAGTCCCATTTGTAGACTCTATTCATCTGGCAGCCAAGAATGATCTGTCCTGATACTCCCTCTCTCTTCTCACTCGCCCTTCCCCTTTCTCTCCACCCCCTTCCCTTCCCTCTTCCTTTTGCCTAGAGAGTGATTTGTCTGTGTTATGGGCAGGCCTGACAAACCATTCCACATTAGCAGCTGAGATGTTGTTTGAAATGGGAAAATTGCTGGCAAACTGCTCCATTAGCGGCTCCAGTAACAAATACTCTGTTCCCCCAATGAAGATGAGATCGCAGAGGCACAAATTAATACGACTGTCTCTCCCACTCTGCAGCGGGGATTACTCTTCAAGATGAATAGGCTCATCCCAGCCAGAAATGTGCATCCACTAGAAGCAGCCTCCGAGGAAGCCAGTTCCTCCCCTCTATCCCTTTTGCTCCCCCCACACCCCCCTCCACACACATCTTTTTTTGCATCTTCCCAGCTGAGGGTTTGGGGAGCATCAATGCCAAATGAGGAGGTGATGAAAAGTTCTGCACCACGGAGAGAAGGGAGATGGATGAGGACGAGCTGCTGAGTCCTCAGCCCAGGCCTGGTGTTATTCATCACCTCTAATAGAGGGCCTGCCTCCCACTCTTGCCTGGTTCCCACCACACCTGCTCTTGGCTGCAGGAAGTCATTTGAGAGATGAAAGAATAAAGAATGGAAAGGCTCAGTCACTCCCCACAGCCCCTTCTCTTCCAAGGAAGTTCTGGGCGCTGGACCTGCTGTGTCTCATAGTCTTTCCAACGTTATAGAGAGGAAGCATTTCAGGAAAGCCCATGTTCCAGCAACAGCCCAGGAGAGTGGTCCAATCTGGAGCCCTGGGGCCCCCAGGATATCAGAAAGCCAGTCTGATGAATGTCAGGCCGGGCAGCCTAAAGACTGTAAGGCTGTTTCTCCAGCATATTAAAGCAGCCCATTGAAAAACCCAAAAGTGAAGTCAGCCATTGACGTTTCTGCCTGTTCAGTACCCCATTAGCAGTGTGGTTGAAGTTTTCATAGTGACGTGGTTTCATGACAGATAAGCATTGCTGGCCCATGGTCCATCTCTTTTTACTCTTCCTTCTCTTTACCCTTTTGACTTTTTCTGCACCCTGTTTGGTTACTTCCTACAGCTTTCTCTGAAGGAGATATCTGCCTCTAAATGCAACTTAGAATAATCAAGAATCAAAAATCCTCAAGAAGATGTCATCTTTTCTAGCTTTCTCCAAAGAAAGTTAGACCCATGGATGGGTGCTCCATACGCCAGAACCTGAGCTCTCTGTCTGTTGCCCAGTGTCTCCCACAACCAGAGCCTGTGCCTTGTGGTGATGAGGACCATTCTGTTCTCAAGGCCAGAGAACACAGTAGACCTAAGTAACCACCTGTTCACAGGTGGATGGTTAATTGACTCTTCTCTGCTTTGTTTCCCAGACGCCTGGAACAGAACTCCATCAAATCCATCCCTGCAGGAGCCTTCACCCAGTACAAGAAACTGAAGCGAATGTAAGTTTCCACTGGGGAGAAAGAAGCCCAAATGTTTTCAGTTTTGGAGGTAATTTGTAATGTGTAGTGGGCAATCTGCCCCAGATGACAGAATGCATCTGTTCCTCCGGGACAGTTCAGTTTCAGACCTGGAACACTCTCCTAAATTGGGAGGTAAAGTTCAGAAGTGTTGGGTGCAGATTGTGAGGTGTGTGGGCTTTCACACATAGAGGGAAGAGTCTCTCCAACCAGGTAATGTAACAGTATGTGGGAGGTGGAGATGAGTTGGCCTAAAAATCCCATATCACCATTTTTATTGTTTCTTTGCTTTGATGATGTGGACCTAAAGTAGGAATTTCAGCAGAAACGTGACAGTGGCTCCACATCTGTCTACACCACCATCACCAACATCCCTACAACCATGCCTAGGTTCATGTAACAAATACTTAGGGAATGTCTACTGCATGCAAGGATCTGTGGATAGAGCAGTGGACAGGAACAAAGTCTGCTGTCATGGAGCTTACATTCCAGTGGGAGAACACAGGAAATAAACAAATAAATATCAGAAATTGATAAGTACTAAGAAATAAACAAAAAAAAAAGTAAGAAGACTTGAGAGTGATAGTAGGGTGGTCTTTTAGGTGGGTTTGCCCCATGAAGGCCTCTATGTGCAGGTTACCATGAGCTTTCAAGGAGGACTGTCCCAGGCAGCAGGAAGAGCAGGCAGCCGGCTCCGGGAGCATGCATGGAGGGTTTGTGGAACGGCAAGGAGGAGGGGAAGGAGTGGGGGGAGAGGGGAGGGATTGTAATGGAGAGGTAGGTAGGGGCTAAAGTAGATCACTTTAGACCATGGTAAGGACTTTGTATTCTTTCTAAGTGAAATAGAAGTCTTAGAGGGTTTGGTCAGCAAATGACTTGACCACAATCATCCCCAACATCCCCATTTCCACTATAACCAATATCACTTCCACCACTACATCACATCAATATCTGGTGACACCAACACTGCTGTGCCTTCCTCCCTGCAGCAGCCTTTGACAGCACATGATATCATCGCCCTCATCCTGGCCATTGTGACGATGTCGTCATCCTTCCCCATCACATGATGACCTCGAGCTCTGCTCTGAGTCACTCAGAGCTGGGCACTCTGAAGAGAGGCTAGTAGGATTCAGACATGGTCCAACCATTGCCATGAGAGATATTAAGATTCTGGAAGGAGGCTCCTTTCACTTTTTCAGGCTAAGAAATCATTTGTGATAGCCCAGTGATCAAGATGCTGTTTTCATCCCACTTACATACTCTTCTGTGCCCCCCCAACACTACCCCCACAGAGGAAAGAGAAAGGGCAAGTAGAAATGTGCATGGACTCCATCCTGTTTCTCCCTTTCACACCAGGCTGATTCACTGGTTTCCCTTGTGTGGGAGGGCCTACAATAAAGGGGTTAAGTGTCTACTGATTCCTTTTATGTTCAAAATAAACATCCCTGAAAGACAGTGGCATTGGTAAGCTTTACCCTCCAGATCTCAGGAAGCCAACTTCCCATCTCTCTGGAAATCCAAACCAAACAAGATGTTCTCCTGGTACAATTCCAGAAGTGGAAACCAACATAATGAGCCATCTCTAAGCACATATGAACTTCTTCCCTCCCCTTGGCAGCATTCCTGCTGGAGGAGCTGTATAAATATAGGCCTTAATATTTAAAACCTCAGGCCATTAATCTCCTGGTGATCCTGCTTCCCCAGCTCACTCTCCATGCACCCCTCCCCCCAATTCATTTTTAAAGCCCAGCTTGATTATACAGCCAGATAGTAATTTCAGTGAAAAATGACAAGTTCAGTCACTGCCCCAACCTATATCTCTTGCATGATTTAAGTTACTGCTCTAATTTTTTGTGAAGTCCAGGTAATTTAGAGCTTGGTGATGTTTTACTATCTTTTCTCCATCCTGTTGGAATCACCATGATCTGTGTATTCAAAATTCATAAGACCTTCTCAGTCAATATCTAGAAAGTGAAATTAATTTTTGATTACTTCTGATGCTACTGATATTTATTATGATGCCTTTTTTTCCCCAAAGGGAGGGCAGTAGAAAAGAGATCCCACTTCAATTTTTTCGACTAAATGAACTTGAGAAACCTAGACTGAAGTGCAGTGGCTTGGGGGAAGTAGGGTCCCTGGTGAGAATGGATTTCAAAGCCCTGAGTATGAATTCCTCCTAGGTGTACATGACCAGTTTATCCCTAATATCTAATGGGAGGAAGTTTCCCCCTCAACTATGACCAAACCACATTCTTCTCTTATTCCTTTAAAATAAAATTTAAAAAAAAAAAAAAAAGCAAAGAAGAATTATTTTCTCTGAATGAATGGCTTTGTTCTTACCTATTCCTAGTAGTCATCCTCACCTTAGTATAAAAAACATTCCAAGGTAAATACTAGTATCAAGGTAGAAAAGCCATTTGCCATTTGCTGGGAGCATTGAAGGCACTGGAGACAATCCATAGTCTTACAGGGTTGTTTGGCTGGTAACATTGACACCTGGGGGCCAAACCTGTGTTGTTTGGCAAGAAATGCTATGTTAAGAGTTCTTCTCATTTATGTGCTCCTAGGTAGAATGGTTTTCCACAGGCTCCAGGGCCTCCTAATGTTTCACACATATTCCCTGCTTGACTTCTGTAGGCACTTGACTTTGCCACCTCTGTTCCACACAGTCTGGAAAAGCCACTCCCTCTTGGTCATCCAGTTTATAAGCCCCAGGTGACTGAGACTAACCAGATTCTAAACCACTGTGGACTAACGTATGACCCAGGGACCACCTCCATGAGAATCAGCTGGAGATTTGTTAAATATGCAGATTTCTATCCCCCACCCCACCCCCAGCCTACCAAATCAGACTTTCTGCGTACATTTTAACAAACACCCTCAAGAGGTTTGAGAACCACTGGTCAAGAGTGACCCCAATGTCCAGACTCAGTTCTAGGACCACCCTGCTGTAGATTAGGAAGGAATCAAGTGTGGCAGTCAGGGGACAGCTGAAACCTTCCCCAGTCTACCTTCCTGTCCAGTGCCACTGTGTTCTGCACCCATATAGTGAAATAGCAGGAAGGGCCGTGAGCCGAGAGTCAAGAGACTTGCAATGCCCACTCCATGCCCAAATAGCTGTGTCAAGTCACCTGTGGGTCCAGGTTCTTCACCTGTCAGGGCTGCTGTTTCCCTCCTGCAGAATTAAGAATTAAGACAAAGTATACGCATTATCTCACTCATGTGGAATCTTAAAAAAGTTGAACTCATGGAAGCAGAGAGTAGAATGGTGGTTACCAGGGGCTGTGTGGGGGAGGGGGTGTTGGGGAGATGTTGGTCAAAAGATACAAAGTTTTAGTTAGACAGGAGTAATAAGTTCAAGAGATCTGTTGTGCAACATGGTGACTGTAATTAGTAACAATGTATTGTATACTTGAAAATTGCTAGGAAAGTAGATTTTAAGTGTTCTCACCACAAATAAATATGTGAGGTGCTGCATATGTTAAATAGCTTGATTTAGCCATTCCACAATGAATACTTCAAAACATTATGTTGTACACCATAAATATATACAATTAAAAAATGAAGGAAAAGAAAAAAAAAAACAGATGAAGGGACTACCAGGGTTAATTCCCAGCTAAACTATCACCTCTCCAATTCCCAGTCTTCACCATCTCCAAAACCACAAGACATCCCACTTCGTGCTATAGTGAGGGATGCGTCCAAAAGCCTACTTGAGGACTGAAAACCATTTTTTCCTCACAAAGCTAAAGCAGAGCTTTAGCCCCATGGGCCACAGAACTTCCTCTTGCATACTAGAGGTCTAAGCACCTTGAAGGGACGTCCCATGATCATGGAAAAAAAGATAAAACAGGCCCTCTCACTGGTCTGGTCTGAATAGACCTTCATACTTAACTGAAATGCTTTGCTAGGCAGCCATGCCAAGGGCGAGCAAGATTAGAATAATCCAGGGTATTTGCCTGTTAAGACCCTTAATACAAAAATGAAGCGCTGAAGAAAAGCCGGGTGTAAGCTGTCGAGTTTGCGAGCACAATCTCTGGATTTGTTAAAGACGATCTCGCCAGCTAAAGGGATAAACCAGACATCTGTGCCCAGGAAGCCTTAACCTGTGAAGTATCTTTCAACTCACAGGCTTTGGAAACAGGGAGGGAAGGGAGCAGAGGCCTAGGCAAAGGTTGCAGTGCAGGCCTTTTGAAGGCTATTAGAGGAAGGAAGGAAACAGGCCCACGGAGACCCCCACTGCATGTGCTTAAGAGGCTGGGAGGCCAGGTTGCCTGGCCTCGCTGGAGGCAATTGCTTAAGAAACTGCTTAGACGTGCTTTCTTCTCAATATTCTCTTGTCTCCTCCTTGTTGACCCTCCAAGACCCTAGCTCTCACTCTCCTACACAAAAGCAAAGACACATTGATTTATTTTGTTAAAGAAAAAGAACTGGAGAGGACTGTTATCGCAGTAAATTGGAGCATCTCTCCAGGAGCCCAGAGGCCATCCCTGAGCTAATGACTCCGAGAGACAGAATTCCCCCTTAGTAAAGGACCATTAGCAAGAACTGGTGTCCAGGCTCTCAAAAGTCTCTGGGATGCTGGAAAATGGGCAGCCTCAGGGTGTGTGAGAAGGAGTGGGGTAGGGAGATTTCCATTCACCACCGAGCCAGGTTAGCTGCCTTATTGCCCAGTGTTCATACAATTCTTTTATGTATTTATTTATTCTTTTAATTGTACATGTTTATGGGTCATACAATCCCTCTAACACACAGCATCCCTTCTGCTCACATGATCCAAAGCCCCAGACGTTATCACTGCCCTGGACTTGCTCCCGTGTGAGGAGCACTGCCAGCCAGCGACAAGCTCACGTCTCAAAGGCGTCCCTCGAGAATTCGATGATGTTCTTACATCACACAGCCCAGAGGACGCACTGAAGCAGACAGAGATTTAGGTCTCTGCTCAAAACCACCTTTTGGGTCAGTGAGGAAAAGTCACTGGAGAGGTGAAATGACTCAGGACTTTCTGGGAGAACAATAAGCATTTGCTGAGGCATAAGGCGAGAAGATGATGCTTAAAGGAACCCTGGCCGGTTCCTGTTGCATCTATGGCATTAATTTCTTGGTAATCTGACCTAATATAAGGACATGATTTGACTGGATGCAATTTTCCACCTAAAAAGTGAGGACCCATGCATGCACAGCCTTATACCCAAGTCAGGATGCCATGGGTAGACGTTCTTGGAAAACCAACAGGAGTGATATGAACGTAGTGTGCTTTATCATGGGGCAGTTGAACTGAACGCTCTTTAAGCTCCTTCTCTCACACCGTGAATAAATGAATTGATTGATTGATTGATTAATCCTTCCCATTTTGAATGCCTGAAATGCTTAATTCACACTTAGGAATGACTGTTATCACACCTTTGAGCCATGTCCTCAGACTTTCCCTTTAATGTTTTCAGAGACATCAGCAAGAATCAGATATCGGACATTGCTCCAGATGCCTTCCAGGGTCTGAAATCGCTCACATCGCTGTAAGTGGGGACAGAATGCGGGGAGGGGCAGTGAAAGAGGGAGGCACCATATTTTTCAGGAGGTGTTTATCAAGACTTTATGTTCCTTTACACACTTGTGGCAACCTGGTAAAAGAAACAAATATTTCTTCAGGGGAAATTGATCTTGGGGAATATTTCTACAACCCTAATGCATTATTTTTATTGATTAAGTGCCCACAGCTTTCCCAGTTATTGGCTTCTGATTTGAATGAGTCTTCTACTCCAGCCTTGCTCCCCTCCCACTCTACATGCCACAGCTGCACTGTCCCTAGGGAAAATGTAAGGAGAGGATTTAATTATGTGTTTATTACTGGTGTGCCCATTCCCTGCCCTCCCCCCATTTATGTGGCTTTGTTAAGGGAGGAGCTCGTATTCTTCCACAGATTTTTAGGCTTTTTCTCCAACCAACCTCATGGTCACTGTCTGAGGAAACAGACACACCATCCTATAGTCCTTCGTTCCCTTGATTTTGAAACCCTTATTCATCTCACTGGGTAGAACCAAAGCCTCCTCCACCAGGGCCTCTGAGACCCACAGGGGAAGGAAGGTGTGGAGTTTTGTCCTGACTCTATCAGACTCACCATGTGGCGTAAGGAAGTCACTTGATCCTTCTATACATTTTTCTCATAGGCAAAATTCAGACAGTGATACCCTTCCTACCCAACCCACTCAATGATAATCATACTTACAGCAATAACAACAATTGGCAGCATTTATTGAGCAGTGACTGTGTGCCAGGTACTATTGTAGGAGTCTTAAGGGTTTAATCCTCACAACAACCTAAAATAGAGAATCTATTGTCACCTCGCTTTTACAGTTGAAGAAATTGGGTAATCTAAGCTCCACAAAGACAAGGACTTTTATCTATTTTGTTCCTGGCATTCTGGGCACCTCAAACGAGACCTGGCACATAGTTATTGTGAAAAAAAAATCCATAGTTCATAGTAAAGAGTGGGAGAGGTAGGATTTGGACCCAAGTTGTCTGGCTCAGAACTCCAAGCTACAGCCTCTTGACTTAATGTGGAAAGTCTAACATAAGATACAACAAAGGTTTCATGGGTTGATAGTATTGACATCATCTAGAGGCCTGTGTCCCTGCCATCCCACCCCAAGGCAACAACAGGGACACTCAGAGGCAAGCTGTTCATATTTTGCCTCTCTGTGCAACCTGTTCACCTAATTTATAAATGGGTGAGTAACAAAATGCACATTTTTTCCCCACCTGGCCCCTTCTTATTGGGAAGGGGCTGAGGACAGGGAAGTCTCTGATTCAGCTGGTGCCTGCTGCTTGCAGAATAAATTAGTTTCATTTATCGAATAGAACATCTGGCTGGGATATCAAAGACAAGACTGTGTGTGAGATTAGTGTCTGCTCATTGTGCTGGAGATCACAGAGTAGGGAGAGGGGCCGTCTGCTGCCAGGATCCCAATTCTACCCCCACCCTCCCATTTCTCTTGTCTGGTTTCCCTCAGCTGGGATTTGGGAACAGTCTGAGCACAGCAAGATGCTTCCTGTCTTGCAGGAAAAGAAATTCAAAATCTGGTTGCCAGGCATGAAATTGGCATGCCACTAGCCAATTCTGAAATGTATTTGGGGCTTGTTTACATGAAGTACCTCTATCTCTGATTTACTCATTCATCTGTTCAGAAGATGCCTACTATGTACTGAACAGTATTACAGCCCCTGAGAATGTGACAGTGACCTGGACAGACAAGACCCTTGGCCTCATGGAGCTTACAGTTGAACACAAACACACCCAATCCCAGTTTAGGACTGGCCAAGGTAAAGGACTGGAGAGCCTTTATCTCATACCTGTCCATTCATTCATTCATCCACTCATTCATTCATTCAACAAGTACTTATTGTGCTAGACCTGGTTTTATTCTCCAGCCATGAACAAGCAATATAGTGTCACCACACTCAGGGAGCCTACATTCAAGGGAGCAGGGTGGCAGAGGGAAGAGTGACATAAAAGATTTAAAATAAATATATAAGTAATATAACGTGACATAAAGATAAATGCTGTAAAGAAATAAAAATAGGGTAACAGTTGGTGAAAAACAGTCACTGAAATATTCAAGAGAAGCTTCCCAAGGAAAAGATGTTCGAGCTCAGACCTGAAAGGAGGGAAGAAGGTAGTCAAGGCAAGATCTGGGGTGGGAAGCCAGACGGGTCTACACTCAGACACTCCTGGGGTGGACACCCAGGCAGGCGAGCCTCAGTGGTTTTGACCCACCGACCTCAGAGGCGTCCCATGCTGAGGTGTGGAGGACAGAGTGAAACCCCTCGACCCTACGCCCCCAGCCCTGCCCCCTACCAGTTTCAGCTGCACTATAAGTTCTGACATCAGCCGAGACAAGCAGACAGTGACATTACCACATTTGGCACAGTGAACAGTGGGGCATTAATATGAATTACAAATGTGAGCCTGAGCCATCATGCTGACTTTTATTTAGTCATTAATTTGTTGAAACATTAATGAAACACACCCGCAGGCTGATGGAGACACTCACTCTTCACTCCTTGTGGCATCTGGAAATGGGGGGCTTGGTTTATCACTCCCATTTGCCATTTCCTCGTGCTAATATTTTGCTTCCTCAAAGGTACATAACAGCCTGGATTTGTGATCCAAAAGGGAATTAAATATTGCATTTATTCAGTGCACTTCAAGGCCCAAGAGGGAATTTAAAAAAAAAAAAAAAAAAAAACCTTCTTTAGATCAGTTCCCTCAGTCACAGAGGAGGCTGGACCTGAGAGACAGACACGTCTCTGCTATGGATGGGAGCAGAGAGATGCCAGAAGAGTCTCCCCAGTGCCCAAGCTGAGGATCCATAAGGTCCAGGCAGAACCCACTGGGTGCTGGGCTGGGGCAGGAGACCCAGTAGATTTTTTCCCCAAGCCTCACAAGTCACCAGAAATGAGGAGACATGAATAGGAGACACCAGTGAGAGGGACACTGTAGGCCTGAAAGAGAGAGGGGTAAAAAGGTTCTGAGTTCTTCGGGTCCTGGAACTCAAAGAATAGGAAAAGGGAATGGAAACTCCAAGACATTGAAGCCCCCTAATTTTTCCTGAGAGCCAGTCCTTGATTCAGCAGTCCCTCTGCCATCTAGAGATGACCCCCAGATATACAAAGCCCTGTCTAGATGGATGATTAAAGGACTCAGCTCAGGAATTCCTAAGATGCAATGGGATAGTAAAAGGAAATGTTCTGTAGGCCAGTCTCAACCTGATCAATACCCATTGAAGACACAGGGCCGGCCTCCCACACAGCTTCTTTATTGCTGGGGGGTGAGTCATGTTAGCAGCTCAGGGAGACACCACAGAGGAACTGCTTCTTCCTGTTAGGGATTATTTATTGGGCTGGACTGCCTAGGAGTGAAGCAGAATGAAGCCCGTTTCTCCACGCCTCCCAGACAGCCTGACCGTCCAGCCCCTGACTGCACTTGCCACTCAGGAAGAGAAGGGCTGAGGCAGGTCATAGAGGTGGTCTCAGGAGATCCCACCCCCAGAATTGGCTGAGGTGGTGGCCTCCCACATGAGTGGGTTCCTGTGGCCCCACATTTGCAGTGATAACTGTCTTCACCTGTTCTCTTTCAGGGTGCTCTATGGGAACAAGATCACCGAGATTGCCAAGGGACTGTTTGATGGCCTGGTGTCCCTACAGCTGCTGTGAGTAGGAGCCTTGTCACTCTTTATGTCTCTGGGACTATTTGCAGGTTCTGACCCAAAAACTTGTTCTGGAGAGTCCTTTTGACTTTATACAAAGCAAAAAAAAAAAAAAGAAAGAAAAAGAAAAATCTGAGCTGTCTACCCCCTTACCTCCATCACCAATTTTTTTTTTTTTTTTTTGAATGTGTGTATGTGTGGAAGGAGAGCCAGGGAGTTGGGAGAGGGAGGCCAAGGTCTACGTCCACAAACCTAAATGGTACAGCTCAGGACTGGCCCAGGCATGAGTCTATCAACCATAGGTTTGGAGCTAGAAATTAAGAAAGAGTTGAATCCTACAAGGAGGGAAATGTTTTGCAAGTTGCTCTAAGAATTTAGGGACTAAAACATTCACACACCAAACTCCAATACCAAAGCTGAAACAGAGCTGCTAATAGACATGTGACCTTGAAGAAGAGGGAGGGTAGGGGTGAAATAATTAGAGAAGAGTATGATCAGTCACCGATGTGGCTCTATCTGGGTAAGATAAGGCTGATGGGAGACGTGTTTATTTAGTTTAAAAGGAAGATTTGTTGCCTTGATTTGTAAGCTCTGAGATTATTTATTCACATTTATTTCATTCTGGTCATTTGAGCTTAAATGTTTGAAGAAGATAATTGAACTCTGATGTGGAGAAGAAGGGAAAGGAATTTAGCTTGTACTATATTTTAAGGTTTTATGATTGGGGGAGAATCATCTCTGGTTTGTGATTAGGCAGCTGTAGTATCTACACGCATGTGCTGTGGGTGTAAGCATGTACATGTGTGTGCATATGTATATAGGTCTGCTCTGTGACCATCAGCATTCCTACTGGTATTAGGAACTGATCTGAGCATCCTGTGAGCAATGGAGAATACCGAGTGTCAAAGAGGTAAATGACTCTCCCTCACCCACACAGCAAAATAGGTGTGGAGACTGGAGTAGAATTTATATGGTCGTGCAGTTCAGAAAGCTCCCAGCCTTCTGAATAGCACATGATGTGGTCACAGAGGTGCGCATGTGCATACAGATGAGTGTATGTGTCTTTCTTTTTAAAATCACTTCCACGTCATAGGCAGTGAGGAAGGGGCCTGGGGCCTCCCTGCCTCCCATGTGGAGTTACAAGGAGCCACGGTATGAGTTTGCAGGCATCATAGTCAAGGTGGATCTGCAAGTGAGTTGGAAGCACAGGAGCAAAGACAAAGAGAGAGGACAACGCATATCCCGGGGTTGATGGCAAGGACTCATCAAGAAAAAAGAGAGACTTTCCCTCCAGCCCTTCCCAACTCACATCTTTACTCTCTCTCCTTCCAACATCCTTTAAGACTCATCCCTGCACAGGTTCTCCTAGAACAACACAATAATGTGAATCATGTTGGGATGAGGTGCCCAGCAAATTTCAGGCAGCAGATCCATCATAGCAGTAGTCAGGCTTGTTTCAGTGAAGCTGAAAGCAAGAGGGAGAAAAATCTTTACCTTTTTCTCGGCATCTCCCCTCATCTTTGTCTCCACATCTGTCTCACTCTGTGTGTCTCGGTGTGGGCATATTCGTGTTCAAAGGTCCCAGTCCTCAATGGGCCTTTAAGGCTATTTGTTGGAATGACATGCCAGGACTCTGCGGGGAGCTGGGTGTTTCACAGATGGTGTTCTTTGCTTGTAGGGAAGAAACTGCAAGTTATAACTCCCACCATAAGGCCAGTTAACTGTAGCTATTAATCCCCTGAAAGAAGAGTAACGTTAGCATCCGCCTTGAGGTAGGGGTGTTGTGTTCTGCTGGGCTGGTGTGAGTGTCCTTTTAAAATCTGTGTATTTGCATGTAGAAAGGAAAATGCTCTTGCACAAATGAAAGACACATAGAATGTGCATCAGGAGCCTAGCACAGTGCAGGACATGTATTAAAGATTCTATAATTGCATGTTTTTTAAAAAAGAAAATGTATCTCAGCTTCAAGCTGACAGCAGTCATGAGGTTAATAGAACTCACAGGACTTCGTGTGAGCTGGGAAGGCAACTCCAGCTTAATATCACCAGGTGGAATTGAGTAGCTGGGGATAAAGCCAAAGCATCTCCCCTCTCTTGAGACCAAGAGTTGACACAACTCAGGCAGGCTTACTTTCCAGAAAGAACCAGCAACTGGGGCTCGAGCAGCCGTCACTGGGTTTTGACCTGCTGTTGAGCAGTTGGAAAGCAGGTCCTGATTACATCTGATTTATCGTTCAGCCTGCTGTAGATTGGATTTCTCCCTGTTAGACTGGAGACACTCTGATAAGAAGGCTCTGATTAGAATACCCTGGTAGACTGGGTAATTTCCTCTCCTTTGACTCGAAGGCTTTTTGTGAGAGGTTTGTGTTTTTTTCTTCTCAATCTATCTCTCAAATTATTGGTACATCACAAAGCTAAGCTGTCTCTGGCACATGAAGTGGTCCAGGACATTTTCTTTCTGGCACTTTTCAGGATGCTGCCAGTAAAAAAATGGGGACATTGTAGTTGGTTGCCCTGCCCTTCTCTACCCTTCCCCATTTCTCTGGATTTTTCAGCCATCCCACCAAACTTGCCCAGTCCAATATGCACCCAGCCAACACCCGGGTGGTTTCCTTGGCATGTGCCTTTAGGCAGATAGCCAACACTAATAGAATATCTCAGTATCTCAGAGGCTGCAGCAAATGGTCTACATAGACAAGCTTCAGCAGTCCTGGGAGATGTCCCCTAAACAAGATATTCTGTCCTCTAGAGCTTCACAACACTCACCTTCTTTAACTTCCAAAATGTTAGATTTCACAGGAACCTTGGGGTTTCAAGCACAGCCTCCCACCTGGCTGGTGCAGAAACCCCTTCCATGCACTCTCTGACAAATCCTTCTATTACTCGTTTGTTGATGGTTTCTGTGAGAAGTCCTCACTGCATAGTTAGAAGGTTAGAAAGCTCTTATATATAGTAAACCTCAGTAGTGGCTTCTGGAAAACTCAGAAAAGTCTGTTATCATTGACTTTGGATGTTGAAAATAGTTAGTAGGTCTCCCTGTAATTAATCCTAAACAGGTTCAGTTCCTGCAGCCATTCATTGCTTAAACACATTCATTGTTTATTACTATGAACCTTTTATTTTCTTTATTGGGTGCAAAGTAATCCATCAGCTTCCCCCCTTAAAACAGGCTGTTAGGACATGAGTTGGGTGCCCATTTGGACAATAGGAAGTGTGTTTAGAACTGAAATATCCCACATGGAGACATCTCAGAACCCAAGCTTAGTACAAGACATATTACTGGGCATATGCTCCCGACTCTAGGGATGAGAGCAGCTGGAATTACCAGAGAAGTGACCTGTCCTCGTCTCACAGGCTCCGTCCTCCTCCTCCTCACTGGACACTCAGGACGATTGGCCTTGCTCCTCTCCATTGCCCTAACAACCAGGCCTCTGGGCTCCTGGGATGTCTGTGGAGATGATCCTGTGAGGGCAGCCAGCCAGTATGCCCCCAGATCTCTTGCCTCATAGCTCAGAAGTTTGTCTTCCCCAAAGCAGGAAAAGTGGTCAGTGTGTCGCTAGGGCTGTCATTTCCTCCTCTGATGGACAGCTGCAAGCTATGCTATTACAGCTCCCCTCAGGGAATAAGGAGCATTCATTTAGTGCTTATTGATTGCATGGCATGCATAGGAAAGCTACTCGAGTAGGGAAGGCAGTCATTTGAGGTGGAAGCTTTTAAACCTGCTCCAGGAGGTCTTAAACCAAACCAGTCCTCGGGTTGGAATAAGTTAAGACAAGCCAGGCACCTGTTGTTCAATTTTCTTGGAAGGCAGACAAGACCATTTGAGGCTCTTGGAGTTTGCCAAGCAACATGCCAATTACAGAGCAGGGAGCAAACTTAGCTCCCTATAGCTCACTTTTCCCTCACCAGCTGTTTCACGAAAACTACTTATGACTACTGCTAATAATAGCAACTAACATTTATTGAATACTTAATATGCTCCAGAACCTGTGCTAAGCAATTTCATAAGCATCATCTCATCTTTGCAGCAATGCTAAGAGGAAGGTATTGTAAAGGGCCTATTTTACAGATGAGGAAAATAAGGGTTAAGTAACTTGGTTATTGTCACTCAGCATGTAAGTGATGGAGCCAGGACTGGAACCTGAGCTTTCTGACTCTAGAATTCAGGCCTTTAACCACAACACATCCTTCCAGAGACTTCTGCCTCACCCTGTCACAGGCAGATCTGCCGAGCCAGTTTTGTGACACCCAGAATGAGAATCCCTCACTGGCTCAAGCCAAGGAGAAGTTGCTACTGAGCTATTATTCAGCTCCTCCTGTTATGCCTCAGTTGAAGTCATGGGCTGCTGTCTCCACGGAACTTTCTGTAGTTCATTGTCATCACCCCACTAATTGTTTGCCGTGAACCCTATGAGAGGGTAATCAAGGAGCTGCTTGTTTTTAGAGACTCAGTTGAGGTGGGATGATGAGAATTCTCTTCAGTTATAAAAGCAGACTGACTCGGTGATGCATTCTTGAAGGAGGGATTCTTCCCCCTCCTGTGTACCTGGCTCTTCCTTTTTTTGGGTGGGGGGGTCAGCTGGCCAGTACAGGGATTGAACCCTGAACCTTGGTGTTATCGGCATCACGCTCTAGCCAACTGAGCTAACCGGCCAGCCCCTCTTCCTAAGGAAAGCCCTTGGGGAGACTCAAATTCTGGAATCATTCCATGCTTGGTCATTGAGTGAATGGTTCACCCCTCTTAAAGGACCGATTAGTAACCAAGTGACAATCAGATAAAAAAGTGACCACCCTAATAGCTGCTGTGGGAAGGAAGGGGCAGCCTAGCCACAATAGGCAAGGTCACTTGATCTCCTGCTAACCAAGTAATAGCTCTCCCTCTCTGGTCTCTCAGAATCTCAGCTTTCCTCTGATCTCCTTAGGAAAATCCAGTTGCTTGCACTCTGTTCCTGGGGCTCTCCTGTGTCTCTGGAGTAGGAGGTCTTGTTTTTCAGAAGGCCACACGATGGAATTGCTGCATGCAATGTGGTTTCCTTTGCATCAGGAATCACCATGACAACCCACAGCCCTTGACAAGCAGTGCGGCCATTATCAGGAGAGAATGGGGGAGTCATCCTTGCCCCTGGCTGGGACTTGGAGGGCTCCTCCTGTTTCCTCTTATGAGCATTTTGCATGGTGTGGCCCAGAGCACCCAGTCACAAGCACAGAGATGATTCTGGGCAGGGTCAGAGTTCCTCAACACTGTGTTACCAGGTATCACTAGGTTCCTCCCCATATGCAACTTCAGTAAGTTGCTGAAGGTCAAAATATATCCCACGTATTTCATAGGGAAGGACAAGAACATAATGTTCTAAGGCAAGAGTGATCTTTATTACAATTAATGAATAAAGAAATTCAGGATGACAGAGGGTTAACTCTAGAGAAATAAAAAAGAGGAAAGGCATATTAATGAGGGAGGTCTGACTCCATATCCTGCAGCTTAATCAGGGGTCCAGAATAGCTCCCCTAATTGGCATTCTCATTACTAGTTTATGCCAATGTGTAATGGTGGTAAATACTTCCAGGGACACACAGAGCGCTTTTTTTCTTAGTAACAAAGAGCCTTTATAGCCCATTCTTTAAAAATTATTCTCCTACTGGAGGAGCCAGAGAAAGGGTTATGCCAGATGGCTGTTGGGGCCATCTTTCCCTACCATATATCTGCATCTGAGTGTTTACCAAACAAAAGCTGACTCCCCAGCCGCCTTTTAGGAAAAGGAGGTCTGCGAAGCGTTCCTCTTGGCCTGTGCCCATCTTCCTATCCCATGGTCTTTCCGGGAAGGGTTTCACCCATTCTCCTGGAAAGGGCCATTACACTTTTTCCTGGCACCAGTTTTCTGAGAAGACCTTGTACTCCAGAGTTTGGAATATGCTTTTGGCATTTCCAGACAAACACCATGTAAGGAAGAGGAGTAGCATGACCAGGTTTTCACAGACCCATGGGCAGGTGCAGAAAATATAGAGACCACCCAGAATAATAGTTTTGGGCCACTGAATCAAAGTGTGAATCACTGGAAATGCCAAGGTAATTTCAATGTAATTTATCATTAAACCTGCTCCAGATGTTTGTGTTTTCCAAAACCTGCAGCAAAGATGTGAGAGCCCCAGGGGAGTCTTCACTGAGGCACTGCTATGAGCAAGGACAGTAGCTAACAATGGGACCAGTGGTCTTCTGCCCCATTGGCCTTTTTAAGGAGACTGAGCATGGTGGGTCCTTTTTACAGATCAGAATGAACCTCATTTTCTACCTGTGGTTCATCTCTCCATGTCACCTGGACCCTGAATGAATGAAGCTGCAAGCTGCTTCTGGTGAGGAGAACACCTGAGCCTTTTCTGGACAGGCCAGTCCCAGTACCGTAGCAGAAGGACTTGAGTTATGCGAGCCCTCCTTAGCCCAGATTCAGGGCATTTCATTTCCCCCATCCAGCTCTAGCTTTATGACTCTCAGTCACTACTGTTTCCTGCCTTGCTTTTCCTGAAGGCAACAGCTCCTGGAAAGGATTATCTCTCAGCGGCATCATGACGTTGGTTAGTCAATGCACTGATTGCTAATTCCACTTGACATGGAGCATATGTGGCAGTTGAAAGTGCTCTGAGAAGATAGGGGTGGCAGAGTGCCTCACTGAGCTAATGCTTGGAAATACACTTGGTGGTGTATGTGGACTCCCACTCGAGTGTGCCATTCATCTTAATGTCCTCTGATGAGAGCATGGCTCTTTCTGTTGTATTGTAAAATAATCACTGAGTTAATGAAAGAGGACACAAAGAGGGTACTTCCACTCCCTCACATAAGCATTAGGTGAATCCTGAAGTCCCTTAGTGAGAGGGGGCTGGGTATCAGGGTAGCATAATGGTTGGGAGCAAAGTCTTTGGAATACGATAGCATGGATCCAAATACTAACCTACCACCTCCTGGTTGTGGAACTTTGGTCAAGGCTGTTTATGCTCTCTGAGTCTCAGAAGTGTCATCTGTCCAATGCAGATAGCATTTACCTCATAGGGTTGTGGGGGATTCAGTGAGTTAATATGTGTAAGGGGTTTGGTGAGTGACTGGCCACATGATGTGCTTAGGTCATGTGTCCTCTCCTGTTTACCTCATCTGATCATCTCCATCCTTCCCTCTCTTTTTCTTTATGACCTCTGATGTTCCTTTGGGAGGTGGGTCTGGGAGCAAGTGGCCCCAAAAGACAGTTAGATTTGCTTCTGGGGAAATATTTATAATATGCTTCCAACCACCTGACTCACTGGATCCAACAGCAGATCAGGCTGAGATCTAGCTGGGATGACAAAGTTTTGTGTTTAAGTACCAAGCAGCATCTTAAATGAGGCAAGCTGGAGGATCTCACCTTATATGAAGGATGCTATTGTCTCTGCCTCATCATTGTCCCATGGACTGCCCAGAATACAGAGAAAATTAGGGGTGAGAGGAGCACAGAGCCAACCATATGAGCTCCCACATCAACATCTAGTCAGTGATTCCTGAAGGTGGAAACTTTGCTTTGTGCAGGTGCAGGTACAGGCCACTCGGTGAAGAGTCTGCCACCTTGTGCTAATGTCAGTTCACTGAGCATCCTAAGCTGAGACTCCAGCCGAGTCAGCAGGACTTTTGATGCCTCTGCACTCCCAAGGGCAAACAGTGTCCTCCAGACCTAACCAGACCTTTGTCTATCTGAAGCACGCCCAGGTACATTCTAAGGCTAGCAAAAACAGCCACTCTCCAGACTTAGAGAATAGAGAAGAAAAACAAATATTACATGGTGGATAAGAGGTGAGCTTTGGAGTCGAATAGGCTGGAGCTTCACTTACTGCTAGGTGACCTTGGTCAAGTCCATCACCACTCTGAACCTGTTTCCTCATCAGAAAAATGAAGATAATTGTAGTGCTGCAGTGAAGGTTAAGTGAGATAGTGTATGGAGAGTGCTTTGGAAAATGCTTAGCACGAGGCTGCACAAAGAGATGTAGTCTGTAGAGATGATGTTGCATTATTATAATTTCCCACAGCAGTTACGCCACTGCTCCTCAAAGGGGGGTGACAAGGATAGATTGAGCATCCTAAGAGTTTCTGCTCCAAAGAGGGAGACTCAGTCCCTCCCATGAAAGAGGGAGGCCTGTGTTCAGGATTTCTTATAGAACTTTTGAACTCCATTTCAAATAGTTGTTCACTCTCTATTTGGTCCATACTGTACTGTTTTAAAAATTTCCCTCCAACTCTTGTCCATGTATCAGATAGCTCAGAAATTTTTTCATGGAAGCCGGAATGAGCTGAGCAGCTGCCAACCTTCCTCCCAAAGGAGAGAAGGCAGGGGGCCAGGCTGTTACATCTTGCTGATGCTGGGGGTCAGCGAGGCTGTCCTTGGCACCGAATTCTGGATAAGCAGCTTAATTTTATCTCTCCCTGCACCTATGCATCTCGCCTGAGGGAGCCATGTATCCTGGGAGACAATGAGTGGCCAGGAGACTCTGCCCTGTGGTGCTTTCTTTTGCTCCATGCTTCATGAGCTCTGCACCTTGTGCAGTCTTTGCCTAGTGATTCTGCCAGCCTGACTTGTTTTGATGCCTTGCATCTTTAAAATAACATTCCATGCAAAGAGATCCAGGAGCAATCAGAAACAAAGTGTCTGGATGAGAAAAAGAAGATAATGGGTGAGGCGGGTTGCCAGGGTGGCATTCCATTTGGACACCTTTTCAAGGCAGGTCAAAGCTGCCACTGCTCTCTCCCTGTGGTCATCCTCCCTGACCAGGGCCTAACAATCTCCAAAACCAAGTTCTGCAACTGGGCTCGTGCATCTGCACTGGAATCTTAAATCTAAATGCCTACTCAGGCAAGAAAGGTAAAATAAACTAGTGAAGGGTATACGATAGGGAGTAGTGAGGACTGTGGCAAACAGAGAGCATATGTGCTGTGTAAAGGGGACAGCCACTGCATTGCTACTACCAGTGGACCCAGTGTTGCCAGAGGTTCTGAACTGTTTTTTCAAGAGAAAGTAGAAATCTGTTGTGTGTATGAATGTGTTTGAATGTGTGTGTGTAGTACATGAAATTTCCTTCTAAAATACAGAGAGGGTTGAATGAAGAGATTTGCATGTGACATGTCACAATATGTTACAAGGATGATTCTATCCTCAGGCCATCAGATAGGCACCTCTGACCTGGTTTCTTTCCTGAACAGTTCAACATTTGCTGACAACTTGATGTACTCAGAAGGCCCTGAATATCAAGGTCTGGAAAAAAATCGATCACAAACTTTTTTTTGAACAAGCAAATCAAAAAAAATTGTGTGTGTGTGAAAAATCCATTTCTGACTCCTGGTTGCTTGGCCCTGTCAGGTCCTCTAGCTTTTCTCTTTGTTTCTCTGCTCCATAGTATCCTCCTCCTCAGAATGTCCCCAAGATGGAGTGACGTCGACTAAAATTGAATACACAAAGCACAGGAAATTCTTGGGGGAAATGTTGAAAAGGGGATCGGCAGATTGGTGGGGTAGATAAGGCATTTATAAAGAAGAAATGGAACCCTCAAGAGTCCTAAATTATCATAACTACTTCCAACATGCTCCCTGGAAACTTGTGTGACCTTGAACAAGTCCATCAAACTCCCAGCCTCAGTTTCCTCACCTGTAACTTGTGAGGCTGGCTCTGCCCATGCCCAGGTTGTCAGGAGAATAACAGGATGTCAGGGAGCACTTTGGAAAACACAGAACGTATTCAAGCAACGTGAGCCTTTTTCCATTGCGAGGCAGGAGGACATCTGTGTGAACCCTTGAGATCTTGCCCATTATTAGCCAGATTAAACAGGCAGTTCTTCTTCCTCTTGTCACTGCTACAGCTGCCTGCCTACATGCGGGGTGCATGGGGGACTGCCAGGGAGGACGGGTCCCACAGCCAGGGAGAGGTGGCACGGGTGATTGAGCACCCACAGGCAGCCCCACCATTGCCAACTGAAGTCCCCCTGGATCCTGGTACCGAGAGACTCCTGAGGCAAGCCAGCCTGTTACGAGTCCCATGGGTCGCACTCTACCAGGGACACTCTCAGCCAGCCATGAAAATAAACATTTTAAAAATTGAGCATTTCTGCTGGTTAGTGTAGTTTCCCTCCCCTCCCCTGCTCTCCCACCACTTCCATTCAGGAAAGAGTGAGAAAGGATTTTATGCTAGTTTTGAGGGCACAACTAGTCAGTCTAGGATCAGTAAAAGGAATCTTTCGGACCCAAATTTATTTGACTTGCTAGCCCTACTCTGGAAAATTCTCCCATAACCCTCATGGTATCTTCTGTACCAGAACAGAGATTCACCCAAAACGCAGCTCCCTTTAATGCTTTTTAGGAGGAAGCAGGGGAGGTTCTGGAAGAGCTAAAAAACACAGCAGAATGGGTCCCTTGTGAATAGGAAGGCTGACCCTGGGAGATACGTGTCGCCTTAGAGAATCAAGACCCCTTGATATTGGGTACATGTCTTGATAAAGAATATGCACCAAGAATAAAGGGAGGAAAAATATAAATGTCATTTGTGCCATCATAGAGCTTACAGTCTTGTGCGGGAGGCAAATGATAAACAAACAAACAAAAAAAAAACCGAAGAAATATCCTAAAATCACAAATTGAGGTGACTGCCAGCAAGAAAATATACAGAGGACTGTGAGAGACAATAACAGAGGAAGGAGGGGAGAGGAGGTCAGGGCAGCCCTCTCTGAGGAGGTGATGTTGAGCTGAGATGCAAAGGAGGAGAAGCCTTGCTGCAAGAGGGACAAGAGAGAACTCCAAGGACCTGGGCAAAAGTGCCCATGGTTTGTTTGAGGCACAAAAAGGCAGCTGGAGGAAGTGAAGGGTGTGGGTGGGCGGTGGGGAGGGGTTAGGATGAGAGTAGGGAAAGGGGCAGAGGTCAGATCACAAGGGGTGTGTCGTGTGTGTGTGTGTGTGTGTGTGTGTGTGTGTGTGTGTGTGTGTGTGTGTGTGTGTGTGTGTGTGTGTGTGTGTGTGTGTGTGTGGTAGAATCTGTGTGTGTGCACACGTGCCTATACCTGGATGCATTTTTTTCTGGGGAGATGACCTATAACTTTCATCAAATTTCCAATGAGATCAGTGATCCAAAAGAACTCTAAAGAATTTTCTGAATCAAAATTGATTTTAGTCAATCGGCTAAAGCTTTAAAACAATTATAGCAGATGATTTTTCCCCCTTTTCAATTCCTGGAAGCTCTGAATTCTAAAGCAGAAAGGAAGCACGTGGGGTGCCATTTCAGGTCCCCCTCCGAGGTTGTGGGTACAAGGGAAGGCTCCGGGTGACAGTAGCGAGTGGCACAGCACCAGTGGTGACAGGGTGTGCGAGTGCCCAGATGTGTCTGGAGTTTCAGTGGCCACAGGATCACTGTTCAGCAGCAGGGACTCAGGCTGCATGGATGAGTGATGGGAGCTCTGCAGCCGGTCCCCTGCAGGAGCAGCCCTTGCTCCTCTGGTAATTACCAGGATTAGTGAATCACCAGCCTCTCTTTCGTTTGCAGCCTCCTCAATGCCAACAAGATCAACTGCCTGCGGGTGAACACGTTCCAGGATCTGCAGAACCTCAACTTGCTCTCCCTGTACGACAACAAGCTGCAGACCATCAGCAAGGGGCTCTTTGCTCCTCTGCAGTCCATCCAGACGCTGTGAGTATGCTGTCTCGAGAACCAGTGGGTGCCCGGGCAGCAGAAGACCCCAAACACCCAGTCACAGAGAGCACCCAGAATGAAGGCAAAAGAGCACGTCCAGGAGGATTTCTAGAGCCTGCAGTGAGAGTGGAATGATAAGAACAGTGATAGCTTACCTGTACTGAGATGACGCAGTGCTCAACACCACACTGAGTACTGGCCCATCTTAACCTTTAAGGCTCACAACCACCTATGAGGTAGGTGCTATTATTATGCCCAGTTTATGTGTGAGGAAACCAAGGCACAGAGAGGTTAGGCAACTTAACAAGGTCACACAGCTTATAAGCAGGATTTGAATCCAGGCAGAAGAGCTCCCGAGCTGCTCTCATAACCACTGCAGACACTGTATTCTGAGCATGCTCCAATCCATCTCTGCTGATAACCCATTTCTGCCCATCAACGCCCCCTCCATGCTGCAAAACAAGCCTCAGATACGGGTGCTCTTAGCATATTTCACCTCCCTCTTTGGGAAGAACTTCCTCACTCCCAAGCACTGCAGATGTTCATAAATATTTCAGTTAAATAGAAGACATCTGAGTACAGATCTCAGCCCATGTTTTTGATGGCTCCAGCCTCAGGCTTAGACCCCAGCCCCAGGCCTACAATGATCCTGGGTGCTTCTGGAAACCTTATAAGTCATCTGGTACTTGCTGCCCCTGTAGCCAGAAACAGGAACCAATATAAGGAAGAGCAGCTGCTATATAGTGAACACCGGCCACGTGCCAAGCACCGTGTTTGGCGCTTTGCAGCGTGTTTCTTACTGAGCCAGGGGAAGCAGGCCCACGGTGCTCTCATGATGGTAAGGATAATTACAACAATACCCGCTACTATATATGGAACACCCACCATATGCCCGTCGCCGTGCCAGCTGCTTTATGTGCCTGGTACCACTGGGCTTAGAGAAATAAAATGCAGTCTACTCTAAGTGTACACTCCCAGCTGCGACTTGCTTTGCCCATCAGCATTGGTGTGGGTGAGAGTACAGGTGATCGGTGGAGGGTCCTGCCCCAAAGGGGGAGCGCTGGGAGGCTGATTCCCCAGAGCAGATGCCAGCTGCATCTGTGGCTGTCTTTTGCAGACAGCAGGCTTCAGGCCCCCTCTTCCAGTCCTGTCTGTAAGTAGCCCCCCCACTCGCCCACCAGGCCTCCTGGGTCGATGAGGGAGGATCAGCAGGATCCAGCAGCAGGCAGGGTGGTGGAGCAAGGCACCACGGGTCACTCCTGACTAACGACTCCGTCCCTCTCACAGCCACCTAGCCCAAAACCCATTTGTGTGTGACTGCCACTTGAAGTGGCTGGCCGACTACCTCCAGGACAACCCCATCGAGACAAGCGGGGCCCGCTGCAGCAGCCCTCGCCGGCTCGCCAACAAGCGCATCAGCCAGATGAAGAGCAAGAAGTTCCGCTGCTCAGGTAATCAGGTTACGGGGCTGGGCCCCACTTTCTGACTCACAGTACAGCAGCCCCGGAGAGGCCAATAATCCAATCTGGAGGACAGCAAGAGCTGTAATGGCTCCTGGGGAGCATCTTTGCAAATTAAATTGGGGAAATTCAGTTAGCCCTGCAGAAAACCAATTACCTTATGGATTTAAAATAAAACATACACACACAATAAAAGCATGGGGGAGGGGGCAGTGGTTTCAGGGGAGACAGAACCCAGGCGGCAGCCAATCTCCAGAGCTAGGTGGAGGCTAGGGTTGGGGCAGTCTTTGCCTGTGTGCCCTTTAGAGGCTAAGATTTGTTCTTTACTCTCCAAAGCCTGCTCCCCAAATGGCAGGGAGAGAAATAAATACAGCCTGGTTCAGGTTGCAGGCAGTATGCAATCTTGGGCGCCTCCCCACTCCCCTCTAAGACAAACTTTGGTACAGCCCTTCTACCACAGTACATTATAGGTTTCACAGACATTCTTGCCAGCTGTCTCCTCCACCCAGACTGCTACATTCTGGTTATGGAGAGAACAGCAAAGAGTTATGCTTAGGCAGAAACAAAGCCTTGTTCTCCTGTGCCCCAAGCTCTCTCTAGAAATCTTCCTCCGCATTGCACCCAGGGGGAATGGCAGGGGAATTCTCAGCCCATCTTGGAAGAGAAGAAGCTCTCCTTGACCTGATAGCTAGCTAGCTGAACAGGCAATTAAAAATTACTATCATTTGTGTCCTTTTCGACTGGAAAAAAAATCACCAGGCTGCATTGTGCTCCCAATGGTAAGAGATTGATAGTAGGAAGTATTGAGATGCGTTGGAGCCAACTCTCACAATCTGTGTGTCAGCAAGAACAGTCCTTCTCCCCCTGGCCAAGAGCAGCTTATGCAAGTGAGTTTTCCTGGGGAACATGCCAGTGTGGAGATCGGCCACCTGGAGAAGACCAGCAGGCAGACTTCCGCTTCTTGCATGGTGTTCTTGTGCTTCAAGTCTAATTCTTTAGTTTGTGTCTTCAGAATGGTAAACTTTAGGTATTTTATTTTTTTCATAGAAGTAAATACTGCGGGAGGGCTTAGAGATACTGCAGGGACTTTGTGGCAATATGAGAAATTGGTACCAATTTGCTTTCCCCAGAATAGTGATGTCAATTATGAGAGAAATTTTTCACCTATGATGAGCACTGCACTGAATGCTGCTAGTTTGATTTGTTTCTTCCAGTAGTCCTGGGAGGTCAGCAGGAGAGATACCTGTGCTACAGTAGATGAAGCCAAGGGCTCAAAGGTGAAGGGCACCCAAGGTCACAGGCCAGCAAACAGTGGTGACAGGACCAGACCCCAGGTCCAGCTCACTCCTAGATACCATGTAGCAGCTAGGAGAGAAGGAGTATTTGGAAAGGAGGTCCAGCTGCTCGAATGACTTCCTTCCCTGTCTCATGGACCCATCCCCACCCCACCACCCCCTGAACTCTCCCTTAGGTTCCTTCCTGGGCCCAGCAACATCCCTGGGGAGAAAAGCCCCTCCCAGCCCAGAGCTGTCACCTGAGGCACAACTGTCCTTTCCTAGGTCCTTTCCTCATGACCAACACCAGCCTTACTCCTTCTCTTCCTACCCCTGTCTGGCCAGGGCTAAGTTAATGAGCTCTGCCAAGCAGTGGTACCCAAGAAGAGGGACAGAAAGAATGAGAGGAGGGCAGGGTACCATCTACCAACTCTGACCCCTCAGTCTCACAAGTGTTCTGTCAGTATCTTGGACCCCAGATTGATGCCAAGGCCCTGCGTGGCAGGGCAGGAATGGGGTCAGCCAGGGTCCAAGGACTGGCATCTCCAGGAGCACAACCTTGGCAATTGCCTAGGAATGACTGTGGGCTGGGATTAGGGGAAACCAGGTAGTAGTGTGATGTACAGTAATAACTAAGTAGGAGAAAGAGAAAATAGAAAGTGGACTTAGGAAACAGCAAAGCTTAGTTCTAACTAGCTCTGCCACTACCTATCTACCTAGCTGCCTTTGCAGTTACAGGATCCTGGCTTTTTTTTTCTCTGCAGGGTAGGAGTGGTGGTTGGAGATTTAAAAAAAGAAAAAAAAAAAAACCCAGGGAGAAGCAGCAAGGTTCTTGGATCGACCCTTTCTAAAATATCTTTTTAAAAATCAACAGTAAGTAGAGAGATTGTTCCTGTAAAGGTAGAGACATTTAGAACTGTGATGAGCCTGACATATAGCATTTTAAATTCTTTTATTTTATGTAGCTGCATGAGAAAAGTGGTAGAGAAAGCTACTGCTGAGCTCCAATGGCCTTGGCTTTGAGAAACACAGGGCCCAAACCTGCCTTGGCCTTGGGGGAGATACAGAAATCATAGATCTAAAGCTGTGTGTTTCCAGGAAGCTCCAGAAGAAAGAAGCAGGGATAGGTGATGTGTACTGGATTTGACAGATAATAACTCTGCATTTTACTTTCCCCTAAAAGCACCCCCATTGAAAAGACAGCTGATGTAAT
Organism: Cynocephalus volans; assembly: GCF_027409185.1. Taxonomy (NCBI): domain Eukaryota; kingdom Metazoa; phylum Chordata; class Mammalia; order Dermoptera; family Cynocephalidae; genus Cynocephalus; species Cynocephalus volans. The sequence goes on along the minus strand of NC_084461.1, from coordinate 149,744,514 downwards.
TAGGAGCCCCTCTCCAGGCAGGGCGTCTGGTTTCCCAGCTGCCTCGTGTCTGCCTCTTGCTATCAGCTGCATCCGCTGCCCCAGGCAGCGAGATCAGGTTAGAGTGGATGCCGCTGGCTAGGAGAACCTGACCATCTGATTAAGTCCTCCCTAAAGGCACCGTCTGGCTGCTGGGACCCCTAGGACATCTCCGGGGAGCACTGGGCAGTTGCAGGACGCTGCCTGCCTTCCATCATGCCTCCCTGCTTTGTATGAGAAGGAACTCGCCTGTTGAAAAGTACAGAAGATGGTAACTCAATGTGTCCAAAGATGGCAAATAGCAAGGTATCTTTCAGGGAGTTACAGAGCATTAGAGACCTTCAAGGTCATCCAGTCCATTCTAGAGATGAAGAAACTGAGGGCCACATAGCAGAAAAGTCTTATCTAAGGTATAGATAAGACTTATTTTCAGGGCAAATCTGAAACCCAGATCTAAAACCCAGATCTGAAACCTCTGGCATACTGTGAAGAATCTTGATAACTTACTCCCTGGTCCCTCCATTTTTTTGGAGAAAGAAACCCAAGAGAAGGAAAATGAGATTTTAAGCTGGGGAGCGGGTGGTGGGGGACAAACAAAGGATAGATTTTCCCTGCTCTGGTAGTGAGGTCCTGATCAAATTCAAATACGAAATCCCCGAACCAGAGTGCTCCCAGAGCCCTGTGTGTCTGGGTGTCAAAGTGGAGTTGAGTACAGATTACAGTGGCCAGCCCTAGTTGGTAAGATGGGAGAGCTTAGAGAGGTGGAGAGGCCAGACCAGAGCTGTGGGTGGGCTCTTCTTACCTGATCCATTATTGCAGACAACCTGTGTGCAACTGTTGAGATGCTAAGACCATCTTGTCAATGAACCCAGTCCCCAAAACACATTGCAAAGGAATGGTGACCCTGTCCCTCCTGTCAGAGGTCAGGCAAGGAGGGCCTAGTCACCTGACCCTGGCTCCTGTAGTCTCTTCAAGGTGCACACATCTCTATCCCAGTGCCAAATGGGAGTAAGTTTCACGTCAGCAGGTGCATGGAAACTGCCCCTGATCTATCACAGATAGGGACATAAAAACTGGATACCCTCACCTGGGCCCTTGGCATTCAGGACCATTGGCACAGGTCAAGTACCCTTTATCCAAAATGCGTGGGACCAGAAGTATTTTGGATTTTGGATTTTTTTTTTTTTTTGAGTATTTGCAGAATACATACCAGTTGAGCATCCCTAATCTGAAAATCTGAAATCTGAAATGTTCCAATAAGCATTTCTTTTGTGCATTGTGTCAGTAATCAATTTCAGATTTTGGAGAACTTCAGATTTCAGAAATAGTTTGTAGTTGGCCCACCCCACCCACTCCTTTGATTTCCAGCCAAGGAGGAGATTAGGAAATCAACAAGGCCCCTAGAATCAGATGTCTTTCCCTTAGGCTAATCAGTTGACTTCTCCCTTTCTTTCCTTCTCTTAGTCTGAAAGAGGCCCTTCATCAGGAGGGGCATAGGCCACCATCTCTGTGAAAATCAGTGTTCTGAGACCATTGTGATTGTAGGTCCTAAGTCCCAAACCCATGGCCCCATTGGCTTTCCTGTCCTCCTCTCTGTCTAGGAAGATGTATTTTCTTTTGATACCATAGTCTTCCTCTACTATACCTCAAGCAATCTGGGATAAGTCTGGAAGTCAGAGGGTTTCTGGGAACCCTGAAGGATATTGAGGAGACTCCTGAATTGTGGGATGTCAAAGGGGGCTTTTTCCTAAAGAACAGCATCATTGCTTTGTTAGACCACTGGGATTGTGGATTGTCTCTTTATTTAAGGGGATGGAGGAATGGACTGTTGTGGAACCACTTGGGTGTTGGGATTGGCCCTATGTTACAAAGCATGCAGAAGATGCTCTGCTAAATTTGTTTAGAGGCTTAGTTCAGGCCTGTGATATGACCACAGATGTCTGAGTGTTCTTTCATTCCCTTGGGAAAGATCTATTCTGCCTTGATGCTCCTGAGTGCAGGCGTCTGATGGTCTCTGACCTGTTCTTCTCCCTTCCTACTGTGTCTTCCCGGGGGCAGGGCACAAGGGTGGTGGGGCTCCTGTCTTCGGAAGCATTCCAGTGGAACCCCACTCCTGGTACTAATCACTCTAAGTGGGGGCCTGCTCCGGCTTCCGCTTCTTCACGCTGCTTCCTCTGAGCGCTCCTGTCCTCTCTCTGATGCTGCTTCCTGACCTTGACTCTGACCAGTCGCCGCGGGGCTTTCCTTTGTGCTTGATCTAACCATGTGGTGGAACGATGGAAACGGAACATGGTTCTGTCAAGCACCGCGGAAAGCACCGTGCTCTCCTGCAGCATGGCCCGCCGCCACCGCCACCACCGCTGGACACCTCTCCTCTGCTCTGGAGCACCGCAGCCCACCACCTGCCAGACCCACCTCTCCCAGTCTCAACTCACAAAGGGCAGGAGGGTGGGAATCTTGAAGGATTCAGATACAGGATGAAAGGGGTATTGGGCCAATCTAAGATCTGTATGCACATCTCCTACCCAAAATGGAGTCACCATCCCCCAAATCTAGACTGGATGCCAGCCAGGGAATGATAGCTAGAAACCACTGTCTATCTTCTCCCATTTGAAGGGAACAAGTATACCCGAGGCCTATGCCCCATTGTTTCATGGGAGAGTCCCAGCCCAAGGTTATTTTCCCCAGTGGTATCTAACTCAAAGGGGAACTCATATTGCTTGTGTTCCCCCCGCCACCACCTTTACTGATATTCACTTTATTTGAAATGAATGTGAGCATGAGAATGGGTGAAGCCAGCTTGAGCCTGAGACTTTGGGTGTAGCCTGAAACTCCTTCTGAACCTGACCCCCACTCCTCATGAGTACTTTGGCCCTGATCCCCACACAGCCCAAAGTGCAGTCTGTTTCCTTGACCTTCAAAGCACAGTTAACACAGAGATGCTGGGCTCCTCACCAGGTGCTAATTCCATGCCAGGTGGGGGCTGTGCAGAAACCTGCTGTCTCTAACAATAAAGAGAGGGATCATGGTGCTTCCTATTTTCCTTTCCCAGGGTCACCAGGAGATTGTGTTGTTGCTTTCCGTTTTGGAATCTGTGTCCTATTCCATGAAAAAGGGCTAAGGTGGGAATCAAACCCTGGCTTGGATGTAGGAGCTGGGCCCTGGGCTCCCATCATGAGTGTGTGACTCTTGCTATCTCCTCTAACTCAGATGACCCCTTAAAGCCAGGGGCCCAACCATTGCTGGTTAATAGGGAGTCCTCTTTACCTCTCTGAATTTTTTTTACATATATTGAGTGCTTACTGTAGGCCAGACACTGAACTGTTTTACATCACTACCTTGTTTAGTTTTCACAACAACACACTAAGTCCTATGTTACAGATGAGGATATTGAGGCTCAGAGAGGTTAACTGACGTGCCCAGGGTCATCGGACTCCAGAATGCTGCACTTTACCACTGTAAACTCAGCCTTCCCAGCTGTGGACAATCCCATTGCCTTGAATAAGAAAATTTTAAAAACCTTGACTTGAACTGATAGGGAATTGAACTTTTTTTTAAAATGCTCCTTTTCAAGCTTGCATCTACTAATAGAAATAACTTGAGTAAGAGAGAAAGCGTTGTTCAAATGGCTCTTCTTCTCCAGCATGAACATACCAAGATTCCATCTGGTATAGAGCAAATCCTCCAGCCTGTAGAAATTCCCTTTTCCTCCTTACAGAAGGTCATCCCGAGTTCCTCAGTACTGCCCCACCATGCCAGGGGCCAGCCCTTTGGGAGTGGGTCCATAAAGGTGTCCTTCCATCAGTGCCTCCCTGGCTATGCAGTAGCTGCAGGCTGTGGACATCTCCCTCTGCTCTCAGGCAGATGGCTGCACTTACAATAGACTCTGATAAGCATAGCTTACTAGAATAGCTCCCTGCCCAGTTGATCGCCAGACTCCTGGTAAAACAGTGTTTCTAGCCACTAGTGTCCGGTCCCCCAGTCTTGCCCATGAGTGGATGCCTGTGTGTCTGACAATATTCTCTTGATTCCATACACCACCAATACTCCTTGGTGTGTCCACATCACTTTATTTTCAAGCTGATGAGCCCCGACAGGACTTCATACTCCCCCACCAAGTTCCTCTTCCCGCTCCTTTCCTTCTTTTTTCCATCCCACGGAGGAGAGCTCTGAACACATGAGTTAGCAGATCCATGCTGATCAGATAGTGATGAATTTGTGACTTCCAGTCAACAAACTGGTTGCCCAAAGGGTGACACACATTGCAGACTGCTCATGGCAGCAGCCATCCTGGGCCCAGCACTGGTCTCTGATCCCAACCCAGCCAAGTCCATCCACAGAATGGGAGCTTTGGCTCCAACCTGCCCCAACCCCCTGACCATCCAAATGTCACATACATCCCTCCTGGGAAGTGTCCATAGGGCAGAAATTTATAATAAAATTGCCTTGCTGCGCATTTCCACCTCCTATCCCCACCCCTGTCTATTAAAACTTGTCTGTGATCATGTACCGAGTGTCGTTGTTCTGAGCTGTCTACAAAAGGGGAGGAGGGCTACAGGGGCAGGGGCAGGCAAAATGCCAGATGACATCAGCTCTTCCAAGGCCCGTTTCAGCCAGAGTTGAGTTTTATGGCCCTTCTTCAAATCCTCCGAGAGATGTCTCCTGCCTGAACTCACCCCAAAGAGAAGCAGCAGCAGCCTGTTTCAGTTGGTCCTCTCCTCCTCAGTATTTCTGGCAGTGACGAATATGCATTGAGATTGAAATTGACTTTTAAAGGTCTAGAAAAGTTAAAAATACTTTTGGGTAGTTATGAGCATTAGGTATAACAAATGGCTCCGAGAAACCCTGTGTAGTTTAGGTAATGAAATATGAAGTGAGGGAGGTGGCGTTTGGGGCTGGCTCTGACTGGGGAATGAACTTTTTTGGTTATGTACATACACCGTTATTAACATTTGTGGTTCCCACTCATATAAAATATCACATTCCGACCCCCTCATTATTACAAACCAGGGCAATAACAAAAACAGCAGGGGAGAAAATGCTGAGAAGAACACATTAGTCCATTGAATCTAATTGCAAAATCATTTCATTAAAATGGGTCAGCGGCTCTATTGCAGAGGTCCGCCAGTTATAATCTAACTATACTACTGAGAGCGATTCCTGCTAACTACAGACTGCTCTCACCTTGATTAAAACGAAAATGCATTTAATAGGCGGCTGTCCCCAGCCTCAGCCCAGCCGGTACACATCTTCAGGCTCATCATATTGAAGAGCAAACTGAGCTCCCTCCTGTCTTCCTGCCTTTGATTAGCAGTCAGGGTTCCTCTGCCTTGCAAAGATCCCATTATGGACATGTTCTGAAGGAAAAATATATGTATATGTGCAAAATGTCCCTTCGTGCCATCCCCGTGTAGATCCACCGGCAGAGAACAAGAAAGAGTAGCCATCTAGCAGGATTTGCAAAATGAAATTCACCCAGGACTTGGAACACTGATGTGTCTGGGGGGAAATGGTCCAGGTCAGGGTTATTTAGTGGAACGGATGCTGCCAAGCCAAGGGCAAGAGATTTGCATAATACACTGGACTAGAAAGCCACTCAAATAACTGTGGGGATATGTGCACAAATTTTGTTCACCCAAGCCTGAGGGTAGAAGGGGAGATGAAGGAGGGGGATTGGGAGGGAGCAGAGAGGGAAAGGACAGGTCCAGGTTTCTGACTTCCTGTTTTAGGTAGATGGTATCACTTCAGAATCAGAGACCCATCAAGTTCGTTTCCAATCAGAAATTATCAGAGGGAGATCATACGAGGGGTGAGAAACTAAGAGGGTAGGAGACTTCTGCGTCCTGCCTCACCATAGCCCACTGTAGAAAAAAATCCTGTTCAACCAACCTCCACAAAATCTGACTTTATGGTCATTCCTAGAGGCACTGGGATAAAGTTTTTGGGAAAACCTTTGGGGAAAAGCACATCTACAGTAAAGCATAGTGTTAGTTGCATGGGCCCTGGCAGCAGCCGGCCTGGGTTCATCCCTCTTCCTCAGGCCGAGTGACCTACAGGCCTCAGTTTCCCCATTTATAAAAGATGTATCATAATCTCAGAGTGTTTTGAGGATTAAATGGGATCACCCATTTGAAGCTTGAAGAATAGTGCCTGGCTCTTTATCACTAGCTACACTGGTGTTTTAGTGGCCTCTGACATGCCAAAATGTTCTGCCAGGTTTCAGGAAAAAGCAGTAGTAGAGTCACAAGCATTGATACAACTCTTGACCCTTTTTCAGAGGCTCTCTACCCCCTCAAGCATACCTCATCTTCACGCAGCCTCTGTGAGACAGGGGCAGTTGATTCCTATTTTACACCTGGAAAGATTGAGGCTAGTTAAATGGCAAAGCCTGGACAAACCCAAGCCCTCCACTGCTAAAACCTATGGACTACTAGTGCCCCATATTTCTCCTAATGCAAATAAGATCACCAAGGTAATGCCTCAGCTAGCTAAGCAAACAGATGATGTGCAAATTCTCTGAAACACTTCCAAAATACATACAGGGAACTTTTGGGCTAATGGCACCCCACTTGTGCATTGGACAAATGTGGACTGAGCTCTTGTTTTTGCCCAGCATTATGCTAATGAAATGTTCAGGGTGAAAGAAGAAAGAAGACCCAACCCCATCAACATGCTTGTGTCTGATAGGAGAACCACAGCGCCCCCGCCTACCTCCGGCATGATTCATGGTCCCACAGAGGCTTGCCCAGGTGCAGGGGCATCATTTCTGATCATTAAAGCAGCTCCCCAGGGCATCTCACAGAGACAACAAATTGTCAGTCCTGTTACCCTTACTGTGTGACCTCGAGAGAAATTTGATTTTGACAAAATAAGTCTTAGCTCCAACTTTTAGCTCATCGGAACTGGCCCTTCGCTGTAGTCAAACAGAACTTACTCTCTAAGACAAAGGTCAAGTATGACCCGCAAATGCATCTTGCTTGTTGTCTTCACGGTGTTTTAAATTTGAATACATCACTAATATTTTTTAAATACCCAGTTTCTCTTGGAAAAGAAATATATCAGGAATATCAGGCAACCCTGAGCCAAATTCCCCAGCATTAAGGCTGTGGGCTCCAATTCTCCAGGTCCCCAACCCTCAATATTGTCTTCCCGGTACTAAGGACGAGAGTCAATGGTCATTTATAGCCACGTGCTCAGTCCCCTTCACTCATTTCATTACCTGTGAGACAACTGAGTTTGTGACCCCTTCCCATACCTAATTTCTGCCCCTGGGGAAGCCACCATCAAATCCCTATCAAAATCTCTCCCACCTGGGTTATCACGAACATTGGAGGATACATGGATGGTAGGCATCGTGGAGTGGGTAGCCCCCCTAATACCGTAGGCTGAATTCTGTTCACATGTGCCTAGGAGCATTTCTTTGGAGAGAGCATTCGTAACTTTCATCAGCTTCTCAAATAGGTCCATGAACCTAAAAGCATAAGAACACACAGACCTTGAGCCTGGTATCCCTGAAGACTGACAGTGATGAATGACAAAGACCGCATGGAAAGCAGCAGGGCTGGGGGGCAGGGGGAGCACAGCAAGGTGGCCAGACAATGACAGCACTTCTGTGTTTGTCACTTGACACCCCAACTTGTCTGTCCATCCTGGTCTCCCCACACCCACTACCCACAACCTCAGGCCCTGTGCCAGGAACTCAGGTGACACTGATGCCCCCTCTTTGGCCCCGCCCAGGCTCTGAGGATTACCGCAGCAGGTTCAGCAGTGAGTGCTTCATGGACCTCATGTGCCCTGAGAAGTGCCGCTGCGAGGGCACCATTGTGGACTGCTCCAACCAGAAGCTGGCCCGCATCCCAAGCCACCTCCCCGAATATGTCACCGACCTGTAAGTCCTATCTGGGCATGAACTCTCTCCTCCTTACCCCCACACACCCTGTCACCTCGAACCAGCCCAGGCAGAGTCTCCTGGAGGTGGCCTCCTCCTGGCTCAGTCATATGGACACTCCTTGGCCATCCTCTACGTGATGGACTGAGGGCAGACATGCAGGCATCCCCCGGGGACAGCTTGCTCTCAAATAAAGACAGGTCATTCATTCATTCTACAAGTACTTTCTGAATATGCACCGTGAGTTAGGCACTGGGCTAGGCCCATCAGTTTCTGCAATGAACAAAATACAGCCCCTGCCAGCCCTTATGGCGCTTACAGTATAACCAGAAAGATGGATATTAAGTAAGTCATTGTAATACAGCAAAAAAACAACTAGAATGATTAAACATATCTGAGCCTCCAATTAGCCATGCTAATAAAGGGATGTGTTTGTTTATCCAAGAGGAAGAGCTGAGAAGTTATGGAGTGGCAGGTGGGGGAGGACAGCATGTGGGGGCTGGCAGAACTGGGGCGGACCCTTGTCTCCTCCAGTCTTTCAGAGGTTGGGCAGGTGGCTTCTCAGATCTGAGACTCAGTTTCTTAGCTGTAAAATGGAGGCAATAATGCCTACCTACTAAGGTGATTGGGAAGACCAAGAAAGAGAATGCAAGCTCAGATTCATCTTGAATCCTGGCACGGAGTAAGCCCTGAAAAAATGGTGATTAGAGAATAATCTCATGATTATTCTTGTTCTCTTTGACTTCACAAATCACCGTAGGCTGCAGCAAGGCACAGCGTTTCTTGCCCTTCTGCTCTCCCTGAGCACATACGTATGGTGGGTGTTAGTCCATGAGCTGACCCTGGGAGAGGAAAGTGGTCAGGAAGGAGCTGAGAGGCTTGGAGGATTGGGAGACCCTGGGGAAACCTACCTGGGGCATTTAAGTTGCCCCCACAAAATGAAGACAGATCATTGCCAATTGATCAGGTGCTAGAAAAATGCATGCCCATGCAGAGAATTCAAAAAGCACACCACACCCTACCAAAGGGGCTTCCTCCAGGAGGAGAAGGCAGCTTTTTTCTTTTTCCTAACCTTCACATATGTCTCCTCTCCTTGCTGGGCCCCTCATGCTGATGGGAAAGATGCTGTAGTCGTCCATGGCTCTGTGGTCCTTCACTGATTGTGAGGTTCAGGAGCCCACTCAGCTGAAGCCAGGAGGGGAGCCGAGGAAAGGGTGGCTAAGCAGGTGCCTCAGCCACAGCCACCCCACCAATCCATCTTCTTGCTTCCCAAACAGGCGACTGAATGACAACGAGATATCTGTCCTAGAAGCCACTGGTATCTTCAAGAAGTTGCCCAACCTGCGGAAGATGTAAGTCAGGAACTTGGCAGCAGTCTCCATTCCCTGGCCAGGGTCTGTGTGTTCCAGACGAGAGCAGAATGCCAGGGTACCAACCTATCCCTGTCCCTCTGCTCCAGCCCCTCTAGCCTCCTCCTGACCCCTGCTATGTCCTGAACTGGGAAGAGGACATGGAGACACAGACCAAGATGGAACTTCACTGTATAGTGCCGAGCATGCATTCCACACCCTCTCGGACCCCCACCCCATGTCCCCCCTGCTCATACCTCCCCCAACCCTCATCCAGCGTCTACCCCAATGAGTGGTAGGAGGGACCCAGGTAAGGACCAGCAATGGGGCATGGGCAATTTTTATGAGGTAACAGTTTAAAGGTCTGTTTTTAGATGGAACCAAAAGGCCTCTGCATCCGTGAGGCACATCAGAGTGAAAATACCACCTGCTTCTCACAGTGGGTTTCTAGGAGTCCCTGGATGGACCCGACCAGAGCCTGGACTTAGGCAAAGGGCCCACGCACTCATGTTGGCTTCTCCACTACCTGGGCTGCCTGTCGTCATACCCTCTCCCTGCCTAGGAATTGGAGCCAAGTCATAAGGATAACAGGAACAATGTCAGTGCACTATTAAAGGACTTGCCCTGGGCCATGCTCCCTGCCTTACACACATGGTCTTATTTAGTCCTCACCCTTCCGGGGCTGGCTTCACATTCCCCTTTGTGCAGGGGAGGAAGCCGGGACTCAGAGAGGTTCCGTGATGTCTCCAAGACCACACCTAATAAATGTCAGAGCTGGCCTTCAGACTCAGATCTGTCTGCAGTCACAGTAGTGGGAGGTGGGGCTTGCTTCATCCTCTTCCCTTCCTGGGCACGCAGCAGAGATACCAGCACAGAGGGAAGTTCTTTACCATCTGACTCCCAGGAACTCTTCTTTTTGACCCTTCTCCCTTCCCGCACCACATATTCCATGTCTCCTGGCCCCAGAGTCTGGATCTGCCTCTAGAACAAAGGAGATACAGTCGAACCTTATTATTCGTGGAATCTGTATTTGCGAATTCATCCACTCACTAAAATGTGTGTAATGCCAAAGTCAAGACTCTTCATGCTTTTGCAGTCATTCTCAGGGATGCACAGAACAGCAAAAAAAACTGAGTCATCCTGCATGAGTGCTCACAGCTGAGTGAACAAGGCAACGTTTTGCCTCCTTGTTTCAGCTCTCAGGTTGTAAACAAGTGTCCTTTTTGCAGCTTATTTAGTGCCATGCATTTTGCATTTTTGTGTTTTTCGTTCTGATTGTGCCCCTGAGCATAGGGTTGAAGTTCTGTCTAGTGATCCTAAGCACGAGAAGACTGTGGTGTGCCTTGCAGAGGAAATACATGTGTTAAAGAAGCTTCATTCAGGCAGGAGTTAGAGTGAGTTCAATGTTAATGAATCAAAAATACATGTTAAATAAGGTGTCTTTAAACAGAAACACACTTAAAACAAGATTATATATTAATCAGTGGGTGAAAATGTGACCAGAGTCTCACGGGAGCCTAACTCTGTATTTCGTCTAGGAGCAATGGTTCAGTATTCACTCATTCAGTGTTCCCAGCGACTTTTTGGAACATAACTACCATGAATAATAAGAATTGACTGTAACTCCTTATTTTTGTCTTGTTCCGTGCTCCCACCCATCCATACCCTGCAGGACAGAGACCTTCTTTGCCCTGTGCAGCATATGGATCTCGCTGGAGCTGCTCAGGCCTCCTCTCTTCTTCCTTGCCTGCAGCCACCACACCCACAGCCCCAGTGACTGTTCTGTAACTAGGAGCAGTGGAGGGCACTGTGAAGGACCAGCTGAGAGGGGAGCACATGCGGTCCTGGCAGGGATTGTGGTTGTCACTGCGGTCCAGCACCACACTAGCGGCAGGGACCCAGCACAAACATCTCCCATCACCTGCCAGGAGATGCTCTTTTTAAATTCAAACCAGAGAAATGAGCACTTTGTTTTTAACCTCAAAACAGAAACTTAAATGCCTGTGGACATGAGGCAGGTATTAAAATGAGTCAAGCTGGCCAAGTACATATTTGTCTAGTAAAGAGGATCAGGTAGTCTTTGCTTCTGCAAAGAAATACATGCTCTCCCATGTTAGGTGAAACTCAAGCACGTTGAGTTTATCTTTCATCTTTCCACTTTTGATAGGGACATGAGTCCAGAGAATGCTTTCTGTACCCCCAAGAAAAACAACAGCACAAACACAGTAAGTGGCAAGCAACTCCCAGCCTTATCAACCAAGCAACAAAAGGGAGTCGTGGGACTGTAGCAAAGTGTAGGCCCAGATCTCATCAAAAGGGCCAGATGTCACTCAGCTCGTCCCAACATTTGCCATGCAGGAATAAAAGTCAGTGCTGCCAAACATCTCCACTTCTCAAGAGCAACCAGAAATCCAGGTATGGGGGCAGAACTGGCAGATAGACCTGCATTCCTTCGGAGTTCAGCTCTTCCCCTCCCCATCTATGTGACTCTACTAACGTCCTTAGCCTTTCTGAGCCTTAGTTTCATCATTTGTGTACTAGAAATAAATCTACCTTCCTTCCAGAAGTCACTATGAGGAAATAAACATGAAAGACACAGCCTCTGGCTGTGCTACCAGGGAGAGAGGGTGCAGGAAGACAGGAGAGGGCATCAGGGTTGAGTGACTCAGAGTCACTGGTTACATGTTTAAAACAGGGATTGTACACTCAAACACTTTCATGAGCCCAGGGAGCAGCATAAATGTGGAAAGTGGCTGGGTACGAGGCCATATAATAATAACTAGCAACTAACACTTATTAAACACTATACTCTGTGCCAGACGGTGCTGATATTAATTCATTTAACCACCGCCAAGAAAAACAAAAAAGCTTTGAGACTGCTTCATTTTACAAATGAAGAAGCTGAAACCCAGAAAGTTAAGTAACTTGTCCAAGGTCAAAAGTCAAGTGGCAAGCAGAACCAGGAGCCAGGAGTGGTGACAGGGCAGGTTAGCTGGGGAATGCACACCACAAATAAAGGCAGTAAACACATGTGTGTCTGTGTGTGTGCATAAATCCATATATATAGTACTAGCCAACCAACCAAATGACCCAGTGGGGCAAATCTAGTCCCAAACGCCACCAGCTGCAGCCAGTGGTTTAAAATAACTTGATGGCAACTCTTTTTATCAAGTAAGGGGTCTTTGTGTTCTGGTCCCCATCATCACCCCTACACCCCCATAGAGGAGGTGGTGGGTCCGTCTGGAGGTCTTCCTAGCAGAGTGGGTAAAGCCAGCTGAGCCTGGGCTTGCTAAGCCTGTTCAAGAACTGCAGGACCAGGGCCCTAAGTTTGCCCTTACCTTTCAATTGGAATAATGCAGTTGAGCCTGTCCTCCTTGAGATTTCCATGAGTGTCCCATGTGCTCAGGGATGCAGACAAAAGCGCACACTGGATTATCAGTACTTTGGCAACTCCACGCAGCGTTTCAAGTGCCATCACACCCAGAGCACAGTCAAGACCTCTTGCAGGCAGACTTCCAGGTCAGCTCTTATGCAGAAGCAGAGTCTCAACCAGAGGCTGAAAACTAGTGGTCCTCTAGCCAAAAGCAGGTGCACACAGTTGGATTTGTTGTTGGTGGTGATGTTTTTAATAAGGTTAGTTACCTGCTTTTGAAAATTAGGAGTTTTCGCAGGAAAAAAAACATCTAGATTTCTGGTGTCTTTCGGAACATCAGACAATCTGGTAGAACTGGCCCCACATTCCCAGATGGTACTAGTCGAGCTGAGCTAAGAAGCAGCTGCCCCTTAGATGGAGCATGCCCTTCCTAGCAACTTCGTCCCCACTGGGCCTGCTTCTAGTCACTATTCAGTCACCTGCCTGGATCCCATGGACACTTGAGCTTGCAACTCCAGCTTGAAATAGAATTTCCACCTCAGGGGAAGGGAGAGCCCCCTAAGGAGGTGGACAGGATCTCCCCGTCCTGACAGTGTGCCAGACATACTCTTGGTCATGACCCAGTGTCCTTGGTTTCCAGGAAGATCCACTTAGCTCTCTCCCGCTGCATTTCCATCTGGGACTGGACTTTAAACAGGATTACAGCTCCTTCCCTGTTGCCAGAGTTTATGGGCTATCCTACAACCCTAAAAAGACATGGGCCTAGGAGTGACTAGGGCTTTCCTTATTTGACTCAGCCTTTCCAGAGGTGGCCAGATGAACCGCCAGCCTCTAACGGCCTTCACGTTTCTTAGGAAGAATGAGAACAGAGTCTGAAAGGTGCACCCAGTAGCTTGCAGAGGCAGTGGGGCTGACACCCCTCTGAACTGAGCTTGTACCTGGGGTGGGAGCTTCCAAGGCTGTGTCCTCTCAGATGCAAGACCCACCCCTCCACCCCCGGCATCCTCATCTGAGTCAAAACTATGAGGAAGCAGTTTTCCTTCAGGTAGGTCTGCAGAGACAAAGATGGAGAGTGGCCCCCTGGGTGGCCCTGTTTTTGCGTTTTGGGGATTCCTGGGATCCAGGGCATCTTCAGAAAGATACTGCTCTGAGAAGCTGGTAGAGCTCTTATAGAGCCCCCATGCACCCATTTTGTTTCTGGGGTGCTCTCGGTCCTCCAGCCGCTGCCACCTGTAGTGAGCAGTGATTTGATGGATGGATAGAAAATAGCAGCCAGCTCTTCTGGAAAATTCTATCCCCCTTTTTTATTCTCCTGTTTTCCGTTCTTCCAGCCTGAGGAAATCCAATTCACAAACCTTACAGTAATGTGATGTTAATTTTGCTGGTTTAAAGAAACAGATGTCAGGAAATGGGAACCCTCCCACTCCATAGCTGCCTTAACTCATCTTCATTGCCCGTCCCTTGTACTTTAATCCCCCAAGAAACCCAACTCTCTGGAGCAAAATCCTTCTCCTCCAGCATTCGGGTGAGTTATAGCTACTGGGAGAGCCTTTGTCTCTCCTCCAATGTCTAATTTGGGGGTAATTTGCAGTATCCCCAGTGCATTACCTTCGTTCCTGGGTTATCCCAAACCAGGGCTACCAGCCAAATTTAAGGAGAGCCAGGCAGGGAGCAGAAATCCAGTTCAAGTCTCCTGACTCTCTCAGACCTTGCGAAAGGGAATCTAGGAGCATTTGCTCCTATTTTCTTGGCAGGACAGTAAGGGAAAAAGAGAATGGGGTCATGAGGAGGAGCAGAGGGGGAGCGAGAGAGGAAACTGAGGCACCATCTGTTTCCGCCACACCTGCCCACAGGGGTGAGCATTTCCGTGCCTTGGGGGCCCAGTCCCTCCTTGGGAAAAGCAAAAACAGCCTGCATTGAGCCCTGGGTGCACCAGTTCTGTCACTAAGGGAGGCTTCTCCCCTGGGGTTGCTGTGAGTAAGCCCAGAGCCTAGCAGGGAGGTGAGCTTGAGAGGAACAAAATTACCAGGGACTTGGTGTGGTCCTATGTCCCCTTCTCATGCTCCGTGACCTGAAGCAGTGCCCTACCCCTCTGGGCCTCACTGTACTCAGTGAGTTAGCAGGCTCCATCTCCACCCATGGATATTCCTGTTTGCAGAAGACAGTTCCTTATGCAAGGCAGTTGATGGGCTGTTTGCTCGGGAGGCCTTCCCTTCCCTCAGCTTGCGTAGACACCCTCACCTTTGGTTCCATGCCTCCGTCCAGGGATGCCTTTCAGGCTGGGATATTTGGGTGGTCCATGGAGGACCACTGGAAGGCAGGGAGAACCCGGGAACTTACAGTGCTAATGGCTGTGCAGGATCTGCTTGCAGTGTGGATCTTTGTGAGGCCTGCAGCATTGGTCATGAGAGGCCTGCTCTCAGAGCTCAGGGGCAGAACCAGAAATGGCAGCACCGAGGGCTTGATAGGACGGAGCACACTTTCAGAAAACACAATATCCCAAACCCTGAATTTTTCCTGATATAAGGGAGTGAGTATCCACATCACCAAAGGAACATCTGCTTATGAACAAGGCAGGTCAGTGAAGCACTTTTTATGTGTCAAGAAACCTGGCTTCAAATCCCAGCTCTCACAGCTGTGTGACCGCGGGCAAGTTACTTAACCTCTCTGACCATCAGTCCTCCCATTCATAAAATGGGACAATGATAGTATCTGTCCGATGGGTGTTGCTTTGAGGGTTTGATGTGATTATGTTGGCCAAATCCCTGACGTGTTGCCTAGTACATAATAAGTCCTCAGCAATTAGTGACTAGAAATCATCTATTTACATCAGGGATCTGGTGAAAGAGCCAGAAGCTCCACAAATGCGCTGCTTCCACGGGGTGGGGGGGCATATTTTATATTTTTCTCCTACCTTTCTCTTGGGAATCACTCCTTAGTGATTCTCAAGACTCTGGTGAAGAGACAAAATAAGTTTGAGAATCACTGTTTTAAATCTACCAGTCCCCCAGGACTTTGAAAAGATGATTACACTGAAAAAACTTCAAATCCCACGCAGTCTATTTCACACAGGTAGCCCCACCTGTGTGTGCTGAGGTCTCCACTTCCATGCACAGGTGCTGTTGACCAAACCCGTCCTCAGCTGCAGGGAGTCCTGAGAGTCCCCAGCTGGCTACAGGGGTGGTGACTCCCTCCCTGCATCTTGACCCTCTGCCCCCCTTGACTCTCCCCGATTCTGTCCCCTCTGTCTAGAAACCTGAGCAACAATAAGATCAAGGAGATGCGCGAGGGTGCCTTTGACGGTGCGGCCGGCGTGCAGGAGCTGATGCTGACAGGGAACCAGCTGGAGACCGTGCATGGGCGCATGTTCCGCGGCCTCAGCGGCCTCAAGACCCTGTAAGTGTCCAGGGCCTGTGCCAAGGCCCAGAGGAAGATGAGAATGCAGGGAAATTAGAGACAACTGTGAAAGCTGGCAGGACCCAGGTGCTGCCTTGGCCCCCTGGAGCCAAAATCATCAGACATTTTCCAGCCTTTGATGGGAAAGAACTTAGAATGCTGAACAATGCCCAACATACACACCCAACACACTCAAGGTCACTCCCTCTCATGCATACATATATATATCATACCAGAAGCATGCTGATAGAGGCACATGCTTACACAGTTACCCACAAACATAGATGTATATGCAGACATGGGCAATGTGCACATAAACACACAAACGGCATAGACATACAAGCAAACACACTTACACACAAGCTGATGTCCACAGCCACTTCTCGATTCTCCCTTCTCCTCCTAGAAATATACTTGCACACACTAACAATCATATAGTATGCATGCGTTTGCATATATATGTATGGCGCATGCTTCCACAATAAATAAAGCATGCACACACAAGAATGTACACACACATTCACATGCAGCCCCCATGGAGATCCATGGCTTCGGAGCACTGGGCTTCGGAGTTGGCAAAACCATCCCAGCCATACACACACACACCACGGTGGATAAAGCCTGTGTTCCCTCATTCCCACCCTTCTCCCTGCAGGATGCTGAGGAGTAACTTGATAAGCTGTGTGAGCAATGACACCTTTGCTGGCCTGAGTTCGGTGAGGCTGCTGTCCCTCTATGACAACCGGATCACCACCATCACCCCTGGGGCCTTCACCACACTTGTCTCCCTGTCCACCATGTAAGTTCTCCTGGATCCACTGCCTGCTCACTCTGGGCTCTCCCCTCCCAGCTCCCTGCTATCTTTGGCAAAGATTATCTATTCATCTGTCCACTTAAACATTTGTCAGGCTCCCTGTGTATACCAGACACTATCTAGTTGCTGAAGATACATAGACCTTGCCACTGCTTTCTGGAGTTCACAGCATAGTGAATTACCACAAAAAGTGATATGAAAACTCAACAAAAGCTTTGTTGAGAAACACTAGAGCTAGGTCCTGGAAAGTGAGTAGAAGTTAGCTTGTTGAAGAGAGTGGAAAGTACATTTCCATTAGAGGGAAGAGCATGTGCAAAGGCCCTGTGGTTGGTTGGAGCAGAGCAAATATGTGGGACTGAGCAAAGCCCAGTGTGGTCATAGCACTGAGTGAGAGAGCTCAGGGTATAAGGCGAGGCTGGAGAGGAGGCTGGGGCCAGGCTGCAGGACTGCCATGGGCCATCTTGGTCTTCATCAGAGCACGTCAGGAACACTGAGACTTTTAAGTAGACCCAGACATGATCAGACAGGGATTTCAAAAAGATGTCATTGGCTGCTTCAATGGGTATCAGAACCCGAGTTAGAACCCAGCTTTTTGGACACCTAAATGAGTGCTTGTATCCAGGAAGGTCACTGTGTAGGTAAGGGAGGCCATGTGGAATAATTGTGAAGACTCTAAAATCAAATGTCCTGGGTTCAAATCCTGACTTTACCTCTTGTTAGCTGTTTGACCTTGGACAAGTCACCTCATCTCTTTGTGCTTCCATTTTCCCTTCTGCATAATCCACCTCCTAGGATGCTGATGAGGATTGAACCTGTTGATACAGGGCCTGAGGTATAGCAAGCACTTGGCATGTGAGTTTTACTGCTACTCATAGCACATCCATGTGGCTCTGCTGTGCTCAGTTGCTACTTTATTGTCCTGTCTCCTCCCTTCCCCAAAGAGCCTTAGGAAGACAGAGGAAAAAGGCAATTGTTGCACCCCTCTTGTAGCTGCTCATTGTCGACCTCCCATGTGCCCATCCTAAATGACTGCTCCTGTTCTAAATGAGAATAAACGCCAACATGACCTGAAGGCCCCACGTCATCTAGTCCTCATGACTCCGCAGTCCCCAGCCTCCCTCCAGTCTAGCTCCACCAGCCTCCGCACTTTTCTTCCACACTCCCGGCCATTCCCACCTTGGGGCTTAGCACTGGCTGTTCCCACTACCTGGAACGCTCTTCCTCCTGGCCTCGCTCCTCTTCATTCTGTGCTCATGTCACCTGCCTCACCCCCATTCTACTCCTCTGCCACCACCCCGAGTCCCTGCATCCCTGCTCTCCTAATTTGTACATAACACTATCCATTTCCTAATATAGTACTGTAGTACTTATTTATTGTTAATTGTATATTGCCTGCCTCCCATCATATGAGTTCTGGAAGGACAAGGATATACAGCTGTTTTGTTCACTGCTGTATCTTCCATGCTGTGCCTGGAGCATAAGTAAATGCCCAGTATATACTGTGGAATAAATGAATGAATTGAGTGAATGAATAACATCAACAGGAGGCGGGGGCAATAGATCATGAACTAACATCAGCAGATTGGTTTATTTTAGCCCATTTTTAGCCCCTTCTGGGTGCCTCTACACTGGGAATCCAAAGATATATAAGATGCCAAGAGGGACAGCAGCACAATGCATTAAGGGAACCAGCTCTGACACGTGAAGTCACCTGCCCATCTTCACACAGCTACCAAGTGTCAGAGCCAAGACTCGTACCCCTGAATAGCTGACACCCTGGCTGTTAATTGCCAGGTCATACGGCAGCCACTCAAGGACTGCCTGGCCCTCTTGTACGACCTCCTTAAGCTTTACTTTCCTCATTTGTGAGATGAGAACAATCTTCCCTTCTTCAAAAGGTTGTTGTAAGATAATGGATTTATAAAGTGTTCCACGTGGCCCCAGTCCTGTAGTAAACACTCAGAAAGTGATAGCTGCTATCGTCCCCTCATCCCTCCATCAGTCCAGTCCTGTCACTTCACAGATATGTGTAAAGTGCCTGTAATGATGTCATGCCAGTTTCTGGATGCACAAAGGCAAACAGCCCCAGCCCTGCCCTCATGGAACTTAGCGTCCAAGGTGCCAGGCACGTATCGAGCAGGCACAGAAAGTGGCTCATGACACGCACTGATGGCTGCCACGGAGGAAATGAAGGGAAGGAGAGAAGACAGGACAGGGCTGAACTGTCCCACTTTGGATGAGGGACTCAGGAAAAGCTTCTTTGATGAGGTGTCACTGAAGCTGAGGACTAAAGGTTGAGGAGGAGCTAGCCAGGCAAACTGTAGAGAGGCGTATTCCTGGCAGGAAGAACAGCACCTGTGAAGGCTCTAAGTGTAAGAAAATCTCCACTGAGGAAGCAGAGGCCCCTCACGCTGCCAGAGCTCAGCGGACAAGGGGGGCTGTGGCAAGAGACCATGGTCATGTCAGCAGTGGAGGTCTGGAATGAGACACTTGCGAAGATTGCACCTGGATTTTAGAAGAGAGTCTGTGTTTCCTTCTCCAGACCTCCTCCTCCCCCACCGGGAGAGCCGGGCCCCAGGGTTGCAGAAGCAGATCCCAGGGCCAGTTCCCACAGTAGAAGGGTAGAGGCTAACCACTCAGAGAGGGCCCTTCTCTCCTTCCAGAAACCTTCTATCCAACCCTTTCAACTGCAACTGTCACCTGGCCTGGCTTGGCAAGTGGTTGAGGAAGAGGAGGATTGTCAGTGGGAACCCTAGGTGCCAGAAGCCATTTTTCCTCAAGGAGATTCCCATCCAGGATGTGGCCATCCAGGACTTCACCTGCGAAGGTGAGAAGGCTGGGGGGAGGGGGTGGCAGTCTCTGGGGAAGCAAAGGTGATGCAGGAGAAGAGAAGTCCAGCTGAGAGCTACAGCTCAGGAATCCCTGACGTCCGATTCCACTCTGGCCTTTGGGCACCCGGCTGCAGCTGTAAAGGGCTCTGATCTGCTGCTAGCCCATGTGGCTCCTTAGTGCAAATTAAGAAAAGGTACCCCTTTCTGAAGTCATTTTACTTTCATTGATCAGAAATCTGTCATAATATACTGACTTCATTAAAACAAGACACTGCCATCTGTGAGAACACAGTTGTACCAAATATACTAATCTACCAAATCCACAGTGAAATTGATGCCCCTAAGATGATTTGGCACCCTTCTGCAGTACACAACCTATACAACTGTACATGAGAGCTCTGGTCAGTCTTCCTGTTTGCATGATGATGAGGATCCGAGTATGTGCTCATGAGAAACAGTTCAAGAAAAGTTCTGTCACTGGCTTTGGGTCTCAGGATCCCAAAGAGCATATTTGTTTGCATAAATTTCAAGCCAGCACAGTTCTTTACTTGATCAATTTTGGGATATCTAGGAACAGATTAACTAGTTTGCAGATAACTGAGGTGAGGGTATAATGGGGACTGGTGGCACACTCCCTACCCAAGGGACTGTGTAGTGGTGGGAGGGGAGAAAGAGAAAGGGAAAAGACAGGGCTCTACCCCAACCCCTGACTAGTCCTTCAGGCAGTTTGGCCTATTCCTGCTCAGGTTAACAGTGACCTCTCTCCTGTTACTCTGGTTAATCAAGTATTGGTTAGCCTCTTTGATAGTCTTCATTTTATGTCAAATGCAGTAGAAAGCAGGCAACTCCTCCCACAATTCAGGGCATGTATCCTTCCCCCTCCAATCATGGATGAGACCAGCAGGTACCTTATTCCTGGATCTGACTCAAATTGGGGGCAGGGGGAGCCTGCCTTTGTAGAGAACACCGGACCTTGCTCAACTGCTCCCCCTAGCGGGCTTTGTCTCCCACCACACTCACCCTCTCCGGCTCCCCACAGGCAACGACGAGAGCAGCTGCCAGCTGAGCCCACGCTGCCCAGAGCAGTGCACCTGCGTGGACACGGTGGTGCGATGCAGCAACAGGGGGCTACGCGCCCTCCCCAAAGGCATGCCCAAGGACGTGACCGAGCTGTAAGTACCCTCACCCCACTCTGAGCTCCCTGTAATCTCACCATGATCAGCATCCTTCACACTTCACCCCCAGTATTCCAAGCAAGACTGCCTGGGGGTGCCCTGTGTGGACAGATCCCAGCAAAATGGCAGTAGAGCCTTCACCAAGCTGACAGACATGGGCTTTAACAAGGGAGCAGGAAGCACAGCTCCCCCTGGCACGGAAGGAGTGTCTGACCCTGCTCTGCCTAAAGATACTCCAGAAACAAGTGGAAGGATGCTAAGGCCCAGGGCTCCCATGCACAGTTGTATAGGCGATGTATTGCCTCATTTTTCTATATCATCTCCAAATCCCTTGCTCTGCATTCTACTCTCCTAGTTCCTTGGCACTCTCTCCATCTGATTCCAGCAACAGTGCAGGAGAATTGCAAAAACTTTGTCCAGTGGGCACTATGGCTTACAAAACATTTTTATGAATATGATCCTATTCCACCTTAACCCTATGAAGCATGTGGCCCCATTTCGCAGATGAGGTCTTAGTTCCGAGTCCTGTTTATTCTCAGAACAGAAGTTTTCTTATTCCATAGCCCGAGCTCCTGCCACTGATTCCTCAGATTTTGTGCCTGTACCAGAAGTTCCCAGTTAAATGAAAAAGGTGCTGTTCTCTTCCTGAAAAGTTTTTTTTTTTTTTAATTTTATTTTGTCGATATACATTGTTTTTTTTTTTTTTTAGCTCCTGAAATTTTTTTACTTTACGTTTTTTTTTTTTTTAATTTTATTTTGTCGATATACATTGTAGCTGATTATTGCTCCCCATCACCAAAACCTCCCTCCCTTCTCCCTCCCCCCCTCCCCCCCAACAATGTCCTTTCTGTTTGCTTGTCGTATCAACTTCAAATAATTGTGGTTGTTATATCTTCTTCCCCCCCCCCCCGGTTTGTGTGTGTGTGTGTGTGTGTGTGTGTGTGTGTGTGTGTGTGTGTGAATTTATATATTAATTTTTAGCTCCCTCCAATAAGTGAGAACATGTGGTATTTCTCTTTCTGTGCCTGACTTGTTTCACTTAATATAATTTTCTCAAGGTCCATCCATGTTGTTGCAAATTGCAGTATTTCATTCGTTTTTATAGCTGAGTAGTATTCCATTGTGTAGATGTACCACATTTTCCGTATCCACTCATCTGATGATGGGCATTTGGGCTGGTTCCAACTCTTGGCTATTGTAAAGAGTGCTGCGATGAACATTGGGGAACAGGTATACCTTCGACTTGATGATTTCCATTCCTCTGGGTATATTCCCAACAGTGGGATGGCTGGGTTGTATGGTAGATCTATTTGCAATTGTTTAAGGAACCTCCATACCCTTTTCCATAGAGGCTGCACCATTTTGCAGTCCCACCAACAATGTATGAAAGTTCCTTTTTCTCCGCAGCCTCGCCAGCATTTATCGTTCATAGTCTTTTGGATTTTAGCCATCCTAACTGGGGTTAGATGGTATCTCAATGTGGTTTTGATTTGCATTTCCCGGATGCTGAGTGATGTTGAGCATTTTTTCATATGTCTGTTGGCCATTTGTATATCTTCCTTAGAGAAATGCCTACTTAGCTCTTTTGCCCATTTTTTAATTGGGTTGCTTGTTTTCTTCTTGTAAAGTTGTTTGAGTTCCTTATATATTCTGGATATTAATCCTTTGTCAGATGTATATTTTGCAAATATTTTCTCCCACTCTGTTGGTTGTCTTTTAACTCTTTTAATTGTTTCTTTTGCTGTGCAGAAGCTTTTTAGTTTGATATAATCCCATTTGTTTATTTTTCCTTTGGTTGCCCGTGCTTTTGGTGTCGTATTCATGAAGTCTGTGCCCAGTCCTATTTCCTGAAGTGTTTCTCCTATGTTTTCTTTAAGAAGTTTTATTGTCTCAGGGTGTATATTTAAATCCTTAATCCATTTTGAGTTGATTTTAGTATACGGTGAGAGGTATGGATCTAGTTTCATTCTCCTGCATATCGATATCCAGTTATCCCAGCACCACTTGCTGAAGAGGCAGTCCCTTCCCCAGTGAATAGGCTTGGTGCCTTTGTCAAAGATCAGATGGCAGTAAGTGTGTGGGTTGATTTCTGGATTCTCTATTCTATTCCATTGGTCAGTGTGTCTGTTTTTATGCCAGTACCATACTGTTTTGGTTATTATAGCTTTGTAGTATAGCTTAAAGTCAGGTAGTGTTATGCCTCCAGCTTTATTTTTTTTGCTGAGCATTGCTTTGGCTATTCGTGGTCTTTTATTGTTCCATATAAATGTCTGAATAGTTTTTTCCATTTCTGAGAAAAATGTCTTTGGAATTTTGATGGGGATTGCGTTGAATTTGTATATCACTTTGGGTAGTATGGACATTTTCACTATGTTGATTCTTCCAATCCAAGAGCATGGAATATCTTTCCATCTTCTTGTATCCTCTCTAATTTCTCTCAGCAGTGGTTTGTAGTTCTCATTATAGAGATTTTTCACATCCTTGGTTAACTCAATTCCTAAGTATTTTATTTTTTTGGTGGCTATTGTAAATGGGCAGGCTTTCTTGATTTCTCCTTCTGCATGTTCACTATTGGAGAAAAGAAATGCTACTGATTTTTGTGTGTTGATTTTGTATCCTGCTACTGTGCTGAAATCATTTATCAATTCCAGCAGTTTTTTTGTAGAGGTTTTAGGCTGTTCGATATATAGGATCATGTCATCTGCAAACAGGGACAGTTTGACTTCATCTTTTCCAATCTGGATGCCCTTTATTTCCTTCTCTTCTCTGATTGCTCTGGCTAGTACTTCCAACACTATGTTGAATAGGAGTGGTGAGAGTGGGCATCTTTGTCTAGTTCCTGTTCTTAAAGGAAAAGCTTTCAGCTTTTCCCCATTCAGGATGATATTGGCAGTGGGTTTGGCATATATGGCTTTAATTATGTTGAGATACTTTCCCTCTATACCTAACTTATAGAGGGTCTTTGTCATGAATGAGTGCTGAACTTTATCAAATGCTTTTTCAGCATCTATAGAGATGATCATATGGTCCTTGTGTTTGAGTTTATTAATATGGTGTATCACATTTATTGATTTGCGTATGTTGAACCAACCTTGCATCCCTGGGATGAATCCCACTTGATCGTGATGAATAATTTTTCGTATGTGTTGCTGTATTCTGTTTGCTAGTATTTTAGTGAGGATTTTTGCATCTATATTCATCAAGGATATCGGCCTGTAGTTTTCTTTTTTGGTTATATCTTTACCTGGTTTTGGTATCAGGATGATGTTTGCTTCATAGAATGAGTTTGGGAGATTTGCGTCCGTTTCAATCTTTTGGAATAGTTTGTAAAGAATCGGTGTCAATTCCTCTTTGAATGTTTGGTAAAATTCTGCTGTGAATCCATCTGGTCCTGGGCTTTTCTTTGTTGGGAGCCTTCTGATAACAGCTTCAATCTCCTTTATTGTTATTGGTCTGTTCAAATTTTCTACGTCTTCACGGTTCAGTTTTGGGAGCTTATGTGTGTCCAGAAATTTATCCATTTCCTCCAGATTTTCAAATATGTTGGCGTATAGTTGTTTATAGTAGTCTCGAATGATTCCTTGTATTTCAGATGAATCAGTTGTAATATCGCCTTTTTCATTTCTAATTTTTGTTATTTGAGTCTTCTCTCTTCTTTTTTTTGTTAGCCATGCTAATGGTTTGTCTATTTTATTTATCTTTTCAAAAAACCAACTTTTTGATTCGTTGATCTTTTGAATTGTTTTTTGGTTTTCAATTTCATTCAGTTCTGCTCTGATCTTAATGATTTCTTTCCGTCTGCTAACTTTAGGTTTGGATTGTTCTTGTTTTTCTAGTTCTTTAAGGTGAAGTGTTAGGTTGTTCACTTGCCATCTTTCTATTCTTCTGAAGTGAGCGTTTAATGCAATAAATTTTCCCCTCAATACTGCTTTTGCAGTATCCCACAGGTTTTGGTATGATGTATCATTGTTTTCATTAGTTTCAATAAACTTTTTGATTTCCTGCTTGATTTCTTCTTGGACCCATATGTCATTAAGTAGAATGCTGTTTAATTTCCATGTGTTTGTATAGTTTCCAGAGTTTTGTTTGTTATTAATTTCTAGTTTTAATCCATTGTGGTCTGAGAAGATACATGGGATAATTCCAATTTTTTTGAATTTATTGAGACTTGATTTGTGACCTAATATGTGATCTATCCTGGAGAATGATCCATGTGCTGATGAGAAGAATGAATATTCTGAGGTTGTTGGGTGGAATGTTCTGTAGATATCTGCCAATTCCAATTGGTCTAGAGTCTTGTTTAGATCTTGTGTTTCTCTACTGATTCTTTCCCTAGATGATCTGTCTAATATTGACAGTGGAGTGTTCAGGTCCCCTGCTATTATGGTATTAGTGTCTATTTCCTTCTTTAGGTCTAATAGAGTTCGTTTTATAAATCTGGCTGCTCCAACATTGGGTGCGTACATATTTATGATTGTTATGTCTTCTTGATGGATCAGTCCTTTTATCATTAAGTAGTGTCCCTCATTGTCTCTTTTTATGGTTTTTAGTTTAAAGTCTATTTTGTCAGATATAAGAATAGCTACTCCAGCTCGTTTTTCTTTTCTGTTTGCATGGTAAATCTTTTTCCATCCTTTCACTCTTAGTCTGTGTGAATCTTTATGGGTGAGGTGGGTCTCTTGTAGACAGCATATAGTTGGGTCCTGCTTTTTGATCCAGTCAGCCAGTCTGTGTCTTTTAATTGGGGAATTTAAGCCTTTAACATTAAGAGTTGTTATTGAAAGGTGTTGATTTATTCCTAGCATTTTATTGGTTGTTTGGTTGTCTTAGGTGTCTTTTGTTCCTTGCTTTCTGATTTACTGTTTGGTTTCTTTGTTTGTTGGTTCCTTAGGTTGTAGATAGTGTTTTTGTTAGCTTGTTTTCTCTTCATGAATGCCATTTTTATTATACTAGCGGGTTTAGATTTTTCTTGGGTTTTTATGGCAGTGGTAGTTATTTTTCAGGAACCAAACCCAGTACTCCCTTGAGGATTTCTTGTAAGGGTGGTCGTGTGGTAGTGAATTCCCGCAGTTTTTGTTTGTCTGAGAAATATACTATTTGCCCCTCATTTCGGAAGGATAGCCTTGCAGGGTAGAGTATTCTTGGCTGGCAATCTTTGTCTTTTAGTATTTTGAAAATATCATCCCATTCCTTTCTAGCTTTTAGGGTTTGTGATGAAAAGTCTGATGTTAACCTGATTGGGGCTCCCTTATAGGTGATTTGACGCTTCTCTCTTGCAGCTTTTAAGATTCTCTCTTTGTCTCTGAGTTTTGCCAATTTGACTATGACATGTCTTAGAGAAGGCCTTTTTGGGTTGAATACGTTTAGAGATCGTTGAGCTTCCTGGATCTGAAGATCTGTGATTTTTCCTATACCTGGGAAGTTTTCTGCCACTATTTTGTTGAATATGTTTTCAATGGAATCTCCATTTTCCTCCCCTTCTGGAATACCCATGACTCGGATATTTGAGCGCTTGAGGTTGTCTGATATCTCTCTCAGATTTTCTTCCATGTCCTTGATTCTTTTTTCTTTCTTTTTGTCTGCTTGTGTTATTTCAAACAGCCCATCTTCAAGTTCAGAGGTTCTCTCTTCAACTTCGACAAGCCTGCTGGTTAAACTCTCCGTTGTGTTTTTTATTTCGCTGAATAACTTCTTCAGTTCAGCAAGTTCTGCTACATTTTTTTTCAGGACATTGATTTCCTTGTATATTTCCTCTTTCAGATCCTGTATACTTTTCCTCATTTCATCATGATGTCTAGCTGAGTTTTCTTGTATCTCATTCAGTTTCCTTAGAATTATCACTCGAAATTCCTTGTCAGTTATTTCAAGGGCTTCTTGTTCTATAGGATCTAGAGTATGAGATTTATTAACTTTTGGTGGTGTACTTTCTTGATTTTTTGTATTTCTGGTGTCTTTTTTTTGGTGTTTATTCATTGTGGCAGGGGGTTTCACAGTCCACCGGTTTGAGACTAATGACTAACTAGGATGTTGCTGTGGTTGCCAATTTGGTATGGCTCCCGCCGTGACTGCTCAGTTGGCCTCTAGTGTCTTGTGTGTGTGGTTGCCTCAGGTCTTGGGCTTCTCCGGGGATCCACCTTTCTGGTCAGCTTGGACTCTGCTGGGCTGGTGGATCACGTACCACAGGGTGTGTGATCTCTGTTGAGCTTTCACTTCCTGTACAGGACTTCTCCCCGTTCCGTGTGCTCTGGCCCAGGCTGTTAGATCGTGCAGTGGCGACCCCACCGGGTGTGTGGTTTCTGTCGAGTCTCCGCCTCCCTGGCCGCACGTCTCCCCCCTCTGTGCACACTGTGCTGGGCTGGGATGTGTCTTTTGCACCCCTCGTCTATCAGCTGGGCCTTCAAGACCCT
Source organism: Cynocephalus volans (assembly GCF_027409185.1). Lineage (NCBI taxonomy): Eukaryota > Metazoa > Chordata > Mammalia > Dermoptera > Cynocephalidae > Cynocephalus > Cynocephalus volans. Next base: position 149,717,263 of record NC_084461.1, on the reverse strand, counting down.
GCTCAGCACCGCCTCACCCAGGAAGTCTACCAGGTTTCTGCTAGGCACAGACGACCGGTCTCTCTGGGTGCCTTTGTAGCACTGTGTAGATCTTTCTCGGGTCCTTGTTCACTTTTGTATCCCCCCGGTATAAACCGAGTCTAGTGCCCGCCTGCAGCCTGCTCTCCGGCAGGTTCAAGCGGACCTGGGAACTCTCCTACCACACTATTCCCAACCAGAAATTCGTTAGGCTTTTTTCCAAACTGGTGGTCACAGAGATGGTATCTGCCTCCCAGTAACAGGAAGTTTACCGGGGGCCGGAATCCAGGGTGTGGTGGAGTGACAGTCGGCCCGCCCGTACTTCCTTGCCCTCCCAACACTGGTCGGGACGCCCCTCGCCCCCAGCCCCACCAGAGAACCGCGGAGGGAGTGGGAGAGGAGGCCGGCCCGCAGGCTCCGGAAAGCCCAGCGCCAGGCCAAGCAAATGGGCTCAGTGATGGCCGAGCAGGGCGGAGCTGCCCGCACCTGGGAAAATGGAGGCAGCACCGGCGGTGAGTGGCCTGGTGGTGCAGGCGGGGGCCGTGTGGGCATCCACCCCCCGAACAGAGCTGTACCAGGGATCACTCACAGTGCTGTGCCAGGTCGGGTGCTCGCTCTCTGTCTCTGGTTTGTCGCCTTCCGTGTTCTCGGCGCTGCCGCCTCGGGCTGTTCAGTCGCGGCGCGGCTCGGGCGCTCCCAGGAATCTTCTTTAATGCCGGTCTGAAACCTCGAATCCTGAATAGGGCAGCTGGCCGCCTTCAGTGCGGCCCCAGCCTCCGGGATCCTGGCTGCATCCACAGCAGCCCTGGCGCCGTGTTCCCTGTTTCAAGACTCGCTTTTGCAGCTAAGAATCAGTTCTTTTCCTGCTCCACACTTCAAAGCTGTTGCCTGTAAATGAGGCAGCCTCTCCTGCCGGGGGCAAAGTGGCGGTCACCCCCCACGACCGGTCAGCAGCTGTAGTCCTCCCTTAAGAGATGGTGAGAGGAAGGTCCACAAGTTTCCCGGCTGCCTGAGGCCCGGAAAAGTTTTTAATATTGTGGAGAAAACCTTAATTTCTGCCCCCTGGAAATTTCACACAGATGGACAAGGCACAGTCCCACAGTCTGGGGGGCCTCTCTGGAATGTGCCAGGAGCAGCACAGCTGGGGCCCGATGAGCGTCGCCATCAGCCACTCCCACAACCAACACAAACCATGGTCATCCTTGCATTCATTCATTGCTTAATTCATTCACTCAGCATGTATGGATTAGGGGGCCTCATGTGTCAGGGACTCTGCTAACCCTGGAGAGATGATGGTGAGCAAAACAGGTGTGATCCCTACCCTCTTGGGGTCCATGGTTTATTGGGGAAGGTAGATATGAACGTGGTCATCTCAGGAGAACATGTGAAGTGACTACCATGAAAAGTGCTACAAAAAAGAGGTGCAGGGTTGCAAGGACATCCTAAAGTGAGAGGTTTGACTTAGATGTGAAACTCAGAGAAAGCTTTTCATAGGAGGGCTGAGGAGCATACAGGTAGGAGGGAGGGAGTTACTGCACAAGCAAAGGCCTTGCATCAGCAGTGGGCAGAGCCGGGGAGGGACTGCCAGAAGCCCAGAACACCCGAGCAGCCACACAATCACACACCGCCACTCTCCACGCACATTGCATGTTTATACTTTGACGCTCTCTCCCCCTAGACCCCAGGCACACCCCCCTCCTCTGGACCAGCTTAGCATTACTTTCAGACACAAGCAATAGAATGCAACCCAGACTCCTACAGGGCATGTTTCTTTGCCCTGCCCTGCCAATGCCTTCTGGGGTAGAACCTGAGCATGCCAGCTTCTTAGATTAGCAAATAGATCCTTGGATGTGTGTTGTGGCTCCTGGCATTTCCCAGTGCTCAGGGAGACTGTAGCAAGGGCTGCCAGCCCAAGGGGAAAAAGGGAGTTCTTGACAGTCACTGAAAAGTCTGTGTCAGCCCTGGGTTTGGGCTGGGGCCATGCCCTCAAAGATCTGTACGAGCAAATGCCAATTGTATAGTGAGCTTCACACACTTTCCTTGGGCCAGGCTGTGCTGTGGGATGGAGGTCGCAGAAAACGACCCAGGTACCTCTCTTTCCTGAGCTAATTGAGTGCCAACTGACACTTATCAAAGGAAGAAAATGCCATGAAAACAAGGCTGTGGGTGCTTTTCCCCAAAGCTGGTGAAACAAAGACAGAAATAACAAAGATAATTGGATGCAATTATAATGTAGACTTCAGTGTTTGGGGAGGAGACCTGATTTTCTGCTTTGGAAATCGTAGTACTTCCCTTGGCCGGGCATGGCTTTCAAAGCACAGCAAGGAAGTCAGTCCTCACTTCTGTCCCTGAGCCATCTGCCAGGCAGGTGCGGGGAGGATGCCTCCAGAGCAATGAGGAGGAAAGTGAGTGCTGGAGAAAGTGAAAGCTGGCCCAGAAACTGGCTTGGAGCCTCTGGTTCAGGGAGAGTGGCCAAGTCCAGTTCCAGAGTTCCCAATGCTGGTTTTGCAGCCCCCTCTGGCGTCATTAGTTATCTCAGGCAGCGCTGCCAGCTTACAAAACAAAATTAAGCTTAATTCACTGAGAAGAAGCGAAAACAAAACTCCCCAGCATTTCTCCAAAGGGCAAGGTGTGGGAGTCTATTGCAAGCATGCAAGGCCCCAGCAATGCCATCCAAATGGGAAGCGACTTTTCCCCCTGGTCAGCCCTCTGCAAACTCTCGCTGCCCTCTTCTCTCTGTGTCTCCTCTCGATTGTATCTGAGCTATCATTTGCTCATTTTGTCCTTGCAAGTCCTCAGTGAAGTAGGGCTATGGTTCCATGTGCCCTCTTTAAGGGATGAGGAAATTTCAGAGAACTAAAAATCACTTGCCCAAGTGTCCTCATTGGTAAGCAGCCTAGTCAGCATTAGAAAACAGATTTGTCTAGCCCCAAATCCTATGCTCTTATGCATTACACCAGACGTTCTAAAACTTTTGGGTCTCAGATCCCTGAGATCTGAGGACTCCAAGAACTTGTGTTTATGTGGGTTAAACCTATTGATATTTACCATATTAGAAACTAACACTGAGAAAAAATTTTAATATGTATTTATTATTCCATTTTAAAATAACAATTATATACCCATCACTTGTTTATATAAAAAGCATATTTTTAGGACAAACAAACCAAGAGAAATTTAATTGAGAAGAGTGGGGTTTTATATTTTTGCAAATCTCTTCAATGTCTGGCTTCTTAGAAGACAGCTGGATTTTCATATCTGCTTCAGCATTCACTCTGTTGTGATATGTTGTTTTAGGTAAAGTATAAGAAGATACACAGATATGTAGTTGGAAAAAGGAGGAGTGTTTTAATAATTATGGATATTCTCATTAATAATATACCAAATTCAACAAGTAGTAGTTTCTGAAAGGCTAGTCGTAGTGTGGAAGCTACACCCATATTATGGAACACTTTGTCCTCTGTTATGTTAAAATTCACTGGTCCATCTTGTACTTTGAATGGAACTTTTCCCCATGCATGATCTTGTAACATTACAGCTTGATCATTTGGAAAATATTGGCTTATTGAGTTATGCAGATCTTCCAAATGTTGACACATTTCCTTATGTGATGTATATAAAAAAATAATTTCCATTAGTATCACCACCAATCTCCTCAGAAAAGTCTCTGAGTAAAGGGAAGCTGCCAAGCTCAATGTGGTAATTACAAGTTTTCCAAATTTTTAATTTTCACTTGGAAGCTCAAATTTTATCATTGGCAACAAATACCATCAGTGGTTTTCCAGAAATTGTCTACTAAATACCCATGTCTGAATAACCATTTCACCAGTCATTCTTTTAAGCAAAAATAGTGTTTCATGAAAAAAATGAAAAACTGGCTAGTTTAGCTTGCAACTCAATTACACAGGTGCTTTTGCCCAAGATGACCAATGTATATCATGTGCAGCAGAAGTGCTTAAGACTGTGTGCTCAAGAGGCTAGAGTTAATACAATAATTTTTCTGCATTCTTAAGTGAAACTGGATTTTTTTTTTCATCTGCAAGTGCACAGGGGTGAAGAAGAAAGTGACTACTTAGTACCATTGCCCTGGTTCATGCTAAGGTGCTAGCAGTTTTCCCCTCTACTGATTTTGTACCATGTATACAAATGTCAACACAATGGAAAAGGGAAATAATATTTTGATCTTATTACAAAAATAGTTTTGGCCTCATAAACCCCTAAAAGGGTCTCAGGGACTAACCCCCCACCCACCCACCCACCACCCTCCCCCGGGATCCATGGATAATACTTTGAGAACCACTCCAGTCATTACACATTGGCAGCGAGGAATACAGGGAGATACCTGCTGTAAGTCCACATTAAGTTCCTGATTTAAAAGGCAAGCCTGCAAAATCTTATTGAAAGCAGGGCAGAAATAGATGTGGGACATCTCAGCCCCACAAATGCTCTCTGCAAAGGTAGGGCCTCACTGCCTTCAGAAAGTACAATTATTACAATACAAGTATCCTTTTAGATTCTGGCTTACTTCACTATCCTAGAAGAACAGCAACCTAAAATTCTGTTTGCTTCTATTTATTGGAATGTTTACAAACATCAGGTCTTCCTGGTTCTGGAAACAAACTTTGCCAGCCTACATCTTTATAAGGGCTGCAAAGGAGAATCAGAATCTCATGCTGTTGATCAATGTGCCCACATCGTCCACCCCTGGTTAATATCCAGGAGTTTTGATACTGATTGTGGTCTGAGGACCCTGATCATAGATTTGTTGTCCAACAACTGATATTCCAAGGAGAGGAGAAGAGAAGGATGACATATCTCCCCCAAAGCACAATTATTGTAAGAAGGGATTTGTATTAGGATGTGAGGTCCGAGAACATCATGGAAAACAGGCTGACAGTGTGCACCTGTGTGTGTGCACGCATGCACACACACACACACAGAGCACTAACAGTAGACATGAAAGGGACAGGGCTTGGCCAGGAGGCAGGAAGGCACAGGGCTGAGACACATTTCTTTGAGAGTGAGTGTGGCAGAAGATGATGACAAGAAAGCGTTGGGTGAAGGAGAGGGAGGGACCTGCCTGGCACTGGTTAGCTCCAAAGGGCTAGAGGGTAGGAGTCTGGGGTCCAAAGAGCAGCTCAGTGGAAGTTTCTCCCGATCTACAATTTAATTAGGGGGGGACATGCATGCAGGAGAAGGTCAGAGCAGTGCAGAAGTGACAAGCACAGAGAGGCACAGATAGCATGTGCTCTGGAGTAGGGAGGACTCCGGGAAATTCTGCTCACCCTGGCCTTTACAAAAGCAAGGAAGAGTGTCCTGTCTGCCCTGCAAACCACCCCAGCCACCATTTACAGAGTATTTGTCATGTGCTAGGCGTTGTGCTGGATTTTTTTGTAGCCGATCTCCTTTAATCCTGCTAACCACGCTTCAAGGCAAGTATCATCACTCCCATTCTGTGGATGAGTTAACTGAGGCTCAGGAAAGTTGAGTAATTTTTTACGATCACACTGTCAATAAGCAGCAGAAAACACAGACTCATGCCCACGTCTGTCTGACCCCAAGGCCCAACCACCAAATCACAACCTCCCTATGGTAGAGGCCCATGTCCCTGTGTGTTCTGCCCGTGGCCTGGCATGTTGGGGACTTATAGAAGACAGCCATCTGATTTTAAGCAGGGAGAAGGCAAACCCAGGACCCTTGCCACAATGCTATAGGTACCTGTCAGTGTTTCTGGCCAGTTCCATCCTGACAGCTCGCCCTTCTTTAGCAATGCCAGCTGCTTCCTTCTGTGTCCCTCACACTGAGCGGACTCCCCAGAGCACCTAATGGAGCAACTGCCCATCACTGATGACATCCTTACCTTCCTCTGGCCCAGAAGAGACAGAAATGTGCCTCCAGCCAGCTGGAGGGAGTTGATCACATCTTTGGAGAGCAGGCCGGCTTTGGGCACAGCAGCACTTATGAGTCCTGGCGCAGGCCCTGGCCCAGAGAAGACCTCAACAGATGGCATCAGCAGAGGACACTTCTCGGCACTATCGGGCAGTCATGACCATCTATGGGAGGGACAGTGGGAGGCCTGAGCACAGGCCGAGAACTGAGAAAGCTCCCTTTGCTCATTCAAGTGTTTACTAAGTTTCTTGTGCCAGGCACAAGGAGCTGGAATATAGCAACTAACACTACAAATAAGGTCTCTGATCTCAGAAACTTAGAATGGGGGAGAAAGACAATAAGATAACCAATCATCAGATTAGCCATTTCAGACAGGAGGGAGTAGAGTAGGATTTCCCAGGAAAATAAAGGCAAGTGAGGAGCAGAAAGTACACGTTTTGTGAAGACCCCCAAGGTGGAAAGGTCTGATATTCAAAAAATCAGAGATGGAGCAAATAGAATGGGAAAGAGGATGGTGTGTGCTGAAAGCCTGAGAAGGGATGTGTAAGTTCCTGTAGACTGTGGTGAGGGCTGACTCTTTATCCCAGGAGAAATGCAGGAGCCAAGGAAGAATTTTAAGCAGGAAAGTGGCATGATCTGATTCTCATTTTAGAAATATTACTCCAGAAGAATAGAAAATGGATTGCAAGGGGATAATTATCTTTCAATAATCATATGTATTATTGGAGTGAGATAAGTGTGTATGTATGTGTGTATATATAGATAGACAGATATTTAAAATCTCTTGAACACTGTGTGCCAGGCACTGCTCTAAAAGCTGTCTATCCACAGAGACTCTCATCTCTTAATCACATCAAAGTGGTAATTATTATAAGCCCCATTTTACAGATGAGTAAATGTGAGCTCAGAGAGATTGAGTACCTTGCCTAAGGTCACACAGCTATTAGACAGTGGACCCAGGATGTGAGCCTCAGCTGCCTGCCTCCCAAGCTGCCCCTGCATCACTCCAGACCTCTGGTGGAAATCCTGGCCCGACAGGGTTTTCCTGCAAGTGACTGCCCCACCCTCTTTCACCATTCTGTTGGCCCTGGTTCAAGTGTTCTCTATGGGGCACCTGTCAGCACCAAAAAGCTCAAAACAGGAATGGGGAACATTCATTCACAGAGATCTGTGTGGATTTTCATGTGAGGCAGATGTGTCCTGTATACTTGTGCTGGGGCTGAAACAGAGCATTTAAATGCAGGTCAACGTGAAGGTTGACCCGCCAGAAATACTCTGGCAGTTCTAAGGCTTGTGGGGCCAAAGGGCAGTCTTCTGAAGGGGTCCCTCTGGGGACCTGGGCTGCAGGCTACAAGCAACTTTGGAGTTTAGCGTTTTCATGAAGGGCTTCCTACAAAGAGAGCTTTCCCACACAACCGCATCTGCATTTCTGAAGTGGAACCTTTTGATTTCACATCTTCTGAGCTGCGATGCCAGGTCGCCGGGGACATTCTGTACTGAAAGCAGCCCCCGCTCGGCTCCGCAGTGCCAAATGCAGCTCCACCTGGGGAGTTCTGAGGTTTTTCATTATACCAATTCCTGAGCATCTTCTGTTGCCAGGCAGTATGGAGGAATGCTGTGGTGAGCAAAACAGACATGGTTCTGCCAACATTAGTCACAGAATCACACTGAAGGTGTCATCGTGGAGCTTAAATGCCGTGAGGAAAATACACACAGAGCTTTGGGGATCTGTAATATCACTAGTGGGTGTGGAAACTGATATCAGCGAAGTGACACTGGAGCTGAGATCTGAGCATCTATAGCAGTAACCAGGTAAGGAGGGAAATGAGGGACTAGCATGGGGAAAGACCTGCTACACACATCCCCACAGAGGGGTTTGGGGTATTCAAAAAAGGGTGAGGCCAGTGGAGTTGGAACCAGAGGTCAGAGAAGAGTTTGATTTAAGAGGAACTGAGAGGGGAGGCAGGGCTGTGGTGGTTAATCTCCTGCATCAGCTTGGCCAAGCTGTGGTGCCCAGTTGTTTGCTCAGACACTTAGTCTAGATGTTGTGTGGAAGACATTGTGCAGATGTAATCAGCTGACTTTTTAAGTCAAGGAGATTACCATCCCTAATATGGAGGTGGGCCTCATCTAATCAGTTGAAGGGCTTGTAAGCAAAAATCTTGAGGTTTCCCACAGAAGAAAGAATTCCGCCTGAAGACTGTAACATAAAATCCTGCTTGAGTTTCCAGCCCACCAACCTGCCCTACAGATTTCAGACTTGCCGGCTCCACAGTGCATGAACCAATTCCTGAAAATATTCTTCTCTCTCTCTCAATATATAGAGATAGAGATATGGAGATATATAGATATAGATCCTATTGGTTGTGTTTCTCTGGAGAACCCTGACTAGTACAGGACAGACCACAGAAGGTCTTGTAGGATTTGGGCAGGAGTTGGGCAACCCTTCTCTAACAAGCAGTGGAAACCACAGAAGGTTTTAAGCAGGGAGAGAAGCTACATCAGCATTACACTGATCAGAGCCAGGCAGGAACTCAGGAGAACTGGCACTGTGACCCTCAGAGGCTCCACAAGCAGCTGTGTCATGTTGCCCATCCTCCAGAGCCCTGAACCTCCCTGTGTCAGATGAGGATGCTGTCTCTAAATCCTAGTGGTCACACATGCATTTATTCAACTGTTCAACAAATAGACACATTTATAGAGCACAGCCTGTCCTAGGGATATACCTGGGTCAGGCACAGGGATTACATGAGACCACTGTAGGTTTTTGGTTTTTAGTGCAGGTCCTATAAACAGCCCTTCTCTGTATCCAATCATTCATTCAACAAATAGTTGAGCCCCTACTATGAGATGAGCACTATACTATGCTCTGGGGGTACAGCAAGAACCAAAACCAGCAAAAAATCCCTGCGCTCATCAAGCTTACATTCTCATGGGGTTGAGAGAGAAAATAAATTACACAGTAGAGTATTCCCTCTGGGGACTGTGATGGCTGAAGGTGAAAATAAGGAGGTCAAAGTGGAGAGGCGAAATAGCATAGGGTTGACTTCTCGAGCTTCAGAGGAGTTTAAATCCTGGCTGCTGGACTTACTATTTACCTCTCTGAGCCCCAGCAAAATACCCTCTCCCCTCCCGCAGCCAGCTCCAGAGGATTAAATAAGATAACACATCAGAGTCTCTCTCTGCCAAAGCATTGGGACTACACCTCAAATAATGCTGGTGAGTTTGGTTTTGGAATTGTCCTTGCCCTTGTGTTGTCTGAGAGGTTAAGTTACTTGGCTCAAGGCACACAGCAAGCCCAACCTTCAGATGTCTTGTCATGTGGCCTTCTGTAACTATACCAGCAAGGAGACTTGGGGTTTGAGTATTTTATTCTGGTTTCCTATGTAGTTGTAGCAAACAAATGGGAGAAGGAGCAGAATGAGATGACAGGATAGGGTGAGCAGTCGCTGTCGGTCTGAGGTCAGGCCCTTCGCAGTGACTCCCTCGTGGTAACTAGTCTCCCTGAAGGAGACAAGCTCCCTGGACCAGACAAGCTCTGCCTGCCCTGCGCATTCCTCCAGCACCTGCCTCCAAGCTCCCAGATGCCACACTGTCCACAAAACCCTTCCTGTGGGTGTGTAAGCCGGTGGCCCAGCATGGCTTGCTTTCCCCCACTTCAGCCTGCACAGACCCTGAGATCCCACCACCCCCAGAGAGCCTCCCCACCGCACAGAGAAAGCTGGAAGGCTCCCCCATCCCCACCCCTTCCCACAGGGAATGCGAATGCCCTGCAGCTTGTCATTCAGGGAGGACGGAAGGGGGAGCCAGCAAAGAGGCGATCAGGAAGCTCTCTGCAGCACCAGCCCCTGCACCTGTCAGCAGTCACTTGTGCTTTGAGCAGAATGACCCCCAAGGCCTCAGCGTGATCTGCCCCAGGGAGGACTCCCCTGGCCCAGGAGACTTCTTTCCTTGCCTCAACGCTGGAGCTCAGAGATCTCCACAGGCTGCATTCCTCTTTTTTTGTTATTATTAGCATATTCGTCATTACAAATCATAATTTTTCCCCACGGCCTCCACCCAACCTATCACTCCCCAACCCCCCTCCCTTCCTGCCCCCATCTCTAATATCCTTAGCTTTGTTCTCTCCTTCTGAAAGTTCAGTGTATTGTGGTCTTTTTTCTTTCTTTCTTTCTTTCTTTCTTTTCTCTCTCTCTCTCTCTCTCTCTCTCTCTTTCTATGTATCTTTCCTTCTTTCTTAGCACCCAGTTATGAGTAAGAACATGCAGTATTTCTCTTTCTGTGTCTGGCTTATTTCACTTAAGATAATTTTCTCCAGGCTCATCCATGTTGCTGCAAATGGCAGAATTTCATTCTTTTTTATAGCTGAGTAGTTATTCCATTATGTATATACACCACATTTTCTTTATCCAGTCATCTGTCAATGGACATTTAGGTTGGTTCCATATTTTAGCTATTGTAAATAGAACTGCGATGAACATGGGAGTGCACGTATCACTTCTACATGGTGATTTCCATCTCTTTGGGTATACACCCAGCAGTGGGATTGCTGGATCTTGTGGTAGTCCTAGCTGTAGTTGTCTGAGAAACCTCCATACTGTTTTCCATAATGGCTGTACTAATTTACAGTGCCACCAGCAGTGTAGAGTTCCCCTCTCTCTGCATCCTCCTCAGCATTTGTTATTCTCAGTCTTTTTAACAGTGGCTAGTCCACCTGGGGTGAGATGATATTCCATTGTGGTTTTGATTTTGCATTTCTCAGATGATTAGTGATGTAGAGCATTTTTCACGTACCCGTTGGCCATTTGTATGTCTTCCTTTGAAAAATGTTTGTTCATCTCCTTTGCCCATTTTTTAATTGGATTATTTGTGTTTTTTACTGTATAGCTATTTAAGTTCCTTATATATTCTGGATATTATTCCCTTGTCAGATGTAGAGTTTGCAGATATTTTCTCCCATCCCATAGGTTGTCTTTCTGCTCTGTTAATTGCATTCTTGCTGGCCTCTCCTTCCTCCCCTGCTCTTTCCAAAGCTTCACCCTTTCACCCATCAAGCTTCATCTTAAATATCTCCTCCTCGGCAGCGTCTTTCTGCAGTAAGCCCCTTGGTGTTCGTCTCCACAGCACCTTGCTCCTTCTCTTCAAAGCACAGATCACAATTTATAATTTACATCTCTTTATGTGTATGTCCTCTCTCCCCCCTCCACCCCAACACTCACTTTAGATTTTTAATTGCCCAAAAGCAGGCATTGTGGCCATCTTATTCACCAGTATGTACAGTACCTGGCACATTGCAGTTGCTCAATAAATACTGTGCCTGAATAAATGAATGCATAAATGAATGTGTTTCTCTCAGCTCCTCAGCCTGAGGGCATGATCTAAGTCTGTGCATGGCTGAATTTTAGACCAGCTGAGCAAGCTCCCTGAAAACAAAAATGGGATCTGTTCATCTTATATCTCCCTCAGCATCTAACATAGCTCTTGGCACATAATGGGTATACCACAAAGAATTGAGGACCAAAGGGACAGCAATCCAACATGCAATGGCAACCTAAGACCTTATTGGGTCTTGCCCAGTGTTTTGTGCCATGAGGATCCCTAGGGACCAACCACAGGAAGAGAGTTGCTTGGTCTTCATTAAAAGTAATACACATTCCAAATTGTCCTTAAAGTTAAGCCTGATTCAGTCATTGACAAACTTGCCCATATCCTGCTTTAATCCATTTCCAGCCCATTCAGTCATTTTGTGGTGGGCCTGCTAAATACCAGGCAGTGTGCCAGCACCTTATTACTCAAAATGTGTTCTGCAGACCAGGAGCTTGCTGGAAATGCAGACTCTCCAACCTTTGGGTTTCCAACCCAGACCTACTGCATCAGAATCTGCTTTTTAGCAAGATCCCAGGTGATTCACATGTATGTTAAAGTTTGAGAAGCACTGAACTAGCAAAAGATAGACCTCTGTCTGCCCTCAGGGAACTTAAGGCAGACACCGGACAAATGAACAGCAGCAACTGTGTATTGATTGTGTGGGAGAGGACAATCTATGGGAGCTTTATATCAAGGGAAACTCACCCAGGAGATTAGAGCAGGTCTTATAAGCCATCTTAAAGGTTTTGCAGTTTTGTCCTTAGTGCAACACGAAGCCCAGGGAAAGGAGTTTACAGCAAGAGTGGGAGTGAATGAATTGGCCTATCTCCCCTCTTGTGGGTAGTGGTAACCTGAAAAGGTAGTAATTTTTGTGATTCATGTTTACATTACAATGAGACTTCCTTCTCTTGTCTTAACCCACACTCAAGTCTCTGAGGAGGTTACCTCTCCCTAGATGAGGAGGTCAGTGCAGGACCCTGAAGTCCAGGCAGCTCTAGGCTCAGACTTTGCCTGTGCAGAAAGAGCTCCCATCCATTGGCTGCATCCTCATTCAAAACCCCTGCCCCCTCCTGGCATGTGGTCTTCCTGCTGGGAACTGTAGCACAGTGCTCCAGATTACAGAGATATGCCCATATTTCCTCAGTTTCCAAATGCACATCAGAGATACTTGACATTGAATTAGGACTTTTATGATGAATGGTGGCTCAGTTCTCACACCACTCTCCAATAACTAAGTAGAGGCTGTATGGAACTGTGGTAAGATTATAGTCAGAGAGACCCCGGGTTCAAGTCCCAGCTCAAGCACTTGCTTACTGTGTGACCTTTGGTAAGTGTTTTAACATCTCTGAACTTCCTCAACTGTGAATTCCTGCCATATAAAGATATTGTGAGGGCTGAGCATATAGTGGGTGCTTTATTTATTAAACAAATATTTATTGAATACCTGCTATGTGTCACCTCTGTAAACAGCCTTTGGGGAAATCCAATGGTAGGCAATTTTTTTTTTTTCAGATCCATACCTGCAGATGATGGTGGGCAATTTTAGACAAGAGCTCTACCATCATGGAACTTACCAAACCAGTGGAGAAAAGTGTCATTAGTTGAAGAATCACACAAATATTAAATGACTAATGTGGTATGAGCTTTAAAGGAGGGGAGGAAGCTATGAGAGAGTAAAAGAGAAAACTAACTTAACCTGGAAAGTCAGGGAGGCTAAGAAAGTGACAATTTGTGCAGTGTTGCTTTCTCATGTGTTGTTACTCTGCACCTCTCTTTCAGGTACCTGGAAGGAAACCACTTAACAGCCGTGCCCAGAGAGCTATCTGCCCTGCGACACCTGACACTAATGTAAGGAGCCCAGCATTGGGTGGGACATTTATTTATCTTTTCTGGGCTGCTCAGGAAACTGACGTGAGGGTACGAGAGAATGTGCTGTAGACTAATGCAGCATTTGCAAACTTTGCTTCCTAGGTGGAGCAGGGAGAGGCAGCTGGTAGGAATGGACCACCCTGGTGTACCAGTTCCTACCCAGTGAGACCTACATGCAAAATATCCAGAGCTAGGTTTCATGGGCCATCTGCACCACCAGCTTGTTTAGCTTGGGGAAAGGTGGGCGAGGCTTTGACCTTTTGGGCTCCAAATGGAATTCCTGAATCTCCTTGATGTCCAGCTTCCCATAAACTGAGGCCACACTTAGGTTTGCCAAAAGCATAAATGGGCATTTCTTCTTCCTCTTTCTTTAGTTCCCCTGAAAACATCCCAAGTAGATGGTTCAAACTGAGGATCCTTCAGGTGGTAGCTAAGTCTGTCTAGGCCCAGGAAACCCCCCAAATGAGGGGCAGGCTGCTGGGCATGGACAGGGCCCAGGAAGCCAGGCAGTCTGTGAGCTTTGTCCCCCACTGACCTCATTACCTTGCCACAATAGGACCCAGGAGGGGGCAAAATAATTCTTTGGGCAAGTGGTAATTGAAAGATGTCCATATCTGCTTAGAGGGACAGGGAGCCAGCCCACAAGGGGAAAATGGGAGTTCTTCCAGAATGAAGAGTGTCACCCTTGAGAAAGTAGGGGGCCCACTGAGGAAAGGTGAAACAAAGCCAACTGTCTTTGGCCTGGTTTCCTAGTTATCCCTAAAACCAGCCTCTAGCTGGGGTTTTCTCAATCTCAGAACTGGGGACATTTGGGACCAGACAATTCTTGGTTGTGGGGGCCTGTCATGAACATTGTGAGATGTGTAGCAGCATCCCTGCCCCTACCCACTATTTGCCAGTAGCTCTTCCCCTAGTAGTGACAACCAAAAATGATTCCAAACATTGCCAAATGTCATCAGGAAAGCAGAAGGGCCCCTAGTGGAGAACCACTACTCTGGAGCATTGGTTCTCAACTTCAGCTGGTTAGAGGAATCACCTGAGAAGTTGATGTTTTGTAAATACTGGTGCTCAGACCTACCCTAGACCAATTAAATCAGAATATCTGAGCATGGAACCCAGGCATCAGAGGATTTAAAGGCTCCACAGGTGAGGGCCAGCTCATGGCTCACTTGGGAGAGTGTGGTGCTGATAAAGGCTCTCCAGGTGATTCTGATGTGTAGCTAATGGTGTCACTGCTCTGGGTACTTATCCCTGAGGAGAAACTGGAAGTTGTAGTTGGCAGAGGACAACCCCCCACCCCTCACTCCCCACCTCATTCCTCCTAAGAGAGACTCTGATAAGATGGAATAAGTGAATGCCAGACGAGAAAGAGGGTGGAAGGACTGTGAAAAGAAGAATGGATCAGGGGGAAAAAACTACTAAGATAAGGAGAGATTGCTGTCATAAGTGTTATGTTTTGTTAGTAGAATTAAATAAGTGAATAGACATGTAATTGAATGATTAAATAGTTGAATGAATAAATGAATGGATGAATGAATGAGTGAATGACACTTGCTTGAATGATTAAGTGCTTGAATAAAAAATGATATTTGGATGAATGAGTGAGTGAGTAAGTAGATGTATGGATGGATGAATAGATAGATGGACAGTGGGTGGGTGGGTGGGTGAATAAATAAGTGAGTGGGTGGATAGATAGATGGGTGAGTTAATGGGTGAGTGGGTGGGTAGGTGGGTGGATGGATGGATGGATGGATGGATGGATGGATGGATAAATGGGTGGGCTGATGGACTGATAGATGATGGATAGATGGATGGATGGCAGGCATGCATGTGCAATACTTGGGAATGGCCTCCTTCAAATGCAACTAACAGTAAAGCACTATCCTTATGTTTTACTTCTCCTAGTGACCTGAGCAACAACAGCATCAGTGTGCTGACCAATTACACCTTCAGTAACATGTCTCACCTCTCCACTCTGTGAGTACAGTGGGATGCTGTGTTTACCATGCCCATGGGCCTAGCAGTAAAAGGCCATTCTTTCCCTCTGTCCACTCAGGCCTAAGTTCTCTGCTTAGGGCTGGGGCTGCCCCAGCATAGGGTAGACCTTAATCACCAGAAGGAAAATAAAGTCGGTCAGAATTCCACCATCTAGGCGGTTAGAGAGGAACTGGAACCTGATTACTTCTGAAGAAGGCTGTCTTTGGAACACCTGTGATTTGCAAGTTTTCTTTCCCAGTGGAGGGTTTCCCTACACAGTGATAGTTTGCTCAGACCCATTTATTTCCCATTAGCTTTGCACATTGTGAGCACTCACCTTTTGACACTAGAGGGAAGTGACAGAAACACTGGTTAGAGAGCCAGCCTGCTATGGAACATGGGGGTAAACTGAGGAAATGAAGTCAGTGAGATTCCTGGAGTGGTTGGAGAGGTTTCTCTTCCCTTTATTGTAAGGATGCTTTTGTCAGTATATTAAGATCAGGAAGATAAAGAAACTGCATGCTTTGGCTGGCCCACAGTGAGAACAATGCACCCATGAGTAGCTGAGAACAGGAATAGCCAGCAGGGCACCTGCCTCCTTTTCCACAGGATCCTGAGCTACAACCGGCTGAGATGCATCCCCATCCACGCCTTCAATGGGCTGCGGTCCCTCCGCGTGCTGTGAGTACCCCAGTGCCCTGGTTTTGACTTATATGTTACTTGGTAACAACAGGAAGTAAACTGAGCCCTCACCTTCCCCACTCCCCTTTGCTCAAAGCCCACTCCACCCCCAACATATACCTCCCCACCCAGCACCCTTATTTGCTGGATGGAGATGAGAGAGCGTACCCTTGAGAGTCAGCCATTCCTGGGGCCCAGCCCACTTCCACCTGTGGAACTTTGAGCAAAGCACATAACCCCTCTGAGTTTCCACTTTTCTGTGTTAAATGGGATCAGTAGCACCACCCTTTTGAGGATTAGGATGAGCAATTAGATTCTGCCATCTACTATTGAGCACAGTGTGTGCCATGTAGCCGCATTTTGATGATCATTCTGTTTACAGTTGTCCCCTCTGGCTTCAGAGGGGCCAAAGCTCATGCACCAGAAATCACAAGCTGGAAGCCCAGGAGCCCAGGCCAGCTCACAGACAGCTATTCATTAGCAGTAGTGGAGTTGGCTCGTAGAGTCTCTTTTCAAAAAAAAAAGAAGTTTTAGTAAGCTGACAACATTCAAATATCAGGAGATTTCTTACACAAATCTTAATCTCCACATTCTCTTGAGTAATTGAGAGACCTGGCCTTACCAGGGCCCCGCCTCTGCATTCCTGCATGGCTGAGCACTCCTCCTGCTTTGGATAGTTATGCAGTCTGCAGGATAACCACACCCAGCTCACCCCATCACCCGCTGGCCCTATCCTACACATGGGTGGGGGGCAGCCCACGTGAGACAGATGAGCTCCCTGCAAAGGTTGGATGGCCGTGGAGTCCACCTGCTTTCCAAGTGCAACTCTGCCCCTCCCTAGCTGTGTGTCTTCTCATCCATAAAATCAGATAATTATGGTAATTGCCTCACAGGGGCTTATGAGAATTAAATGAGATACTGTATGGAGAGCACTTAGCAGAGCTCGGGACACTGTAAACACCTAATAAATATTCATTTGTTATTACTAGACTCCCTTCATAGCTTGCTAGAGCAGGAAGGCACCCCACCACCACCCCCAACCCTAGGCCTGACTGCCATTGATTTTTGTGCCTTCTCTTCTTGCACTTATTTTTTTGGCAAAGGAGGATCCTTTGAATTGATCCTTTGAATAACGCCCTTGACTGATATTCCCTCGAGAACAGAGATGCCAGACACTCTGCCAGTAAACCTATCAACTTCTTGCCTTTCTTGTCATTATTACTATAATAGTGATCACCGTATTTTATGGGGCTTTTCATGGCCATTTTTTCATCTAACATTTTGCAACAGTGCTGGGAGGTTGAGGGGATTATGCCTATTTTAAAGATGGGGAAATCCAGATTGGTAAAGTAACTATCCAAGGGTCCAGCAATCAGAAGGTTGTAGAATCCAGCCTCCCTACTCGGAGCCCCCAAGACTCTTCCCAGCACCCAGGAGCAATCAGCAAACAGCACCCAACAAGCTGGTTCATTCCAGAGCCTCCAGTCTGATGTGATTTATTGAGGCCCACAAAACACCGGTGTCAGCGACAACTCCCGCCACATGTCATCTGTGCTGTTATTAAAAATCAATTCTCTGAGGGCAAAGAAGTGCCCGCACTGACAGTGTGCAATCTGTTATTGTCACTTATTTATTATCCTCCTTCTCTGGGGAGTTTGAGAATGGAAACATCAGCAGAACCATTTCCCTGTTTCCAGTTGAACACAACAGGAGATGGGCTCATCTCATTGGCTAGGGCTGGAGCTGGACCTGCTCCCCATTCCTTCTGTTACCGTCCCCCCTCGATCCCAGCCTACTATCTCCCATCCCCGTCTAACAGTTCTGTGCATGTGTTTGCTGCCATAGGGTGGGACCTGCCAATTTTAAAGGGATCTGTGTGCATATGTTCACAATCAGAGTAGTTCCGGTTGGGGCAACTCCACGTGTAAAGGGGAGAGAAAAAATGACGTTCGTCTGTCCATCTGTGTATTGGGGTGGTGGGGTGAACATCACCAGCCCGCCCAGTGTTTCCTCTTTCCTTAGGACTTTGTTTCACCCAGCACCACTACTACCAGCTTCGTCAGGAATACACATAAACACACAATACACTGGTGCTCGCTTCTTGTATTAAGAATTAGTAGGCTTTAAGCATCATCATGGTAGAATCGTGGGATCTCATGGATAAGAAAGGATCTTAGAGGCCCTCAATACGACCATCCACCTCAGTGGGGAGAAACCATTTTCTGCATAAGGGCCAAATCAGGAAAAATAAAAATGTTTATGGGCTACATTTCTTTTACAATATTTGTACCCTTTCTCCCAGTAATTGCCCATCTAGGAATTTATGTTAAAGAATAATCCAAAACAAGGGAAAGGTTCTGTGCATGAAGATCTTTGTTGCACTGTTATTTTTAATCTAAATTTTAAATATTACCTACAAGGGCCACAGTGGGGAAATGTTTAAGGAAATCATGATGTAATCAGTCAATGAAATGCAATTATTAAAAGAGGTAAACAGGAAAACTAGATAGCAATGTGGGAAAGTATTTACTGCATAGCGTTACATGAAAAAATAAAGCTAACTTGAACATATGTTACAAATATAACTTGTGAATGTTTATACCTATGAAGAAAGACTGTAAGGGAGCAAATGCAAAAAATCATTGATAGCTAGCTGGTAAAATAAAGTCATTTCTGTAATAAATGAAGACAAAGTTAAAGATAAGTGAAGATGGTAACATATTTACAATTTAGGGGGTTGGAAAAACATAGGATTTTTGAAATTAGGAACTGTGTTATCTGCAACCTCATTTGAACATTTGTATATTCTTTTTTTCATTTCTTAAGGGGTTTATTGGTTTTATTAAAATTTCAGAAATGACCAGAGACCCAGGGACACTGAGTGTTTCAGGGCAGGAAGGAGAATGAGCATCCAAGTTTAGCCATAGACAAAGGCCAAATGATGATCTGGAAAGAGGAAGAGAAAACTGACGTGTGTGCGCGTGTGCGTGTGCGTGTGTGTGTGTGTGTGCGTGTGTGTGTGTGTGCACGTGTGCGTGTGTGTGTGCGTGCGCGTGTGCGTGTGTGCGTATGTGTGTGTGTGTGTGTGTGTGTTGGCGGGTCTATGTGAATACATTTCAGAGAACATGACAGGAGGGTGTTCAGGAAGCCCTGAGTACAAAATATTGTGTAAAAAAAATGTTTTTCCTATTTCACTCCTAATCTTAAAATAGCTAGAAGAGAACAGTCTTGTGGACATTCTAGTCCTTCTCTGGGGATCGTGCATTCCCCGATCTGTGCCCCACACCCAGTCACATGCCTTGTATGTGTGTGGTCCCAAATGTCACTCCTCAGCCCCAGCTGCAGGAGGGCCACCTGCAATCAGTTAGCACTGGAAGGCCATTTCAGCATGTGCTCACGAGGGGAGTGGGATTATCATTCATCATCCTCAGTATTTTTAGCTCCTAGTCCCTGAAGTAAGATTGTGCTGTTTACACACAAGAGGCTTTTCATCCCTGCTTTCCAATGGCATGAATCCTCCCTACAACATCCCTGCAAAGGGCCCCATTTGCCCTACCTTGGTTATCTTCCAAGACAAAGAGCTCACTCCTTTACAAGACAACCCGATTCCACTTCTGACCAGCTGCTAAACATGAGAAAATTCTTGTGAGCCAAAAGGTGACTCCTTGTGACATCCAAACCACAGTCCAGGCTTGGCCCTTCCTTTGATACCTACAAAATTAGATAGATAAATAGATAGACAGATAGACAGATAGACAGATAGACAGATAGACAGATAGACAGATAGACAGATAGACAGATAGATAGATAGATAGATAGATAGATAGATAGATAGATAGATAGATAGATAGATAGATAGATAGATAGATGTTTAATTATAGAATTTTAGAAATGAGTGAGTCTTGGAAATGTTCTTATCCAGCTCTCTCATTTATAAGATAAGGAGACGGATTTGGAAAAATTTAGTGACCTGCTCAAGTTTATTCTCTTTTTCATCTTTTCCTGAATACCTACTATGGGTTAGTTGCTATGCTAGACTCTCAGGGAAAAAACAGTGAATACAGCACAATTGCTGCCCTGGGGGAGCTCTTGGTCTAGAAAGGGAAATATTCAATTATATAAGCAACTACCATACAGGGTGATACCTGAGAGAAGAGACCTAGGAATACCAGTGAGAGGCAGATAAGCCAATGCTGGCATCCAAAAAAGCATTCTGAAAAGAACGTTGAAAATCACCACTGACTTTTATTAAACCTTGACTATGCACTGCACACGGGGCTAAGTGCTTTGGTTACATTATGATATTCGCTGTTCACCCTATGAAAAATATGCCACTATTATCTCCATTTCACAGATGAGTAAACAGAGGCTGAGCAAGATTAAGTAGCTTGCTCAAAGTGACCCAACCAGTAGATAGTAAAGATGGGATTTGAACCCAAGACTGGTTGCTTTCAGAATCACTCCTCTTAACTTCTGTTTCCAAGCCTGAGACTGAGAAGCTAGTGGGGTTACCTAAGGAGGGATGGCAGTGAAGAACATTCTACGCAGGGAGAGTATAGATGCCCTGGACAGAGGCCCTGAAGTCAGGAAGGGCGTATACAGCGGGGGAACCACAGGAAGCTACAGGGGTGGCTGGAATGTGGCTTTGGGGTATAGGAGCAGGAAGAGACGCTGCTGAACAGCCCCAGGTTTGGGTGGAACCAAGGCTGGAACTCGTGTCTCCCGGCTCCCAGCCCAGTGCTCTTTCTCCCACATTCTATCTCCTTCCTCATCACGGATGATCATCTGTTTTTATTCCAACCCAGTTCGGACTTTTCCTGAAGATTGGAGGGACATGGCCTATTTAAAAATAAAGTGTTTCCTTCCTTGCCCAGAGAGGCCTCCAATGAGGATTAAAGAGTGGATGGAATGGAAGACACAGGGAGATAGGAGATGGGCACAGGGCCAATCTGCCAAAATGCAGTGCGTCTCCTGCCCAGTCCTGCAGGGACGCGGCAGGACTCACCACTGCCTTTGAGAGTACAGGCTGCATTCATATTCTGTGTGGGTAACTCTTGGCCTCAGAGTACATCCAGGAGCATAGAGGAGGAGTCACATCGGTGGTAACAGTAATCATAGTTAGCGTGATGGAGGCTTATCAGGTGCAGGCCCCGAGCTGAGCCCTGCAACGTCTGAACCTCTCACGTCATCACTTTTAATCCTCACAACCAGCCGAGGAAGTGGTATATTAGGTCTCTTCCTGACTAAAGGGAGGGAAAATGAGCTCAAACCACCTTAAGCATAAAGAGAATTTATCAACTCAGGTAGCTGAGAAGTTTGGTGGTAGATTAATGCACTCTAAGCTGGTTGTCTGTACTCCAGTGATACCATCAGAAATGGGTCTCTCTCTGCCTCTCAGCCCAGCTTTGCTGAGTAGATTTCACTCTCAGGCAGTTTTTTCATTTAAGGCTCAGAGCCTTAGTTCTTAACCCCCAGTCACCTGGGAGTGGCCTCGCCTGCTCAGAAGAGAATTTACCCGCCCCAATCCACTTTTAGGGCTAGGATAGTTCCTGCTACCCATCATGCAAACTGTGAGCGTCTAGGGACTCAGACCCATGGTTTAAGCGGCCCACAACTAACAAGGGATGGTTTTGCCCTAATGTAACTCTAATAATGTCCTCGTCTGCATCCCAAAATTCACAGTTTTGCTTTTAACATCCCCTAAGAGTCTGGAGGGGAGAAGAAGTCCCAAGCACTTGAAGCTGAGCCACTAGGAGGGAGTTCAGAGAGTCTCTGCCAACCACAGCCCAGGGAGGGGACAGGGCGGAGGGGAGAAGAGAGGGCAGGGAGCAGTAGTGCTTCCTGGGAGGGTGCACTCATCCACTTCTCTGGTGTTTAGGATGGTTGCTTGACATGCAAGAATTCTTCTTTGGGGACCAAACCGGGAGCGAGAACCTGCGGTGTAGGCAGATTTCTTTAGAATGTTTCAGTAAATTACAGCCCCTTTACTCTGCAGTTTATGGAGATCTCAATGGCCCAGATCACAATAAATGGGAGCGTGACTTACAGGTATCACAATATCAAAGCTGTCTTTGGGACATTTGGTTTTTTTAAATGAGGGCTTCGTGCCTCTCCAGAAGCCCAGGATCTCATTCAGAAATGATTAACAATGGGGCCGGGTGCATTTGCAAAACAGCACGCAGCCATGAAGTCATCCAAGTCAATAGCAGGCAGGGGCTGGTGTGATTCATAAATAACTACATGAATTAGAGACTAAATGATACTGATAAAAGTGTTAGGAATACTTCTAGCTCCTTACCCAGGAGGTGAGAAGCTATCACAAACACTCTTTGGGGGACTGTTTACCATCTTCCTGAAGTCTTGGCTACCTAAGAATTGAGGATGACTTTCACCCTGAGAGTTTCTCTGTCAGCAGGGAGGAGAAAGAGCTGGTGGTGATAAGGATGACAGCTGAGAGCAACCAGAAGGAAGAGGAGATGTTACAGGAGAAGGGAAACAAGGCCCTTGCCTTAAAGCAACAGGAAAACCTTTCTAAACACCTGGGAGCTTGTTAGAAATGCAGAATCTCAGACCCCACCCCAGACTCACTGAATCAGAACCTCTGGGAATGGGGCTCCAGAATCTGCATGTTTACTAGCTCCCAAAGCCCACTCAGTGTGGGAGTCACTGTTCTACATTAAGCGTAATTAAGCTTATGTCTGTATTTCAGCGGAAGACCAAGGGCAAGCTAACTTCAGTTGAAAGGAAAACAAAGGAACAGATCCATTAGTTATTATCCTGTTTATACATCCACTGTCAACACTAATCGTCTCTTTGTTTTACTAGGGCTCCCTGCCTGCACTAAAATTATTAGTCCTTACCCTTAATGGTGCTTTATCACCAGCACAGGTGATGGTGCCCATCAGTCACTAAAGAAGCCTTTGAGTTTCTATGATTTTACCCTCCTTGCATTTCACAGGCCAGACTCAAAAAGACTCATGAGTTTGGGGGGGGGGGGGGTATGCAGTTGATGATTAATCCTTTAATGGAGGATATAATCCATGAATTGTTGGATTCACTCTTGTTGTAACTTGAGCACAGAGCAGCGTTCATTCAGTTTTTTTATGGACCTATCCTCCAGGCACTTATGGGAAGCTTAACGTATGCCACCACTTTGCAAATGAGAATAGCTCCTAGCTACCTGCACCACAGGTGGAGAGAGGCATGATTAATAATTTCCTGGCCCCTTGGACATGCTGTCGGAATATGCACTCAGATGCACACAAGTGCCAGACTCATGTATGTATGGCTGATGCCAAACCCTTCCCATAAAGACAAGCGTCCAGTTCTAGGGAATCTCTTCAGGAGCTAAGTGTCCTCCCCCTCTATCATCTGAGCTGGTATTGACAGCATTTCTCAATCCACCTGAAATCTCTTTAGGTGAATATGAAGGGAACCAGTTTATTGAGCTCCTTGATCTGTACCAGATATTCTTCAAGACCTTTCACAAATATTAATAATGGTTAATCATTTAGCACTTAAAAAATGTCAGGTTCTCTCTCCATGGATAACACATCCACAGCAACCTTCTGTGTGGCAAATCTTTTTATTGTCACCCTCTTTTTACAATAGGGAACTGAGGCCCACAGAGGGTATGTTGCTTTGCCCACAGTCACACACCTGGTAAGTGGCAGAGTCAGGGTTTGAACGCAAGCAGCCCAGCTCCAGAACTTACAGTTAAAGAAATTATCTCTGCAACTCCAGTGACTCTATTAGGTAGATGTCTCTCCACTTCTCAGGTACAAAACTGGAGGCCCAGAAAAGTAAAGTAACTTATCTAGTGTTCCTCAACTAAGAAGGTATGAAACTCTGATTCCACCCCAGATCTATCAGAGTCAAAGGTCCATCCTCTTCTTCCCTAAGCCCCCTCCATCCCTGCTGCTGAACTGGGCATAGAAACATTCCTGCACCTATAGCAAAGAGGCGGCAGCTGCTGCTCCTAGCAGTGAGCTCTGTGTAAAACTGAAAGGTGACCAGGCTGGGCTGGGAGATCAGTGTGCTGAGATCAGAACTGTCACTGGGTGTTAACCTCTGACCTGTGCCTCTGCTTCAGAACCCTCCATGGCAACGACATTTCCAGCCTTCCCGAAGGCTCCTTCAGCGACCTCACATCTCTTTCCCATCTGTAAGTAGCTGTATTTCTCCCCATTGTGCATTCACTCAAAACGGAAAATCATGATAGTGACTGCGACGGTGTCATCCCTGTTAACATTTTGGTCTGTGTTCTTACCTTATGCAAATAATATATTTTACAACAGTGTGTCCAGGCTGCACACATGGTCTTATTCTCTCCAGATGGTCTTATTCTCTTCAGATGCCTTCATCATCAGTTATGTAAACAATGTAAATATTTAATAAGAACTAACAGAAAACATTTGCTATGTGCTTAGCACTTTAGATGAATTATATCATTTATTTCTTACAGCAATAAGACATTTTTATTTCCCACCTGCCCACCCACCCCACCCCCTTTTTTTTTGTTGTTGTTGGTTTTGGTGGCTGGCCAGTATGGGGATCCAAACCCTTGATTTTGGTGTTACCAGTGTCATACTCTAATATCCCCTTATCACACATTATGTAATTGGAACTTTAAAAGGTTAAAGAATTTGTCCAAGAGTTGCACTGCCAGTAAGTAGCAGAGCCCTGATTCAAATCCAGATTTGCCTCGACTCCAAAGCACATATGCTTAACTACTCTGTACTCTGCATCAGGTGTTTCCTTCTTATTTTACACTGGAGAAACTGAGGCCCATAAAGGGTAGGTGACTAGCTGAAAATCACATATCATGTCAGTAAGACCCAGGTTCTCTAACTCTCAGGTCAGATGTCTCTTCCCTAGATCAGGGATCTCTATTTTATTTTTATTTTTATTTTTATTATTATTATTATTATTATTATTATACATATCTGTCCATGAAAATTTTTGAGTCAATATAGATATGTATGCATACAATAAAACATTCAAAAATAGAAATGTTAAAGGGTATGATAAAAATAAACAAGTTTTAGTATTTTCTTCCTGGACACCACTCTGGAGAAGTCTGCACTGGACTGTGCCCCTCATCCCCTGCATTTTCAAGCTGAGTGGTCTGAAGCTGCTGGCTAGGTTGCTGGATATCAGAACTTTCTCTGCAGAGTCCGTCCTCTAATGGACCCTTCAGTAGGGCACAGGAGCCAGAAAATCAGACAGCCAGAGGCCCAGGAAGCTTCCTAGAGGGGCTGGGATTAGGGTTGAGTTGATTGATTTTTAACGGTGTAGGTGATAGAAAAGCCTCAGAAGTGGGAGGGGCTCGGGGTGGGGGTCGAAACATCTGCAGGATTGGTAGTATACTCTGGAGACATTGGCTTTGCCCCAGTCTCTGCTGGTCCCCATATCAGACATGCCCAATCTAGCCAAAGTCTGAAAATGTTGCTTTTCCAGAGAGCCAAGGATATGGAGCCTATGGGCCAAGCTGGGCAAGGAGGCCTGACTTCCTGTTCTGCTCCTAGGGCGCTGGGAACTAACCCGCTCCACTGTGATTGTAGTCTGCGTTGGCTGTCAGAGTGGGTGAAGGCGGGGTACAAGGAGCCTGGCATTGCCCGCTGCAGTAGCCCGGAGCCCATGGCTGACAGACTGCTGCTGACCACCCCTACCCACCGATTCCAGTGCAAAGGTAGGTGCTATCCCCACTTTCCTTCCCTACCTCTTGTTGGGTCTACTCTGTCACCAATGGCTATTAGAGAAAAGCATTTCAACAGATGCAACTTCTAAAACCATTACCGTCTCTCTTCCACGGGTCACACAAAGAGACTCATGCTAAAACTGATGTGGACCCACATCTAAGGGTCCATCTGTCACTGTTTGTCCCAAAGCCCTCTGCTGCCATTTCTACATATGTTCTCACTGACTTATTTCTGTACATATTTTTTCATAGTTGAAAAAATCTTTAACCTACATTTTCCACCCAACATTATTAGAGCACAAGCATTTTCCCATTTTACTGCAGCAAACTTTTTTTTACATGTGATTTTTATTGACTGCATCTTTATTATGATAACAAACTACTACTGAGTTCTTATTATATGGCACGCACTATGTTAAACACATTTTTCACGTATTATTTAATTCTCACTTTTCGTGCATCAAGGTATTTAATTCTCCAACACCTCTATGGGGCAAATTTTAATATTACCCTCATTTTTAAAAATAAGAATACTTAGGCTTAACAAGTTTAAATGACTTCTGAAGATCACAGTTGAGAGGATTCCAGGTCTGTCTGATTCCAGAGTACAAGCTCTTGCCCACCAACCTATAATATTCCACCAAACTATTAATCAGTTTCTGATTTTGAATCTTTAGAGTATTTTCATTTTTTTTTCCATTGATGCATAAAGGTCTTTCTCTATTTGAAATCATGTCCAGAAAACAGAAATTACTGAGTCAAAGTATATGATCATTTTTAGGGTCTTCACATATATTGATTTCCAGAAAAGGGTTATAACCAGCTCATGCTCTCAATAAGCACCCTTTGAGTGCCTTTTTCATTAGACTCTGTTATTATTTTATCTCATTTTGTAATCATTGCTAATTCAATAGGTAAAAAAAATATCTCCTTTTATTTTGTCTTTGATTATCAGGGAACCTGAATTTTTTTGTCATACACATTTGTCTGTTAATGTTCTTTGCTCATCTCTTAAAGCCTTAATGTTTATTTCAATTTCCAGATATACTTTACCCTCTAAAACTTCATTGTGTCCCACACTTCTGCTAAAAGCAGAAAAACATTCCATCGGTTTAAAGCTGATTTTAATTTTTTTCCTCCTGCTTCCAAGTTATCTGATCTGATACTAAAGAGGCAGGCCCATCTAGCTCTAGAATAGTGTGGATCTCAATCTTGGCTGCACATTTTGGAAATCACCTAAGGAGCTTTAAAAATTACCAGTGTCTGGGTCACACCCTCTAGGTTTTGATTAAATTTGTCTCAGGTACAGCCTGGGTATGGGGATATTTAAAAGCACGTTGGCTGCTTCTGGTGTAAGTGACCAACTCATTCCAGTCTGTCCAATACCTTCCTGGTTTTAGCACTGAAAGCTCTATGTTCTGGGAACCCCCCAGTCCCAGGCAAACTGGAACAGATAGTCTCCCTATTCTAATGTGAAGCCAGGGTTGAGCTCACTGGTAGAGGCTCTCAATCAGGCTGCTCTGGTTCCCCCACCCACAAATGGTCAGACTCATGCTGGGGTTGATCTCAACCCATCTCCACATCGATGACTGTTAACCCAAGTTTGTTTAAAGTCCTGACATTAAGTAGGGGCTGTTTATCCAGGGCTCACTGTCAAAGTTGGCTGCAGCAGTAGAACATAGCCCACTTTGCAAAGCTCTGTGTGGGGACCATGACTTCCCTCCAGCCCTTACAGCTAAAGAAAGCAGGACACGGTTGAAAGCATCATGGATGCAGAGTGTACCTGGGCACAGTTCGCCAGTCATCATCAGCATCATTGCTGTGGCCTCTGCAGCCATCCATTTCTTACTTCCAGGGTTTTGCAGGGAGGACTTTCTATGTGTGCCCTTGGCCTAGGCACAGTGCCCTCGTACCCTGGCACAGACTATTCCATGAGGAGGGGCATTTGGGGTGGGAAATGGGAAGCCCAAATGGAACCTGGGCCCAGAGCTTCTTGGAATATGAAAAGATACACAGGGGGGTTCTAATTATGGTGCATTGTTTGCAGATTAGCAACAAAATTGGATCAGGCTAATTACAGTAATTGATTTGACTGCAGAAGTGCTTCTGAATGATGTCCCACTGTGATTTTCCTCACTGGACAACGGCTGGATAAATGGGATTCTAGCTGGACTGGATGTGGTGGCTAATCGGAGCCAGCTGCCATCTGGGCATGGAGATGGGGAGGGGCTGGCAGCTGGCTGAGGAAGGGGCCAGGGCGGAGAGGAAGGGAGGTGTGACAGTGAGCGCACTTAGGACCTGTCATCAACACTCCATGGTTTTGCTGCCCAGGGCCAGTGGACATCAATATCGTGGCCAAATGCAATGCCTGCCTCTCCAGCCCCTGCAAGAACAACGGGACATGCAGCCAGGATCCCGTGGAGCTATACCGCTGCACCTGCCCCTACAGCTACAAGGTATGGCAGGAAGCCCCGCCCCCACCAGTCATGCCCCAGGCTCTGTCTTTGGTCCTGGCCACAGGGAGGGGCACCATGCCCTGCTGACCCTCCTCTGGACAACTGTACTTTACAGTTCAACCCAAAGCAGCATTTGCCAGTAACACTCCCATCTTCCTCAGAACTGGCAGAGGCTGCCTGGTCATGTCACAGGCATGCCACTCAGAGAAGACCCCATATAGTATTAACAATGATACTCTGAGATAAGGAGGAAAACCCACTATCCTGACTTCCCTTCTAAGAAATTTCCAGAACTTCCCTCAAGCCCCCAAATCCAGCCCTGAAAGTTCCTACTTGGTGAGGATACAGGGATGGGAGATTAAAAGGCCTGGGGGCTGCCAAGGCCACCCACACTGTTGACAGGCTCAGGTCAGCCAGCAAAGGGACAGAGACCCCAGTTCTCCCATATGTCCTCCCCAGAAATACTGGCTATTCCAGACAATTCTTCCTTCCTTTCTCACCGAGCACCATCCAGAACACGATACTCTGCCCCCTACTAACATCTATATAGACTATGTGCAGATGCTCTGCTTGGCATTTTACTTACCTTTTCTTTTTAAACACCCCCAGCAAACCTATGAAGAAGATCTCATTAATCCCCATCTGACAGAGGTGGAAACTGGGCCTTAGACTGTCAAAAGGTTTTACTCAATGTCCAAAGCTTGTAAGCAATAGGGGTGGGATGAAGACCCAGGGTGACATAATTCCAAAGCCTGAGGCTTTTCCCCTGGAGGGCCTCCTAGAGAGCTGACCACCTCACTGTGCCTCAGTGGGATCGCAGAGCTCCATCCCTTCTGCAGGACGCTTTCATCTTCCCAGATTCCAGCCTTCCCAGGGCACCCATCTGAATGCACTGGGCAAGCCAAGAGTTTTCAGATAGCCCAGTGGCCCAGTTGTACACACCTTGTACCTCTGAGAGAGGGATGGCATCTCTGGGTCTCTGTCCCCAGGGAAATCGTATGTGTGGTGACAAGCTTGAGAGGAAGACTCGCTGTAGGGAACAGGGCTACCTAGTAGTGTTCTCAGCTGTAGCTGTGCCTGTAGCAGATAGTGTGAGAGTGCCACCTATGGGCCTGGGACCAAAGAGCCAAAGGATTCCTTTTGAAACCAGCCACCCCCAAGCCCTCAAACTCACCATGAAGTCCTGGACCCATGCACCCCTCTGCCCCGACATACACACACATTAGCGGGGGAAGAATAGAGATTAAAAGCAGACATTGTAGGAAGTGTGGATCTACTGAAACTCCCTTGTGTATAGAGTTAGTGGAGAAAACTCAGGCTGTAGAATTACAGAGAAGCAGGTGTGGATTCCAGCTTTGTCATTTACTCTCTGTGTGGCAATGGCCAGTGACTTCACCTCAGCCTTCCCATCTGTAAACTAGGACCTGTGTCACAAGTTTGCTGGAAGAATCAAATGTACAATAATGTATGCAGTACATCTAGGATACACCTGGTGTCAGCAAGCACTTGCACTCGACAAGCTGGCATATTGCTGCTCTTTACCGGAACCTTTGCATGCTGGTCCCTCACAGCACAGTGTGCAGTAGGCCATCAGGAACAGGTTTCACCAGGGATTATCAGCCTGACACTGTGAACTGCCAAGGACTGTCAGTTGTTCTCCTAGGACTGTGACATGCATTTATAACATTTCCACTTCCAAACCTGTTCAGTTCTCTTTTTAATCATCACCTAAGGGCCAGGCACTCAACTGGACCTTATGCATTTATTCCCTCTCTGATTTTTATAATCATTTTGTGAGGTGGGTGGTATCATCCCTATTTTAAAGATAAGGTAAACTATTTCACATCCCGAGTCTTGCTTTCTTCTTTATGAAATTGGCCTGATCCTGAAAGTAGTAGAGCTGGGTTTGAGGTCCAAGCTTCTTCCAGCTATACTGGACTGTACTATGAAACATGGCCTAGCAAAGAGTGCACCCACAGGGCTGCTGCGGGATAACGCCACTTGTTTGGACTTTGTTCACAAGATTCTGAACATCCTGTAGATTTCAGAAAAATTTGAACAGATTTTGACCTTAAGGAAACTGTTGGGCCTCAGCAGGTCTGGGGTACATGATGATGGTAGTGATGATGGTGCTGATGGTGATGGTGGTGATGATGATGATAACAATGATGACAACAGTAATATTAGCCGCCAACATTTATTGAGTGCCTACTATGTACTAACAGTGTACTAAGTGAGATAAATGTATTGTCTTGCATACTCCTCATAGAAGCCCTAGGATACAGTTCCTAAAATGATCCTCATTACAGTTGAGGAAACTAAGGATAGTAGGTGAGGGAGTTGGGATTCAAAGCTCAGAGCCAACTGGTTGCAGAACCCCTGCTCTCAGCCACTGCATTCACTGCCCAGTGGCAAGTAACATGATTGCAGGGGCTGAGGGTGAGGGCTCCTGGACATTTAGGACCTGTCTGAATCTCCAGAATAGGGAAAAATAGAGTGTGGTGGTGAAAGAAACACCAGCAGGACCCTCTGGAGCCTGTTCCTACCCCACTGCATGACCTTGGACAGCTCCCACTCTTATCCTGACCTCACTTTCCTCAACTGTAAAATGGAGCAGGTTAAACCGAAGGGGTCCTTTAACTGTGAGTTTCATCACCTCCCTATGCTGGGTTTGTTCCTCCTGCTTTCCTTCTTGCTGGGGTTAGAGCCCACCCAAGCAGAGCGACTGAGGTACTAGTTCAGGATGAATTAAGTTGACAATCCTGAGACACCCACAAAACCAAGCTCAAAGTTGAGGCTTTTATTGATCTATTTCCAGACATCTCAACTTTTTCATCGACTAGCTGGGTGAACTTGGGAAGCCCCAATATTACAAAAATGCAGAGCATCCACTGTTTAATGTTTGGGAGCAGCCACTGTGAATCTACTGTCATGCCAGGCCTGTGTGAAGCAGTTCAAGCGCATTAGCTCATGTGGTACTCTTAATCATCCCAGGAAATAAGTTTTATTATCCTCTTTTGATAGATGAAGAAACTAAGGTTTTAAAGATCAAATAATTTACTCAAGCTCCCACAACTAGGAAACACGTAAGCTAAAACCAGAGCCCAGCTATCTCTTGCACGAGAATCTCTACCCTTAACCACTTCGCAAGTCACTGATTCTCTCAAAGTCTCACTTTCCCCACCTGGAAATGAGAATAAACATACTCACCTGCAGAGCTGTTGTAAGGATGAAAAGGGGTACTTTACCTACCTCAGTGCCAGGATTCAGTAGACACTTTGCAAAGGATAATTATTTTGCCATTATTTGCAGATTGGAGGAAATAAAATATATCTGTTGGCTGATTTTTTCAGCCATTTAGCTTTATGCATGTATGTTCAGTGCCCTAGAATAGTGCTTCTCAAACTTTAATGTGCACAAGAATCACCTGGAGGTCTCATTAACATGAAAGTTCTGATTCATTAGAGCTGAGGTCTGGCCTGAGATCACACATGCTGAACATGCTGTCAGTGGATGCCTGTGCCACTAGCCAAGGACCACACTTTGAGTAGCAAAGTCTTAGAGCTGCCCTCCCAGCCCCCTCTCTGAAAGAGGTTTCCAATGGTGGTAGCTGTTTCCAACCTCTTTTAAAGGGAGCCAGGAGCCCTGGCATGTCCTTCACACACACATACACACACTGGAGGTGGGGTGGGGAGTAGGAAGTGGAGGAAGACCAAGGAGCATCACAAATCTGGTGGATTTGAGCAAAATGAGGCTGAAGAGAATTGAATCCGGCTAATTTTCCAGTCATTGGCAATAGTGATTATTCTCAAGGATGTGTTAAGTGACAGAAATTCCCACCTCCAGGCGCAATTACCATGTCATCAAGTGCTAGGACTGCCTCCTGGATTTCTGTGCTTGGCATAAAGGGCTGGCAGAGACACTGCCACCTCCACCCCCACTCTCAGGGGAGGATTCCAGCTGGAGTCACTGGTACTTGCAAGTTCCCCAGAGCAGAGAGGCTGTCCCAGGCAGGGGCTGCGGTGGCCCTGCCTCAACCTTCTCCAGATTCTCTTGTCCTGCCCTTCGGGGTCCATGTCTACCACCACCACTCCCCACCCCCACACACCTCCTGAACTATGTGGCACCAACCAAAGACCTGAAAAAGTATTTTAATCACCCACATTCAGACCCCAGTCACCCCAGCAGGAGCAGCATCACTATTATTAAGCTGCCATGACACATGAGGTGCCTTAAAGATATGTGATTTCTAATCATCAGTTAACTCCCCAGAGGGTAGCTATTATTATTCCCATTTCATGGATGATGAAAACAAGGCTCAGAATGAACTAATCATTTCCTCAAGACACACAGCAGCCAAACTAAAATCCACACTCTGATCTACCTCCCTCCAGACCCTGTGTTCTGAGAGGTGCAGCACAGAGGTTCCCAGCACTGACTTTGGAGTCATATCTGGGTTCAGCTGCTTGTTCCATTTAACTGCTGTGCAGTCCTGGACATATTACCTCACTTCCCAAGTCTGCCTTCTTCATCTATAAAAATGAGTATAATAACAATTGTTCCAGTCTCATAGGGTTGTTGAGAACATTATATGTGATCATGAATATAAAACACTTAGCATGAGGCCTGGGATGGAAAATGTGCCTGATAATGTGAGTGAGAATTGGTACTATAGTTTCCATTCCACACAAAGACTTTTGGAATGAGGCCTGTTGTTACTTTGGTTTAAGATAAACCCAGATACCACCCCACACTGCATTCATTTTCTCTCTCTCCCCTCCAAGAAACCTAACTGGCTTCTTAGCTGTCACAAGGCATGAAAAGAACCAGACAGATATGGCCCATGCCTTCTGGTTGTTGGAGGCAGGCCTGAGGCTCCAGCATTTGAAAAAGTAGGAGAATGCATTTGAGAGTCCACAGTGGAGGCTGCCCTGTGTCCAGCGCCACAGACCCAGTTGGCAGCAACATCGCAGCCAGGAAGCCCCAGTCCCATTCCACCACAGGCACTGGCAGCAGCAGAAGAGGGAAGAGGATTTACACAGGCAGATGGCAAGCAGGTGGTGTGGCAGTGGGAGGGCTCCCTTGATCACCCCGAACTAGCCTGCGCCCAAGACATAAACCCATGGTGCAGAAACAAGCGCAGCACACACCTCCCCAGACCCCATGCTCCCAGGTCCTGCAAGGGACTGCTTGCCAAGACTCAGGTGCAGCCCTGGTCCATCAGTCCCAGGAGAAGCAGGAGCCAGAATGCCGAGAAGAGTCAGGCTGCTCCCTGGGACACTGGGCCTTAATGTCTTCAGTCTCTGCCTTGGGTCCACTCTTTTCAGTGCCTTTGCCCTCATTGTCCCTTCTGGCTGGCATGCTCCTCCCCACCTACCACACGTTGGCTCCTTTTCAGCTCAAACATCCTCTACAGAGGGGCCTGCTCCAAAGGAAGTGCACCTACCCAAAACTCTCTATCCCCAGGGTTCTCAACCTGAACTCACATTGGACTCACCTGCAGAACTTTAGAATAATACCAACGCCTATACCACAGTCCAGACCAATCAAGGTTGAATCTCTAAGGGGTTGTCACTTTATAGGAGACAAAATCTGATGGCCACACTTCAGCCTTAGTCCATGCTGCTCAAGTTGTGGATTATATTGAAGCCTTAGTGAGACTGATAGTGATATCATCCTTACAGAATGCCTGCTATGTGCTAGGTGTGCTACACAATGTGCAACACTTCCTTATATGAAAGCTCTATTTTAATTCTCCTAACAACCCAATGAGATAAGCTTAGAGAGGTTAAGAGTGTTTTGCAAGGTCAAGGTCAGCCAACCAGGAAGAGATGGAGCTAGAATGTGAGACCAGGTTTGCCCATACCCAAAGACCATGCCATTGTCCCACAATTCAGGGTTGAGAAGGGCGTGAATTCTGGGAAGTAGTGGAGCTGGGGCCTGAACTCCTGGGTTCTCGACTTTCCTCACCTTCTCACTTTGGAGTGACTAGAGGCGATGGCTCCCTTTGGCTTGCCCCAAGTCACACAGCAGGATGGCCCAGGCCCTCCTTGTGGCCATCTCCCTGGCTTCTCCCAGAGGGTGCTGGGAACTCCCAGGGGTCTCCCGGGTCAGGGAACCTTTGGTGGCCTCCCTCACCAGGTGCTTCTCCCCCTTCTGTTCCTCAGGGCAAGGACTGCACAGTGCCCATCAATACCTGCATCCAGAACCCCTGTCTGCACGGAGGCACCTGCCACCTGAGTGAGAGCCACAAAGATGGGTTCAGGTAACAGCTTGCCTCAGGCCTTCCCTCACCTTGGAGGGCTTCATAGGTAGACCCCTCAGGACAGGCTGAGGAAGCAGAGCTGCTTTCACTGAGAGACTACTCTGTGCCCACACTGTGCCACGCACCTCACGTGGATGATTTCAAGGCTCTTTGCAACCTGCAAGGGAGGTGCTGTTATCCCTGCTGTATAGATCAGCATCAAAGGGATAAACCCTTGCCCAGAGTTACATAGTTAGTAAGCATTGGTACAAGGGCTTGAATCCAGGCTCTGGAGACAGGAGGTCTCCAAGGGGGGCTGCAGCTGCTGGCTCTGATCAGAGAAGGATGGGATGCTGGCTCAAAGGCCACCCACCTGGTGATTCCACCACTCTTTTCTGTTATAAATAATAATAATAATGATCGGTGACATTGATTACATGCTTACTAATCACGCATTATCTCATTTAAATCCTCATGTGACCCTATCTGGTAGATAGGTTAGGTAGGTGTTATCCCTAATACATGAGGAAACCAAGGCACAGAGATTGATTTGCTCTATGTCACACATCCTGACACTTGTTCCTGGAACTTCCAACCCCACCTTGAGTCCTCTGTCCTCCCTGGCATTAAGATTTCAGGAAGAAAATGCCACTTAGGTTTTTCTCATCTCTGTCCTAGGAGTGGGATTAGGCCTCTACCCAAACCTCATACCCCCTTCGTGTTTCCTCCCCTCCCCAGTTTCTTTCAGATGCCCAGTTTTCCCAGCCTATGGCCCTGGCAAAGGCAGACTGTTGGGAACTGGCTCCCCCAATGAGCCAGTGGTTAGGCGGTGGCCCCTCAAAATGCAGGGGCACCCTCTGCCAAGCTCTATGAGGACGTCTTAGAGCTCAGGTTGCAAACAATTAATTATCAAAAGCACTCTGGCCAGAGGCTTCTGTGTGGTCTGTGGAAGAAATCAAATTCTGGGCTCCCGGTTCTCCTCCCCGGGGAACCCAGCCCGCCCACGTGTCCATCTAACAAGCCAGCCCCATCAAACTCTGACTCTTGAAAAGTGAAATTCAAGGCAGAGTTCATTTTCCTGCCTGGAGCCGGCCAAACCACCCACTCCCGCCTGCTCATTTAGAGAAAGAGCAAGGAGAAACCACACAGAAATCTCACAGAGGTGGCCACACAGCCCCAGCCAGGAAATACTCCTCCTCCAGGGCTGAAAGCCTGGTCCTGCCCTACCCAGGTGAGGGATCAGGTCGGGGTGAGAGAAGAGCTTCCCCCTGCAGGCGATTATATTTCTCCCATCTCAGCTGGAGGTGCAGGTGAGCAGAAGGATCTGTTTCTATCCTCAGTCACTGAGGAGTTTCAAATGAACTGGAAATATTTTTAGAACTGAAATTTGAAAGGAAAAGGGCCCAGATACAGGATTAGAGAAATGGGGTGGAAGGTTAAGGCAACGAGGCAGATACTAGGAATGGCATAGCTTGTGTGTACTCCCCAAGGAACAGGAAAGTCCTCCCCCATCATGCAGCACCTGGTGCGGGGGGCTTGTCAGGGAGAGCCGTGCTCCCTCCTTCCCTCCCAGAGTAATTTCCCAGGGCTGCCCTAACACAGTACACAGATGGGAGGCTTAAATCAACAGAAACCTAATCTCTCACAGTTCTGGAGGCTAGAAGTCCAAAGTCAAGGTGTCCGCAGGGCCATGCTCCCTCTAAAACATGTAGGGGAGGATCCTGCCTTCCCCCTTCCTAGCTTCTGGTGGTTTGCTGGCAATCTTTGGCATTCCTTGGCTCACAGCTGCAGCTCTCCGGTCTCTGCCTGTATGGTCACATGGCATCCTCCCTGTGTCTCGGGTCTTTACAAGGCTGTTTTCTTACAAGGACACCAGCCATATCAGATTAGGGGTCTGCCCTGCTCCAGTAAGACCTCGACTTAACTAATTGCACCTATAATGATCCTGTTTTCAAATAAGGTCACATTCTGAGGTACTGGGGGTTAGGACTTCAACATATCTTTTTGGGAAGAACACAGTTCAACCCCTGACACCTCTTAAGAGTCAGAATTCTGGAAACATCACTTGCCACTTCATACAGACAGTTCTCTTATCTTACCACATTGCCTGCTCACAAAGGCTGGCAGAGCTAGTCACACAGGAGACCAAGACGAGAGATGTGACCTTCTCCAAGTCCCCTCAGCTAACAATTGCTCTTGGAATCTCCTTGACAACCCCCCCAAGGTTTCCAGTGAGGACAGGGGAGACTTTAGCCTCCTTCCCACCCTCTGTTCAGTCCACTAGCAACCCCTAGTCCCCAGCCACCCACATCCCACTGCCAGGCAATCCTAAGACTCTGGGAAGAGCCAAATAACTCGTCTTCAGGAAGACCAGTGGGCAACACCATGCTTTAAGACCTGAAAACCTTCCCCCGCCTGGCTCTGAAGAAGAAGCCTTTTTCATGAATGCCCAGGGTCCCTAACAGAAAAAAGGAATGAGTCATTGTGCTGTACCTCCAGAACACAGACCCAGGAAGCCCTTCACCTTTTGTGGAAAATTTGATGTGCTTTTCAGGTTGTGGAGGAAGGGAATTTAAGTAGGATTCTAGGACCACAAAAATTTACTTCCTATGAGTTAGGTTTAGTTTACTTTTCCCAAATCAGAGCAGTCTTTGAAATAGAGGCCTAGAATTCCAGGTCTTAAGCTGAGCACATGTGCTTGGATGGGGTGTATGTCCCTGACTAGAAGGTGGGGCCATGAAAAGAGCAAGATTCACTGCAGCTTTTATTTAATCAACACTCGCCTCCCACCTACCCCCAAATACTGCCAAGCCCTGAGCCCTTCTCATCTGCCCAGCCTTCTTCATATGTTCTGACTTATTTTGCATGCTTAATCCTGGGGATGTGACCAAGGTCAGGCAGAGGACAGGGGGTTTGAGGTTTTTATCCAAGAGTTATTTAACACTCCAGAGACAAATGAAGGAAATGCATCCTGCTGATTTAGGGTGTTTTAAGCCAAGCTCACCAGAAGGCCTCGGTCTTGGCAGGAGAGGGGTCCTCCCACTTCATGCACTCGTCCCCCAGAGGCTGGAGGGGCTCAGAAGTGCTAGGAATCCATGGTAAGGAGAAATAACATCCCCGAGGGAAGGTGAAAGGAGGGCTGGGGGCAGGAGTTGTCTAGAACTGAAGCTGGCTAATGTGTTCTGAACATTTTTTATGTGTGATGTGCCCTTCTAAGTGTTTTGCTTGTATAATCTCAATTAATCTCCACAACCAACCAAGGTCAAACAGCTAGGAAGTGGTAGACCAGAATTCAATCCCAGAAAACCCAGTTGCAAAGCCAATGATCTTGGCCTCTCTGTTCTGCCCTCCCACACACACACTCACCGCCCACTGAGGTAGAAAGGCTGCCTTAGAGTGAAAACATCACTTAAAGGGGGATGTTTATTACGCTCTCTCTGTGTCCATGGAAAAGACTATACCACAGAGGAGCCAAAGGAAGAGAAGTTTAGAAGACAGCTGGAGGAATTTAGCCATATCCAGGAAACCAATTCCAGCTGGGTAAAGGAGGCACTGCTGGTGGGAATTGTTCCCAGAGACCAGGGGAGATGGAACCTGCCTGGAGACTGGGGGCGAGATGAAATGACTTTGTAGGCTCCTAAGGGTCTTTCTGCTCAGGACCCCAAGTCCTCATGTGTCCAAAGTGCTGTCTTGGACTTATGACTAATTGTATTTCCCACCCCCCACCTTCCTCTCTGCCAATCTAACCCATCCCACTCTCTGACCCCTGGCTCCTCTCATCCCCACCCCGCACATCCCCAAAGCTGCTCCTGCCCTCTGGGCTTTGAGGGGCAGCGCTGTGAGATCAATCCAGACGACTGTGAGGACAACGACTGTGAAAACAATGCCACCTGTGTGGATGGGATCAACAACTACGTGTGTGTCTGCCCGCCTAACTACACAGGTAAGGATCCCATGGTGCACAAACATGTATTTGTGTGTGTGTCCATGGCGGGGTGGAGGGGCGTCAGCAGAAGAACACCATTTCCTTAGCTTCTTCCAGGGACACCCACCTCCTTCCTCCCTGTGGACAAAGACTAAGATCCCAAGTCTCTCCCCAAGATCTGCCGTGAATGGCTTCCCAAAGGCCCTGTTTGCTTCTTGTTCTCTTGCAGCCCACCCCCCAGCAAATCACTAGCTCCTTCCCACCTGGAAACAGGTTCTCAGGGCTCTTCCAGTCTCCATTCATTTAGCTGGTGGCCATCCCCTCCTTTAGGAATCCTAGAGACCTGGTGGTGTTTGAGGCTGGCAGGGAGGCAACTGCATCGTGTTTATGTTTTGTTCAGGTCTAGTCGACTGTCTTTGGAAATCTAAATTTTCCAAACACTCTGCTAGGAGCTGGGTACAAAAATGAGCAACACAAAGTTCCTTCTCATAAAAAGGTCATAGTCAAGTAGAGAGAGACATGGATTCAGTGGAATGAGAACATAACATCTGCAAACCCAGGGGGTTGTGGGATCACAGAGGAGGAAACTCCCCAGCTAGAGAACACAGGAAGGCTCCCCACAGGAGGTTGTTCCTCAGGAAAATCATTCTACCCACCCACCCTCAAAACACAACACCTTTATTTCCTACATAAACAGCCTCTAATGAGGACAGTTAAATATGCCATTAGATTGTGAAGCAAAATGCCACCAATTGGTGCAAACACAGCCTACTTTGACTAAAGTGGCATATCCCAGGCTGTAATTCCATAAATTCCATGCATTCTTTGAGGAAAAGTCTCCATGGGCAAAAATGTTTGAGAAGCACTAAGTGTAATAATAACACTCTTCTTGAGCTCCATGATACAAACTAACCTATTAGAGACTCTTATCCCACCCCGGAACACCCTCACCAACCCAGAGATCTTGTGCTGCAAGGAGAAAATATGGATAGTGCAATTCAGGGACTCCCACGTCCTACCGTACTGGAACCTGGCTTTAATGTCAAGAATGAAGTGGGAGGCGGGAAGCTATGGAAGATGAATAGGAGCAGTCCTGAGGACTGCAGAGAAGGAAGCTGACCAGCTCCCATTGCCTTAGACCCTGTGCCTTTGTGAAGCCTACAGCCCAATAGCCAGGTATTTCCAAGCACACTCTTGGGACTGCTCGAATGTGCCATGATCAGCTGAAAAAACACCTACTCTATTAATCCTGGGCCTCCTGGGGTCCCAGACAAGCCTTTGTGCTGGAAGAAGGTGCAGGTAATCCTGCCGAGGGCTTACCTCCTTTGTGCCCTGCATCTTCCATCTTCTTTTTTTATTTATTAATTTTTTTACTGGTTATGAATATTCATGAGATACAAAGCTGATTGTCACCTCTCATGCCCATGATGTGGGGGCCAGATTCATACTGGCTGTATACCCATTACCACAAATTACATTTGTACCCTGTGTCCCCCACCCAATTATCACCAACCTCCCTCCCCAACCCCTACCCCCCGCCTCCACTTTGTAGCCCAAGGAATGTTCTCTCCCTCTGCAAGTCCAGCGCACCACTGTGGTCTTTCTTTCCTTCCTTCTTTCTCTCTTAGCTCCCACATATGAGTGAGTACAGGTGGTATTTATCGCTCTGTGCTTTGCTTATTTCACTCAACATAAGTTTCTCCAGGTTCATCCATGTTGTTGCAAATGGGAGTATTTCATTCTTTTTTATGGCAAAGTAGTATTCCATGGTGTATATATACCATTCTGAGAGTGGAGTTATAGCCAAGAGTTGCATGAGCAACAGGCAGTACTTATTATGCACCTACTATATACACTGAATTTGCCACTGGAGATACCAAGAAGTCTAAGGTGTACCTTCAACCCACAAGGGGCTCCTGGTCCAGCTAAGACAAGAGGAATCATTGTATAGAGTGAAATCATTGGTCCAAAAGAATCTGCTCAGTTCCAGACATGAGATAGTAAAAATCCCAGTGGTTCAGAAGGAGAGGGCAGAGGGGCTCAATATAGGCTTTGTGGCAGAGGAGGAACTTGGACTGAATTTACAGCAGGCAGCTGGGTACTGGAGGGGGCTGAGGAGACACATAAGGTGGTCCCCTGCCCCCGCAGATCACCGCCTGTGTCTGCAGCTGGCCGGGCACACTTCTCGTTTGGTGCACCCTGTTCCTGAGAGTGGGCTGTCGTGGTTTCCTCTGTCACAGCACACGTTCAAATCCTGCACAGATATTCATCCACTTCTCTGGGTCTCTCCAGGTGACAAGGAAGAGGAGGAGGCTAATAAGGAACACAGGGCCCTCTATGGTCTTGAGAAGCTGAGGGCAAAATGTGGAGATGAGGGGTTCAGGCCCCCACCCCTGGACCCCGGCAGCAGAGAACAGCCTCTGGGGCTGTGTCTGTCATTCATGTACTGCCTGCCAGCCCTTCAGAGGGACCACCCACTGCCCTGTCCCCTGGGGCAGCAGCCCAGGCAGCCTTCTCCAGCCCCAGAGAACTTCCAGGGTTAGAAGCTTCCCTCTCTTAGATCACGCTCCGCCTGGCTTGACTGGGTGGAATTTGAGGAGACCCAAAACTCAGACTTTAAAATCCAGGGTTGCTTGGGAGCTTCCTTCCTACTTCACCCCTCACATTCCTAAAACACATTTTCAGGTGTGTGAGCTTTTCAGAGTTTATATGCAAGGGCCATCCCTCGGTATTTACAACCCGTTAGGCATTTTGTAGCACTATGAACTTCAAAGGCAATGTATCCAGAGACCAGAACCTCAAATTCCTTTCATATTTCTTTCCCTGAAAAATCCAAGAGGCTTACTTGTCTATAACAGGTGAACTAAGCTGCTAAGCTGCATTCGTCCCTCCAGGAACCTCCTTCTGCCTCCCAGGCAGGGTTATGGGTCCCCCTTTGTGTTTTCTCAGAGTTTATCCTCTGGTCACATTTACAACTCTGTGTTGTAATTGTGTGATTATTTGTACATCTCCCCCACTAAGCCCTGGGAGGAGGACAGGACTGCATCACTATTGTGTCCCCAGCATCTGTCACAGTGCCTACCACATGAGGTGCTCAATAAATAGGTGTGGGATAAGAAATAAACAAGCATGGCCCAAGGTCAGGGTTTGGCATCTTATGGTTCCAGCTGCAGCAGTCCCTTTATGATATTGAGTAAAACAGCCAAATGATGGTGCTTTGACAGTGTCCAGAAGAGATCCTGGAATCTTCCTGTTGTCACTGCTAGGGAAACTGAGGCAGAGGTATAGAGAAGGACACACCAAGAGAGAGAAGGCAGAGCTCCAGATATCTATGACCTCCTGACTGGGGACTGGATGAGTCTGGTCTTCTGGCCAGTACCCTCCCTGATGCCTGAATTCTCTACCCACCCCTGCCAGGTGAGCTATGCGATGAGGTGATTGACCACTGCGTGCCCGAGATGAACCTCTGTCAGAACGAGGCTAAGTGCATCCCCCTGGACAAAGGAGGATTCAGGTAAAGCTCGGCTTCATGCCCTGGCATACATAGGGTCCCTGAGGCCTCTGCCTCCAACTCTCTGGGTTGGAGGCAGAGGCTCTGGACTCACTCTCGCTCGCTCGCTCTCACTCTCGCTCTCTCTATTTCTCCCTCTGCCATGTGTTTCTCTGTATCTCTGACTAAGTCATGGTCTAATTCTCTCCATCTGCCTCTATTTCCCATGTGTGTGCCTCTGTGTCTCTCTGTCTCTTTGTGGGTGTCTCTCTAAGTCTCTGTAGATAGATAGATAATAGATAGAAATTAATAGATAGAAATATTTATATATCCCCTCTCTCCTTCTCCCTCCCTCCACCCCACCCTCAGCTAGAAAAGTAGAGCAATCCCATGAGGAAGCCAAGTACAGGGTTACTTGGTCCCCTCCTCCATGGCTGCAGCAAGGTTACAGCATGTGCGCCTGTGTGTGCTGGGGGAGGGGGTCGGGAGTGCTGACCTGTTCAGCAGCCTCGACCACTGGTGGAGCTCTCTCCATGGTGAGCAGCAGAAACCCATGGAGCCAGGAGAGCAGTGAGTGATTCTGAGGGGGGATGGAGGACCTGCCACAGCAAAAGACCACCCG
The DNA here is from genome assembly GCF_027409185.1 of Cynocephalus volans. Lineage (NCBI taxonomy): Eukaryota > Metazoa > Chordata > Mammalia > Dermoptera > Cynocephalidae > Cynocephalus > Cynocephalus volans. The sequence goes on along the minus strand of NC_084461.1, from coordinate 149,675,025 downwards.
ATTCTTGAGCCTGAGAATCAAATGGCATCCCTGGGAAATTCCTCCTGAGCTCTGTCTCCGCCTCTTCCCTCCTTCATGAAAACTGGTGTTATTGCATCTTCTGGAGAAGATCCTGAGACCCTTGAGACCTGGGATTTTCTGACATCAGTGGGGAGATCCCAGAGCCCTGTGGCCAAGAACATTTTCCCTATCTCAAAGTTGCCTTCCACACTCAGTTGCCTCCCTCTCCTCTCCAGCAGGCTCTGTCCAATACCAGAGGGAAGCTTCTAACACCAAGGTTTGGGGGAGCAGCCAGAGACCAGGGCAGCAGGTAGAACCCCAGGATGAGCCCTCAGCAGGCACCTGGAATACCTAGACACCTACAGAGCCTCCCCTAGAGATAAGGGACCTGGGTCTGGAGCTCAATGCCTGTGTTGATGGGTGTTTAAGGAGAAGCTGGCCAGCCTTTTTTCTATGCATCTCCAGCCTCTGGAGGGCAGAAGCTCATGCTCTAGAATTAGATGAGTCCAGGAACTTTTGCCACCCTGAGCCTAACCAGTTATCAGTCATAGGGCAGAGAGTTCTCAGACTCTGTGGTGTTTGGGACTATGACTCTATACTACAAAGCTTAGGACTTCATGGAAACCCAGGATCTTAGAAAGCCCAAGGTGAATGACATAAAATCACAGAATCTTAGGAATTTAGAACTATAGCCTTTTAGAGTTGTTAGCATCTCTAAAACTTAAACTTGTGAACTCTTAGAATCCCAGAATCCTAAAATCTAAGAGTCATGGGTTCCAGTTGTGGTCTCCGACCTGGCCTGCCATCCGTGCACAGATTTTCATGATATGGAGTGCTGTGGGGATTGTAAGATGTTTTTTGATTCCTCTCCTCAAGGCCCTTGCCATGGACCTCGGGAAGGAACATTTGATGCAGAGCAAACATTTAGAAAAGAAGGAGTTTCTGGGCCCCATGATTCTAGCTCTGAGTGCAGCTGAGGTTCTAAGGAAGGAAGAAGCTTCTGGAGCAGAGAGGGGAGCTCCCCACCCCTTAGAGGTGGGATGGGAGGTGAGGCTTGAAGGATAGGTGGAATACGGATGGGCTGAGAGAAGGAAGGAGAGCCGCATGGGTGGAAGAAGAGTCTAGAGTAGGTAGGGGTAAGAGGTGGACATGAGTATGTCTTTTCTGTGTTTTCTTCCTAATTTGACATCCCACACCTAGAGCTCTTCTCCAGGGAAAACGCAAGAGGCATGTTAGGGCCTCTGGTTTTGCTGAGACCAAAGGAAGCATCAGTCCTTCCGTGTGCACACCCTACCCAAATCCACCTTACCTGCCCCTGTGCCCCTCTGAGATATGCCAGGTGGGACTTTCAGGTGGATTACCTGAGGGTAAGGGTGAGGGATGCCTCCCAGTGCCCCGTTCCCACCCAGGATTTGACTTCAGTTCAAGGCTTCTCTTTACCAGTTCCCTGCTGGATACTGTGAAGGGACAGAGCTGACTGAGGGGCAAAGGAGAGGGAAGAGGCATGTAAAGCACAAATTTGAACCCAAAGCAGAGCAGGCCAGACTGACAAGCAAAGTGCTTTGGGAGTGCTGGGAAGGGGCGATGAATGGCGACCGGGCACCTGAGCCGTGAAGAGTAGAAGAGCTACAGATGGAGAGGAGATAAACGGTCGTCTAGGCTGAGCAGACAGCAGGCTCGGAGGACGCTGGCTTGACAGAGACTGGCCACGTGTGGTCCAGCAGACAGGTAGTGGTTAGGAACACTAGAGAGTTAAAGCTGCCAGATTATCATGATTCTCTGGTACTTATTCCTAGAAACTTCGCTCTTCATTGTAACCAAGGCCCATAGGGTTCTAGGACAGTATAGGGAAGAAAGAAACCAGTCTAGCTTTCATAATCTGGAGATATTTTGTTTATACCTAATGTCTTCTCAGAGACACTGTCTTGAAGAGGTCTAGTTTTTTTTACTAAAATGCATTTAAATCAAAACTCCCTTCTCCCATTACAACATTTTAAATATTTTATCCCCCTCCCCTCCCAACACCAAACAAAACAGCTCATATCCCATGGCAGCCTATAAGGATATTAACAAGAGTGATGCAGTCAGTGTGACCTTCGCCCAAGTTTGAAGATGTTTGTCCTTGGAGGTCTTGTATGCTCCTCTAACGATGTCTCAATGACAAGCAGATAGTATCTGCTCACAAACACTGAAAATAATAACAAAAACAAAGATCACGATGATAAAGATCAGGGTGCTCTGATAACTTACTACCTCATTTAACTCCCAACAGTCTTGGAATGTAGAAACCATTATTCGCATTCTGTGAGGCTGGTGAGGTGAATCAAGCTGCCTGTGCACACACATAGGAAGGGTGGGACAGCCAGGCAATCTGGGCTTGACTGACCTCCCAGCTAAATCTTGAGACTCCAGGTGTCCTGGAACCAAGGATATCACTTGGTTACTCCGCTTGTCCAAAATCAGTAGATCCAACACATATTGAAATTACATCAGCCTTATACTTTAACCAGAAGAAAGATAAAGGCAAACATTTCAGAACAGTAGGGAATGCAGGTGATATCACTGGCTGCTTCTCTGTAGCAGATGAAGAAATGTGTGAATACTTGCTATGGGAAGTGAGGTCCATGAACCAGCAGCATCAGCATCACATGGGAGCTTGTTAGAAATGCTAATGCCCAGGCCCCACCCAGACTCCCTGAATAAGAAAGAAGCTGCATTTTAATAAGATCCCTGGTTTTGTATGCTCATTAAAGTTTGAGATGTGCTTGTGTGGAAAGGGTTGTAGCATTAAAAAAAAAAAAGAATGTGAACACATTTGCCTCCAGACCTGCTTGGTCTGGGAGTAAGAATAGCTTCCCTAATTCCTAATAAAGACCTCATCAATAGCATTGAACTCCATGCTTAAAAGGTTTGATTTTATCCTATACATGCAGGTTGAGTATCCCTTATCCAAAATGATTGGGATCAGAAGTACTTCAGATTTTGGGATATTTGCAGAATACGTACCTGTTAAACATCCCTACTCGGAAAATCTGAAATCTGAAATGCTCCAACGAGTGTTTCTTTTGGGTGTCATGCCAGCACGTAAAAAGTTTCAGATTTTGGAGCATTTTGGATTTCAAATTTTCACATTAGGGATGCTCAACCTATATGGGGTAGCTATCATTGCCTTGGAGAAGGTCCAATAGCTTAAGTGTGCTGCAGGTACTTTTTAGAATTCAAGGGACACACACGTGCCCAGCAGGGCCATGCAGCACATGAACACAGTAGCAGAAGTATGGACTATGGCATGTTGAGCACATGCCCCACAAAGGCATTCCCAATTTGTCTCTTTAAAAGACTCTGATTGAACATGGGCTGTGATATGCAAGTTTGCAACTTCTGTTTAACAGTAGGTTACATATTTCCAATCAACCAGTCAAATAAATAAAGGTGAATTGTTCAGATCTTAGCAGATTTCATAGTCTTTGAACACAGGCCCAGCAAATCCTCAGTGAGGGGAGGGAGGAGGGAGGACCATTCCTTTGCCCTGATTCTTCCCCAGACAGGCTCTTACAGGACAACGTAAAGATTCAGAACTCTTGCCTCCCCCTCCTCCACCTTCACCTCCCCCTTCCTGTACCACCTCCCCTTGCATGTACCACCTCTTCCTCTGACTTGGATGGATTGTGATTATTATTTTTATACTGCCCAGAGAGGTACACAGGCTTTGCAGGAGGCAGAAGAACCCGTAAGGATTGTGCTTATATGTGCCCATGAGTGCACCTAAGCCCCTGAGAGTCAGCCCCTTGGTGCCTTCAGGTCTGTTTCTGCACTGGGAGTTCGGTTCGGTGTTACCCAGACAGAGGAGCCCAGAGACGCATGTTTCTGGCCCACACTCAGGGAGTCCAGGTTTCAGCAGAGCAACATTCTCTGGCCAGGTTTTAAGCCTGGGCTAGCAGGGATGGATGGAGCTGCGAGACGTTGCTCTTTGGGGAAGGACTGGATCAGTGTGCAGGGTATGGGGTGGAGCAGGGCGTAGCTCCCACCTTCTTGCCTGGGAAATATAAGCCGTTTATTAAGGTACAAGAGAGTGTGTCCTTGTTAGCCCAGTCTGAATCTCCGGGAACAAATGAACAGGCAATAATACAAAATCGAGGGAAGTGCAAACAGCACCGTTTTCTTCTTGATCATCATTATTGTCTTCTACTATCATATTGACCGAAAGTATTTATCTAGTGCACTCCACAGAGCATATCATTTAATTTTTAAAGTAACCATAAGAGGGGGTGTTACTTATCAATCACATTTGAAGATGAAGAAACTGAAACGCAGAGAGGTAATGAGAGTTTGACACATGGTAAACGTAAACTAAACATTATCATTCTAGGGAGTCTTGGGGAAGTGACCACAGCACTCGCTGTGCTCTGGTTTCTTCCTTGTGCTGGAGGATGATAGACCCTCCCTTGTAAGGTCCTTTGCAACATCCTGGGAGGCCTCCATGAGACACCCAATGCGAGTTGCTTAGTACAGTGCCTGACACAACAGAAGGACCAAACTGAAGGTCGATTATGTGCAGAAAGTGGCAGATCCAAGCCAAAAGCTGCATGGTTCCAACCCTGTGCTCCTCAGCCTGGCCCCCAGACACAACTCTTACCCCACATGAAGCAGACGGACACTGAGTTCAGGGAACAAATGCTACACTATGACTGCCAGTAAAACCTAGTGGTGGAGCCAGGCCTGGCAGATCTGTAAGGCACCTGGGTAGAGAGAGAAGAGAGGGAGAGGCCACCTGGCAGCTAGCCCAGCCCTGAAGAACAGCCTCGCTCTGCTTGTGTTCCAGGTGTGAGTGTGTCCCTGGCTACAGCGGGAAGCTCTGTGAGACGGATAATGATGACTGCATGGCCCACAAGTGCCGCCACGGGGCCCAGTGTGTGGACGCAGTCAATGGCTACACATGCATCTGCCCCCAGGGCTTCAGGTATGGCAGACGGGCACCTCAGGGAGGAGACAGCCCAGGTCAGATGGCGGGGGCTGGGGACTGACTGGCTAACGCAGCCAGGGTGGAGACTCAGGCCCAGGCAGCCCCGGCCCCAGATCTCTGTGGGGCCTTTATTCCCCCACACCTTCTTCAGCCCTCACCAGTCCCAGTGAGGAAAACAGAGCAAATGTCAATCCCACTTTGTAGATGGGGAGAAGTGCTACCCAGGGCAACTCTGTGTAGAAGTTGGTCTCAGATTCCAGCTCACAGAATGTTGCACTTGGGTATGATCCCAATAGTGGAAGATGGCATCATCTTGGAGCCCAGCTTGCAGGGTGAGGGTAGCCACATGGCCATAATGGCCAGAGACTTCTTTCTGGGCTGGAGAACAAAAACATTATGGTGCCCAATGGCAGAAAATGAGTTCAAAGGGAGGACTTGGGATCAGTCTCCGGAATCAGTGAAGCCAGAAGAAAGGGGCAATGGGAGACACTGGCCAAGTGGTCAAGAGACATCTGTGGAGTGTGTGGAAAGAGAGGCCTGGGTCCCACTTCTAGCACCTACACCGAGTGGAACGGAAGGGCAGATGGAGGAGGGAGGTGCAAAGAGGCAGGGACCATACTTAAGTGGGGGCAGACTGGGGGACAGTTCTGTGTACATCAGTACTCGCTTATGGCATCAATGCAAATCCAGATCCACAGGATGGCATAAATGCAAAATATGCCAATGAGCCTTAGACATAGACTCACAGCATGTGAGGCTGGAAGGAGCTGAGGAGCTCTCGAGGCCAGTGTTTCTCAAGCCCAGTGGAAACCATCTGCATCAGAGGCTTGCAAAATACAAATTCCTGAGCCCTACCCCAGAGCTGCTGAATTAAAATTGGGAGGTGGGGGGAAGGGGCTGGGGGTCTGCACCTTTTTTTTTTATTGTGATAAAATACACATAACAGGGCCAGCCCATGGCTCACTTGGGAGAGTGTGGTGCTGATAACACCAAGGCCACTGGTTCAGATCCATATATAGGGATGGCTGGTTAGCTCACTTGGGAGAGCCTGGTGCTGACAACACCAAGTCAAGGGTTAAGATCCCCTTACCGGTCACCTCTTTAAAAAAAAAAAATACATATAACATAAAAACGACCATCTTAACCATTTTTAAGGGTACAGTTCAATGGTATTAAGAACGTTCACACTGTTGTGCAGCCATCACCGCCATCTGTCACCAGAACTCTCCCATCTTGCAAAACTAAAACTCTGTAGCCATTAAACAATATCCCATTCCTTCTCTGCAGCCTCTGGTAACCTCTGTTCTACTTTTGATCTCTCTGAATATCACTACTCTATGTACCTCATGCAAGTGGAATAACACAGTATTTTTCCTGCGTGGCTGGCTTATTTCACTTTGTGTAATGCTCTCAAGGTTCATCTGTGCTGTATCACAGGTCAGAATTTCCTTCGTTTTTAAGGCTGAACAATATTCCATCGGATGGATATACCATGTTTTGTTTCTCCATTCATCTGTCTGTGGATGGGAATCTGCACTTGTAGAAATTCACCCCAGGCAATTCTGATGACACTGAAATTTAGGGATCTATACTCTAGCCCAACTCCATTATATTTAAAATGGGAAAACTGGGACTCAGAGAAGGAAAAGGACTTGCCCCATTTGGTGGCAGGGTTAGAGATAGACCCAGTTCCCAACTCACTTCACCTTCCTCCTAGAGGTTCTTTGGCCTAAATAACCATGATTTTGTCTTCCTCACCATTCTCCCCCCCTCTCGCCCCCATCCCCCTACACCCACCTTCCAGCGGGCTCTTCTGTGAGCACCCCCCACCCATGGTCCTGCTGCAGACCAGCCCCTGTGACCAGTACGAGTGCCAGAACGGGGCCCAGTGCATCGTGGTGCAGCAGGAGCCCACCTGCCGTTGCCCCCCAGGCTTTGCCGGCCCCAGGTGTGAGAAGCTCATCACTGTCAACTTCGTAGGCAAGGACTCCTATGTGGAACTGGCCTCTGCCAAGGTCCGGCCCCAGGCCAACATCTCCCTGCAGGTGCGTCCGCCCCACCCCGCCCTTAGAAGGACGTGTTCCCAAGCTCTGACTGTTCAGAGAACAGCAATGATACCTCCCGTAAAGTATCATCAAGGACAGCACTCAGCTTTGGGGGATCTGGGCCAGCTCTGTCCACAGATATAATTATAGATAACTCCTGACCAGCCCTCGCTGCAAACAGCAGCCCCCACTTTCAGCCTCATTCACTCATTCCTCTAGAAAATATTTGTTCAACTATTATATGCCAGACGCTGAGCTGGGCAATGGGGATTCAGTGGTAGCAAGACAGACAAAGCCCCTTGTCTAGGGTAGGATGGCAAGGAAAGGGATAGTGACAAGCCTGGGTGCTGTGGGAGTGATTCCAGCCCATTGGGAAGAATCATGGAAGGCTCCCCAGAGGCAGTGATGACTGAGCTGAGACCTGAAGGATGAATAGGACTTGCCTGATGAAGGGTAGAAGGGTGGAGGACTGAAGCAGCAGGTTGAAGAACAGAGATGAGGAGGAAGGGTGTTTAGCCTGAGAGATCAGCGTGTGCAAAGGCCCAGAAGCACAACCAAACAGAGCATTTACCGAGAATGCAAAACCATTTAGTATGACCCAAGTTCTTTTCTAACTTCTTCAGGTTCCCTGCCTATGGACCTGAACACAGTTATTCAAAACTGCTCTTCTGGGCAACCTAAATGCTATTCTCAAGGGTAAGAACAGGGAAGGCGCATGATAGAAAAAGAAAAGGACACTGCCCAAAGGCTTGCTGAGGAGGAGGAGCCCTGGACACACACTAGAGGGTGCTGGCCAGTTAGTGGCCTCCGCCACATGGGGTTGGATACTTCTTGGTGCTGATGGGCACTGACTCAGGCTCTGTTCTCCTTTTGTTCGTGGCCACATTAGCCCAGGTTTAACCTGGAGCTTATGAAGAAAATACTTATTCAGTGAAGATCTGTTAAGCACCTACACATGCCAGACACTATTCTAGGCAGTGGAGTTGCAAAAATAAACAAAAGTTCAAACTGCCTCACCTCATGATGCTTTCAGACCACTGAGTAGGCCCCTGAGGTGAGGGTTGATCCTGGGCACAAACAACAAGGAAGCCCTGGTTACCATCACCTGCTCCTGCTTCCTCTGTCAGTCCCACCCACCCAGGGACCCAGCTATTGGGTCCCAACCAGCCAAGGCAGCACCCAATGCCCTAGACATCCAGATGTCCTATCAAACTTACCTGTGCCACATCCAGCTCCTCAGGCCAGATGTGCCCATAGACTAATCAGAGAATCTCATCCCTGCAGCCAGGTGGCTGGCAGATGATGCCCTCTGAGTAGCAACTTCTGAAACCAGTGGCTCTCAGCCTTGGCAATACCTTAGAATCACCTGGAGAACTTCTAAAGTTATCTTTGCCTGTGCCCTACCCCCAAGAGATTAGTGTGTACTTGTTCTGGAATGAAGCCCAGACACTGGTATTTTCAAAATTTCCCCAGATGACTATTAGCACAGTGCCTTGTTCATAGTAAACATTCAGTTAAATGGTAAGTGTTAGCATTTTATTTATGATAATTATTATTATACTTTGTAAGCAGAGACTGAGGCTCTGAGCAGGGACTTGGGCGGGATCACATTGCATGCCAGTGGGAGAGGACAGATAGAGCTCTTGACATGCATAAATATATAAGTATAGTGGCACATAGTAAATGCTCAATAAATATCAGTTGAAGTGGTTTGCTCAATCAGCATTTGTGGAAGTGTAAGTATAGGCCTTGCCTTCTGGGAATTTACAGACTAGATGGAGGAGAAAAGATGGATGCGAATTCAGATCCAGGATAGGTTCAGAAGCCACCACCTGGAAGAGTGCTGTGAGGTGGGGAACCTCAGGAGAGGTTTGGCCTCAGGTAAGCTCTAACCCACATGCCCTGGCTTTTCTCTCCAGGTGGCCACTGACAAGGACAATGGCATCCTTCTCTACAAGGGAGACAATGACCCCCTGGCGCTAGAGCTGTACCAGGGCCATGTGAGGCTGGTCTATGACAGCCTGAGCTCCCCTCCAACTACAGTGTACAGGTAAGAACCTCACTCCCTCCCCACCCTTTGCATGTGCCTCCACCTCCCGCCTTCCAGCCCTGCAAGATGATGCTGATGCCAGATGGCTCTGATGCCTCTTCTTCCTGCCACATGCACACATACACACACACACACACACACACACACACACACACACACACACACACACTTTTTCCTTGCACAGAGTGGTGGGTAGGAGGGAGAAAGGCGGTGTTGGAGGAAGAGGCAGGCGAGGAAGGCAGGCACACACCAGGAGATGACACCTCATTAATATAAGATAAATGACCAGCTGGCTACTGTGCATGGCACGGGGTGCTCCAATGGGGATGAGGCTGCTTAATGAGATGCCCTTTTCAAAATGTCATTCTAATCTTTTATTAGTTTAAGAAAGAAAACAGGGTGATTAGCATGCAACCCAACAGGAGGAAATCCAAGAGCACCACGGGAACAGGACTGCTCCTTAAGTGACTTTCAAACTGTTCTGAAAGACAGTTTTTCCTAAACTTCTGTCTTTCCGATGGTCACCCTGATTTCCAGGTTATCCATGTGGTGGCTGTGCTATTCATATGCTACTTTATATCGACTTCCAGCCTGCTCACTTTTTTATTTAGCTTCGTCCTCAGGGGAAGGAGAGCCAAACCTGGGGAAGCCATAATTTGAAATGGGAAACCAGAGAACTTTTGTCTCCTAAAGTCCTTGTCAGGGAGTCAGATGAGGTTTAGCAAATGGGCCTGGGGAAATACCAGGCTCTTTATCTTATCCACAGGAGGCACCAAGTTGAGGATGTCCAGGCAGTCCTGGCCTGGATCTTCATGGTGAGCCTGGTGACAGGTCTTTGGTACCCTCGGCTTCCAGTCTGAAGGGGCCCCAGAAATCTCATATTGAGATTGGTTTTGCTTCCAGACACTTTCCTCTGAGACAGCCCTGTTTGGGCTCCAGGAGTGCAGTCTTTCACTCAGTAAACATCTATCAGGCACTTTGTTTGGACAGGCCCTAGGCTAGGTGTAGGGGGCACAGTTATACACAGTCCAGACAAGAAGACAGACACATAAACAAGCAACACTTACACAAGCCAAATAAAATGGTTCTCACTGGAGACACCAGCAGCATGCTGTGGACACTAAAGATGGAACAAATATTTTTTCCTGGAGGACCAGGGAGGGCTCCTTGGAAGAAGAGGTAGTGTTTGAGCTAAGGTTGGACCTATGGCTAAGGAGTATTTCCACAGGCTGAGAAGGAAGCCAAGGTGGGAGGGGCTGGGGTTAATGGAGGGCACAGGCTGAGCTAACCAGCAGCTGAGAGGATCAGGAGGCCATTCCAGCCAAAACAAAATGAGATCTCCTCTTCAGAGTCACTGCTGCAACTTCTATCCACCCAGGAAGGCTGCCTCGGCCTCAGGGCCAGAGCCAGGGAGCCAAACCAAAGCTGATCTAATCAGGGGAGCTGGCAGCCTACAGACTTCTGCCCACTGAGGCCCCATTGATCAGCCCCCAGGTGAGGATGGGAAGCCAGGGCCCCCAGCAGGGGTTCCCAGGCTAGATTCCATGCCTCCTTCCTGTTGAAGCCTGACTTGGTTATCTGCCCAACTGTAGTCACAGAGGGTGATGAGGGCACTTCAAGATTTTGTTCCAGGCCCCAGGGCAAATACACAGAAAAGCCCATCTGAGCCCCCCACTGCCCCAAAATGGGGACAGACTCCACTGTTCCTCAGTACCAAGATTTGTCAGGAAGCCAAACTCACCTGCCAGCTAGGCCAAGCAGTTAGTAGGTAACAGACCTGGCTAGGGTGTCAGTAGGGAGTGGTAGGGAGTGGTGGGGACTGCCGTAGCCTGGAGGGTACAAGCCCCATCCAAAGGGGCAGCTGGCCTCAGCTCCAGCAAATGTTGCTGTGTGGGAATGCAGGTTGTCAAGAGAAGCTGGAGGGGTTTCTACGTGAGATATCTGTTTTTAAATATTGGCCATTGTAAAATACCACGTGTGAGCTCTATTTAGCAGTTCACCCTCCCCAAGTCTTCATAATCACAATCTTATCCACTGCCAAGGTCTTTGTCTCATCTGATCCTCACCACAAGCCCTAGGCAAGCATCATTACTCCTACTTTAGGGATGAGAAGGCTGATTCTCAGACAGATTTAAACCCCTGTAGGTTCCCACCAAACCTCGCTCTCCCACCGTGCTGGCTCCAGGGCATGAAGGGTGGGGCCGGGAGAGAGAGCATAGGCCCAGCCGCTGTGGTGTCAAGTGGGGGCTGCTGCCAAACTGAAATCCCAGGACCTCTTTGTTCCTTGAGGCTCCATCGCCACCTAGTGGTCACAACGCAGCATCCAGGTGAGCGCGACCAGCACCTGGAAGAATGACGACCCTCCTAATCCCAGTCTTTCCACAATGGCACAAGGTCCTGTGGCTCTGGAGACTTGGAGTTCAGTCCTGCCTCCACCAATTCCACTATAAGACTTCGGGCTGCACACCTTCAGTCTCTGAGCCTTAGGCGTCGTGTTTCTGAAGTGGAGAAAAAATTGTGCATTCCCACCTGGGGGTTGTTAGTGTTAAATGAGAGGATGTAGGTCAAGTGCTTAGCCTAGAGTAGTACGATGCCTGGCTCCACTAAGGCTCAACACATGCCCACATTGTTATCAAAAGCAAAAGAACTGATGGGCCGCTCTGGCCAACGCGTGTTGGTCATGCCAGTTGCAGACAGGAACCATCCAGCCCAGCTCTGACACACCCAGTGCCATCTACCTCCCACTTGATGCTCGGTCAGTCTGACCCAGTGGATAGTGAAGAAGACTCTCAGAGCTCCCTTCTCTCCCCTGAAGTTTCTAGATATCTCTCCAGGAGACTCATTACTGGAGCTTAGAACCACATGGTATGATCATTTCTTTTAGAGTAAACACCAGGTTTCTGGTTTATTTTGTTTTTTTCAATTTTTTCCCTCTTCTTTTATAGCATTAGAGCTGTTTTTCCCATTGATACAGGTTGAATATCCCTTATCTGAAATGCTTGAGACCAGAAGTGTTTTGGATTTCAGATATTTTTGAATTTTGGAATATTTGCATTATACCAGTTGAACATCCCAAATCCGAAAATTTGAAATTCGAAATGCTCCAATGAGCATTTCCTTTGAGTGTCATGTCAGTGCTCAAAAAGTTTCAGAGTTTGGAGCATTTTGGATTTCGGATTTTCAGATTCGGGATGTTCAATCTATATTTTACTTCAAAGGCCAAGATTTTTTTAAAAAATAGAAATGGAGCCATCCTCATTTAGAGATAGTGGTTAAAAATGAGAGCTTTCAGTACTGTCGACTTCAACCCCCAGGGACCCACAGTTTGAAAAGCACTGGTTTTAGGCATTATTTCCAGGCAACCCTGGTTAAGACATGCGAAGGAAGAAGTGAACCTATTAATTCACGAGCACCTACTGGCATAGACAACGTTATGAGAGGTTTAGACTTGGAGTCAGTCCTGACTAAACCTCAACTCCACTACTGGCTAGCAGTGTGGCTAGTTATTTAGTTTCTTTCCCTGTAAAATGGAACTCACAAGAGACCCTCCTCAGAGATGGTAATAAGTGGAAGCATCCAGAAATTCAAAGCCCTGGGCAGCTGTAAGGTTGAAAAATCAGAGTACAGGCTTTCCAGGTTCTACTAACCTACTCCCCCACCCCAGTCCATGCTACACCCAGCTCCTACAAGCCTAGCATAAGGGTCTAGGAGACTGAGCACTTTCTTGGTATCAGGGACCATGCAATACCCATTAAAACCCAATGTTAAGAGAACAAAACTCATTGTGTAGAAGCAGAAACTGGAGCTTGCACAAGTGATGTGACTTGCCCAGGATCTTTCAGCTAGAAGACCCAGTATGATATCAGACCTCTCACCCCTGCCCCCAGCATGAGCTGGCTGAGGATTATACCTGGAGGAACGGGCCTGCCTAGGACTCTACCATATGGGCATCAGGCAAGATCCTCTGCAGAGCTGGGTGCTGGGGTACTGTGGAGCCCAGCACTCTGTCTGGGGCAGGAGCTGGTGACTGCACAGTCCTCTCTGCTCCTGCTCCTGCGGCTCCTGCCAAACCACTGTCTCCAGGCCAAGTGCCTTCAGAGGCCATGCGCCAGGGCCTGAGCTGGCTGGAGGATCACAGGAAGGGGAGAAGGGAATAGGCTTGAAGCCAGCGTTCAGGAAGGAGCTAGTGTGTGTGTTCACTGAGCCTGTGTGTGTCTATAATGGGAAAACAGCTGCCCAACTCCCTGAATCTTAATGTTGAATGGGAACACAGAGACCACCCAACCAGAGCTGCAGCCCCTCGACAGCTCTTTCTGACAGGTGGCAGCCCAGCATGTTTACATACCTCCAGGGCAGGGAGCTCATTTGCATTTTAGGACAGCACCAGTTTACAGGATGGTTTGGGGCTGTATCTGCATGTTTTTTGCATGTGTGGTTGGAGAACTATGTGAGGGTTCAAGGTCAGAAGTTTATGGTCTTTTCATACCAGCACTCATTCCCTGAGCATCGCAGTCCTCTGCCTTGTCCTTGGCTCATGACTTGGAGCAGCTGGAGGCTTCTGAAATAGAAACAGCTCTATCTTCACACAGCTTCTTGGCTCCCTTTTACAAAACCAGATACCCCAATGACTCTTTTAGCCACCATACCACCCCCCTTTGTGCTGTTTCTTGGCCAGACCTTGATAAATTAGTCATCTGATTAGATGAAAGGCTAAGAAAAGTAGAATGTGAGCTTTGTGACTGCAGATACTCTTGTCTGTCCTGTTTGCTACTGATCCCCAGCACCTAGGCCGTGTGGCCCATAGCAGACACTCGGTGGGTGGATGGATGATGGAGGATCAATGGATGAATGGATGGAGGATGGAAGGATGCACGCATGGATGTATGAATGGATGGAGGATAGGTGGGTGGATAGACAGGTGGATAGATGGACAGATGAGTTGATAAGTAGATAGATGGGTGGGTAAGTGGATGGGCGGGTGGATGGTTGGATGGATGGACAAATGGATAGATAGATGAAGGATGGATAAGTGGGTGGGTGAATGGATGGGTTAATGGATGGATGTGAAAGAAGACATTTCCCAGTGGATTTGGGTGGGCCCTTGGCTCCTGCATGTCCCCTTCTGCCATCACTTTCTCCCAGGGATCAGTACTAGAGTAGGGATCACTAGGTTGGCAGACAATGGTAAGTTACTGTTGTTATTACTATTCTAAATAACTCTAATAATAACTGCTCCCATTTTCCCAGTAATTTACAGTCTACAAAGCACTTTTATGTACCTTCTCTGGTTTATCATAATAATTCTGTGAGGTTATTCGCTCCCCTTTTATTCTCCCCCTTCTCCAGATGAGGAAACTGAGACCAGGGGGCTCAATTTCTATGACTGGCCATGGTCCTATTCAGCAGTAAGGGGCTGGAATGGACTCTGCTTTCTCCACCACACCCCAGTTAAGCCTGTCTTCTCCCAGGCATTTCCCTTGCCTCATTGGCTGCTAAAGTTTCTAAATCTGAATCAGTCACTGAGACTGTCCCTGCCTGCCTGGATAATCAGTGCCACCTCCCTGCCAGGGTCCTCTTGTTGGAGCCAACAGGAATTCACCACGGAGATTTCAAGGAGAAACGGAGCCTTCATATTTACTGCCCACACCTGAATAGATAAGACAGTGCTCAGCCTACTCCTCAGAGAGACATTTTCTTCAGGGAAAGAGGAGGTGTCATATCTCCAAACTCTGTCACCTCCCACCACTCTTCCCTCCCAGCCCCTGCCAAGGATAGAGTACTAGAAAGAGCAAAACATTGGAGTCAAAAGTTTTTCCTATAAATTCTGCTCTGGTATTTACTAGCTAGGTGACCTCAGACAAATCACTTATCCTCTCTGGGCCTCAGTGTCTTTATCTTTGAAATGGGATATCTGGCATCAACTTCATCGAATTATCATGAGGTTCAAATATGTGAGCCATTTAGTACCATGTCTAGCCCATCAAAAGCCCTCAATGAGTGGCTGCTGGTATTGTCAAAGGCGGCACAGAAAAGGAGAATGTGTCTTGGTCCAAATCCCTGCTCTGTCACTTATTAGCTGTGGGGCCTTGGGTAAGTTACTTAACCTTTCTGAGCTTCCGTTTCCTCATTTCTATAATGGGGATAACAAACTTGCCTTGCAGGAGTATAGTAAGGCATTATTTCCCCAGATGTGGTATTATACCCCACTGGTAGTACACAGGGTAAATTTAGGTAAGACAAAGTATTGAGATTTTCACTATAAAAGAATTTACTTCATACGTACTAGAAAAAACATAAAAATCACACCAAAACAATTTTTTCTTGGACAGTATTTGCTAAAACAATGCTAACCATATATCCTTATTGATACTTAAGGGAGAAATGAGGCAATCGAAGGAAAATATGTTAAGTAAATAATTGTCTGGGTGGTATATAGGTAGAGCAAAAGTTGAGAAGGTGTTCTGAGGACAGAGTTTGCTTGACTCTATAAAACGACAGAAAATAACACAAACAATGATAATCAAATGCAATACAGACCCTAGACTGGATTTTGTACTGGAAGGAAATAAATGCTATAGAGGACATTATTGCATCCACTGAAAAATTAGAATACAAATGATAGACTAAGGTATGGTATCAAATGTTATATTTACCAAAGGTGATTACTGTGCTGTGCTCATGTAGGAAAATATCCCTATCCTTAGGAAATGCACTCTGAGGTATCTAGGGATAAAGGGCTATGATGTATGTAACTTATATTTAAATGGTTCAGAAAATGTATGTATGTATATGCATATATACATATATGTGTGTGTATATACATGTGTTTATGTGTATGTCTGTATATGTATAAAGAAGAGAGAAATAAATGGTAAAGCAAATGGGGGTAATGGGAGAATCTGGGTAATAAGTATTTTGTGTAGTTTTTACTTTTTGCAAATTATGTAAGTTTGAAGTTATTTCCAAATAAAAAGTAAAACAAAGTGCAGGTAGTGCAGGTCGAGTCTGCAGCCCAGGTACCTGGCTGTGGAAGGCGTTCAGCAAACCTTCTTGCCCCCTCCCTTCTCTCCTGTCCAGTGTGGAGACAGTGAATGACGGGCAATTCCACAGCGTGGAGCTGGTGATGTTAAATCAGACGCTGAACCTGGTGGTGGACAAAGGAGCCCCCAAGAGCCTGGGGAAGCTCCAGAAGCAGCCGGCAGTGAGCATCAACAGCCCCCTCTACCTTGGAGGTAAAGCCCTCCTCCCTGACCTTCCCTACCATCCCTTCTACCCCTGCCTTCCACTGGCCCTCTGTGCTCCAGCAACCACACTCAGGCCCACTGCCAGGGGCTCCCCTGCTCTCATCTCCACATGCACTGCCAAAGTCAATCGGGGAAGGCTTCCTGGAGGAAAAGACAACCAAGCTAAACCCTAAAAGGGTGAATAGGCATTAGTCAGGCCATGGAGAGAAAAGAATTTTGGACAGATGTTAGGAAAGGAAAGAGCAGAATGCCTGGGAACTACAAGTTGGTGAAGATGGAAGGGGGAGGGGTGAGAAGAGAGGAGGCAGGAGATGGAAGCAGGGTGGGGACTCTGCTGAAGGCAGAACAAAGGCCAAAAAGCAAAGTAGCCACCAGCCTGGCAGAACCAGGACCTAAAACGCAGCTCCTCAGCTGGTAGTTCTCAAAAGACTAGGTATAAAAAAAGCCCCCAGAGCAGCTTGTTCAACACAGAGATTGCTGAGACGTCACCCCAAAAAGTCCACCTCCAAATGGATGTCATGGGCCCAGGAATCTGCACTGTTAATAGATAGTTCATATGCAGGGGTGTGCAGGGAATGTCCTGGCCCAGAACAATCCCTGAAGGGACACAGCTTCTCCCCAGAGGAAGCCTGTTGCTCGCTTTCTCTTCACCTGCTCCATTGGTAGCCAGAACAAAGCTGAGTCCTCTGCTTCTGGCTTTCAAGTCAGTCTCAGGATCCCACTGTAGGGGGTGGGCAGGGAGTGTTATATTAGGAGAGAAAACACAAATCAGATTCCTCGAAAAGCGAATTAGGTCTTTACCAACAGTCTCTTAAAGACACTGAGAAGAGGGGTACACAGCACATAAGGCAGCCAAGGGGTCTAAAAACCTTGAACCCCAAAGCCACTGAGCAAGGCTGTTCCTCCATACCCGTCTCCTCTCCCAAACTCCAGCTCACCTGCCCTGTGTTCTCCTGCAGGGCCCACAACGAGGGGCTGAGGAGGGCTGAGGGGGACAGCAGAGTTACCTAGTGCACCATCCATCTCCTGCCTAAGTGACGGGGGCACCCTCTGCAGTTCATCCAGGGGGGCCATGTGGCAGCAGGTGACCAAAGGGTCTCATTTTTTGAAGGGAAGCCTAAAATACAGATTCTTATGGGAAATTTTCAATATTTAAATATTGGCAATGAATTCAAGTTTTTGAAAGAGTCCTAGTATGCATATCCTTGCATGATTAGGCCCTGGGTTTGGCCTCATTCTCTCAATTTGAACAGCAGAGGGCCAGACCTCTGAACACAACCTTGAGCACATGAAAGGTGCTTTCTCGCTCTGAGGAGAGGACTTGATGGGCACTCGGCCCAGCAAGCAGGGGTGGCAGGGGAGGGTCCTCAGGCTGTCGTCCTGGCTCCCCTCCCGCAGGCATCCCCACCTCCACGGGCCTCTCAGCCTTGCGCCAGGGCACAGACCGGCCGCTGGGCGGTTTCCACGGCTGCATCCATGAGGTACGCATCAACAATGAGCTGCAGGACTTCAAGGCCCTGCCGCCGCAGTCCCTGGGGGTGTCACCAGGCTGCAAGTCCTGCACCGTGTGCAAGCACGGCCTGTGCCGCTCGGTGGAGAAGGACAGCATTGTGTGTGAGTGCCACCCAGGCTGGACCGGCCCACTGTGCGACCAGGAGGCCCGGGACCCCTGCCTTGGCCACAGGTCAGTATCCTGAAACCCCCAGCTGCCCCATCGGGCTCCCAGTTTGGACTAAGTCCCTGGCCCACCTGAGAAGTGGGCACTGTGAGCGCTGGAAGAATTGTGGTCAAACTGTAGACAGGATTTGCATAAGTGTGACTGCTTAAAAGTTCGAGAGGTTGAGTTTACACATGCATGCAGCAGGTCCCACTAGGAAGTGAAAGCAAGAGAGGGCCTTGCTCAAAATACCTGTCTCCGCCAAGTGGCCTTTAGTGAAAGGTGCCCCTTTGGGCAGACACAGCCCATGGGCCCTCAGCTTGGCAAGTGAAATGAGGGTGAATTTTAGCCCCAACTTGGCTACTCCCTCAGCCGGTGCCCTGTGCAAGGCACCAGGTGCATCACCGTGCACGGCTGAATCACATTTAATGATTTAATCACTCAATATTCATTCAACAAGTATTTATTGAGGGCCTACTGTGTGTCAGGCCTTATGCTAAATGATATCCAGTATTTTCAGTGTTAAGAAATCTGTATCAAACAAAAATGACAACAGAGCCAAGACTGGTCATTTGGTTGGCTGAACAAGTTGGGAAATGGTATTTTAGATCAGGAATGAGAGACAGCTGTAAAGGGTTTGAGCTGCCTGTGTTGCCCTTCAGTGTGTGTGTTTGACTCTATAATTAATATGAATTCTGGCTTTGTCATCCCAGTAGGGACAATGATGCATCATGATTAAAAATATAGGCTTTGCCGTCAGTTTTTCCATCTAGGAGATATGGATAAGACTACCGATTGCATAGGAGCCACAGAGGAGGGGCTGTTGTGGAAATTAAGAGTGATACTGGATACAAAGCACTTCACACAATGCCTGGCACATAGCAAGTGCTGCCTGGTGATGGTGGTGGTGGTAGTTATAGTAGTGTTGTTATCATTTAAAAGGGTAGAGCAATTAAAATGTTTAGATAAGGCTTAGATTCCTCCTAGCGGTGATTGGCCACTTTGATATGTGAGGCTTTTGGGTTTTTTTGGTTTTTTAAATATTTTTTTACATTCTATGATGATGTTGCAGAGCAGTTGAGAGGGAGGGGGAGAGGGGAAAGGGGAAGGAAATGGGATGGAAAGAGGAGGAGGGGTGGGATTGAGGCCTATGGTACGCCCCTCATTCCCACAGGGGAGACCAGGGGACTTCCAGTGGTGACTTGGTCATTGCTGGGCTGGTGCAGATGTCAGGGGGGTGTGGCAAAAGCACTCGCACCCCCACCACCCCAGCTTGGGAGAGCCCAGGGCACTTTCTGCAGCAGCTCAGTGGTTGTCACAGGGCTGGTTACGTGTGTCGGGGGTGGGGGGGTGGCTGAGGCCCCCAGTGCTCCCCCCTTTCTGGCTTGATAGCTCAGGGGACTTCCAGTCCTTCTAGGAGTTATAGGTGTTCTTTGGTGAAATGAGACCCTTACTAGTTAATATCAAACTTTGATTGTGAGTACTTTGTTTTTTCTTCCAGTTCTGTGTTGGATTATTTGCTGTTCCCACCACTCAAACTCTGTGCTGGAACTAATTGGTTGTCCTTTGCTTACTTCTAAAATGGGGGAACTTCCTTTGGGAACCAGTACTTGAGCTCTGTGGTTGAGCTAAATTGCTGCTTGGCTGCTGATTCCCTAGGGAAGGCTGTTTGTGCAACTCAGGTTTTAATAGTTGACTTTATAGGAAGTTGTGGGTCTAGTGAAATCCAGTGCACCTGGGTTGTGCAGACACTCATCTGGGCCTGAGTCTTTTCATCAATCTGCATCCCATGCAATTCTATATTCCTGACCAGTCTCCTATGAATGGTCCTATCCTGACTGGGGGACAGATCAGCTGTCCTTGCTGTGCCCCATTTTCCCCCAGCCACCATCCATACTCCAAACACTTCCCAGGGGATGGGCCATGTTCCTGTCCCTTGCAGCGACTCACCAGCCTCTGAGTGGCTCCTTTTTTTCAGTTGTTGTGGCTCCTTGCTCCAGTTTGGGTCCACAAGAACCCTATTAGTGGTATTACAGGCCTGGGGGCCACCAAGGCCCTCTTCTCCCCTGCCTCCTTCAAGCATTCTGTAGGTCTTTCCTCCTCTTTCCCTGAGCTCTAGCAGCCCCAGCTTGGCTGTTGTTGCTTTATAGTTGTAAATCGGTTGATTTCTGGGAAAGAGTGATGCTGGGGACTGTTTATACTGCCATCTTGACCAGAAGTCAGATATGTGAGTTCTAATGTCTGCATGTAAAGCTGCAAGCCAGCCTCTGTCATGATCACAGCTGGCACTGGACACTGGGTGATGCTCACAAGCTTCCAGCTTGTTGGCCACTGGGACAGGGTATTTAAGAAAAAAAGAGATGCTCAGCCACTGGGCTGGCAGAGGGCAGACCATGGGATGGAGAAGGCCTGTCATGCCTCACTCAGCCTAAGGTCCCATGGCTCTGGGTCCCCTGGTTCAAGCCTGGTCCCTGGCTAGGGTGGACAAAGGAATCGCCCAGCAGCACTAACTCTGATCTGGTTCCCTTCTCACCCTCCCCTCTGTCCCCAGCTGCAGCCATGGAAAATGTGTGGCAACTGGGACGTCATATGTGTGCAAATGTGCCGAGGGCTATGGAGGGCCCTTGTGTGACCACAAGAATGACTCTGCCAATGCCTGCTCAGGCTTCAAGTGTCACCAGGGGCAGTGTCACATCTCAGACCGAGGGGAGCCCTACTGCCTGTGCCAGCCTGGCTTTAATGGGGAGCACTGCCAACAAGGTGGGTCTACTGGGCACATGGGAGGGAGGACCCAGGAAGGAAGCAGGTCCGAGTTGGACTCCAGATCAAGACTGCCTAAGTTCCAGTTCTGGCTGTGCCACTTAGAGGCTGCATGACCTTAGTTCAGTCACTTTAGGTTGCATTCAGCACAGCCAGGGCTGTATGAGGGTCCTCGCCACAGGGCAGCTGGCTTCCGCCAGAGTGCATGATCCCAGAAAGAGCAAGGAGGAAGCCATTGTCAAATGATCTACCACCCTGATTTCCACAACATCATCTTGGTTACATGGGTCAGGCACATTCATTGAGAGAGGGGACCACATAAAAAACATAAACACCAGGAGATGGAGGCCACAGGGGGCCAATTTGGAGGCTGGCTACCACACTGCCTTATAGGGTTGTTGGAGGAGGACATGAGATGTGAAGTATCTGGCACCTGGCCCAGTAGTAAGAGTTTGGTAGCTGGACTACATTATAGTCCAATTTCATGAAAAAGCCAGGTTAAGATCCTTAAAAGCTGGAAGTGACATTGTTCTCATGATAAAGAAGGTCAAACTCTGTCTTAGAATCTGTGTGACCTCTGTCTTAGAATCTGTGTGACCTCCTTTGCCTCTCTGGTTCACAGTTCCTTACCCAAAGGTACAGACAACTCATAGCACCTATTGCATAGGTTTAGTGTGAAGATCTCTCCTCCTCTTTTCTTTTCCAATGTGTTGGCCCTCAGGATGCCATGCCTTCAAAACTAATTCCTACCCTAGCCCTTTGGGTTCTCAGGCCACACCCCCACCCCAGACCTTTTGAATCAGAACCTGCATTTTGACAAGAGCCCCAATGATTCGTATGTGTAAGAACATTGCAGATGTTGCTCTATGGTCTCCATCCAGTCCCCCTGCCATTATTAGATCAACAGAAGACAGTTCCTTGGACTGGTCTATTCTCCTAAGCATCAAATTACTTATCTCAGCTAGTGGCTCTTTATTATATTAATTTTGAGATGAGCTCAAAAAAGGAAAATTAACTTTAAATTATATTAACATGAAAATTGTTCTATCTCACCTTGGAGGTTTTTCTCCTGCACAGACACTGAGAAGTCTTCCTCCCTGCCACCCAAGTCCTAGGCAGACCACCCCCATTTTATACCTAGATGAAATACTATTCTTAACCAAAACTGCTCATTTTTAAAAATTTATTAATTTAAGATAATTTTAGACTTAACGGAAAAATTATTATCAAGAGAGTACTAACAGCTCTAATATTCCCCTCACCTCGATTGTTAACTTGTTGCTACATTTGCAGTCTCTTTCTTCCCACATTATACACACACACCCATTATCATTAGTCTCTTTCTTATTCTAACAATCTCATAATTTTAAAGCAGTGTATCAAGGTTAACACAACTCACATTGCATCATATGAAAACACTGAAGTTTTAAAATGCATAAAGTCTTTTCTCCTTCTCGATCTCCTCTGCTGCTCTAAACAACCTGTGAATTATTAAGAAGGACAGGTAAATGTGTCAGACAAGGAAACTGAGGAAGAGGGATGACAAGTGACTTGCCAAGGCCATGCGGCCAAGGACCCTAGCTCCAAGTCCACAACTCCCTTCCTCAGTACCTTGCTCCAGATGTCCTCCTAGTGTAGTAAGGACCGTGGAGGGGTGGAGTTGGAGAGTTGGGTCAGGGTCCAAGTATTCAAGCAGATACAGGAGTCCCCTTGCCCTCCCTCCAGTTATTTCTAGGACTTCTGGAAAAGCTCATCCCCAAAGCCTCTTTGTCTCTTTAATTCCTGCTCCTTATTCAGTTCTCAACTCCAACATCGCTTCCCAGATAAGCCTCTCTGGCCACTGGGCCAGATCAAGTTCCTTTGCTATATGCTCTTATATGAAGATGTTCCTTTTCTCTACAGCATCTACCTCAGTTTCTCATTACAAATATATTCACTCAAATGATTATGTAATTAGTGTCTAGACTCTAAACTAAGGGAGACAGGCTACTGGGACTGGTGGGGATTGGGGCAAACTGGAGATCTCCTGCCCCATCTAAAGCATTCAGCTATAGCCAATTATTGCAATGCAGGGATGCAGACCCAGCTTGGCCAGACCTCCTGGGTTTCAAAGAAGCCAGAAATCCAAATTCTTTGGTGAAATCTCCTGGTTTTTAATATTAGCATTTAATTTAGTTTTTAAACATGTGTAGGGCTATCAAAACATCTGAGGATGGGTTTAGCCCACATTCTACCAGTTTGCCATGTCTAGTTTGGACTTTAAGTCCCCTGAAGGAAGGGAGCACGCCTGCTTCTGCCACCATTATATCCTCAGGGCTTAGTTATAAGCCTCATATAGAGCCTGGCACAGAAAAGGCAACTTAATATTTGTGGAATAGATGGATGGGTAAGTGTGGAACAGGGGTAGGGACAAATGAATGAATAAGTACATAGAGCTTTCAGATCACAAGTGTTTCAGAACAGCCTACCTGGGAACTGCCCATGCTCTGCCTGCCACCTATGCTACCAATGCCCTGTTCCTACCTCTTCTGCCCTCTGCAGAGAATCCATGCCTGGGGGAGGTAGTCCGAGAGGTGATCCGCCGCCAGAAAGGTTATGCATCATGTGCCACAGCTTCCAAGGTGCCCATAATGGAATGTCATGGGGGCTGTGGGCCCCAGTGCTGCCAGCCCACCCGCAGCAAGAGGCGGAAATACGTCTTCCAGTGCACAGATGGCTCCTCGTTCGTGGAAGAGGTGGAAAGACATTTAGAGTGTGGCTGCCGCCCGTGTTCCTAAGCCTCCACCCACCCATCCATCTCATAGACTCGAGCTTGTTAGGGTTGGGACAGCCACATGGGATCCCCTTGAGATTCAGAGTGAAGGAGAGGAAGCTGGAGAGAAAGCAAAAGAAGAGAATATTAAGTATATTGTAAAATAAACAAAAAATAGAACTTATTTTTATTATGGAAAGTGACTATTTTCATCTTTTATTATATAAATATATCACACTGTCTGAGTATATGTACCATATAGTGAGTTATTTTTACTGAGTTTTGTGTTGTGTATTTGTTGTGTTTTTATAAACAAACAGCTGTTAAAAATTTTAAGAAAAAAGATTCATAAAAATGTTTTAAAACAAATGGACAAGAATAAAGAAACAATAGCCTGTCTGAGGAAGGAGAAGGAAGTATTTATGTTTATGAAATACTATCATGGCAGTAGAAACCAAGACTTGCTTACTGAGCTCAGGAAAAGAAATAAGAGGAAGAGAGAAAAGGAAAAGATCTTTCTTCATTTCTAACTAACTCCTTTTTTCTTTCTTCCCTGAAAGGACCTAGTTTTTGTTTTCTTTTTTTCTTGGTGGCTGGCCTATACAAGGATCCAAACCCTCGACCTTGGTGTTATAAGGCTGCACTCTAACCAACTGAGCTAATTGGCAAGCCCTAGGACCCAGCTTTTAAAAATCCCAGTTCTTCCAGAAAAAGCAGCTGAGCCCCAGGCTTCTGAGTCTGGCAGTTTCTGTCCCTGTCTGCCCCAAACCCCACTGCAGGTCTGAAGCCCTCCCCAACCCCTCCTCCAAGAGACCAACCCCACTTTTCCTTCCTGGCTGGCCCTGACTTCCATTAGAGGATTATCTGAACTCTGCCATAGGCTTAATCTGGGCCTGTTTTGCCAAATTTTAAAAGAGCTGTTCTTTTCCTGCCCCTCCACAGGAGCAGGGTCCTCCTGGGCGAAACAAGGGGAAACGGGGCCATGCTATCTTCTTAGGCCCCAGGCACTGGCCCTTCTCAGAAAGTTCTGGCCAACTGGAATTCCAATTCCAGGTATTGAATGCAATGCCTGGAGAGGAGGCAGCCAGCACTGCTGGGATGAGGAAGGCTGGGAGCCATGCCTGCCTACAGCCCTAGTAGATATCCAACTCCAGAAGGTTCTTAGAGGCTCTTTCTGTGAGACAGAAAGGCCTCTGCCACCTGATCCTCCAGGTCACCATTCTAATGACAAAAACTGTACCTTTATCTATTCAACCCCTGGCTCCGCAGGAAGGGTAAAGCAGTAGAGCCCCACCTCATAGATAAGGAAACCCAGGCCTCCCTCAGGCTCTGTAACTCACCTTAAGCCGCATGTCTGACAAGTGGAACAGCCAGACCTGGAGTCCAGACTAAAACTCTAGATTCCTTCTCCAGAATGGGTGAGCACAAGAGATTCTGGCAGTTTAAGTTCATCAGAGAAATCCTACTGGAAAAGGAAAGTAGATGTTCTTTCCTTTTATTTATTTTTGGCAGCTGGCCAGTGCTAGGATCCGAACCCGTGACCTTGGTGTTATAAGTGCTCTCTAACCAACAGAGCTAACTGGCCAGCCCCTTCCTGCTTTTGTTCCGCCTTGTTCATTCCTTTTTCTGCCTCCCAAGTATCCAGAAAGATTCTAGAGAGAAGGACTTAGGATCTAGGGAATGTGATCCCATCCAGCCTCTGACTCCATTCCTGATGGGAACTTGCCTGCCCCCATCTCTTTCCACATATCCTCCTCACCCAGCCTCATTTTGCCCCCTTTTGTCCTGGTCAGGTTAGTACACGTGGCCCAGGGTCTCAGCTGTTCATACCAACTCTCTGGCTGTCATCGTCCATCCCTCCCACCCCCAAGAGCCTCCACTGTAGAAGTTTCAGGGAGGAGAGTTTGGGACTCAGTGGACCTTTCAGCTCTGAGGGTCCCCACAGGAGCCTAGTTGCTCTGTGAGGACCAATGGTGGGCCAAAGATTCCAAGAATAAAGAAAGGAGAAAGGAAAGGAAGGAAGATGGAGGAACACAAGGGAAATGGAAGATAGGGAGGGAGACAAGGAGGGAAGGAGGAAGGAAGGGAAGGAGGAAGGAAGGGAGGGAGGGAGAGAAGGAAGAGAGGGATATGATGGATAAATTTACCTAAAAATATGCAGGGCAATATACATTATGTTCTAGGTGCTGTACTTTATGGTGGGTTTAAAATATTAATAGTCAGATTTACTTAGTGCTTACTATATTCTACATCAGATATTATTCTAATTGCTATATACATTTATAAATACGATCATTTAATTCTCAAAAACAACCCTATAGTAAAAATATTAACCCACTTTACAGCTGAGTAAACTGAGACACAGAAAAGTTAAGGAACATGCCCAAGAGTAGATTTCTAACAAATTGTAGAGCCAGGATCTGGGCTGGGTTGTCTGACTCCAGAACGTGCTCGCGGAAACATGAAACCATACCGCTTCTCTGAGAAACCAGTCCTGCCCATAAGGATCCTACAGTCTGGGGCAGAAGCAGTCACGAAAACGGATGATTGCTTATTGTACAATAAGTTTTCTAATGGCAGTATAATCAAAGGAAGTGGCTGTCCAGAGGAGGGAATTTCCAATCCTGAGTCATCAAGGATGAATAGGAGTTTGCCAGGGGTGGTAAAGGGAGTTAAACTGTCCAGGGAATGGCCTATAAGCAGTGAAATGTGAAAAGGCCTGGTATGTTTGGGGAGCCGTCAGAGACTCGGAGTGGCAGGAGCGTGGGAGTCCACCTGGGGAAGAAAGAGAAATGGGGTCTACCTGAAGGCAGAGTTTTGACCACAGAGTTGTGTATGCTAAGGTAGGCCATAGAGAGCCAGCAGGGTTGGGCAGAGGATTAGCAAGATTAGTGCTGGCTCAGGAGGAGAACTGTGGTAAAGGAGAGAGAAGCCTGGAAGAGGAGATAGGTCACCCAAAATGGTCTTAGGGGCTCCCAGTGGTTCACTTTGTGGCTAGAAAACACTACTTCCCAGATGTACCACAAAAGTCTTCATGGTAGCTCAGACGCTTAGTCATGGAAGGTGTGTCCTGGGATCTACCCAATACCCCTCCCATCTCCCATGCCCCACCAGCCCCTGTCCCCATCCCAAGGAAGGACCTGAGCCTCATTCTACCATCAACACCCCTAATTAGCCTCTCCCCACCCAGCACAAAGCCCACTCAGCCTGCTACTTTGAGAGCCCCACCCAGGGTCACTGGCTTTCTGGAAGGACTCAGCTGGCTTTCAGCTTTTCCTCTGTCCCCCACCTTGCCAATCACCCCCTGGGCCCAACCCTAAATCCAGCCACAGTCAGCCAAGACAGCAAAAGGGCTGGGTTCTCTCAGTGTGGTTTAGGGGATATTTTGAGCCTTCCCCTCAATTTTGGAAGGCTTAACTTTGAGAAATGCCGAATGCAAGGGCATAAGAAAATTCTCCCCAAAATAAAGTTTCCCTAACAAATGGAGATTAAAACTCTCTCTCCTTAACAGCAAAATTCTAAGAACAGAAAGTTCAATGGGGCAGAAAGAGTTCAGTTAGTTAATTTGCACCCTAACAAGTGCAGTTCAAAGTTTGTGAGTGGGGACATAATATACAGAAGAGGCCACTAGAGCTATTTCCCCCTGAGCAGGATTCAGGAGAAGGGAAGGGAGGGTCCCTTATGAACTCAGCCAAGGGGCCCTACAATAGCTGATGAGATGATGTATTTAAAAGCTCTCTGTAAAGTGTAAACTAAAAACCTTAAATGTAAGATGCTGTTGTTATTACTGTTGTTGTTGCTATTATTGACATGCCAAAAGATCCTTTTTAGAAGACAGCTTTGCTCTTCCAATCTCATAACAATGAGCCCAAATCTGATGCTTCAGAACGATGAGGAGAGGAGAGGAAGAGAGGTATGAGGGGAGGAAGGCACATCTCCTAGGACCAGAGGAAAAAAGGAGGAAAGCCTCCAGGGTGACCCTCAAGAACACAGGAATGGTCAGGCCTGGGACTGAGCTAACCTTGCCCTCCACTAGAGACAAAGCTATCACCAGACTAAACCCTAAGGCTGAGAAGTCACCCACTGCTGGAAGCAGAAGCCCATAGAAACAAGTGACCTGCCCCACAAAGACTCACAGGTTCGCAGATATCAGAACTGGAGAAACCTTAGGGGGTCACAGGTGGGTGGGAAAATGGAGGGTCAGACAAATGAAAGGAATGGAGTGACTAAACCATAGACCAAAATCATACAGCTAATTCATGACCAAGGCAGGAATAGACTCAGATGTTCACCCAGCCAAAGTTCATCCAACTACTCCACAGTGATATTCAGGCAGAGTGAAGCCTCAGATAGACCTTCCAACACCTTCTTGATGGCCAGGAGAGTGTCCTCCACCTTCGCCCACAGCCATCTCCTGTTGTGCTCTCAGATGGCCAGGAAGCTGGTTAGGTGGCACTTATCCATGTTTTCTAGTCTGGGTTAAACAGTGCCAAATGAAACACTTGGGGCAATTTGGTGAGAGATGCCAGCTAGCAGGACCAGTGAAGGCAGAATTGGGCATTTGGCAAAGCTTATTTCTCTTACTTGATGATAGGTTCTAATAGGAAAATTTTTAAGACTTTTTAAAAACAATGTTATAGTGCTGCCTCCACAATATGGAATAATGTACATTCTTTTTTCAACAGACTGTCATATTCTGATGTCATTAAAATAAACAGATGAGTCACAGAAGAGCTATCAGACACTTCTGTGAATATCATAACTTAGCCCTGCTCCATGGTGTGTGCTTTATTTTGACCCCTGACTTTCATACCCCCTGGGACAATGATTACTGCATTCAGGGGGCTTAGGCAAGTCTGGTGTGGAATTAGTTGGAAAAAATTGGTTTCTTGGACCATAAAGTGAGATGAATGAATCCAGAGTTCCCCAGACACATGGAAGAGAAGACTCAACACGTGGCTCAGGGTCTGCAGGGAATGCAGTTTGTATGGCCACACACTGGGTGCCAAGGGTCACGGGGGAGGAAGCCACTCTGGTTCAGAGGGAAAGAATCCTTATTAAGACATGAAGGAAGATTCCTCCTGGACACTCCAATTCCCAATTGAATTACTTCCTTTATTCCTTCAACAAGCATTTTTTGAGCATCTACTATGTGCCAGGTACTATTCTAGGCATTAAGGATTCCAGGGATGATCAAGACAAAGTCCTTGTCCTCCTGGAGTTTAAACTCTTACTGAGGAGGGGATGTGCCAATCAACAAACAAGTAACTCAGCTAGTGATAAGTTCACTTCAGACTGTAAAGTAGAGAAGACGTGACAATGTCTGGGTGGGTGCTTTACACAGTGAGATCAAGGAAGGCTGCCCTAAAGAATTGGGACGTGGAGGTAGGGAAAAGTGCCAAGAGATGGAAGAAGGAAGCCTGACTATGCAGCACTGGCTAGGTACTTGCCTTCATGTGAGTGGTATCTGAGGGAAGTGGGTTGCTCAAGCACCTTAGTAGGCCAGAGATGATGGCATGGATGAGGGAGCACTAAATGGGCCTGCAAATGAGAGGAGGGAAGCAGCACTCACCCCTTAGCCTCAGCCCTGGGGCTCCCTTGAAAGGCTATGGACTACTGGAATGAGGACTGCTAAGGGTCTGGAGGCTGCCACCTGCTAGTTGAAGGTCACCCTCACTTCCCTCCATCTCCCTCGTGGATCCCATTGAGAACAAGACACTGGCGGCAGCAGATGCACCAAGTGTTGGAAAAGGGCCAGACCTCATGGCCCCAGGCCTGTGGCTCCTTCTTCTCCTGGTACTCCCTGAGCAAGATAGGGCCACGCAGGCTGGTGCCCTGAGCCTCTATCACAGATGTCCTTGACATTTGTTTCATAGCTTTCAGTGTGAATGAATTTGAATTATGGAGGGGGTTAGGTTTTGTGCTGACACACATTGTTTCAAGACAGCCTGGGTGTCCCTTCCAGGAGAGACTGATGCCCAGGAACCCACAGCCTTCATTTTCCATACTTAGACCCAGAGCCCTCCCACGGCTGGGACCTATAAGTATATTGATCCCTCTCAAATTCCCTTTTGTGTCAGTCTATCACATATGTTCTCAACTGTGTGAAATTTGCCCCCTGAGGAGACATTTGGCAATGTCTGGCGACAGTTTTGATTATGATTGGGGCATGGTGTGCTACTGGCTTAGTATGGGTAGAGACCAGTGATGCTACTAATCATCCTGCAATACACAGGACATCCTCCAACAAAAAATTATCCTGCCCAAGATGTCCATAGTGCTATGAATTTGAGAAAACCTGGCTTAGCCTAATCAGATCCTTCCCTGAATATCTGGATGGAATCATTTACGAAGAAAGAGGAAAGGAGTACTAAATAGGCAACACAAAGCGACCTCCCCAGGGTGTCTTGGTTGGAACACATGGCAGGCTGGTGGTCTCTACTTGTATTTAGAATACCATTATTTTTATTTTTTGGTGCTGGCCAGTACAGGGATCAAACCCTGGACCTTGCTGTTACCAGCACCACATTCTAACCAACTGAGCTAACTGGCCAGTCCTTGAACACCACTACTGATGGGAAACTGAGACCAAGACATTTTTGGCAACGGGGGACCACCATCAACCTTTCTGCCATTCTTTGCCCTTATTATTCAGGCACTGCAAATGTGTGCAGGGCAATGGAGTCTAGATTTAATATGCTTCATTGACATATAAAATATGGCAGAGCAAGTGACATTCATCTTTGGACCTGCTATTGGCAGAGAAATAAAGAACAGGATTAATAAAAATGTTGTTTCTGTTTCCTGAAACTCTACCCTTCATCTAAGTCCCTGGCAGAAGAAGTAGAAAAAGGTTGTCAGGTTATCAAATCAAAACATGAGGACTGAGGATTTGTTTGTGATCTGTCAAAGGTGAGTGAAGAAGCCATGGTTCAAAAGCCACAAGCAGCCCAACTTGAAGACCCAGCGAGGAATGTTAAGCTCTCTTAATAATTGACAGCAGGATTAACTGGTTAGTAGAATAGCCTTGCTCATTCAGCGTAACCTTGTAAAGCACTGCAGGGACAGGAGACACTCTTGGCTCCCTACCAGGGCTCTATAAATAGACTCTGTAAATGTCCCCATTTACCAAGCCCTGCAGAGGGAAGGGAGACCAGCAAGCCTTGGAACTTGAGAGCAGGGTTGAGAGAGGGTTTGAGTAAGCAGGCCTCCATCCTCATCCCCCTCCACCTACCCAGAAGATTACCACATCCTCACCCCAATCCTGCTGTTTAACTTTGGCAACATCACTGTGAACTTCAATTTCACCATCTAGAAAACAAGCATGACAAGGCTTGACATAATCACGGCTCTGTAGGTTACAAGAGGCAAAAAGCAATTCAAACCAACTTAAGCAAAAAAAGGAACATGTTGGCTCCAGTAATTGGAAATTTTTCTCCAAGCTCATTCATGTTGCTGCAAATGGCAGAATTTTGTTCCTTTTTATAGCTGAGTAGTATTCCATTGTGTATATATACCATTTTCTTTATCCAATTATCTGTTGATGGACATTTGGGTTCGTTCCATATTGGCTATTGTGAACAGAGCTGCAATAAACATGGGAGTGCAGATATCCCTTCAACATGATGATTTCCATTCCTTTGGGTATATAGCCAGCAGTGGGGTTGCTGGATCATGTGGTAGTTCTGTCTATAGTTGTTTGAGAAACCTCTGTACTGTTTTCCATGATGTTGCACTAATTTACAGTCCCAACAGTGTATAAGGGTTACCCTTTCTTCACATCCTTGCCAGCATTTGTTATTTTCTGGAAAAGTTAGGGTAGTTCTTATGGCATCTGGCATGGGTGTTTGGCTCCTAGAGCTCATACAATGTCATAAGGGCTCAGGATCTCACAGGCATGCTTGGCTTTCTTCTGCCGTGGCTTCATTCTTAGGAAGGCCCTCCTGAGCAGATGGCAAAATGACTCCCAGAAGCTGCAGACTGAAAGTAGTACATACTACTAATTTCAGGCCCAGGAGAAAAGAGACCTTCTCTTTTCCAGTACTTCCAAGAGACAGCCCAGAATTGAGTCTCACTGGCTCTGAATGGCTTGGCTTGGGACAAATGTCCATCACTGAACAAAACATTATGGTCAAGGGAATAAGCATCATTGATTGACCAAGCCTGTATCACATGATCACCCCTTGAGCCAGAAACAGGTAGTTGAAGATGAGGAAGGGTGTTTCTCTAAGGAAAAGAGGGAATAGATGCTCGGTCAGCAGAAATGACATACGGTAACTACTCACCATAGGTAGTTACTTAGAAAATATATGACACCAAGGTCCAGGGTTCAATCCCTGTACCAGCCAGTTGCCAAGAAAAAAGAAAGAAAGAAAGAATATATGATATTGATATGATAAGTCTGGAGAATCCACTTTATAGACTCCAGCACACCAAATAAACATAAGTGATAAACACAGATACTATCATTTTGGCAACTAGAAAATAACACCAAGTTTCTTACTAACATTCATGAAAGTCTATAAAACTTTCTTAACTGGACTCCAAATCCTGTTTTCATTGGAATTAAAAATTAAATTTAAAAATGCAGGCTAAAATATATATCTCCACCTAAATTGGAAAGGGAGAGGGAGAGAGAGAAAGAGAGAAAAGAGCTGCTAAACCCTGCTCTGAGTCCTAGAGTAAAATTTAATTAGCTGAAGAGGGATTCATTCACCTTTCAAGTATGTCTCAGGGTGACCCCTCTCCAGTGACCTTGTTTTGAAAACAATTTTATCTTCCATATCTTTTTGATGGTGGCTGATAGGATATAAGAGCAGTGTTTGGAGAAGTGGAAGATTGCCTAGTTATAGGTGAGAAGGTGAATTCACAGAAGGAGGGGAAAGATCTGACATTCATTGAGCACATGCTCTCGATCACACATTTATACACATCCTTTCCTGTACACCAAAGCAAAGCTGCCAATAGGTTCTGTTTTCCCCATTTAGCCAGTGACTGAGAAAGACCTAAATCACACAGCTAGGAAATGGCAGATGGGTGATTCAAACCAGGTTGGACCCAGTGCCCGTGCCCTTTCCACTACAACACCACGATTTGCACATAACGAGCCCTTGATGAATGTCTGTTGTTGGATGTTTTCCACATACACAGTGTCTTGTGCAAGATACTGGAGCTCATGGGATTAAGGAAAGCTGACAAGCTCATTAATCGGAAGACTGAAACCATACCTTGTGTTAAGTGTTGGTGTAAAGCCAATGCAACTATTGGGAGGTAATGGGAACAGCTCTCTTTTAGAGTGACTACTGCATGCCAGACATTTCGCCTGTTTATCCACAATCCTCACAAAAATTCTGCAAGGTAGGAACTGTTATCCCCCTATTATGGATGACGAACCTGGGTGATACAGAAGAGGGTTATTGCTTGGGGTTCCACAGCTAGCAAACTGCAGCACTGGGATTCAAACTTAAATTGGCTGTCTAAAAGTACATGCTTTTCCACTCTGCATGCTGCCCAACCTGTGGTGATGAGAACAATGATCTCTAGTCTACATTTTCCACAGGTTGGGGAGGGTCTGCAAGAAGTGTTTCTAAAGATTGGAGGAGCCTGGGAATCTGTGGAAACCAAGATCAGTGACCTAAGTCTCACGGGCAGGCCTCAGCCCATGGTCACTTAGGTACAGCCAGTGAGGCTGGCACTTCCCCAGCCAGCTTTCAGTTCATGCCTATGAAGGGCATCGTCCATTCTTGTGGACAATTAGAACTTTTCAGCCACTGCAATGTATCCTCAAAATCCTCTACCTCCTCCTGTACTAGAGGAAAAGCACGTGACCCAGAGTCCTAGGGCTGCCAGTCACTCTCTACGTTGCCCGAGTAGATATGGATATGTCATTTCTCTTAGTATCTGCAAAACAAGGGAATGGGCTGATAAAAATCTACTTGTGGCCCAGAAAACTAACCTGGCAATAATTCATCATGAGGGACAAATTTATGTGAATACACTTTGTAAAAACTATAAGTGCCATGAAAATATGAATTAATCTGGGCAACAGTATCTAAACTCTGTTTCCTAGGGCTCCTTTAACAAAATACCACAAACTAGCCTAAAACAACAGAAATTTATTCTCTCATAGTTCGGGAGGCTAGAAGTTCAAAATCAAAGTGCCAATAAGGCTGGTTCCTGCAGGAGGCTGTGAAAGAAACTGTCCATGCCTTCTCCTTGCTTCTTTTCTGATAGTTGCCAGCAATCTTTAACAATCCTTGGCATGCCCTGGCTTGTAAATGCATGGCTCTAATCTCTGCCTACCTCATCTTCGCATGGCTATTTTCTCTTTGTCCCTGTGTGTCCTCTTCTGTCTCCTATAAGGACACTCTCTTTGGATTTAGGGCCTAATCCAGTATGGTCTAATCTCAATCCTTACCTTAATTACAACTACAGAGGTACTATTTCCAAGCAAAGTTACATTCTGAGGTTCTAGGTGGACATGAATTTGGGGGGAGACACTATTCTGCCCACTACATAATTCTTTTACAGCTGAGGAAGCCAAGTGACTGAGAAGGAAGTGACTTTCCCAAGGTCATACAGTTTTCCTACAATTTCATGTGCATAAACAATATTAGAGAGAGGAGAGGCAGGGGTACAGTGTGATTTTCAGAGACCATACATCAGTGAACAGACCTTCGTAGATAAAGATAAATAAGCCCATCCTGCATGACCAAACTCCAGAGGGAGCCTGCCTAAAATATGTTCTATAACTCTAACCCACATTTCTCCCTTCTGGGGAACAGAAGAGAGTAGACATTTAGCTCCACAGAAAAATTATTGAAGCCGGATAAAGAAACCCAAGAACCAGCAGTGTGTCACCAGCTGGCTCTTTAACCAGACACACAGAGAGTTTGAAAGAAGCCTCCACCTTCACTCTCCTCCGCCTACAATTTCCTTACAGTTTCAAAACCCTGCCACAATGTCAATCAAAGAAGCACCTGACCTGGTCTGCTGTTTATGTGCATCTCTACAGTGTTGCTGGTTCTCCTGGCCAGGTGCAGCATTTGGAGTTGGCAGGACTGAAGCCATGTTGGTGTTGCCGAACTCAGGTCTTGCTGCCCACTCCCTTGAGAAGAAAAGAAAAAAAAAAAAGACTCAGAAGTCAAATGGTTGGTATTAGAAAAGCAGATGTATTCAGCTGAAGGAGATGGTAGGCTATCCCATCTCAGAGACTTAGATTTACTGAGGGATTTTTAAAAGAGGGGTTGAGGGAATGGAATGTGGGAGGTTAAAAGCAGGAGAGAAGGGTATGTGAGCTACAAGGGGTCCATGCCTAAGTCAGATAAGAGGTCTCACCATCTGGTTTCTGTTCTCATCTTCACTGTTGTCGCAGGACACTTCAAGATTTTAATTTGCTTCAGAGTAGAATCATCCTTTCTACAGTCTTTTGTGTACTTTCATTTTGCAGAGCTCTGGTTGACTTGGCTGGTGCCCAAGGTCAGCTTCCAATCATTGGGCCTCAATCACTTCTCAAAACTCTACAAGTCTGAAAGAGCTTTTGGCCTTGCAAAGTACTGATTAGCTTCTTAGACTTGTTTTCCTATTTAGCAAGCAAGATGAGAAAGTCAGGGGATAGAAAGAAAGAGTGGAGAGAAAAAAAAAAAAAACTGTCCTTTTTTATTTTTTTTTTTTTTTTTATTTTTTTTTTTTTAAATTTTATTTTGTCGATATACATTGTAGCTGATTAATGCTCCCCATCACCAAAACCTCCCTCCCTTCTCCCTCCCCCCCTCCCCCCCAACCATGTCCTTTCTGTTTGTTTGTTGTATCAACTTCAAATAATTGTGGTTGTTATATCTTCTTCCCCCCCCCCCCGGTTTGTGTGTGTGTGTGTGTATGTGTGTGTGTGAATTTATATATTAATTTTTAGCTCCCTCCAATAAGTGAGAACATGTGGTATTTCTCTTTCTGTGCCTGACTTGTTTCACTTAATATAATTCTCTCAAGGTCCATCCATGTTGTTGCAAATGGCAGTATTTCATTCGTTTTTATAGCTGAGTAGTATTCCATTGTGTAGATGTACCACATTTTCCGTATCCACTCATCTGATGATGGGCATTTGGGCTGGTTCCAACTCTTGGCTATTGTAAAGAGTGCTGCGATGAACATTGGGGAACAGGTATACCTTCGACTTGATGATTTCCATTCCTCTGGGTATATTCCCAACAGTGGGATGGCTGGGTCGTATGGTAGATCTATTTGCAATTGTTTAAGGAACCTCCATACCATTTTCCATAGAGGCTGCACCATTTTGCAGTCCCACCAACAATGTATGAGAGTTCCTTTTTCTCCGCAGCCTCGCCAGCATTTATCGTTAATAGTCTTTTGGATTTTAGCCATCCTAACTGGGGTTAGATGGTATCTCAATGTGGTTTTGATTTGCATTTCCCGGATGCTGAGTGATGTTGAGCATTTTTTCATATGTCTGTTGGCCATTTGGATATCTTCCTTAGAGAAATGCCTACTTAGCTCTTTTGCCCATTTTTTAATTGGGTTGCTTGTTTTCTTCTTGTAAAGTTGTTTGAGTTCCTTATATATTCTGGATATTAATCCTTTGTCAGATGTATATTTTGCAAATATTTTCTCCCACTCTGTTGGTTGTCTTTTAACTCTTTTAATTGTTTCTTTTGCTGTGCAGAAGCTTTTTAGTTTGATATAATCCCATTTGTTTATTTTTCCTTTGGTTGCCCGTGCTTTTGGGGTCGTATTCATGAAGTCTGTGCCCAGTCCTATTTCCTGAAGTGTTTCTCCTATGTTTTCTTTAAGAAGTTTTATTGTCTCAGGGTGTATATTTAAATCCTTAATCCATTTTGAGTTGATTTTAGTATACGGTGAGAGGTATGGATCTAGTTTCATTCTCCTGCATATGGATATCCAGTTATCCCAGCACCACTTGCTGAAGAGGCAGTCCCTTCCCCAGTGAATAGGCTTGGTGCCTTTGTCAAAGATCAGATGGAAGTAAGTGTGTGGGTTGATTTCTGGATTCTCTATTCTATTCCATTGGTCAGTGTGTCTGTTTTTATGCCAGTACCATACTGTTTTGGTTATTATAGCTTTGTAGTATAGCTTAAAGTCAGGTAGTGTTATTCCTCCAGCTTTATTTTTTTTGCTGAGCATTGCTTTGGCTATTCGTGGTCTTTTATTGTTCCATATAAATGTCTGGATAGTTTTTTCCATTTCTGAGAAAAATGTCTTTGGAATTTTGATGGGGATTGCATTGAATTTGTATATCACTTTGGGTAGTATGGACATTTTCACTATGTTGATTCTTCCAATCCAAGAGCATGGAATATCTTTCCATCTTCTTGTATCCTCTCTAATTTCTCTCAGCAGTGGTTTGTAGTTCTCATTATAGAGATTTTTCACCTCCTTGGTTAACTCAATTCCTAAGTATTTTATTTTTTTGGTGGCTATTGTAAATGGGCAAGCTTTCTTGATTTCTCCTTCTGCATGTTCACTATTGGAGAAAAGAAATGCTACTGATTTTTGTGTGTTGATTTTCTATCCTGCTACTGTGCTGAAATCATTTATCAATTCCAACAGTTTTTTTGTAGAGGTTTTAGGCTGTTCGATATATAGGATCATGTCATCTGCAAACAGGGACAGTTTGACTTCATCTTTTCCAATCTGGATGCCCTTTATTTCCTTCTCTTCTCTGATTGCTCTGGCTAGTACTTCCAACACTATGTTGAATAGGAGTGGTGAGAGTGGGCATCCTTGTCTAGTTCCTGTTCTTAAAGGAAAAGCTTTCAGCTTTTCCCCATTCAGGATGATATTGGCTGTGGGTTTGGCATATATGGCTTTAATTATGTTGAGATACTTTCCCTCTATACCTAACTTATAGAGGGTCTTTGTCATGAATGAGTGCTGAACTTTATCAAATGCTTTTTCAGCATCTATAGAGATGATCATATGGTCCTTGTGTTTGAGTTTATTAATATGGTGTATCACATTTATTGATTTGCGTATGTTGAACCAACCTTGCATCCCTGGGATGAATCCCACTTGATCGTGATGAATAATTTTTCGTATGTGTTGCTGTATTCTGTTTGCTAGTATTTTAGTGAGGATTTTTGCATCTATATTCATCAAGGATATCGGCCTGTAGTTTTCTTTTTTGGTTATATCTTTACCTGGTTTTGGTATCAGGATGATGTTTGCTTCATAGAATGAGTTTGGGAGATTTGCGTCCATTTCAATCTTTTGGAATAGTTTGTAAAGAATCGGTGTCAATTCCTGTTTGAATGTTTGGTAAAATTCTGCTGTGAATCCATCTGGTCCTGGGCTTTTCTTTGTTGGGAGCCTTCTGATAACAGCTTCAATCTCCTTTATTGTTATTGGTCTGTTCAAATTTTCTACATCTTCACGGTTCAGTTTTGGGAGCTTGTGTGTGTCCAGAAATTTATCCATTTCCTCCAGATTTTCAAATTTGTTGGCGTATAGTTGTTTATAGTAGTCTCGAATGATTCCTTGTATTTCAGATGAATCAGTTGTAATATCGCCTTTTTCATTTCTAATTTTTGTTATTTGAGTCTTCTCTCTTCTTTTTTTTGTTAGCCATGCTAATGGTTTGTCAATTTTATTTATCTTTTCAAAAAACCAACTTTTTGATTCGTTGATCTTTTGAATTGTTTTTTGGTTTTCAATTTCATTCAGTTCTGCTCTGATCTTAATGATTTCTTTCCGTCTGCTAACTTTAGGATTGGATTGTTCTTGTTTTTCTAGTTCTTTAAGGTGAAGTGTTAGGTTGTTCACTTGCCATCTTTCCATTCTTCTGAAGTGAGCATTTAATGCAATAAATTTTCCCCTCAATACTGCTTTTGCAGTATCCCACAGGTTTTGGTATGATGTATCATTGTTTTCATTAGTTTCAATAAACTTTTTGATTTCCTGCTTGATTTCTTCTTGGACCCATATGTCATTAAGTAGAATGCTGTTTAATTTCCATGTGTTTGTATAGTTTCCAGAGTTTTGTTTGTTATTAATTTCTAGTTTTAATCCATTGTGGTCTGAGAAGATACATGGGATAATTCCAATATTTTTGAATTTATTGAGACTTGATTTGTGACCTAATATGTGATCTATCCTGGAAAATGATCCATGTGCTGATGAGAAGAATGAATATTCTGAGGTTGTTGGGTGGAATGTTCTGTAGATATCTGCCAATTCCAATTGGTCTAGAGTCTTGTTTAGATCTTGTATTTCTCTACTGATTCTTTGCCTAGATGATCTGTCTAATATTGACAGTGGAGTGTTCAGGTCCCCTGCTATTATGGTATTAGTGCCTATTTCCTTCTTTAGGTCTAATAGAGTTTGTTTTATAAATCTGGCTGCTCCAACATTGGGTGCGTACATATTTATGATTGTTATGTCTTCTTGATGGATCAGTCCTTTTATCATTAAGTAGTGTCCCTCATTGTCTCTTTTTATGGTTTTTAGTTTAAAGTCTATTTTGTCAGATATAAGAATAGCCACTCCAGCTCGTTTTTCTTTTCTGTTTGCATGGTAAATCTTTTTCCATCCTTTCACTCTTAGTCTGTGTGAATCTTTATGGGTGAGGTGGGTCTCTTGTAGGCAGCATATAGTTGGGTCCTCCTTTTTGATCCAGTCAGCCAGTCTGTGTCTTTTAATTGGGGAATTTAAGCCTTTTACATTAAGAGTTGTTATTAAAAGGTGTTGATTTATTCCTAGCATTTTATTGGTTGTTTGGTTGTCTTAGGTGTCTTTTGTTCCTTGCTTTCTGATTTACTGTTTGGTTTCTTTGTTTGTTGGTTCCTTAGGTTGTAGATAGTGTTTTTGTTAGCTTGTTTTCTCTTCATGAATGCCATTTTTATTGTACTAGTGGGTTTAGATTTTTCTTAGGTTTTTATGGCAGTGGTAGTTATTTTTCAGGAACCAAACCCAGTACTCCCTTGAGGATTTCTTGTAAGGGTGGTCTTGTGGTAGTGAACTCCCGCAGTTTTTGTTTGTCTGAGAAATATACTATTTGCCCCTCATTTCGGAAGGATAGCCTTGCAGGGTAGAGTATTCTTGGCTGGCAATCTTTGTCTTTTAGTATTTTGAAAATATCATCCCATTCCTTTCTAGCTTTTAGGGTTTGTGATGAAAAGTCTGATGTTAACCTGATTGGGGCTCCCTTATAGGTGATTTGACGCTTCTCTCTTGCAGCTTTTAAGATTCTCTCTTTGTCTCTGAGTTTTGCCAATTTGACTATGACATGTCTTGGAGAAGGCCTTTTTGGGTTGAATATGTTTGGAGATCGTTGAGCTTCCTGGATCTGAAGATCTGTGATTTTTCCTATACCTGGGAAGTTTTCTGCCACTATTTTGTTGAATATGTTTTCAATGGAATCTCCATTTTCCTCCCCTTCTGGAATACCCATGACTCGGATATTTGAGCGCTTGAGGTTGTCTGATATCTCTCTCAGATTTTCTTCCATGTCCTTGATTCTTTTTTCTTTCTTTTTGTCTGCTTGTGTTATTTCAAACAGCCCATCTTCAAGTTCAGAGGTTCTCTCTTCAACTTCGACAAGCCTGCTGGTTAAACTCTCCGTTGTGTTTTTTATTTCGCTGAATAACTTCTTCAGCTCAGCAAGTTCTGCTACATTTTTTTTCAGGACATTGATTTCCTTGTATATTTCCTCTTTCAGATCCTGTATACTTTTCCTCATTTCATCATGATGTCTAGCTGAGTTTTCTTGTATCTCATTCAGTTTCCTTAGAATTATCACTCGAAATTCCTTGTCAGTTATTTCAAGGGCTTCTTGTTCTATAGGATCTAGAGTATGAGATTTATTAACTTTTGGTGGTGTACTTTCTTGATTTTTTGTATTTCTGGTGTCTTTTTTTTGGTGTTTATTCATTGTGGCAGGGGGTTTCACAGTCCACCGGTTTGAGACTAATGACTAACTAGGATGTTGCTGTGGTTGCCAATTTGGTATGGCTCCCGCCGTGACTGCTCAGTTGGCCTCTAGTGTCTTGTGTGTGTGGTTGCCTCGGGTCTTGGGCTTCTCCGGGGATCCACCTTTCTGGTCAGCTTGTACTCTGCTAGGCTGGTGGATCACGTACCACAGGGTGTGTGATCTCTGTTGAGCTTTCACTTTCTGTACAGGACTTCTCCCTGTTCCGTGTGCTCTGGCCCAGGCTGTTAGATCGTGCAGTGGCGACCCCACCGGGTGTGTGGTTTCTGTCGAGTCTCCGCCTCCCTGGCCGCACGTCTCCCCCCTCTGTGCACACTGTGCTGGGCTGGGGTGTGTCTTCTGCACCCCTCGTCTATCAGCTGGGCTTTCAAGACCCTGCTCAGCACCGCCTAGCCCAGGAAGTCTACCAGGTTTCTGCTAGGCACAGACGACCGGTCTCTCTGGGTGCCTTTGTAGCACTGTGTAGATCTTTCTCGGGTCTTGTTCACCTTTGTATCCCCCCGGTATAAACCGAGTCTAGTGCCCGCCTGCAGCCTGCTCTCCGGCAGGTTCAAGCGGACCTGGGAACTCTCCTACCACACTATTCCCAACCAGAAATTCGTTAGGCTTTTTTCCAAACTGGTGGTTGCAGAGATGGTATCTGCCTCCCAGTAACAGGAAGTTTACCGGGGCCGGAGTCCAGGGTGTGGTGGAGTGACAGTCGGCCCACCCGTACTTCCTAGCCCTCCCAACACTGGTCGGGATGCCCCACACCCCCAGCCCCACCAGAGAACCGCGGAGGGAGTGGGGGAGGGAGTGGGAGAGGAGGCCGGCCCGCAGGGTCCGGAAAGCCCCGCGCCAGGCCAAGCAAATGGGCTCAGTGATGGCCGAGCAGGGCGGAGCTGCCCGCACCTGGGAAAATGGAGGCAGCACCGGGGCAGTGAGTGGCCTGGTGGTGCAGGTGGAAGCCGCGTGGGCATCCACCCTCCAAACAGAGCTGTGCCAGGGATCACTCACAGTGCTGTGCCAGGTCGGGCGCTCGCTCTGTCTCTGGTTTGTTGCCTTCCGTGTTCTCGGCGCTGCCGCCTCGACAGCCCAAGTGGTTTTAGGTCACAATAGGCTTCAGTCCTGCTCACTCTAACATTGAGACATAAAACTGCATGGGCTCTAAAAGATTTTAAAAGGAAATAGTTTTTTCTTGGCATGCATTTCTCTGAGTTCCCTCTTTTTCCCACAGTTATTTGATATTTTGACTGTTGGATACAGGGTAAGATGATATTATTTACATAAATGTAAAGTTGTTTTCCAGTCAGCCTGGAGCTGCAGATTTGCACATACTATCCAGACCCTGGAAAACCAAGGAAGATATAAATGAAGCTATGTTGATTCCACTCCTCCAGCAAGACCCTGAGATAACAGCAAGGACAGGAACAGAAACCAGATGGAGCCTTGGGGAGACTTTGCACCTGGCTCCTTGTATGGAACCCCCACAGCTCACATTCCCCTCCCTCCTGCTCTTCATTTCCCATGTTCCATTCCTTCAACCCCCTCTTTAAGAACCCCTCAGTAAATCTAAGTCTTTGAGATGCCTTTAGTCTGGCCATTCTCCTTCAGGTTTACCAGCAGTTGGGTGAGCCTAACATCTCTCCTCAGGTCACCCATATTCTTGAATAAAACCTGACTTGCTATTCCACCAACATTTTGTTGGAGTGAGCAGGACTGAAGCCATGTTGGGACCTAAAACTATGTGGGCTACAGGCAAATTTTTAAAAGACAGTTTTTTTTTTTTCACTTCGCATGCATTTTCCTGAGTTCCCTCCTTTCCAGCGGTTATTTGATACTTTGAATCTTGGTTATGGGGCAAGATAACATTATTTACATAAATATAAAGCTGTTCTCCAGCCAGTTTGGAGCTACAAACTTGCACATGGGAAACCAAGGAAGACATCAATAAAGCTCTGCTTATTCCACCCCCCCAGTAGCACCCTGAGGTAACAGCGAGGACAGGAGCAGAAACCAGATGGAGCCTTGGTAAGACCTTCCACCTGAGATGTTGCGTGAAGCCCTCACTGCTCATGTGCCCCTCCCTCCTGCTTTTCATCTCCCAATTCCCTTCCCACATCACCCTCCTTAAAAACCCCTCAGTAGAATAAAATAAAAATAAAATAATAAAATAAAATAAACTCTCAGTAAATCTGAGTCTTTGAGATAGCTTTTAGCCTGGCCATTCTCCTGCAGGTTTACTGGAAAGATAGGTTAGCCTAACATCACTCCTCAGGTCCCTGGTACCCCTGAATAAAAGTTGACTTCCATTTTCACCAACATTTGACTTTTGAGTGGCTTGCTTTTGTCTGGGGGCAGGCAGCTGGACCTGTGAGTTTCATATGAATTTTGGGTGAACCAAGTCAGGAGCTGAGTGGCCCGATACCAATTTGACTTTTGAGAAGAAACAGAGCATGCCCAGGGTCCTAAGCAGGAGCCGAGGGCAACATCCTCACCCTGAAAGCAGGCAAGAAGCATGCCAAAAACACCACCTCCACACAGGTGGTCCACCAAAGCCACAGCCACAGCTGCCGCAAAAGTGGCTCAACATCATAGCAGTAGCCACAGCCACTGTGCAGGTGGCTTGTCAGACACTCAGCTGCATTGACACAAGGATAGTCACCAATGGAGACCAGAAAAAGAAGAGGATATCTCTGTCTTCAAAGCCCATTCCAGAGTAATAGGAGAAGCAATTGCTCTACCAGATGACCAGATATTAACATAAAGATACTAGAAATATGAAAACCAAGAAAATATGACATCATGAAAAGAATACAAAAATTCTCAAACACCAGACCCTATAGAGCAAGAAACACTTGAAATGACTGAAAAGGAATTCCAAGCAACAATCTTAAGGAAACTCACTGAGATATAAGAAAACTCAGACAACATAATGAAATGAGAAAAAAATCCAGGATATGAAGGAGAAAATTTATAAGATTAATACCTTAAAAAAAATATGTAGCAGCACTCCTGGAACCGAAAGATTCACTCAGTGAAATGAAAAACACAACCAATAACTTAAACAGCAGGATAGAACAAGCAGAAGAAAGGATTTCTGATCCTGAGGACAGTCTTTTAGAAATAACCCAGGCAAAAAGAAAAAAAAAAAGGAAAAAAGAATTTTAAAAAATGAAGAAAATCTAAGAATGCTACCAGACCACCTTTAGCACACAAATATTTGAATCATGGGTGTTCCAGCAGGGGAGGAGAAAGAAAAAAGCATGGAAAACTTATTCAACAAAATAGTAATGGAAAACTTCCCAGGTATAGAGAGAGACATGACCTTCAGATCCAGGAGGCTTAAAGATCCCCAAACAAATTCAACCCAAAAAGATCCTCTCCAAGACACATTTTAGTCAAACTGGCAAAGCTCAAAGACAAAGAGAAAAATCTTAAAAGAAGCAAGAGAAAAACATCAAGTCACCTACATTGTAGCCCCCATCAGACTAACAGCAGACTTCTCAACAGAAACTCTACAGGCCAGAAGAAAATGGGATGATATATTCAAAAT
Source organism: Cynocephalus volans (assembly GCF_027409185.1). Lineage (NCBI taxonomy): Eukaryota > Metazoa > Chordata > Mammalia > Dermoptera > Cynocephalidae > Cynocephalus > Cynocephalus volans. Next base: position 149,631,059 of record NC_084461.1, on the reverse strand, counting down.
ACTAAAATAATTGCCAGCCAAGAATACTGTACCCAGCAAGGCTTCAGAAATGAAGGAAAAATAGCATATTTTCCAGACAGACAAAAACTGCAGAAGTTCACCACCACACGACCAGCCCTACAGGAAATTTTCAAGGAATTCCTGCATCTGGAATCCAAAAAAATAATAATCACTACCATGAATACACAAGAAAGAATGAAACCCACTGGTAAAACAAAAATGCAAACAAGAAAGAGAAAGAAACTAAATCTTACCACCACAAAAAACCATAATGACAACGCAATAATGCCCCTGCTTTATTTCTGATTTTAGTAATTTTGGTCTTTTTTTTCCTGGTCAATCTAGATAAAGGTTTGCAAATTTTATTGATCTTTTTAAAGAATCAACTTTTGGTTTTGCTGATTTTCTCTATTGGTCTTCAAATCCCTATTTCATTTATTTCTGTTGTAATCTTTGTTATTTCCTACTTATATTTGCTTTTGGTTTAGCTTGCTGTTCTTTTTCTACTTTCTTCAGGTAGAAGTTTACATTACTGATGTATAAGGAATCTCTTGGTATTATTTCTTCCAACTGCATGTAAATCTACAATTATTTCAATAAATATTTTAATTTTTTAAAAACCTAGACATTGTTTTTCTATAGTTTTAACATATTTGCTTAACTATAAATTAGTTTAATATGTTTAACATATTTGTTTAACTATTAATAAAATTTTTTGACTTTTGAGTGGTTTGTTTTTGAAAGGGGGCAGGCAGCCAGACTTAGGCCTGATAACACAGCTACTTAGAATTTAAGGGGCAACTTGATACTGCAGTTGTTTCTCTATGCTTTTCTGCCTGATTACAAACACAGCTTTGTCAAAATCCAGCCACACCACAGTCTCATTCCGACTGCATTTTTCCAGAACTCAACTTTCCTTCATGGGCATGAAGCATCTGTTTCCAGTCAAGAGCCAGGGCAACCTGTCTTCCACATGGCCAGGCACAGAAGGTGCAGCCATGGGACTTAAAACCTAGTGGCCTGAGATAATTGGCCTCCAAACCAAATTCAGCTGCTGGGGCCTACTCAGACACTGCTGGGTTTGTTTTTCCCCTAAACCTACTTAATTCCCACCCCCAAGCCCTCTAACCTGTTTCCTTTCTCTAGCCTGATTTCTGGAAGATGGAGTCTGCAAATGCCTCAGGGATGCTGAGGTGGGCCCCAATGCCTTTAGAGGAAGAAATAGAACTGAAAGGTACCAAAGGGATGAGGAAAGAAGCCGGACATAAAGGCCACATGTTGTGTGATTCCATTTATATGAAATGTACAGGATAGGTAAATCCGTAGAGATAGAAAGCAGACTGGTGGTTGCCAGGGGCCAGGGGAAGAGGAATGGGGATTGACTGCTCAATGGTTAAAGTGAATGCTTAATGCTTTCATCCTTTGAGAGGGATGAAAATGTTTTGGAACTATATAGAGCTAATGGTTGCACAACACTGTGAATGTACAACATTGTGATACTGAATAGTATGCTTTAAAATGGTTAATTTTATGTACATGGACTTCACCTCAAAGGAAGGAAGGAGAAAAAGGGGGATGGAGGTGGGACGATGAGGAAGGAAGCCCTCCAGCTAAAGCTGAGCTTTCACAAGAGCTAGCTGAGATTCCCCTAGGCCAGCACAGGGCCTAATGCCAGGAGCAGTTTCCCTAGGAGCTTTAACCGAGAAATTATGCCCTTAGCCAGCTGGCTGGCACCCTAAAGCTAAGAAACTTCTGCCTCTTCAATGCATCGGCTCAGCCCTGGGGGGTTTTTCCTGATAGATAATGCTTTTAAGGGGAGAACAGAAAATGAACTAAAGTGTAATGAAGCACAGTGGGGAAATTTTTTTTTAATTTAAACTTCTCAGCCTACTTATTTAGAAGTGCTAAAAATGTGCATCATCTTTTCTAAATCGAACTTAAATTCCTGTTTTGAGACCCCGCATCCAGCTACATAGCTAATACTTAATCTCATTCAGTTCAGCACCTGCTACTTCCTTTCTCCAGGGTAACACCTAAATTCCAGGTGTTGCATATCCTATGGAGATGTCTGCTGCTGGACATCTTCATTTACTCATGCTAGCTGCCAAGATGTCCTGATGCTTACCTGGCTATCTACACTATCTTTGCCTTGTCTGTCCAGCAAGTCTTCTCCAGGTTTGTGGGTTCTCTATGCCACTGCTCTGCTCCCCATGGATGTCTGGAAAAATCAGTGGCCCCTCTACCATGCTGTCACCATGAGAAATGAGACAGCGCTAAGGTTGGTCACCCAACCATTGCTTGCTACTCTCAGACACAGAAAAATCATCCTACTGCTCCCCATTACACAGGGCACTGAGAACTCTTTAAGGCTGTGTCAGAAACACAATGTAGCAGCTGTTTCCTTTTGAGTTTTTTTATAGCAGTTTGGTTTTACAGAAAAATTGAGCAGAAAGTACAGATTGTTCCCACACCTTCCTCCATCCACATTTAGTTTCTCCTGTTATTGACATGTTAGAGTGGTACATTTGTTACAACTATGAACAAATAGTGATATATTGTTATTTTACATTAGGGTTTCCTCTTTGTATTGTACAGTTTTATAGGTTTTGCCAAATATTTAATGTCACGTATTCACCATTATAGTATCATACAGAATAGTTTTGCTGCCCTAAAAATCCTCTGTGCTCCACCTATTCATCCTTCTCTCCTTCCTCCAGCCCCTGAAACTATGGCAACCACTGATTTTTTTTTTTTCTTTTACCTCAAACATTTATCATTTCTTTGTGTTGGAAACATTCAAAATCTTCTCTTCTAGCTAATTGAAACTATACAATAAGTAGTTAATTATGCTATTTCTACTATACTTCTTTCATTTCATGTTGCGGCACAGGAAGAGCTCTGGATATTTGCCCCTTTTCCAGGTTCCATCTGCAAAGGGATCACAGGTCTTCTATACTCTCAGACTCCCAGCCCCATATGCAGTCTCTGAAGTGGGATTCAAATCCACGTTTGACTTTTAAGACAGACACTTCCTCCTATACAACATTACCTTGTTGAATTTAATTGGCGTCTTAGAAAGACATCAATCTTTTGACTGCAGTTGGGCTGAGGGATTTTCAGGAAGAAAAACCAAGATACTCCTGCATATCTGAGCCTCCAGAGCATTGTCAGTAGGGTACAGGGACTGCCAAGTAGATGCGTATCAATGTGCCCCAGCCTGCTCTGCACCCACGCTCCTCCCTTCATCAAGGCTCTCTGGCCCCTACAGGAACCACCCATGAAGAAGTTAACTTGGAAAAGTCAAAAAGACACAGGAGTTTATACAAAAATAGCTAAAAAATTCCAGGCAATGGACAAACCTTGAAAACGTTATTTTAAGTGAAATAAACCAAACACAAAAAGCCACATGTTATATGATTCCATTCATATGAAATGTCCACAATAGGCAAATCCATTGAGACAGAAAGTAAATTAGCGGCTTCCAGGAGCTAGGAGGAAAGAGGGATGGTGAGTGACTAATAGGTATGGGGTTCCTTCTTGGGGTAATGAAAATGTCCTGGAATTAGATAATAGTGACAGTTGTATAACATTATATAACATTATCAGAAGTCAGTGAATTATACACTTTATAACTGTTAAAATAGTGAATTTGATATTATGTGAATTTTACCTCCATTAAAAAAGAAATCTAGATGTGCTTGGGTTGGTAATTTTTTGGGCGGTGGGACAGCTGGCCAGTATGAGGACCCAAACCCTTGACCTTGGTGTTATAACACCATGCTCTAACCAACTGAGCTAACCAGCCAGCCCTGGGTTTGGTAATTTAAAATCATTTTATCTCTGGTTGGAGAGCTCAGGGAAGGAATCTGTATTGGAGCAGGGTTTGGGGTACGGTATCATCCATAGCCTTTGCCCTTGGATAGGCAGTTCAGGACAGCTTCCTGTTTAACACAACCATCTTGTCACTTTTCTTTAAAATTGTTCATGTATCTGGTTCAGACCTTCCAGCCCTTGATAAGCCTTAATTGGAACGTAACAAAATTCTGATTGATTATTTCCAAACAACTGTGAATGTCTAGAGTTGAAGAGACAGACTTCTAGTCCCAATAGAAGGCATCCACCTACTCTCTAGAAAAGAGAGTCTTTTAGCCCTATTTCCATCTCCTTCAAGCCCCCTGCAAAAGGATACACCGTTCTTTAGTAACTGTAGTGAACACCTTGAGTTAAAGCCTTACTATATGCCACCCTGTTGCTATACATTTCATTTAATCTTCACCAAAATATATATATAAATACATATATATAGAGAGAGAGAATATGGTATTATCATTCCCATTTGGAAGATGAGAATACAGGTCCCAACAGTTAAGCATCATGCTTAAAATCAAACAGCTGATAAGTGGCAGCATTGGGATTCAAACCCAAAATCACCTCCAAAGCCTATGTTCTAAACTATTACATCATTCCACCTCTTTTCTATTAGCCATGGTGAATTTCTCTCATGGCTTTTTGTCATTGCTTCCTTGGTTTCTTAGTTTTCTCATACTCACTGGTGTTGAAATTCTAGGGAGGAAAGTGAGGGAGAGTTTCCAGTTTGGGTAATAGAATAGCTTTTCTATTAAACTAGTCCTCCCACATGTAATGGCTATATACTCTGGACAAAACAGTTTAAAAAACAACTGTTTTAAAGCACTGGCAGCAACCAAGAGCAGGCAGAAATGGAGGGGATCCAACCCTTGAAAGAAAGGCAGCACTCTGGGTGACAGCCTCAATAACTGGATGTTCCCCTGAGGGTCCATCTCTTTTTACTGTGCATGGGGGATAGAGCAACTGGAAATGGAGAGGGAAAATCCTGTGAGAGAACCACAGAAAAGGTACCCTAAAATCTGTGTACAGATTCTCAGATTCTTGTCTGACTGAACCCTGTGTATGGTTCATACATAGGGTGAAACTCTAAGTTACCCAGAGGGAAGCAACTGCAGGAAGACTAAAGAGCTGAGCACAGTTTGGAGTTCAAGTCCTACCAAGTTAGGGAAGCTTTGTAAACACAGTGATTTTTTTTTTTTAATTGAAACGTGGTTGATTGTACATATCTGCAGGGTACAGAGTTGAATATCAATATCTGTGTACAATACGTGATGCTCAAATCAGGATAATTAATATATTCAACATTATACAATGTAACCACTTTTCGTGGCACTATGCCAATTCCTCCCTGACCCTCCCCTCTTTTCCCCTTTCCCACCTCTGGTAACCTCAGTTCTATTTTCTCCTTTTGAAGGTTCAACATATCATTGTGATTGTTGTGTCTTTATTTATTATTTATTTTTTAGCTCCCACTTACGAGTGAGGACATGTGGTATTTCTCTTTCTGTGCCTGGCTTATTTCACTTAACATAATATTCTCTGAGTTCATCCATGTTGCTGTGAATGGCAGTATTTCATTCTTTTTTATGGCTGAGTAAATATACCACATTTTCCTTACCTAGTCATCCAACAATGGACTTTAAGGTTAGTTCCAACCCTTGGCTATTGTAAATAGAGCTGCAATAAACATGGGAGCACAGGTATCCCTTTGACATGATGATTTCCATGCCATAGAGTGTATAACCAGCAGTGGAATTGCTGGAGTATATGGAAGTTCTACCTGTAGTTGTTTGAGTAACCTCCATACCATTATCTGTAAATGGCTACAACAATTTACAGTCCTGCCAACAGTGTAGGCAGTTTCCCCTTTCTCCACATCCTCACCAGCATTTGTTGTTCTTTGTCTTTTTGATAATAGACAGTCTAAGTGGCGTAAGATATCTCAACGTGATTTTGATTTGCATTTCCCTGATGCTTAGTGATGTTGAGTATTTTTTCATGTGTCTGTTGGTCATTTGTGTATCATACTTTGAGAAATGCCTATTCAGCTCCTTTGTCCATTTTTTAATTTGGTTTTTTGGTTTTTTGCTGTTAAGTTGAGTTCCTTATATATTCTGGACATTAATCCTTTGTTAGGTGCATAGTATGCAAATATTTCCTCACACTCTAGGTTGTCTTTTTGCTCTGTTAATTGTTTCTTTTGCTGTGCAGAAGATTTTATTTTGATGTTATCCCATTTGTTAATTTTTGCTTTTGTTGCCTGTGCTTTTGGGGTCATGTTCAAAAAGTCTTCACCCAGTCATACTACCCAAAGTGATCAACAAATTCAGCACAGTGCCCTTTTGTTGAAACCCTTTCAGGGCCACACCTTAGGAGTAAGGACTACATCCTTGAACTAACATCTACACCCTAAGAATAAAAACAAAACTGAAAGAGACTCACTCTCTAGTAAAGGCTAAAACTAAGCTTCCACAGGACTAAGGTGTTCTGTCAGCAATTTAACCATCTGCTGGGGCAAAACTTAATACTTTTCATAGAAAGATAACAGAATCCAGAGAACTTATACTGTATTACATACAATATAAAATTATGTGGTATACAAAGAACTATGAAAATATGACAATAAATAGAATAAATAGTCAACAGAAGCAGACTCAAATATGAGTCAGATATTGGAATAGGCACAAGAGAAACTTGAAATAACTATAATATATATGTTCTAAAAATTTGATAGGAAAACTTGGTTAGAACATGGTGCTGATAACACCAAGGTCAAGAGTTTGGATCCTCTTACTGGCCAGCCACAAAAAAAAAAAAGAAAGAAAAGAAAAACAGAAAAAGACAAATGGAACAGGTGAAGAATTGGTAAATTTCAAGAGAGATAAGAGAACTAAAAAAGCCAAATGTTAATCCAAATATTGAGAAATATAATGATTGAAATAAAAAATTTAGTAGATAGGATAACAGCATATTGGAAAAGTGAAATCAAAGACAGGTCAATAGAAATGATTCAAATTAAACCACAAAGGGAAAAAATATTTTAAAAACATAAACAGAGCTTCAATAGGACAACATCAAGGAGTCTGATATATGTGTCATTAGAGTCTCAGAAGAAGAGAAAGAAAATTGGAGAGAAGAAAAACCCTGCAGAAATGGCTGGAAATTTTGCAAATTTAACAGAAAAAATATTAAATCCATAGATTCAAGAAACTTAGAAAATCCCAAACATGTTAAATATAAAGAATCCAAATGTAGACACATCATAATCAAATTACTGATGAATAAAGACAAAAATATAAGATATCTAGAGGTGAGGAAAACACATTACATATAGACAAAAAACTTATTACTCATCAGAAACAATGGAAGCCAGAAGACAATGAGACAACCTCTTTAAAATGCTAAAAGGGCTGACAGGTTAGTTCAGTTGGTTAGAACATGGTTTTATAACACCAAGGCCAAGGATTCTGATCCCCTTACCAGCCAGCCACCAAAAATATGAAATAAATAAAATAAAATGCTTAGAGAAAAGTGGGATCCACCCCTGCAACACCTGTGGAAAACCTTCTCATACACAAAATTATTTTCTTTATCCATCTGCTCTCAATAGAGGAAAGTTTAATGTTTTATTATTTGTACAAAAGCAGACCTGAGCTTTTTGTCTAAGTTCTAGCTCTATAAGTACATTAGCTGTGTGCCATTTAATCTCTCTGAACCTGAGTCCTCATCTGTAATTGGGTATGATAATACCACCTAGGACTTCTGTGAAAATTAAAATTAGAAATGTAAAGCATTTTCCTTAGTGCTTCCTATACACAATTGGCCCACCATATGTGTGGGTTCTGCATCCATGAATTCAACCAACCACAGATCAAAAGTATTTGGGAAAAAATCCCAAAACATTGTCTCTCTACTGAATGTGTACAGATTCACTTGTCATTATTCACTAAACAATACAGTGTAACAACTATTTACATAGTATTTTCATTGGATTAGGCATTATAAGTAATCTAGAGATAATCTAAAGTACACAAGGAGGATCTGCAGAGGTTATATGCAAATACTACACCAGAGACTTGAGTATCTGAGGATTTTGGTATCCATGGGAGGTCCTGGAACACCTGTAATGGGCTAGAGACCACAGGGTAGGCAGAGGATGGAGAAGACATAGACAATTTTGCCCATGTTCCCCAAAGACCTTTCCAAGTAGGAAGGCAACCAAGCTCTATGGCCATGGATATGGGATATGTTGGCAGACTTAGAACTCAATCACAGCACATCCTTGATACCAGGTGAATAGGACCACACCTGAGCTACCTGGACTGAGAGTGTGGGAAGAATTCTCGCGTGCAGGCAGAGGTCCCTGGATGATAAATAAAGGCTGTTACTAAAAGAAGGAATAATGAAAGTGGTGAGGCAAAGTACAAATGTTTACCCTAGTCTCTAAAGGTACGTCACAGTTTATCCTCAAGGCGCTCAATAAGGAAACAATTTAGTAGAGAACAGGAGTACAAGGCACTAAGCATTAGGAGAGGTATGCACAGATGTAAAGAGGCAAAAACGGGAGTAAAGAAAGGGGAAGTCAGGGAAGACTTCCTGGAAAGAGTAAAATTAGAAATGAATATTCAGGAACACGTAGGAGTTCACAAAGAGGAGGAAGAAAGACTTTTCAGGCAAGTGAAAAGAAGCAACCTGGGAGTGAGATGAGGCAGTAGAGATAGGAAGAGGCACATTGTGTCCTGCCTTGTAAGCTGTGCTAAGGCACGCTAAGGAATTCAACTTTTTCCTCTAATGTGTAGCTTTCAGGTTTTTTTTTTCCCCACTAAGACCCACAATAATAAAATTATTTTCCATGGCAATCACATGTACATACATATATACATAGACACATGTATGTATAAATCTCAAATGTAATTACTTTAGAAAACTGGCAGTGTGTGTATGAGTGTGTGTGTGTGTGTGTGTGTGTGTGTGCGCGTGTGTAAGTGTGGGAAAAACTGTCTTTCCTCTATATTCTCACACAGCACAATCACCAACACAGAAGACAGACTTCTGTGACCAAATGTGCAGGGACTTCTCCCTGGCAAGCAAGTCAGCAATTCTTAGTGGACACCAGCTGAGTGTCCTCCAATTTAACTCTGATGCTATCTACCTGGAGAGTGTCAGATCCCACAGGTTCGGGGCTCAGTCCCCAAGGCTGTCCCCCACTTCAGATGCCAGTCACAAGCCCAGGCCTCTGTAACTTCTGACCAACTAGCTGTAAATCAGGGTTTCCCCAACCCCCTCTTGGGTTCTATTAGTTTGATAGAGCAGTTCACAGAATTCAGGGAAACACATACTTATGTTCACTGTTTTATTACGAAGAATATTTTAAAGGATACAAAAAAATAGCCAGATAAAGAGATACATAGGGTAAGGTTTGGAAGGGTCCAGAGCACGGGAGCATCTGTTCTCATGGAGCTGGGGTGCCGCCCTCCTCTCATGCAGATGAGTTCAGCAGTCCAGAAGCTCTCTGAACCCTGGGCTCTTGAGTTTTGATGGAAGATTCATTACATAGGCATGACTGAAGCATGGACAAAAATGTAGAAATGTGATTGTACAAAAAGGGTATAATCTAACACTAACAGACTCGGTGGGGAAACCCAGCAAGGTCTGTTTGGATTCTTCTTGGCCACTCTGTGCAGCATTCCTTCTTCCAGGGTATAGGGCAGGGCCTCTCCTGAAATGGAGGTCTTATGAACTATAGTCAGCTAAGGTAGGTCAGAGAATTTCCTACCTCAGGGAGAAAAAGGAGCAGGCAAAAGGAGGACAGGAGAAGGTCAGAGTAGCAATGACCCAGGACCCATGGAAAAAAACAATATGTAAATACCGTACTATCACAGGTAGTTTTCATAATGTTTTTTTTTTTCACAGCAAAATCATATTTTTTTTAAAATTTCATTTTGTCAATATACAATGTGGTTGATTATTATGGCCCATTTCTGAAACCTCCCTCCCTCCTCCATCTCCCCCCTCCTACCCAACAATGTCTTTTCTCTTCGCTTGTCGTGTCAACTTCAAGGAATTGTAATTGTTATGTCTTCTTCTCCCCCCCCGGTTTTTTTTTTTTTTTTTTTTTTTTTTGTGTGTGTGTGTGTGTGTGTGTGTGTGTGTGTGTGAATTTATTTATTTATTTTTATCTCCCACCAATAAATGAGAGCATGGGATATTTCTCTTTCTGTGCCTGACTTGTTTCACTTAATATAATTCTCTCAAGGTCCATCCATGTTGTTGCAAATGGCAGAATTTCATTCGTTTTTATAGCTGAGTAGTATTCCATTGTGTAGATATACCACATTTTCCGTATCCACTCATCTGATGATGGACATTTGGGCTGGTTCCAACTCTTGGCTATTGTAAAGAGTGCTGCGATGAACATTGGGGAACAGGTATACCTTCGACTTGATGATTTCCATTCCTCTGGGTATATTCCCAGCAGTGGGATAGCTGGGTCATATGGTAGATCTATCTGTAATTGTTTGAGGAACCTCCATACCATTTTCCACAGAGGCTGCACCATTTTGCAGTCCCACCAACAATGTATGAGAGTTCCTTTTTCTCCACAACCTTGCCAGCATTTATCGTTCAGAGTCTTTTGGATTTTATCCATCCTAACTGGGGTGAGATGGTATCTCAGTGTAGTTTTGATTTGCATTTCCCAGATGCTGAATGATGTTGAGCATTTTTTCATATGTCTGTTGGCCATTTGTATATCTTCCTTAGAGAAATGCCTACTTAGCTCTTTTGCCCATTTTTGAATTGGGTTGCTTGTTTTCTTCTTGTAAAGTTGTTTGAGTTCCTTGTATATTCTGGATATTAATCCTTTGTCAGATGTGTATTTTGCAAATATTTTCTCCCACTCTGTTGGTTGCTTTTAACTCTGTTAATTGTTTCTTTTGCTGTGCAGAAGCTTTTTAGTTTGATATAATCCCATTTGTTTATTTTTCCTTTGGTTGCCCGTTCTTTGGGGGTCATATTCATGAAGTCCGTGTCCAGTCCTACTTCCTGAAGTGTTTCTCCTATGTTTTCTTTAAGAAGTTTTATTGTTTCAGGGTGTATATTTAATTCTTTAATCCATTTTGAGTTGACTTTAGTGTATGGTGAAAGGTATGGGTGTAGTTTCATTCTCCTTCATACTGATATCCAGTTCTCCCAGCACCATTTGCTAAAGAGGCAGTCTATTCCCCAGTGTATACGCTTGGTGCCTTTGTCAAAGATCAGATGGCTGTAGGTGTGCGGGTTGATTTCTGGATTCTCTATTCTATTCCATTGATCAGTATGTTTGTTTTTATGCCAGTACCATACTGTTTTGTTTATTATAGCTTTGTAGTATAGTTTAAAGTTAGGTAGTGTTATGCCTCCTGCTTTTTTTTTTTTTTGCTCAGCATTGCTTTGGCTATGCGTGGTCTGTTGTTATTCCATATAAATGTCTGGAAATTTCTTTCCACTTCTGAGAAAAATATCTTTGGAATTTTGATGGGGATTGCATTGAATTTGTATATCACTTTGGGTAGTATGGACATTTTCACTATGTTGATTCTTCCAATCCAAGAGCATGGGATATCTTTCCATCTTCTTGTATCCTCTCTAATTTCTCTCAGCAGTGGTTTGTAGTTCTCATTATAGAGATTTTTCACCTCCTTGGTTAACTCAATTGCTAAGCATTTTATTTTTTTGGTGGCTATTGTAAATGGGCTGGCTTTCTTGATTTTTCATTCTGCATGTTCACTATTGGACAATAGAAATGCTACTGATTTTTGTGTGTTGATTTTGTATCCTGCTACTGTGCTGAAATCATTTAGCACTCCAATAGAGTTGAGGCTTTTTTTTGTAGAGGCTTTAGGCTGTTTGATATATAGGATCATGTCATCTGCAAACAGGGACAGTTTGACTTCATCTTTTCCAATCTGGATGCCCTTTATTTCCTTCTCTTCTCTGATTGCTCTGGCTAGTACTTCCAACACTATGTTGAATAGGAGTGGTGAGAGTGGGCATCCTTGTCTAGTTCCTGTTCTTAAAGGAAAAGTTTTAGCTTTTCCCCATTCAGGATGATATTGGCAGTGGGTTTATCATATATGGCTTTAATTATGTTGAGATACTTTCCCTCTATACCTAACTTATAGAGGGTCTTTGTCATGAATGAGTGTTGAATTTTATCAAATGCTTTTTCGGCATCTATAGAGATGATCATATGGTCCTTGTGTTTGATTTTATTAATATGGTGTATCACATTTATTGATTTGCATATGCTGAACCTACCTTGCATCCCTGGGATGAATCCCACTTGATAGTGGTGAATAATTTTACATATGTGTTGCTGTATTCTGTTTGCTAGTATTTTAGTGAGGATTTTTGCATCTATATTCATCAAGGATATCAGCCTGTAGTTTTCTTTTTTGGTTATATCTTTACCTGGTTTTGGTATCAGGATGATGTTTGCTTCATAGAATGAGTTTGGGAGATTTGCGTCTGTTTCAATCTTTTGGAATAGTTCGTAAAGAATCGGTGTCAATTCCTCTTTGAATGTTTGGTAAAATTCTGCTGTGAATCCATCTGGTCCTGGGCTTTTCTTTGTTGGGAGCCTTCTGATAAGAGCTTCAATCTCCTTTATTGTTATTGGTCTGTTCAGATTTTCTATGTCTTCATGGCTCAGTTTTGGGAGCTTGTGTGTGTCCAGAAATTTATCCATTTCCTCCAGATTTTCAAATTTGTTGGCATATAGTTGTTTATAGTAGTCTTGAATGATTCCTTGTATTTCAGATGAATCAGTTGTAATATCACCTTTTTCATTTCTCATTTTTGTTGTTTGAATCTTCTCTCTTCTTTTTTTTTGTAAGCCATGCTAATGGTTTGTCAATCTTATTTATCTTTTCAAAAAACCAACTCTTTGATTCACTGATCTTTTGTATTGCTTTTTGGGTTTCAATTTCATTAAGTTCTGCTCTGTTCTTAATGATTTCTTTCCATCTGCTAACTTTAGGTTTGGATTGTTCTTGTTTTTCTAATTCTTTAAGGTGAAGTGTTAGGGAGTTCACTTGCCATCTTTCCATTCTTCTGAGATGAGCATTTAATGCAATAAATTTCCCCCTTAGTACTGCTTTTGCAGTATCCCACAGGTTTTGGAATGATGTATCATTATTTTCATTAGTCTCAATAAATTTTTTGATTTCCTGCTTGATTTCTTCTTGGACCCATATGTCATTAAGTAGAATGCTGTTTAATTTCCATGTGTTTGTATAGTTTCCAGAATTTCGTTTGTTATTGATTTCTAATTTTAATCCATTGTGGTCTGAGAACATACATGGGATAATTCCAATTTTTTTGAATTTATTGAGACTTGATTTGTGACCTAATATGTGATCTATCCTGGAGAATGATCCATGTGCTGATGAGAAGAATGAATATTCTGAGGTTGTTGGATGGAATGTTCTGTAGATATCTGCCAAGTCCAAATGGTCTAGAGTATTGTTTAGGTCTTGTGTTTCTCTGCTGATTCTTTGCCTAGATGATCTGTCCAATATTGACAGTGGGGTGTTCAGGTCCCCTGCTATTATGGTATTAGTGTCTATTTCCTTCTTTAGGTCTAATAGAGTTTGTTTTATAAATCTGGCTGCTCCAACATTGGGTGCATATATATTTATGATTGTTATGTCTTCTTGATGGATCAGTCCTTTTATCATTAAGTAGTGTCCCTCATTGTCTCTTTTTGTGGTTTTTAGTTTAAAGTCTATTTTGTCAGATATAAAAATAGCTACTCCAGCTCATTTTTCTTTTCTGTTTGTATGGTAAATCTTTTTCCATCCTTTCACTCTTAGTCTATGTGAGTCTTTATGGGTGAGGTGGGTCTCTTGAAGGCAGCATATAGCTGGGTCCTCCTTTTTAATCCTGTCAGCCAGTCTGTGTCTTTTGATATGGGAATTTAAGCCTTTTACATTAAGAGTTGTTATTGAATAGTGTTGATTTATTCCTAGCATTTTGTTGATTGTTGTTTGGTTGTCTTAGGTGTCTTTTGTTCCTTGCTTTCTGATTTACTGTTTGTTTTCTGTGTTTGTTGGTTCCTTAGGTTGTAGATAGCGTTTTTGTTTGTTTGTTTTCTCTTCATGAATGACATTTTTATTATACTAGTGGGTTTAGATTTTTCTTGGGTTTTTATGGCAGTGGTAGTTATTTTTCAGGAACCAAACCCAGTACTCCCTTGAGGATTTCTTATATGGGTGGTCGTGTGGTGGTGAACTCCCACAGTTTTTGTTTGTCTGAGAAATATACTATTTGCCCTTCATTTCGGAAGGATAGTCTTGCAGGGTAGAGTATTCTTGGCTGGCAATCCCTGTCTTTTAGTATTTTGAATATATCATCCCATTCCTTTCTGGCTTTTAGGGTTTGTGATGAAAAGTCTGATGTTAGTCTGATTGGGGTTCCCTCATAGGTGATTTGATGCTTCTCTCTTGCAGCTTTTAAGATTCTCTCTTTGTATTTGAGTTTTGACAATTTGACTATAACATGTCTTGGAGAAGACCTTTTTGGGTTGAATACATTTGGAGATCGTTGAGCTTCCTGGATCTGAAGATCTGTGATTTTTCCTATACCTGGGAAGTTTTCTGCCACTATTTTGTTGAATATGTTTTCAATGCAATCTCCATTTTCCTCCCCTTCTGGAATACCCATGACTCGGATATTTGAGCGCTTAAGGTTGTCTGATATCTCTCTCAGATTTTCTTCAATGCCTTTGATTCTGTTTTCTTTTCTTTTCTTTTCTTTCTTTTTTTTTTCTTTTTTTCTTTTTTTTTTTTTTTTGTCTCCTTGTGTTATTTCAAACAGCCCATCTTCAAGTTCAGAGGTTCTCTCTTCAACTTCCGCAAGCCTGCTGGTTAAACTCTCCATTGTGTTTTTTATTTCGCTGAATAACTTCTTCACTTCGGCAAGTTCTGCTACATTTTTTTTCAGGGCATTGATTTCCTTGTACATTTCTTCTTTCAGGTCCTGTATACTTTTCCTCGTTTCATCATGATGTCTAGCTAAGTTTTCTTGTATCTCATTCAGTTTCCTTAGAATTATCACTCAAAATTCCTTGTCTGTCATTTCAAGGGCTTCTTGTCTTATAGAACCTAGAGCTTGAGAGTTATTATCCTTTGGTGGTGTACCTTCTTGATTTTTCATATTTCTGGTATCTTTTCTTTGATGTTTATTCATGGTGGCAGGGGGTTTCACAGTCCACAGGTTTGACACTATTGACTGACTAAGATGTTGCTGTGGTTGCCAATTTGGTATGGCTACTTCAGTGACTGCTCAGTTGGCCACTGGTGCCTTGCATGTGTGGTTGCCTCGGGTCTTCGGCCTCTCCAGGGAGCCACCTCTCTGGTCAGCTTGGACTCGGCCAGGCTGCTGGGTCACGGGGCAGTACCGCAGGGTGTGTGGTCTCTGCTGAGCTTCCACCTCCCGTACTGGACTTCTCCCTGTTCTGTGCACTCTGGGCCAGGCTGCTGGGATGCACAGAGGCATCACAGAGTGTGTGGTCTCTGCGGAGCTTCCCCTTCCCCTGCTGGATGTCTCCCTGCTCCGTGCGCGCTAGGCCGGGCTTGGGATGGAGCCGGGTGGCGGCGGTGAAGCTCACCTGCTGCTGGATCACACGGTGGCAGCCCCCCACAGGGTGTGTGGACTCTACGGAGCTTCTATCTCCCCTGCTGGACGTCTCTGTGCTCCGTACGCATTGGACCGGGCTGCTGGATCGTGCGGCAGCAGTGTGGTCCCCGTGGAGTTCCCACCTCCCCTGCCGGACTTCTCCCTGCTCCGTGCGCACTTGGCTGGGCTGGGAATGGAGCTGGGTGCCTGCGGTGAAGCCTACCTGTTGGATCACGCAGTGGTGGCCCCACAGGGTGTGTAGTTTCTGCGAAGCCTCCGCCTCCCCTGCCGGATGTCTCCCCACTCTAAAAATCATATATGTTTATGATCTTGGAGATAGAGAAAGCAGTTTCTGAGCCTGGGAAGTCCAAAGTCCATCTGGTGGTGTTGACAGTGACTCAGGGGTCTCACATTGCAAGATGGTGGAAGCAGAGAGAGCCCATAAATTTATTATATATATATACTCTGCGACCCAGGAAGTTTATTCTTGTTAGTCTGACCAAAAGAAATGACTGGGTATGTCCACACAAAAAAAACAAAAATTTCCCCAAAAAACTATGTACAAGAATATTCACAGGAGCTTTGTTCATAGTAACCAAAAACCACAAACAACCCAAATGTTCATCAGCATGAGAATTGGAAAATTAAATTGTGGTGTCTTCACACAATGAATACAACAATGAAAATGGACAAGCTACAGCTACCTGCAACATTAGGAATGGATTTCACAAACATAATATTTAGCTAAAGAAGCCAAACCCTAGGGCTGGCCGGTTAGCTCAGCTGGTTAGAAGGTGCTGATAACACCAAGGTACAGGGTTCAATCCCTGTACCAGCCGGCCACCCCCACCCCCCCCAAAAGAAGCCAATCTCCCAAACAGTATGCATTCTTAAATTCCATTACATGAAGTTCAATAACAAGCAAAACTAATGGATTATTATAGCAGTCAGAATAGTGCTTATCTCAGGGGAGAGTACTGACTGGGAAGGGGCATAAAGGAGCCTCCTGGGGTGCCAGGCATGTCATATATCTTAATGTGGTGGTGGTTAAATGAGAGTTTGCATGTGTAAAAATTCATCACGTTTGAGATCAGGCATCTCTAACTCACTCACAGTGGGCCATCTTTTGATCCATATTTCAGCCAACCAACCAAACTGTTAGCAGCTTTCTTAACTTCCCAAGCTGCAACATTAAATGCAGGATCTCTGCTTAGTGGGCCCACATCAAATTCAGCCTGATCCTATTTTATGTTCCACCATTATCCCACACCCTTAATATAGCTGAACATACGTTATGCCTCAGTATGAAGTTGTTTAAAACTATAGGTCAAAACTATCCTAAATAACATGTCAAAACATGTCACATATGGTGTCTCAAATTCCTACTTGAAGTTTCCCATACTTCACTTTTTAAAAAATCTTCAAATTCCCATATTTAACTTCATACTTCAAATTCCCTTAGCTTTTTAAAAAATCTGAAAAAAATGTTCCACAAAGCAGTACTCACATGAGACACAGGCTGACATTCAGTCTACTCATTTTTTTTTTTTTTTTTTTTTAAAGATGACCGGTAAGGGGATCTTAACCCTTGACTTGGTGTTGTCAGCACCACACTCAGCCAGTGAGCGAACCGGCCATCCGTATATGGGATCCGAACCCGGGGCCTTGGTGTTATCAGCACCACACTCTACCGAGTGAGCCACGGGCTGGCCCAGTCTACTCATTTTTTAAAAATTTTATTAATATATATTTTTTTACATTCTATGATGTTGTTGCAGAGCAGTTGGGATGGAGGGGGAGAAGGGAAAGGGGAAGGAAATGGGATGAAAGAAGGAAGGACGAAGGAGGAGGGGAAGGATTGAGGCCTGTGGCACCCCCTACATTCCCACAGAGGAGAGTGGGGAGCAGGGGGGCTTCCAGCAGTGGCTTGGTCATTGCCAGGCTGGGTACAGATGTCAGAGGGGGTGTGGCAAAAGCCCTCACCTCCCACCTCGGGAACCCGGGTCCCTTCTTACTGCGGCTTGGTGGTCATCGCTGGGCTGGCTGCAGATGTTGAGGGGGACATGGACGAGGTCTGCGGCCCCCCACCACCCTGGCTCAGGAGAGCCTGGGGCACTTTCTGTGACAGCTCAGTAGTTGTCGCTGGGATGATTGCACTTGTCAGGGGTGTGTGGCTGAGTCCCTCAGCCCCTACCCTCAGAATTGGTTGCAGGTGTCAGGGGGCATGGCTGAGGCCCCCGGCCCTCCCCCCTTTCTAGTTTGGTAGCCCAGGGGACTTCTGGTCCTTCTAGATGTTATAGGTGTTCTTTGGTGAAATAAGACTTTTACTAATAAATATCAAACTTTGTCTCTGGTTATGGGTACTTTTTTTTTTTCAGTTCAGTGTTGGATTATTTGCTGTTCCCACCACTCAAACTCTGTGCTGGAACTAATTGGTTGTCCTTTGCTTACTTCTAAAATGGGGGAACTTCCTGTGGGGACCAGTACTTGAGCTCTGCGGTTGAGCTAAATTGCTGCTTTGCTGCTAATCCCCTAGGGAAGGCTTTTTGTGCAGCTCAGGTTTTAATGGTTGACTTTATAGGTACTTCCAGTTCGAGTGAAATCTGCTGCACCTGGCTTGTATAGAAATACTGGTCTGGGCCTGAGTCTTTTCAACAAACTGCACCCCCTGCAGTTCTATATTCCTGACCATTCTCCACTGAGTGGTCCTATGCTGATTGGGGGGTAGATCAGATGTCCTTGCTGTGCCCCAGTGTTCCCCTGGTGGGCCCATCTCCCCCACCACCCCTGCTCGAAACACTTCTCATGGGATGGGCCATGCTCTGGTCCCTTGCGATGACTCACTGGCCTCTGAGTGGCTCTTTTTTTTCAGTTGTTGTGGCTTCTTGGTCCTATGTGGGTCCACAGGAACCCTATTAGTGGTATTGCTGGCCTGGGGGCCACCAAGACCCTCTTCTCCCCTGCCTCCTTCAAGCAACTTCATCTGAAAGGCACAGCTGTAGCTTTTGCCAGCTCCTGCTCTGTGTACTCAGCAGCTCCAGCCTGGAAATTGCCAGGATTCAAAACAGTCAGAGGGGTTTTTTCTTTCTCTCATCATGGCTTCTCCCACTTTCATGCACTCCATAGGTCTCTCCTCCTCTTCCCCTGAGGTCTAGAGGCCCCAGCTTGGCTGTTGTTGCTTTTTTATAGTTGTAAGTTGGTTGATTTGTGGGAGAGAGTGATGCTGGGGACCATCTATTCTGCCATCTTGACCAGAAATGCCATTTTTTAAAAAATGCTGTTTACTACTCACTAAATTGATTCCACATCCCACAAACAGGTTATATCCATTATTTGAAAAACACAGTTCTTAAACAATGGGAAGCCACTGAAGGGCAGTGTTACAGAAAACTCCCTCTGGGACAGTGTGGAAGATGGATTCAAGGTGTGAGACTAGGGACAGGGGATCAGGCAAGGAGGCCATTAGGTTTGGGCCCTACAGGATAGGGTACTGAGCCAGATATTTCAGGGTGTGGGTTTTTGTCTGTCCCCTTGGGCTTCTGCAGTGGCATCTCAGCTGGCCCCTGGTGCCCCACTGGTTCACCCCCACTGGTTTTGCAGTTAATGGCATTCCTCATTGGGAGTGGCTGGCTGGGAGTAAACTCACCCATTCTCTCCACCAACATGACAAGGGCATGGGGCAGAAACCTTCCCTCCTTGTCTCTTTCCAACAAGCAGTGGTTGCCCATGAACATTATTAGAGACAAGGGTCTAGGGGAGAGCTGGCAAGGCAAGAAAGCAATTTGTTGTGTGCCTGTTCTTTCCAGACAAAGGTAAGTCACTTTCTATGTAATTTCCTATTCATTACTTCAACAACTCTTTAGAACAGATAGTATCATCTCCAATGATGAAGAAAGTGAGGCTCAGAGAAAGAAAGTGACACGTACACCCAATGTCCCGCAGCTGGCGGATGATAAATCCAGGCTTAGAACCCAGGTCAGCCATCCAGTTCAGCTTGATAAAAAGTTCCCAACTCTTGCTCAACAAGAGCTCTTTATTAGTCCATTTCTGTTGCTTATAATAGAATACCTGAAACTGGGTAATTTATAAAGAAATGAAACTTGTTTCTTATAGTTTTGGAGACTGGGAAGTCCAAAGTCCAGGGTACACATCTGGTGAGGGTCTTCTTCCTGGTGGGGTGACTCTCTACACCAACTCAGGTTATCACATGGCATGAACAGATTGAGCAAGAGTACTAATCTACTCATTCACTCTCCTTACAAAGCCATCAGAACCATGCCCGTGACCACCCATTAAACCATCAACCCATTTCTCCATGAATGGATCAATCCATTCACAAGGGTACAGTACTCAAAATCTAATAACTTCTTAAAGGCCCCACTTTTCAAATACCTTAATTAGATTTCCTACACTCTTAACACTGTTATAATGGAAATTGAGTTTCCAGCACACAAACTTTGGGAGGACACACTTGACCCATAGCAAGGCCTAATAACATGAGTGCATTTTGCCTTGGTTGGAGATGCTGGCTAGAGAAGAGGGGTCTGTTGGGTATATATGCCTACCCATGGGCTCTGTGAAATCTTCCAGGGAGAGTGGAGAAATCTCAGCCAAGCATCCTACTGCCTGAGTGGCACTTGGATCTCACACATGCTACTTGAAATGTGGTAACTTTTGACTTTTTCCCACATCTTAAATACTTTTCTCAGCTAGGTCAGGGGTCCTGAGCACAACAGCACCCAGCACTGGGCCACTTAGGAGTTGCTCTGTTCTATCACCTCTTTGGCCAGGCTAGAGAATTGGTGATGAATAGCAGGGATTCTGGAGGCTCAAGGAGAGTGGAAGTCTGGAAGGACCTAGAGACCAGGCCCAGGCTAGCCCAGCTACCATCTCAACATTTCCACATGAGTGTCGCAAGGTGAGGAGAAGCTGCTAAAATGTTATGACTCTGAGCTATGCAATATGTTTCTTTCTAATCACTCCCAGAGAATTCTGAAAGTAGAAGAGGATACTAAGTGGAAGTCCTGGGGTCATTCTAAGCTGGAGCGCTCTGTAGGAGGATGCTGAAAATAATTAGCATCCCAGCAGCCCCCATCATTGCGCCCACTGAGGTGAGGAACTTCCGGTGTACACACACACACGTCAGCCAACCCAAGCTCTACCATCTCTGCCCTATTCTGTGCCCTGAGGCTCTAGCCAGCCTCTTGCTTTCAGTTTTAGGAAGGAGCAGGCATCTGCTCCAGATGACACATGGCACATACCCTCAGTGGTTCTCGGGGAACCCCCTTCCTCCACTTATAATATGTGTGGGCAGCGGAAGAAAATACACAGTACCTCTCAAAGAGGTTGCTGCTCTTGGTCACTCTCTCCATCATCTCCATGCTTCTTTAATATCCTCAAAGTTGTCTTGAGACCAGATTTTTTAATCCCCGTCTAGCATGTTCTGCATAGCTTGTCTAGCACCTTCCTCTAGAAAATGAGGGCTCTTACCACCTTCTGTTTTCAGCTATGTGGGTACTTATGAGCAAGATTAGCAGAATATTAGAAAATCAAGAATACTGTTACTTCCAACCTTCCTTTCTTTGCACATCTGAGTGTAGTGGATAAATTCCACCCCCTAACACACACACAGACCCCCCCACACACACACCACCTGCCATATATACATAAACACAACAAATAGCTGAAAATAGAGACTAAGAGACCCCGGTGGTGGAAGTGTTATCTTCAGTGATATCATCTGGGCCCAAAATGCCCTGTCATACAGTACACCTATTAAGGCATTTGGCCTGCATATGGTGAAGTTTTGCAGGCCTGTGGTCCACTGGGCTCCCTTCAGCTGTACTTCTAGGTACTTTACTGTTGGACTATGGGAAGCAGTCTGTTTCTCTCATTTCTAAGCTCCCAGGGGCACCTCAGAATAGTCCCCTGATATTTACAGTAAAACCACTCTAAAAAGGGAGTGTCGGGCAATGATCTCTCTGTGCCTGGGTCCTACCAAGGGTCATCACTGGGTCTAAGCTTGAGTCATCAAGTCCTGGCATCATCTGAGCCAATAACTACGCCAAATGGGATATCTTCAATGAATGCCTTTCCCTTATCACCACTTTCTATGGTTTGAATATGTCCCCCAAATTTCATGTGTTGGAAACTTAATCCCTAGTGCAACAGTGTTGAAAGGTGAGACCTTTAAGGGTGATTAGGTCCTCACCTAAAGGATTAATGCAGTCATTGTGGGAGTAGTTCATTATTGCAGGAGTGGGTTCCTGATAAAAGAATAAGGGGGCTCCCTTCCTACCCCCCTCACATTCAGCCACGGTATGACTCAGTAAGAAGGCCCTTGACAGATGACAGTGCCTTGATTTTGGACTTCTCAGCCTCCCAAACGGTGAGAAATAATTTTCTTCATAAATTGTTTAGCCCAGTCTGTGGTATTCTGTTATAGTGACACAAAATGGCTAAGACAGCATCGCATGGCTCACAGTGCATGAAGTCTTTCTGCACACCTCACCCACCTCATCTCATCTCATAGATGTGAGATCTGAGAGATCTGAGAGAAGAATATCACCAGTCTCTGGGAAGGCCTATTGAGGTTTTTAATAAGCCAATTTGAGTACAATGGAACCATAATTACATTCCTCCTCCATCCTGTTTTCCCCCATTGCAAACACTGACATTCGTTCTCCCTCCTGAAACAAGGGGAAAAGGTCTAAGGCCCACCTGGATTCTGGACCCCATCCCTCTGACTTCTACAGTAAAGGTCCCATTAATCATTTATTCTGTCTCTCCTCATTTAGCATCTGTCTCTCTCTGTCCCTGTCTCTCTATCCGTCCTGGATCTTCCTAGTTACCTAAGATTCACTTTTATTTGGTTGGGGGCTTTGGGGGGGGGGTTGTTTTGTTTTCGGAGGCTGGTGGGTACAGGGTTCCAAACCCTTGACCTTTGTGTTGTCAGCACCATGCTGTAATCAAGTGAGCTAACCAAGATTCCTTTTTTTTAATAATTTTTTTTTTTAAGAGACGTGAACTAGGAGGAGAGAGGCGGGTAGGAGGGAAGAAGACGGGAGGAGGAAGGAAAGAGGAAGGAAGGGGAGAAAGAGACAGGGGAGAGAGAACTGGCTCTTTCTCACAAGAAACAAACCTGCTTGCATTTCTTCTCACTGACACCCCTGCCAGCGATTACCTTGATCTCTCTGCTTCACAGCCAAGCATTTGGGGGAAAGGTCTATATTTGTTTCTATTTCCTCACCACCCATTTATTTCTCAGCTTGATGCAATCTGGCTTCTGTCCCCTCCTCTAGCTAACACTGATCTAAGTTCACCAGGGAGCATCTACATGCAAAATCCAGTAGATTAAAAAATATATAGATGGTTTCTGCTGAGCATGTATGTGGTCTCATGACTTTACCCACCCCCCACCTTCCTGAGATTTTCTTTCCCCTGGCCTCTGTGGCTCTACCTTCTGACCTTCTGCTGGGATAACATTTCTTTTTTTTTTTTTTTTTTGGCAGCTGGCTGGTGCAGGGATTAAACCCTGGACCTTGGTGTTATCAGCACCACACTGTAACCATTGAGCAACCAGCCAGCCACTCCCTCAACCCTTAAACACCAGGGCCACTTCCTAAGCCTCCTTCATTCCCTACTCTATTTACTCCCCCAGGGAAATGACATTCAAATCTATGATTTCAGCCACCAACATCAGTTCCCTGCTGGTGACTACCCAAACCATGGCACAACCATAAGTGTTTATTAACAGATACTATGTGCCCGTGTTAGGCCAACCTCACAACTCTCTGCATATTTATTATGCATATTTTTTCTATGTGAAAACTGAGACACTGCCAACTTTAGGGACCAGCCCAAGGTTACATAGTTATGAAGAGGCTGCTCTCAAAGTCCAGTCTCATTACCACTCCGGTTTTGCAAGATGACAAACAAGGGCTGCTGGCTCTCTCCCCCTAGTCTGACTCTGGAGAAACCATGAACATGACAGGGAGGTTGATGAATCTGAGAATATAATGAAAAAACTGTGAGAAGCCCGAGGGGGGCCAAAAGATGGCTGGATACCAATGCAGGATGGAGAACAACAGCCCAGGAAATAAGACGGCAGCCAGATGCCAACCAGGTGACAGAGTTTGTAAGGAATTTTAGAGACACTCTCTCTCTCCCCTATGTTTCCAATGGCTGGGGGATGGGGATAGGGAGGAACTGCATGCCAGTCAGCACTTTGGGGCAAAATAGCCACAGCTGGGCACTGACTGGGCTGGGGAGCAGGGAACAGAAGGTACACTTAGATTGCCTGGCCCTGGGCACTCATCCCCATCCCCACAGCCAAGGGGACAAAGAGGGGATTTTAGCCAAAAAAGACAGCTCTCAGAGCAGTGCCCAAGGTAAGGTGCAACAAGGTTCCCCAAGGACAGGGAAATACGCAAACTACAAGGGCCAGAGCATCCGCCTGAGGTGTACATCTCTCTGCACATATTCATGTGGAGAAATTTTGCAGAACACAAGCCATGGTCTGGCCTTTCACCACTCCACCTGGACACATATTACCAGCCAAGACAGATGAGACTCCCAGGGGAAGGCTCATGTGTATGAGCTCATAAGATAAAATGACATCTGAGGGGAGCAACACCATAAAAAAAAGTCAAAAGGGTAGTCAATGAACATTAAATAAAGCACAACAGATGGACCATGACCTTTCAAAATAATTCCAACAAATATCTTCAAAGAAGTAGTTGAGGATTATAGTTTATAAAATGATTCTAGAGTAGGGGCTTATCGATTAGCTCATTTGGTTAGAGTGCAGTGTTATAACACCAAGTTTAAGGGTTCAGATCCCCATACCAGCCAGCCACCAAAAAAAGCTTCAAGAGTAAACACATTGAAAAACAATCAGCAACACTGAGTTGAAAAATATGTGTAAGAATATATATGAAAAGCATAACAGGTTTTAAAAAAGGAACTTAATAAACTGAATAGCAGAATGAATAAATATGAAGAATGAATTAGATGGAGATTCAGGTCAAGACAATCACCCAGAGAACATTGGGAAGAGATTAAAGAGATATAAAATATAAAAGAGAAGTTAAGAAATATGGAGGACAGAAATAGAACTGTCAGCATTTAGACAAAAATCCTGGAAGGGGAAAAAAATAAACATAGGTAAGAAAATATTTAGAATAATTAAAATTTTTTCCCATGATTAGAAAAACTAGGAGACTTTAAAAGATCTCACAGAGTGATAAATACATAGGTAAGAATAAACACACTCTTAGTCACATTATACTGATATTTCAAAATATAATGATATTTCAAAATGGATGAATGTAAACACATCCAGAGAGAAAGAGCAGATCATCTCTTAAAATCAGACAATGTTCAGATCCCCATAGGGGCCAAAATTAAAAAAAGAAAAAAATCAAATGGAATTTTGAAAAAATTTTATTCAAGTAAATACATATACAGAGAGAGACAGAAAGCCAATTATAAAGCACAGCTTGATTTTCTCAGTATGAAAACATTTGTGTAACTAACCCCCATATCAAGAAAGAGAATATCACCACCGTCCAACAAGTCCCCTTCTGGCCCCTTCCCAGTTCCATTTCCTCCCTAAAGGTAACCTTATCCGGACTTCTAATTCCATGAATTTTTTGGTTTTGAATTTTATATAAATAGAAGCACACCATATATATATATATATATATATATATATATATATATATATATATATATATATATATATATATATATATATATATATATATATATATATATATATATATATATATATACTCTTTTGTATCTGGTTTCTTTTGCTTAACATTATGTTTGTGAGAGTCATCCATGTAGCAATAGCTCATTTAGTCTCACTGATATACTGCAGGGTTCCTCAACCTCAGCACTATTAACATTTTGGGCCAGGTAATTCTTTGTTGTAGGGGAACTGCCCTGTGCATCCCCACAGGATACTTGGCAGCACTCCCAGCCTCTGCCAACTAGATGCCAGTAGCAGTCATCTCCCCCTTACAATTTGTGATGACCAAAAATTATCTCCAGACATTGCCAAATGTCTCCGGGGATGGGGGGCAGAATCATCTGCAGTTAGAACCACTGTTGTATAGTATTCCATTGTATGAATATATTGAAGTTTATTTATCTGTTCTAGTGTTGATGAACATTTACGTTGTTTCCAATTTGGGGCTATTGTGAGTAATACTTTTCTTTAAAAAAAGGCTGTACAAATTTTATCATTTAACATGCTGGGAGAAGGCAAAGCACACAGGGAATCACAAGAGAGTAATGTCCCAAATTCCCGTGGAGGTCCAAAGCTTACATACCAGTGTTCATGATAGAGAAAAGGAGGAGGGAGGTCAGGAGCAACACTGTTTTGAAGAGAAATGATATTTCCAAAAGTTTTAAAGGAAAAGAACATCGAACCCCAAATTTTAATCCGTATAAAAAGCCTCAGTTTTGTCTATCAAAGATCCTCTATAAAAATACTTTTGTAGATAGTATTCCAGCAAAAAGAGAAATAAATTCGTAGGAATACTGCAAGCCATATGGGAAACAAAGGTGAGTAAACAACACAGCAAAGCATACTGTTGTGTAAAATAATCAGGACAAAAAACTATCACTTCTGGGTAGGATGTCAAAGGTTAGAACAAACCAATATCTATTAAGACCTAGATAAATTACAAAAATTGCATTTTAAAAAGGTGTCAAAGGGCTGTGAAGCAGTGAAGAGTGGATGGACTAAAAATCCCAGGGAGGACAGAGTTCAGAGAACTGTCAGACTGGCAGCTCATATTTTCCCCTGGGGGCTTTTGCCAAACGTGATCATTGGCTGAGCATTGGGACTTGACCCAGGCAGATGGCCGCTGGTAGGGGAAAGAGAAATTAAAAGCTTTCTGCTACTGCATAGGGCTGGAATGACAAAGTCAGGAACTTGAGGAGCTTCAAACACACTTGATTTTCCTTACTAGACATCCATTGAAACCTAAAGCTAGGAGTGCAGGAGGGTAGGGAGCTAAGCTAAAAACTTTTGAGAGTCAAAATCTGATGCACCCAAGGTCCACGTTTTATCCAGCTACAAAAAAAAAAAAAAAAAAAAAAAAAAAATTGACGCAGATACAATGGAGTTAAAATAGAAATCAATAACAGAAAAAAATGTGTGAATTCCTCAAATATTTGGAAATTAAACATATTTTTATATAACATGGGTCAAAGAAGAAATCACAAGAGAAACGAGAAAATTTTGAACTGAAAACAAAAATATAAACATTGCTGCTAAAGCAATGCTTAGAGGGAAATATACACTTTTAAATACCTACATCAGAAAAGAAGACCTCAAACAATACCCTAAACTTCCACCTTAATAAATTAGAAAGATACAGGCATCCCAATGGAAAACAGTAAACAAGAACTCTTTGGAAAAGTGGATACTGAAATGTCTGATAAACATATGAAATGGTACTCAGCTTTGCTAGACCTCAGGAAAATGCAAACAAAAAACACATGATACACACCCACCAGAACATGTAGACAAATATCACATGATCTCACTTATATGTGGAACATAAAGAAGTTGAACTCATAAAAGCACAGAGTAAGAATGGTGGCTGCCAGGGGCTGGGGAAAATGGGGAGAGGTTGGTCAAAAGATACAAACTTTTGATTATTAGATGAAAAGTTCTGGTAGTGGCTACCAGAGGCAGAGAAAGGGAGAGAAGGAGGAGAGGCCAGGGAAATGCTGGTAGCTGTACAAAGTTCCAAAGGTACAGTTTGACAAGAATGAGTTCTGGTACTCTAGGGTGACAATATTGTATTGTATATTTCACAATAGCCAAAAAAGAGGATCATGAATGCTATAACCACAAATAGTCTTTTTTTCATTTGGCATCTGGCTGGTACAGGGAACCGAATCCTTGACCTTGGTGTTACAAACCTGTACAAATACAAATAGTCAAATAGTCTTATGGGTTCGCAAACTAGTGCATTATCTTTGGGTGACAATAAGACAGTTGTGGTCAGATTTACACAGCAGAGGAAAAGCCTTGAGGATGTGAAGTGCATGAGATGTTTGCCTCTAATTTGTTCATCAGTGACTATTTGCTTTTAAATCTCTTCAGATTTTTATTAAACTTTAATAAAGCTTCAAAATGATTAACAGTCTTTCAGCAGCTCACCAAAGTTCAAGTCCTTTAAGTTGGGTACAACATCTTCACTATCTGGCCTTTGCTTCTGTCTCCAGATTCACTGCTCTCCCACACACAAATTTTGACCCTGAAACATCGACATGGTGGTACCACGCTCTATCTACTCTGTTCTGGAAGGTTCAGGGCTGGTCAGTTAAAAGAAGATTAGATTGTCTTCGTAATCATAGTGGATTGTCATAAAAAAAAAAAAAAACTTAGGGTAAATATTGATTAAGTTTCATGAATAATACGAAGAACTCCTGTATACCCTTTACCCAGATTCAACCAATTATTTATATTTAGCCCCATTTGCTTCATCTTTATAATTCTCTATATTTTTATATCATTTTTCTCAACTCTGAAAATGTTGGAAACATCATGCCCCTTTACTCCTAAATACTTCAGAGTGTATTTCCTAAGAACAAGGACATCATCAAAATCAGGACATTTCACACTGATATGATGCTATTTGTCTATATTGTCCATATTCAAATTGTATCAATTATCCTAAAAATGTCTTTGTTGTCCTAAAAATGTCCTTTTAAAATGTCCAGGATTACACATTACGTCTAGTTGCTATGTTTCTCAGTCTCCTTTAATCAGCCTTTCATTGTCCTTCTCAACGTTGACATTTTTGAATTGTGCAGTCCAATTATTTTGTAGAATGTCCCTCAACTTATGTTTATCTCGTGTTGTCCTCACGATTAGATTGAAGTTTTGCCTTTTGGGCAGAAATATCAGTGAAGTAGCACAGTGTGCTTCTCAGTGCATCTCAGAGGTACACTATGTCAGATTGAGCCAGTACTGGAATGTCAATTTTGATCATTTGGTTAAGGTGGTATCTGCCAGATTTCTTTCTCCACTTTTTAAGTTAGTATTTTAACTCTTTGTTTTTACCTGAAACCACATAAATGTGTATTCATTCACCAATCTCTTAATTCAGGGTTAAAGCTTTTTCTTTGAGTATGGATCTGTTAACCAGATCTCTAAGCCATTTCCAACGTATTTCCTATACTGCATTGTTTAAGATTTTCAATTTTTTTTTTTTTTGTCAGCTGGCCGGTAAAAGGGAATGAACCCTGGACTTTGGTGTTATCAAGACTACACTGTAACCAACTGAGCTAACCAATCAGCCTAATTACTTTTTTCTTTTTTTTTTTTTTTTCTTCTTTTTTTGGCAGCTGGCTGGTGCAGGGATCCAAACCACTGACTTGGTGTTGTCAACACCGTGCTCTAAACAACTGAGCTAACTGAACAGTCCCATTTTTTTTTCCCAATTTCAATTTCTTTAAAGAAGAGCAAGAACTTAAAGCCACCTTCAAAGCAATCTGAGTGCTGAATTATTCTAGAATTTTTATTTTCTCAGTCTTCTACAAGCATCTCGCAAAAGCATCTTGCTTTATCAATTTTTTTTCCAAAGTTTAACTATTTTCATAGTAACAACTCTCTTTTCACATTCACATTCATTGGTAGATATAATTTTTTACTAATTTATATAATTACTATAACAAATGAAACTAGCATAATCAGGTTTGGGGACAAATGCAACTGACTGATACTAGTAAGCACACAATTCAATTGATGGGAACAAAAGTTGTGGGTACTCCTACCAGCCATGTGTACCTAGGTTGCTGTGGGCCAGAGAGAATGGAGTGTTTGTGGGGGGGTTAATCTAGCAAGGCAATTAAGTAGAGGTCAGTTAACAGAGCTTTTGCTGTAAATTAATCTTCCCAGAATTGAGGGACGTGAGTTTTCAGATTGAAAAACCCCACCAAGCAATCAGCAAAATA
Source organism: Cynocephalus volans (assembly GCF_027409185.1). Taxonomy (NCBI): domain Eukaryota; kingdom Metazoa; phylum Chordata; class Mammalia; order Dermoptera; family Cynocephalidae; genus Cynocephalus; species Cynocephalus volans. Next base: position 149,601,548 of record NC_084461.1, on the reverse strand, counting down.
AATTTAAGACCCATCCCAAAGACTGATTATTGTAAAGTATCTCTTTACTGGGATAAAGAACAAATTTTAAAAGAATCCAGAAAGAAAAAGAAAAAATTCACATACAAAGTGGAGGGAGTCATAATTGCATCAGATTTTAACAAACTACAAAATTCTTATAAAAAATTATTTTCAATCAAGACCTTTGTACAAAACCAATCAATCAAGTGTGAAGGAAGCCCAGCCATATACTCAGTTATACAAGGTTTCCCAAGCAATCTTTCTTATGAAGGTGTGAAGAATGTACAAGTATAATAACACAAAGGAAGACTCAGGATCCAGGAAATAGAGGCCCCAGCCCAGAAGTATGGCAAAGTATCAGTTATCCAGATTGCAGAAGGAAGATGTAGGGAAGCAGGAGAGAAGTCTCAGGAATGAAACTGATTATCAAACATCTTTGAAAATTTATAAATCTTTTTGATAGGCATTTGACATATCCGTAAGAACACGGGGAATAAGGAACAATAAGTACCTTGAAAACTAAGCAAATGACAAAAATAGAAGCACCTCATTAACCAGAAAAAAAGACATTTATATAGAGTAATGCAATCTCTAACTACTGACAATAAATGATGTCTAAGTAGAAAGTAAGCTTTATGAAAAACCCATAGAACTGTACAATACAAAGAGAAAATCCTAATGTAAAAATTAAAAATACATCGATATTGATTCATAATTGTAACAAATGCACTCACTAATGTAACATGTTAATAATAGCAGAAGATCTATATGGGGGGGTACGGTAACTATCTCTACTTTCTGCTTAATTTCTCTGTAAAACTAAAACTGCTATAAGGGTTGGCCCATGTCTCACTTGGGAGAGTGTGGTGCTGATAACACCAAGGCCATGGGTTTGGATCCCTATATAGGGATGGACGGTTAGCTCACTTGGGAGAGCGTGGTGCTGACAACACCAAGTTAAGGGTTAAGATCCCCTTACCAGTCATCTTTTTAAAAACAAAAAAAACAAAAAACCAAACTAAAACTGCTATAAAAATAAAGATAATGGGCTGGCCATTCAACTCACTTGGTAGAGTGTGATACTGATAATACCAAGGTCAAGGATTCAGATCCCAGTACCAGCCGGTTTCCAAAAATAAATAAATATTGATATTCAACTCTGTACACAACAAATTTGTATGATCAATTATGTTTCAATTAAAAAGACCAGCAAAAAAGAATACTAAGTAAACTGTGACTTTTGAGACAATTTATAAAATCAGACTAAGAATAAGGACTATAACTTGAGAAAAGATTCTCAGATGGATGAGTGAGGGATCAGATGGAACTGTGGGGCATACTACTGAGAAGGAGTCCGTGGATACTCAAGAGAAAAGGAAAACAGACCAGACTAGAATGGAGGCAGTTCATCGACCTGTATCTTACAAAGTATTTGCCCAGTTAGCTGGTGAAGTGGAAACCAATTTTTACTGTGTGTAATTATACTAACTACATGTTACAATATATCTCATTCCATCGTGTAAATGCAGTTGTTTATATATTGTTTTCATAAAATCCCAGAGAGGAATCCATAAAATTCTATGTGCTTACCCTTTCCACAATTCATTTCTAAAGAAACTGACTCTGAGGAGTTCTTTTGAAAATAAAAAGATGTTTTGGTTTTGAAAAATATATATAATGATGGGATAACGAATATCTATAATATTTTGTCAAGTTAAAAAAGCATGTTTTAAAATATTATGTAGAGTTTGATAAATTGTTTAAAAATTGCATGTCAAAAAGAATACACAAATTAATGATATTTTATTGGTGGTTTTCTCTAGGTAATGGAATACAGTATATTGTACTCTGTGTGTGTGTGTGTGTGTGTGTGTGTGTGTGTGTGTGTGTGTGTGTTTTGTTTTGTTTTGTTTTCCAGCTGGTGGGTATGGGTATTCGAACCCTTGACCTCAATGTTACAAAACCACACTCTAACCAACTGAGCTAACTGGCTTATTATGTATTTCTATATATTATTCTATATATTACTTTTATTTAAATATTTATATTAAAGATACTAATATAAGCAACTAGTGCAATATACATATGTATTGAAACAATACATTATACCCACAAAATATAAATAAAATTGAAAAAAGATAGATATATAGTAAAGAATGTAAGCTTAATGAAAGCTGACACCTTATCCTATTCATTTTTATTTCCCAGTATTTAGAAAGTCAGTGTTTGACACATTGAAATTTTTTTTCTTTTAATGATAACATTTGAGCCTAAATTGTTCAATAAAAGGTAACAGAACTTTTCTTTTTTTATGATCTCTAACTTGAGAAGACTACCTTGGGGCATACAGAATACTAGCTAGTAAGAAGCAGCCTGCCATTCTCCCATGCACATCTACACGGGAATGTGTTACTCTAATAGATTGTCCCCACATCAATTTCCCCTGGCAACTCAGCCCTGGATATTGACAACTGGGTCAATCTGTATTCATGCTATACCTGTTAGAATAATTCAATGGACTTGAATCAATGTCAGTTATCAGGATTGTTGTGAATGTCCTGGTGCAAATATCTTGTTCTAAACACATGACTTTAGCCTATTTTAACAAACAAGAAAACTTTCTAAGTTTTCTGTCCTCCCAATCTATATAGTTTGGGTCTACAAGTGTTTATGTTTCATACAGTTGTAGATCTCTGATCACTAACAACATAGTAGATTATTTTTCCCGATTGTTTAACTTTTTTGTCTGATTACCAACATTATAAACAAAACTTGCAAAAGTTTTGGAAAATATAAAGTAGAAAAACAATCCTCCCAAATCAGATATGATGCTGTTAAACTTTTTTTCTAAGTGACTTTATTTTTTCTTCTCTACAGTGAGATATTACCACTGTAGGTTTAATTTTGTGTCTAATTAACTAATTAATGATAGGACATAACTATTTCTCCACTCATTAAAAATAACTCCTTGATAACACCAGCATTTGGGGTTCAATCCCTGTACCAGCCAGCTGCCAAAAAAATTAAATAATAAAAATAACTCAACTATTTGAAAGACTGTTTCAAAATCATTCTCTTTAGAAGAGAGTCATAGGTTCTAGGTGAACACCTTTTTATAAGAGTGGTAGGGGATTTAGTCTTTCTCTAAAAAGCTTTCCATGGGGCATTTCCTTGGAGTTTTGCCTTGGGAAGCTCATGTGATAGAGTGAGGTGCTGCTAATGATCTGGGTCTCCGTCCTCAGACTTCTATTCTAATACCAGAGTCCCACTTACCAGCTAGTGACCTTGGAAGATCCTTTTTTGGGGGTCTGTTTTTAAAAGATGCCGTCGGTAAGGGGATCTTAACCCTTGACTTGGTGTTGTCAGCACCACACTCTCCCAAGTGAGCCACGGGCCGGCCCTGGAAGATCCCTTCTCTATGACTCACTTTCCTTATATGTAAAATGGGGATAATCTCCCTCTCCGAGAGTTGTTAATAAGATTAAAGGAAATATGGCATGTCAAAGACTCAATGAGTACCAGCTGCCATCATCTGCCTTGTTTGCATCATCATTGAAATGAAGGGTTAATAGAAGCAGAACTTCCTAAGGATTGGTTACATTTCCTGCTATTAAAATGGCAGCTCCAAGCTTGTCGTCTTTGCTTATTTGATCCTGCATATTTCTGTTCCAATTAATACTCAGCTTCTTGGAATGCAGGAGTATTTTGCATTCCAAAGTGAGCATTTAATTAATGCTCTTACTCATTCTATGTCCTACCTTCCTATCCTTGAGAAACTTTAAAAGGTTAATCGCCAGCTTTGGCCTCAAGCCACATGTGAGAAAATCAAGGCGTGGGCTAAATATTATGTTGTTGTAAAACAAGAAGAAAAAGAACTGGCATTAGCTGAGTGCCAAGTGTGAGCCATAATCTGGGGTAGATGCTTTTCTCACAAATTCTGCAGTGCAGGTATATGACCACAGATGAGAAAACCTTGACTCAGGGGAAGTAAGTTGCCCATAGTCACACAGCCAGGAAGCGGCAGAGTCAGAAATGGAAACCAGTTCCCTCAGATGTCCTGACTTCTTCCACTCTATCAAAATCCAGAATACCCACTGCCCGCCAAAATTCAAACAACACTCCACTATCAATAATACTGTTTAGTCAGCAGTCATTAGATGCCTGGCATGGTACTAGTCTATTCCATGTACTATCTCATTTAATGCTCATATCAACCCTATGAAGTAGATACAGCTGTCATCCTACTTTACAGAAGAGGGAACCAAAGCTCAGAGAAGTTGTCTCTTGCCCAAAGCCAGGCTGTTATTAAGAGTCTTTGCTGGGATTCCAACCCAGGTCTGTCTGATTCCAAAAAGTGGGCCCTGAATCACTGCACCCTCCTCTTCTCTGCCATCCCTGCCTCCCACACCCACCCAGAGCATCTGATTGAAAACACAAAATCTGTTCTTATACCCCAAGCTCTTCAGGTTTCATATTGATTCTCTAACTCAGTTAATAATTACTGAACATGTAATGAACATCACAGGAACCAAGAGAGACAAACACAATCCCTGTGGTGTCCATGATTATCCAACTATAGGATCCCACAGGGAAAACCCAGCTCCACAGCCACATTTTGACTCTTCATTGTTCCCATACCAACAGCCACTCCAGTAGACATGGTATCAGTGATATGGCATTACAATGAATTTAAATGTCTTCAGCCTGAAATCATTTTCCAGAGAAACTGGGCCAAAGGCCAGACCTCTTTTTCAAGCTTCTCTCCCCTGAGGCTGAGGATCTCCTTTCCCCTGAGACAGGTTTCTGAGAAGGAGGAAAACACAACAAACACTGTGCTCCTTGCTAGGCTCAGAGAGGCCAATGACTGACAGATACTGGGAGATATAAAAGGTAGGCTCCCTTGCCTCAAGTTGGAACCATATCTGTGGTGCCACTTGTGCTCTAGAGTGTCCCAGGGAGGTCGAGCTAAAGCTAGACTCCCATTGAGACTGCATTCTTGCCTAGCTTTTTGCCGGTCTTGTCTTGCTTCATTTGCCTTCTTTCTTGCTCCCTCAAAAAAAAAAAAAAAAAAAAAAAACACTTGAACAACAATCCCTAACTCAGACTCTACTTCTGGGGAAACTAACCCAAGATTGTTGGTATCTTAAGTGGTCTTAGGAAGCAAACTCTGCAGGTGGGTGACTCCCCGGTAAGATGGCAGTGAGCACCCATGGCTGGTGGCAAGGGGGTATTGACAGTACCTGTATGTCCCAGCAGTGTGATTGCTAAGACTTTCACCTACAGTGAACAGGACCAGGTAAAGTTGGAAGAGGTACACAAGTTAATACAGGTCTCTGGCATTTGAGAGGTCTGGAGGAAACCATGACCAGACTGTGGAATTGGGGGACTCTTGCTAAGCACTACTGATTTGTTGAAGAGAGGAAATGACAGACTCATCAATTAACAATCTAAAACAAAATGTGAGAGTGAGTGGGTCTGCTTGGTAGCAGCTGGAGGGCTGGCAGGGCTGAAGAACAGGCACAGACTGAATTGTAAGAGTGGCAGAAATTTAATGAATGCCAATTTCCTGCTAGGCACATCTCTACACCAAACACAAGGCTCTGATAGGGAAGGAGGACCCTTTAATTCTGGAGAGGGGCTATTTAGAGATCAACTTAAGAATCTTAAATCCCCAGATACTCCAGAACCCTTGGGACTGCAGAATTGTTCCTGTCCTGTTAGAATAGAGAGCCACCACCTCCACCATCTTTCTGGAATAGAATGCAAAGGACTCAAATGAAGCAGGTGCCTTTCATTTATTTTAATTGAAACATACTAATTACACATATTTGTGGGGTACAGAGTTGAATATCAACACCTGTATACAGTACATGATGATCAAATCAGGATAATTAGTACTCATCTTTACAAAACATAATCATTCTTTAACCAATCAATATCTCACTAACCCCCCGCCCTCCCCTTCTCCCACCTCTCATAACACAGTTCTGTTCTCTCCTTTTGAAAGTTCAATGTATTGTGATTTTTTTTTTTTCTTTATTTTTTAGCTCCCATTTATGAATGAGGACATGCAGTATTTCTCTTTCTGTGCCTGGCTTTTTCCCACTTAACATAATTTTCTCCAAGTTCATTCATGTTCTGCAAATGGCAGAATTTCATTCTTTATGGCTTGAGCATTATTCCATTGGGTATATATACCACATTTTCCTTATTCAGTCATCCATCGATGGACATTTAAGTTGGTTTCATATCTTGGCTATTGTAAATAGAGCTGCAATAAACACAGGTGTGCAACGATCCTTTTGACATGATGATTTCCAATACTTTGGGTATATACCCAGTAGTGGGGTTGCTGGATCATATGGCAGTTCTATCTGTAATTGTTTGAGGAAGCTCCATACTGTTTTCTGTAATGACTGTACTAATTTACAGTCCCACCAACACTGTAGAAGGGTTCCCCTTTCCTCACATCCTTAGCAGCCTTTGTTATTGTCTTTTTTATAATAGCCAGTCTAACTGGGATGAGATGATATCTCAGTGTGGTTTTGGTTTGCATTTCCCTGATGATTAGTGATGTACAGTATTTTTTCATGTATCTGTTGCCCATTTGTACATATTCCTTTGAGAAGTATCTATTCAGTTCCTTTCCCGATTTTTTAATCAGGTTACTTGTTGAGTTATTTGAATTCCTTATATATTCTGGATATTAATTCCTTGTCAGATGTATAGTTTGCAAATATTTTCTTCCATTCTGTAGGTTGTCTTTTTACTCTGTTGACTGTTTCTTTTGCTGTACAGAAGCTTTTCAGTTTCACATAATCCCATTTACTCATTTTTTTCTTTTGTTGCCTGTGCTTTTGGGGTCTTATTCAGGAAGTCTTTTCCCAGTCCTACATTCTGAAGTGTTTCCCTTATGTTTTCATCCAGGAGTTTTATAGTTTTAGGTCTTATATTTAAGTCTTTAATGCATTTTGAGTTGATTTTGGTATATGGCAAGAGGTACAAGTCTAGTTTCATTCTTCTACACATGGATGTCCAGTTTTCCAGCACCATTTATTGAAGAGGCTGTCCTTTCCCTCAGTGTATGTTCTTGGTGCCTTTGTCAAAGATCAGCTGGTTGTAAGTATATGGATTAACTTCTGGATTCTCTACTCTGTTCCACTGAATCATGTGTCTGTTTTGGGGCCAGTACCATGCTGTTTTGGTTACTATAATTTTGCAGTATAACTTAAAGACAGGTAGTATAATGCCTTCAGAAGTAGGTGCCTTTGGGCCGGCCCGTGGCTCACTCGGGAGAGTGCGGTGCTGAGAACACCAAGGCCATGGGTTCGGATCCCATATACGGATGGCCGGTTCGCTCACTGGCTGAGCGTGGTGCTCACAACACCAAGTCAAGGGTTAAGATCCCCTTACCGGTCATCTTTTAAAAAAAAAAAAAAAAAAAAAAAAAAAAAAGAAGTAGGTGCCTTTTAAAACAATGCTTGTCCTCCCTAGGGGTTGGCTCAATCTCCTCTCCTGGCTACCACAAGGATAACCCAAGTGAAAATCTCATTATGAGGGCTGACCCGTGGCTCACTCAGGAGAGTGCAGTACTGATAACACCAAGGCTCCGGGTTCGGATCCTATATAGGGATGACTGGTTAGCTCACTGGTTGAGTGTGGTGCTGACAACAACAAGCCAAGGGTTAAGAACCCCTTACCGGTCATCTTTAAAAAAAAAAAAAATCTCAGTATGGACCAACTCGGCAAGTACTAGACCTTGCTATGGAAAGAAACAGATTATGTATCAGATCTGGCCAAACTGCACAAGCCCAAACTAGGGGAGAATGCCTGTGGAGGATTCTAACAGGGGCGGGGGGGGGGCGGGATGTATGAACTGATAAGGTAGAGTTTGTTGATGTAGAGGGGCTCTCTCCAGTGTCACAGGATTTAACACCCTGGCAAGGGCCCCCAGGAGATGGTTCCTATCTACTGGTGAGATGGCTTTTGAAAGATTGGAAAAAGCAATGACTCAAACTGAACAATGTAGAGATGCCAGAACTGCCATTGCAAACTGTAGGGAAGGATCAAAAGGCTCAGAGAAGTGAGCATGCTAAACTGGGCCTTCTGTATAAGATAGGAAAGCCCATGAGCTGATGGTGTCTCTGGGAAGGCCTGGAGGGGCTCTCCATTTACCAAGGAGATAAGAAATGTGTAGGCAGGGAAACAACAGTATCATGAGAAGCTTAGTGGTGGCTGTTTTCTGTAGGAGGTGCTGTTACAGAACTAGTTTCTAGAAGAAATTATGTAACAAAATTCCAGACTAGCAAAGACCAATGGAAGCACTTAACCATAAGAAACAAGGTAGGTGGCAATTACCATAAGGGCAACAGGGTTGGAATAGTGGCCACCGAGCCATTTGGTAGATGGCTCATAGAACATAGTAATCTTACGGGCAAATTAGGACAGCCAACTAGAGTACTGCTGATGATCCACAATCAAAAGAGATGAAGAATGGATGAGCAAAGGAATGAGGTCAGTTCTCCAATGGAAAATAAAAACCCCTTGTCGGTTTTCAGGTCTGAGCCAGTTCTCTGAGCTTACTGATTGAAGGAGAGCCTGAGTCCCCATGAGGAAGAATCCTGCAAAACCACCACAAGAGTATATAATAATGATTTCCCCCATCTGTCCCAAAGGAACCTAGAGCCATTAACTTAGATAGCCATACATAGGGAAAAGGAAAATCCTGATATTTTGAAGGCTGTTAGATACAGGGTCTAAGCTGAGGCTGATACCAAACAGACATAAAGTACCATCATGACCTCTCTTTTAGAATAGGAGCAGAGGAGGTCATGTAATAATTGAAGTTCTGGCTCTGGGTCTATCTCACAGTGGGTCTGCTGGGTCCATGAACTCCAAAAATGGCTTTGCCTTTCCTCCCCACATTGCCTCAGCCAGTACAACAATCTAAGGGTTCATAATCTGTCTTATCTACCAACATGGGATTCTAAATAATATTGCTCCTCTTATAAAGCTACCAATGCCCCACCCTCACAACCTCATCTAATCTAATTACCTCCCAAATGTCCCAACTCTCAAATAACATAGTTGGATTTTCCACCTTCTTACTACTGTTACAATGGGGATTACAGCAGGGATTAAATTTCAACATGAGTTTGAGAGGGGACAAACATTCAAACTATAGCAGCAAGGCCCCCATTTTCATTTTGCTCTGGACCCCACAAATCATATAGTTGGTCCTGCTCAATCCCCTTCCTCTGAGAGCTCTGCCCCAATAAATCACTAGAACATGAGTTTCTGTCTCAGACTCTGCTTCTAGGGAAATTTAACCGGGTCCAAGTTAACCAGCTGGGGGGGGGGGGACACCTAGAATTCCCAAGGAAAATACTATGGAACCAGCAACAGATAGAACCTTGTGTCCTGTTGACCAGAGCAGAATCCAGCCCTCCTTACCTTTCATACTTACTCCTCCCGACTCATCCTGAGCTCCTCTCTGAAACTAGTTGTCAGTGGTCGTCTCTGGGGCTCTTTCCAGCACCTTTGCCCATTCTCTGCATAAGCAGGTATTGAACTACCATTTACTGAGCACAACACACATCAGGCAAGTATATCCCATGTCTCATGGCCAATCTGCAGGTCAACCCTATGTTACAGGGAGAACACTCATCCTCACCAGGATGAAGTTACTTGCCCAAGATCATTCCTCTAGCAAGTGACAGCTCAGGATTAGACTCTAAGGCCTTCCACTTTTACTTAGACTTCCCAGCCTCTACCTGTCCTACATGCTAGCACTGAAGCTAGAGGGGTAAACAAGACCCAGCCCTTACCAAGGCACATTTTATTAGTAAAATATTGTCTTACGGGCCGGCCTGTGGCTCACTCGGGAGAGTGTGGTGCTGATAACACCAAGGCCACGGGTTCGGATCCCATATAGGGATGGCCGGTTTGCTCACTGGGTGAGCGTGGTGCTGACAACACCAAGTCAAGGGTTAAGATCCCCTTACCGGTCATCTTTTTTAAAAAAAAAAAAAAAAAAAAAAATATTGTCTTACTTACTTATTCAAGGCTCAATGATATTTTCAAACATTTTGCATTCAACCAGAAATTCCCAAAATAGAAAGGGAACTCAAAGTCAAGCCAAATCTGTCTGCCCTGCCCCCTCAACACTGTAGCATTTCTGGCTGAGTCAGTCCAGCCTCCTTTTAGACTTCTCCAGTGTAAGAACCCAAATGCCCCAAGGGATCACACCGAGGAATGTAAAAACCCAAATGCCCCAAGGGATCACACCCTGATCACATAAGTCCTTCTGGGCCACACCCCATCATGGCGCTGGTTGCCCTCTAAGTAGGGATTGTATTTTAAGCCAATCAGCCTTCCCTAAAAGCCCTATATATATGTGTGTGTGCTGCCTAATAAACGGGCTCTCTCCGGTGGATCGTCAACTGGTGTCGACTCATCCTTTCATTTGGTGCCGAAACCCAGGACGGAGCTTCTCTCGAGCGGCGACACTTTTCAGATCACAGCGGCAACATCTTCCAATTCGCCCCTCAGGGCTCCCTCAAGCTGTAACACTTTTCGAATCACAGCTGCGGCACTTTCCAAGTCGCCCCTCGGGAACTCCGTCCCGCCAGGACCGGCCTCCCTTCCACCGCTCACCATTGACGGTCCACCCTCGTCCATTCTTTTCGGCACTGGCTCCTTCCACTCACCACCAGCTCATCATTACGTAAGCCCCCTTTCCTAAAGGGCACTGGCCCTTTTTCAGGCTACCACAGGGAGTCTAGATCATCTGGTAGCCCCTAACGCCCATACCCCACCCCACCACGGTCTTCACGACCACCATAAATTCCCAAACTATAACAGGTTCCAAAGCCCCGGTAAACTTTTACTTTCATTTTTGGAGGTTAAAAGCCCCATTCTGTTCTCTCCTTCACCCTCCAGTCCACCACTCTCTTCTCTCCACTTCCCGGGTCCGGGACCTGACCAGAAAATCCTGGCGCTAGGTTCCTTCAGGCACCAGGCTTTTGCCCAGAGAAGTGGAGGTCTGAGTGATGACCCACACCTCCCTTCTCTCCTCCTGGTTCGTACCTGAACCTGCCGGGACTGACGTGACCTACTGGGGACGCCCTCTAGGATCCCGCCTTTCCCAACTGGCCGAAGGATCTGTCCTATCACTAAATCTCTGATTTCTGTCTAAATTCCCATTAAGAGACCAGAATGGGCGCTTCCTCCTCCTCCCTAGGCTGTACACAAGATTGGCCTTATTAGCCCAAACTCCTCACCAAATTAAAAACCTCACCAACCTTTCCCTCAGGCCGGATATTGATCCTTTAGATAATCAAAACACATGGCCCCCTGAGGGCACACTAGATCCTAACATTCTAGGAGACCTCTTTAACTACTGCCAGCGCCTAAAAAAACGGAAAGAGATCCCCTACATCGAGGCTTTTTGCCTCTTGGCTCAGAACCCCGCCCTCTGCTCCTCCTGTGCTCCCTCTCAAGTCCTTTTAGTCTGTAAACCATCTTCACAGTCACCCCTCGATTCTTCCACCTTCGACCCTGCTGATGAACCCCCACCCTCCTCCTCCTCCCCCAGTGCCTCCTGCGTCTGCTCCTCCTCCCCCGTCATCCGCGTCACCTTCTGCACCTCCTGCGCCATCCACTCCCCCGTCTTTACCCTCACCTACTCCTGACCCACTAAGCCCCGCTTTCACCCGTTCCTGAGGACCTCCCCCCACCCCTTTAACAATTGTCCCACTACGTGAGGTAGCTGGGGCTGAAGGAGTAGTTAGGGTCCATGTTCCCTTTTCCCTAGCTGACCTTACAGAATTAGAAAAAAGACTAGGCTCTTTCTCTACCAACCCTACCACCTACATTAAAGAATTCCAATGGATCCTGCAGGCCTACAGCCTCACACATCACGACATCTTCATGCTCCTAGCCAATACCCTCCTCCCCGAGGAACGCCGCAGGGTCTGGGATACAGCCCAAACCCATGCCACTGACACCCATTGTACCAATCCGAATCACCCGCCAGGCCCCCAAGCAGTCCCAGAACAGGAACCTAATTGGGATTATAACACAGCCCAGGGAATCCAGGCTCAAGACCGTTTTGCCTCTTGCTTAATAATTGGCCTCAAAAAATCGGCTCGCAAGGTCGTCAATTTCCAAAAAATTCAAGAAATTGTCCAAAAAAAGGAGGAAACTCCCTCCAAGTTCCTCAATAGATTAACTCACGCCTTTCAACAATACACTAACTTAGACCCCAACTCAGAAGACGGCCGGCATGTCCTTATGACCTATTTCCTGGCCCAATCCTACCCTGACATTAAAACTAAACTTAAAAAATTAGAGCAGGGTCCTGCAACCCCTCAGACCGAAATCCTGTCAGTGGCCTTCAAGGTTTTTCATAATCGGGAGGAGGAAAAAGAACGTCGAAAACAAAAGGCCGACCACGCCAACTTCCAGATGTTGGCCCGGCTTATCAAACCCCCTGGGTGCCCTCCCACAGCCTCTACCTCTAAGCCTCCACCTGGAGCCTGCTTTAAATGTGGAAAGGAAGGGCATTGGGCAAAGGCTTGCCCAACCCCCAGGCCACCCACTACTCCTTGTCCAAAATGCAAAAAGAAGGGACATTGGGGATCTGATTGCGCCCTTGCCCGAAGGGGTGAGGGACCAACTGCTCCACAGTCCCCCGAACCGTGGACACCACCTATGGTGGGCCTCGCTGAGGAGGACTGAAGGAGCCTTGGGCCCTTCCCGACCATCTCTATAACAAAGCAAGAGCCCAGGGTATCCATGCTTGTGGATGGCCACCCAATATCTTTCCTCCTGGACACTGGAGCCACCTTTTCGGTCTTAAGGGAATATAAAGGCCCCACCACCTCCAGCAGCTCTCCTATAGTCGGGGTAGGAGGTAAACAAATCTTTCCCCAAAAAACCCCTCTTTTAACCTGCTGCCTTCAAGGCACTCAATCCGTTTTCTCCCATTCCTTTCTAGTCATGCCACAATGCCCCGTCCCCTTGTTGGGTCGGGACATTGTATCACGGCTTCAAGTCTCCATTACTTTGCCCCTGTCCTCTCCCACTTCCCCCGTTTCCTTCCTCCTAGCGCTAGTTCAAGCCCAAGATCCTACTGATCCCACCCCTCCAAAGAAGTCCTTACCCATGCTAACGCACCCTGTTAACCCCACAGTTTGGGACACTGCCAGCCCTGCTCTGGCCCAGTGTTCCCCTGTACACATAAAACTAAAAGACCCCTCCAAATATATTTGTCAGGCTCAGTATCCATTAACCACAACAGCCCTCCTCGGGTTAAGCCCCATCATTCAGGACCTATTAAAAAAGGGGTATCTCCGTCCCACTCGCTCCCCTTTCAATACTCCCATACTCGCTGTAAAAAAACCTAATGGCGCCTTTCATCTCGTCCAAGATCTCCGCCTTGTTAACGCCGCTGTCATTCCCATTCACCCCCTTGTACCTATCAAAACAGTTGGACCCCATCGTATGAGGCTGGGCACCCTGTCTAAGAGCCCTAGCAGCGGGGCAGTTACTGCATAAGGAGGCATCCAAATTAACATTTGGGGCACCTCTCACCATTCTCTCACCACATCACCTCAAAGACCTCCTTACCTATAAGGCTCTCCAATCCCTCCCACCTTCCAGAATCCTAACCCTCCTATCCTCGTTTCTGGAAAATCCTGCCCTATCCTTCAATACCTGCCCACCCCTAAACCCGGCTACCCTACTGTCTATACCAGATTCCCCCAACACCCCTTTACACAGCTGCGTAGAAAGCCTTCAAAATTTTATACCTTACCGCTCTTCCATCACTGAGGGACCCCTATCTCATGCTGATCTCGCATGGTTCACGGATGGGTACTCATTCAGGAAAGGAAACACTCATTACGCAGGGTATGCCATAGTCTCCCTTAATTCGGTTATAGAGGCCCAACCTTTACCCAAGGGTACTACCAACCAGCAGGCCGAACTTATCGCCGCTTTCATATACTTCTCTCTCATGCCGCCATATAAAGAATGCGGTCTGCTTAACACCAAGGGTAACACAATCACCAACTCAGCTTTAATCTCCACATTAATTGAGGCATCCCATTTACCTTGTGAATTAGGAGTCATTCATTGCAGAGCCCACCAGAGGGACGATTCCCCAATCACTCGCGCGAATTGTAAGGCTAACCTCGCCGCACGCACTGCGGCAATGCACCCATAGACACAAAACCAACTTCCCATTCTTCCATAGGGCTCCCAAGGTTCACAGACACCCTCTCAGCCTCAACCGCCTAATGATGATAAGTCCTCTCTCTTTCGCTTGCTCCATGACCTGTTTCACTCTAGCCCCCAAGCTTTATCCCAGCTTTTACAAGCCTTCTTCTCAATCACCCCATCTGACAAAGCCCTCTTGCAAAAAATTTCCTCCTCATGCACAATCTGCCAGCGTACCAATCCTAACACCCCTCTCAAACCTGGGCCATACCCCTCCCACCAGGCCAGAGGTCTCACACCCACGGCCGACTGGCAAGTCGATTTTACGCACATGCCTTCTGTCCGGCGCCTCAAATACCTCTTGGTGTTTGTTAATACCTTTTCAGGATGGGTAGAGGCATTCCAAACATCCAATAAAAAGGCCTCCACCATAGCCCAGACTCTCCTTTCCCAAATCATCCCACGATTTGGGATGCCCACTTCCATTCAATCTGACAATGGACCTGAATTTACCGCCCAGCCCAGTCACCCTCTCTCCCCTGGCACCTACATTGCCCTTACCAACCTCAGGCATCTGGAAAGGTAGAGAGAACCAACAGAACCTTAAAGGACATACTAACTAAATTGTCTCTGGAATTACACCTGATTGGGTCCGTCTTCTACCTCTCGCTCTATTCAAGACCAGAGCTCTCCCAAAAAGGCCCTCCAATCTTTCCCCTTTTGAAGTCATGTATGGTAGGCTCCTCCTACCCCCGGGGATCACAGCAACTGAAGGACCCATACCACCCACCATGGCCTTACCCTTGCTCTCCCACCTTCGCTACACTTGCCCGGAACCGAAAACTCCCCTAACCCCTAAGTGGGAAGGCCCATGTCCTGTCATCCTTGGCCTTCTCCTGTTCTTTTCATTTCACCCAGGGAGCTTTCAGGCCCCTCTGCTAGCTCCCCAGGGTCACCCATTTACACCTGGCAACAGATCTCTCATGCGACCGCTCCTGGTGGCCGTCGCCTTAAACGCTTCCCTTCCTCAACCATTTTTCTTCTGGTGCAATGGAACCCTCTCTACCTCCATCCTATCCAATCTTACTGCCCCATGCCTTCTCGTCACCATCGTCCCTCAACTCACTCTATACTCCAATTCAGAACTGTTCTATCTTCTTCACCCACCCTCAAGACAAAAAAGGGCCACCTTCCTCCCAATCATGGTTGGTATTTCCCTAACAACATCAGCGGTCAGAGCCGGCCTGTCAGGAGGAGCCTTAGGATGGGCGGTCAAAGACATCAATGCTAAACTTGAAGGGGCTCTGACTTCCACTGCCGAATCTCTTTCCTCTCTACAGAGACAGATCACCTCTTTAGCTCAGGTCACCCTCCAAAACCGCAGAGCACTAGACCTCCTCACTGCAGAAAAAGGAGGTACTTGCATCTTCCTTGGGGAAGAATGCTGTTATTATATCAATGAATCCGGTCTAGTAGAAACAAACATCATCAAACTCACCGACTTAGCTTCCAGCCTACGAACCACATCCAGTTCTAACCCCTTTTCTTCTTTTATCTTAAACCCTATCCTAACTTGGATTTGGCCCATTTTGGGACCTCTAATCATTATCCTCATAACCTGCCTTTTCTTGCCCTGCATCATTAGGGTTCTTCAAACCCAAGTGGGAAAAATCTCTAATCAGGCCTTTAACCAGCTTTTGTTTAGAAACTACCAGCTTCTAGGTACCGATGAACCCCCCGCTTCATCTCGTGAGCGCCTCAGCCGATGCTGAAGAGACACCACTTTACAGAGGAAATGCATTCCTACATGCCCTTGCCACCAACGCCTGGCTGCCCCCTCCAGTCTCCAACTACGCTGCCCCCTCCAGTCTCCAACTACGAACAATGGAACTGGTGCATATTCGACTTGTGGCTTCAAGGAACGTTTATGGACTTTTCCCCTTTTGAAATTACTTGTTTCTCCACCCTCCTTTGGGGTTTCATAATGGGTATTTATGTACCTTCCTCCCTTTGCCCCCCCCACAACGCCCCAGTTCAGCAGGAAGTAGCTCGATGACTTCAACGTCCCCTTTCCTAAAACAAGAAAAAGGGAGGAATGTAAGAACCCAAATGCCCCAAGGGATCACACTGAGGAATGTAAGAACCCAAATGCCCCAAGGGATCACACCCTGATCACATAAGTCCTTCTGGGCCACACCCCATCATGGCGCTGGTTGCCCTCTAAGTAGGGATTGTATTTTAAGCCAATCAGCCTTCCCTAAAAGCCCTATATATATGTGTGTGTGCCGCCTAATAAACGAGCTCTCTCCGGTGGATCGTCAACTGGTGTCGACTTGTCCTTTCATCTAGTGATGGGACTCACTCCCAGACTAGAAATTCCCACCTCTTTTCACCAGCAACTACTACTGGAAATGACATCAGCATCTCTTCCTCTGTAACGTCCTCTCTTTATTTATTTCTGCCCCCTGGGAGCACACCTAACAAGACTAGACAAGCTGCCCAGTGACAGCTTCTCCGGACAGGCAGTCTTCCCTTCCTCAGGCCTGACACTGTGAGGCACCCTGGGTGTTCCTGCTAGGGCATGGCTTTCAGACCCACTCCCATCCTGGCTGCCTCCACGCACTCCAGTTTCAGAAAGTCAAATCTACGACTCAGGATTCTCCTGATTCCAAGTGTCAAAAACTGAAACCAAACTAATTTAACAAACAATAACAACAAAACCCAGAGAAACTGGATTTATTGGCTGAAGTAACTGAAAACAAGATAGAAGGACTCAAATGAGATTATAAACATGAGTCTCTCATCTTGTTGGTCTTGCTTTTGTCTTGTTGGCTCCACTCTGAGGTTAACTGTCTAGAGGGTTAAAGCAGCAGATGCAGGCTTACACCTGCAGGTATCCCTGGGGAAAAAAGAGGCCAATAAAAGCATCAAAATTGAGCCCCATTGGCCCAGCTTTGGTTCATATCATTATCTTGAACCAATCATTGTGGCCAGAGGAATGGAACATGCTGATTGTCAGGCCTGGTTACACACTTATCTGAAACTGGGAACAGAGACTGAAAGCAGAAGGTCAGTGCTATGGTTTGAAGGTGTCTCTCGAAGTTCATGTGTTGGAAACTTAATCCCCAATGCAACAGTGTTAAGAGGTGGGACCTTTAAGAGGTTGATTAGGTCCCTTAATGGTGGGGTTGGGTTCCTGATAAAAGGATGAGTTCTGCTGCCTTCCAGACTCTCTGATCTTTTGCTTTCCTACCCTTCCACCCTTCTGCCATGGGATGACTCACCAAGAAGGCTTGGAGAATGTGTGCTTTTCTTTACCATTGCAACCTTAGAATCCAGTACAGTGCCTTGTACACTGTAGGTGCTCAATAGACATTATTGAATGAATACTTTATTTAGCCTAGCTTGTTTAATCCTTAAAACAAGCCTATGTGGTAGGGACAGACAGACAATTTTTTTTAAAGTAAAATCTTTTTAAGTAACGCTAGGTGCTAGGAAGAAAAACACAGAAGAGAAAGAGAATGACAGAAAAAAGGGGGAAGATGTAATGTAGGCAGCTAAGAGCTAAAACAAGTTAGGAGCAAAGACAGGTGCAAGTTTAACAAGGGAGTGTAATGGACTGAATGCTTATGTCTCCCCAAAATTCATATGCTAAAGCCCTAATACCCGGCGAGTCTGTATTTGAAAACAAGGCCTCTGAGAAGGTGATTAAGGTTAAATGACGTCATATGGGTGGGGCTCTGATCTGATAAGATTAGTCGTTACAAGAAGGGATACCAGGAAGTCTGATCACTCTACCCCTAACCCCTTACAAGAGAAAAGACCTCAGAATGAAACCTACCCTGCTGTCCCCTTGACCTTCCCAGCTTCCAGAACTATGAGAAATAAGTTTCTGTTGTTTAAGTCGCCCAGTGCATGGTATTTTGTTATGGGAGCCCAAGCAGACTAAGACAGGGCATGTTATAGGAAGAGCAAACATCAAGTGCAAAGGCCTGAAAGGAGCTTGGAATTCAAGGAACAGCAAGAAAGCCAGTAACCAGCAAGAAAGTGGTAAAACACAGGGTCAGTGAACCATGCCAGTCCTACCCCACAGGGTCTGATAGTAGAATGCCAGGAGAAAGCCCCCACCCCAGATAAAATTATCACCATAACAGGTAAAATAAACAATTGTCTTTTTCTCAATCATATGTGAAGTGTAAATAAAGGCCTTTTTAGAAAACTACCATATTTTTCTAGAACTGTAACACAATCTATGGGTAAATTATATTCTTGTCATGCAAATTCAGTTTCTACACAAATCAGATTGCTACATGCCCATGACTCCCTACTGTGAAATTCTGGAGCAGTCACTGGAAACAGAACCCCCTCCCTCTCCCTCAGGCAATGACCAGTGTGTTGCAGCTAAGAGCCACCAAAACCATGACCCTCAACCCCCAGCTGAGGCCCTGTGAAAGGTTCTGGGAGGAGGCTCAGGTTTCTTTGCACTATCAGATCTGGCCAAGCCTGTTGTTTTTCATGCCAGGGTGGATCAGCAGACTTGGTCTGCTGAAATCATTGGAGATAATTAAAAGGGCAGGACTAGATTTGCCTTCAGAAAAGGAAGGAAGGAGGGGACTATGCAGATTTTCCTTTCTGCAATGCCAGCACTACAAAATTGGCATTGGTATCTACTTTCCTCCTCATGCCATCTAGTTTTGTAGGCAAAAACCTAGTGAAATAGAGTCAGGATGGATTCAGAAGTCAAGTGCAGAGGTGTATATTGGAGTCTGCAGATTAGGCATAAATGTGTGGCCTTTTATCTAAAACAGTGGTTTGCAACTGGGGACAATTTTGCCCCCTGCCCCAGGACTCATTTGGCAATATGTGGAGACATTTTTGGTTATCACAACTTGGGGTGGGGGTAGGGAGGTAGTGCTAGTACCATCAGAGGGCCAAGGATGCTGCTAAACATCCTATATAATACACAGGACAGCCTCCCACAACAAAGAATCACCCAGTACAAAATGCCAACCCTGATTCAAGAAAATAGAAACAGGAAAAAGAACATTTAAAGATCTTCCATTTGCCATATGATCTACACACACACAAATATGTGCATTATTTAATATTTACACCAACACTACAAAGTGATGCCAATTTCCCAGATGAGAAAATGGAGTCCCCAGTTAAGTGGGGGCTTCACCCAGCTAGTAATGGGCAGAGGAGGAATTTGAATTTGGCTCTGGGTGATTCTCTTTAGGCTGTAAGCTCCGTGAGGACAGACACTTTGCCAATCTTGTTCACCTCTATGTGTTCAGTGCCTAGCAGAAGTTAGTACCCAACAGAAGTTGAGATTAATTACTTGAATTAATGGATAAATAAATGAATGCATGAGTCAATGACCCTGAAGTCCATGCTTGTCTCTTCCCATCACTCCTTGAGAATAAAAAAGATCCTCATAACATCTTTCCATGGATTCCAGTCAAGGCAATATTTTTCATGCCAGGAACAGAAATCTCCTTAGGTCAACTCAAGTCAAAATGGGAGTTTATGGTAAGAATGCAGAGGTATTATAGAAACCAAGCAAAGCCAGGACT
The DNA here is from genome assembly GCF_027409185.1 of Cynocephalus volans. NCBI lineage: Eukaryota > Metazoa > Chordata > Mammalia > Dermoptera > Cynocephalidae > Cynocephalus > Cynocephalus volans. Next base: position 149,581,749 of record NC_084461.1, on the reverse strand, counting down.
TATGGGCTTGGAAAGCCACCAGGAATCAAAGTACCCCATGGTCATCACTATATCTCAGTTCTCTCCCAACAGATGACTTCCTTTGCTTAACCATTTTGCACACGGCCCAGTATAACAGCCTCAGCTTCATTTTAACTCTGAAAGTCCATGTGGCCTCTGAGCTTGGCTCTTTGTAGTTAACTAGGTTAGTCTGTTAATATCCCAGTTATAAATTCCCAGAGGTGGGATTCAATTGATTTAGCCTGGCCTAATCTTCAAGATGACTCTGATTCCAGCCAGACAACTGCAACTTCATGAGAGATCCTGAGTGAGAACTGGCTAAATGAACCTTGTCAAGTCTGAGGAGCATAAACAATAATAATTGAATTATTATTACAGCTTTGGAGGCTAAGTCCAGGGTCCAGAGATACATCTGGTGAGGGCCTTCTTCCTGGTGGGGTGTCTACAACAACTCAGGGTATCACATCGTGAGAATGGGCTGAGCAAAAGTGAGAGCTAAACGTCTCAGCTGCTCTCCTTATAAAGCCATCATATTACTCCATTAATGGACCAATCCAATGATAGGAGCACAGTCCTCACAATCCAATCATCTCTTAAAGGCCCCACCTGTCAAATACCACAATTGGATTTCCCACCCTTTTAATTAACATTGTTACAATGGGGGTTTCCAATACATGAGCTTTTTGAGGACACAGTTAACTTACGGAAGACACTGTGCCAGTTTCCAGGCAGCTTCTACTTCCTCTTTCTTGGGATGCATCTTTTTGGAACCTAGCCATCATGCTGTGAGAAAGCCCAGACCAGACAGAGAGGCCAAAGTGTATGTGTTCCAGTAGACATCCCCACGGAGCTCCCAGCCTCTAGCTGCATCAGGTGCCAGACATGAGAGTGAGAAAGCTTTCAAGAAGATTCCAGCCACCGCCAATATCTACCTATAACCACATGATAGACACTGAGTGGGACACAATCAGCTGAGCCCAGTTAGGAAAAGAACCATGAGAGATAATAATGAAATGATTGGGTTTTTTTAAACTACTAAGCTTTAGAGTGATTTGCTACACAGTAATAAACAACCAGAACAGATACTTTCAGTAGTTAACTTTATACAAGGGTACTTCAAAAAGTCCACAAAAAAATAGAATTAAACGATAAAACAAATTTTTTCATGAATTTTTTGAAGTACTCTTGCATAATCTTAAATTGTTTGAATGTATGACATTGAATGTATATATGAATAAGCATATATAACATGAATAATTATAAAAATTCACTAAAAGAGAAAATAAAGAAAAGAAATTCAAATTTACTATTAAAATGACAGAAGACTTTGTAATCAGAAAGAACTAGGTCAAATGCTGGTCAGCATCCTATTAGTTGTATGACATTAGATAAATTACTTAGCCTCTCTGATTCCCAGTTTCTTTCTCTTTAAAACAGAGTTAATTGGGGCCGGTCCGTGGCTCACTCGGGAGAGTGCGGTGCTGATAACACCAAGGCCCCGGGTTCGGATCCCATATATGGATGGCCAGTTCGCTCACTGGCTGAGCATGGTGCTGACAACACCAAGTCAAGGGTTGAGATCCCTTTACCGGTCATCTTTTTTAAAAAAATAAATAAATAAAAAATAAAAATAAAACAGAGTTAATTAAGAACACCTGTTGCATAGCTTATTGAGAGGTTTAAAAATCAGAGAAGGGGCTGGCCAGTTGGCTCAGCTGGTTAGAGCATGGCATTATAACATCAAGGTCAGGGGTTTGGATTCCTGTGCTGGCCAGCTGCCACAAAATAAAATCCGAAAATGCATGTAAATCCCTTAGCCCAGTGCCTGGTATATAGTAAGTGTTCAAAAAACACCTCTCATCATTGTTACTTGATCATTGATAATGATGGAGCCAGCACTGGCCGATGAGTCCTCAGATAATGAATAGGACTTCTCCGGTGTAAGAGAACTAAGAATTATATTAAGCAGGCTGGTCAAGTGCTAGTTTGCCTTGTACAACAGGATCCGTGGCTGGATAACTCTGGAAGTAGAAATCGTAAACAGGGCTTAGTAATTTGTCTGGTTCCAGATGGAAATCATTACAGTTTATTTGCTGTTAGAAATTGACTCATCTTCTAGCCTTGAGCACTGGTGGGTGTGAAGGTAAACAGGTGAAAATTACACAAGGTAGAGGAGAGGACTTCTATACTTTATTAGTTTGTTTTCTGTTGCTTATAGTACCTGAAACTGGGTAACTTAGAAATGAAATTTATTTCTTACAGTTTAGGAGGCTGAGAAGTCCAAGGTTGAGGGGGTGCATCTGGTGAGGACCTTCCTCTTGGTGGGGACTCTTGGCAGAGTCCCAAGGTGGCACAGAGTATCACATGGGCTGAGCAAAAGTGTGCTCATGTGCTCTTATTTATTTAATTTTTAATATATATTTATTTATTTTTATTATTTTTTGTGAGTGGCTGGCTGGTAAGAAGATCCAAACCCTTGACCCTGGTGTTATCAACACCACACTCTAAGCAACTGAACTAACCAGCCTGTCTTGCTCTCCTTATAAAGCCACCAGTCCATAGCCATGATAACCCATTAATCCATTAACCTATTAATAGATTAACCCATTCTGAGGGCAGGGTCCTCACAATATAATCACCTCCTAAAAGCCCCACTTCTCAACACTGCCACAATGGGGATCAAGCTTGCATGTGAGCTTTGGAAGGGACAACATTCAAACCATAGCATATACCATGGGCTACATCAGCTTTGTGCACAAGGACTTGGCTCCTGCAGAGTGGATAGAGGATCTAGTTTGATTTTACTTTAGTTATGCAATTTAGCTAGTGTTTTAGTCCATTTTGTGTTGCTATAACACAATTACCTGAGACTGGGTAATTTATAAAGAGAGGTTTATTTGGCTTACAATTCTGGGACAGCTGCGTCTGGCATGGGCCTCAGGCTGCTTCTACTCATGGCGGAAAGTGGCAGGCTGCCGGTGGGTATGAGCAGATTACATGGTGAGAGGAAGCAAGAGAGAGAGAGGAGGTGCCAGGGTCCTATAAACAATAAGCTCTCGCAGGAGCTAATAGAGCGAGAACTTGCTCATTCCTCCCCACCCCAGGGAGAGTATTAATCCTTTCATAAGGGATCCATCCCCATGACTCAATCAGTTTCCAATACTGCCACATTGGGGATCAAATTTCTACATGAGTTTTGGAGGGGACAACACATCCAAACTCCATCAGCTAGTTAAATGTTAATTAAAAATTAACTTACACAAAGACCTAAAGTTTTTGCTGAAGAACATCCAAAGTTAACACCAAGGTCAAGGGTCCCAATCCCTGTATCCGCCAGATGCCAAAAACAAACAAAACAAAAAAATCCAAAGCAAGGATGGTGAGGTTGCTGTCATGAGGAAGCTTGTGATCTAGTTAGTGATGTTAATATAATCACTTTTATTTATTCACTTATCTCACCACCAGAATGTCTGCCCCAAGCTGTTTTCTTGGCCTCCAGTCCCACCTAAGCTGTTATGTTTACCAAAGCCAGAGTTAACTTTCTAAAACGAAGTTCTAATCCTCACACTGCCCTGCTTTTATTTATTTATTTATTTATTTATTTATTTATTTATTTATTTATTTTAAAAGATGACCGGTAAGGGGATCTTAACCCTTGACTTGGTGTTGTCAGCACCACGCTCACCCAGTGAGCGAACCGGCCATCCGTATATGGGATCCGAACCCGGGGCCTTGGTGTTATCAGCACCGCACTCTCCCAAGTGAGCCACGGGCTGGCCCCTGCCCTGCTTTTAAATCTTTGGTCAGTCCCTGTTGTTCTCTGGACAAAGTCCAAATTCTTTAACATGACTCACAAGAAACTTTATGATCTGATTTAAAACCCTCCAACAGTTTCGAGTTGCTTTTGGAATAGAATTCAAACTCTTCTCTGTGTCCTAGGAGGCCCTGCATGAACTGGACCCCACTGGCTTTTCTGGCTCACCTCATCTTGCTCACTCTACTCCAAACACATGGGCCACTTCTGTTTCCCCAACATGCCCCAGAGCCTTTGCACTTGCTCTTCTCTCTGCTTGGAGGACTCATCCTTGAGTTCTTTGTACAGCTGTCTCCTCCAACTTCTCATGTCAACCTTCTTGAGAAAGGCCTTCCCTAACCATCCAGTCTGTTTCACACACATCACATCAGAGCTACTCTTTGTCATTTCACCCTAGCAACTTTCTTAACATCATATCATAAGCTGCCTTTACCTCACTTCTTTATCTGTTGGCCCCTTGAAAGCAGGAATCCTATCTACCAACGTCACTGCAACATCCTCAACTCATGGATCAGTGTCTGGCATATAGTAGGCACTCTATATGAGATTCTAAATGAATCTCCATTTTCCACATTTGGAATCCAAGGCTCAGAGAGCCTAGGGGACTTTTTTAAGCAGCAGAGTCAAGTCTGACAGATTCCAAAGCCCATGCCCTAGACCAGAGTTTCTCACAGCAGCTTGTCAGTGAACTACTTGATACTGGTCCACACCTAGGACAGTGACAGCTAGTGCTAAAATGTAAATCAATGCAATGTTACCTTCATGAAGAAAATGTTGCTATTAGAAAATATCAGCTGAACTAAAAAGTAGTATGCTTAGTGATGTAGTTGATTTACATCCTGCTTCCTATGTTGTCAGGAGCCAATAGCTGTGTGGGGATCAACCCCCATCTTTGCACCACACATTGAACAGCACTGCTCTATTCTGGCCACCATGCTATATGTCCTGCTTTTCTTATTCCCTAGCTGGTGACTTCATATGAAGCACCTGGGTTATTTCAGGCTTCCCTTCTGCCATCTCTGGGCTTCTGCACAGGAAGTGTCAAATAATTTGTACCAAAGATGAAGAGAATATTGAGAAAGTGTTTTTTGTTTGTTTGTTTTTTAATCCTTCTTTTCAAAGTCAGTAAGAAAACCTTCTTTTGGATTACTCCCAGTTTGGGAATTTTCATGAGGCTCTAAGTTCCAGAAAGCTATTATTGCTGGCTAGTTGGCTAAGCTTTTAGTCAAAACCCTGATTTCCAAAGTAGAACTGTGCAAACTATTCTTGTCATACACACTGGCCTCATAGCCTAAGGCAGTGACAGCCTTAAAAGTCCTATGACGCAAGGGCCTGTCCTATGTGCTCTTAGTTCCTCTTTATGCTAGTCCAGAGCTTCCTAAGCAGAGTCTGCCCCCCTTCTCCATCACCATGGGCTTTCATTTTGTTTTGGCAGGTGGCCCTTATAAGAAGCCATGGGCTTTCTACCAGCTTTTTCACTTCTAGCCTCATCCAATAGCCCCACCACACACACATACAAATACGTTATACCAATGTCTTCACTGGTAGCAGCCGGCAGGAAATGTTTGCATTCAAGGGCCAGTCCGTGGCTCACTTGGGAGAGTGTGGTACTGATAACACCAAGGCCACGGGTTCAGATCCCTATATAAGGAAGTCCGGTTAGCTCACTTGGGAGAGCGTGGTGCTGACAACACCAAGTCTAGGGTTAAGATCCCCTTACCAGTGATCTTTAAAAAAAAAAAAAAAAAAAGGAAATGTTTGCATTCCTCTATTCATTTAAATATTCAGTCAGAGCTGTCTATGTGCCAGGAACTATGTTGAGTTCAGGATGCAATGGTCAACAATAAAGGACAGAGTTTTCTGAGCTGAATGAGGAAATCAGACTAAATGATATAATGAATGCTATGAATAAAGTATTAAAGTCCTATGATGCGTCGGCCAGTTAGCTCAGTTGGTCAGAATACAGTGTTATAACACCAAGGTCAAGGATTCAGATCCCTGTACTGGCCAGCCACCCCTCCACCCAAAAAAGCTCTGTAAGAAGATAAAGAAGGTGCCCTAATCTAATTTGCTTACGTGTGGTAGTGGGAGCAAAAGTGATATTTAAATTAAGGCTCATGGGCCGGCCCGTGGCTCACTCGGGAGAGTGCGGTGCTGATAACACCAAGGCCCCGGGTTCGGATCCCATATACGGATGGCCGGTTCGCTCACTGGGTGAGCGTGGTGCTGACAACACCAAGTCAAGGGTTAAGATCCCCTTACCGGTCATCTTTTAAAAAAAAATAATAAATAAATAAATTAATTAAGGTTCAGGGTCCAGCCTATGGCTCGCTCGGGAGAGCGTGGTGCTGATAACACCAACGCCATGGGTTCGGATCCCATATAGGGATGGCCGGTTAGTTCACTGGGTGAGCGTGGTGCTGACAACACAAAGTCAGGGGTTAAGATCCCTTTACCAGTCATCTTTTAAAAAAATAAAAATAATAAAAATAAAAATAAAAAAATGAATGAATGAATGAATAAATAAATAAAAATAAAGAAAGAAAAAAAAAAGGCTCGAGTATCAGCATGAACTCTTTCTCTTTAACAGTCACCACCAAAGCCACCCTTTTGTTCCCAGTTCAGGTATTGAGTTAAGCACTTTAGCTGCAAGAAGTCACTTAATCTTCACAAAGGCTCAATGGCAAGGAAGCCATTTTTATACCCATGTCACAGATGAGAAAACTGAGATATAGGAAAAATTACCACTCCAAAGTTGCACAACCAATCAGGACTGAGACCTAATTCTGCCTGATTACAATGCCTAGTTTTTTCTGGGTTTTTGTTTTTTTTAAAAGATGACCAGTAGGGCCGGCCCGTGGCTCACTCGGTAGAGTGCGGTGCTGATAACACCAAGGCCCCGGGTTCGGATCCCATATACGGATGGCCAGTTCGCTCACTGGCTGAGCGTGGTGCTGACAACACCAAGTCGAGGGTTAAGATCCTCTTACCGGTCATCTTTAAAAAAAAAAAAAAAAAAGATGACCGGTAAGGGGATCTTAACCCTCGACTTGGTGCTATCAGCACCAGGCTTTCCCAAATGAGCCACGGGTCAGCCATACGATGCCGTTTTTAACCACTTCACTTCACTCTACTCTCACCCGGTCAAAGCCTTGATAAATACACTAGTAGGTGTCCCAGGCCTAGGAAGAGGGCCAGCTTAATTAAAGCTGTCCCAAATTAAATGTGGTGTTAGGAAACAGATGATGGCTCCCAGCCTATACTCTCTTCAGTACCACCCTAATAAAGTATAGCAATTCACACCAATCAGAGGTGCTAAACTGCCTTTGTTGTCCTTAATTATTGGGGTGCTAAAAGTTTTCACAAGGATAAAAGTTTCCAGGCTGCATCTGAAGGACTTGGTCCAAACCCATTCAATGTAATTATCTGTGAGCCCCCATTCTGGGCCAGACCCCATGCTAGGCTTGGGGACACCAAGTGGAATAAGCCACAATCCCAGCCTTCAAAGAGCTCATCTGGTAGTGAAGGAGACAGGCAAGTAAATGGATCACTATATTATGATGCAGTGAGTGGTAAAGGTACAAGCATGTATACAGACCAGAAGTAGCATACAAGAGAGGAAGTTTTTCTGGAGAAGAGGATTTCCAGGTTGGGTTTTAAAGTAGGACTAAGTGTTCAATGGTGCTATGGGTTAAATGTGTCCCTCAAAGGTTCATGTATTGGAAACAATCTACATTGCAACAGTGTTAAGACAGTGGGAAATCCTATTACTGTAATTGAAAGGTGGAGCCTTTAGGTGATTAGACTGTGAGAACTATATCCTCGTGAATGGATTAGTTTACTGATGGTGTGATGGGTGGTCATGCTATGATGGCTTTATAAGGAGAGCAAGTAAGAAGCTTAGCTCTCTCTTGCTCAGCCCATTTCTACCATGTGACATCCTGAGCTGCTGTAGGGTCACCACCCACAAGAAGGCCCTCACCAGATGCATTCCCTGGACTTTGGACTCCCCAGTCTCTGGAACTCTAAGAAATAAATTCCTTTTTTTAATAATTATCCAGTTTCAGGTATTCTGTTATCAAGCAACAAAAATGGACTAATACAAATAGGAACTCAAGAAGAGAGCCTTCCACATGAGCCTTCCACACAGCCTTCAGGACATCTGGCAATAGATGCACTCAGTTTGCTATAAGTGGTTTTTGTCTTACCAGAGCATATATTGAAGGGTGAGTGGAGGCAAGAGATGCAGCCAAAGAGGGACATGGAGGCCAATCAAGACTGGTCTTAATATTCTAGGCTAAGGGGCTGGTATTTTACCTTGAAGACACGTGATGGGGAAAGACATGGTCCTAAGCCCCAGAAATTATATAGTATGGTTTGCCTTTGAAAAAACGTTCTCTGGCATTAAGGAGAGTGGGTCAGATAAAGCCAACCAAGAGGCAGGAAGGGCCTTTAAGAGTAAACATGAACTGGCTGGCCAGCTGCAAAAAAAAAATGTATAAATGAGAGATGCAGAGAATGGTGCTCAGGCAAGAGAAGTGAGGTTGGACAGGAAGGAATAGACATGAGGATAACAGCAACAAAAGGAATCGGTTACTGGTTGAATGTGTGCTATGAGGGGGGCAGGAAGTGTCCAGGATGACTCCCAACTTTCTGTCTTGGGCGAGTGGGTGGTGGCTGGTACCACCAGCTTAGACAGAGCCTTCAGGAAGTTGAAGAGCAGGTGGGAGGATGATTAGGCTGGACTTGTTGAGGTTGAAGTACCAGGAGGCGGGGATCAGCAGGCAGACAAGAGCTCCAGAGAGGCTCTTCTTTGTTTCCATATGGAAATGCCTGGAAGAACTCATTCCTGGGCAGGGCAGAAATGCATGAAACCCACACTGGGGGCCTCAGAGATGCAAACTGTCATCTGTTAAAACAAGCTGGCTCTTATGACAAAACATAGATTGCATCCCCAGCCTGAGGAGTGGCCCTGGAGGAACAAAAAGCCCAAGGAGAACCCTTGATTTCCCACTTATTTAGTCCCCATGCTTCCTTTCTTAGTAAATGGCACCACCCTCTACCCCAAAGCTTAAGCCCAAACCTAAAACCTATCCTTCATGCCTCCCTTTCCCTGTCCCCATCCACCTCATGTAATTAATTCATCTTCAGTGAGCACACTAAAACAGCCCTGATCACTCTTGATTCCTTATCCTGCTTTATGACTTTCATAGCATTTACATGATCTAAAATAATACTATCCATCTGTCTACTTGTTTACTGTATATGTTCCTCTGGAATGTAAGCCAGGAGGGCAGGGGCTTTGTCCTGTTCATTGCCATGTCCCTAATCCATAGAACAGTGCCTGGTATATTGTAAGAACTCAGTGAGCATTTGTAATATGAAGTTCTTGATCAAGCACTTCTCCCCATCTCTGCTGTTGCCACACTGATTCAAGTCCCTGCACAGTTCCTAGAGTCCTCCCAGAGCCCCCTGGACTTGGTGACTGATTGCATGTGAGCTGGGAGGGTGAGGCGGGAGTCTGAGGTGACTAGTCTTTCCATTTCCAAGTCATGGTTCTTCTCCAATCCACCCTTTCTCCACAAATCAGCCAGAATAGTCCTCTAAAATCATACGGCATGTCACTCCCTTGCTCAAAATCTTCCAGTGGCCGTCAAGGCCCAGTATGCTCAACTCTCCAACGTCATCTCCTATCACTATAGCCCTTGCTCATTTCTTCTTCTGTTCTTCAGACCAAACCTACTTCCAGTACCAGCCATACCTCTGTTGGGCATACTTTCCCTCAGCAATTTGCATGGGTCCCAGCTCAAATGCCACCTCTTTAGAGAAGCATTCCCTGACCATTTAATCCAAAATAGAGCTACCTCTTCCCCTACAACTCCAGGCACTCTTTAGCACATCAACCTGATGATTTCCTTCACATCAATTATCACAGCTTATTCTTGTTTGGTTTGTTGACTTCATTATTGTTTCTCTCTTTTTCACCTCTCTTGCTCCAGCATGTACTCCACTAAACAGAACATAGTTAAACCTCAACTAATATTTGTTGAATGAAATTGTGCTCCTACTCTTGTGATGGGGGTGATGATGATGATGATGATGATGGATGATGCTAATATTAACAATGTTATCCAACAGTGAAATGCTGATTTGAGTTTGTGGATCCGAGAACTGTCTAGAGTATGTTCTGTACTCTACAGTCATATAATTAGAGACAGGATCTATCATTGCAAGCCTGCTCTGTGCTTTGAAGATTGTGCGTGTATGCGTGTATGTGTAAGTGTATGTTTACTTCATACCAGAAGACCGTATAGTCATCATTAGGTACAATCTACCACCTGTCTCCATGGATACCCACTCAGTAAAAGCAAAATGAGGATGTGTCAGGTCTCTATCACTTTGCAAGATGGTCTGTTAGCCCCTTCAGATGCTCTTCCCAGCTCCCGCACTCATTCCGACGAGAATGGTTTTGAGGACTTGCTAGAAAAAAGAGAAAATGAAATTAACCAGACAGTGCTAGGGGCACGGGTTGGGGCTGAGAGCCAATGGGGGCTGCAGAACAAAGACTGGCTAGAAACTGAAGTGGGATGACCTGTCAGTTTCCACCACACTGGTGAAAACTTAAGGAAAAACATGGTTGAACATATCTCGTGTTAAAAAAGAGACAGATTCTAGTGAACCTCAAAAAGCAGAGATGAAAGAAATCTCAATTATCTCATTTTGCAGATGGGTAATTTGAAGCCCAGAGAGGAGAAAGGACTTTCCCAGCCTCACATAGCTATTCTTTGGCTAACCTAAGACTAGAATTCTCACTACTGGAAGTTCAGTGTTTTTCTGGCACCTAACATAACCAAAAGGGAGCGCCATATATGAGCAAACAGTGAATAGGCTATTAATTCTAGTAACATCACAGGGGTAAAACCTAGCTTTTAAGCTAAGTCATCCATGTTACTCACCTCTGTCACCACAGAGCCTGTGTCCAAAACTTACCCAAATTCCTATGGCTTCTCATTTCTATCTCTCTTTCCAGCACCATGGCCAGCCTATCACAAGGCATATGTATCACTTCTCCTTTGACTTCCAATTTGATACCATCAAATAGAGGCAAGGAACAACCAAAGATATAGGTTGGTAGAGAACCAGCTGTGCATGCAGACTTACAGAACCAACGGGTGAATCATTTTTTTTTTTTTTTTTTTAAAGATGACCGTAAGGGGATCTTAACCCTTGGCTTGGTGATGTCAGCACCACGCTCACCCAGTGAGCTAACCGGCCATCCCTATATGGGATCCGAACCTGTGGCCTTGGTGTTGTCAGCACCACACTCTCCCGAGTGAGCCATGGGCCGGCCCCAACAGGTGAATCATAATAGTGTATATTCTTTGAAGTCATGTCAGATCAGAAATCGTGACTCTCACCCAATAAAACTGTGGAAAACTGGACCATTCTAGAATATCTAGGGTTCTGTGTGAAATGGGGTGACAGGAATGACAATTAAATGAATAACTGTATGTGGTTCACAAGGCTGCTGAGTTAAATAATTCACAAAAAAGTACTTAGCACAATACCTTAAGTATGGTGAGCATTAAATAAATATTACTTACCATTTTTATGCCACTATTGATATCATTCCAACCCCAACGTTTAAGGCGTCTCTATTAAGGATTCCTTTGTGAATGGCTTTAATTCATAAATGCACTTAGTGGTCTGTCTAGAGTGGCTCTAGAGCCCTGAACTTAGAGCTTTCCATAGCACGATGACCAGCTTTTCTGCCTCAAAGGGAAGTCGGCCACGCATAGAACAGCCATGACAGTCCCTGCAAAAATTCCCCTACCCCGTCTTTTCTTACTGCGGCGGGGAGAGGCCTAATCTCTAGACTTCCCTAGCCCGCCCATCTCGGCCACCATTGGTCGCCTCCTCGCTGGCGTGACTAAGGCCCCGCCCTGTCCTCGCTGGGACCACGCTGAGGCGATCTCCGGAAGCGGAGGGGCCTCGGAGGAGCGGGCCGCGGTGCATCCTGGGATTTGTAGTCCATCTGCACAGCTGCAGCCAGAGAGCGGGGCCTCACGACCCGGAGAACTACAATCCCCAGCAGTAGGGTGGAGAGTAGGGGGAGGGGGCCGTGTCACGTGGGCGTTCGGCCTGGGCGGGCTATTTCTCAGGGCGGCGGCGGTGGCTCGGCGGACCGGGGCCTTTTGTTTGGAGCGGCTGCGGGGGGGCCCCGGAGCGGCGAGGCCGGCGGCCTTCCCCAGCTCGCTCGGTCCCGGCCGCCCCTCCCGGGGGTGGGGGGGCCGCTCCCTGGGCCGGGCGTCGCCTAAGGCGCCGCCGCCCCGCCCTAGGCCCGCCCCGCCCGGCCTGAGGGAAGGGGAGGAACCGGCCCGGCCTTACCGCGCGGCCCAGCCAGCTCCGGAGTCGCCGCCACTGCTCTCCGTGCTGCGGTCCCGAGGCTGCCCTTCGCCCCTCAGGCCGACGCCATGAAGATCAAGGATGCCAAGAAACCCTGTAAGATGGGGGCTTGGGACCGCCGGGGTGGGAGTGCACCCTGGGGCCCCGTGTGGAAGTCTCTTGTTGGAGCGGGTTGGTTCTAAGCCCGTCGCTCCTCTCCAGCGCCCAGCCCGGGAGGGGAGCGGAGGGACCGTTTCAGCACCGGGTTCGAGGCGTTCTTCTTCCCCATCCCCCTGTACATGCATGGCGAACGCCTGCCGCCCCCTCCCACTTCCTCCTCGAGATCTGGGAGGTGCAAGAGGGAATTTTTGATTCGGGTTTTGCCAAACAAGACTAGAGTTACCAGTCCCCACTCCCAGCTTCCTGTGAAGTCAGGTTGAGAAGAGATGGTCATGGCTGTCAGATTGCGCGGGAGGCAATTGCAACCCGTTTTTGCTGATATTCGGGCTGCCTGCTTGTGTCCTTGAAATCCCGGTGGGTTCCTGGGAGTTGTCTCTGTTGTTACAATTGGAGCTTTTAAACGCACGTGGCATACCAGTAGGTAATTGTCTTGGCTTTTTTTTTTTTTGTCTCAAATATCAACTAGTTCACGTTTGTTTTAAAAAACACAGAAAAAAAAAAGATAAACACCCGCCACCTGAAGCGAACCATTATTAATATTATGGTGAATACCCGTAGAGATTTTTCTACATCTGTAAATGCATGTGCTTTAAAAAAAAAAAAAAAAAAAACTTACCATGATTTAAGAAAAATCAACTTTTATTTTTTTCCTTTTATTGTTAGCTTTTTAAAAACCTCTTGTTTTTGTAATTGGCTTATTTAATCATTGAGCCATTGTGATTGTCACACTTTAAGAACTATAGTCTCCCAGAACAACTAGGTATGTGGGGATTCATGCTCCTCTTAGAGCTGTATTGATGTTTGCAGTTTTTTACAGTGTTTTGTGTGACCTTCCAACTGTTCCAAGAAATCTCCAGCTATAACACGGGGTACTGACGTTTTCTTGCCCATCAGGGTTCTTGTAAACTTCACTGCAGAAGCAACCTGCCAGAGCACTCTGAAAACTGCCAGTTGTCATTTAAATATAAGATAACTTGGTCTTAACTTTATTGATGAGGAAATTGAACTTACTGAGCCCAGAGTAACTTTTCCAAGGCTACACCTACCATATGCTAATGAGGTTCATAGCCCCAAGTCGACTAACTCATACATAGTCCAGTGTTCTTGCTCCAGCATCCATAGGGCATAGTCTAAATACTTAGAGAAACACAAATCTTTCCTATCTAGTAGTTTTATCTGCTAATTAAAAAACAATTTTTTTCTTTGGTGGCTGGCCAGTGCAGGGATCTGAACCCTAACTTAAAAAATTTAATGATTTCTGGGGCCGGCCCGTGGCTCACTCGGGAGAGTGCGGTGCTGATAACACCAAGGCCCCGGGTTCTGATCCCATATACGGATGGCCGGTTCGCTCACTGGCTGAGCGTGGTGCTGACAACACCAAGTCAAGGGTTAAGATCCCCTTACCGGTCATCTTTTAAAAAAAAAAAAAAAAAAAAATTTAATGATTTCTTATGATAGTTGTTCGAGGAATCTATAAAATAGTGATGGGAAAGCTTAAATGACAAAGTAATACAGAAACACTTCTAATTTACATCTGCTGAATTAAATTAATGTGTCTTAACAGGTGCAGTAATGTAGAACACTTGGACATCTTCCCTCAATGCACACACTTTCTCTGCTTGTCTTAGAGTTTCCATTTAGTGAAAAGAGTTTGACAGACTCATTCTGATTCTTATGGTGGTGTTAATTTTCTTTTTGCATGATAGTGATTTGATTACTTAGATTTGGGAAAACTAATAATCGGGTATGAATACCCCCTTCTTCAAAGGGGTTTCAAAAAAGATTATAATGATTACCATTAAAAGTTTATAAAAATAAACATTAGGTTGAGAAGTAAAATTTATAAAGTAAGTCGATTATTACTGCATTGTGGTACCTTGTGAGACCATTAATCTTAAAATAGAGGCATGCTGAAAAACTTGTCAGTTAATATGATTTAGAATATAACATTTCCAGTTTCTTATATGTAAAAGTGACTTTTTACATTCTGCCAAATTCTTTATAGTAGAATAAAGAGCATCTTGTTTTTGTGGAAAATAAGGTATTTCAACATGAACGATTCTGGAAATATAACTGGAAACTGTTAATCTAATTTTTTAAATCACTCAGGTTAACTAGAAATATATTTGTTTTTATTTTTGAATATTGTATAGGGTTCTGGTTTTAATTTTTGGAATAATCATAACATCTATTGACCACTTAGTTTGTGTAAGGCACTATCTTTATATACGCATTGCTTCATTTAACTCTTACAGCAATACTAGAAGAAGCTATATATTATACTGGTTAAACAAGTGACTTTGCTTCACACATTTTCATACGTTATTTACTTAAGTGTTAGAAAACATTGCTTTTAGATTCATCACCAAGTTCATTGCCAGGTTATAAACCAAATGCATATATTAACTAGAATCTTAAAAAAAAAAGTTACATCTTCTAGATTATATAACTAGAACTGAAATTGTGTTAATTCAACCCCATGGTAAGGAGAAAGTCAGTCACATGTTCCTATTGACTGACGTGATTTTTTTTAATTTTATTTTTTTGGCATCTGGCCGGTATAGGGATTGAACCCTAGACCTTGGTGTTATCAGCACGACATTGTAACCAACTGAGCTAACCAGCCAGCCCCTGATTTTTTAAGATACGTTTTTCAGCTTGTCTTTTGCTTACCTGTTTCATGTAACTGGATTAACAAGGTGATAGTAAAAGGTGATGTGTATATATATGTGTGTGTGTATATATATTTAAATGTGACTTAATGTAGGTTTTGAGTTTGTGCTTTGCTAACCCAAGTAGTAAGGTACTTGAAGTTTTTAAGACCAGAGAGAATTGTATAGCATGTATGTGTATGTAGTTTGCTTCTATATAATTTGATTGGCTGTTTGTAAATTTAATTATTAAGAATTCTGTCACTTCCAGTAGTGTATCAGTCCATTTTCTGTTGCTTAGAATACCTGAAACTGGGTAATTTATAATAAAATGAAATTTATTTCTTACAGTTTTGGAGGCTGGGAAATCAAGGTCCAGGGGGGCACATCTGGTGAGGGCCTTCTTCTTGCTAGGGTGACACAGGGTATCACATAACTAGGGCTGAGCAAGAGCACTTTTCCACATGCTTTCTTCTCCTTATAAAACCCCGGTCTACTCCCTGATAACTCATTAATTCATGAGGACAGAGTCCTCACAATCCAATCATCTCCCCGAGGAGGTGATTTCAAATACCAGTCTGATTTCCCACCCTCTTAACACTGTTACAATGGTGACCAAGCTTCAGTGAGTTTTGGGCGGGGGACACATTCACACCATAGCAGATGGATAATAAGGTGCACTTGGAGGTAATAGTTTCTAATATAGCTCCCTGAGACAACTAATTTATTAAAGAAAAAATTTTACCTGAAGCGCTTCTAAGGAATCATAGTGCTGAAGGTGTAAAGATCTTATTCTATTTCAAAACACCACCATTTTTATTTGGAATGATTATTCAGATGAGTGAAATGTTTTTTATTTAAGAACTTGAAGCATATCTGGAATTTACCAGTGTACATGCCCATTTTAGAATTTTCTCTTAGAATACCCTATAATGTTTTGAGCATTTTCAGCTTTGGTTTCTCTTTACGCCTAAAGAACAATTAAATTGCCTAATTTGGTGTAGGGACCCCTTGGATCAAAATCTGTATGGGATCCATAGCAATTAAATAGCTCGTCAGTCCCCACCTCCTTACCAACACTCAGTAAGATAGCAAACTTAACACATGTTTTTAGGAATTAAGTTGCTCTTGTGGCTAGGTATTTTCTGCTGTTTAATCATTCAAAAAGGTTCTGGGACATGCAGGTTTCTCCTTCTACAATCATAATCTACCTGGTAGCACTCTATCCTTGTGGTAATTTGGGATAGTTTTGTTAAATATGGAGAACTAATGCCAACTCTCATAAGACCAGTTGTGACATAGAATAGGAGCTTTTTTTTTTTTTTTTTTTTTTTTTAAGGCCAAATAAACAGGTCATGAGAGATTCTAGGAAATTCTCAGTCTGGAGAAGCTACTTTATATTTGCTGTCATCAACAGGCTATTTGTATTTATGGAATGTGTGTTTTGTTTTGCTTTTTAAATGTATTTTGGTTCATTTCTTTCACCTTGGCTTTGACTGTTTTATTTGCAAAAAATAAGAAATGTTTAGGTTATATGCTGCTTATGCACTGGTGACCCACTTTTATTTTAAACTGTCCCTTGACCAGGAGTAACAAAATTATAGATACAGATACTAACTTGATTTCTTAGGTTACTGTGGTATTTTTCTTGTCAGAGAACTATTAGGTGGGCCTGTGGTATTTACCTCATATCTTCATTGCAAATAGTGGTTTGAGCTCCATGCGTCTCTCCCCTCCCTCCTCCCTGGGGGTGGGGGGGGGAGATGCCTCTGGCCAAGGCGGTTATCCAAGGAAAGTCACATCCCCTTTAGATAAATAGGATGCTGGAAGAAGTAGGACACCATGTGAAAATGACTTACATTAGCTGGTTGAGGGCTTGCACATGAAAGTGATCTGGTTGAGGGCCTGCATGTGAAAGGGATTTACATTGATCTGTTGACTAACTGCTGTGTGCTCCATGGCAGCACGGACTTCTTATTGCCTGCCCACCCACCCTTGGTGCCTCTTGTAAGTCTAATAAACCCACGTCTGTAACTGCTTGACCTCCAGGTGATTTCTTCGGAATAGATAAACACTGTGCAATGGCCCTCTCAGATTTGGGGTTTCTACATTACACCCCTTCATTTTGGTAAGTGACAAAATAGCAAGCATAAGTATTTTTTCTTTTCTTTTTTTTTTTTTTAAAAGATGACCGGTAAGGGGATCTCAACCCTTGACTTGGTGTTGTCAGCACCACGCTCAGCCAGTGAGCAACCGGCCATCCCTATATGGGATCCGAACCCGTGGCCTTGGAGTTATCAGCACCACACTCTCCCGAGTGAGCCACAGGCCGGCCCAGTATTTTTTCTAATACACTGGAAAATAAAAGTTAGACCACTTGCTAAATAAGAGTGGATCATAATTGAGAATTTGTGTCTTCTGTGTTCTTTCTGCCACCGTCGTGCTTTTTGAATAGTGATTGATTATTTCTCTGGCATAAGGAAATGAATTCCAGGACCTGCTGAGTTGAAAGGATCTCTATGCAAAAGGTGGCTATTACCTTTTTTTTTTCAATTGAAGCAACTGGCAGGGCTGAGTTCCCCTTCAGTCCCTACCTCCTTGATTTTAAGAAAATCATCAAAATTAAGATCTGCTAGAAATGGAATGGGCACGTAATTTTTCAGTTTGCATATTACGGTTACCAAGAAATCATCTGCAGTAAAGCATCTCTAGTTAACCTCTTTCAGAACAGACAGCACTAAAAGAACAAACATCTAGTAGGCTAGATATGTAATGAGTCTTGGGCTTTTTGCATTGTTGATTTTTTAAAAAACTACCTCTGTGGGCAGTAACTCTTAATGAAATCATATAGTTTTTACAATTTAAAATATTATATAGAAAATTGTTTTTCTAGTCCAATATACAGATAAATGGGTCACACAAAGGTTTGAAATTTAATAATATTCTGTTTTATGAGTTCCTAGTTGGTGGTGGTGGTGGTGATTCATTATGCCTGACATACATATTTATAATATTCTGAGTATTTAATATAACTCAAGATTTATAAATAAGAGATTTAGTATACTGTAATAATATATAGCTTTGTTTAGGAATTTTTACTTTTTGTGTAACGTTTTCTTTTTGAATTAGGACAAATTTGGTTGTTTCATGCAGACAGCATGCCCAAAAAGCCTGTTAAAGAACCACTGGAAGGTTGTTTTTATCATTTTAATGAAAATTATACCTAAAGAGTCATTTTCTTTCTCTGTGAGTCAGTAAACATTAACACTTTTGTAGATGTGTCCTTAATACTTCACTACATGCATTACATAGTGGTTACCAAATCCATTCACTGTAATAACACTCTTCATACACTTTTCAAGTAGCACTCAACTCATTGTGTGTGTCTCATGTGAGTTTTAAATACTTCACTACGTGCATTACAGTGATCAGAGTTACGCATTTTGGAATTGGCTGTTGATATACCTTTGGAGTCAGAAACCTTGATACTAATTCATAGCTTTAGAAAAGTAGGTAATTTCTTATTCCCCAATATTTTATCTGTAAACTTGAAATATTTTCTTGGCAGTTTCAAGGTTCCTTTGAAACTTAATTCATGGTTTTGTGTAAGAATTAAAAGTTCTTCATGTGTGTGTTAATTGGGGTTATTGCTTTCAAGAATGGCAGTATTCAGGTATTTATAAACCTGGGAGCAGAGGTTTCTGGCTGAAAATAAAAATGGCATGAAATTTAAACCTGGTAATGCTTTATAATTAGCTTTGTAGTTGCATGGGTAACATTTTTATATTTGTATGTATGTTTTCACACCTGTGTTTGACATGAGACACAGAAAGAAAACCTGCAAATATTGGTATGTAATGTATTTTGAAATTTGGAGAATAAGTGTTTTTATCTTAATAAATCTCACTTTATAGAAATTGTTCGGGCCAGCCCGTGGCTCACTCGGGAGACTGCGGTGCTGATAACACCAAGGCCCCCGGTTCGCTCACTGGCTGAGCGTGGTGCTCACAACACCAAGTCAAGGGTTAAGATCCCCTTACCGGTCATCTTTAAAAAAAAGAAATTGTTCTATCCCAAAAGGTACTTTATGTGGCACTAGTGATTTCTACCCCTCCCCACACAATCTTGTAGAATCAAGCATTCAGCCAAATAGGAAAATTCATTCTCATTATATAATAATCAGAAGAATTCCTTTGTTTTCTATAGTGTCCATAAATAAGTGTCCTAATTATATGTCTTTTCAACAGATTGTGAGAATTCTGAAGAAATATCTTTGGTTTATTGGATCAATAGACCTGCTCCTGTTTTAAGTGTATTTGTCCAAGCAAACACTCTTGTTAATTTCCCCCTCTGTAATTTAATATTGCTGCTTGCCACTACTTACTTATTTGAACAGGCAATCTATAACTTTTTACATGAATTTTTTTTTTCTTTTTGGTGGGGTAGCTGGTTGGTACATTAACATGAATTTCTTAAAGCAGAAACTAGATCTCACAAACTGAAAGCAAAATTTAGTGATACCACATTTCTTTATACCTAAGGGTCTGTGTATGGTTTCTGTAAATGGCCTACCATTTATTTCAAGAGGGTATTACTTATGTAAGATGGCCTCTGCTGCTAGCCACCCAACAAGATGGAGAAAATTTAGTTTCTTCTGCTTCTGTTGCTTCTTATTTATAGTAGAATCATCTAGATGGAGTTTTTGTTTTTGTTTTTTAAGTAGAGCCCCAGATTGCACTCTTAAAGATTACTTTTCAGTACATCTGGGGTGAGGGCTCCATAATCTGTATTTTTTAAATATCTAGGTGATCTGGATCTACTAGATTTAGGGTAACTTGGCCTTACTTTACAGGCACATCTTAAGCACCTCTTGTCCATTCTGCACACTGTCACTAAATAAGCTTTCTAATTTGCACCTAGACTGTGCCAGTCCCTGCTTAGAACATCAGGAGTGTCCACATTGTCTGCAGGTTCAAGTCTAAGCTCCTTAGCCTAGTGTGCAAGCCCCTCTGTGACTCTTATTTCCTCAGCCCTAATTTTTTCTAGTTCCCCAACTATACTGACTTATGCTTCTTTGTCTTTGGATAAGCTTTTCTGTTACTAGATTTCCCTACTTTCCTACATAGGCATAAAGTTTAGCATTCCTTAGTACTTTGTATATCATTTTATTTTGCCTGTCTATTCTTGTGTATTTGTATTTACATTCCCCTATTAGATTGAGCTGTTTTCGAGGGCAGGAATTTTATTTTATTTTACATTCCCATGTCCTAGAGTAGAGGAGATACTCAATAATTACTTACTGAAGAGAATTAAGGAAAGTAAGATCCAGAGAGATTAATGGCTTTTCCAAAGTCATATAGTCCAGTTATTGAGAGAATGCCAAGTCCTAAACTTGAACGATATTGCTTGCCCAAATATGCTTGTCCCTGAGTAGACATTATTAAAAGCTAATTTTATTAACCAAATGTACCAAAGAAACACATAGTATACTTTTTTTTCAACTTTATTTTTATGGGGTACGGTGTTTCAATACATGCATATACTGTACAGTGATTGACATGGAAACCTAATACACTTAATGAGAAAAGAAAATGATTAGTTTTAAGGAGGTACTTTTCCCTGGGGTTACTTGAAGTGATTGTAGGCCAATTTTATTATATTAAAATCTTCATAGAAACAAAGAATTTTAAGCCCTAGATGATGACCTATTTATTGAGACAGAATTGATCCAGATTCTTCCTGTCCCCTGGGCACATGATAAGTACTTAATAAATGAAAAGGAATGCCTATCAGACCAGGAATTAATAGGCACTGGGCCATTTCTAAGCATCCTTTGTTATGAGTTTTTAGAAAATACAAATAAAACTTTGAAGGGAAAAAAGTGAGTTGCACATAGGAAATGTTGCTTGCCCAATAAGTATTATTGACTAAATGTGTGATTCAGGGTAAATGTAGTTCCTAATCTGCATTTCTAAAATAAATAAAATATATATATATAAATTTTTTTTTTTTTTTTTTTTTAAATTCACAGCTTTCCCGTGGTTTGGCATGGACATTGGGGGAACTCTGGTAAAGCTCTCTTATTTTGAACCTATCGATATCACAGCAGAGGAAGAACAAGAAGAAGTTGAGAGCTTAAAAAGTATTCGGAAATATCTGACGTCCAATGTAGCATATGGATCCACTGGCATTCGGGATGTACACCTTGAACTGAAGGATTTAACACTTTTTGGCCGAAGAGGAAACTTGCACTTTATCAGATTTCCAACCCAGGACCTGCCTACTTTTATCCAAATGGGAAGAGATAAAAACTTCTCAACATTACAGACGGTGCTGTGTGCTACAGGAGGCGGTGCTTACAAGTTTGAAAAAGATTTTCGCACGGTAGATATCTTTTACTCCAAACCAAAAATTGATACCCATTCTGTACAATTTCTTAAATATCAGGCTAGGTTTCCATCTGTCATGTTATTTAGATTAGTACCGTTTGGGTGCAGGGGAAGTATTCATGACTAGCCTTTCGTTTGGGATGTCTTAAACACCTTTATGGGATGAGTAAAAATTGCCTATATTTAGGCATGTTGCACATAATTGGTAAACTGCTAAGTTTAGTTCTGTGCTACAAAGGTGACTTTAATAAATTTAGCAGTGTACAAAGCCAGATATAAATGGGGTTTAAATTATTTTCACTATTATTGTCTTATGTTTGCATGGTTTTTTGAGTATTATTTGTATAGTCATCCTTCCAGGGCCATCTCTTTCCGAAATCCTAAGTCTGGACTTTTGATTAATAAACACCTGAATGAAAATTCTTATACCACCTTTTTCCTGGTGGTTTGGATATAGCAGGAACACTGAGTGTTGATTTATGTACTGTTAGAGGTTTGTCAAGCTTCTGGTCTTTTCCAATAGAATAAAGAGTTCAGAGTTGGTATTTGGGTCTACTGAAATTTGTTTTCCTTGAAATTGTAGATTTGAGCCACTTAATTTCTCAGTCACATAAGAAAATTCTGTTAATATAACGTAAGGGATTGCTTATTTGGTTCACATAAGTGAGCCCTTGATAATTTGTGGTAGTTTAAAGATCTAAATTTTTATTTAAACTTTTTTTTTTTTTTGAATTATGCTGATATGTACTCAGTTTGAGTAATTTGAACATAAATTTTATGAATTTGAGACCAGTTTGTTTGGACAGTTAATATTTGTTTGCCAGTATTCTTGCCAAAAGTAGTGTTCATGGAGCCAGCTCTCACCTGGCCATTGAAGATACTAGTATCCAAATATTGAGTTCTAATTTTTGAAAAATATGTAACAAAATTGTCTAATGATGAAGGTCTATAAATTCGTTTTTGTTGGCATTTTATTAGGCAGATATTTGAGCATCTAGTATGTGTCAGATATTGTGCTAAACACTGGAAGGACACAGCTAAGAATAAGACACAGACTTAGCCCTCATAGAGTATAATATTCTAGACCACACAGATAGGTAACTTATAAATAAAAGTACAATGCATTACAATTAATACTAGTGCTGTGAAAAGAGGTATAAAAAATATTTTATAATACACTCTTTAGTAACCAGAAATGAATTTAATAATTTCAGACAAGTACCCAAATCATAATATAAAGACAGGAAATGAAGGTATTTACATATCAGTAGGTAGATTCGCTGGTATGATTATACCAGAGGACATAGTGAAATAGTTAGATGCTAGTACCTATACATAGCTTTGGTTTTCATAATAAATCTACAGATGCCAGACTGATATGGTTTGTTTTATTGGAGAATCAGATACCATAAGTGACGTTGCTGTTGATGACATGACTTTCTAAGGTGCTGAACAATACTTGGTAAAAGTCCAAACAGTAAAAAGCACAGTATTCTTTTGGTTTATGTGGTGGTTGAATTCCTAACAAAGTTAATATATGTTAAAACCACATAGGGCTGGCGGGTTAGCTCATTTGGTCATAGAGTGGTGCTGATAACACCAGGGTCAAGGATTCAGATCCCCATCCTCACCCCCCCCCCCAAAAAAAATATGAAGAATATTTTATGTTTATACACACAGACTGATTTTTTTTTTTTTTTAATTGTGCTTATGGGCTCAGATGATTGTAAACAAATTTTCCTATTGCCATTACAAAAATGTCTGGTAGAACGCTCAAAGATAATGCAGTGATGGGATAATTCTTCGTTTTATAGAACTGTCCCACCCATTGTAGATGTCTGGCATCCCAAGTTCCTGCCCCGCTAAATGTCAGTTTGTTCCTTCCTTCCTCCCCATCTTTTGAAAACTAAAATGCTCCGGGAGATGATACTGTCCTTACTGACAACCAATAGACTACATGAAATCCCAGAGATTTTGACATAAAACAAAAGTGAAAATGTAGGGGTCATAGATGGCTTTGAAATTTTGTGAAGTATATGAAAATTGTACAGTTAAGTATTTTAAATGCTGTCCCTTTTTTTTCTGCTTAAATTTTTTATTTTTCACAGATTGGAAACCTCCACCTGCACAAACTGGATGAACTTGACTGCCTTGTAAAGGGCTTGCTGTATATAGATTCTGTCAGTTTCAATGGACAAGCAGAGTGCTATTATTTTGCTAATGCCTCAGAACCTGAGCGATGCCAAAAGATGCCTTTTAATCTGGATGATCCCTATCCACTGTTAGTAGTGAACATTGGCTCAGGAGTCAGTATTTTAGCAGTCCATTCCAAAGACAACTATAAACGAGTGACTGGGACAAGGTAGTAACCTTTAGTCTTATTGTAGCATTCACATTGTTTTATATACTTAAGTTGTGAAGTCAATATATTAATGCTGGTTTCCCCAGGAAGATAACATGTATTTGTACAACAGTAAGAAATGTTATATGTATTAAAATGTTGCAAAAAATATCTTTTTATAAGATGTATATGTAAAGATTAAATTAAATGGAGCAACTGATTAGCTCAGTTGGTTAGAGCACAATGGTATAACACCAAGGTCAAGGGGTTGGATCTCTGTACTGGCCAGCTGTCCAAAAAAAAAAGTTCAACTAAACTAAAATCAGTGTTTATTATTGGTCAGCATCAATTGGCATCAAACTTTCCATAATGGTAGGAGTGAATTTTTATCTAGGATGATTCTAATAACATCTCTTCCTTAATTTAAAGAAAACATTTACTTGGAAGCAACAATATTCTATTGATTTCAAAACTACAGTATCTATATTTTATTTTCCAAAGCAGTTTTCTTCTTTTCATGTTTTCACTTTTTATATTTAAGCCTTAAGCATGCCCATATACTGAATAGATTTCACATTTAAACTGCAATATTGGGTAACAATGTAATCCTTTTTTTTTTAAATTAAAAATAATTGATTATATGTATTTGTGGGTTACAGAGTTGAATATCAGTACATGTGTACAATGTGTGATGACCAAATCAGGATGTGTAATTCTTATAAGATGAATTTAATGGAAACTCTTTATGGGCTAACATTAGTGTTCCCAAATAGCCTATAAAAATTTCTGTGATACCTGAAATATGAATGCAAAATAAGATTTAAAATTTTTCCATATGATTCTCTTACATACTTAACAACTTTTAAGGAGAGGTGAACTCCTATTTACTTAAGGAAGAAAGATTTTAGGATACTTTAAAATAGATTTGTGAAAAAAATCATTTCAGTTTTAAACTTGTACTCCTGTTTAAATGATACTTTAATTAGTACTTTATTTTTATGGTGGTTAAAAGTTCACCTCCATTGTAACTTTCTGTGCCAAAGAATTAACACATAAGTATTATCTACAGTTAGCTCTACAGGACAGAAATTCAGTCTGTTAATTAAATCCATCAGTGATTCAGGAATAAGAACCTGCTAGAAATTTAGGAGAGCCTAGGGAGCAAAGGTTTTGAGTTCAGGGATTAGAGAGACCTGATTTCATTTTGTCAGCATATTCAAAAGAATTATAGAACCAAGCAGATTTCTGTCATTAACAGATGACCATTGGGCATAAATTTCCTCGTTGTCTTTACGTCTAGGTCATGTTAAATGTTTTTGTTTTGGCAGCTGGGCAATACAGGGATGGAACCCTGGACCTTGGTGTCATCAGCACCATGCTCTAACCAACTGAGCTAACAGGCCAGCCCATGTTAAATGTTAATATATCACATTGAATGGATCTCAGCCCTGTCAGGCCAAGTAAATAAGCTTTTCACAAAATCGTTTTGGGGGGACCATTTAAAATTACAGATTTTTCTCCTTTTAATTCATATGGTACTAATTTTTAACATTAATTTCTTTTTAACACACACAAAAATATGTTTTTAGCAACTACGAAGTTTAAGGTATTGGGCGAAGACTTTGGAATATATCCAGGGTCCTTTCTGTCTTCATGCTGTTTCCACCGAGTGATTTTTTTTCCTTTGGTTTATTTTTCGATCTTAAAAACTTGGTTTTACTTACAATTTTTCTTGCCTTTCTTCATTGTGTTACTGTTTCAGCACTTAGCATTAGTAATATGTTCTATGTATTTATTTAATGAATGAATGATCCACCCTTCTACTTTGGAGGAAGAATACGGTGTGTAAATGCAACTTAGCAAATTTCTTTATCTCCTTTAGCCTTGGAGGGGGTACCTTTCTGGGTTTATGCAGTTTATTGACTGGCTGTGAAAGTTTTGAAGAGGCTCTTGAAATGGCATCCAAAGGAGATAGTACCCAAGCTGACAAGCTGGTTCGTGATATATATGGAGGAGATTATGAAAGATTTGGCCTGCCAGGTTGGGCTGTAGCATCTAGGTAAGTTAAACATTTATGTTGTAATTCAAGTTGCCTATTTAATTTTTAGAAAGCAGTGTATCAGGGTGCTTTCTCACTCAGTTTGGGTTTCATGTTTTTAACATTGATGTAGTTAAAAATTAAGTATACATTAAAATGTCTATCCCTAGTCACCCTATACAAAACAACTTTTATTTGTTCTTGAGTATCCTTCCATTGTTTCTCTATGTAAATACAAATATATATTCTTATTATCCTTCACTTCACTTATACAAAAAGCAGTATAATATGTTAAAATGTATCCTAGATATCTTTCCATATTGTCATTGTGTCCTTATTTTGTGTGTGTGTAGGCTTGTCTGTGGGTAAAATTCCCAAAAGTAGGATTGCAGAAGCATTTTTGTGATATTAAGTATGCCCTCAAAAGTAGCGGTATACTACTTTTATACTATATATATTTCTCACTCTCACCTGCAGTAGATGAAAGTTTCACCAGTAGTATGCTGTCAGACTTTGGAATTTTTGCTAATCTGATGGAGAAGTCGTATCTTAATGTAATTTTAATTTGCATGTCTCTTAGCAATAGTGAGGTTAAGAACCTAGCATATTTTCTTTTCTGTGAGTGAGCGTTCATATTCTACTTTTCTGTTGGATCGTTATACAGTTGAACTTATTAGTCTTTTCCTTTATGGCTTCTCGATGTTGATTCATAGTAAGTAAGTCTTCTGCATTCCAGATATATAAAGGAATAAGCCCTTGTTTTCTTCTGATACTTTATTGGTATTATTTTTATATTTCAGTCTTTGATTTTCTTAGAGCTTTACCTTGGGTTTTTGTGTGAGGTGCAGAGCCAGCTTTAGTTCTTCAGTTTTTTTCAGAAGGCCCTAATACCTAATAGTCCATATTTACTCCACTGATTTGCAGTGACTTCTTTATCATACACTGGATTCTTTTCATTACTCTATTGATGCATCAGCACTATACTCTTAGATTTATAGAAGCATAAAACCATATTTTAATATCTAAAAGGGCTAGTGCCCCCCAACCCTTGCTTCTTTAATTTCCCATATGAACTTTACATTTTCTCTAGTACAAAAAAGTTAAAAAGGTTGTCCCTTTTTTTGGATTCTCACTAAATTTATATATTAACTTAGGGACAAATGACATCTTTGTGATATTAATACTCGCCATCCCTGTTGAAGAACTTAGCAGTTTTCCTGTTTGTGTAAGGCTACTTTTGTGCCTTTCAGACTTTATTTATTTATTTTGGCAGCTGGCCAGTTTTCAGACATTTTTAAAGTTCTCTTCATATATGTTTGAACATTGGTTTTTAAATTTATTCCTAATTATTTCATATTTCTTCTATTGGATATCAGTCTGTGCCTTTCAGACTAATTTATTTATTTTGGCAGCTGGCTAGTTTTCAGCCATTTTTAAACTCCTCTGTGTACATGGAACATAGAAATTTTTTCCTAATTTTTCTATATTTTTTGTTCTGTTTTATATCAATCTTCTCTCCCATTATACTTTCTAACTGGTTATTGCTTGTTCACCTCAAATTCTTTGTCAAGGCATCCAGTGCCCTTCAGTTGTGGACTTTGCCTGACTCCTCAGAAGTGTCTCTTTCCTTTCTCTCTCATGGACCTTTTGCTCTGAACATCTGGTGTTACTTGTGATTTCATAGATGTTTTCAGTTCTTGTTTCTGTGTGCCCAACATTTTCCTTCTCTTTTTTTCTGTCTAACTTCTTCCAGTCCTTTTACTCTGAATAAGCTTCCTTCATACCTTGTCAACTTTTTCCTCTTAACCACAGTGATACAGGATCTTTTTTTCCTTTGTGTTCCCAAGGTAGCTTGTGGTTTGGGGTTTTTGTGTTTGTTTGTTTCCTGTTATAGTAAGTACTTCTGTTGCTCTCTCTCTTCCTCTGTCTAGGCCTGCATTGTCCGGTATGGTATCCTCTAGCCACACATGTACATCAAACACTTGATATGTGGTTAGACCACATGTTGAAATGACAATATTTGTATATATTGACTTAAATAAAATGTACAATTAAAATTAAACTTCACCTGTTTATTTTTGTCTTTTTTAATGTGGCTAATAAGAAAATACGAAGTTACGTGTGGCTCATTTTATTTCTATTGGACAGTGCTGCAGTAGACTAATATACTGCTTGAGGGACTTGCATTGTGCCCCCAACACAGTGCTATGTCATAAATACTTGTGACTGAATGAAAAGGGATTTGAAGTTAAAGCTGAGATATCTTTGGAAACATTTTATCATTTTGACTACAGCAAGTCAAAATATACTTCCCTATTTCTTGGCTTCCTAAAATAATAGTCTTTTAATTTAATTATTTTGTGTCAGTTTTTAAAATGAAGACATTTTAGTAATATTTGCTTCTTTATAACAGGTAACTGTACTTTG
Source organism: Cynocephalus volans (assembly GCF_027409185.1). Taxonomy (NCBI): domain Eukaryota; kingdom Metazoa; phylum Chordata; class Mammalia; order Dermoptera; family Cynocephalidae; genus Cynocephalus; species Cynocephalus volans. The sequence goes on along the minus strand of NC_084461.1, from coordinate 149,553,524 downwards.
AGACTTAATTTTAATTAATTTTTTAAAAGTTACCACTGTACCCTTGTGTATATTTTTGTTAATTTGTTTTGATTTTATCCCTATTAGAACTCTTGGTTCTAATTTATAAGAATATCCAGGTTATGGATATATCTACTAATGTATGAAATATTGCTTGTTATCAGCAAATTTGACTTTTTTTCATTTCTTTGCAGTTTTGGGAATATGATTTATAAGGAGAAGCGAGAATCTGTTAGTAAAGAAGATCTGGCAAGAGCTACTTTAGTTACTATAACCAATAACATTGGTTCTGTGGCACGAATGTGTGCTGTTAATGAGGTAAAAAAAAAAAATTAAAATGTGAATTTTAGTTTTATGTACATCTGACAGGGCTTCTAGGTTTGAGACTTCTAGGATTGAGATCTGTTCCATTAAGTCCTAAGACTCATTACGCATATATATGTTTTATACTCAGTTGTTATGGTACCTGTAAAGAAAGCAGATAATTCAAATTGGAATAGGACAAATACATGTTTACATTTTATATTCATCCAGAAACTTTTTCAGGCATACACAACCTAAATCTCTTGAGGATGCAAAAGAAAGTTCTTTCCAAGCATAAAACATTTTAATGTAATTATTTTTTACTGTTAATACTGCATTAGATTAATACTTGGAAGTTTTCTTACTGCCCTCGGCTTCTTTACAGTGCTGCCTTGTTGCATATGGATCAAGCAGCATTGTACAGGGCTATGAAGGCATTGAGATTTGTTCTTCACATGATATTTGAATGATATATACTGCTTACTCTAAGAAAACTGAAAAGCATATACTACTAGATTGACCACATAGTTGGGATATTTTTATTTGGAAGAGAGTATATGTATAATTCTACCTTTATATACTAGACATATTTGCTCATTTTATTTTTGTCAGTATCATCAAATACTTTAGATGGATTGAGAGGTTTGCTTTTTGAAGGAATCCTTCATTTATTCATTCACTCATTTATTCATTGAGTAAATATTTATAGGGTATCATGTGCCAGTCACTGTTCTAGGCACCTAGGAGAGTTAGGGGGCTTTGGCAGGGAGGGGGGAGGGGAAGGTAGTGGCTGGCATATATTAGGGATCTGACCTTGACCTTGGTATTATAACACTGCATTTAGGATATGATAAATTAGTGAATATAGCAATGTGGAGCCATTCATTCTAGTGATGTATTAAGTGAATCCTTTAGTATGTATTAGGTGATAAATGCTAAATTTTCTGAAAAGAGAAAATAAAACAGGTTAAAGAGATTTGGAAGTAGGGCAGAATGTGGCAGAGGACAAATTGCTGTCATTGGGTGGATAAAGGTAGGCTTTTTTGAAATTGTAACTGTTAGGCAAAGATTTGAGAGGTGAAGGTACCATGCATGTAGATATTTATGGTAGAAAGGCTGTAGCAAAGAAAACATCTATCAAGTCCTCTGAATTCTGTTTAAATCTAGAATTTTCTTAGTTTTCTTAATATTGGGCCTTTTAACCTAGATTTTGGGAATATTTCACTTTGGAGGCTGACAGTAATCTGGGATCTTTGTTCTTAGCCCTGTAGATTTTTACTGGCTGATTAATTTAACAGTTATTAAGGCCATGGTTTATACTGTCCAAATTCATGTGCACTTATATTTAAAAGTCCATGTGTTATCGTAAGAGTAAAAATAGGTTTTTTGGAGAATCAAACAGCAGTTCCCCCATCGAATATTTCCTAATCATAGGGGCACCTAAGAAACCAAATTAATGAGTGTGGAATCTTAGCAAAGACAATGGCTTGATGGAGACAGAGAATGCTAGAATCCTAGCAGTTGAATGCACATGCCAATAACCCCCATCAGTGTTACTCTCCAACTCTGTATAGCGTCCATGCATTTTACAATACTTTTCCTTGGTTTGACTCCTTTAATCTCATCAGTAATGTGTTTCAAAATTACTTTTTAAATGGATTATTTATTGGTCATTATCAAAAATAAGTCTTACCTATAATCATTTGCTAGGATCTTTCCAGAACTTTTTTTTTAATGGACTTTATTTTTTAGAGCAGTTAGGTTTACAGTAAAATTAAGTGTAAAGTACAGAGAGTTCCCATATACCTTCCACATACACACATCCTCCCTCACTATCCACTTCCACAATGTAAAGTGGTACATTTGGTATAATCCATGGAACTATGTTGACGCATCATTATCACCCAAAGTCGTCCATAGTTTACATTAGGGTTCACTCCCGGTGTTGTACATTCCATGGGTTTTGGAATGTCCAGAACTAATTTATAAATATTCAGGATTATAGAACATTATGCCAGGAATGTAGTAATTAGCTCTAATAAAAGGTAGTTGTTCACATTTTTAAATAGACTTTGTAAACCCTTTGTATTGTAAAATCTATTTAATAATTATTTTTACAAGTCACTTTCTTCTTTTCTTTTAGAAAATAAACAGAGTTGTCTTTGTTGGAAACTTTTTACGTGTCAATACTCTCTCAATGAAACTTTTGGCATATGCACTGGATTATTGGTCAAAAGGTCAACTGAAAGCATTGTTTCTAGAACATGAGGTATGATAGAAAAATGATGTTTTGTTACTTTTAATAATAGCATGGTTTTATATGCAAATTTCATATGTTGCTGCTTAACTTGTATTTATAAATGAAATGTGAATTATTTAAGTTAAATAGTGACTCCTTCACCTCCTTTTCAATTGGAAGGGAGTTACTGTAACCTGTGGGTATCCCATTAAGATTTTGGGGGGGGGGGCGACCTCATGGCTCACTCGGGTGAGTGCGGCGCTGGGGGAGTGCAGCGGCCCTCCCGCCGCGGGTTCGGATCCTATATAGGGATGGTCGGTGCGCTCACTGGCTGAGTGCGGTGCGGGTGACACCATGCCAAGGGTTGCAATCCCCTTACTGGTCACAAAAAGGACAAAAAAAAAATTTTTTTTTTTTTTTTTACGACTGTCCAGTACGGTTAAAACACCACGCTCTAGGCCAGCCCATGGCTCACTCGGTAGAGTGCGGTGCTGATAACACCAAGGCCACGAGTTCGGATCCTATATAGGGATGGCCGGCTAGCTCACTGGCTGAGCGTGGTGCTGACAACACCAAGCCAAGGATTGAGATCCCCTTACCGGTCATCATTTTTTAAAAAAAAAAAAAAAACACCACGTTCTAAACAACTGAGCTAACCAGCCAGCCTGCATTAAGATTAGAATTTCACAGTTCTGACCAAGAGAGAGCAATATGAAGTCTGAGTTCCTCAGATACCTACCTGGGGCTGCTTGTGTATTTAGTGGGTATTTTGTTAAATTGTTGTTTTGTTTCTTTGTTGTCATTATCACTCCCCCCACCCCCCCAGATTACAATTGTTAAATGTGAACAAATCCAAAAACAATTTAGCCATGAGAATTCTCCATAATTCTCTCACCACAACCCTACCTCCACCTCCAGAAGAAATCACTGTTAGCATTAGAAATTCATTCCTTAAGGTTTTTTTCTGTTCATTCCTACGTCCAGTTAAATTCTGATCTGAGCAATTATTAGTTCACATAATATTTTGGATCAAGTAAACTTAACTTGAATCGTTTTGTTTAAAGTCAAAGTCAAATAGTATAATACTATGAATTAATTATGCAGTTTCAAAGTATTTTTCTGCTGTCATAAGCTTCTATACCTCATTGTGCTGCTGTAATGGTACAGATCAGAATGGTGTGCTCTTGTGCAGGTCCACCAAGCATGCGGTGAGAATGTCACAGAGCCACAGGAAGTTAATTAGGTTATTGAGTAGCAGGGAGAGGGCACAGAACTGCTGTAATAGTCCTGGAAGCTTTAGTGCCTAAAAGCCATACTTGAAAAATATATATTTCAAGGGGTGTGTGTGTGCATGTATATATGTATGTGTGTGTGTGTATATATATGTATATACATAGAACACAGTATAAGAAAAATTTTTACAACATGGAAATTGGTAGATTTTCAAATAAATGTTATTGAATAAATAAATGGATCATACATAAATGTGTGTTCTTACAAAGTTGTTAATATTGTATGGTAATTTAAAAGCTACAATAGATTAACAATTTCTTAAAAATTACACAGGGATACTTTGGAGCAGTTGGTGCACTTCTTGGGCTGCCAAATTTCAGCTAAGCAGTCAAGCACATCTCTCTCTGCTAATAAATGTCATCCAAGAGGAACTGAAGCAAGGCATTATTACTGCGTTGTCACTGGGAACCAAAGGATAAAAAAGTAGCACTATTCCTATTGTTTTTAAATCTCAGAATGGTAAGCTGCTGAATGTTGCCATATTAAAAGAGAAAGCTCAGTAACATGAAGTATTTCTAATCGAAATGCTTTTCCATCTGTATATAGCCCGTGTTAAATCCTTAAATGCAATACAGCCTCTGATTGTTGAGCTTCCTCTCAAAAAAGATTTCCTATTTATTTTATGTAGCCAACATTGCAGTACTGTATGCTCAAAAACAAATCTTAAAGTCTCAGAAATGTTTGTTTAGCTTATGAAAATAATTGATTCCGAATATTTGTTATAAGTCTGTTTTATGTGTGTTTTGGTTACTAGTAAGCAGACAGTAACATATCCCATATCAAAAATTATTGAAATGGTAATCAAAGATGATTATTTATGTGATTTTAGAAATGTTAAGGCAATCTAATTACTGCAGTTTTTCTAATATACCCTCCTCCCCATCAAGAAAAGCATGTTTATGTGATCTTTTCCCCTGAGGTACAACTCTTCTCAAATGCCATTATTTAATTGAAATACTGTTGTTAAATTTTAGCCTGATTGGAGGCTTAGTTATGGATTTGGGAATCTGTCTAATAAGGTCCTAAAACTATTCTAATGGAATATGGTTTGAGTGTATTGATAAAGTTCTGTGCTCTTTCTTTACCGTATTTCTCTCTAAGGCCCAAACTTAGTTGTTTCTTTTTATTAGATCTGAACCATCAAAGCTAAAGATTTTTATTCTATCAAAGCTAAAGATTTTTATTCTGTTATGAACAATAGCAACAAAATCACATTTATTCTAAGTGGACATTATAGAAATCTAAAAGATGAGTTGTTTTGAAACTTTGTGAGCATTTGTGAGTACTGCAAAATTATAAAAGAATCAGTGTTTTGTACATTCTGATAATAAGAGCATTATAGATCCAAAATTTGTAAATCCTTTTGCCTTGGAATTTATTCCCTATTTTGTATTTATTTTTTACAATGTTATAAAATTCTTTGCATTTTAACATTGGCAGTATCATTTTGGAGGTTCAGTAGTTCAGCAAAGTTGTTCAAATCTGTTGCTTATGGTTTCAGAAGTAGAAAGAGTGGGTGGGTATTTGCCTCTTTAAATTACCAATAAATCTGGATGTACTTTGAAGAACTTAAATTGTTTACATTACACAAAGGAAGTATTACTATATGTTTTTACAGACCACAATTTTGCTCAAAAGAGAGCAATTTTCAGTAGAACATCAAGAGGTGCTCAATAAAGACATTTCTACGTGTAGTTTTCAAATTTTGTGCTCAGTTGTTTAAAATTCTTTTTTTTCAACCTAAAGACATGAACATATGAATAATAAAAGTGAGTATTTAGGGAGGAAAGCATGTAAAGATAGTTTTTTAGAATTTAGGCTATTTGGAAATTTGAATTTTTGTCATTCAGTAGCCATTTTAACAATTTACAGTGACTTCATGTTTCTTGCTTTAAGTTTTTCATTGTAATCACTAAGTATTTCAGCCAAAATGCCATTGGTTCAGTTTATTTTTAAAGTTTCTTATTTAGGCATCTGTACAGGTAAGAATCTTATCAAATGATAGTAAGTACAAGTTTTATACTTGTGGCAAATTCTGTACATTAGTAATTTTAGGTTTAGGACCGTCATTAAGGAAAAAATGGAATTTTGGTCGAAGTCTATTAATTTGATCACTATGGTTAATATGGAACTATGATTTATATATTTATCCTTTGAAACTAAAATGACCTGCCTGTAAAGTGAACAGTCATCTCACTACTATTGCTCTTAGCTTTTCCCTTATGTAATTGTAATCTAGAATTGCTGGAGTAATAGTAAGAACACAGAATTGTAATGAAGGCTGCCAAAATTCTAATTTTTTATTATGATCTTAAGAAATTCCCTTTAAGCATGCTGTGGTAAATAGGTTTGGTTCTAATGTCAGTCAACATAATGCTTCTAAGCTCTATATTCTTGAACAGTGCTGTCTAATAGAAATATAATGTAAACTACGCGTGTATTTTACATTTTCTAGTTAAGTACATTAAAAAAGTAAAAAGAAACATATGATATTTAATTATATACTTTTATCTGGTTTTGTGTGTCTGTGTGCTTAGTCTTCAAAACCAGTTTATATTTCCCAGCACATCTCCATTCTGACTAACCACATTTCAGATGCTCAGTAGCCACATATGGGTAGTGGCTGCTGTATTGGACAGCGCAGTTCTAGAACTACCTCTTAAAAATGAACACTATTGTGTCCATGAAAACATTCTGAATATGGGCTTTTTAAAGAATGAGAAGGAAAAATTGGAACCTTATTTTTTAAATACAGAGGGATAAGAAATAGCTTATTTGGGCTAGATTATTTTACACAGACAAGCTGTACTTCTGACCATTCCAGAAATGTCTTACATTAGCATCCTATCATCTCATTGTAGTGTATATAATTTTTCCAGTGATACTAATAAAGTTGCCCAAGAATATCCTGACAGTTCTGAACCAATCTCCAAAACACATATTTCCTTCACTGGAGCTAATTTGATGATTCCAGTGACTTAATTTCTAAAATTCAAATTGAATTTTGAGCAACAAATTTAAAAGGATTAAAAAGAGACCCTTTTAAATTTGGTGTTGACTTCTGTACACGCAGGAGAATCTTCTCTATAACTTTTGGACTTAATTTTCTTTTTTTCTTTTTTATTTATTTGCTGCTGGCTGGTAGGGAGATCTGAACCCTTGACCTTGTTACCAACACCATCCTTTAACAAAGTGAGCTAACCAGCCAGTCTGAATCATTTTTAAAAACTTTTTCAAATGCAAGGGCACTGTCAATTTGCTTTGGGACTTGGTAAACAAATGAGATTTAGAACTTCCCACCGCTACCACTTCTCCCCAATAAGTGTGCATTTTCACCAGAGAGTTTTCTAATGGCTTTTAGTTCGATACCCAGACTTCTCCAAAGACAAAATATTAGTAGACTTGCCACGTTAGTTAACATGGCAATTCTTTGCTCAGCTACTCTAAATATATGGAAAATTAGGTAAACTCTTTAGTTTGGGTAAAATCAATGCCATTGCCAGTAATATACATGATAATTGAAAACTCATCAAGAGGTTCAGATTATTTGTCAGATATTAGACTCTGTAAAAAATGCCTGAGTTTTTTAACCTTAGAGTGCACGTGTGATTATAAATACCAGTTTCTAAAAGACCATTTCTGTAAGCAGACTGGTGCAACTCAAAGTGAAAAGGTTTTCCTCTTTTTTTCCAGTGGTATTCTTGCCTTCAAAGAGCAGTCCATCATATCTTGCCTTGATTTTAAAGTTTGCATTCTTGGGTGGAAGCTTTGTCAGGCAGTGGTTTCCAAATGTCCTTTATAACCACTCTGCTTGTTATAAGCAAAATTTTTTCATATTCTGTGTAGTTGTATCTTTTTTCTGTTAAGCACTTTATGGCTTTTAGTCTATTGCATTTGAAAATGTAGTTTAGAAATTCTTTTTCATTTAAAGCCATGTAAAAACTGATAAAGGATAATGAAAATGTATATTATTTTGCATTTTACTTACTGTGGTGTGTGTTTTTTAAAAAAATGAAAAATTAGAAATACATTGCCTTTATGTAATAATACTTGTTAACCTTCTTTAAGGTGATTTGCCAGGAAATGTCAATGATGTCCTATTTCCAAATAAGCTTATGTTAATTCTAGTGTGTTTTATTTTAATACTGAAGGAATTCAGCCAACTTACTTTCTATTATCAGATAATCTCAGAAAATAATGTGATTTATCTATGTTACTGCCTGTTTTCAATTTTTTTTCTTTTTCTTTTTGGCGGCTGGATGGTACCCTGGACCTTGGTGTTATCCATAGCACCACACTGTAACCAACTGAGCTAACCAGACAGCTCCATTTTCAATATTTAAGAAAGCGGTAGTTGTCTTATATTTTTTACAGAGCCTAGTAATAATCAGTAAAAACCCAAAAAAAGTGAGTAATTTTTTTTCTTCTTTAAAGTATTTTAATAGCCTCTCTAGAATAATGGTGGTGTGAATCATCCCAGCTTTTCTGCCATATCTAAATTTTGAGTAAGTTCTACTTGCAAAAAGTTCACATTTTCTTAAAGCAGTCCCTATTGTTTGCATCATCTATCTTGTGTATTCAGTGGACATGCAGTCATAATTTGGTATTGTATTAGAAGTAGTGCTGGTTACTGGTCTAACCTTCGAATGTTATTTTATTTGTAAAATAAGGGAATTGGTTGTTACAATGGGAAAAATGACTCAATTATCAAGATCCTTAGATGTCATGGCAGTATTGGGAATGATCGAAATAATTTTTTCAGATATTTGGTGTCATGCTTTGGAGTTAATATTTAGTGCTTATAGTATTTTTGTAATTATTGTATAATTTTTATTGGTATATGTTAATAGGTACTAGGTTTTGGAATCTCATCAAGCCAACAGAATGGTATTTGTTATTCTCATAATATTGTTATTGCCTGAAATGGCCAAGTAGATATACCTTAAAGTAATATGAAGGGTGTGTGTGTGTGTGTGTGTGTGTGTGTGTGTGTGTATTCAAGTGTGTATGTGTACTTTAATTTGTAAAGGCATCTGGATTTTTTTTTTTTCTTTTTAAAAGATGACAGGTAAGGGGATCTTAACCCTTGACTTGGTGTTGTCAGCACCATGCTCACCCAGTGAGCTAACCGGCCATCCCTATATGGGATCCAAACCCGTGGCCTTGGTGTTAGCAGCAGCACACTGTCCCAAGTGAGCCACAGGCCAGCCCTGGCATCTGGAATTTTTACTGCGTTAACTTCAGAATCATATGGGCATTATTACTTTTCCATTGTTCAAAAAGAAAACATCCCACTAAATTCATAGATGTTAGAATTCTGATGTTCCTTGACTTACAACGGGGTTCCGTCCAACCCATCATAAATTGAGATTAATATAAGTTGAAAATGCGTTTAATACACCTAACCTTACCAAACTTCGTAGCTTAGTCCATCCTACCTGAAGCAAGCTCAGAACACTTAATGTTATCGTACTGTTGGGCAAACTCATCTTACACACACAAAAAAATCACTTTATAATAAAGTGTCATATCTCATATATGAGTTTTGTACCACATATCACTAGGCTGGGAGAAGATCAAATTCAAAGTATGGTTTCTACTGAATGTGTATCACTTTCATACTATTGTGAAGTAAAAAATCATAGGTTGAACCATCCATCGTAAAGTCAGGACTGTTTGTATCAAATATATTTGGTGTTTTTAGGGGTCCTTTTTTTTAAGCGTTTCTTATTTCTGATCATTGAGAGTGGGGATAGATGTGGGATGAACTCTTCCTGGAATTATTTATTGCCTTTGTCCAACACAATTCAGAACAAAATTTATAAAGCAAAAATTTAATTACCTGCAAGTAAATTGAAATATCATGGATTACAGTCATACCCCCATCAAATATGTTGTTGACCTTAAGTACTTTTTTCCTTAGTATTGTCTGAGAATAAGCAGATTGGACGTGTGTCTGACATTCCTACCTTATTGTTTATAGGAAATGTAGCAGTAAGCTGATACTGGGATTCAGGTCCTACAGTTAGTGCTAAATGATATGTTTGGGGAAAATCAATTTTTTAAGTCTAAAAATCTTTACGTACATTCTAGCTCCATCTTTAGTCAAAAGGTTATTTTTCTCTTAAATTTTTCAGTCTTTTTGCAGAACTGCCACTAATTTTGTGTTTAAAAGAACTAATGAATATTTTTCAAAGGAGTGAATGAGGTTAAAAATCAGAATTTTGAATTGTATAAATATACAACTAATTCAATTCTAGGATATTACAAATTTTTTTTCTATTTCTAACCGTTTTTTATACATTGCAGCACTTACAGTTCCAAAAGCTTTCAAAGAAAACATTTCAGCTTTTACATAATGTGTAAAGTATACATAAATAATGTAAAGTAGTTTCAGATTATTTTAGCTTTACGTCATAGGTCTGAATTCTATACAGATATCATACCTGGCTCAGTCAGTTGTAGTCACAGTTTGCAGTTTGCCACTTTTTTCTTAGTGGTCCCTTTTAGTTTACAGCATTTAGAAATAAAAGATAATATTAATGACATAACACCGATATCCTAGTCTCCTTATCCTAAATATAATTAATGGCATTGGGATATAAATGATGTTAAAGTGGCTTTATTATTTTTTTCATACATTGTGTGCTTTTACTTTTCATTTGTACTACAGCAAAACTCTGACTTTTTAACTGAAATTGAATGGTATTTGTCTTCATTCTGCCCAGTTATTGATCAAATCATACCTAGAATATGTTTTTATGTTCCAGTCTAGGGAATCCTTTAATTTTGGGGTTAATTCTACTTATATATGCCATTTCAGTTTAAGTTGCCTTATGTCTAGTGCATTATTCTTGTCAAGTCTGAGCTTTGTCATGTCTGAATTCTTCTAACACTGAATCTGTGATGTAAAAATGTATGATGTGCTACAAATTTTATTCATAATAAACTAAGTTATAGCTTATTATAACCTGTAAAACATTTCTTATAAATTGTCTAATTTATTTTTCCATTTATGTACAGTTTCTTATGTAACTTTAGAAAACACTTGTTGTGGCCCATTCTGTAACATTCCCATACTCTTTTCCTTAGTGCTTATGTGCACGAAAGAAATTTGTGTTTTGCTTGTTTGTATTGTGTAGCCATCAGGCCAATTTCAATATCTCTCTGCCTTCTTTTCTGTAGTTTAACTTTTTCTAATTTTGTTCATACTCTAAATAAATGTTAGAATCATGCTTTTTATTTTCTATTTTCCAAATAAATTCTCTAAGTTGTTTACTATGTGTATCTTTTCATTATTTTATATATTGTACTCCCACATTTCCACTCTGATTAAATGTAAGGTTGTGGTTTTAATGGAAATTAATAGAATGTGAACTCCATGAAAGTGAGGACTTTCTTTGTAAAGTCTCACTCACCTCTGTATCCCCAGTACCTGGCACAGAGAAGGCAGTCAATAAATAAGTATCTGTTGAATAAACTAGGAAAGTGTCTTTATCTGTCTAGTCTGCCTATATAAGGTAGAAGTAATTATAGTTGTTCTCCACCTTCCTCTCCCTAATGTTAGCATAAATGTTAGTTCCTCAGAGATTCAGACTTTTGTGAAATTTAAGACTTAAGTTTTATTAAGGTGTGAAAAGCTTTTTCTTTTCCTTGAAATTAGACCGTGTTATCCTGTAAGAAGTACATGTGTACAACAGTGTGACCCTTACAAAGTTTTAGATGTGCTCTGCCGTAGAGATGCCAGAACACATATTATGGTACCTTAGTATCACAGTTTGGAAAGGTTATTTTATACACATTTTGTCTAAACCAAAACTTTATTTCTAATAGGCAATGCCTGTTAAATCTGTTTTTAAAAAAGAAAAGGCTTTGATTTTTCTTAATATGTGAGGGATTAAGTTAGAGGTTTGCTCACTGCATTTTCAAATTATATGACTATCCTAACTTCGGGCATGTAGGAATGATTGAAAACATGGACTTGACTACCATGAGATATGAAGCATATGTAAGGGCTGGCCGGTCAGCTCAGTTGTTTAGAGCATGATGTTACAACACCAAGGTCAAGGGTTCAGATCCTTGTGCCAGCCAGCTGCCAAAAAACAACTGTCCTTCCTATTTAAAAAAAAAAAAAAAAACAGTAAACTAGGATGAGAAAAATGTGAGATTTAGGGTAAGGAAGAAAATGATGTGGAAAGTAGTATGGAAATACTACATCTGAGGTATAGTCTAGTTCTCCAAGTATAACATAGTACTGCAAGCAGTTAAACTAGTTCAAGGCTACGTATGCAAGTGCTTCATTTAAAATAAACGTGCAAAGTGGGAAAAGTTTGTATTGGGTTCTACAAAGTGCTGTATAAATTTTGAAAGCAAGGTGTCTTGTCTCTCTTGACATATACCTCAGTTGAGTGTGTTGTTTATTGAGCAAACATTGTTAATGTTTCTGTGTCAAAAATATTGATCACTTCCTGTGCTGAAAGCTTTGTAAATACCTTTTTTTTTTGACCGGTAAGGGTGTTGTAACCCTTGATTTGGTGTCCTCCGCACCACGCTCAGCCAGTTAGCACACTGGCCATCCCTATATAGGATCCAAACCCGTGGCCTCGGCGCTACTAGCGCCGCACTCTCTCGAGTGAGCCACAGGGCCAGCCCTGTGAATACCTATTTTAAGATATTTATGTGCTTATGGGTTTTGGGATTTTAAGCTTTGGGTTTTTCCCTAAAATAAACTTGGGAAACCTGGCTAATCCCTGGGACTTTACATCTTTTCCATAAAAAGTTGGTACTTTTTTTTTTTTTAAGGATGACTGTAAGGGGATCTTAACCCTTGGCTTGGTGGTGTCAGCACCATGCTCACCCGGTGAGCTAACCGGCCATCCCTATATGGGATCCGAACCCGTGGCCTTGGTGTTATCAGCACCACACTCTCCCAAGTAAGCCACGGGCCAGCCCTCAAAATTGGTACTTTTTAATGTTACTTTTCCCAGAGCTTAACAATACATCACAAACAATGCAGTTAACTGGACATTTAGTTAAATAAGTGCTCATCCCAAGCCAGGGCTTTAAACATAACCGTTAACTCTCTGAAAACAGCAACGAAGATTACAAAAACTAAGAAGGCATGTTCTTTTAGCATGAAGGGCCCATTTGGAGTCCAGCTACCCCAGATTTAAAAAAAAAAAAAAAACTTACATAGTAAATGATACCATTGAAAGAATTCACGCATCTGAACTTAAAAAAGGTAAGTCAATACATGTTATTTAGGGTTTTAAAAAAATATATTCTGGGCCACCCTGTGGCTTACTTGGGAGAATGTGGTGCTGATAACACCAAGGCCACAGGTTCGGATTCTTATATAGGGATGGCCGGTTGGCTCACTTCAGAGAGAGTGGTGCTGACAACACCAAGTTAAGGGTTAAGATCCCCATACCTGTCAGACCTTTTTGAACAAATAAAAATACATAAAATATTCTGATGATACCTTGTATTTTCAGATTCCCTAAAACACTTTTTCAGGTTTTCAGGACAACCATTTGGTACTTCAAAAAATTATTCCAGTGAATTCATAAGTACTCTTACTCGTTTTTGTTTAGTTTTGATTTTGGTCCTGTTTATAATCAACTTTATTGGGATATGGCTTAAATACAATAAAATTTTTATTGTACATGTAAATAAGTTCAATAAATATATTCACTCATGTAACTATCTCTCCAAGATATTTCCATCATTCCAAAAAGTTACCTTGGCCTACATCCTAATCAGTCCCCTTCCATACCCCAGGCAACCACTGATCTGCTTTCTGTCACCAGATTAAATTTGTCTTTTCTAGAATTTTCATGCAAGTGACTCTTAGAGTGTGTACCTCCAATCTCCCTGTCCTTCCAAGCTCTAGGTTTTCCAGAGCTACTGTTTACTTTCTGCCTCTATATATTTGCTATAATATGTATTCATGGTGTCTGACTGCTTTCTCCCATGTTTTTGAGTTTAGTCCATATTCATATCAGTAGTTCATTCATTTTTTTTTTTTTAAAGATGACTGGTAAGGGGATTTTAACCCTTGACCTGGTGTTGTCAGCACCACGCTCAGCCAGTGAGCTGACCGGCCATCCCTATGTAGGATTCGAACCTGTGGCCTTGGTGTTATCAGCACCGCACTCTCTTGAATGAGCCATGGGCCGGCCCCTAGTAGTTCATTCATTTTTATTGCTGAGTAATATTCTGTTGGGTAAATACATCATAATATATCGATGTATATTTACATACAAATCTGTGGGTGGACATATTTTTCCCCACCTTTTGGGTAAAGAGTGAAACTGGTGGACACTATGGTAACTGTATAATTGAAACTGGATACTGTTCTCAAGGAGGTTCCAGTTTACATTCTCACCAGCAATGTATGAGAGTTTCTACTTGCTCTGCATCCATGTCAACACTTGGTATTATTGGTGTATTTAATTTTAGCCATTCTTACATGTGTGTAGTGGTATCTGTCCATGGGGATTTTTTAAAACATTTATTTGTACATATTTGTGGGGTACAGTTTGTTTCAATGCATGCACATGCTAGACATTGATTCATGTAGGGTAGATAGCATAGCTTTTTATACCTGTTAATCCACCATTTCCCCCTCCCCCAGACTTCCCCTCCCCTCCAGTCCTCTGGTAACCATTATTCTACTCTTTTTTTTTAGATTCCGTATATGAGTGAGACTGCAATATTTGTCTTTCTGTGCTTGGGTTCACTTAACATAATGGTCTCCATGTTTATTCATCCATGTTGCTACAAATGACAGGATTTTATTTTTTTTAAATAGAATGGTGTTCTATTATGTATAGAATACACAGTTCTTCTATCCATTTATGATGGGCTTCAGGTTGATGCCATCTCTTGACTATTGTGAATAGTGTTGCAGTGCAGGTGTCTCTTCAATATATTGATTTCTTTTGGGTATATACCCAGAAGTGGAATTGCTGATAAGGTAGTTCAATTTTTAGTTTTTTGAGGAACCTCCATGTTATTTTCTACAATGGCTGTACCAATTTATATGCCCACCATCGATGCAGGCGAGTTACCTTTTCTCTGCATCCTCACCAGCACTTGTTATTTTTGTCTTTTTGTTAATAGCTATTCTAACTGGAGTAAGATGTCTTATTGTGGTTTTAACTTGCGTTTCCCTGATGATTAGTGATGTTGAGCGTTTATTCATGTACCTGTTGGCCATTTGTATGTCTTCTTTCGAGAAATGTCTGTTTGGGTCCTTTGTTCATTTAATTGGATTATTTGTTTTTTGCTGTTGAGTTGCTTATATATTCTGAATATTAGCCCCTTGTTTAATATATAGTTTCTGCACACTTTCTCCCATTCTATAAGCTGTCTCTTTACTTTGTTGTGTCTTTTGCTATGCAGAAGCTTTTTAGTTTGATGTAGTCTCACTGTCTATTTTAGTTGCCTGTGCTTTTGAAGTCTTGTCCCGAAAAGCACTGCCCACTCCCATTTCATGTAGCTTTTCCTTTTTGTTTTCTTCTACGAGCTTTATAGTTTCAGGTCTTAAATTTAGGTCTTTAATCCATTTTGAGTTGATTCCTGTGCATGGTGAGAGATACAGGTCTAGTTTCAATCTTATACATGCGATATCCAGTTTTCCCAGCACCATTTATTGAAGAGGCTGTTCTTTCCCCAGTGTATATTTTTGGCACTTTTGTCAGAAGTCAGTTGGTTGTAGATGTATGGGTTTATTTCTGGGCTGTTTTGTAAGATATTTGCTGAGGGCTTGTCATATATGGCTTTTACTGTGTTGAGATACCTTCCTTCTGTACCTAATTTGTTGAGTGTTTCTATCATGAAAGGATGTTGGATTTTATCAATTTTTTTTGCACCTATTGAAATGAACATATGGGTTTTTTTTTTTCCTTCATTCTGTTGATGTGATTATCACATTTATTGATTTGCATATGTTGAACTATCCTTGAATCCCTGGGATGAATCCCACTTGATTGTGGTGAATGATCTTTTTAATGTGTTGTTGGATTTGGTTTGCTCATATTTTGTTGAGGATTTTCACATCTATGTTCATTAGGGGATATTGGTCTGTAGTTTTCCCTTTTTGTTGCTGGTTTTGGTGTGAGGGTAATGCTGGCCTCATAAAATGAGTTTGGAAGTATTCCCTCCTCTTCAATTTTTTGAAGAGAAGAATTGGTATTCTTTAAATATTTGGTAGAATTCAACAGTGAAGCCATCTGGTCCTGGGGTTTTCTTTGTTGGGAGACTTTTTATTACTGCTTAAATCTCATTACTCATTATTGGTCTGTTTAGGTTTTCCAATTCTTTATGATTCAACCTTAGTAAGTTGTATGTGTCCAGGAATTAATCTGGTTTTCCAGTTTGTTAGCATATAGTTGTTCATAATAGTCTCCTATGATCGTTTGTATTTCTGTGGTATCAATTGTAATGTTTCCTTTTTCACTTCTGATTTTATTTATTTGAGTGTTCTCTCTCTTTGTCAATCTAGCTAAAGTTTTTTTTTTCTTTATTTTAAAAAATCTCTAATTTGTTTATTTCTGCTCTGATCTTTGTTATTTCTCTTCTACTAATTTTGGCTTTTTATTGTTTTCCCAGTTTCTTGAGGTATAATGTTATGTTGTTAATTTGAAGTCTTACTTTTTTGATGTAGGCATTTATTGCTATAAACTTCCCTCTTAGTACTTCTTTTGCTGTTTGCCACAGATTCTGATATGTTGTGTTTTCGTTTGACTCAAGGAATTTTTTAATTTCCTTTTTAGTTTCCTCTTTCACCCATTTGTTGTTTAGGAGCACGTTTAATTTTCATATATTTGTACTGTTTCCAATGTCCCTTCTGTTATTGATTTCTAGTTTTATTTCATTGAGTGGTTGGGCAAGATAGTTGGTATGATTTCAATTTTTAAAAATTTGTTGAGACTTGTTTTGTGACCTAACATATGGTCTATTCCAGAGAATGGCCCATGTGCTGCTGAGAAAAATGTGTATTCTGCAGCTGTTGGATGAAATGTTCTATAAATGTCAGTATTATGGATTGAATTATGTTCCCCCCAAACTTAATCCCCACTGTGACAGTGTTAATAGGGTGGGAAATCCTATTATGTTAATTGAAAGGTGGGGCCTTGAAGAATTGATTAGATTGTGAGGACCATGCCCAAGTAAGTGGATTAATTCATTGATGGTTTAATAGTGATCATGCGTGTGGTTCTGAGGATTTTAAGAGGAGTTAGCTCTCTTTCTGCTCTCCTATTCTCACCATGTGACACCCTGCCTTGCTGTAGAGTCACCTCACCAGATGTGTTTCCTGGACCTTGGACTTCTCAGCATCTAAAACTGTAAGCAATAAATATTGTTTCTCTACAGATTACCCAGTTTCAGGTATTTTGTTAAAAGCAACAGAAAGGGACTAGTAGAGTGCATTAGGTCAAATCAGTTTAGAGTGGAGATTAATTCTGATGTTTCTTGGTGACTTTTCTGTCTAGGTGATCTCTCCTTTGCTGAAAGAGGGGCATTAAAGTCCCCAGTTGTTTTTGTGTTGGGGTCTATTTCTCCCAGTAGGTCTAGTAGTATTTGCTTTATATAACTGGGTGCTCCAGAGTTGGGTGTGTATATATTTAGAATTGTTATATCTTCTTGTTGAATTGATCTCTTTATCATTATATAATGACCCTCCATATCTAATTTTTATTTTCCTTGGCTTGAAGTCTACATTATCCAATATAAGTATAGCTGCTTCTCCTCTATTTTGATTTTCATTTGCATGAAATATCTTTTTCCATCTCTTCCCTTTCAGCTGATGTGTCCTTGTAGGTGAAGTGTGTTTCTTGCAGGTAACATACTGTTGGTTCTTTTTTTATAATCCGTTCAACCGCTCTGTGTCTTTTAATTGGGGAATTTAATCTATATTTAGAGTTATTGCTATATAGAGACTTATTGTTGCGCCATTTTGTTACTTCTTTTCTGGTTGTTTTGTAGTCCCTTTTTTCCTTTTTTGGGGTGGGGTGGTCTTAACTATCTTCCTTTGTGATTAAGTGGTTTTCTCTGTTAGTTTATTTTGATTTCTCTCTATTTACTTTTAGGATGTCTGTTATAGGTTTTTGCATTATGGTTACCATGTGGCTTACAAAAACCGTGTTATAGTTATAACAGATTATTTTAAACTAATAACACCTTAGCTAGCTTTGATTGCTGAGAAAAAGGAAAACACCAAGGCCAACTCTACACTTTGACATCATTCCTCCCTACTTTTTGACATTTTGTTTCAGGTTACATCTTTTAATGTTGCCTATCTCTTATGTGATTGTTAAATTTGTATTATCTTGTTGGGTTTGTCCTTTAGTCTTCCTAGTAAGGTTATAAGTAATTTATTCACCACCCTTACAACATTGGAGTATTCTGAGAATGTGTATTTACTAGTGAGTTTTGTACTTTCAAATGTTTTCTTGTTACACTTTTGTGTCATCCTCTTTCAGCTTGAAGACCATTTCTTGTAAGGATGGTCTAGTGTTAATGAACTTGCTTATTAGCTTTTGTCTGTCTGGGAAAGACTTTATTTCTTCTTCACATTTAAAGGCTAGTTTTGCATCACACAGAATTCTTCGTTGACAGTATTTGTCCTCCAGCACTTTGAATATATCATCCCACTCTCTCTTGGCCTGTAGGGTTTCTACTGAGAAATCCGCTGAAAACCATATTGGGGCTCCATTGAATGTTATGTGTTTCTTTTGCCTTCAGTATTCTTTCTTTGTCTTTGATATTTGATTATGGTGTGCCTTGGGGTGTTCCTCTTTGTATTGATTTTGATTGGTGACCTCTGAGCTTCATGTAGCTGTATGCTGTCATCTTTCTCCATACTTGGGAAATTTTCAGCCATTATTTCCTTGGGTATGTTTTCTGGGTCTCTTCCTTTTTCATCTCCTTTGGGTACACCAGTTAGGTGAAGGATTAGGTGAAGGTTATTTCACTTGAAGGAGCCCCATAATTGCTGCAGTTTTCTTTCTTTTTTTTTTTTTTTTTCTTCCTCTGATTGGATAATTCCATGTGTTCTGTCTTCAAGCTCACTGCTTTTCCTCTGTTTGATGAAGTCTGCTGCTGGAGCTTTCTATTGAGCTTTTCAGTTAAGATAATGTATTGTTTATTTCTAGAATTTCTTTTTTTTTAAATTGATTCTATGTCTTCAAGTATCTTGTTCTGCTCCTGGGTGTTTTCCAAATATCACTTAATTTTCTATCTGTATATTCTTTTGACTTCTTGAATTTCCTTATGAGGTTTATTCTGAAATCTGTCAGAAATTTCATAAATCTGGTGTTCTTCTGGATTCATTACTGGTGCTTTGTTTCCTTTGGTGGTGTCATATTTCTCTGTTATATCTCAATCTTTGTGTCTTTACATTGATGCTTGCACATTTGAGGAATGTTTTCCTCTTCCAGGTTTTATAGGTGCTCTTTGGTGGTGTTAGACCTTTACTGTTCAATATTAGAACTTTGTCTCTGGTTTGTGGCTTTTTTCCATTCTGTGATGGATTAATAGCAACCATCACCACTTAAGTACTGCCTGCCCTAGAACTAATTTGCCATCCTTTGGTTAATTAGTGGATTGGGGAAAACTTACTTTGGGGCCAGAACTTGAACTGTGCCTGAACTAAGTTACTGCCTTACTGTTGTTTCTCAGACTGCGGAAAACTTTTTTTGCGAACTGGATTGTAATTGTTGGCCTTTTGGTCATGTTTGGTTTATGTGGAGTTACCACAGATGTAACTGTACTGTGTGGATATTCTGGCCCGGGACTGACTTTCTTGTAAACTGCACCCTCTGCAGTCCTATGGTACAACCAAGTCTCTACCTTGTGGCGCCCCTGCTGATTGGAAGGCAGATCAGTTGCCTACGCTGCTCCCCAGTGCACCCTCATGGATCAGCTCTCCTGACCGTGGCACTGCAAACATTTCTTGAGGGGTGGGCCCTGCATGAGTCCCCCATGAGCTCTGCATGTATAGTTTTTCCCATCAGCTGTGACCCCTTTCTCCTATGCAGGTGCTAGGGAAGCTTGCAAGCAGCTTTACTGGTCTGAGATTTGGGATGGCGCACTTAAAATAGTTTTCTGGGGGTTTTTTGCCAATGGTCACAACACTCTTCTCCCCTACAGACTTGAAGTAGCTTCATGCAAAGGGCACCACCGCTGCTTTGCTGTCTCCAGGTAGCTCCTCTGTGTGCTGTGCAGTGCTGACTGGGGGAATGGCTATGTATGATCATGGTGGTCCCTCCTTTTGCTCATCTGGGCTTTCCACACCTTCATGGACTCAGTGAGTCTCTCTGCCTCTTCCCCCAAGTTCCAGTGATTACAGGATAGCAGTTTTTGTGTTTTAACAGTTGCAAGTTGATCTGTTGTGGGGGGAGCAATGCTGGGATCATCTATTCCATCTTGGTGAACATCTCCCTATCTTTGGTTTTAATTTGCATTTCCTTGACTACTAATGACACTCAGTATCTTTTCAGATTCTTATTGGCGAGAAAGACAACCGTCTCTAAAGTCAGGTTTCTACTTCTGCTCTTCTAGTGTTCTAGTGTTTCTGGAAACCTTCCTGTGTGGCAGAGATAGTAACTCTGCCAAGCACTATGGCTATTGCAAGCAGCCAGAATTATTTATTTGTTTGTTTGTTTGTTTATTTATTGTTTTACATTCTAAGATGTTGTGAAATAGTTGGGGGGAGGCGGAGGGGGCGACAGGAAAGGGGAGATAGGGTGGGAAGAGGAGGAAGTGGGGGCATGGTTGAGGCCCATGGCACCCGCCTCATTCTGGCAGAGGAGCCCAGGGGGGTTCCAGCAGTGGCTCAGTCGTGGCTGGGCTGGATGCAGATGTCAGGGGGGCAAGGCTGAGGCCCTCAGCCCCTCCCACCCCAGCTTGGGAGCCTGGGGAGCTTCCAGTCCTTCTACGATTTATAGGTGTTCTTAGGTGGTGTTAGACCTTTACTGGTTAATATCAGAACTTTGTCTCTGATCTGTGTGTTTTTTGTTTTTTCTTTCAGTTCTGCGTTGGATTATTCTCTATTTTCACCACTTAAACTCTGCACTGGAACTAATTTGTTATCCTTTGGCTACTTCTAAAATGGGGGAACTTCGTGTGGAAACCAGCAGTTGAGCCCTGTGGTTGAGCTAAATTGCTGCTTTGTGGCTGATTCTCTGGCAAAGGCTTTTTGTGCAGCTCAGGGTTTTTTTTTTTTTTTTTTTTAAAGATGACCGGTAGAGGGATCTTAACCCTTGACTTGGTGTTGTCAGCACCACGCTCAGCCAGTGAGCAAACCGGCCATCCCTATATAGGATCCGAATCTGTGGCCTTGGTATTATCAGCACCAGACTCTCCTGAGTGAGCCACGGGCCAGCCCTTACAGATCAGGTTTTAATTGTTGACATTGTAAGCACTTCTGGGTCTTGTGAAGTCCAGTACACCTGGGTCATGTGGAAACTCTGGTCTGGGCCTGAGTCTTTTCAGAAAACTGCACCCCCTGCAGTTCTATATTCCTGACCTGTCTCCACTGAGTGGTCCTGCGCTGACTGGAGGGCAGATCAGCTGTCCATGCTGTGCCCCAATGTTCCTCCAGTGGACCCGTCTCCCCCACTCTCAGCACTCCAAATACTTCCCATGGGATGGGCCATGTGCTGATCCTTTGCAATGACTCACTGGCCTTTGAGTGGCTCCTTTTTTCAGTTGTCTGTAGTCCCTCACTCCTATGTGGGTCCACAGGAACCCTGTTGTGGTCTTGCTGGCCTGGGGGCGACCAAGGCCCTCTTCTGCCCTGCAGCCTCCAAGCAACTTTGTATGAAGGGCACAGTAGTGGCTTTTGCCAGCTCTTGCTCCATGCACTCACCAGGGCCAGACTTGAAGTGGTCGGGGCTCGAAACAGTCGAAGTGGTCCTTTCTTTCTCTCATCATGGCTTCTCCTGCCTCCATGAACTCCGTAGGTCTCTCCTCCTCTTCCCCTGAGCTCTAGTGGCCCCAGCTTGGCTGTCATTGCTTTTTAATAGTTGTAAATTTGTTGATTGTGGGAGAGAGTGACGCTGTGGACCATCTATTCTGCCATCATGATCAGAGGTCAGCAGCCAGAATTCTTGTGTTATGTTTTCAGGCACCTGAGTCCTCCAGGCAGGAAGCAGAGGCTCCACTGGAGGCAGTGGATTGGGAAGTGTCTAACCAACAGTGGAGCTAGAGCAGTAGCTGCTCTGGGGCATGGTGAGCACCAGGGAATAGAAATGGCAAACAAGAAATAAAAGAAAAATGGAAAGGCAAGACTTCAGAGGGAGGTCCGTAAATGTTTTTGCTCAAGAGAACAAAACTCCCACTCAAAGCAACTTAAGTATTGGGAGCCCCTACTTCGAGTATGGATGAGGAGGTAAACAGTGAGGAGTCTGGCTTCTTATTAAAAACCTATGTGTGACTTTTTGAGGCCTGACCGGAGGCGACCACACAGGCTTGACCTGGCAGGCTCAGGGGGAAATCTGCTCTTCCCACAGCAGACTTGGTGCCCGGCCAGTGCACCGCAATCTGAAGGAAGTGGCAGTCAAGGACTTAGGCACCCTGGCAGTTGTACTCTTTCATAAATTTACATTCCTAGCCCCTGAGCCTTCATGCCTAGGTCCCCTGTTTTGGGGCAGAGGCCATCAAGAGGGGGAAACCTTGGAGACACTTTCCCCACTAAGTCAGCACTTTTCCACTCCTGGTCCTTCCCTTTCACCTCACCCCGACCACCTCAGGGTCCAAGAAACTGCTGGAGTCTTTCCTTGGAGACTCCATCAACACAGACAACCCTGACTGTGCTGATCCACTTGACCCTTGACAGTGCACCATTCCATGGGGGAAAGCGCAACAGGGGGACTCGGCACCTTCTCTTGTGTGAGCCTCTTGCTTATATCACAGTAAGTGATTGAAGACTCACTTCAGGCTTGTTGCTTTATTGGCTACTCTGACACTTGTCAGCTCGGGTCTCCCTTCCTGACACACATGATTGGCATGCAGTGCCCAATCAGGTGCCCAAGGACCGGGAGTATCAATAACTTTGCGTTCAGACACCAACTTCAATGTCCTCCTCATTGGAATCTCAGGAGTGGGCTGTGTTGTCACAGAGGCCCCCAGTTCCAGGAGGCACCACAGGCTCAGCTCTTATCTTCCAGTTATTCAAAACATTGTCCTAAATCTGCCATTCCCAGTTGGTGCCAAAATTGTACAGGATTTTAAATAGTGGGTCTCAGCCCCAGCTGTACCCAGAATCACCTGGGGGACTTATAAAAATCCTAATGCCAGACCTTCCCCTAGAGTGTCTGATTTTAACTTCGCTGACTTAGAAAAGGGACACAACTCTTCCTGAGATCTCCCACTTTCTAGTTGCACCACCTTGGCTGACTCATGTCACTGTCCTGAGCCTCAGCTTCCTCATCTGTGATACAGGTGTGACAATACTTGCTTCTCAGGTTGCTGTGAGGATTAAGGGAAACAAGGCAAACGTGTGCAGTGAATGGTGTCTTAATCAGAATAAGGGTCAAGAGCTGTGATTTCAGAAGAGGAGCTTCCTGTGAGCCAAAGGTTCTGGAAGGACTACTTGGAGGAGTTAAACTTTCCTCCTTCATAGAGGAATGCTGAGATTTGGATGGTGGAGAGACAAAGGGGACACTCTTAGACAGGGGTAACTGGGGCCCCTGCCCTGGGCCCCGCACTTCAGAAGACTGTGCTCTGGCCTTCCACTGTCTGCTCCTCACTTCATGGGGCAAGGAATCCATAGGGACCAAGGGCCATGCTTCCCCGGAGCCTGTATCCCCCACCTTGTAGATCATGCATCAGGCACCAGGAACTCTGCCTGAACAGCCTGAGCCAGCTTCCAGTCCTCCAGGGAGGAGACCATGCTCCCTTTTGCAACTCTAGTCCTGAGGGATGGCTTAAAGGAGTCTGTTTAAAGTGCATGTGGACAGATCTTGGACTTGAGGGCTGGGTGTCTGCAGACATGGGCATAAGGCCTGTCGGGGTATGGAACAGAACCAGGGGTGGGAAGAGAAAGGGGCAGGCCATGGATCAGGGGCCCTTATATATTCTTTTGCTTCAGGCCACACAAATGTTAGGGGTAGTTCTGACACCAGTGTTCATTTTACAACAACCTATCAAACTGAGTCAGTGTTTTACCACTTCCTGAAATGTTTGGTCTCATTATTAATTTTAAAATAATACTTTTTTTTCCTTTTGGCAGCTGGCCAGTATGGGGATCCAATCCCTTGACCTTGTGTTATCAGCATCATGCTCTAACCAAGTGAGCTAACAGGCCAGCCCTAAAAATAATACTTCTCAAAATCAAATAAATGCTTAGCTTTACACTGGGACATAGTAAGTGCTTGATAAATATTAGTGTAGCAATATCCAAATGTGCTCAAACATCTTGCTTAATAGCAGGGTTGGGAGGAGGAGAAACTGCCAATTTAGTGGAACTTGGTTTCTTCCAGTTTAAAACAGAGTGTCTTTTGGATAGAGGTTCATTTCCTAAGGTCTTATGTCCCATGCTTCTGTCCATCCCAAGAGGCTTCTGGGCAAAGGGAGTGGGGCTGCCAGACATCATGGTGATGGTGATGGGTAGGTCCCTCTTGCCAGGTCTTTGAATGTCAGCCTCCAGCCTCACTGCATCTTCTGTGGAGCTGAAACTGGTGCTTGGACTGGGCTCTCTACCATGGCTCTTGATGGAGATGCTGATTCTCTGAACTCAGCCAGCAGCCAGTTCCGCCCGGCTCCCAGCTTGGAACAGGTTCCTCACAAGCCCTGCTAAGTTCCCCCGCACTCCACAGCAATCTCTTCATCTACGTGAACTCTTAATTCTCAGCAACCTTATTATCTTGACAAGAAGAGGAGGCCAGGCAGAGAGAACATGCAGAGCACGTACTGTGTGCCTGGCCCTGCAGGTGTTTTCAGTTGCACGCTGGTCTCCTCAACCCAGTTTTCACAATCCAGTGAGACGGGCAGGCATTTCAGCTGAAGTTCTCATCCAGCCTTAGTGTTATGAACTGAATTGTGTCCCCCAAAATTCCTAAGTTGAAACCCAACCCCCAATATGACTATACTTGGAGATAGGGCCTTTAGGAGGTGATTAGGGTTAAAAGAGGTTATGAGGGTGGAGCCCTAATCCAATAGAACGGTGTCCTTAGAAGAAGAGGAAGACACCAGAGAGTGCATGCTCGCTTTCTCTCTCCGTACACAGAGGAAAAGCAATGTGAGAACATAGCAAGAAGGTAGC
This sequence comes from Cynocephalus volans, assembly GCF_027409185.1. Classification (NCBI taxonomy): domain Eukaryota; kingdom Metazoa; phylum Chordata; class Mammalia; order Dermoptera; family Cynocephalidae; genus Cynocephalus; species Cynocephalus volans. Next base: position 149,528,415 of record NC_084461.1, on the reverse strand, counting down.
CAATTACAAACCAGGAAGGAGCTCTAGTCAGAAACCAAATTTGCCTTGATCTTGGGCTTCTAGCCTCCACAATTGTGAGAAAATTAATGTCTGTTGTTTAAACCATTCAATCTGTGGTATTTTGTTACAACAGCCTGAGAAGACTAATACACTTAGAAATCCAAATTTAAGGGCTTCTGGGAGCAGATGGCCACCAAAGCATTGCCAGCTCTGAGCAGGTCTGGTGCCCAGTGCAATAGGAGTAATGATCCTTGCTCTGCAGGGTTTAACGAAGATTTCCAAGACTGCCTGGTTTGGGTTTTTGTAGACATTTACCCCCTTCACTCTCTTCATCCTGAGTCAGTCTTACTGACAAATCTGAACTGTAGTTCTCTCCCTGAATTTTAGGGTGAGGGGTGGGGTGGAGGGTTAGCTGCCTTTTACAAAGTTGATTTTCCCCTTTTGTTGTTCAGGAAGTATACACTCAAAAAACACAGACTAACCACAATCTCCACCAAGCACATCTTTAGGAAGCAAAACCCCCTCCAAATGATGAATTTGTGAGCAATCATTCCCAAACTAAATGTTACTGACACTGGCAACTGGCCATGGGGATTTTTTTTTTTTGAGTGTATGAATGAATAAATGAATGAAAGGTCTTCTTAAGGTCTGGTTTGGAGAGACTTACCAGGCTCTGGTGCATTCTCAGCTCTCCAAGTATTGCTCATTCTCCCACTCCTTTTTGGGCTGGTTTGGAGAGCCAGAATTCAAAGTACTGAGTCTGGCATTTCAGAAGGAAGTACCTTTCACAGATGGATACTTTCTGGGAATCATATTTCTGGCTGTTCCACAGACACTTGTGGTCCCACTTTGGGTATGTATTGCCCCACTGTGGGGACATTCTGCCAGGTGGACCCACGTCATGCCCCCCACCTTGTTTTGCTATTGCAAAACCTAAGAAAGGGGGAGCCCAGTGAGGTGAGAGAAAGAACAGAGTGAGGCCACAGAGCCCTGCTCTGTGTATGACCCAGTGTGTGCCTGATTGGGGAGAGGCAAGATCCTGCCGATGCTGAGGAAATAGCAGTGGATTTAGACTGATATGTAAGTTCTACCTCCTTAGTGACTGTAATTTTGGGGATTGTTTCCCTTCAGGTGCCCTGTTGCTTCACAGGTAATATGAAAATAGTCAGGAAGCCATCTCAGGACTGGTGTGATCGTTAAATGTAATAGTGAATGCAAAAGGGCTTAGTTGAAGAGTCAAGTACCAAAAACTTACTTTGGTTAAGACTGGTTTTGGGTCAAACGGATTGTGTGTGTTAGACTATACTACTGTCTAGCAATATCCAGTGCCCTTCGCTGGAATCAGACTTGGTCATGTGACTTGGCCAGTGTGAATAGAAGTGCCCCATCAGTTCCAAGGGGAATGTCAGAAGCTCATTAGTAACTCTCCAGCTCTCTTTCCTCTGTTCCTGTGAGGGAGGAAGCATGTGTGAAAATGGAGTCCTGCAAAGTCAGGGACATGAGTGATTAGAATTGACACAGCTCCCATGTTGTTACTTGATGGACCCTAAGCCGAGCTGTTTTAGGCCACTGGGATTTGGGGATTGTTACTGCAGCAGATCCCAGCCTGGCCTCAAAATACACCTGGGTACTGTTTCTTTGTGCCATTTAATAGAAAAACAAAGAAACAGAACACACACAAAGAAAACACATCCTTGATAATAGTGACCAACACAGTCTTGGGGAGATGGCAGGGAGATCGTGAGCTGGGTGCTACTTGCTGCTGCTCTTGGGCAGGGGTCGGTAGACCCCGACGACCACAGCGTGGTCCCTCTCATAGGGCTCCAGGGTCAGCTGCTCTTGAGGCTTCAAGTTCTCCTGCTGCAACTTCCTCACCTCAGAAGCAAACACAGCCTCGGCGGACGCAGTAGAGTCGATGCAGTTGGCCTTGATGGAAATGAGAAAGTGGCCGCCGTTGCGCAGGAAGGTGTGGGCGTTCAGAGCCACTATGCGGGACTGGTCGGGCTGGGCCACGTCGGCGAAGATCACGTCCACCATCCCGATGAGCATGCGGTACTTGAGCGGGTGCCGGGCATCTTCCAGGACAGGGATGATGTTGGTTCGCTTCTTGGCCACGTTGACCAGATCGCGGCCAGCGCGGTGGGAGAACTCGACGGCGTACACCAGGCCGTCCGGGCCGATGATGTCGGAGACGTGGGAGACAGTGGTCCCAGAGGCGGCGCCCAGGTACAGCACCTTGGACTTGGGCTTGATGTGGATCTGGTCCACCCCGCCCAGGATGGCCGCGGCCAGCTTGGAGCGGAACGGGTTCCACGTGCGATACTCCTGCTTGACGCCGCTCTCGGTCACCGTGACGCGCCGCTCGCCGTACACCGACTGGCCGGGCACCATGTTCAGCGTGACCAGCGCGTCCTCCGCCCCGCGGTAGATGAAGACGCCCTCGTGCCGGTGCGGCTCCACCGACACCGCGGTGACGCCCTTCCTGCGGCGGCTCCTGCTCTTGGCCACGCCGCCACGCCGCGGCCCGCCACCGCCGCGGTCCCTGCCGTCTCCGCCGCCGCCCCCGCGGCCCCGGCCCCGGCCGCCCCCGCTGAAGCCGCCGCGCGTGCGCGCCCCGAAGCCGCCCCTGCCCCCCGCGCCGCCGCCGTCGCCGCCGCCTCGCCCCCCGCCCCAGCCGCCGCCCCCGCGCGAGCTCGCCGCGGACTTCATGGCGCGCCCTGGGCGCACGGGGGGCTGGGCACGGTTGTCAGAGGTTACCGCTGGCCCGGGGCGGTGGTCAGGGGTCGTCGGTGGCTCTGAACAGGCGTCCTGGAAGGGACAGGGCGTCGCTGTCCGCGCGGTTAGCAGAGGCGGGCGGCGGGGAGGGGTGGGCGGCAGTCAGGACCAGATCTACCGCAGTCCCCGCATCCCCGGAGCCGCCCTTTGACGCAGGGACAGGCGTGATTGCATCACACCCGCTCTGGCGACCTTGCAGCCCCGGAAGCCCCCCTCTCCCGGCCTGCGCGCAGACGCAGCCCCTTCATTAGAACACTGCGCCCTCCCCATCTTCTGCTTTCTTGGGGATCAGGAGGGCGTCTCTGTGGCAGGAGAGGGGGAGACAAGCATCGGCGTCAGTCCCTGCTGCGATCAGGAAGCTTACCTGACTCTGAGGATCTTGTCTGAATTTGGACAAGTTTCTTGATCTATCTGGGTGTCGTTATCCCATCTGTAAAATAGAACCTTCCTCAAAGGTTTGGTTTAAAAAAAATTTTTTTTAATTGTTTGTTTAAATATACATTTTTTTCTTCCCTCAAAGGTTTGTTTCGAAGCACCACATACTCTTACCCTAGCCATGGTGCAGGCTAAGTTCTCTATAAGCACTGGCTTCTTTGTTTGGATGTTTATATACTTCTTTTGGTCATGTTCTTTTCTTTTTTCTTTTTTTTTTTTTTTTAGGTATAGTTTACATAAAATAAAATGCACAAATGTTTTGTTTTCTTTTAAATAAATGTATTGCTGTTAGAACTTTTGCCACCTGAGAATGGCATTGGTCCTCCTACATGACTTTGGCAAGCATGCAAATTGATACAGATATTCTGACTAGAAACGTGAACAACATACCTAAACTTTGACCTAGTTATTCCGGTGAACGTTTTATCCTAAAAAGATGATCCTAGCAAGAAGCAGAGGTAGTTAGAACTACTCGATTGAAGGTGGGGTGGCGGTGATGATGGGCATCATGGTCGTGGAAGTGGTGGTAGAGGTGAGAAGTGGAGTAATCCAAGAGATGATTTGAAAAAAGAATTCAGAGGACTTCTGATAGGTTGGACAGGGTAAATCAGAAAGAGAAAAGTTGAGGGGCCAGCCTGTGGCTCACTTGAGAGAGTGTGGTGCTGACAACACCAAGTCAAGGGTTAAGATCCCCTTACCAGTCATCTTTTTTTAAAAAAAAGAAAAAAGAAAGAGGAAAATTGAAAGCCAGCGATTGCCAAACTATAGCGGCTCCCCTGCTGTGGTTAATAGCCAGCAGGCTGCAGCCCTGGTTGCCTTCTACTTCCTTCGCTCTACCCCATCAACTGTGCTAAATCCCAGAACTTGCTCTGGGATACACGGCAGCAAGAAAGTGTTGATTCTTCAGTGTGAATGGTGGTCTACAGACTGGTACCCTAAATCCTATAGTACACTTCAACAGGAGCCAAAATCTCGCGTTTATCCTTGAATTCTAGTCTATGCTTCAAAAACCCGCTCTTTCAGTCTAGTCTGTAGGATCTTTTTTAAAAAGAACCATTGGGAAGCACCAAGGACAGCAACACAGGAGCCGCCGCGGAGGCTTTAGCGTTTGGTCAGCAACGGGGACAGCGACACTAATTGGGGCTGTTTTGGCCACTGGCGCTGCCTGCTGAGGAAGACGATATAGGTCTTGCAAGCAACTGGCTGAACTCAGTTGAACTGAGTGGAACTCAGTACCTGGCCCACAGAGAGACACAGTGTACCTGAAGACCAGGGCACATGTCAGGCAGGGGCTACTGAATGCTTCAGATGTGCACACAATAAAACTTTCGTTGCATCCCGGACCACAACTCTTCCTGTCTCACATTTGTGCACAGTGATGCCTGAGCTGGTTTCTCCTAAGGACCAAAGTACCTCCTTAATAGGGGCCAGAAGTCTACGTGTTGGAATGTGGACAAGGTCAGAGAGTGAAATATAGTGTTCTTGAGGTGGATAGTTCCTATAAAATACTCTCCTTAGTGGTTTCTACTCTAACTACAAATTGAGGAGTGTTCCCCCAAAATGATGAGCTACACTTGGTGTCTGGGTTTGGGTTTCCCCCAAAATCAGACCCTGTGATGGTTAATTTTATATGTCAACTTGACGGGGCCATGGGGTGTCCAGATACTTGGTTTATATTCTAAGTGTTCCTGTGAGGGTGTTTTAGGAGGAGATTAACACTTAAATTGGTAGACTGAGTAAAGTAGATTGCCTTCCATAATTGGGTGGGCCTCATCTTATCAGTCAAAGGCCTGAATCAAACAAAAGAATGACCCTTTCCAAAAAAGAGAGAATTCTCCTACCCAATGGCCTTTGAATTGGCACATTAGCTCTTCCTGCCTGACCACATTTCAACTGGGACATTAGCTCTACAGATTTTGGACTTGTCAGTCTCCATAATCACGTGAGCCAATTCCTTAATACATATAATACATATATCTCCTACAGGTTCTATTTTTTGGAGACAGACAAAGACATGAGTCTGGGTGGGTTATTTGTGAGCTGATCCTAGCAAGCACATGTGAGGGTGAAGAGAATGAGGCAGAGAAGATAGAAAGGCTGCATTAATCTGCATTAATAAGCAGATTACCACAGTGAGCAATTGGGGCTCAACTGCTCTGGGTGCCCTCGAAGAGACTGTGTGGGAGGCATCTCAGAATTGTTCCACTGCAGCCTGGGAGGCTGGGAGGCTGGAGCACTAATCCACCAGTCTCCCTTCCCTATTGTCAGGAGTTGAAATTGCTGCTGTGCGTGGTTCTGTAAGCTCCCCTGATGCTACAGCCAGCCCTCAGGCAGAGAGCAGGCACTGAAGTGAGAAGCTGCCATCATGCTGTAAACTATTTACCACAGCTGCAGGTGAGCTCAGAGGTGGGCCTAGGGAATAGAGGGTAAGGCAGCAACAGTGCCTGCTTCACTCGGCCCATACATTTCGTATACCACCAGAATTTTATTACTTAGAAAATGTGTGTGAGCTCATAAAGCTTAGCAAAGAAAGCCATATCATAAATGTGCTAATACTACAAGTGATACAGGTATTCAACTTAGCCATACAGAACTTTCATCAATGAGCATAAGTATTTTCCACCACTCTGGTACACAGTATTGTGGATGTCTGCACTTATGTTTGAATAGCTTCTTCCTTCTTTGCTTTTTGTTCAGGCTTCAAAAGTCCAGTCCCCAACAATGAACTCTCTCCACTTATGCCTCCAGGCTACTGAAGGGGATCCATATCCAACACAAAGGGATCTGCCAAACTTTTACCTGAAATAGTTTTTTTGTTCTGTTTTGTTTTGTCTTAGTTTTTATTGAATCAAAATTGATTATACATATTTTTGGGGTTCAACATTTGAGATATGTTGATCAAATCAATATTACTAGCATATATATTGTTACAAATTGTAATTATTCTTTATGCCTCTTGTCCAATCTCTCCCCCTCTTCCCTCCCCCCCAATCACCCTAGATTTCTTCTCTCCCTCTGAAAGAATATTGGTTACTCTGTTGATTTGTTGCCTAGATGATCTGTACAATTCTGAGAGGTATGATCAGGTCCTCCAATATTTTCATAGGCAGATGCTTCTTCTGTCACTCTGAAATGGGCTTTGTGGAGAGAGAGATCCTCTTCTTTTCTTTATCTCTATTGGTGATTCGCCTTGTATAAATGCATTCCAGTGGCTGGCGGACCATCTGCGTGGTGGTTGTGGCATCTAGCCGCTTTTGCAGCAGCCATGGTTATTGGGGTGGCTGTGGTGGGCCACCTACATGGAGGTGATGTTTTTGGCACAGTCCTTGGTGCTGGCAGTATGCTTGGTTGTGGGGAGTGTCTGGTCCCCAGCTCCATACCTGGGGTTCCTGGGCAGGCCCTGAGGTGCTGGTGCAGTGTGCCTGGTTGTGGGAGGGCAGTCTGGTCCCCAGAACCATGCCTCGGTCCCCTGGTGGGCCCCAAGGCACTGGCGCAGTGTGCCTCATTGTGGGAAGGAGGTCCGGTCACCTCTCCATGCCTCTGGTCTCTGGGCAGTTCCCGAGTTGCTGGCATGGTGTGCCTGGTTGTGATAGTGGGGTCTGGTCCCCAGTTCCATGGCTCATGTCCCCTGGTGGGCCCCAAGGCACTGGTGGTGTGCCTGGGCTGGAACTAGTTTTTTGTCCTTTGCTTCCTTCTAAAATGGGAGAACTTCCTGTGGGAACCAGTACTTGAGCTCTGTGGTTGAGCTAAATTGCTGTTTTGCTGCTGTTTCCCTAGGGAAGGCTTTTCGTGCAGCTCAGGTTAATGGCTAACCTTATAGGTACTTCTGGCTCTCAGAGACCTGGTGTACCTGGGTTGTGTAGAAACTCTGATCTGGACCTGGGTTTTTTCAGCAAACTAAACCCCATGCAATTCTATATTCCTGACCGGTCTCCTCTGTGTGGTCCTGCACTGATTGGGGCACAGATTGGCTGTCCTTGCTGTGTCCCAGTGTTCTCCCAGTGGGCCTGTCTCCCCTACTGCCTGTGCTCCAAACACTTCCCATGGGATAGGCCCTGTGCCCATCCCTTGCAATGACTCACCGGCCTCTGAATGGCTCCCCTTTTTCAGCTGTTCTGGCTTCTCACTACTGTGTGGGTCCACAGGAAACTATTAGTGGTCTTGCTGTCCTGGGGGCTACCAAGGCCCTCTTCTCCCCTGCCACCTCCAAGCAACTCCATCTGAAGGGCACAGCTGTGGCTCCTGCTGGCTCCTGCTCCATGCTCTCAGCAGTTCCAGCATTAAAGCAGCTGCGGCCTGAAATGCTCAGAGCAGTTTTTTCTTTCTCTCATCGTGGTTTCTTCCACCTTCATGAGCTCCGTATGTCTCTCCTCCTCTTCTCCTGAGCTCCAGCAGCCCCAGCTTCGCTGATGTTACATTTTTACTGTTGTAAATTGGTTGATTTGTGGGAGAGAGTGAAGCTGGGAACTATCTATTCCGCCATCTTGACTGGAACTTGCCTGAAATAGTTTTGATGATTCTGTCCTCCACTCTAGGCAAAAGCCTTTGAAAGCATACCTGCTGACACATTCTTTTTTAAAATCTTTTTCCTTCCCTTCCCCTTTCCCTCTGCACAGCTTTCTCCTCCCACCTGTAATGCCTTCCTTGGCTTCCTACTTGTTTCTAGTGATGGGCTTGGGTGTAATTTGAGGCAGGAGAGCTGAACAAAGTAGCAAGGGCGGAAGGAGAAAGTGAAGACTCTGGACTGCTCTGCCAGTCTCCAGGCTCACGGTGCTCCCACTTTCCAGTCCCCTGACGTTTGTTTTATCACTTTCTGTTACACTGTCATTAACTCTCCTTTACCCAAGTATACAAGTACCTCCCAAGCCCCTGCTCATAGCCTCTGAAATTGACTGAGGTGGCCTTTCCAGTATACTTGCTGTTCATTTCAGAACCGATACTCTCGAGGATGTCATGCATTCCCATGGGATGCATTGGATGGAATCCATTGGGAGGGTGCCTAGTGATTACAAAGTCTAAATCTAATGAGCAACATCTTCATGAATTTAGAGTTGTTCTTTGGAATTAATTACTGTAAACTTGTAAGTAGAGTGGGCCATCTTGCCGGATTCTAGCAGTGACAACATCCTCAGACACTTTCCCATTGCTGACCCCAGCTGTCCATCAGTTTTATTACATTACTGCTGTCATTTTCAATAATCTGCTAAAGGTTCCAGAACCACCTCCTCTCAAGATATGCAAACCCAAGGTAGCTTTCTCAGGCCTCTTCCCACTGTCTTATTGCTGGTGACAGCCTTGGAACTGATACAAACCAAACTGGCAATCTTGCTTTTGACCAGAGGTATTCTCACCCACAGTAGTGTTTGATGACTCCCACAGAGACCTTTTCTGTCTCCTGGCCTTGATTCTGGATACCATCTGGCATAGCCATCTGTTACAGGCTTCCTATTGGGATTCAGCCAGCCTGTTCTCAGCATCCAGTAGATCCACCAGCCAGCAAGAGTTTCAGTCCAGCTGAACATGTTCCACCTATCCTGTGAATGCACCCAGAATGCTACCAGGGCAGGGACTCATGCCAAATATTAGCATCATAAGGGGACTGAGGTGTCAAAAAATTCTTCCCCTGATGTTTTCATCTGGGGCCATTGATAACATTGAAATCTTTCTCATTCCCAAAGTTTTTTAGCAGTCGATTCCATTTGTTCAAGTTGTTTCCTAATGGGATTCATAAGTTGGCATTATGATCCATACATTTCGCTCTGACAGCCAACAAGAACAACTATAGTGACTTCTACTTTAATTTTCAATTGACTTGTTATTCCAGAAGATATGCCCTATAGTGATGATCATAATTATGTCTGTGACTGGGCCTCAGCAGTTAACACAGGACACATCGATCCTACCCATAGACTTAAAAAGATGCATGAAGAACTTTGCTCTATTTTTGTCATACATACACCATTCCAGCAAACTGCCCAAGGAGTGACTAGCCATGATTTAGGTAAAACCAGCTGGAAGGCTATACAACCCCATCTCTGTTCTCAATAGTACTTAAATATTCATGCACAAAGAAGCTTTCCCAACCTGTTTTCTGTAAGCCATGGTCTACATTCAAAGGTCACTCCAGGAATCTGATCTCCATCCACAGTGACAGGCACAGCTGTGTGTGCTAAGAATGAGCTGGGCTATGATGCAGTTACATATAACTCCCAAATCTCAATAGATTTGATGCACTTATGTTTATTTTTTGCTTACATTTTAGTGCTCATTGAAGGTCAATGGGAGGTTTGCTCCACCTTACACTGAAGGACTCAGGCACCAACAACTTGTGGCTGTAACATGAGAAACAAGAGGGCTTCCACCTTACCACTGGGGAAGAGTGTGCATGGAGAACTCACATCCTTTTTCTATGTTTTTGCCTAGGCTTTGATGCAATCATTTGTACTCACAACCCATTGGCCAGAAGTATTTATGTGCCCTGCCCAGCTAAAAGGCAGCTGAGAAATGTGGGCAGAATAATTGATGAACAGTAAGGGTTTTTGCCATAGGTATCTACTGCATAATGCCGGTCTAGCACACCTGATCAGTGTACTCAACGTAAACATCACAGATGAAATTTACTGTTCGATATGCATATATTTAAATTTATTCATCAAGACAAAATGACTTCCTTACTAACACATGACTAAAACCCAGAATCACAGTCAACTTCCAATCAGATATCTAATATTGCTTGTTAAATAAAGTAGAAAAAAAGAACTTTCCCTCCTTTCCTAGCCTCAGGGTCTTGGAGAATAGCTAACATCCTTTATGTGGGATCTCAGTAACATTTGGCCATTGCCTCTGCTGGAAGCACTTTGTCTCTGGATGGCTCAGACTCCCACTCCATTTTCTCCTGTAGAATTAGTAGCTGGCACTCAGTAAATGCTCAAAAAGCTTAGGGCTACCTTCACAAAGTTTCTGTTGTTGTTTTTTTGGTGGCTGAGTGATACAAGGATTGAACCCTGGACCTTTGTGTCATCAGCACCATGCTCTAACCAACTGAACTATCCAGTCAGCCACAAAGTTCTTTGCAGAACAAACCTTAGAAATTATCTATGTCCTCATCTTACAGAATAAGAAATTGAGATTCAGTGGCTACCTGACTTGTCCACACTACAAATCCTACAAACTATCTACCAATTTCTACATACAAAAAATCCAAAATCACCACAAAAATATGGTGTCTAATTGGGCTCCCCTTCAATCCACTACATTTTACCTTTTATAAGCACTTTCTGTACTTATGTCATGAAACTGTTGGCCAATATGGAAATCCAAAGCAAGTTGGGCCGGCCCATGGCTCACTCGGGAGAGTGCGGTGCTAGTAACACCAAGGCCCCGGGTTCGGATCCCATATACGGATGGCCGGTTCGCTCACTGGGTGAGCGTGGTGCTGACCACACCAAGTCAAGGGTTAAGATCCCCTTACCGGTCATCTTTTAAAAAAAAAAAAAAAAAAAAAAGCAAGTCAAATGACATACATAATAAACTGAAAATTTTTTTACCTCAGATGAACCCATGTATTCTCATTAATCTCAATGAAACATCTACGACCCAGCTGAATATATTTTAACCAATTTTCTGGGATAGTTAATGCTGGCCATTTTGGGCTATCATTGCCCAAGAAGGAAAGTCAAAGCCTGACAAGAAAAATTAACATAAAATTACATTGTTGATACAAGTTAACTTCGAATGACCTTTCTCTAATAGTATTCATGCCCTAGTTTAAATCCATTTTAAGAGTTTATTTTTCAATGGGGAAAAAAGTCAAGATGACCCCTAGATGATGCTAGATGACCTCTCATGTACCTCAATATATTCAGAATAATTTCTCTATGATCCTATTTGTATCATTAGTTTGTTCCCTCTGCTTTCTAAGAGTTTGATAGCCGGTAGGGGAACCCTGCATATAACCATAAAAATTAAAACAACAGATTTGGACTTTGGTTGCTGTCATGGCTCCTCTTTGACCACAGAGAACTCCAAATAACCTGTTTGTGATTCATTCTTGTTCCTATGGATTCCCTTATCTCCATAGCAATTTTTTGTTTTGTCAAATCAGAGTCTGAAAAAAGCTTCTTAAAAAACTCCATAATTCCTTGTTGACCCTAAGTAACTCTGGCTGCAGTTTAGCTTCATTTATAACCTGATTTTGTCATCTCTCCTCTAGGAATTTCTAGGAAGATGGAGATAAAAATCAAAGACTTCTAGAAAGAAGTAATCAGTACAAGGTTGGTTCCAATCTTGTCTTTCCTGCACCACTGACTTCTTGATGATTTTAATTGCCGTTGGAAGCTCTCCCAGATGTCAGACAGTGAAAAGTAATTTTAATGAAAATAAAAATCTTACCTGTTAAAACGTAGGCCTGTTGAAATGCGATGATCCTGCCTCTGCATTGTACCTTAATTGAATACTTTATATTCCATTTCCTTGGTCACAATATGAAATTGCTTTGGCTGAAAAATATGCAAGTTTCCAAATATGCTATTTTTTTTTTAATTTTATTTTGTCGATATACATTGTGGCTGATTATTGCTCCCCATCACCAAAACCTCCCTCCCCCCCTCCCCCCCAACAATGTCCTTTCTGTTTGCTTGTCGTATCAACTTCAAATAATTGTGGTCGTTATATCTTCTTCCCCCCCCCCAGTTTGTGTGTGTGTGTGTGTGTGTGTGTGTGAATTTATATATTAATTTTTAGCTCCCACCAATAAGTGAGAACATGTGGTATTTCTCTTTCTGTGCCTGACTTGTTTCACTTAATATAATTCTCTCAAGGTCCATCCATGTTGTTGCAAATGGCAGTATTTCATTCATTTTTATAGCTGAGTAGTATTCCATTGTGTAGATATACCACATTTTCCGTATCCACTCATCTGATGATGGGCATTTGGGCTGGTTCCAACTCTTGGCTATTGTAAAGAGTGCTGTGATAAACATTGGGAAACAGGTATACCTTCGACTTGATGATTTCCATTCCTCTGGGTATATTCCCAACAGTGGGATAGCTGGGTCGTATGGTAGATCTATCTGCAATTGTTTGAGGAACCTCCATACCATTTTGCATAGAGGCTGCACCATTTTGCAGTCCCACCAACAATGTATGAGAGTTCCTTTTTCTCCGCAGCCTCGCCAGCATTTATCGTTCATAGTCTTTTGGATTTTAGCCATCCTAACTGGGGTTAGATGGTATCTCAATGTGGTTTTGATTTGCATTTCCCGGATGCTGAGTGATGTTGAGCATTTTTTCATATGTCTGTTGGCCATTTGGATATCTTCCTTAGAGAAATGCCTACTTAGCTCTTTTGCCCATTTTTTAATTGGGTTGCTTGTTTTCTTCTTGTAAAGTTGTTTGAGTTCCTTATATATTCTGGATATTAATCCTTTGTCCGATATATATTTTGCAAATATTTTCTCCCACTCTGTTGGTTGTCTTTTAACTCTTTTAATTGTTTCTTTTGCTGTGCAGAAGCTTTTAGGTTGATATAATCCCATTTGTTTATTTTTCCTTTGGTTGCCCGTGCTTTTGGGGTCGTATTCATGAAGTCTGTGCCCAGTCCTATTTCCTGACAAATATGCTATTTTTTTTCTAAGCCATAGGCCTTATTTTTATAGCAGTTTTTGTTTTACAGAGAAAACCATATGCCCCCCCCACAAACGCATATGTAGTTTCTCCTATTATTAACATGTTACATTAGGGTGGTACACTTGTTCCAGTTATGAACCAATATTGATATGTTACTGTTGCCTCAATTTCACATAAGTTTTCCCTCTTTGTGTTGTACAGTTCTGTGGGTTTTGCCACATGCATGATGTCATGTATTCACCGTGACGGTATCATACAGAATAGTTTTGCTGCCCTAAAAATCCTCTGTGCTCCACCTATTCATCCCTCCCTCCTGTCCTCCTCCCTTGAAACCCTGGCAAAAGTATATCAGTTCCCAAACATGCTATTTTGAAAAACAATGCTTTTTTTTTTTTTTTTTAAATGGTGCCTTCGATGTCTTTTTATGCTTCCTGGCGAGGCTGAACGCTTTTCACTGAAATACCCACTTAGTTTTCAGTGACCTGGAGACCCACATTCTCAGGAGTTCTCAGCTCCCAGGTGCCTGCAGGTCTTGGTGTGATACTCAGGACTCTGTGCCCTGCAAAGATAGAGCAGATGGCATCCTTCTCAGCACACAAGGTACAGGGTTCTGGGAACTGGTGACCTTGAAGCCATGGGGATAGACAATGTCTCTGGTATGGGTACAAAGGCTGGCCTGAAATCAGGGGTGTGGTGGTGGAGGGTTGAAGAAAGGAAAAAATTTGAAAAATAGTACAGGAGAAAGAGGAGAGGAAGAGAAAGTGGAGAAGGAAATAAATGTACCTTAAGGCAAATAAGCATGAGTCCCAGCCCTGACTCTATGAGTTGTTAGCTGTGTCTTCATTGGAATAATGATATATACTTGCAAGATTGTCATAAGGATTATAGAGTCTTACAATAGGTGCTCAGTAACAGGAGTTCTTATCAAAGCTATTAAGCCAGAGCAGGTGCAGAGGGGCTTATGATGTTGACAGAGTGCCTTTGCTGCTAGATATTGGCATATCTTTACTTAACTATGCTCACAACCCCTTGGCTAAAGCAAAAACACTGGAAGAAAGAGTTTCCTGCTTCCCACCTAATCCCTTCTCTTATTTCGGTCTCCTCTTAGATTGCTGCCTGAGCCTTCCTATGATAGGCAACAATCATCCAGGCAAATCCAGCAGCAGGCAACTAAACACTAGGCCTAAGGGGTTGAAGAGACCATTTTTCCAAGGAGGAGGGTAAAGACTATTTATTGGCAAGAGTAAAAAAGACTTAATTTAAGCAGATCTTGCTGATTCAGGCCCTGATCTTAGAGTTATTCACAAAAGAAACTCTCTGGGCTGTTTCTTTACCAGGCATTATGCATTATTTTTCTGATATAGGTGTCTTAAATATTTCTAAGGGAAAAAAACTTCCTTCTATGTTCCTGATACTGAGCTAAATACTTCATTTCATATAATCTTCAGAGTAATCCTGGGGAATGAATGGGGAAGCTAATAATTGGAGAGAGGGAAGTAACTTTTCTAAGGCAGGTTATACAGCTTGTAAGTGACAACCAAAATTTGTTGAGTGTCTAGCCAGAGCTATTTCAATTATTTGTAGTAGTAGTGGCTGTAGTAGTAATAGTAGTGACTACTACTTTTGAACACTGTAGATATATATATTAACTATATATATATGTCTTCAAAAAGTTCATGGAAAGATTTATATTGTCTTTTAATTCACTTTTTTTTTTTTTTAAAGATGACCGGTAAGGGGATCTTAACCCTTGACTTGGTGTTGTCAGCACCACGCTCTCCCAAGTGAGCCAAGTGAGCCAACCAACCATCCCTATATAGGGATCCGAACCTGTGGCCTTAGTGTTATCAGCACTGCACTCTCCCAAGTGAGCCACGGGCCGGCCCCTAATTCACTCTTTTCACAAACTTTTTGAAGCACACTTGTGTGTATATATTGCTATTGTTTTTTATTTTTTGGCAGGTGGCCGGTATGGGGATCCAAATCCTTGACTTTGGTGTTACCAACACTGCACTCTAATAACTGAACTAACTGGCCAGACTGTACATTGCTATGGTTTGAATGTTTCCTCCAAAACTCATGTTGAAGCACATCTGGTGAGGGCCTTCATCCTGGTGACTGCAGAGTCCCAAGGTGGTGCAGGGCATCACATGGTGAGAGGACAAGAGCATGGTAAAGTGCTAGCTCTTTTGTTAAATTTTACTGTTGTAGCCAGAGAATTTTAGAATAAAATTTTAATGTCCTGCTTTTAAAAAAAAGTGCTAGCTCAATTCTTCCTCTTGTTATAAAGCCACCAGTTCCACTCCCATAATCCTTTAATCCATTAATCCATGAATGTATTAATTTATTCATGAGAGAAGAGCCCTCATATTCCATTCACCTCCCAAAGGCCTCACCTCTCAACACTGCCATATTTGGGATTAACACCTTGATCTTGGACTTCCCTGCCTCCAGAATTGTAATAAATAATTTATTTCTTTATAAATTATCCAGTTTCAAGTATTCCATTATAAGCAACATAAACAGACTAAAATATATATGTATATATAGTCTCATTTATCCTCCCAATGATATGCAAAGACATTAATTAGCATGTCCAAAGTCACACGCTGATAATGGGTGAGACCAGTCCATATTCAGCCTCACACATTCCACCCTTAAGCCCAGGGCTACATGGCCCTTCCTCACTATCTTAGTCTGCTCAGGCTGCCATAACAACATACCACAGACTAGGTGGCTTAAACAACAGGAATGCATTTTCTCATAGTTCTGGAGTCTGGAAGTCCAAGATCAAGGTGCCAGCATGGTTGGTTTCTGGTAAGGCCTGTCTCCTTGGCTTGTAGACAGCCACCTTGCTGCATCCTCTCATGGCTTTTCCTCTGAGTGTGTGGTGGGGATGGGGAGAGATATCTGGTATCTCTTCCTCTTTTTCTGAGTACACCAGTCCTTTCAGATCAAGACCCCACCTTTATGACCTCATTTAACCTTAAGTACTTACAGGTTCTATCTCTCAATACGGTTACACTGAGGGTTAAGGCTTTAGCATACAAATTTGGGGGTACACAATTCAGTCCATAGCACTCACTATTCTCACAGTTGGCAGGCAAGGTTAAGGCAAGCAGAGTTAAGAAACTCTTCCACAGCCAAAAAAGCAGGAAAGTAAGTAGTCGAGCGGGGTAAAAGCCCAGCTCATACTCTGTGAACTCCTTCATACCAAGGACGTATACTTCTCTTGTACACAGAGTTAGGGTGCAATAATCCGTAGGCTGATTACTTTTGCTAGTATTAACCTCACATTACCAAATCTGGCAAACTTGTAAATAGCCATTGTTGGCAAAGGTGCAGAGAAATGAGAGTTCTCATGCATTCTGCTGAGGCTGTGACATCGTACCCTCTCTTTAGGAGCCATTGAGTAATGTGTGCTGAATTTGCAAATATATGTGCACTCTTTGATTCAAAAATTCCACTTCCTGATATTTCCTAGAAGGGATGATTATGGTATATGTACAGATTTAGCTTCAAGAATCTTCACTGTGGCATCATTTGAAAACGCATAAACTAAGAAATAAGCTCTATATTCAACAATAAGGGATTAACATAAATTGCAGTAGATGCTCCTTGGCTTACAGTGTGGTTATGTCCTCATAAACCCATCATAAACTGAAAATACTGTTTAGTCAAAAATGTAGTTAATACCCCAATAAACCCATCATAAAATCAGAAAATTGTACGTTGAACAAACAATAGGTCAGGGACTGTCTGTATGTCTATAAAATGAAACACAAATCAGCTACTAAAACTGATGTTTTGGAACAATATGCAAAGCTGTGCAACAATGCCCATGACATGCTAATCAAAAGAAATATAAATTCACACACGTGCACTTGCTTGCCCACAAAAGGAACAAAGAACTGTGATATTTATAAATGAGCATTAGGATTATTGATAGCTTATTTTATTTTTCTTGCTCATCCATAGTTTCTAAATTAGTTTCATGGCAAGAGAAAAAACATTTTTTAAAAGAACAACTCTAATATTAGATCTGAACCTTATTTATTTTTTATTTATTTATTTATTTCAAAAGATGACCGGTAAGGGGATCTTAACCCTTGACTTGGTGTTGTCAGCACCACGCTCACCCAGTGAGCTAACCAGCCATCCCTATATGGGATCCGAACCTGTGGCCTTGGTGTTATCAGCACCACATTCTCCCAAGTGAGCCATGGGCTGGCCCCATCTGAACCTAATTTTGATTAAAACAATTTGGCTATCCATAGAAATGAAGGGAATGTAAGACAGATAACGAAACATTAATTTACATTCCAGCTTCAGAAAAATAGGATCCATTTTTTGTCTAATACACTGTCAAGGGGAGTGGTCTAGACAGGAAACATCTACACAAGGTTCCACCAAGACACAAAGCTGAAGTTCTGCTTTTCCGATCAGGAGCCAACTAAAGATTTATTTTGGAAAGAAAGAGAACACTTAAAAGCTAGAAGTTTCTTCAATAATTGACTCAAACTCTCAATTGAGTTTTCCCTTGATATGTGGCAAATTCTTTATACAAAACACACCAAGGAGAGTACGCTGGTCTAGAGGCTCAAGGAGGTCCAGGTTATCAGAGAGCCCTCATATACTTCTTTTCTTTCTTCTTTTAAAATAGGTTTCTAGAGCAGTTTTAGGCTTACAGCAGAACTGAGCAGAAAGTACAGAGTTCTCATATATCCCCTGCCCCTCCCCAGCCACCCCACTATCACCATCCCCCCACGATCAACAGCCTGCACCAGTGTGTACATTTGTTACAATGGATGAACCTACATCGACACAACAGTATCATATCCAAAGTCCATAGTTTACATCAGGGCGTGCTCTTGCTGTTGCACATTCTGTGGGTTTTGACAGACACAGTTCCTTTAGACTCAGTTTCCTAACTGCAGCTGGCACTCACTGGGGAAGGTAGAGACAGTGACGGACAATTTAACCAGGAGGGAAGGGAAGACTGCATCTTTGCCTGCAGTCCTTTTTAACCGAGGAAGGCAGCAGAGGGTGATCTGAGCAAACAGGTTCCTCCCCTTGCACAGAAGTCTGCATAAGGCACTCACATGGGGTTTCTGGATTCTTCCTGCCTCAGTCAGGCACCAACACAGACTTGGCCTGGCCCTCCTTGTGGCATGGTCACATGGCAGTCCACCACGATCCCAGCTGCCTGTCTAACCTCTATGTCCAGTGAAGAATTCCCTGGGGGCAGGGTCTGTCCTTCCTTTCCCCTCGCAGAATATAGGGAGAAATTCTAAATGGCTTGCCTTATGCCACAAACCTCCCTCCCTTGACAAACTAATGGCAACTCAAATTTCCTGAAAATGATGGAAATATTTGTTTACATGGTTACCTTATGCTCCCTACCAGGTTAACCGTATCTAATTTATTTAATTTCAATCTTTCTAGTCACATCTAATCTGGTTCTCAAAAGTGCTTAAAGCAGTGTTAAAACATTCCTTATGAAAGTCCTGAGTGGATCTGAATATTTTGAGATATAACCGAGACTTCTTGCTCTGGGCCTTCCCGCTACCCTTCACCCATGTTATACTGCTCCCATTTCAGCTGGGAGCTCCTTAATGTTGGAGGTGCTATGTTATCTCAGGACCCAGCAAGAAGCCAGGTGTGGGGTAGGTGCTCTGTTGATGTTTGTTGGCCATGCCTGTGTGTGTGTGGATTCAGCCAAAGCAGCAAAACAAGAAAAATGAGTCCCCTTAGACTGACTTTCACTACGGAGGAGGTTGCAATTTACAGAATGCATCTGCAGTGGTCCTTGGATCTCCTAATGAGGAAGCGCTGATATCATTGTACCCATTTCAGAAATAAGGAGTCTGAGATCCTGGGAGCTTGGACCCTTTACCCAAGGTACACAGAAGAGCTGGAAATAGGGCTGACCAGTTAGCTTACACAGGAGAGCATGGTACTGGTAACACCAGGTCACAGGTTCAGATCCCAGTACTGGCCAGATGTTCCCCACCTCCCAGCCCCCGCAAAAAAAAGGAGAGTCACAGGAAAGCTGGGAATAGAGCCCCATCTCTTGGCCTCTAATGTGTGTTACTCTGCCTCACAGACAGACACATCCTGCTCAGGCTCAGCTGGATCATGGACTCTCAGAAAGCAAACTGGGAAGTCACATGGGGCTCTGAGTGAGGGCTTCGTCCCCACAGAGCACATGGACAGACAAGACTAGGTGTGGCAGTCTGAAAAATGTCCCTCAAAGATATCAATCAGGTCTTAATTATCTTGTATGGAGAAGTGTCTTTGCAGATGTGATTAAGTGATGAGTCTTAAAACGCAGAAATTATGCTGGATTATCTGGGTGGGCCTGATATATCCCGTGCCTTGTAAGAGGGAGGAAAAGGGAGATTTCACAGACAGAAGAGAAGGCAATGTGACAGGAATGCTGGCAGCCACAAGAAGCTGGAAGAGGCAAATAGATTTTCCCGGAGAGTCTTTGGAGGAAGTTTGGCCCTGACAATATCTTGATTTTGGCCCAGTGATATTGATTTTAGACTTCTGGCCTCCAGAATTGTAACAGAATACATTTCTACTGTTTTAAAACACTGAATTAGTGATAATTTGTTACAACAGCCGTAGGAAACTAGTATGCTAGGGAATGTGGGCATAACCAACATAAAAAGAATTGTTTGCCCCATAGGGCAGAAACTGGCCACCAGCAGCATTTCCAATTCCCTTTTTGTAAGTGGTGTGAGTGTGTGTGTAGGAATTTTAGCGCTGCACAGGTTCACTGTATGGTCCAGAGAGACATTTCATAATGACAAAGAAAATAAAGTCACCAGCAAGATAAAATTAATCCCCATTGAGGATCCTATATTTGCAAATTCACCAGCTTGATGAAATTTATTTGTAACCCCCAAATCAATACTGTGGAGCCATGGACAGGCACAGAGCAGCAAAAAATCTGTCATCCAATGAAGATGCTCGCAGCTGAGGCCAAATGAAGGCAAGCTTAAGGGTCACAACCAGGGCCCTTAGACCTGAATGAGATTAAAGATTATCTGAAGCCAAACTGGCTTGTTTTCTTTGTTTTCCCAAAGAGTAGCATATTAAAAACAGGATAATCAGAGCTTTACTATTTCCTAAGAAAAAGCTTCTGACATTATATTATCTAATAATATTTATGTTTCTGTAAAGTATGTATGGTAAGACAATGTTTTACAGATAAAATCAGGTATAGTTATGGTCTCAGGAAGCTGAATGTCTGATTTGTTAGCATATGAACTAACCAAGAGCTTTGGTTAATTTAACATACCCCATAGTCTTTTTCATTATTTTCTCCTACATCTCATTGAATCCTGTTTTTTTTTTGGTTTTTTTTGTTTTTGTTTTTTTTTTTGTCTTTTTCATGACCAGTACTCAGCCAGTGAGTGTACCGGCCATTCCTATATAGGATCCGAACCCGCGGCGGGAGCGTTGCCGCGCTCCCAGCGCCGCACTCTCCCGAGTGCACCACAGGCTCGGCCCTGAATCCTGTTTTTAAGTTACAAAATGTCCCAGATCTTCTGACCCATGAATTCTACTGTCTAGGTGGAGTGTCTCTGCAGTCAGTAGACTAAAAGGAAACTGCTTAGTTTTCTCATGTTTGTTGGAGGGAGCAGTAATCTAACGTGGACACATCAGACTTTTACATACCAGTTTTGTCTAAATTAGGGCTATCATTAGATGCCGTTACTCATTAATAGCATCTGTAAGGTTCTTTTGAGCTTGGTGGCCCTTGGAAACAGCATGGTACGTTAGGGTTCATGTTTATTAAGCATTTTTCTATTGTTAGTTTTTAAATAATTGGTTATACATATTCATGGAATACAAAGCTGTCACCACCTGTGTCCAAGATGTGATCAGAGCAATTCTATCAGCATGCCCATGACCACAAATTGCCATTATTCTCCATGTCCCCCACTCAACCTCTCCCTGACCTCCCTCCTCCCCAGGTAATCCTAGGTTTGTTCTCTCCCTCTGCCAGTCCAAAGCACCACGTGGTCTTTCCTTCTTTCTCTTAGCTCCCACATATGAGTGAGGACATGCAGTATTTTTCCCTCTGTGCCTGGCTTATTTCACTCAACATAATTTTCTCCAATCTCATACATATTGCTGCGAATGGCAGAATTTCATTTTTTATGGCTGAGTAGTATTCCATAGTGTATATATATATATACCACATCTTCCTTATTCAGTCATCTGTTGATGGACATTTAGGTTGGTTCCATATCTTGGCTGTTGTAAAGAACTGTGATGAACATGGGAGTGTACGTATCCCTTTGACATGATTTCCATTCCTTTGGGTATATACCTAAAAGTGGGATTGCTAGATTATATACTAGATCTGTAACTGCTTGAAAATTCTCTATACTGTTTTCCATAGTGGCTGTACTAATTTACAGTCCCACCAGCAGTGTAAGAGAGTTCTTCTCTCTCCACTTCCTTGCCAGTATTTGTTATTCAGCGTTTTTGATTATAGCCAGTCTAACTGGAGAGCTTTTTTTGCTGTTTTTTGGTGGCTGGCTGGTATGAAGATATGAACTTTTGACCCTGGTGTTATCAGCACCATGCTCTAACCAACCGAACTAATCAGCCGGCTCTGTGTTAGCTTCTTTACATGAATTCTCATTTCATTTTTAATTTGTTGGGAGAGTCCATTGATTACTGACTCAGCAATTATTGCCGTAAGCCCTTCTCCTGCAATCCTGCTTGCTGCCACCAGCAATCTCCACCTTCTGTCTTGCTAAAAGAACTCCAATTTCATGAAGTGAGACAATATGTCAACCACAGGGGGTCAATCTTGATTGGTCTAAGCAAATCATGGCACTCTTGTCCTTCTTAGCTTAGCTATTCATGCTTTCTAGCTTCCCTTGCAACTTGGATTGGCACATAACCAATGAGATGCTAAAAGTTAATCTGCAGATTCAAGAAAATTTCCAGTCTGTTAAGTTTTCTTGCTCCCTTCCCTTGAACACAGGTCTGTTACACTGCTGATGTCATCTTTTGCTAAAATGAAAAGAGCTTGAATTTGAGAGTTAGACACCACACGAGTATGAATCTTGACTTTGTTCCTGAGCAATCCAGGACAAGTTACTTATTTCTGTGGAGGCTGTTTTTTCCCTTATAAAACAGGGATAAGTATCTACCAAAGAACAATGGAATGAGGAATAAATGGGACAATGAAGGAATGTAACGTTCTTTGGGCCTACAGTAGGGCTCAATAAATGGGATTCTTTATCTAATTAATAAAAACATATCCCTACAAACCAATAAACTCTCTCACTGTGGTACACAAATCTTATTTATGTTACTCCACTAAGTCATTCTGGTTTAATGCTCAGCAAGAAATAAGTAGATTTGTGAAAGTGATTTTTTTCTTTTTAGAACTCCAGTTTTTAGAGATAAAGAACCACATTTTGCATAGTAGACAAATTTTCTTTACTTGTTTTTGTATCCACATGATTGTAAAAAAACAAACAGTGCTAATGGCCACTTTGGTAAAAACACACAGTGTTCAAACCTAAGAAGGATTACATCCTTTGGACAGGTTTTATTCCCAGGATATCAAACCCCTTGGCCATGACAGCAGCTACTGCTTCACAAAGTAGCATACGCCACATGTTCACCTTCAATACTTTTCCTGAGAGGACAGAAAAAAGAAGATATTAACTTGTTTCTCTTTTTGAAAATCATTACTAAAGAACTTATGTAACATAGATTTCTTCTGGATTTTACTTAGAAGTAAACAGGCCCAACCCATACATGTTTTGGGGCTTTAACTAGAATCACTTTCACCTTATAAAGAGGGATGATCCAAAAAATAAAGGCATTTCTGTGTCAAGAGATCTGTTTTTAACTGATAATTAAGATAAGAGATACAAGGTCTGCAGCTATTAGAACTATAAATTTTGGGCCAGCCCGTGGCTCACTTTGGAGAGCGTGGTGCTAACAACACCAAGTCAAGGGTTAAGATCCCCTTACCGGTCATCTTAAAAAAAAAAAAAAACCTGTAAATTTTATCTTTCTTTTTTAAATTCAGAGTTCTTTCCTAGGCCTTATGCTCTGAAATAATTAAACCTTAATATTAGTGAGTTTTTTCCCCCCACTAAAGTTTCAGTTCTCAGGCATGACCCTCACAAATGCCTACTTGCCTTGCAACACATTAATTCAGTCTACTTCATTAACTATGTAACATGATGGACAGCAGAAAGCTAAAGGTAAGAAAAGATATCAATTGTTTTCCAAGGGTAGTTTCCATTATCAAGAACACTCAGATTCATTCTGGGACCCTTAGACACACTGCTTTTGTTGGAAATATCCTATCCCCAGTGGTCTTGGAATTGTTTTCTTTGGAGTCTTAAGGTTCTATCCCATGTGCCCAAGAGTGAAAAAATAGACTAAATGGGCAGAATTCCATTTCTGCTTTTATTAGCACTAGTTCAAATTTGTCTATTATGTATGATTTGGATCACTGCGCAACTGTTTGGAAAAAAGAGGGGGTTTCCATGAATAAAACAAATCTGAAAACCTCCCCCACCCAATTTAAATGCCTAGATGGTGCCCCATCCCCAATATGTCCACTAAGTGAGACACTTACCAGTCTGTCGATCTTTCTCTACACAATAGCAGCTATCATAGAACTCTGTGAAAGTAGTTGCCAGCTCATAGATATAGTCACAGAGAGTATGGAGAAATAAGTCATCTAAAATCTTTTGCAGAATCTCAGGGAACCGTAAAATGCACCGGCCTAGTTTCCATTCCTTCTCATGGTCCAAAATGATCTTGGTCTCTCGAGCAGCTTTCTGGATCATCTCTTCATCAATATTGGCCAGACGTGCAATAGACCTGAGAAATCAGGCAATCACATTGCTCCCTTTCATTAGGCATGCTCATTCTTTTCCACTCAAAAACACATAAGTGACTGATGTAAATCAGAAATTACCATCAATTAAAAAGAAATTCTTATAAAATGGATGAAGTATTTTATTACAGAGCATACTATTAGGCAAGACTAATAATCTGGTCTTAAGCATTTTGTTACACTGAAAACAGGAATATAATTCTTTTGGTGGTCAGCTGACACCTCCCCGGTATTTAAATCAAGAATAACTGCCAGAATAAACAGGGGCAGGCTTAGGAATTCTGGTATAACTGAAATTCTAGAAGAGGATGCTTGCACACAGTAAAATAAGCCAGGAAAACACATTTTGGAGCAACTAAAATAACACAAAGTCTATCTACTATTACCTGATTCTAGTGAAGGCATATAGCAAGTAAGCAGCGGTGTTTCCTCTGTCATCTAGCATTTTGTCAAAGGAGAAGATGTAGTCATTCAATCGGTTGTGGGAAAGGTCAGCATATTTGATACAGCCATAAGCAACAGATGTCTGAGCAGCCTTCAATTCCTCTGCAGTTAAGACCTTTGGGAAAAACACAACAATACTTCATAGCTTACTGACCACTGATTCTGGCCTGGTGTTTCACAGACAGAAGACTGGGGTAGGGAGCATCTAATGATGCTCTCTTATCAATAAACTTTAGTAAATATTGACATTGAGGTAGAATGACATGGGCCAATGTACGAAGAGAATAATGAAAATATAAAACTCAACTGTGCACAACAAAACAATGCTTCTATGAGAAACCTGACTTGTAAAAATATCAAGTATCAGCATGAATACTTTCCTTTAATGTATTCAGTAGACATAAAACCAAAAGCACTAATGATTAGCTTATATTCACTTCATACCATAAACATTATGAGGTTACAGGAAACACAGTAATATAGTAAAAGTAAAAAATTATCAAGTAAGTAACTGAAATCAACAGTTTATCAAGAGTGAAAGAAAGAACTCATGCATTCTTTTGTAATATTTGGTCATGTATTCTGCAGATTAGTCCACAAATGATTAAAGCAGCTAGTTAAAAGCTGGGTAAAATACATAAAACAACCATTCAAAGTCAGTGGAGAGCATCAACACAAGCAAAATTTGAGGGGCTATAATTCTCAGGAGAAGGGAAACAAAGGAAATGAATTCCATACTCACTTGGCTTTTTCCCTGAGAGCATTTTCCAAATCACTATATGGTGGACAAGGGGGACAAAAGCCAAGCAGAAAGAAGTGGTTTTATTGGGGCAAGAAGAGTTCAGAGTATGGGGGCTACTAAGGAAGCAAATACAAAATCCCCAAGAGGAGGGAACCACAAAGGAATGAAAAACTCTTTGAACAATTTTCTTTCAAATTGTCATATGGCTGGCAAGCACATAGCAAGACTCCCAAAAAAATCTAGCAGGAAAGAGCGATGGGGTGATTAAAGAGCTGAGCAGAGATTTCAGTAGCTGTGTAATGCTGGGCAGTACCAGTAGCAGCAAGGTGGAAGGGTGCTTTTAGAAAACACCCCAGTGAACCAAAGGGCCATATTTTAGGAGTAAGGACCTTACCCTAGCAGTAAAGGTAAAATTGGAAGAGTTCAACACTAACAAAGCCTGAGACCAACATTGACAGGACCAAGGTAATTAACTGATAAGCTATCTGCCAGCTACAAAAAAACTGTCTCTCGGGGAGATAACCTCAGCCAGAACCTTTGTAATTTTTCAATCACAATGTCCAGCATCTAATAACAGATGAAGCTTCCTAAAAGCAAGATGAAATGACTAAACACTAAGCTGGGGGTGGGGGGGATGGGGGGGTCAGTAGGGAGGGGGAAAACGATTTACTTTAAAAATATTTATTAGTGAGAAGTAGAAAAAATAGTAACTTTACAGTGGAGAAAACTGAACATTATCACCTTAACCAAGTGATTAAAAGTAGTATTGCCAATCATGAGACTTATCAACATCATGTGCCTCCTGAAATGAACTGAGAAGGACTCTACATCTACTCTTGCCAAGACTGCATAACCTGAATTTAATCATGAGGAAATATCAGACAAATCCAACTAAGACGGATTCTACAAAATAACTGACCAATACTCTTCAAAAGTGTAAAGGTCATAAAAAGTCAAAGAAAGACCAAGGAGACATGACAACTAAATGCAACATGTTATCTTGGAATGGATCCTGAACTAGGAAAACAACAACATTAGTGAGACCAATAGTGAAACTTGGATGAGATGAGTTAAGTACTGTATCAACATAAATTTTCTGATTTTGATCATCATACTCTAGCTGTGTAAGATATTAGTATTTGGGGAAGCTAAGTAAAGGACATAAAAAATTCTTTATAATATTTTGCAACTTTTTAATGTCTAAAATTATTTTTAAATGAAAAGTTAAAAGAAAACTATGATTAACATGTTCAAAAAAGAGAAAAAGAAACAAAATTAGATGAAAAGATATAAGATTTCAACAGATATCTTGAATACAGAACAGCAAAATGTAATATCTGAAGTAGAAAATATTCAAAATGAAGCAAAGAGAAAGAAAAAAAATCAGAGCATAACGAGACACATGGGACACAGTCAAAAGTTTTCAGTATAATATATGTACTTGGAATTCCAAAAAAAAACCAGAATAAATAAAAGAAGTAATATCTGAAGATATGATCAAGAATTTTCCTAAACCAATGAAAGAATTCAACCCATAGATTTAGGAAGCTCTACAATCCTCGCAAGCAGGGTAAATACAAAAGAAAGAAGCAGACAAAAACGACTCCCCAAAACCATACTTAGGCATTTTTTAATCGAAATACTAAAAACAAAGCCTAAAAAAAATACTAATAGTAGTGAGAAAAACATACACATCTTCAAAGGAGCAAGAACAAAACTTACAAGTGATTTTCAAAAGAAACTATGGAAGCTAGAAGGCAATGGAATGCCATCTTTAAAATGTTGAAAGAAAACAGCTGCCAAAGTTGAATTTTTTCTTTTTTTTTTTTGACAGCTGGCCTGTAAGGGGATCCAAATCCTTGACCTCAGTTTTCCCAGCTCTCCAATCCAAACTAGAATTCTATACCACTAAAAACATCATTCAAAACTGAAGGTGACAAAGACACTTTCAGACAAATGCTGACAGAATTTGTCACCAGCAGACATTGCTATGAAAACATACTAAAGGAGATCTTCAGACTGAAGGAAAATAGTCCTGGATGGAAGCAAAAAAAAAAAAAAAAAAAAAATTTGCAGGAAGGAATAAAGTACACGGGAAAGAGTGAATAAGTGGATAAATATAAATAAATATTGATGGCTTAAAGCAAAGATAAAAATTTTATTTTATTTTATTTTATTTATTTATTTATTTATTTTTTGTCTTTTTCATGACCGGTGCTCAGCCAGTGAGTGCACTGGCCATTCCTATATAGGATCCGAACCCGTGGTGGGAGCGTTGCCACGCTCCCAGAGCAGCACTCTCCCGAGTGCACCATGGGCTCGGCCCCAAAGGTAAAAATTTTAAAATTAAAAATGGGCAAAAGACTTGAATAGATCCTTCACAAAAGATGAGTATCTAAATGGCTGATAAGCACTTCTTCAAGATGGCGATGGCTGTGGCGGTTGGCGCGGAGTAGCTGAGGTGGAAAAGGCGGCCACTGGGCCTTAGGCAGCCGGGAAACTTGTGGACCTTCCTCTTTCCGTCTCTTAAGGGAGGACCGCCACTGGTGACCGGTCGTGGGGGCTGACCGCCACTTTGCCCTTGGAAGGAGAGGCTGCCTCGTTTACAGGCAACAGCTTTGAAGTGTGGAGCAGGAAAAGAACTGTTTCTTAGCTACAAAAGCGAGTCTCTAAACAGGGAACACGGCGCCGGGGCTGCTGTTGATGCAGTCAGGATCCCGGAGGCTGGGGCCGCACTGAAGGCGGCCAGCTGCCCTATTCAGGATTCGAGGTTTCAGGCCGGCATAAAAGAAGATTCCTGGGAGCGCCCGAGCTGCACCGCAGGACCGACTGAGCAGCCAGAGGCGGCAGCGGCCGAGAATGGAGACGGCGACAAAGCAGAGGCAGAGAGGGAGCCACCCGACCCGGCACAGCCCTGTGAGTGACCCCCGACCAGGCCCTGCTTGGGGGGCAGACGCCCGTCCGGCTTCTGCCTGCCCCACCAGGCCACTCACTGCCCCCGGGGCTGCCTCCATTTTCTCAGGTGGTGGCAGCTCCGGCCTGGCTCGGCCAAGACTGTCCTCCTCCCCCGACTTGGCTCCTCACTGAGCCCTCCCACCTGCTTGACCCGGTGCGGGGCTTCCCGGGGCCTGCAGGCCGGCCACCCCTCCCACTCTCTCTGCGGTTATCTGGCGGGGCTGGTGGTATGGGGCGTCCCCAGCCAGCATCGGGAGGGCAAGGAAGTATGGGCTGGGCCGACTGTCACTCCACCGCACCCTGGGCTCCGGCCCCTGGTAAACTTCCTGTTACTGGGAGGCAGATACCATCTCTGCGGCCACCAGTTCGGAAAAACGCCTAACCGATTTCTGGTTAGGAATAGTGTGGTTGGAGAGTTCCCAAGTCCGCTTGAACCTGCCACAGAGCTGACTGCGGGCGGACACCGGACTTGGTCCGTGCCGGGGGGATACAAAGGCGAACTGTGTGCTGCGGGCACCTCCCCCGAGGAGCTCACGCTCTGGTGTGGGAGATAAGACAAGTACACAAATAACCGCGATACCAGGAAGAAGGTGATAAGTCCCGAGAAAGATCTACACAGTGCTACAAAGGCACCCAGAGCGACTGGTTGTCTGTGCCTAGCAGAAACCTGGTAGACTTCCTGGGCGAGACGGTGCCAAGCAGGGTCTTGAAAGCCCAGCTGATAGACGAGGGTTGCAGAAGACATGTCCCAGCCCAGCCCAGTGCAGACAGAGCGGGGAGACGTCCGGCTAGGGAGGCGGAGACTCGACAGAAACCACACACCCTGTGGGGTCGCCACTGCACGATCCAATAGCCCGGGCCAGAGTGCATGGAACAGGGAGAAGTCCTGCACGGGAAGTGAAAGCTCAGCAGAGACCACACACCCTGCAGTACCGCCCCATGATCCAGCAGCCCAGCAGAGTCCAAGCTGACCAGAGAGGTCAATACAAAAAATCAAGAAAGTACACCACCAAAAGTTAATAAATCTCAAACTCTAGATCCTATAGAACAAGAAGCCCTTGAAATGACTCACAAGGAATTTCAAGTGATAATTCTAAGGAAACTGAATGAGATACAAGAAAACTCAGTTAGACATCATGATGAAATGAAGAAAAGTATACAGGACCTGAAAGAAGAAATGTACAAGGAAATCAATGTCCTGAAAAAAAATGTAGCAGAACTTGCTGAACTGAAGAAGTTATTCAGCGAAATAAAAAACACAACAGAGAGTTTAACCACCAGGCTTGTCAAAGTTGAAGAGAGAACCTCTGAACTTGAAGATGGGCTGTTCGAAATAACACAAGCAGACAAAAAGAAAGAAAAAAGAATCAAAAACACTGAAGAAAATCTGAGAGAGATATCAGACAACCTTAAGCGTTCAAATATCTGAGTCATGGGTATTCCAGAAGGGGAGGAAAATGGAGACTGCATTGAAAACACATTCAACAAAATAGTGGCAGAAAACTTCCCAGGTATAGGAAAAATCACAGATCTTCAGATCCAGGAAGCTCAACGATCTCCAAACGTATTCAACCCAAAAAGGCCTTCTCCAAGACATGTCATAGTCAAATTGGCAAAACTCAGAGACAAAGAGAGAATCTTAAAAGCTGCAAGAGAGAAGCATCAAATCACCTATAACGGAGCCCCAATCAGGTTAACATCAGACTTTTCATCACAAACCCTAAAAGCTAGAAAGGAATGGGATGATATTTTCAAAATACTAAAATACAAAGATTGCCAGCCAAGAATACTCTACCCTGCAAGACTATCCTTCCGAAATGAAGGGCAAATAGTATATTTCCCAGACAAACAAAAACTGCAGGAGTTCACTACCACATGACCACCCTTACAAGAAATCCTCAAGGGAGTACTGGGTCAGGTTCCTGAAAAATAGCTACTACTGCCATAAAAACCCAAGAAAAATCTAAACCAACTAGTACAATAAAAATGGCATTCATGAAGAGAAAACAAGCTAACAAAAACACTATCTACAACCTAAGGAACCAACAAACACAGAAAACAAACAGTAAATCAGAAAGCAAGGAACAAAAGACACCTAAGACAACCAAACAACAATCAACAAAATGCTAGGAATAAATCAACACCTTTCAATAACAACTCTTAATGTAAAAGGCTTAAATTCCCCAATCAAAAGACACAGACTGGCTGACTATATGCAGGACCCAACTATATGCTGCCTACAAGAGACCCACCTCACCCATAAAGATTCACATAGACTAAGAGTGAAAGGATGGAAAAAGATTTACCATGCAAACAGAAAAGAAAAATGAGCTGGAGTAGCTATTCTTATATCTGACAAAATAGACTTTAAACTGAAAACCATAAAAAGAGACAATGAGGGACACTACTTAATGATAAAAGGACTGATCCATCAAGAAGACATAACAATCATAAATATGTACGCACCCAATGTTGGAGCAGCCAGATTTATAAAACAAACTCTATTAGACCTAAAGAAGGAAATAGACACTAATACCATAATAGCAGGGGACCTGAACACTCCACTGTCAATATTAGACAGATCATCTAGGCAAAGAATCAGTAGAGAAACACAAGATCTAAACAAGACTCTAGACCAATTGGAATTGGCAAATATCTACAGAACATTCCATCCAACAACCTCAGAATATTCATTCTTCTCATCAGCACATGGATCATTCTCCAGGATAGATCACATATTAGGTCACAAATCAAGTCTCAATAAATTCAAAAAAATTGGAATTATCCCATGTATTTTCTCAGACCACAATGGATTAAAACTAGAAATTAACAACAAACAAAACTCTGGAAACTATACAAACACATGGAAATTAAACAGCATTCTACTTAATGACATATGGGTCCAAGAAGAAATCAAGCAGGAAATCAAAAAATTTCTTGAAACTAATGAAAACAATGATACATCATACCAAAACCTGTGGGATACTGCAAAAGCAGTATTAAGGGGGAAATTTATTGCATTAAATGCTCACCTCAGAAGAATGGAAAGATGGCAAGTGAACAACCTAACACTTCACCTTAAAGAACTAGAAAAACAAGAACAATCCAAACCTAAAGTTAGCAGACGGAAAGAAATCATTAAGATCAGAGCAGAACTGAATGAAATTGAAACCAAAAAAACAATACAAAAGATCAATGAATCAAAAAGTTGGTTTTTTGAAAAGATAAATAAAATTGACAAACCATTAGCATGGCTAACAAAAAAAGAAGAGAGAAGACTCAAATAACAAAAATTAGAAATGAAAAAGGCAATAGTACAACTGATTCATCTGAAATACAAAGAATCATTCGAGACTACTATAAACAACTATACGCCAACAAATTTGAAAATCTGGAGGAAATGGATAAATTTCTGGACACACACAAGCTCTCAATACTGAACCATGAAGATGTAGAAAATTTGAACAGACCAATAACAATAAAGGAGATTGAAGCTGTTATCAGAAGGCTCCCAACAAAGAAATGCCCAGGACCAGATGGATTCACAGCAGAATTTTACCAAACATTCAAAGAGGAATTGACCCCGATTCTTTACAAACGATTCCAAAAGACTGAAACAGACGCAAATCTCCCAAACTCATTCTATGAAGCAAACATCATCCTGATACCAAAACCAGGTAAAGATATAACCAAAAAAGAAAACTACAGGCCGATATCCTTGATGAATATAGATGCAAAAATCCTCACTAAAATACTAGCAAACAGAATACAGCAACACATACGTAAAATTATTCACCACGATCAAGTGGGATTCATCCCAGGGATGCAAGGTTGGTTCAACATACACAAATCAATAAATGTGATACACCATATTAATAAACTCAAACACAAGGACCATATGATCGTCTCTATAGATGCTGCAAAAGCATTTGATAAAGTTCAGCACTCATTCATGACAAAGACCCTCTATAAGTTAGGTATAGAGGGAAAGTATCTCAACATAATTAAAGCCATATATGACAAACCCACTGCCAATATCATCCTGAATGGGGAAAAGCTGAAAGCTTTTCATTTAAGAAGAGGAACTAGACAAGGATGCCCACTCTCACCACTCCTATTCGACATAGTGTTGGAAGTACTAGCCAGAAGAATCAGAGAAAAGAAGGAAATAAACGGCATCCAGATTGGAAAAGTTGAAGTCAAACTGTCCCTCTTTGCAGATGTCATGATCCTATATATCGAACAGCCTAAAACCTCTACAAAATAACTCTTGGAATTGATAAATGATTTCAGCACAGTAGCAGGATACAAAATCAACACACAAAAATCAGTAGCAATTCTTTTCTCCAATAGTGAACATGCAGAACGAGAAATCAAGAAAGCCAGCCCATTTACAATAGCCACCAAAAAAATAAAATACTTAGGAACTGAGTTAACCAAGGAGGTGAAAAATCTCTATAATGAGAACTACAAACCACTGCTGAGAGAAATTAGAGAGGATACAAGAAGATGGAAAGATATCCCATGCTCTTGGATTGGAAGAATCAACATAGTGAAAATGTCCATACTAGCCAAAGTGATATACAAATTCAATGCAATCCCCATCAAAATTCCAAAGACATTTTTCTCAGAAATGGAAAAACTATCCAGACATTCATATGGAATAATAAAAGACCACGCATAGCCAAAGCAATGCTGAGCAAAAAAAAAATAAAGCTGGAGGCATAACACTACCTGACTTTAAGCTATACTACAAAGCTATAATAACCAAAACAGTATGGTACTGGCATAAAAACAGACACACTGATCAATGGAATAGAATAGAGAATCCAGAAATCAACCCACACACTTACTTCCATCTGATCTTTGACAGAAGCACCAAGCCTATTCACTGGGGAAGGGACTGCCTCTTCATCAAATGGTGCTGGGATAACTGGATATCCATATGCAGGAGAATGAAACTAGACCCACACCTCTCACCATATACTAAAATCAACTCAAAATGGATTAAGGATTTAAATATACACCCTGAAACAATAAAACTTCTTAAAGAAAACATAGGAGAAACACTTCAGGAAATAGGACTGGACACAGACTTCATGAATACGACACCAAAAGCACGGGCAACCAAAGGAAAAATAAACAAATGGGATTATATCAAACTAAAAAGCTTCTGCACAGCAAAAGAAACAATTAAAAGAGTTAAAAGACAACCAACAGAGTGGGAGAAAATATTTGCAAAATATACACTGACAAAGGATTAATATCCAGAATATATAAGGAACTCAAACAACTTTTCAAGAAAAAAACAAGCAACCCAATTAAAAAATGGGCAAAAGAGCTAAGTAGGCATTTCTCTAAGGAAGATATCCAAATGGCCAACAGACATATGAAAAAATGCTCAACATCACTCAGCATCTGGGAAATGCAAATCAAAACCACTCTGAGATACCATCTAACCCCAGTTAGGATGGCTAAAATCCAAAAGACTCGGAACGATAAATGCTGGCGAGGTTGTCGAGAAAAAGGAACTCTCATACATTGTTGGTGGGACTGCAAAATGGTGCAGCCTCTATGGAAAATGGTATGGAGGTTCCTCAAACAATTGCAGATAGATCTACCATACGACCCAGCTATCCCACTGTTGGGAATATACCCAGAGGAATGGAAATCATCAAGTCGAAGGTATACCTGTTCCCCAATGTTCATTGCAGCACTCTTTACAATAGCCAAGAGTTGGAACCAGCCCAAATGTCCATCATCAGATGAGTGGATACGGAAAATGTGGTACATCTACACAATGGAATACTACTCAGCTATAAAAACGAATGAAATACTGCCATTTGCAACAACATGGATGGACCTTGGGAGAATTATATTAAGTGAAATAAGTCAGGCACAGAAAGAGAAATACCACATGTTCTCACTTAACGGTGGGAGCTAAAAATCAATATATAAATTCACACACACACACAAAACCGGGGGGGGGGGGCGGGGAAGAAGATATAACAATCACAATTACTTGAAGTTGATACGACAAGCAACCAGAGGGGACATTGGTGGGGGGGAGGGGGGAGGGAGGAGGGAGGGAGATTTTGGTGATGGGCAACAATAATCAGCCACAATGTATATCGACAAAATAAAATTTAAAAAATAAATAAATAAATAAATAAATAAATAAATAAAAAATAGATAAATAAATAAAGTATAGAAATGAATACTGGGAAGAAAAGATAGTAAAGGTTTTTGTTTTATGAAGTGTCAAATTTTGTGCTATGCAAATATGGTATTTACTAAGCTGGTGCGTTTTTTTGTGTTCCCCTATACTTTTAAAATAGAATTTCTGACACTACACCTAAAGAGATTAATAGATGAATAATGGTTTGGAAGAGCAAGTTTCAGAAAATAGAAGCAGCTTTGTTTTGAATTCACTTGTTTTGAACAGAACTATTTACTGACTGACCATACTTTCCTACATATGTATTATGCAAAACCTTTTATGTTCCAATAAATATGTGCCCTTTCTCTGGGACCAATGTAATCTTCTACAGAATCTCTTACCTATTATTCTCAGAAAGTCAGATCACGTCATGATTTGACCATGACAAAAACCTGCCATAGTATTGTATATCCTCATTTATAGCAAAAATAAATTTTACACATTAACAAAAAAAATTTAAAAAATAATAAAATAATAAATAAATAAATAAATAAATAAATTAATTAATTAAATAAATAGCTGATAAGCTTAAAAACAGTACTCAACAGCATTATTCATCAGGGAAATGCAAATTTCAACCACAATGAGATGCCACTGCACACTCATTAGAAAGGCTAAAACTTAGTTAACCAAGTGTTGGTAAAGACATGGGGCAGTTGGAACTTTCACATATTAGTAGTGGGAAATATAATGGTTACAACTTTCGCCTTGGCAATTTTTAACAAAGTTAAGCATAAGCCAACCCTACAACCCAGCAATGCTGTTCCTAGATATATATCCAAAAGAAAAAGTGTTATGTATCTCTGAAAGGGCTTGAACAATAATGTTTAAATTAGCTTTTTATTCATATTAGCCAACGACTGGAAACAATCCTAATGTCCACCAACAGGACAGATAAAATGTGGTACACATCCATACAACAGACTATTATTAAGTAATAAAAGAAATGAACTACTGATACACATGGAAAAGAGCACATACTTTAAATTTCATTTATATGAAATTCCAAAATAAAATTTCTTGAGTGATGGAAATATATCTTGATCAAGTAATATAACAAGGTGAACACATGTAAAAATTCATTGACTTGTGCACTTTACTGCACACAAATTAACTTAAAAAAATATTAGCTGGGGTGTTCAAATAAATATTTGAACCAAAAGAGAAAGCTTCTCCTCAAAGGACATTTTTTGGTGCTTGGTTCTTTCATGTCTATATCTTACTCTATTCTGTTTCCCCTTCTGTAGTTTTACTCTTCTGTTTATAGTCGTAAGTTCATTCCAAAATGTCACTTCACTCGCTGGAAAGTAAGACATTAAGACCCTCTGCATCCCAATTCTTCACCTCTCCTCTGTTAAAATGATTTTTTTCTTCATGGATATGCTATTTGTCCTAAGTGAATCACTGTACAGTATATGCATGTACTGAAATAACACACTGTACCCCACAAATATGCACAATTAAATTTTATTTATTTATTTATTTAGGCGGCCAGTATGGGGATCCAGACCATTAACCTTGGTGTTATTAAATTTTAAAATAAAACACAAAGGGAAAAAAATTTTTTGTCAACTTTTCATCATTTCAATATAATTCCTCCAAAGTCCACACAAACCCAAGCATATCCTCTCTAAGGGTGCTATGAAAATGAAAGCCTATCATGTTGCCTGCTTTGATGGCTCATCAGTGGCCCTGATGGGTAAGCACTGACTGCTATGCATACTCTACAAAAAGCTCCCAGAGAAGGAATTCAGCAGACGTAGTCTCTAATGTAAACTGTAGACTCAAACCCCTTCAGTCTGCAATATTCTCCCATCATTGGAAACTGCCATTAAGAAGCAGAGATACTACTCCACATTAACAAAGCCACGGTCTTTTCTAATAGCCAAGAACTGTATTTTCAAAATAAATGTTCAGTAATTCACCAAACAAACCTACCGTGCAATAAAATCTGAGCAATATAAGCCTGCCCTAGGTGGACTGACTTCATAATTCTCTTCAGATCTCAATAAAAACAAAAATGAAAAATCACAGCACAATGCATAGTACACATTATGCCAGTAAGGTCTTGGATTACCTTGTCTCTTTCTTTTTCCTTCAACTTGTCCATGGATCGTTTTAGTCCTTCTTCTAGAAGGTCCATTAGGCGCACTGTTTCACCTGAACGTGTTTTAAACTTCTTTCTGAAAACATTTAAAGGCCCCAATCAAGAAGATTTTAAAACAGACCTTTTAACTTAGAAGTATTTGAAAATGAAGGTTTGAGGGACCTGAAAACAAACTGCAACATACACTTGTTCAAATCTCTAAGGTATATTTCTCTGGAGAACTATTAAGAGAGGGCTTAATGCCAATGATAACACTGCCTTATTCTGGTTGGCAACAGGGAGGATGCCAAAAGAAACAAGGTGCTGTCAAGTATCTCTCATCTATAGCCCTCAACTCAAAGCATCCTATGTTCCAGTTCCTAACAGCACTCTCTATGCATTCACCTTTAATACATTCCCTAACAGGGAAAGAAAGAAGATATTTGTCAGTTTGTTCACCTTCCTGGAAAACAAAGTTTGGCTTAGTTGTTTTACTTTTTTAGAAAAATTACTAATATAATACATGTTTGCTTATAAAATTGCTTGCAAAGTCAGCAAATTCTTTACTGAAATCTCACTTGAATTTCTCTATTTAGTGATTCCTCTTGTTCAGTGGTAACCAATCCTGGATGCATATCAGAATCAGCTGGAGAGATTTTAAAAAATAGGACACAGGGCCCCATTAAAATCTACTGAAATCAGAATCTCTGTGGATGGGGCAAAAGCACTTATAAGCACTGCTCTGGGCAGCTGCTCTACTGAAAGCATCTTGAGAAAAAATTTTACCTACTAAACAGAGCAGAAGTTTGCCTGACATCAAGTATATAAATTATCTTTTTCTTTGGTTACAAATCCTTCAAACGTAACGATACAAATAAAACACGCTTTTGACTCTAACAGAAAGCTTACCAAAATAAATGCAATACTTCCTATTAAGTTTTATTTTCAGAGCTTGTCTTAGAAAGGATCTACTTGTCTTTATCACAGAATTAAAACTCCTTTATTATCTTGTAATTACATTAAATATTCCCATGGCTTTCCTTATGCCATACCCTTCTCCCTTGAGAGCAAAACAACTTCCAAATCTTTGATAAAATGAAACTCATCATAAAGCCTAGATAAAATGCTAAAGGAAGCATTCCTTAGTGTTTCTGCTCTGCAATAACTCATCCTTTCAGTTACTCCCTACCTGTGTCTGCCTTGAATTTTTATATTTTGTGTTAGTCTATTCTGACTAGTGGTTCTACTATGATGGGTACACATCTGAACACCAATAGCACTTTTAAAACCTAATACCCACTCTCTGCCTAATTCCCACTTTAGATCTAATAAGTCAGTAACTCCCATGGTAGGGCCTGGCATGTATATTTTCACGGGCTGCACAGGAAATTGCTCTGCTCTGGATGATAGGCTCCTTCAGGTAAGAGGCCATCTCTATGAATCTTTCTGTACATACTGTGCAGCACCCAGCCAACACCATGCACAGCAGGTACTCAATGAAGAGGTGCCCAAGGAATAGTAGGAAGATGATGAAATAAAAGGATATATTTTTTATTACATAAAAACTTAAAATGGTAAAATGCCACTAAAAAATAAATGGCATAATTTGTGAGCATTTTAATGTAAATATTTAAAATATGGTAAGCTTCCACTGGTGGGCTAGGATGCCTCAATTACATGATGCTGAGTGCAGAAACATAAAAAAAAAAAAATTATCAAGAATCCCTTAGCCATTATACGATAAATTAAATGCCAAGATATGAATACTGGTGATAGGTGATAACTGTAGAAAGTAAATTTTATAATTTCAACCAACTGTAGGAATATCATCTAAGTGTCCAAAAAACCACCAGTTAAGAAACAAAGACACTATAAGCAATACTCAACTTGGTTAGTTTTTAAGCACTTTCTTAGGACCATAAACATTGTAAGAACCCAGTGTCTTCTGTTTCCAACAAAGTCTTTGACCTACATATAATTGATATCTAAAATAATACCTTGAGACACACCTAACCTGCCTTTTATACGCTCTATTGGGGCTTTTGTACATTGGTTAGTCAAACATCTTGAGTTAGGAGTTAGTTCATGTGGTTTTTAGAAGCACTACCACCTCTGTGCAATGATAAAATATTTAAGTCTTGTTGACAAATCAAAGATGTCACAGATTTTAAGAGGCATGCTGATTAAATGGCAAGTGATCCTAAGACACTAGTGAGTATAAGATGTTAAAATGTGAAATATTTTGTGTCTTTGAATTGGCAAATACTGTATATAAATATTTGATTTTACTTACCTTTTTATTTCATAAACACTGAGCAGAATGTGGGGGAATGATTAGAAAATAGAAAAACTGAAAGTATAGACATTGATATGAAGGTCTCAATAAATTTAATAAAAGCAGTGAATCTTAAAACTCAATTGGAATTTCAATAAATCTATACCTTTTGACCAAGTGTTCAACTGTGAAGGAAAAAACAGAGACATTTACAAAATGCTTAGACTATACTGTTAAATATTTCTGTGTGAAATCTGAGGAGGTGCTGTTATTATAGATTTTGTAATTTACATCTGTGGGAGTGGAAACACCTTTATAATCTGGTAAGTCTGCACTCTTTCTTTCATTCAACTTTGTACATACTGTATCTCCCTAAGAGGATACATTCTCTGGCAGTGATGAGACATAGGTATAAAACAGCTCAACTTGGCTAATCATTACAGCATATGTAGATAAAATTGTGGACTTTCTTAATTCTAATATAGTATCAAATAAAACATAGCTTCTTCCAAGGAAATGTGGGAATCAGTTATTTCACTACCATTTTGATTTACCAGACTTACTTGTCTTCCCCTAGCACCACACCAAATCCAGCATGGGACACTCGAGTTACTTTAGGGTCATACCAACCAATCATTTGAGCAGCAGCAAATATTGTCTGGAAGTGCACAGACTACAAAGCAACAGAAATAGAAAGTTACTTGCTAGTTTTCTAATAATAATAATAATAATAATAATAATAATAAAAAAGACTTAGGCTCTTGTGCTTAGGAATAAAGATTTATAAAATTCAAATCACAAATTTTGTGAGGCAAGTGTTATTATAAAAGCTTTTTTTATTCCCTACATAAGAGAAACAGTAAGAGCAAGACTGTTATACTTTCTATGTTCAAAGGTTTTAGAAGCAACTGAATTAAGGGCAGGTTCATATGCAATAACTTCAATTAAATTTTAGGTCTCGCAACAACCCTATCAATAGGAACAATCGCTGTGGTTCAGAGAAGTAACCTTTTCCAGTTTGTGAAGAAAAGCTGGAAAGCTGGGAAGTGTCTAGGTTTGGCTAGGTTCAAACTCTGTTCTTTCTCCTATGTTACACCAATGTTCTGAATCTTAGTCTTTGGGGAACATTTATACAGTTTTCCAGTGCCAAATGCCAACAACCTTACCATACTGTCTCTCCTCCAAGCAGACAATGTAAGAACATATAAAAATCTACCAACTTACTTGTCCACTGTCCACCACATAGATAATCATATCTGCTTTTTCCTCTAATAGTCTTTGTTTAATAGCAGCCAGGTCAGATGTATCATAGGTATAGCCTCCATCGGATTTTACTATGGTTAGTGGTATGGAACACCCTGGGACAAACACAATCTTTCTGCCATCATCTACTTGCACAAATCCTAGAAAAAAAAACTTTATTAGTAATGTTAGAAGAATCCTCAAGGAATAAGAATGTTTAGTCATTCTAAGACTGTAAACAGTCATTCTAGGATTATTTTAGAAAATATTTACTAGAGAGCTGAAGAAATCACAGAATTGTTTTCTTACCAGGATATACTAGAAGCCTTGGAAAATGGCTACTGTCACGGTTGTCGTGCTGTCGGGGCACAGGTCAGATATCCTGGCAGTTTTCTAGACTCACACTACACTTGGCTCCCTAACTCTTTATAGAACACCTCACTGGGGCCCACCTGCTCAGTAGGCCCCAAAAATGAAAATCTGTGCTTTATTTCCAAGATGGAGCCATAACTTTCCTCTTGGAGAAAGATGCAATTCCTATACTGACCTCTTACAATATGCTAAAAAGAAGTTAACACTGTCACAGGTTCCAGGAAACAAACATGGCAGGATTTAGCACTTGGTATAAGCAGTGGAAAGAAAAAATAAAAATGTTTATATACTCATGATGAAAAAGGCAAAATTCTTGGATGCACGAAGGGACATGAAAGAATATGATGATAATAACAAAAGTGTTTGAGTATTACTATGTGCCATATACTGTACTAAGTCTTAAATTTAACCTTTACAGTAACTGTATGCAGTATATAATTCTATGATTTCTTACAGTTTAGGAAACTGAGGCTTAGTAAGGTAAAGGCACTATAAAATAGTGGTTAAAAATGTAAACTCTGGGGCCGATCCCGTGGCGCACTCGGGAGAGTGCGGCACTGGGAGCGCAGCAGTGCTCCCGCCGCGGGTTCGGATCCTATATAAGGATGGCCGGTGCGCTCACTGGCTGAGCGCGGTACGGCCGGTCACAAAAAGACAAAAAAAAAAAAAAAAAAAAAAAAAAAAAAAAAATGTAAACTCTGAAGCTAGACTGCCTAGGTTTGAATCTCAGACTTGTCACTTATTAGCTATATGACCTTGAAAGTTACTAACTACCCTATGCCTGCTTTCTCATAAAAACAAAACAAAAAACCAGAAAATCCAATTTGAGGGGGCTACTGCTAGACAAAAATGGGACAAGCTGAGCATTACAAAGAATAATAAAGGCGAATAATTGAAAAATATAACATATATTAAATCCCATTCACAATAATGCTAAAATCAAACAACTTGCTTGTCATATCTAGAGATGCTAAGAAATGAATCTTTTATTCTGACAATTGATAAATAAAAGTAATCAAGCACTTATACTACCTGTCTTATATGAACTGTACCTCAGGCAAACCAAGACAATTAGGTGACCAAATTCTGCATAGGAGAATCCCAAGTGACAAATGGAGTAGGAATAACAGAACACTACCATTTTCCAACTGTTAATGGAAACAGTAGTGGATCAAAGTTATCATCATAAATAGTTGTTAAAACCAGTAGGGAAAAGTCTGATGGAGAAATTTATGGATAAAGCAGGCTGACAGCATCCGAACTCACCAATCAATGTTAACATCACAGAAAGAAAGCCAACGATACATTGCTTATAATTTGCAAATAAAAGAAAAGCCAAAAAACCCCCCAAAAACCACAAACCAGAATCTAATGAAGCCTCTTTGGAAAATACAGATAGAGGAATTATGTTAAATAATACCATATGGGAAATTCCGTAGGACAAACAGCCATTTCTTCAACAATAAAAGAAATAAAAAAGGTAGGGGGTGGCTATGGATTTATAGAACTTAAGATACAAACCAAACAAATGTAATGTGCAGACTCTAAAAAAACTAATAATTAAAAAAGTTGCAAATCAATTTTGGACAGTTGAACTCTATTTCATGGTAGTAAAAATTACTATGAATTTTCTTGGTGTGATAATGGTACTGTAGTTTTCAGGTGGGAGGAAGGGCCTGTTCTTTCAGAGACCTATACCAAAGTAGTTATGGATGAAATTATATGATGTAAGCAGTGTGTGTGGAAGATTCAGATATAATAAGGTTGGCCATTATTCATACTCATTAAAGCTGGGTGATGAGTACATGAAGTTGAGGGTTACTATAAATTCTCTCCACTTTTGCCTATGTTTGAAAATTTCTATAATAAAAAGTTAAAAAAAAAAAGTAGAGAGCTTACCTTTATCTTCAAATTCCTTTACAACATCATTCATCCTATCTTGATAAAAAGATTCTCCTCTCTCTATCAATGAGATGTCCAATGCATCATAGATTTTATTAAACTCTAGGGAAAAATAAAGAGGAATAAAGATAAAAATAAATTTTTATTGCCATCAAATAAAGAAAATGCATTATAATTTAAAAAAACAGGACACACACCTTACATTAAATTTATTATTTAATCACAACATTTGAAAGGAAGAAATTAATTACATAAAAAATTTATGATACAGAACATTACATACATGCTGCCATTGTGGAAAAGTGGAAAGAATATGGTAAGAGACACATCAAAATATTAACAGTTGGTAGGACTATAAATAATTTTATTTTCTTTTTTGCCTTTATACTTTTTTTGCATAAGGAACATGTACTGTACTTCTGGTATAACCCTTTTTCTTTTAATGCTTATTGGTACATATTTGTGGGGTACAGTGTATTGTTTCAATACATGCATATACTATACATTGATTCACTTAGGGTAGAAAGCACATCTTTGTACCCATTTTTACTTATTTTTTTTAACACTTGAGAATCTCCTGTTATTGACTAACTTTTAAAAAATTAATTCTTAAAAAACGTAAACAAGAAGAAAAAATAAAAGCCTTTCCTATTTGGAAATATTTCAAATTATTTACTGAGTTTTCTTACAGTTTTTCCTAATTTGTACCATTTACCTGTCTGTCTAGCTATATATTCATCAGTAACACTGTAGCATTATAAAACATTTTACTATCCAGTGCTGAAAACCAGTCATCATTAGTCTTCTTTTTCAAATATTCTACTGACTATTCTCATCTATTTACTAATCAAAGTGATCTTTAAAATTATTTTGTCAAGTCTGAAACCTTGAAATTGCCTTAAAACTTTGAGAACTAGGAACCTTGGCATGGCACCCTACTCAAACATTCTGTTACTTCTTGTTGTATATTTCTCTTCATCTTGGTCGTACACATTTCTGGATAAATTCATTCCTAAGAATTTTATAGTTTTGGTTGCTACTGTCAATAGGATCTTTCTTTTTCCTTTCTAATTAATTTTTGCTAACTTCTAAGAAAGATAAGTTTTGCACCTGACTTATTATTAAACTTTTTTATTAGTTGTTTCAGTTCCAGAAAAATGTTTAAAAAAAATCTATTTGCCTCTCTTCAAAAGTTTAAAATGTCAAGGTCAATTCTGAATAAAGACTAAAGAAAACTATATGCATAGTATTTGCTAGATGAATGAACAAAGTCTAGAAACTCACCTTGGCGGGAGATATCACAGATAAGCTTCCAAGCTTTTGTAATATCTGGACTTTTACTCTGGAGTAGAACTACACAATGATATGCTCGCTTCTTAAATTCCTCCTCAGTATCAAACCTCTTCTTAGATTCCTGTGTTTTAACAAAAAAGTAAAAGTTGTAAAAAGACCAAATCTTGTATTTCTAGATAAAGAATTTATTCATTATTCATTTCTAAAAACACACACACATACACAGAGTGAAAAAGTGAAGATTTAGAACTCCAGAACAAGTGCTCTGCCTCAATAGTTAAGAATATTGTTACAACTGAATATGTCAAAGAACCCTATTATTTCTTTTGAAATCATTTTTCTTGAAAATACAAAAATCTCACCCTAGTCCTCCCTCTACTTTTCCAATTCACAAAAGCCTACTTCACACTAATACTTCTGTGTTCAAGGAGAGTTAATAATGAACTGCTAACAGGTAGGACTGAATTTTCTGTGCCCCATTCTCTCTTTTGAATATGGTCTTTAATTAATTTTTTAAGTTTAAAATAAAAAAATTGATAATCCCACCCCAAACTACTCAGTAACAACAT
The DNA here is from genome assembly GCF_027409185.1 of Cynocephalus volans. Taxonomy (NCBI): domain Eukaryota; kingdom Metazoa; phylum Chordata; class Mammalia; order Dermoptera; family Cynocephalidae; genus Cynocephalus; species Cynocephalus volans. The sequence continues at coordinate 149,484,581 of NC_084461.1, read as the reverse complement.
TTTGGTGTATAACTCCAGATATTTCTTTGCAAATACACATCTGTTTTAACAAAAATTGGCAATAGCTTTTCTTTACTAGCAATGTATCACGAACATTTTCTTGCAATAATAGATCTGCTTCCTTATATTCAAAGTACAGGGCTACAAGAGATGACTTTATCAATAATTATTTTACCAGTCTCATATCAGTAAATATTTGACTAATTTTCAATTTTTCATTAGAAAACACTTATGAAAAGACAAAAAAAAAAAAAAAAAAAAAAAAAAAAAAAAAAACCCAACCAAAAGCCAAAAAATCCCACAAATGTTTACTTTTTAATGTAGCAATCTTATTTTTGGTATCTATTATAAGGAAATAATTTTTTTTTTTAAAAGATGACCGGTAAGGGGATCTTAACCCTTGACTTGGTGTTGTGAGCACCACGCTCAGCCAGTGAGCGAACCGGCCATCCGTATATGGGATCCGAACCTGGGGCCTTGGTGTTCTCAGCACCACACTCTCCCGAGTGAGCCACGGGCCGGCCCATAAGGAAATAATTTTAAAAAGGGAAAAAAACCCACATGTATGAAGTTATTTACTGGATAGTGCCTCCCCCAAAATGGAAAAAAAAATTCAGTAGGGGATTAATGGTAACTTTGGTATACCAATCCAACAAAACAATGTGCAGTCATACCATAAAGTAACATGCAAAAGTTTACAATAAAATGTTAAATAAGCACAATACAAAAACTATATTATAATGATAAACGATGCAATAAATGTTTGTAGACAGATAAGTCAAGAAGGAGGCAAAGAAAGGTGACCCATATGGGTGATTAAAAATTATGGATGACTTGTAAATGTGTCTTTTAAAAATGGTTCTTGCCAGAACTGAGGTTACCAAAGGTGGGAGAGGGGGAGGGGGAGGGGGGTTAGCTAGAAATTGGTAAAAGGCCACAAAAAAAAGATTACATTGTGTAATGCTGAATATACTAATTATCCTGATTTCAGCATCACATATTGCACACAGGTACTGATATTCAATATGGTACCCCACAGATATGTACAAAAAAAGAAGTAAATGAAAATAAAAAAGTGACCCTTAGGTTAAAAAAAACATAACAACAGCAAAACTGTTCTTGGAGGCTGGCTGATTAGCTCAGTTGGTTAGAGTGTGGTATTATAACACCAAAGTCAAGGGTTCAGATCCCCATATTAGCCAGCTGCCAAAAAAACAAAAAACTGTTCTTACATATAGTTAATAATATCCTCAAAATTATAAAATTGAGAACAGCATCAACAAATCTTAAATACTAAAATGTATTTTGATTAACAAAACCCTAAATTCACTTAACAATAGGTAATGTGGTAGAATTTAATTTTTAACATACACCAATAAATAAAGCAAATAAGAAATATTAAAGGGTAGGGATGGCTATTTCTATGAGAACAATCAAATGCAATAAATCCAGTTTGTGTTTCTATGTACACAACACACTACAATGAACCTTGGGGGTGAGGAGTGGGGTGCGGGGGTGGCTCTTTCTAAGCACACAACCAAATACAATAGATCAAGGAATCTAAAAGAATTCAGTTTTTCAAGTAGGTAAACTAAATGATATGGCTTTTTATTTTCATTCACGTGATGTCATATCATTATGGCTAGGCCAATGTACGTGAACAAAGTTAATGTTTATTAAGTAATTTAAGTTCAGGAGAGTGTCATTTATATATAGAGATTAGGACATGGGTGGAACAATGGCCTTCAGAAGTTGAGCAACTTTCAGGGCTGGCCTGTGGCTCATTTGGGAGACTGTGGTGCTGATAACACCAAGGCCAAGGGTTTGGATCCCTATATAGGGATGGCCGGTTAGCTCACTTGGGAGAGCGTGGTGCTATCAACACCAAGTCAAGGATCAAGATCTCCTTACCGGTCATCTTTCAAGAAAAAAAAAAAAAAAAAAAAAAAAAGAAGTTGAGCAACTTTCATTAACTCTATAGTAACCTTAAATACCATTTTGAACTCCCTAGGGAAAATGGATTAATTATGATGAATGCTAAGCACACAAATAATAACAATAAATGGTATCAAACCTTATAAAAGGCCTGAAGATCCCCAATAGGAGGTGAAACTGTTAGATAATCTGGAAATTTATCTTGTAGATGAGCAATGAGCATGCCAAACTGGGTCCCCCAATCTCCTATATGGTTTAACCTAATACCAAAGAACATAAAATCACTTAAAAAAAAGATAAAGATGTTTAAATTAGAGGAATTATATTCTAATAGAAACCACTAACATTTAAGTGCCAGTACATCACATTTGGTAATATCTATTTACTTGGCTGTTTACTCAACTGGTCTATAAACTTCACAACAGGGGAAGACTATGTTATGTTCAGCTCTATATACCCAGTAACAGAGTCTGCACATAGCAGGCATCCAGGATTTATTGCATGAAAAAATATCCTATCAATGGACCTTACTCTGTTTATTGTGTAGCTAACTGGAACAATGACAGCTGAGCCAATGTTGGCCATTCCCACAATTTTATGAAAATTTAACTTTTCAACCAATTATCTTGTTATAATTTAGACCAATGGTTACCAAATGTCAATGGACAAAATTCCTCAAAATACCTCAAAATAGTGTCCATCTAACAACTTCTCATTCCTCTCTGCTTTTATCTAATCCCAGACCACCAAGTCATCTCTCAACTGGATTATGACAGCCTCATCAGTCATTACACTATAGTCTCCCTTCGTTGCCTATCTTCTTCACAGCAGCCAGAGTAATCTTTAATTAGATCATATTGCTCCACTAATTAAAACTTCCCAGTGGCTTCCCATCACACTTAGAATAAAATCCCAATTTCTTACCATGGTCTACAAGGCCCAACATAGTCTGTTTCTTGCCTACCTCTCCCCCTACTAGAATATAAACCCCTACTATATAGGAGGCACTAAAGAAATATCTGTGGAATGAATGGAGGAGCTTCATCCTTGGTTCCACCCCACAAGAGTCTAAAAAAAGTAAAAAAGCAAAAAAAGTTCAGAGGAGGAGCCCAGGACATATTTGCTAAGTTTACTGGGTGATTATAAAGCAGAACTAACTCATGAGCCACTGATTTAGTCAAAGATTCTTTCTCAAGTGAGGTGTTTCACTTTGTATAGAAATTTCCAAGCAAAGGCAAGAGCACGTACCTTAGCACGTCATATCCTGCAAATTCAAAGAGGCGGCACATACTCTCTCCTATGATAGTTGACCTGAGGTGGCCTACATGCATCTCTTTAGCTAAGTTGGGAGAGGAAAAGTCAACTATAACCTGGGATAGACAATAAAAAGAGAAAGAGATGTTTAAAAGGGGCAGACACAATTTATTCTGCTAACAAATTCATTAATAACATAATTACTAATAAATAATAAATAATAAACTCAGACAAACATTAACTTGGGCTGTAATTCAACTGTGTTAGATTTTCTGATGGACATTATTAACTAAAAAAAAAAATTCATTTCCACAAATTATCTATCCTCTACTTCAGCAATACCTGTGTAAGTATCAGCTGGCTACTTCAAATACCTTGCAAAATGAAGTGGGAAAAAAAATCAGGTAACACGCAAGACTCAAGAGAAAGGCTACTTCACAATTACTTCCATAATCCCAAATATTAATGTTTAAATCTCAATGTAAAAAGTGAAAGCCATTCCTAGTTATAGCACTTTCCACACAATTCTAAGATGATTAATACATCAATAGACGATTGTACATATACCCTTTTATTTTCTCCAAGAGCAGGTAGTTGAACTCCATTCACCAAGAGATTGGTCAACTGTTGTGATACAAAATCCTTTCTTAAGTGGACATTAATAAAACCTAATGGACAGAAGAGATAAAATATCAGATAATTCCATCTTGAATGACTGCGCACCCCAAAGGATTTTCTCAATTTCATTTATGTTGGTCCAGAGTGCTGAGCTAGTTCTGGTCAAACTCTTCAGGATTCCAACACCACTTGGGGCCTTGACTTGAGCACTTTTGTAAGCTCCTATTTCAACATTTATTTCAAACTTTTACCACTCTCCCAAAAGCTTCCAACTTAATTCAGAGCCCCCTCACTTTCAGCAAATGATTTGGTTTGCCTCGAAACAGAAAAAAAAGGGCTCTTTCACCACAGGCTTTCCCATTATTTATTCCCTTTCTGCTGATGAAAAACTCAATCACAGGGAGGTAAAGTAAGTCATCCAAGATCAGGCAGCTAAGTGGTAGCTGGGTCTAGACTAAAACCTTGATTTCCTAACTCACAATCCAAGGTGCTTTCACCATTTTATTCAGTATATAAATTTCAACCCTCTATTTAAATTGGTTTTCATTTTCTCATTTCAAAAAGGACTTATCAAAAATACAACTATTAAGAAGAATAACATTATGTCATACCAGGACCAGCAATTTCAACTTTTTCAATACATTCATTGTCTGGGAGGTGCTTGGTAATGTTTTCAGCAATTTCTCTTGGATTAACTTTCTGTTCCTTCGTTTTGAGCATCTATAACACAATATAGAAATTCATTTCACAACAGATTTCATCAGGTTACTTGGAAATGCACAACTGACAAAGCATGAGATGAATTTTACATAAAACCTATCGAAAGGCAGAAGCAGAGAAGTCACTGAGAATACAACAATTTGCTATTATTTATGTAAACAGTAATGATAATACTTAAGAAAATCAAATCACCAAGAGTGAGTCATAATAATACATCACCTGAGAAATACCCATAGCACTATTACACTGATAATCCCCAAACTTGGGCTGTTGACTTGGTGTCACTAGCAGAGGAGGGTTTTCCAAATTCGGATATGCAGCTTTAATGGCACAACCAAAGAGCTCTTGTAGGCGGTTATTGATGTTCATCATATTTTTAGTTGGTTTGCTCCTTTCTGCTTGAAGACTCTAGGAAAAGAATGAAAATATGTCAATAAAGTACTACATCATCATACAAAATTTCCCCAAATATTGTGAGAAATGTTCAAATATCTTGAGAAGAAACAAAAGGAAACATGCACTCATAATGCGATGCTCTCAAATCTGAGATGTGTTGAGACACATAATAGGTCAAGTCCTTCCTAGGCATCTAAGATATGGATAAGAAATGCCCTGAGGTCTTACTTTCTACATTTGTTTTATCAGAAACTGGGAGGAGGGAGTAAAAAGGAATGATTGAATCCTCTTTTCAGCTTCTCCAAAGCTCTGAGAAAATAATAGTGTAAAATTAGCCCTACATTACTTCATATCAAATACTGGAAGTAAAAACTCAATGAACAAAAAAAAACAAAAAATGCATTCAAAGGAGCTAATATCAATATGCCAGAAAAATTAGTTTTGTCTTATTGTTAAATAATCCCATGTTGGACCTACTCCTTCCTACCTCCTATTTCTAATTTCCCTTGAAGTGTAATATGTTCATTTAAGATGGTGTATAATTATCTCTATTACTGCACTTATCATACACAAAATTCTGTTTCCACCACTAGCCTGCTGGATGCAGGGAAAGTGTCTAGTTCATGGCTCTATCCCTGGTACCTAGCATTGTACCTACTATATAGCAAGATATCAAAAAATGGTGAATAAACACATATGCTTTTAATGGAATACAAATGAAAATGCTGCCTATGCAGTCATCACAATCTTAGGTTAATCAAAATGCCAATGTTGTGAAATATTAGCAGCAACAATGAAAGCTAATATTCAAGTATGTACTGTCAAGATCTGAGCCAAGACCATTATTTGCATGCATTAGCTTATTCCATCTACACAACAAAATTGAGTTTCTTACTATTATCATGATTTCCATGTAAGCTAGAGATTAAGTAAGTTGCCAAAGATAAAGAATAAGTGGTAATGCCAGGATTCAAACTGAAGTCTACCAGAATGGGGAGTCCAAGTTCTGTTATTATCATCCCTATCTTCATCACCATAAGAAATCATAACCTTAAACTTACTAAAACTTCATTTTAAGTTTTTAATCAATAATTTATTTCCTCTGTGGTAACATACCCAAAAAAGGGAAGATATGATTTTCACAACCTGAAGATTTCTAATGCAAATACTAAAGTTACTTAGATATAATCATAAGACCAAAGCTTACTGTAATAAATTTCGACTTTTTATTTTTAAAGGATAGGGTAACAGGTATGTATGTATGTTTTGGGGTATATACATATTATACACAGGCATGCACACACGAAACCCACTGTACTTGATTTTTGTACCATGCAAATTAATATTTAATTATAATCAATTTAACACTTTTTCTCTACCTGTCTCATATGTGTAAGTCTTTTTCTCCCCCAAAATGGTAAGCTCCATGATGTTAAGAAATATTATATATGGTATGAGCATCTCTGCTATAACTTGATATAAGCATTCTGAAAAACCTCACATTATGCAAAAATTACATCCTAAAAACAACAGAGCTTTTGAGAAAATTAGGAGTAGAAGTAGATTACTCAAAATCTATGTGACTTTGTAACATGAGAACTATCACAACAGTAACCCTAAAGTCATCAGTGGTAAAGAGATCTGTAACTCCTAATAAATAAGTAATAAATAAATACAAGACTTTATCTTAAAAAAAAGATATGATACAACAAGCAAACAGAAAGGACATTGTTGGGGGGAGGGGGGGAGGGAGAAGGGAGGGAGGTTTTGGTGATGGGGAGCAATAATCAGCTACAATGTATATCGACAAAATAAAATTAAAAAAAATAAATAAATAAATAAATAAATAAATATTAAAAAAAAAAAAAAAAAAAGATATGGACAGCTCAATAGAAGGGGGTATAAGGAATAAGTGAGGCTGCTGAGTAATGAAAACAAAGGTAAAATTCCTCCCTCCAAGACAATCAAGTAAGAGCATGTGGCCAAAGTGAGAGAGGGTGAATGGGCATCGCACATAATATTTTATTCCTCTGTGGTTTGCTGTTTTTGGTTCTGTATCCAGTGTTCAGTCGCTTACTTGGTAGGGCAAAATATTTGTGAAAGAACCAAGATGACTTCCACATTACATTGACAACATTCTCATATCTACAGGATAGCAAATGTGCATTACAGAAACGTGTATTAGAATACTGTTGGGATGCTTGCCAGAACTTATTCTACCCTAGTGGCCTTCTGAGTTTTGGAACATCTACAATCTCCCTGCACAGATTACTTAGCAAACAAAGCAGGGAAAGGATGGAATGCTATGTTTGTGTAAGATAAAGGGGGGTGACACCAGCAGTTGCGAGGAGTCTGGGAATCTTCCACTTCAACAGATTTCTCTCTTTGGCACAGTTCTACCTTTGTCTCTAAGACATTTACAAGTTTTAGCTCCCACCCCAGAGGTTGTGGAGTACAGCTGCACAGCCCTGAATTATAGTTCACCCTATCCTTCACCCATCAATAAACTTTGACGATGATAATTTATGGAGTTGCCTTTTTCAATTTTGGTTTCAAGATACTTTCACAGTCTAGAGGCTATTTTATTTTAGCTTGGCACTCAGAGAGAATACACTGTACTTCCTTTTGTACCTTTTTCCCTCATAGGTTCTAGCACATATTAGGCATGTGTATTAGGCTGTTTCTATTGCTTATAACAAAATACCTGAAACTGGGTACTTTGTAAAGAAAACAAAATTTATTGCTTAGTTTTGGAGGCTGGGAAGTCCAAGGTGCAAGGAACACATCTGGTGGTGGTGACAATGACCCAGGGGTCTCACATTGCAAGATGGTGGAAGCAGAGTGAGACTAACCTCCTCATTCGCTCTCCTTTTAAAACCCTCAGAACCATGCCCCTGACCACCATTTTTAACCCATTCATTACAGTGTGGAGCTGCAACCTAATCACTTCTTCAAGATCCCACCTTTCAATTAACATAACAGGATTTCCTACCCTCCTAACCCTGTCACAGTGGGGGTCAAGTTTTTGGGGGGACACTCAATCCACAGCAGCATGTAATAATACTTTTGAACTGAAATAAATAAAACAGAGAATAAAGTATAAATAAGTGTGGAATGAATGACATAACCAGAAAGATAAGATTCCTTGGGGGAAGATTCCATGGAAAAGGAATTTTGTGATTTAAGAAGCCTCAAAGACAAAGCTATTTCAAACACAGCAGATCACAAACAGGTAATAAAAAAAAACTCCATGGGAATGGGGCAGGCAGGGACTAAGATGAGTAAATGAAATCAGCTTTGGGAAAAAGATGTAATGCCAGTGTGGCCTGCCTGAAAGTGGTGTACACAGAGGAAAACAATTATGGGTATGAGGTCATACTCAGGGATGTGTCATTAGCAAACCTGAAAGGCAGGCCAAAAAACTGAAGCAATATTTTTTGACAAGATTGATAAACATTGTTAGATTACGAGGCATTAAATAAATACAGCACAAGCTTCATGGACAAAAAAAAAGTTTTTTTTTTTTTTTTTTTTTTTTTTTAAAGATGACCGGTAAGGGGATCTTAACCCTTGACTTGGTGTTGTCAGCACCACACTCAGCCAGTGAGCGAACCGGCCATCCGTATATGGGAACCGAACCCGGGGCCTTGGTGTTATCAGCACCGCACTCTACCGAGTGAGCCACGGGCCGGCCCCCCCCAAAAAGTTTTAAAACATTAAGTGGGGGAATAAACCCCAAATAATGCTGCATAATATAATTATAAAAATAAAATTATAAAATAACCAACTTAGGACAGAGATGGTATGTGGGTATGTTTTAAAATATTTCCTTTATGATAGAGGCAATGATTTAAATACCAAAAAAATTTTTTAAATAAAAGGCATGGCTACAAGCTGTTGAAAGAAATGTCTTGACCCTACTTATATCCTGCATTAAGCTAGCTAAACATTTACTATGATGCAACATTTCAAAGGGTCCTGGAAGGACAGGACAATTCCAATTTCTCCATTATCTGCACTAACTCAGTCCTAACTTGTTTGACACAGTGAGAAGAATCGGGTTTCTCAGGTACAGAAAGAGAAATACTGTATGTTCTCACTCATAACTGGGAGCTGAATCCATAAACAAACAAATGAATAATAAAGAGAGACAGAGAGAAAGAAAGAAAGAACAATCACAGTTATATGTTGAATTTTCAGAAAACTAGAGGTGGAAATTGGGAATGGAGGGGGAGAAGGAGGGGGGCTAATGAGGAACTGGTCAATGGACACAAAGAATGATTGCATATTGTAATGATGAATAAGCTAACTATAGTGATTTAACCACCACATGTTGTACACGATTATTGAAAATCAATGTTGCACCCCACATGTATGCATAATAAAAAAATTAAAATACCAAACCAAAACAACAACAACAACAAAAAGAATAGGGCTTATGGCCTCCTCTTTTCAAATTCTATACTGTATACTTTCAGAATATTTTGTAACAAAGGTTTTTAAAAAGATATAATAATTCAAACTGGAAAATGAAATTGGAATACGGAGTACTCACCTTTCTAAGAATATTCAGTCGATACTTTAATTTTGAATTTTCTTCTCGCAAATGCTCTAAATTTGGAGAAGCTTCTAAACAGCCACAGTTTTTCAACCGATCGATTTCAGCAGTCAGAGATTTAATCTCTTTTTCCTATGAAAGGAAAGCCATTTTATTCAGTCTAGTATGATCAATGACTTCCATATGACAAATTGTACCATGAACTTCCTCAATTCACCTCTCCACCAGGGCAGGGCAGAGGTGATTAGAATGACGAACTTTTCCTTTGACAAGCTGAGATATTTTTTCTCCTCTGAGACTTTTGCTGACATTAGCATATTATCTTTGATAAGAAAAAAACTGAGCACGTATGTATGTGTTAGGAGAGAGGAATAGGAGTGTTAAGCATATAATGGGAAAATCCTCATATCCCTAAGTTTCTATCTTAGGCTTACTAAACCAGTCTGATTTAGTTAAGTTTCAGGGCAACCAATCTACTTTTATTCACAAACCTTTTTTTTTTCGTACCTGGCAGGTACAAGGATTGAACCCTAGACCGTTGTATTATTAACACCACACATTACCAGCTGAGCTAACTGGCCAGCCCCTATTCCCAAATCTTATGAATTGGGACTCTCTTAAAAACGAAATATCTCTTGACATATTCAAAATAGTCAGCGCTCTGTATCTACGGGTTCTGCATCCATGGATTCAACCAACCGTGGATAGAAAATATCTTAAAAACAATACAACAATAAAAAAATACAAATAAAAAAATAATACAGTACAGCAACTACTTACAAGCATTCATATTGTATTAGGTATTATAAGTAGTCTAGAGATGATTTAAAGTATATGGGAGGATGTGCATACATTATATGCAAATACTGTACTACGCTATTTTATATCAGCGATTTGAACGTCCAGATTTGGCACCCTCGAGGGTACTGGAACCAACACCCCTCCCTCAACCCATTCTACAGAAGGGCAAGTGTAGGGTGTCTGTCTTTTGCCCTTTCTAGGACTAAACGATTTTCCCATTTTTTCCTATTTCCAATGTTTTAGGTCCTTGACCAGGATTTGTACGTAAATATCTAAAACCAAAGACATGTCAATTCAGAAAGAAAGCTTCCAACTTAGCTACAAAACTCAGGGGGAGTCAAAGGGTTGGATCCCAGTACCAGCCAGCCGTCAAAACAAAACAAAACAAAACCTCGGAGGGAGATTTCTCACCTGAAATTTCAGAAAGTTTACCAGCAGATAAATACAGCCAAAACAACAACAACAACAACAAAACTTGCCTGCCGGAGACCAGCTCCAGTCGAGTTGGGGGTCTGTGAAAGAGGGATGGAGAGGCGGCGAAAATAAAAAACACAGGCAGAGACCTTGGTTCCTTTGAAGCACGTTCTCACCCTGCGGGCTGTCAGCGCTGTCTGTCGCAGCCAGAGCAGCTAAAGCAGCTGAAGCAGCCTTCAGACTGAAAACAGCATTTTTATTTGTTACACAACACAGGGGGTTAATGTGGGCATTTTAACTACATAAACCTTTAAAATTATTAAACCAATAGTTAAATGGAAACTTTTCTTAAAATTATGTCAGTTCTCATAAAATTAATAATCCACAAAGTTAAATAAAACTCGGTGGTCAGCCAATTCTTTCTGGTGATTAAATCTGTTGTGGTCGATTAGTCTGTGACTCGCTGTTCTTGACGTTTTTCACCATTGTGTTTCTTTTTTTTCTTGCGCTCGTATTAACCTTAAACTTATTACTACCAGCAAGCATAAATTATATGTCTGACTCAAAATTGAGACGGCAGCAATTGTGGTTTCAAAGTGTTAAACAAACCTTATATATATTTTTAACTTTGATTTAATGATTCTCATATTTCTATAGGCATGAACCTATTGCTTATTTGGAAAAGGAATAAAAGATATTTGAACAGCTTTATCATGCATGTACTTAATATAGCAGCTGTGTGGCCCAATGTAAAGTGTCAAAGTGCACAGCACCATCCCTCACAAAACCAGGTGCATTCTAAATTCCATCTGTAATCTTTATTTTTAGGAGGGAAAGTTGTGCATCATATGTTTTTGTCCCAATATCTTACTAAGATGTTTTTATTTAACTTAGGACACCAATGAGTAACAGGGTTTCTACGCATTCTTTCTCATAAACTTAATTCTTCCTATAGTACCTTTTTCCATTAATTCCAACCATTCTCTTACCATTAATGTAATCCCCTATAAATGATGTTTGCCAACTTAAGTCATATTTAGGATGTCCCCTAGGAGGGTACCAATTTTTTCCTTTTGCCATTTTATAATCCATATACCATTTACCCAGATGGTGGGAACAGCATGGGGATTTCCATTGTTTATTAATTTCATGGGTAAAAACAATTGCTCATGGCTACTCATAAGGTGTTTTTAAAACATCCGTTGGTGCAATAAATTGACTCAAAAGGGACAATTTGGAATTGTTCAATCTTCCCGGATCTCTTGTGGGATAATCTAATTTTATGACAACTGTTTGTGTGTCATTTTTTGCATCTTTTGGAAACTCAGGAAACTGCCACGCTGACCAAAACATCAAAAGAGAAAGCGAAAGCAGCACCACTATGCCGAGGCAGAGATCTTTACAGTGAAAGCCGGTGCTGATAGCCATGGCACTGCCAGCAGCTCTCCCTCCAGCGGCCTGCCAACTCGGAAAGGGCAGTCCAAGCTATTCTTTTCAAGACCCCGCCATGGCGTGGACCGCGCCACTTGCCGTAAGTGTGCATACCTTATGTTCCAGGCGCTGAGCTAAATAAACACTTTTCAGAAATTACCTTTGTAATTCTTACCACAACACCTAGTGAGGCAGTCCTTATATCCCCATACTGATAAAGGACATATGGCTCAGACCAGTAAAGAACTTGCCAATTTATCTCACCAACTTGTATGCTGACATAGTATAAAGCAGTTCCTGCATAACAGGTAATGGAACAGTCCCACTTTCACTTTTATAAGTTGTAACTGCCCCCCCCCGCCCCCGAATGCTGAAAGCAGAGAGCAAACTCCTGTTTGTCTAATAATGAACCACTCCATTGCTCATTAGCAATCCTCGTGCTCAGTAGCAGAGAAAGAACAGTGGCTTAGCTGCAAACCAGAACCCAGGTCTCCTGATCTTTTCTCATCTTGCCTATCCCCCCCGCGTCCCCCAAGAGAGCACTTGAGGGGGAGGGGGGAGGGAGACGTGGAGAGATTCGTACCGAACATGCCAGGCTCCAGCCCCCTGAAGAAGCTGGCACGGGGAGGTCTCTCCGTGCCGCTGAATGTCACAGTCACACAAGCCCTGGAGACGAGTTCCTCCTCTCCTACACCCTCCCTCTACAACAAAGAGGAAATTGAGTTCCTGGGAGGGCGTGTGCCTCCGAGGCAGCGGAGGCCTGGCTCTCGGGACCCCGCCGTCCGCATCTGACGGGAACAGGGTAGTCCCCGAATCGCTGCCGCCGCCCCAGACACTGCTCGGGCAGACGCCGGGGCCTGATTCCTCCCCTCCAAGCCATTAGGCCGGTCCCATGAGGCCCTACCTGCTGAAGCAGCCGCGCGGAGCACTGAGCCACCAGCCGGTCCATCCTCTCATCGGCGCTTCACACACCAAAAGGCCGGAAACGGAAATGGACAGCCCCGCCCGGAAGTGGAAATCTCCTCCCTCAAGTCCCCTTGCCTGGGGTCGGACTGGGTCCGCCGTGTCTGCTGCCTTCTGGCGGAATCCAGGCGAAACTGCCAGGGGAAGTCAGCCAGTAGCGAGACTTCAGCCTTGGAATGTTGGGGCGAGGGGAGAGGAGTTGAGGGGAATCAGCCCAGAGCCACCTCGCTGACGTCTTGATCTCGGATTTCCAGGCTCCGGGGCCGTGAGAAAAAAAATTCCTGTTGTTTAAGCCTCCCTGTCTGTGGTACTTTATGGCAGCCTAAGCAAACGAATACAGGAGGCTTTGAAAATAGTCCAGGTGAGGAACGATGAACCAAACTGGTAGCAGGAAAAAGTGGATGATTTCATGATATAATTTGGAGGTAGAATTGACAGATCTTGATGGTGAACTAGGAATCCAGAAATAAAGGCATGGGGTATGAAAAACAACGAACTGAGTATGACCAGAAAGAAAAGAAGAAAGCTACAGGGAAGGAAAAGATGACTGGATTTTTGAATTTTCCTTCTAATGACAAAGTTTTAATTACCCAGGTCTGACCACACTAATTGTTTCCATGGGGAATAATGTTTACTTCACCATCACATTATATATGCAGTTTATTAGTTTTTAATTTTTCATTTCAACTCATAGCAGAGGAAGCTTTATGATCATCACAGAGCAGCATGTAAATGTGATGCCCTGTTTTAAACTATATAAAAAATAAGGGTGTAACTAACAATAATTGGAAGGTATGGCCAGGGAGGAGAAAGGGAAAGTTTGTGCCACAATTTCCTCATTTTTATGGTAAGGAGACCCGAAGACTGTGAATAAAGAAGAAATGTCCATTATTTAAGGTGGAAACCATCAGATTAACTATTGTGAATGGCAGATTCCAGAGAGTTGGGGTATCTTTTATTTTATATCTTATATCCTTCCGTAGCATTTTGAGGTTTTTCTTTTCCTTTCTATTTCTTTTTTTTTCTTTTAATTCCCCCAAGCACAGGACTGTCCTAGAGAGAGGGGTGGGGCTGATAAAGCCCTGACCTAGTAGGAAGCAGGTCCCCCACCCCTGAAAACCTCTCCTTGTCCTACTCCCTGCCGTTAGAGGCCACCCAGGGTCCCAGGGTCCCTTCCCCTCATCACTTACTACTGGTTCAGCATCTTTACTGTGCCTGGTGTCACACTAAGGTAGGAAGGGCTGACTCAGGCAGGAGGAAGCCAGAAAAAGCTTGGGAGGCTTAGAGAATGGCAGCTTTCTCATAACTTCTCTCAGCATGGTAAAGCACCCTTGGGATTCAGAGTGTTAAAGGCCAGAGGTGGGCCTATCTCAAACCCAGAAACCACCCCTGACTGTTTTCTTCCATTACCTACTCATTCGTTCAACAGTCACCGGCACCCATGGCTCAGTCCTGGGCACTGGGGACACAGATGAATTTGACATAGTCCCTGCCCACAAGGACCTAACCAATGTAGTCCAGCGGGAGAGAACTCACATTAAAGAATCTTTGGAAATAGGGAGAAAAGGTTGGTGGTTTGGTGGTGGGTGGTGAGGAGGAAGGGTTTCTAGAGGTGATATCTGGGCTGCGTATGGGATGGGGAAGGGCATTCCAGATGGTGAGAGGCAGGCTGCATCCTTAGCCCCCAGGCCAGGTGGAAGGACAGGGCTCTGGCATCAACATTCCCTCCGGCCTTCTGGGTCTGCGCTTGGAGGGGAAGGCTCCTGGGTAGTAGTGGATAGTGGTGGCAGTGCTACTACCACTATTCCTGGAGTCCTATGACTGAACCAGAGTGCACACTGATCTGTCCTGTCTCTTTCCATCAGTGAGGGAAGAGGGCTGAGACGTGGGCACTGGCACCAACAGAGGTTGGCCTCGACTTAGGAGGGGCTGTTGCTGCTGCTTTCTGCTCCTCTTGCATTTTAAACTAGATCAGTCCTTTTTGTTTTGTTTTGTTTTTGGAGGCTGGCTGATACAGAGATTGAACTCTGGGCCTTGGTGTTATCAGCACCACACTCCAACCAACTGAGCTAAACGGCCAGCCCTGATTAGTAATTCTCAAGAGTATGGGTGGGGAAAAGGAGGAGTCTATCAGAATTTCTAGATGAAGGGGATATATTTAAAAAAAAACATATTCCGTATTGTAATTTTATATTGGAGGGACACCATTGTTTTAGTAATACAAAGTAGAACAGATACAGCTTTTGAAAACAGGCAGAGGGATTACACAGAAGACACATAACCAAGTGATAATTACTCAAGAGCATGTGAGTCTAGGGGCACATATCAGGATGGGATGGAAGTAGAGGGAGTAAGAAATTCTGTCCCAGACACACCCAGGGTAACACCATGTGTCAGCCAGTCCAGGCAGCTCTCACTGAGGCCATTGGATGAGAGGAGAGGGTAGAGACAATCCAAAACTGTGCCTACACACTTCTCTTTTCCTTGGTTACCGAGAGCTCACAGTGTACTTGTAGAAAGCTACAGCTCCTGGGTCTCAGTTTTCCTCACTTATAATATGAGGAGACTACTAGGTGGCCACTTAGAACCATTTTAGATATGTGAGCTCAATCTTTTCCAGACGTTTTTTTTTAAAAAAAATTTTACTGTAACATAGTTGACTGTCTATACCTGTGTGCAGTATGTGATGCTCAAATCAGGATAATCAGTATATATAACAATATACAATGTAATTGTTTTTCTTGGCCCTTTACCAATTCCCCCTTTATCTCCTCACCCCCCGGCCTCCCTCTTTTCCTCCTCTGGTAACCTCAGTTCTGTTCTCTGCTTTTGAAAGTTCAGTGTTTGTGATTGTTGTATCTTTCTTTTTAAAAAAAATTTGTTTATTTTTTAGCTCTCATTTATGAGTGAGGATGTGGTGTTTCTCTTTCTGTGCCTGGCTTATTTCACTTCACATGATTTTCTCTAATTTCATCCATGTTGCTGCGAATGGCAATATTTCATTCTTTTTTATGGCAGAATAGTATTTCATAGTGTAAACATACCACATTTTCCTTATCTGGTCATCCAATGATGGACATTTAGTTTGGTTCCAACTCTGGGCTATTGTAAGTACAGCTGCAATAAACATGAAAGTGCAGGTATCCCTTCGACATGATTTCCATTCTTTTGGGTATATGCCAGGAGTGGAATTACTGGATCATATGGTAGTTCTATCTGTAGTCGTTTGAAGAACCTCCATACCGTTTTCCATAATGGCCACACCAATTTACAGTCCCACCAACAGTGTAGGAGTGTTCTCCTATCTCTGCATCCTTACCAGCATTCCAGATATGTTTTCATGATCACATTTTTTGCTGTTTCTTTGTGCCACCATGTTAATTACATGGCATTTTAAAACTTGATTCACTTTTTTAACTAAATATTTACTTACCCTCATTCTAAGCAGTAATATCTGTGAATTCATGGGTTGACGTGCTAGTTATAAAGTATATTAAAATACATGATCATAAATATAAACACTCACATACCACCTAAAGTTTCCTCATGTGCCGTCACTGGTGTCTATGTATTTCTTTGGGGAAATGCTGAATCAAGTTGTCATGACAGCCTGGCAAGGTCAAAAACCACTGGAAAGTGTCCACATTCATGTTGTTTCTTAGCAGGACTGGAATTCAAACTTGGTCTTAGCTTAATTTATTCGCTGAACAATTGTTTGAGGGTCTACCATCTGTCAAGGGCTGCTCTAGCTCTGGGGCTAAAATAGTGAACAAGATATGCCTGGTGCCTGCCCTTGAATCTTCAACATCCCAATGAGCAGACAGACAAAAGGAAAGAATCAAATACATAAAGGCGAGTGGTAAAAAGTACAATGGCAAGCTGTGTCCTTTTGTTACTTCTGATTAGCTTCATGTATATTTATCAGCTACCCAATGGTTGGCTGTAAACTTATTACTTACCACATTCTCCTAAATAAATTTGTTCCGTCCCAAGTGCCCTGGGAGAAGCCTTCCTAGTGGTGTAAGCTAAGCTTGTAAGTTTAGTTATTCCCAGAAGCATCTAGAATATAACAACTAGCATACAATCCCTACTAGAATATAACAACTTCCCTACCATCCATTAACAATTTATATTTGTTCAGTACCTGAACTGTATTACTTTATTGAATCTTCACACCACTTAATGAGGAAGGGCATAACATCTTCCTCAAAATCGTAGAGCTAGGAGCAGGTACAGTCTGAACATGGAACTTAGGACTTTCAGTTTCCAGAGTCTCATCTTCTTCTACTGCTCTGCAAGCAACAGACACAGTAGGTATACTGAGAATAAATGTCTGAGAGGCATTTTACAGTTTTACATGGAGCTCCGATAGTGCACTTTAAAAATGTAGTTAGTAATTTATCTACATACTCACACTCATACATACGTGAAGGAATGTATGGGCAAAGAGAGGAATGAGACACGGTTAGTAAAAGCAATTGATTGGCCACGATGTAAATGTCCATCAATTAATTTATGGTGCATCCATTTAGTGGAATACTACACAGTTGTTAAAATTGTTAAAAAGAATGAGGTAGCTTACAGATATCTTATTGGGAAACAACAAGGTGCAGGACAGTATCTTTACTATGCACTTTCAGGTGAAAAAAAAAAAGAATACACATATAAGATGATATATGTATTGCCTCTCTGGAAGGACAGGGAAGAAGCTGACAATACAGGATGTCTTTAGGGAGGGGACTGGATGGGTAAAGACAGGAGTGTGACGATGACTTACTTGTCACTGTAGTGATGTGTCTTACAGAGCACACACTGCATTAAATCTCACTTCTACCATTTATCAGATGTGTGATGCTGGGCAAGTAACATAACCTTCCTGGACAGTTTCCTCATTTGTAAAGCAGGGATGATCATAATAGGACCTACCTTACAGGACTGTTGTGAGGATAAATGAGTTAAAAATAAGTAAACTTTAGAACGGTGCCTTGGTCTGTAGTGAGTGGAGACACTTGCTACTATGGCTCTCATGCAGCCTTTGGATTTGCTGTAGTATGTAAGTATTAGCTATTAAAATAATAAAACTAGGGCTGGCCAGTTAACTCAGTAGGTTAGAACATGGTACTGATAACACCAAGGTCCAGGGTTCGATCCCTGTATAGCCAGCCACCACAATAAAATAATGAAACTAACTGTTACAAGAATACAAGGGTAAAAAAGGAAAAGGATTGATTTCAGGGTAAATAAGCTAGCTTGCTCTTCAGAGAATTTAAACACTATGTGTGTTAGCTCCCAATCACTTCTGCTTCTTTACACTATAGGGTTGCATACGTGTTGGGGGTGTAAGTGGGGGTTATGATGCCCTGAGATGAATCAGAGAAGGGTCTGCACCCCAACACCTGACAAGAGCAGCCTTCAGCACTCCTGTTCCACCCAGACCCCTCTCCACTTCCTGATTAGGAATGACAAAGGAGTAGAGACTAAACATATCCTTGGGGCAGATTTTTCATCTCATCTCATTCATTCATTCCACAAATATTTATTAAGGACCCAGTTGGGCTCAGACGTAACAGAACACAAGGCAAACAAGGACCCTACTTTAAGAGCTTACATTCTAGAGGAGAGATGGATGAGGACGTAACAAAATTACTGCAGAGAAGAACAGTGCTCTGAAGCACACAAGTCTGGCTGTGTCAGAGTGTGACTTGTGGGAGGGCAGCGTTGGATAGGGTGCCCCGGTGAGGAGGGCTCTCTGAGGGGTGAGGCTTGAGTTGAGCAGGTCATATGAAGATGGCAGGAAGACCTGGAGGAAGAGTACACCAGGCAGAAAGAGTAAGAACTGCTAAACCCCAGTGGTGGCAAGGAGACAAAGCAAGGTCAGCGTGGCTGGAGTCTGGTTAGTGGGGGGACGATTAACTGGAAGAGTCTTAGTTGTTAGTCTTCTTGGGAGGCAGGAAACACAAAGATTGCCAGTGTGCATATTGCAAAAGATCTGTAATCAAAAAGGAAACCGTTGGCTTTGGGAACAGGTCAATCAGACCCAGTGAGATTTGCTGAGTGTCTTTTTTCAGATTAGTATCCTAGTCACCCTGTCTTTCTCTCTACCCTCATGCAGAGAAACCACGGAATTTCACAATTTCATTCTTCAAAACCAAAGCTTCTACACCCCTATAATTAGGGCCTCATGTGACATGGTAACGCTGCAGCTGAAAGAAAATAGAGATTTTGGAGTCGGAAGATGGGATTTGCATCCTAGCTCTGGCCATCTACTATCTGTGTGACCTTCAGCAGGTCATTTCACATTTCTGGGCTTTTGTTTCCTGAAGATTCTGCAGAAGACACCTGCGTGACTCCAAGTGGAGATTTCTTTATTCATTTTTTTAATTTACGTAAACAACTGAACATAGTGTTGGTTTGCCAGTGAGACATTTACGGAGAATTCAACGCCACAGCAGGGGTAGGGCCTTCTGCCTCCCGCAGAGGTGGTCTGGATCTCCCCACAAATGCTCCATCACCTGAGGCAACACTGAAACACACTTCTCCATGGGAAGGAGGAAGCCCTGGGTCAGTGATGTGAAATTGGGCTGGATACCAACTATCCAGAGGGGCTGGGCTCTCAAAAGCTCCGGAAGCCATATGGGGAAGAACAGTGGCTTCTATGCCATTTTAGGTTCCTTACACATGAGGAGGAACAGCCAGGTAAGGAATGCAGAGCGCAGGTAGGGAAGAGCCTCAGCAGCAAGTGAAGGGGGTTCACTCCCTCCATCATACCTGCAGTGCAGTGGTCCCCAGCAGCCTGGAGAAGGCCATGCCTGTTAGCGCTCTCCGTGTGACTCACCAAGCATGCCCGCTTCACCCTTATTTTGCCTCCGTCTCTGCCTGGGCTTCATTCACATTATACCAGTGGGTTCTGAACTACAGAATACATAAGACTCCCAGGGTGGGTGGGGTGGTTCAGTGGATCTAGGGAGGGGTCCAAGAATCTGCATTTTTAGTAGGTTGCCCCAGGTGGTTCTGATGTAGCTGGTGCAACATACTTTGTTTGGTGGTGCAACAGACATTGAGAAAGCTGCACAGGGTAATGTAAGAAAGAGGAAGGAAAAAGATTTTGTTGTTGGTATGGATTAAATTGTGTTCCCCAAAGGTTCATGTAATAATCATCTCAACAGTGTTTAGGGTGGGAAATCCTATTATGGTATTTGAAAGACAGAGCCTTTAGAGGTGATTAGATTATGAGGACCATGCCCTAGTGAATGGATTGATCCATTCATGGAGTGGTAAGTTGATGGTTTAATGGGTGGTAATGTGCATGGTTCTGATCGCTTTATAAGGAGAGTGAGTGAACAGGTTAGCCCTCTCTTATTCAAGCCATTTGCCACGTGACACCCTGCGTTGCTGTCAACTCAACACCCACCCACAATGCTCTTACCAGATGTGTTCCCTGATCTTTGGACTTCTCACCCTCTGAAACTGTAAGGAATAAATTTTATTTCTTTATAAATGACCCAGTTTCCCGTATTTTGTTATAAGCAACAGAGACAGACTAATACAGTTGTTGTTGCTATTTGTTTGTAAAAGGCTGACTTTCTATTGTCTGCAATAAACCCACAAAGCTCTAAGCTGTGTAGGCATTAGAGGCCCCAGGTGCATCATGAGACACAAAACTTGTGCTCTAGGACCTACTACAATTGAGTCAGAGCTGATGTGGATTGATACTCCTAGTAAGAAACCATGACGTCAACTCCAACTTGTGGGGTGGAATTCCACAGAAGGAGAGAAAGAGCATAGAGAGACCTCCCCGTCTAAATTGGGAATTTAAATTCCCAATGAGCTGAGCAGTCATTTTTTTTTTTTTTTAAAGATGACCGGTAAGGGGATCTTAACCCTTGACTTGGTTTTGTCAGCACCACGTTCTCCCAAGTGAGCGAACCGGCCATCCCTATATGGGATCTGAACCCATGGCCTTGGTGTTATCAGCACCACACTCTCCCGAGTGAGCCACGGGTGGGCCCATCATTTTAATCTAATGAGCAAATGATCATAGTTGGCAAAAGAAAAAAAAATGTTTCCAGAACTGGGGACGAGGGGGAAGGAAATGATTGGAAAGAGGAGAGTCAAAAATCAGAGAAACACAGACGAAGTGAGGAATGGGAGAGAAAAAGAGAGAGGGAGGAAATTCTTTTCGAAAGGACACTTTATTGATGGAGATAAAACTGAATGGAGTTCTCCAGGCCCTCCCCTCACTCCCATCAGTGGTTTCACTGGGCACCTGAGACCAGTGTGGCCTGTTGCCAGCAAGGGCTGGGCTGCTCAGCCAGCTCCAAAATGCCCCCTCCAAGTCAGGTGGCCTCACGAAAACACATCACAGCTCATGAAGATTTGTGGATGCACCTCTGAATCCCCCCAACAGTTTTTGTGCATATTTTTTTAATATTGTACAAAATATGTTAACTAGGAAAGATTAGCTGTGCTGTGACATCTGCAGGACGTCCTTTTAGGATTACCGTCCCCCAAACATTACTCCTTATTGCAGTAAAACCTCTAAAAGGTGTAACTGTACAAAAAAAAAAACAAAAAACTAAACAATTTTATTTTAAGAAGAGCAGCAACTTAATACTGCTTTAGTTCATTTAAATTTTCTTTCCCAAAAAATACATTCCTAAATATACAAACTATACAATCTTGTCATTTTAATGCTGGTTTTTTTGTTTTGTTTTGTTTTTTTAATAATAACAATAGACCCACACTAAAAAAAAATCTGTTCATCTTCAAACCAACAAGAGCGCTAGAGGACCTGTGACTCAGTACCTTCATATAACACCACATAAATAACTTTAGCCACGGTCAACATTCACAGCGTGGTCAGCAGAACAAAGGAAATACTTTTCTGGCGATTAGACGTCATCTGCAGAGAGGGTTGGGATATTCATCCGAGGCCGGGTGAAAAACGCCATCTTCTCCCTATAAAAGAGGCCATCCCATTACAGCAGGGTTTTTCAACCTCATGTACAGATATTTGGGGCAGGATAATTCTTAGTTTGGGGAGGGGGGACTGTGCTGTGCATTGCAGGATGTTTAACCAACATCCTTGGCTTCTGCACACTCGATGCCCATAGATAGCATCCTTGGCCTTCCAAAACCAAAAATGTAATAACAACCAAAAATGTATGGACATCACCAAATGTCCTCTTAGTGGGAGAGGCAAAATCATCCCTGGTTAAGAACCACTGCCTTAGGGACCCATTAACATAATCAACTACCCTCGGTTCAAATCAGGGCCTTTCAGGGTTTAAAAGGGCCATTGGGCCACTTCTAGCATGTGTTTTAGATTCTCAATTTGTTGAAATATTAAGAGATGCCAAGACATGGCTATACAAATTATAGTATACTTTAAATGTTTATATTCCACAAAGTAATTATATTATGATTTTTTAAGCACACACACAAACACTTGTACCTTATCTGAGAGGACATGAGAAGTCTAAATGCAAGTATCTCTGTGGAGGGGAGGCCCAGGCCAAATGGCATTCTGGGCCCTCCTATGACATGCCTGGGTCTCCAGCACAGCAAAAAAGTGCCTCCCCGAGATCCTGGCAGGCGGCAGGCAGAACTAGGGAGGCCCAGTGAGCATCCGTCACCCCCAGGCTTATTTATCATCCAGCCAAACCTCCGCAATTACCAGTGATGGAAATGCTAAGAGGCACGGCTGGAGCAGGTGGCTCATTCATTAAACAAGAGGATCTAACAAATTAGCTTGAGTAGTGAGGGGCCTGATAAAGACAGCTGAGGGAAGAACACTGCAGAGCTCATGGATCGCCAGGGATGGCTTGGCAGAGGATGAACATCTGTTACAGACAGAGCTGGTGCCATGTGAGCAAGGGATGGGAGTGTGAGACGATGAAGGGATGACTGAGACTGGCAAGCTGGCTGTAAAAGGGCCACGTGCTCACCTGAAAGACTGCACTTCGGGGGGCTCCTTGCAGCTCTGGCCTCGAAGCCTGTGCACATCCTTGGCGGCCGCCCTCATCATCTTGTCTGTCTGAAGCTCACCCTTGTGCTCTGCTCGGTCCATCTGTAGGGCACAGCAAGCAAGCCTTGAGACAGCTGAGTCTGCCTGGCCTCTAGAAACGGCCAGCCCAGCAGAACTTGCTATCAGAACGATGAGTCTAGTGTAGTAAAAGGCATGCTCACTCTTCCTGCTCCACCCTGGGGTCTGCTTTATTCAAAACGATAATGGGAAATGTTCACATTATCTGGCCAAGGGGTCTAGTTTCTAGGGTCAAGGAACTAACACCCATGTGGACCTGTTGGCAGTGAGGTGAGGGAGGGCTGCCTGGTGAAATGTGCACTACCTCAACTAATCCTCAAGGTGGATTTTATTATTACTTCTATTTTAGAGACTAGGAAACTGAGGCTCAGGCACGTTAAGAAATTTCTTTAATGTCAAACAACTAAGAAGTGGTGGAAACCCAATTCCAAGTCATGCAGTGGTGCTTAAGAGCTTTAGGTGCAACACTGTACTCCTTCCTCCTAAACCATTCAAGAGCCCTAAAATACCCATGGGCCACATACTTAAAATATTGCACAAAGACAGAATTTTCAACAATAAAGCCATCATTTAAATGGTTCTTTAGGGCCAGCCCATGGCTCACTTGGGAGAGTGTGGTGTTGGTAACACCAAGGCCACGGGTTCAGGATGGCTATATAGGGATGGCCGGTCAGCTCACTTGGGAAAGCGTGGTGCTGACAACACCAAGTCAAGGGATAAGATCCCCTTATTGGTCATCTTTTTTTTGAAAATAAACAAACAAACAAATAAATGGTTCTTTAGTAGAGGTCATGGATGTACTTTTTTTTTTTTTTTTTTTTCTATTTGAAAGGTCAAGTTTTCTTAGTTTGTATTTTCTTAAGGTTGGGCACACAAGGCAAATTGTTTTCTTACCTTTTTATTTTTTTTTTTAACCTTGGCTACCAGGAAGCTCAAAGATAAATATAATAGTCAAGTACAATTAGGTTACTTTAGGTTTGGGATATATTTATTTCATTCTCCTCCTTAAAGCTTTCTAATTTTCTATTTTCTCTTAATGCTTGTATTATAACCCTGTTCATAAGTATTGAGGATGTCAGTTATACATTAGAATGAAATAAACATTTCTGGAACTTCTGACTAGCTAGAGTCAGTCTGAAGCTCCTACATTAGTCCAGGCTTAAGAAGTCCAGCACTATCTTCCTGCCCTGAGGCATCACCACCTGCACTGAGAGCTGGGATTTCAGCAGATTACTCTTCTGACAATCCAGGCAGGCACCCTCTGTAAGTTGCTCTCTGCACTGTCAGGCTATGTGCAGAGAGAACTTTGGCAAAAATCTGTCTTTTTTCCTATGGGTGGCAGTCAAGGAATGGCAGGTGTTATCTATTATATATGAGACAAAGATAGCCCTTGTATATTGGCCCTATGCTATTTACTTCTTCGTGGCAGTCTGGGACTTGTTGGCTCAGAAGCCTGCTGGTTTCAAACGCAAATTTTTACCATCTAATTGTTTTAAATATAGCTCAACTAAGCAGCTTTTTAAGCCACTTACAACCTTCCTGCTTTGCCTACTCTGTGATACTGTATCCAAAACCTGCTAGCCATAGATAAGACAAACCCTGGTCCCATAAAAGATCCCAAACTGTTGCTACCATTTAGAGTTCTCCGACCCAGAGACTCCCCATCTTGCTGCTGACCACACATGATCTAGATGTGTAAGCCCCCTCCCCCCAGTTCCCTGGAAGTTCCCTGGAAGTTCCCTGGAAGTTCCCCTGCCCTCCTTCCCACTGGGTAGTGGCACCCAGCACCTCTGACAGGTCTCATGCTGTGAGGGACTCCCCCTGCATGCAACCTGTCAAGTGCGGCCCCAATAAAACTCACTGTTTGCTACTGCCATATGTTTTTCCTTGATCAGCCCCCAAATCCTGCAACTCATTACAGCAGGGCAAGACACCCACAGGCTTGGACTCCAGGGTATTCTCCTCAGCACAAAGCCCAGGTGTGATCAGCTCCTCTCCCCTTTGGAGATGGCTGCTCTGTGGGTCTGCGTGGGCAGGCACTGGGTCAGCATCCGCCTCCAGTCTGTGCCCGGGTGGGCTCCCCGCCTTTGGGGTGTCACTCACCCGCTTCTCCAGCATCCTCAGCAGCAGGCGGAAGCGCTCGTCCTCGCACACCCCCTGTGGCAGCTCCTTCTGCCCGTGGCTCTTGGCTTGTTCCAGCTGCTCCTTGAGCTCCTTCAGCACTGAGATCTCCTGAGTCAGCTGGCTGTGCCAGGTCCTCGTTGCCTGTAGGTCTAACTCGAGGTCCAGCGAGGTGCGGATCAGGCGCTCGGTGCGCAGAGATTTGACTGAGGAAGGCTGCAGGGTGGAGATGGCTTTATTAGAGGGCCCTGCCCACTGAGCCCACACTAGGCTCTACTCTCTTTTTAATTATAAAATCTACGTTGAGGATTAGTTGAGGTAGTGCACGTTTCACCAAGCAGCCCTCCCTCATCTCATTGCCAACAGGTCCACATGGCTGTTAGTTCCTTGACCCTAGAAACTGTACCCCTTGCACGGATGATGTGAACACTTCCCGTTATCATTTTGAATAAAGCGGGCCCCAGGGTGGAGCAGGAAGAGTGAGCATACCTTTTACTGCACTAATAAGACTCACATACCCTCCTTCACTCATCTGCAGGCTTCCACTCCTCCAGAATGGGGCTTGCCCTCCCCGAAGGCCTGTCCTCAATTTTCCCACTAATATGCTCAGATTTATTGAGCATATATTTTGTCCCAGGCACGGTGCCAAGCGCTTTACTTCCTACCATTACTTCATTTCATTTACACAGCAACCCTGTGAAATCCCAACTGTTATCACTTGCACAGGTGAGGCTCGCAGAGGTTAAGTCACACAACGTATATGTGGTAAAGTGGTAAAGCTGAGATTCTACCCCAGGCAGTTGGCTGCAGACGCCACCCACCCACTCTGGACACTGTGCCAGCTTTACTGCTCTTAGTGCCCTCCACATTTACACTCCTGGTTAGTGGATGCCTGTCATTATTCTGTTCTGAAGCTGTTTCCTCAGTGCAGGTCTGCTCCCCATGGAGACTAGAAGTCATGTCTTCTTGACTTTGTGTTCCTGTAACAGACATCTATCGTTTCTGCTTGTCCAGTGTCCATTTCCCCAGTTTTACAGTAACAATGCCCTCACCTTCCCTGGAAGGTCCACTCCTTCTGCACACTCAAAACACCTGGTTTGTGTAGGACAACAGGACTAGGAATGCAACCTGAACCTAACCCCTCAGAACCTCAGTGACTGGTTCAGGGGTGAGTATGTTATCTGAACCCAGCCAGTCCTACTCAGCTCTGGTATTTTGCTGAACTACTCGGAAGAAAGGCAGTGTCTTTACACCTAGGTTGTTAAGCCAGCAAGATATAAACTTGGAACTGATCATGGTCATCTTTGCCTTCATTCAGGGTGACCCTGTTTAAGAATGAAGCTATCTGGAGGGAGCAGTGCCATGAGAGAGGGACTGAGGCCTGATGACATTATTTCAACCCCTGGATCAATCCATGCCTGAAGCTAGCCCGACATCCTGGACTTCTCTATTAAATGGGACAATAAATTCTCTCTTTTATTTTTAAGCTGGATTTGATTCTCAATTATCTGTATGTAAAAGATCCTGATGAATACAGTCATTCACGCTCCTCTCACCAAAACCCATTAATAAATAAAAAATAACTAAATGACTGCAGGCAGAATTCTAACATGGCTCCCAAGATTCCCACTTTTAATATACATGTCCTGTATGATCTCCTCCCCTTCAATGTGGATGGGACCTGTGACTATGAGGAGAGAACACTACTATGATTAGGTTACTAATCAGTTGACTTTGAGTTAATCGAAAGGAAGATTGTCCTGAGTGGGCCTAATCTAATCAAGTGAGCCCTTAAAAGATGAACTCGGTTCCTCCTGGCTGGCTCTTCTCCTGCTGGCCTCAAAGAAGCACTGCATTTTGTACAGAAGGTCTCATGGTAAGGACCTGAGAGTGACCTGTAGGAGCTGAGAGTGGCCCCTGGACAGCAGCTAGTAAGAAAACACAGGGAAATGAATTTTGCCAACTGTCGGGAGTCTGGAAGCACATCTTTCCGTGGTCAAGCCTGCAGAAGAGGATGCCATCAGCCAACACCTAGATTTCAGCCTGCTGAGACCCTGAATGAAGGTCTCGGTTAATCTGTACCTGAACTCCTAACCTGGTAAAACTATGAGATAATGAATTTGTATTATTTTAAGCTGCTAAGTTTATGGTAATTTGTTATGCAGCAATGGAAAATGAATATAATGACCAATAAAGGGATTTGGAGTCATGGTATAAGAAACATAGTGAGACCTATCCTTACTTTGCAAGGCTGGCAAACATAGTTTTAGGAATATTAAATAGCTCGATGTCGAAGTTTTAGAATGTTCTTCTAGGGTGAACATTGTCTGGTCTGTGCTTATAAAAGAGCAGGGTCAAGGATATCCAGCTGAGTGATCTATGTGGTTCAAGTTTTCAGAGTAACAAATGAAGATTATTTTGCTTTGCTCAGGCCAGTGTCCAGTCTTAGAAACTTGCCTGGGCAGGCTAGAGCAGAGAACCTGCTGCTCAGGCAACAAGGACCATAGTGCCCAAGGACCCTGGCCCAGCCTCTGGACTCCTGTTCCTCAAGACCTGGGGGAAATGTGGGCTCAGACCCACTAACAGCTCCTTCAGTAAGTTGTCCTCTTGGCTAAGGAAAACTTCTGTGGGGCCTGCCTTGGAGGAGAGTTGTAGGGAATTCAGGGAGAGCAAGTACGAGTTCCACAGTGGCATGTCTGCAGGAGGTGATCAGGGAACACCTGAATCTACAGAGGAGCTTGTAAAATGCAGTGTCCAGGGCCTCACACCAGCTGCCTGAACTAGACTTTCTGGGAGTGTGGACTAGGAATCTGCATTGACAACAGGCTCCCCAGGTGACTCGTGATGCTGCAGAGGCTTTGCAGTACCAGTGAGCTACAGCAGACAGGGTGGGAGTTGGGGGAACCAGAGTGGGCAGTTGGTTGTTCCTGTCACCTGAGGCCACATCCACATTCTCCCACAACTAGCATGCTCTCCTTTCCCTCTGCACCCTCTCCTGTGTTGCTTTCTCTCTCTTGCTGTCTCTGGTTCCCTCTGCAAATTTGCTGTGGGGAGGGGTGGTGTGAGGCAAATGACCAGCTCCCAATTCTGGCTGTCAGTGGCAGGTCTGCAGGGGAGGCAAAGGGGCCTTCCCCTACTCAGGCTGTCTCTCTTTTCCTTTTATATGCTCTTTCCCTCTGCTTTCTCTCCCCTTTCTCTTTCTGACATTCTTGCTCCTGAGTTTCTTTTGGTTCTCCACACTCACCAGGCAGAACTGCTTTAAAGTTGGGTTGAAAGCCCAAAGTGGCAAGGGCCCCTTTGCATCTCCTGTAGCCCTGACTGGTCAAAGTCCTAATCAGGAGTCACTCCTTTGCCTAACGCCACCCTGCACCAATGCCTCAGCCCTGTCTCCACTAGGAAAAGCAAGGCTTCTTTACAGGGACAGGCTGTGGCCTCTCCCTGTGCGTTTCCAGACAGTCTGAGAGAAGCCCATTTGCATCCCCTTGCTTTTGGCTGGTGCTAAGAGGCACCCAGATTCTCTGCCAGCAGGGAGGCCACCATAACCTTTAATTGGTCAGTCAGGTGGATGACAGGACACACTGACAGTCATGCATGAGGCAGGCTCCCATCGGATCAGACTCTCTGATTGGTGACCGTGACATTTTGGGTTGGTTATTTCTTACTGACTTTGATTACTACCCAGGGGTGCAAGGCCAAGTATGCACACTCCTGATCTAACCTATCTGTCATAATAATAAGATTGCATTTACCCTTCGGCACCTTCCCCAGCACCTACACACAGGCCTTACAGTTCACAAACTTCTCTTTGAAAATACAATCACACTTGCAAGAGCAAACATTCTTCAAGCCAGTGGCTGAGGAAAAATGGCCAGACATGAGGGGGTGGGTGTGGAGGACACAAGGCTTGGAGAAATGAGGGAGGAGACAGCACATGAACAGTTTCAAGGTGACTCTTACCCGCTTCATCCGGACGCTGCGCCGCTCCAGGGAGTTGCGAACAAAAGGTGGCTTTTTGGACAGAGTGGAGCTGTCACTATCACTCCGATTCAGCTGCAAGAGAAAAGTCGTGGGAAGTCAAGCATTGTCAGAGTGCATTCTGAAAGGCTCTCTGGGGCTCAGAGGGAGGTCGTGTTCCCCCACTCAGCCCAGTCCTTCCCCTCCTGTGCAAACACCCAGACTTTCCTGTTCTAGGTTTCATTCTGACCTTCCTTTTCTTTATAAGTGAACATTCACTGAGCATGTACTGTGCATGAGCTTGCTGCGGTATCTGCATGATGATAAATGCGATGTAGTATCTCACTGAATCTTTCCAGCAACACCACATGACAGGAGCATCACCATTTCACAAATGAGGAGATAGAGGCTTGGGGTTACGGAACTTGCCCAAGGTTGGAGAGCTGGTAAGCAGCACAGCAGGGTTTGACACCAGGCAGTGTGACTTCAGGGTATGCTGCTGTCCCCTTGACTTACTACACAAAGAGCGGTAGGCATTGACCTTCCTGTCACTCACAGAGCCTGCCTTTACTGGCTTAAATGGAGCCATGGTCAAGACTGACATTTAAAAAAAAAAAAAAAAAAAAAAAGGCAGCTCTGAAGCAAAGCCTCAGGGACAGCATCAGTTGTGCTGATCCTGACTCTCCCCCTGGCGGAATTCCCTTCAATCACTCAGTTATTCTCTCCCCAGTGGGCTAATATTCCACATCCAGCACCAGAAATCAGGCCTATGGTCAGGATAGGATGCTTTTCTACTGAGAACGTGTCCCACTCCCGCAGGAAGACTGGAAAGAGAGATTGGGATGACAGCACATTCCAAGAGGTGAGTGCAGGGTAGGGGCTTATTTCTGGAGTCATATTTCCAAAGTCGGTGAGGTTACCACAGGCCCATGCTACTGTCCCTGTTTGTCTGGCAGCTGGGAGTTTTCTGCTGCAGGTCTCTCCTGAGAAGCTGTTAATTTTTGTGGTTATTAATAATTATTAATGATAATGATATTAATAGCCCTGCTAAGTGGTTGAATGCAGC
Organism: Cynocephalus volans; assembly: GCF_027409185.1. NCBI lineage: Eukaryota > Metazoa > Chordata > Mammalia > Dermoptera > Cynocephalidae > Cynocephalus > Cynocephalus volans. Next base: position 149,454,305 of record NC_084461.1, on the reverse strand, counting down.
AACCCCTGGCACATAACTGATGAAATCACTACTGCGCTAGGCAGAGCCTCCACCAGATTCAGGAATAGAATAATGTCAACAATAGTGACAGCCACATGGACGGTGCACCTACTGCACGCCACGGGCCTCACTGACAGTTTCGTTTAATCCTCAGTCCTAACAGGAGGGAACTGAGCCTTAGAGAGATTAGAAGCTTTTACAAGTTGCACAGCTGGTAAGCATCAAAACCAGATTTCAAGGCCCAGTCTATCTGACTCCAAGGCCATGCTCTTTCCTGGCTTCGGGACTTTGGGCTGGGAGATGAAACTAACGTGAATTACAACTTGTTTAGTTGGACCCAATTCACTGCTACTGTGCCTCTTGGACTCAAAAGGGCCACTCTTTTTTTTTTTTCCACGAACGTGCCATGTTTGTATCTCAGGAAAAGCCATTAGTGATAAATAGTGGTGGCGGCAGCAGCAGCAATCACAACTTTGGTGGCCAGCAGTGGCTGGAACCTGGTGGTGGCACAGGTATTGAACAGCAGAAGCAGCAGTGGGCCATCTGGGGGCCACATTCTGCCGCAGCAGCGGGGCTGTCATCACCCGATTGGCTTTGTGGTTTGATTTTGGCTATGGTCTGAACTGCCTTCTTCCTACCTGAGATCCAAGGCTGGTTTGACAGCCTTATGATGCATGTGTGAGCTACTCAATTTCCTTTCCAAAAATCTCTTTTCTGTGTATACTGCTCACTGTCTGTTTCTATTGCTTGCAATTAAGAACCCTGGCTGGTGCAGGATTTGGTAGCAGGAAGTGAAGTGATAGACTGGAAAACCAGGAGCGGCTGTGTAGTGGAGGGCGGTGGGGTGCTGCACAGCTCCAACGTTCCCTGTTGGGAATTTAGTAATGCTCACTGTGAGGGTGCAAAACAGAGGGTTAAACTGTTACCTACTGTACCTCGGGAGACAGACTGCATGCCTACGGAGTTTTAGGTAAAATGACACAAAAACATTGAGGTTTTTACACTGTTGGCTGCCTCTCGTAGCCTTCAGTAAGATTCCATAAGGGATACATTTGGGATGAAGTGGGTCAGTTGGAAAGCAAAGAAGGAAAAATATATAGCTTTGCAAAGAAAATCTCTTTCTGCCTGTGTCATGTGATCCACATTGACTGGGAATCTTTTAATCTGAGTCTTGCAGGTTTTGAAACTGGTACAGATAATAAAAGATGGGAAGTGCCCAGCATGGTGCTTGGTGTGTTACAGATATAATAAATGGGACTAGAGTTTCTTGTTGGAGGATGCCAACCCTGAAACGGGCTATTTAATATAATACCATTTAAACAGGGGACAAGAATTTTATAGTAAGCATTGGGAAAAAAGTTGGAGTCTTTAGTTGGAAAAGAGAAACACTTTACAAAAGTTATTCTATTTTACATCTTCCAACAAAATTACAACTGCATTCTAATCCTGATGAAAAAGAATGAGTCAAACACTAATTTCTTTGGGTGTAATTTTTCTGATGAGTGACATGTTTCTCTTTGTGTTTGATTTCCACGACAAGTTCATAACGGTGGCAATTTTGCAAAAAACAGGTTATCCATTCACCTAAGGGCTTTTCTAAATCCTTCAAATGATTCACATTTGAAGCACTGATTGGATTTTTCTCTTCTGCAGTTGTGAGCTGGCTCAATTGCAGGGTTCTTTACCTGGGATTTAGGACTCTCTCAACATAACGTTCAGTGACTTTAGGAAATCCTGTTCTTTTTGCAAAATATGCAGCCAACATGCATTGTGCCTGGATTATCTTTTCAAATGCTTACAAGCTCAAACAATTAGCTAGAGACTTAACATAGAAGGGAGGAGTTTATGTTATTACTAGGATGGACTGCAGGGAATGTTTTCATAGGGACTAATTTGATAAGTAGCCAATAAATTAGCAAAATTTTCATATAATGAAGAGATGAGCTTCTCCACTCAGTCTTATAATTATAGGCCTTGGATAGTGAATGCTCAGATATAAGAACCTCCCTGTTGATATCCTCCTCCTCCCATAACAGTAGTCAGGTAAATGGCAGGTTGATGATGGAGAATGGGTTCCACAGGCCTCCCTTCTGTGGGGTCTTGTTAGAACATCAGGCAGGAAGGTTCTGTTTATGTTTCTAGTTACTATTCAGTGGTTTTATATGGTGGAGGGGAAGGAAGTATGCTGACATATCCCTTGAGCCCAGAACTCAGGTAAGGTACGCCCATGTCTTATCTGTGCCATCCCCATGGAAGGTCAGGAGCAGGGGCTCGTTCTGTAGCCCCAGCAACCAGCATGACCCCTCAGACCTGGTAAGTGCTCAGACCCTCCACGCAGGGTAAAACAAAGAAAACTGGGCTGGCCTAGGAAGGGGCAGGTGAATTGGACAGCGAGGTGAGGGTGTGAAGGAACAAAGGTCACTGCAGGGCTTGTGAACTCCAGTGGGGGCTGACAGAGCAACCGGAGTAGGTGAAGAGGGCCGGGTGGAGGCCAGAATAAACTGGAAAGCTCCCTACCCCCCACGCCCTGCTCAGCTCCAGCCGATTGTTGCCATAAGAAAACATGTCACTTGTGGTGCCAGAGAGACTTTTTTTTTTCCCAATCGAAACTGGGATTTTATGTCAACTTCTCCATTTTTATTTTATTTTTAACTGCCTTTCTTAAGTTTTAAATGTTGGCGACAAGTTCAATTAAAAAAAAACAAAACCCAGCCTGTAGTTAGGTCTGTGGTCACTTTGCAAACTCAGGCTATATATTGAAGTCGCTCTGGAGGTAAGGAAGAAATGCCCACTCACTAGGGGACAGCGAGGGGTCAGTCTGATCTCAGCAAGTGGTAGCATGGGAGGGAGGGAGGAGGTGCGTTAGCTGGAACTATAATAATGATAACATCGACCGAGTACTGGCTAAACAATCCTATGAAGTGGGTCTATGAACTCCACATGAGGAAACTGAGGCTCAGAGCTGTTAACGTGTCCTAGGGGAGGAGGAAGGCATCCACGCTTGCTTACCCGGCACACGTACTGGCTCTGGGGTCCCGGGGAGAAGGTCTTAGAGCGGATGATGGTGCTTCCTCGAAGAAATGGCCCCGAGGACGGGGTGCCTACCCGCCGGTCCTTGGGCCGCACCACCATGGGGGATGGGGCTGGTGTCTCGGTGTTGGTCTCTTTGTCCACCTGAGGAAGAAGTCAGCCTTGAGGCCACCAGTGTCCACAGAGTCTCAGCCACTCACCTAGTGACTGCTCACCCTTCCCCACTCCTGTCACCTCACCTTGGCCCACAGGTACAGCTGGGGCTTTCTTGGCTTTAGCCCTGCTGGGTTAACTCAGCTCAGTCCAGCCAGGGTGGTACCCAAGGCCGGGAGTGCCGACCCCATTCCTCTAGTAAACGTGTGCTTGGGGCTAGTGCGAGAACACTCAGTCCCAAACTTAACGTGAGCAGCAGAGATACGTCAAGTACTAATGTGCTTGAGCTCACACCCTAAAGACTTATGTACCAACCACAAAGCCATACCCAAGGCCTCCACTGCCCTGGTCAAGAACTACAGATGCTTTCTTGGAATTATGGAAGCAACCAGGAAGTCTCATTTTTAAAACTAGGCCATCAGATTTCTACTGTCCATGCACAGTAGCTACCAGGAAAAGATAAACAAAAACACCTAAATGTCGGGCCTTTGTTAGCCTAAATAGTGCCTTTATGTAACTTTGAAAAAGGCACGCCCTCTGGCTGGAGAAATTGTAAAATGATGCCCTTTTGGTATGGAGGAGTTAGAAGAAGGGCCCCAAGTCTACCCCAGCCCCCACCCGCCCCATGGCCAGGACCCTTGGTGAGGTGTGCCACGTGCAGCTCCACCCAGGTGCCCTGCTCAAACACAGCAGGTGCTCTAGTTCCAGGAGTCCTGCAGGTTCAAAGAACATAGAGATCGCTATGGCAAGGGGACCCTCTTATAGGACCCTAGCGCGGCAGGGAAGCCGGAGGTATGGGAACTTCACTGTGCTCCCTTTCCTACTGCACTTTGGGCAGACGAGGCCTCTGAATCCATCTGCAAGGTTGGTATTAAGGTGTTCATTTTAGAGGTGAGGAAACAGAGGCTCCAGAGGGATGAAGCCATCTGCCTGAGACTACACAGCTAGGGAGTAGCAGAGGCAGGATTTGAACCCAGACCTATCTGACTGCAAAGCTTGAGATCTGTACAGAGAAACAGGGAAACCACAGAGGGCAGAAGAGAGGAGCAAGTCAGCCTCTCCTGGTTCACTATCACCAAAATGACCCAAAGTACAGGCAGTGACACTCCTGAAAAACCTACTGCACTCACCCTGTTCTGAGGGTCTGTCTCCTAATGCTGGGGGACAAGATTTGGCCCTGAGCCTTTTCTAACTTCCTAGGCTCAAGAAATGAGGGCTATGTCCCCAAGACCCTTCCCATCTCCCCAGCCCTCCCTACCTTTAATGCTGGGTACCCATCCACATCTGGTGAGACTTTCTCATCAAAAACGTCCTCCTCTCCCTCCTCCTCCTCTTCCTCGGCCGCCCCCTCGTTCTCGCTGGTCTCCTCCTCATACCTCCTGTGATGACAAAGCACTTTGATGACCACCCAGAAACCACCATGCCTCTGCTCACCTGCCTTTAAGTGCACTGGGGCTTGGCTTCTAAGCCTTTTCATGATTGAGGGCACATTTTAAAAACAAAACCCAATATTAGTGAGGTATAACTTAAACACAACAAAAAAGCATTTTCAGTATATAGTTCAATGAGTTTTGACCAGCCACCTGCGTAACCATTACCACACTCAAGATATACAAGGTTCCCTGTAGCCTTTCCCAGTTAATATCCCCCCACCCCCTGGCAGCCACTGATCAGCTGTCATTATAGATTAGTTTTTTCTAGCTTCATATAAATGGAATCAGACAGTATATGCTCTTTTGTCTTCTTGCTGTCAGCATAACGTTTTTGAAGTTCATCTATGTTCCTACATGTATCAGTAGGTTGCTCCTGTTTATTGCTGAGTAATACTCCACTGGACGGACACATTGCAACTTGTTTAGTGCTTCATCAGTTGAACATTTGAATTGCTTCCATTTCTTAGCACTTACGAATAAAGCTTCCATGAACATTCACACATGAGTCTTTGTGTAGATAGAGGTTTTCATTTCTCTTGGATATTGTATTCGTTTTCTAGGGCTGCCAAAATGAGACAGCACAGGCTGGGTGGCTTAGACAACAGAAATGTCTTTCTTGCAATTCTGGAAGCTGGAAATCCAAGATCAAGGTGCTGGCAGGTTTGGTTTCTCCTGAGGCCTCTTGCTTTGGCTAGCAGATGGCCACCCTCTTGCTGTGTCCTCACATGGTCTTTCCTCTGTGCTCACACATTCCTGGTGTTTCTGTGTGTCTAAATTTCCTCTTCTTATAAGAACATCAGTCAGATTGCATTATGTCCCGCTGTAACCTTCACAGCCTCATTTTAACTTAATTTCCTCTTTAAAGGCCCCATCTCCAAATATAGTCGCATTCTGAAGCAATGGAGGTTAGGGCTTTAATAAATGAATTTTGGGGGGGGGGGACACAATTCAGCCCATAACAGATATATAGTGAAGAGCAGAATTACTGGGTCACACAGTAAGTGTCAGTTTATCCTTTTAAGAAACCAACCATTTCCACAAAGTGGTTTTGCCATTTTACATTCCTGCCAGCAACTCTATGAGAGTCCCAGTTCCTCATCTATACCTGGATTGTCAGTCTTTAAATGCAGTCATTCTATTGGATGAGTACTGGCATTTTCTTGCTATGAAAATTGTCATGCATTTATTGGCCATTTATATGTTTTCTTTTGCAAAATATCTGCTAGAATCATTTTAACGTTTACTTGTATACGTTTGTAGGGTACAGTGAGTTGTTTCATTGCATGCATATACTGCACAATGATTCACTTAGGGTAAATAGCAAGAATCTCTAGTCCCTTAAAAATCGGGTTGTCTTTTTATTATTGAGTTGTAAGAGATAACTATATATTCTGGATATGAATCCTTTGTCAGATATACATATTGCAAATATTTTCTTGAAGTCTGTGGCTTGCCTTTTCATTTTCTAAATGGTATCTTCCGAGGAATAGAAGTTTTTGATTGTGATAAAGTCCAATTTATCAATTCTTTTCTTTTATGACTTGTGCTTTTTATGTCTTATTTAAGAAGTCTTTGCCTTATCCAAAGTTGCAAAGAATTTATCTCATACTTTTTTCAGAAGTTTAATAGTTTCAGTTTTTATGTTTAACACTATGACCCATTTCAGATTCATTTTTGTACATGGTGTGCAGTAAGCGTCAACATTTATTTTTTTCCATATGGATATCCAATTGTTCCAACACCATTTGTTGAAGAGACTTTACTCTTTATAACTATCCATTTCCCTTGGACTCCAGAGTTGGAAGGATTTCATGTGACAAATGGACTGCATTTGTTCAGTAGTGATTTATCTCTGTTCCCATCTTGACTTCTCAAAGGCATACATAACTGCCGGGCTTCTGATCAGCATGAGGCAGTGTTATCACACTGGGCCGAAAGAATTCCAGCCAAAAGCAGAGAATTTGACATGTACTCAGCTGGCTCAGTGAGATTTATGGGTAAACATAAAAATCTCCCTGAGGATTTTCCCAATGGAGAGAATAAATCTTGGACCTCCTCTCCCAACCCTGTGTTTAAAACTACCCCTTTACTTAGATGGGGACTATTGCTATGGAGGGGTCTTTGCTCTTCCCTCCTTGGCCCCAGCAGTCTATCTACTTATAAAAGAGCCCCTGAACATGTGAATACACAGAAAGCACCTCCACAAAGAATTCTGCAGAAGCCACAATGACCAGCATTTATTGAAAGCTTAATAAGCACCAGGTGGTATGCTAAGGCCTTACAACACTACTGAAAGAGATGATCTCCATTTTACAGATTCAAAAAGTGAGGAGTGTACCAGCCAGCTGCCAAGAAAAAAAAAGTGAGGAGCAAGTTTAGTTCAGTTGGGTGGAACACGGTGTTATAAAACCAAGGCCAAGGGTTCAAATCCCTGTACAGGCCAGTGCCCCAAAAAATAAATAAATAAAATAAAGTGAGGAGCAGAGGCTGACAGGCCTCGTTCAGTGCCACAGGCTGCCAAGCGGTAGAGCCAGATTTCTAACCCCGGTTTGTCTAACTCCACGAAGCACTCAACCACTATGGAAGTCTCTTCTATTTGAGTGTGAATGAGATTTAAATATTCCAGGACAGGTAAAAACAAAACAAGGCACAAAACCACTCAAGCTCATTTATAAAGAGAAAAATAATTATAATAGAAAGTATCTTCTCACCCATTGGAGTGGCAAAAAAAATAACTGATAATATCAAGTGCTGGTGAAGGTACAGAAACAGGCATGTCCCTGCGGGGAGTCTAAATTAGAGCAGCCAATTTACACTCTGAAGCAATTTAGCCTTAGCTGTTAAAATAAAAAAAATGTACATATTCATAATTAAGAACAGTAATTCGATTAAATTGAGTGTCAGAGAGGGTGTAGGTTAAGCGTACTCTTTACCATTGCTGGTGGGAGCATTTACTACAATACAATCTTATTTGACGACTCTGCAATGTCTAAAATATAAAACACACCCTGGGACCCTGCACTACCACTTCTCAACATCTGCCCTAGACAAACACATGCAAGTTCCCAAGAGGCAAATGCAAGGATTTTTCACTTGCACATTGTCTGTGATTATACTCTCCCATATTTTCTAATACTGTTAGTTTTGTTTTGCTTGTGGATCTTAAAGAAAATCCAGTATTCTGATTATATGCACTACGGAAACCTAAACAAACAAAAAGAGGGAGTAACAATGGCATACTGGGCTTTGGATGCTGAGGAAGGGTATAAATTAGAACAGAAGGCCAGTCTTTTTGGAGACCTCCGCCCAGAGTCTTGGGGGAGGGGCTGCAGATGGATTTACCCCACTATAGCAGCTGAGCCCCCAGTCCTCTTTGTAAGTCAGCCTCTGGGGAAGTTTGAATGGCAAGGGGTGGGGAGAGAGGGGGACACAAAGGAAAAAAGAACAGAAGGCGGTTGCTAGGAGACGGCTTGAAAAGTCTCAACACAGGCTAGGAATTTGGAGGAAACCACTGATCTTGTGCCAGGGTTTTGGGAGACAGGTCCTGGGCCTATTTCTGGCATCAGACCTTTGCCTGTGTGAGCCATAGCCCAGTACAGCTCAGCAGTATGCCAGAGAGGAGGAGAGAGAAAGAAAGAAAAGGTGTGAAAGAAAGAGGGGGAGAAAGAGAGAAGGAGAAATTGAGACAATTTAGAGAAAACCCTAAAACAAAGGAACATACAATAACTGTAGGAACGTTGCCATGCTCGTTATCACATGGAAAAATAGCAAAGGAGAAGACCAAGACAGGGATCAGCAAACTATAGGCTGTGGGCCATAACCAGTCTGCTGCTTTTTTTTGGACAGGCCAAGCTATGAATGGTTCTCATATTTTTAAATGGCTGGAAAAAGTCAAAAGGGGAATGATATTTCACGACAGGTGCAAATTATATGAAATGCAAATGTCAGTGTCTATAAATGAAGTTTCACTGGAACACAGGGTCGTTTGCTTACATATTGTCTGTGGCTACTTTCACATGACAACAGCAGAGTTGAGTAGATGCAACAGAATCCATACGGCCCACAAAGCAACACTATTTACCACTAGGTCCCTTCCAATATTTGTCATCGGGCCCCTTATCATCGTTTGCTGACCCTTGAAGTAAAAGATATCAAGGGAGGGCTACTTCTGAGACCAAATATATAATTTGGGGCTATAATAAAATAACAATACAGAATGCTTCCTTTGCATCAGGGTCTGTGTTAAGTGCTTATCACACATAATTTTGTTGAATCTGCAAAATACCCCACGACAGTGACTATTTTTAAAATCTATTTCACCGATGAGAAAATGGAAGTTAATAGCCATGGTTCTCAGCCCAGGCTCACATTTGAATTACCCAGGGAGCCTTTAAAACTTACTGATGCTCAGGCCCCAGACCTAATCCCACAGGAAGCTGGCTGAGCTAGTCTCTGAATCCATATGTCTGAAATCAAAGCACACGCACTTAAGACCAACCTATACTTCCTTCCAAATGGCAAGATGCATAGGCTGTAGTCATTTCCTAGGTGGGATTTATCCTCTTCCTTTCCAGCTAGTAGTTAGCATTGCTGCTTCTCTTTTTCCTAATAATAATTCCTGCCATTTATTGAGTGTCTACTATGTGCTTTGCACTTTAGCTTCATGAGTGGCTTTTCCTTAAGTTTTTTCCAGCAAATCTATTCAGTCAGTGTTATTTCCCCAGTTTTCAGTTGAAGCTCAGACAAGGTTAAAGTGACTTGCCTACCAGTGGTTGCCCTTGTTGGGGAAGACAGTGATGGGAAGGAAAGAGATGTAGCTTCCATAGTTCTGGTAACACTCTGCTTCTTGATTCAGGCATCAATTACATGGTTTAGTTTGGTTTCTGAAGATTCATTGAGCTGTACACTTAGGTGAACTTTTCTGTATGTGTATTATACTACAATAAAACGTTAAAAAAAATGTTTTGACTAAATTTACACAAAAAATGATGAAACTGGAATTCGAACTTTAATCCATTCCATTGTTTCTTAAAGTGTGTGGTGAGACCTTTCTGCCCGTATACAAGGAAATAAACAGCATTCAGACAGTCTGAATACACAAAGGAGAAAGTCTTTTTTGGCAGTAGCATGTTTTTATAGAATGTCTTCAATATAGCTGAAACACATGCTAACCTTCCTTTTTAATAACAGGACAGAAGACCTCAGGCTTAGCAAGCAATATATCTAGCTAGAACTTTAATAATATTGTTTTATTTTCATTACATTGGATTTTCCAGTTACCTTCTGAGGCAGACTTGGCTCATGGGCTACCTGATACCCATTGCCACTTTTTTCCTTAATAACAGAAACTTGGTTTTTGTACCTAACTAACAAACCTCATTTCCTGGTCTCCCTTGCAGTTAGGAGGGCCAAGTGGCTAAGCTTGGCCAATGAAAAGTAAGCAGAAGTTGCTGTGTGAAACTTTCAGGAATGCTGCATGGTTAAAGGTGCACAGGCACATTCTTTTGTCTTCTCTCCTGATAGATGCCTGCCTGATGGCTGGTGATCCAGCAGCCCTCTTGGGCTATAAAGCAGCCTCAATAACAGAGATCACATAGTAAAGACAGCAAAGCAGAGAAGAGGAGCCTGGTTCCCAGTAACACCATGGACCTGACAGAACTTGATTCCCTGGATTGCTTCCTCTCATTCTTCTTTTTAAGTCATAAGGAAATTATCTTCTATCTTATTTATGCCTAATATTTCTGCTCTTTATTCCTAGCAGTCAAATCTAGTTCCTGAGGACTCTTTAATTTATGGCAAACTATACAAATTGTCCATTTATAAAGTTTCTTTAAAATTATTTTTTAACCAAAATAAATGTCAGTGCATTAAGACAAAAAATAACATTAGGTGTGAACTAGCATGGGTGATTCATGGAACATAAAATGACAAATTGGGAAGGGATTTTGGGAACCTCTGTCCTAGGCTGTATTGCCTTGTTGCCTACAGAGAACTCATGAGGAAAGAGGTTCTCAGCTTTCCCAGGGGAACCTTTCTCCTGGTTGCCCTGGTATTTGGGGATCTCATCCCTGGTCCCGGTCCGAGCCAGCTCAGCTCATGAGGCCCAAGGGAGTGCTCGCTTACCAGCTGTCTTCCAGCACCTGTGTGCTACTCCTTCCTTCCTGCCTCTTCTCCAGCTCCACTGCTGTCTGTTCCAACAGAGCAGACACAGCGTCCTGCAGAGACAAAGGCTGCCGGGTCAGAGGGCTCACCATGGGCACCACCCTACCTGTCAGGAATCAGAGCATCTCAGAGCTGTGACCCTCTCAGTAAACTGAGGGTAAAACCGAAGACTAGAGTGGTTGTGTGTCTTGTCCAAGGTCACATATAAATTGGAAATAAAGTCCTTAGCTCCTCTAACTGGCAGTTCTCCAGAGAATAACCCATGCAAGTGTGGACCTACTCAGCAGAGTTTTGGAAGACACCCAGGTTAGCAGTTAAGGGAGACAGAATTGTTCATCTCTGACTGTAAGGAGATCATAGCGTCATCAGGCAGACCAACACATGAACCATCGATGACAAAACAAAGTGATAAGGACTAGGAGAGAGAAAAATATCAGATATTTGGCAACAAAGGAGCAGTGACAAAGCTTGGGGGGTTGCATTCAGGGAGGGCTTACTGGAAGAACACCTATACTGAAAGGTGTTGCTACAGTTTGAATGTGTACCCCACATTTCATGTGCTGGAAACTTAATCCCCAAATACATAAATTGATTGGAGTTGGGGCCTTTGGGAGGCAATTAGGATTAGATAAGGTCATCAGGGTGGGGCCCTCATGATGGAACTGGTGGCTTTATAAGAAAAGGAAGACAGACCTGAGCTGACACGCACACTCTTACCCTTTAGACATGTTATGCCCTCTGCCACATTATGCTGCAGCAAGAAGGCCCTCACCAGATGCTGGCACCACACCCTCAGACTTCCCAGCCTCCAGATCTATGAGCTAAAAAAACTTCTACTGTTTTTGAAAATTACCAAGGAAGTGGTATTCTGTTCTAGCAATAAAAAATGGACTAAGACTGGTATCTACAGCGAGGAAGCCTGCATGACTTAATGAAATTATTTAACCTCTCTTAGACTCAGTTTTCCTCTAATAACTACTACAAAGAGTTGTTATGAAGATTGATTGAGAGTATATAAAGTATGCAGGAAGGCCCTGATGGAGTTTGGATATGTTGTCCCCTCCAAAACTCATGTGGAAATTTGATCTCCAATATGGCAGTGTTGGAAACTGATTGAGTCATGGGGGCGGATCCCTCATGAATGGATTAATGCTCTCCCTGGGGGAGGGGGGATTAATGAGTGAGTTCTCGCTCTATTAGTTCCCACGAGAGCTCGTTGCTTAAAAAGACCCTGGCACGTCCTCTCTCTCTCTTGCTTCCTCTCACCATGTGATTTGCTTGTACCCACAGGCTGCCTGCCACTTTCCACCATGAGTAGAAGCAGTCTGTGGCCCGTGCCAGATGCGGCTGTCCCAGAATCATAAGCCAAGTAAACCTCTTTTCCTTATAAATTACCCAGTCTCAGGTATTTCTGTTATAGCAACACAAAACGGACTAAAACAGGTCCCCAGCACATAATTGGCACCCAGTAAATAGCAGCTAATACTAGAGCAAAAACTCGATCCTGTAGTTTTCTGAGCACGTGGTTAATGTACAATTACTCTTGGTAGTGTGGGCCAGAGCCTAGATAATCCCTGAAATTTTCTTTTGAGGAAGGAAGAAGGGAACTAAAGTCAACCCAAGACCTGGTATATGCCAGGTACTATGACGGACTGCTTATGTGTATCATCTTATTTAATCTTCACAACCATCCTAATAGGTAGGAATTATTATTACTCCCTTGAGAAACCGAAGTGAGGAAACTAGCATGGCTAGGGTTGATGTTATTTACCCAAGACCACACTCTAAAAAGGAGAGGAGTTTGGTTCAAGACCTTTGCCAGCTCACTGTCTCCTTTTTGGAGTGGGAGAGACCTAGCTTTATTCCTTATTAGATGTATGTCTTCATGTAATTTGTATTATGTGCAGCCTTGGTAAACTGCACATAATAAACAGGACAGTGTATGACACAAAAAAGTGCAGAAAATATGTTGATGAAAAAGAAGAGGAGGGGGGGAAGAGGAATAAGAAAGAGGAGGAGGAGGAGAAAGAGAAAAAGAAAATAGACTTAATCTTTACCCTTACCTTTAAGCAAGTACTGATAGAGGGAAGAAGCACTACAGAGAATCACAAGACAATCTGAATCCCAGACACTCTCTATTTGGCTCTTTGATGTGGTCACCTCATTAACTGAGTCCTGGCAGGTCTATTTGGCCAGAGGTATGGCCTTTCTAAATGCAGGAAACAGTGTAAGGATATTTTAATGGTTAAAGTATACTGCACTAAAATGAAAATAGTACATATTTTCTAACCCAAAATAGGCAAATGTACGATTTTCAAGTAACTCAAAGTAATAACAAAACAGTTACCATTTATTAAGCCCTTACCAAGTGCTCTTTGCATGTATTTCTTTAAAGCTTTGTAACAACCTTTTATGGCTCATATTAGGCAAGAAAAAATGGAGGTTTCTGACTCTCGTCACCCAACTAAGAAATACTCAGTCTTCTGACCATACTTCCCATGACTTACCACTGCCTCTTATGTAAAGCTTCCACTATGAACCTTGCACACAGCAGGGTCTCAAAGGTTAATTTCTTACCTCCCACCGTTTTCTCCTCCCTCCTCCACTTCATTTTTTAAAAATTGTGAATTAAGGTTTTCATCATCAGGTAAAGCAAAGTACAGAAAGAGGAAGCACAGTGCAGAAGGGAGTGAGCTGCAGGAGAGCTACCTGCCCCCAGCAGAGACCTCTCCTTCCCCACCCTCTTCCCCTACCCCCATCCACTCCACTTCCTCCACCTCTCAGACCCAACTGTCCTACTTCTGGGAGAGGGTTTCCCTTCCATCCACCCAGGTGCTGCATGTGAGGGACAAGAGCACACACCTGGTCCCAACTCACCGTGTTTTCAGGTCCTTGGGTGGGGCCTGTGGCTCCCACTGGCTTGGACTCCCTGCTCTGTTTCTCCAAGTATTTGTAGCTTAGGAGGTTGTACCAGCGAGTTGACCTCTCCCCGGACTGGCAGACCTCAGCCAGGCTGATCTGGGCGCCTCCCTGTTTGGGATGGAAAAAAGGAGAGTGTAAGTAGAGGGTGACAAGGTGTTCTGAGAATTTGGCTTCTAGGACAGTATGGAAAACACCGCTCAAGGTGAGATGGAGGCTTCCTGGGAGGAAGAAAGGGCTAGTTGTTAACATTTCCTATAACTCATTCATTCACTTATTCATTCATTGGTTTAACCGTTCACCAAATCTTTACTGAGCTCCTATCCTATGATGTTTTTCTTTTTTTGTTTGATAAAAGACACCTCACATAAAATTTACCATCATCACCACTTTTAAGTATACTGTTCAGTAATGTTAAGTATATTCACATTTGTAAAACAGATCTCCAGAACTTTTCCACCTTGCAAATCTGAAACTCTATAGTTAAACAACTCCCTCTTTCCCCTCCCCACAGCCCCTAGTAACCACCATTCTACTTTGTTTCTATGAATTTTACTATTTTAAATACCTCATATAAGTGGAGTCATATAGTATTTGTCTTTTTGCAACTGGATTATTTCTCTTAACAGTGTCCTCAAGATCCATCTGCATTATAGCATGTATCAGAATTTCCTTCCTTTTTAAGGCTGAATAATATTCCATTGTACATATATACCACATTTTGCTTATCCATTCATTCCTCAATGGACATCTGGGTTACTTCTACCTCTTTGCTATTGTGAATAGTGCTGCTGTGAACATGGTTGTGCAAATCTCTCTTTGAGATCCTGCTTTCTTTTGGATATATACCCAGAAGCTGGATGATATGGTAGTTTGTATTTTTAATTTTTTGAAGAACCTCCATTCACCACTTTGTACCCACCGACAATGCACAAGAGTTCTGATTTCTCCATATCTTCACCAACACTTGTTATTTTCTGTGTTTGATAGCCACCACCCTAATGGGTGTGATGTGGTATCTCACTGTGGTTTTTTTGGTTTTTTGTTTGTTTGTTTTGCATTTCTCTGATGATTAGTGATGTTGAGTATCTTTTCATATGCACATTGGCCATTTGTATATCATCTTTGGAGAAATGCCTATCCAAGTCTTTTGCCCATTTTTAAATTGGGTTGATTTTTTTGTTGTTTCATATCCATACCATGTTAATCATATTGAGCACTGGGTTCTGTATTAGGTGCTAAGGATAATGACGATCCCCACATGGTCCCACTTTCTAGGAGCTAACAACCTCCCAAGGAACTTGGACACTGATGTAATTAATTACAGGTGAGGTGAAAACCACATATCATCTGTCCCCTACCAAATTTGCAAAGATCTAAAAAACTGACAACACACGCTGTTGGTGAGGCTATAGAAAATGGGCACTCTCTTACCTTTCTGATGAGAATGTAAAATGACAGAAACACTATGGAAGGAATTTAGCAATATCTAGCAAAAATACAGATTCATTTTGGGCCGAGCCCGTGGCGCACTCGGGAGAGTGTGGCGCTGGGAGCGCAGCGACGCTCCCGCCGCAGGTTCGGATCCTATATAGGACTGGCCAGTGCACTCACTGGCTGAGTGCCGATCACGAAAAAGACAAAAAAAAAAAAAAAAAAAATACAGATTCATTTTACCCTTTTGACCCAGATTAGGGAGGAGCAGAGAGGCCCAAGCTGGAGCCATACACTTGGGATAGTGTTTGTAGCTGGGGGATAGGGTGAGATCACCAAGGAAGTGACTAGAAAAGGGGAGGAGCAGGCACTGAGCCCTGGCATCTTCTGACATACAGAGGTCAGGGAAATGAGGATGAATCAGCAAAGGAGACAGAGAGAAGTCAGTGATGTGGGAAGAACACCAGGACCGCGAGTGTCGGGGAAGCCATGCAAGTGCCAAGGATGTCAAGGAAGATGGATTGAGTGGTTGTGCCAAGCGCAGGTGACAGGTGGAGAAAGGGGAGGATGGAGAACTGGCCCTTGGATCTGGACGCCAGGAGGTCACTGATGACTGTGATGAGCACATTTTACGTACAGTGAAGAGGGAAAAAGCCTACTTGGACTGGGCTACAGAGGGGATGTGAACACCTCTTTCGAGTTTTGCTATAAAGAACAGGTAAGAACAATGTGGTAGCTGGTGGGGGAAATGGAGTGAAAACAAAGTTTTAGTTTTGTTTTAAGCATGGGAGAAATAACAGCATGTTAGTATATTGACAGGGCAGATCCAGTTGAGTAGGAAAAATAGAAGAAAGAGCACTGGGCAGTGATGTTCTTGAAAGGGGACGGAGGGGCTGGCCTCAGACAGGAGTGCCCAAAGGCCCATCCTCAGAACCTGCAGAAACAGCAAAACCGACGAGAACAGCTAGGTATGGCACGGCAGAGGTGGGAGCACTCTTCGGATTTCTCCAGTCTCTCCCTGAGAGGGAAGAAGTATGAATTAGCCATTGCGATGAGTGGGAGGGTAAATGGTACAGGGAGACAAAGGATAATTGAGGGCAGCATTCGGCGGACACGGGAGGTCAGTGATCACAATTTCCACAAATTGTACTGCATGGTGGTGTGTGTGTTTTCCCAGTTGCACAGGAGGCTAGGCGAAGGCTGAGTTCACTTGGGATATAAGCAGGACCTGGGAAAAGGGGATTCCCTGTCAGAACCTGAGCCATGTGGCACTGAGCTTAGCAGTTGAGTAGTGGGCAACGAGGCCCACTGCAATCCCATGCTTGGTGGAACTGTTGCCTGTGGTACTGGGGAAGACAGGCCACATATAATCCAGGTAGGGTGACATGAGAAACACTAACAGTAACCCCCCAAGAGGTAGCATAGTGCAATGGCTACACATAAGGAAGCTGGAGTCTGTGTTCAAATCCAGGCTTCTCCATCTACTGCCTGGAGGACCTGGGCAGATCCCTTAAACGTAAAATTTGAGTCATCCCAGTACTTCTCCCCAGGGTTGTCCTGAGGAGTAAGTGACATATTGCATGCACAGTTCTTAGCCCACTAGCAGACACAGAGACACTGCTCTGTACAGGTCTTGTTGTTGCTTGGCTGATTAAACGGCTTAAAACAGTCTGGGGATTCCACAAACCCGGCAATGCAGGGAGACTCTGTATGGGAGC
The DNA here is from genome assembly GCF_027409185.1 of Cynocephalus volans. Classification (NCBI taxonomy): domain Eukaryota; kingdom Metazoa; phylum Chordata; class Mammalia; order Dermoptera; family Cynocephalidae; genus Cynocephalus; species Cynocephalus volans. Next base: position 149,437,456 of record NC_084461.1, on the reverse strand, counting down.
TGACAAGCCCTTTCTCCTCCTGTCTCACTTCCTCTCCTTCTCCAGCCACCAAAACACTACAGCCTGACACTGCACGTCCCCATCACAGATGGGATAGGACGTTTCCCATTGGCCACAGATGGAGGCAAGCTACAGTGAGATGAACGCTTTGGCTGCTACCATGGCAACCAGCAATGGCCAGACTTCAATTAGGAGAAGGAATAAAAGGCATCCAATTAGAAGAAAATAGGATCAAGTCACTTCTTGTTTAGGAATGCCCTGGGCTGAGGAGCCGCTTCACTGGAGGAGGCTGGGTTTGGAAAAGCTTTCTGCTCTGTCGTTCAACATCCACCATGCTTGCCAAACCCTCAGGTCACCAACCCCACCTGTGGGATCCAGCAAAGGGACAACACAGAGGGGCTGACTGACGTGTGTGGGCTTCAGAGATGGACCCACTTGGGTTCGAATATGGCTTCTGCCACTTTCTGCCATGTGGCCTTAAGAAAGTCCTTTCACTTGTCTGTGCCTCAGTTTCCTCACTGGTATGTAGTACCTATTTTATAAGATTGGAGTGAGGATTAATAGAGATGATGCCTATAAAGAGCTTAGCTGAGTGCCTGCCACATAAATTGTATCCTACGGACATTAGCTATTACGTTATTGTCAACAGTGACAACTACGTAAATGGCAGTGATGTTATGTGCACCAGCTACGGAGGAAAGAGATGGGAATTGATAGCCAGTGAGCACTTAGCGCGTGCAGGCACTTCGTTGCTCTACATCCTTGCTACACAAAGTGTGGTCCTCAGACCAGCAGCATTGGCATCATCTGGGAGCTTGTTAGAAATGCAGAATCTCAGGCCCTGCCCCAGACTTGCTGAATCAGAATCTGCATTTTAACTGGAGCTTCAGGTAACTTTGTGTGTGTGTGTGTGTGTGTGTGTGTGTGTGTGTGTGTGTGTGTGTGTGTGTGTGTGTGTGTGTGTGTGTGTGTGTGTGTGTGTGTGTGTGTGTGTGTGTTCAAATCTGAGAAACACTGCTTTAGCACCTAATTTAATCCTAAGAGGACCACCTGAAGATGCAGGATTTTATAGATAAGGAACTGAGAGTAACGATTAAAGATTTTTAGATGACAAGACTGGGAAGGGCAAGCCAGGTGACTCAGCCTCTGACCTGATATTCCAGGGATGTGGCCTCACAGTACATGTCAGAGAAGAGTTTTATAGCACAAGCAGATCCAGGCAAGGATGGAGAGCAATAAGGTTCCCCACTCTGGACAAAGGTCTATGGTTCACATCAGGAAAAAGGAGACCAGCCCACGGAGGAGAAGGGACTGCCCCTTCCCAGCTTCCAGACATGTTTGCAGGGAGAGGCTCAGAGAAGCGCCCACCTCCCTTTTCTCTCCTTTGCATGAGCTCCATGTTTCCCTCTGTCACGTCCATTTTAACCATTCAGCTCTCATCATAATAAGTTCATGCATCAGCCATCAAAGGTGGCTCCTTGACTATTTGGTTCCCCACTAGATCCACAGCACCCAACACAGGGGTGGGCATATAACGGGCTCCCAATGAAGATTTGAGAGAGTGGATCTCCCTTCTAGGTGTAATGCCCACATCTGGGCTCCTTGTGCCCACTATTGAGTTATCATCAAATACTCTTACATCTGAACAGTATAAAGATTAACAAAGCCCTTTACTTCTCTTAATTCATTTGTATATCACAAGCCCGAGTTAGCTATAAATTTCCTTTTTATAAATGAGAAAGGTGAACAACATTTGTCTGCACTTGGGTCTGCCTGTTTCTAAGGGTGTGGCTTCCTTGGGACACAAATGTCCCAAGACCTACTTCATCTCCAATCCTGACTCCTGCCAATGCAGTGGGGAGGAGGAAGTGAGAGGAGCTCTTTCCAGGGAGGGGACTAGAAAGGCCCCATTCAACGAGAACCTACGGTGTGTCAGACACTTGGGTAGGTGTTTTACATGCACTACCTCATTTAGTCTTTAAAACCACTCTTCTAGTGGGCATGAGGGAGGCATTGTCATTTGCATATTATGGATGAGAAAAGAGAGCAACAGAGATTTCAGTAATTTGCCCAAGGTCACCCAGCTACATAGCAAGTGGTAAAGGTGGGATGTGAATGCCTGTCTGTTCTCATTATTTTGTGCTTCTTGTTTAATCTCTAATGCTGTACAGTGAAGCTGTGGTATATGGCTAGAATATTCTAGGTTCTGGCAGTTTAAAATGCACTTTCAGGTCTATTACTCTTCCTTTCATGAAAAGATCTCCCCCACCATCCCCAGTAAGTCTGAGAATGCTATTCACCTGTGGAAGTATCTCTGCCTAGAACCCAAGATGAGCTTGACCAATAACACAATGTGTCTCCTTCAAGCCTTCTCCCCAAAGCTCAGGGTGGACAAATCCCCAGGAGGACAGAAAGCCAGACGAACAGACAGACACGGCCCTCACCAGGCACTCCTCCAGATGGCTCTTGTCGGTGGTACAGACATCGATTCTTAAGGTCTTCTGGTGAAGGGCTGGATAGGACATGGATACCCAGAATACTTCATTGAACACGAGGGTATCTGAGGCATCTAGAGGCCGGGTCCGGAATAGGCAGGTGACGCTTTCAGAACAAGGAAGGATAGCCACACGAATGTTCCTAGAGAGAGGCAGAACCACAGGAGGGCTTGGGTCAGCCCAGTTCTGGGGCTAATGTGTTGGACTAAATAGCTGCTGAAACCCCAAGGAAACAACAGTAAAGGAGAGTTTGCAAAATTTCTCAAGTCATTATGCAGGTATTTGTGAAGAATGCAGAAAGGGCCTGTAAGGACAACACATTGCTCTCCTTTCCCCTGAATCCCCAAATCCTTAGAATCTCAAAGCATGTGCCTGAGGCCATCAGTGTGCAATGTCAGCGTGCAGAAGGATCAGCAGTAGCGCTGAGGTATCCAGAGAATCAAGCCCCTCATACACTGGAAGGCAAAATGCTACAACCCCTGTGGAGGAGAATTTGACAATTCTAACTAAACTACAGGTGCATTTAGCCCCTTTGACCCAGACCCATCACTCCTAGGCACTATCCCACAGACACCCTGCACAAGTACCAATGAGATATGGAGGTTATTCATCCTGGCCCTGCTTGGGCAGAAGACTGAAAACAACCCAAGTGTCCAATATTATCTTTGGAGTCTGCCTTCCTGTCTTCTTTCCTTCTTCCCACATGTCCCACCCCATATGCTGGCTGGGTGCAGACCATAGAAGTATAAGCTCCTGTTGCTGCTCTCAAGATTTTATGGTCTAGTTACAGGATAAAGCATGTAGGCAGATGAATATAATAAAACATAAACCCAGGCTACAATGGGAAAGCCAACATGTGGACAGTGCAGGTATCTGCCATCCTGTCACCTCAAGGTGACCCCTAGTCACGCCCTTCCAAGAGAAGCATGGTGACTGGCCGGGACTCTTGAAAATGGAAGAGCTGTCTCTTTTTGCATAGAATATTTGAGCTTAGAGAAGATAAAATGAAATGTGACTATCCTTCTTCCTGAGGCTCAAAGTCCAGGAGGGCAGGGTCCGTGAAGGATCTGCTCACTACACCATTCTTTGAGCTGGCACATGGTAGGTACTCAGGACGTACTAGCAAAGGAATCAGAACCGTCTAGAGCACTTCTCTCTATAGTTGGTGAGCTTGCCATTGTGCCTGCATCCACAGGAATAGTACTGACATTTTGCATCACGGTCATATGCCTCAAATACCCACAGTGAGTTTACAGATGGAGCAGGACAGAGCAGTACGGTGTTCCCTGGGATGACCGCAGAGGGTAAGAGGGCAATGTACACCATCCAGCTACATACTCACACTTTCTGGTCTTGTCGCAGCAACAGAGCAGAAAGGTTATTCAGCTGGATGACTAATATTGCAAATTGCTTATTCTTTTCATCATACCTGAAATGAAAAGGGGCATATGGAGCACCCATTAATAACACATTTATTTCTCTCTGTCTCTGTTAATAATCACAAGACACACTGTTGGCTGCTCTAGGGATTGTCGTGGGTTGGAAAGCACAGGACCAGTGCTTTGCTGCCATGTAGGGATGTAGGTCCAGAGCTGCCGGTTGTCTGGATTTTTAAAGAGAAGCCAGAAATTTTTTGTGTGCAATTTCCTGATATTGAAATGTTGGCCATGAGTTCCTATTAAAAAAAATATTGAGGTCATCCCCCAGCAGGAAAAAGCAACAACAAAAGTATATCGACCAAATCTGGGCCGCAGCCCCCAGTGGACAACTTGGGTCTAGATCGTTGAAACTCAGATGGGGATGAAAAGGCAAAGACCAACAAACACACCAAGAGGCAGGCAGTCTCGGTCCCAGTCCTGGCTCTGCCATCAGCCAGCTCAGTGAGTTGAGGCAAGTCATAAGGTCTTTCAAAACCTCATTTTTCTCATCTCTAAAATGGGGAACACAGGGGAAAGAGTTGACACCCTTCAGTTAGGACCCCACAATGGCCAGCAGGTGCTGCTGCTTCTGCCTTCCTCCCTTGGCAGCCATGAAGGTCAATACTGGTAAAATGCTGATGATGAAGGGGGCTAGCACAGATCGCTCCCTCTGTCCTCATCTTCTTGTCACTTACTTCAGGGCGACCTGAACCCGGGTTGCACCCTCTGTTTCCGATTCATCACTGTCAAACGCAGCGGCTTCTGAAACGCCTAGTCTGAAAGACAGCAGGGGAAAGGGAGTCAGGTGTCCCTGCAGAAATCTGGGAACAAAGTCATTCTGCAAGAACAGGGTTCTTTCTGGGAGGCTGTGGTTGGATCCCCCAGTTGGAAAGTTCAGGTCTGCTCTGCCTCCCTGTGGACCTCAGCTTCCCATTTGCTCCGGACCCTTCTCTTGAATGGGCTTCCTATTCTCTAGTGCTTGCTCCCCTCGCTGAACAACTTTAAATGGCTACCACAGAACCAGCACTCCCCCAGATCTGAAGCATCTCTAGCCCCAGGAGAAGCTGTGCTGTCTGCATCTTCAGCTCAGCCCCAAACAGGGCTGCCGAGGAAGTGGTGTCACCCGAAGAGCCCTCCTGGGGCCCCTCCCGCACACCTGTGGGGCAAAGCCCAGGCCATCCCACAGGCCTGCTGGGCTCTGCATTCAGAGACAGGTGGCACCCAGAGACCCACCTCTGCATAGAAGCCTCGTACACACCACTGTCCCCAGCCACCGACTCGTCCGACACTGCAGCCGAGACACAGGCCACTTTCAGGCCACACCCCTGGGCCATATTCACAGCTGGAGGTGGAGGGGCAGAAAAGGAAGGATGGTAAGGCAGGTTCAGAAACCAGGAGATTGTCTATGCAACACCCAATTTTGATCCACCCTCTGCCATAAGATGGTCCTGCCAAATTCCAACCACCTCTGAAATCTAAAGCAAGATCCTGCTTTGCTTTAAGATTGAAGGAGTTGCCTAAGATTTTGTGTTCAACATCCCAGGCTGTGGAGTCAACTGCCTGGGTTCAAATCCTGGCTCCGCCACTTATTGCTTTCTGACCTTGGGACACTGATTTAAACCCCTTTGAACTCTAGATCCTCATTTGTAAAATGGGGGTAATAATACCTACTTTATAGCGCTGTTGGGAGGGTTCCATGAGACATTATAGGGGAAGTCCTTAGTACAGCAATCAGAGCAGGGACAGTGCCATACAAAATCCATTACCACTAGCCTTACTGCTATTGTTTCCACCACTATGGTGATGCCTTCTAGATCCATCCATATATACCTGGCCAAGATACAGCCACTGAACCCTCAGGAGGAGCAAGGGAAGTATTTAAGCACCTGCTCTCCCACTCAGCCTATCCACTCCTCCTCACCCTACCCTTAACAGAGCTCCCTGAAAGTCTCTGACCTGGGGCTCATAACCGGGCACTCAGCACACGTTGCATGTTCCTTCCTTGCCCAAGTAATGAGCACCTATGGTGTGCCAAGCCCATTGCCAGGTTCAGGGCTACAAAGATGAGTAAGACAGTTTCTGCTCTCTGCACAGCAGTGAAGGCCACATTCAGATCTGCAGCCCCAAGGCCAACACTTCTGAGCACCCGTTGTGTGCCTGCACTGGGGCCAGACCAGAGAAGGATGGGGCTTGCAATGGAGGTGCACAGAGACGAGTGTAGCGGGCTGGGGAGAGGGGTAAGGAGGCAAGCCTGGGAGACTGGCCCAAGTGCTGGCGATGGAAAGCCCAGCAGCCATTGCACTCAGCATTCTCAGCCTGTGTCCCATGCCCACCCGCTGAGCCTGCAGAGACCTCCTGCCTACAGACCCACGCATCTCCACCCTCCACGAAACCACTTAAGGAGATTAATTCGTCTGCTGACTGAACAGCGGCACTAATCGCATAACCTGCTTAGCGTCTGAGCTCTGCTTGGCATTGCTGGCTGCGGGGGAGGCTTCTGGAGATGGCATGAAGGAAATGCTGTCCTGAGACCTGTGCATGCCCGTCCCATGTGCTGTCTCTGGCCCTCAAGCCCCAGAGACACTGTGGGCAAGGGGAGATAGGGAGGTGCGTCACTTCCTAGGGGTCTGAGCATCCTGACTCAGCTAAATGCCCTACCAGAGACATTTTTCTTGAGCCTCATTAGAGATGCCACCTGCACCCCTCCTCTCCAGGGAACAATTTTCTGAAGTTTGCCACCTGCTGTAGTTGGACGCTTGTTTTTATTTTTGTTTGAGAGTACTCAGCAAGACTCCCTTCCTGACGAGGTAACCCCTGGGATCTCTCAGCTTTACTTCTAAGGAAACCACTGGCACTCAGAGCCTTTAGTTAACAGGAGTGCCCATTCTCCCTCCTTGCTCCCACTGGCCCCTGCACACAAATGGATAATTCTGGGCACAGCAGCAGCGCTCCTGCTTGTTCCTAAAGCCATGAGGCTGAGATGGGTCCTGCTGCTTCTTTTTGGCCTCACAAGAAGCCAGTAAGACAAGCACTTTGCAGTCAGAGCTGAGCACATGGAGAATGTGGGTTTTGGGCAGGTGATCCTGGTGCCAGTCCTGATCCAGCCACTTCACTGCTGTGAGACTAACCTCAGACAAGTCTTTGAACCTCACTATGCCTCACTTCGTTTATCTGTAAGATGGGGATAGAAATAGCACCTACTGGACAGTCATTGTGAGACTTGAATGAGTAATATGTTTAATGGTACCTGAATCCTATACACTAGTACTCAATAAATCAGAGCTATTATTGTTGGAGGCGGGGCAGGGGGCGGCCAGCAAGCACCAGGAATGTCACGTGAATAAATACACTGAGCTGCTTCTTATCCTGGGGCAGGGAGAGCAGGGCATGAAAATAAAGGGGTTGGGCTCTGGGGTCAGAAAGACCCAGGTTCTAATCTTTGCTTCCTCTCTTGTTGGCTGGGTGACCTAATGCAAGTGACATCACCTCTCTGAACCTCTGATTCTTTAGCTGTGAAATGGCAGAATAGAAGTAACCTATTTCACCATATAAAACACAGTGCCCAACACATACTATATCCCCAATAAATGTTAACTGTTACTATTTATTATAGGGTTGCTGCTAAAGAGTTCTTCTCCTAATAAATCTTGGTTGTCACTGTCATCTATTTTGAAGAATCTCAGTCACACCGAAATGTTCACCCATGCAGAATGGGAATCAGATCAATCATTCTCTGGCTTCAGTCACATGGGTCCCTGCTGCAATTAGGATAAAATCCAAACTCCTTACCACAGCTCACTGGGCCTTACATGATCAGGACTCTGCCTAATTCTCCAGTTTTGTTGGTGACCCCCGACCTCTGACTCATGGCTTCCTCACCCCTCTTTTAGTCCCTTGCTCTGGCCTCAGAGATTTAACTATTGCTTTTCCAAAGGCTGGGTCCTTCTCACCACTCAAGCCTCTACTCAGTGTCACCTTCCTTCACAATCCGATCTGAACTGGCAGTCCCACCTCCCACCTGAAGGCTCTATCACATTCTCTGTTTTATTTTCTTCACAGTGCTTTTGTCTGGTTGCATGTTTATTGCCTGTGCCTCTATTTGAACATAAATTTCATGATTATAGGGGCCTTGTCTTCATCACCGTACCTGAGTGACTAACCCAGAGCTTGGCACATGGCATGACTGTTGCATGAATGAAAATATGAATGAATCCATGTACGTCCATTAGCATAGGACCTGACGTATAGTTTTAGTAGGTACTAAATATCTGTTCAATGAATGAGTCTACCCTTAGCACAGGACTTAGAACATACTGAGTTAATAAATTTCTAGTGATTGAATAAATAAATAAATCTGCCATCTAAAGACCTGGCACATGGAAAGCAGTCAGTAAATGCTGACCATAAATATCACTGGGGGTCCTGAGCACAAAGCCTCTCTTCCCCTCCTCCTGGATCCCATCCTCTGGATATGGTGCTCTCTACCTTGGCCCAACTGCTTGCCCTCTGTACCCGGTTCCTCTAGCCGGTATCTCTCCCGGGCACTGCTGCCAAGGCTCAGTTCGCAAAGAGTGGCACTCAGCTCCGGGTCTTCAAACTCCAGGGGGTTCAGAAAGGCATCTCCAGCCAGGAGGGGGTCAGCGATGAGAGGGGAGCAGGGGGGGGATGGGGAGGAGAGAGAGGAGCGTGGAGACAAGGAGGTCATAGACTTTGGGGTGCCAGAAAGGGAGCGCAGGGCCTGTAGGCGGCCACTTCTCTCTGCCTTCTGGGTCTTGGCCACCTCGTCCTCGTGGATGGTGGTGATGCAGCCTGAGGGCCGGAAGCCCGTGGCCCCTTCCAGGAGCAGGAACTCCACCTTGCTCTGCAGCTCTGAGTCCAGCTGCTCGAACGGGTCATAGTAGAGGTCAGTGAAGCTGGCTGAGGTGGAGGAGTCCAGGCTGGAGGCGGCCAGGGAGCCCCGGCTGGACGTGAGGGATCCGGGGCTGCTGCCTGAGGACAGGGACTGCATGCTGCTTGAGAGACTGGGGAACAGGGAGAACATGGACAGTGAAGACATACAGAGTGCAGTGGGCCACCTGGGACTTTCTGCTGAGCTCTGGAAAGCACCACAGCACTGAGAATACATGATCTCAGCAGACCCGCTTGACAGTCTCCAGGTCAGGCCATCCACCCCCACCGTACTGAAGAGAAAACAGGCACCCAGAGGTGGCCACATAACCAGAAGTGGCAGAGCTGGAATTCGAACCCAAGTTAGCTACTTTGAAAGTCCACCTTTTCCTCTACATCTATGGAGGTTTCCCAAACCTCCATTGGCCACTTTGCATTTTCATGATATTTTTCCATATTTGAATCTAGCCAAAATATTTCTTAATACCTTTATTGAATCAACTCACTTTTTTATACTTAAAACATTTATCTTCAAAGGTAACTTGATATCCTAAGTGTAATTTGAAAAGCATTATCACTTACAACAGGTAGAAGGCAACCGTTTAAAAAAAAATCTAATGAAAACAAAATGTTATTAAGCTCCAGCAGCGCACTGCTGCCTACCAAGGCTCAGGCCTGAGGCCTCCTCTCTCTGTGTTGTAAAAGTGAGTTGGTAGGTATAAGAGATGTGTCTTAAGACATACTAACACCTGACAACGGCTTTCTCCTCTGTGTCAGTCCCCTGCCCCCAGACACAACAGACCAACCCCACGTCTGCTAGACTAATCACCTGCTGTGCTTCTAAACATCCACACTCAAGCTCCAGAGGGCAAGTGAAGAATGGAGCCTGGGCTGGGCCACCTGGGGACACAGGCCATCCTCAGGGGAGCAGTCACCCCGCCGCCCACCACTCACCTTTTCAGCTGGGAGTGCAGAGTTGCTAGCTGCCGAGTGGCTTCCTCCAGTTCTCTCACCAGCTGGTTCCTCTTACTGTTTAACTTTAACCTGAAGGGAGAGAAGGTATAAAGGAGATGCCCCGGGGAATCCAGCCCTCCCCAAAAGGAAGGACGGGTATGTACTTTTATAGATGTACACACAGACCAACATACACGAGAACTTTCTGAAAGCATTTTACTCTGCTGTTTGGGGAATTACAGTCTCCACATATATTAAAAGCCTATAGTAATTGCTAGATTACTCACCTACTATACATCAGGCACTGTGCTAGGAACCATATGACATTGCCTTAATTCGGCCACACAAATGCTGTACGGTAAGAATGATTTTTACCACTTTACATACAAGGAAGTTGAAGTTCCTAAGAGTTAAATAATTTACTTAAACCTATAGAATTAGTGGCAGAATTAGGATTACACCCAACCATCCCTTCCTTCCCTCCTCAACTAATATTTACTGAGCACCTACCTCACACCAGACCCTGTCCTTGGCACTGGAGATGAAGTAGTGAGCAAAACAGAACTTGTTTATAGAGTTCACATTCTACTGGGGAGGGCAGGAGAGGGGAGAACAGATATTCAAGAAATACTCAAATATCTAATTAACAGTGTGTGACAAGGCCCATGAGGAAAAAGTAAAGAATGGGAGAAAAGGACATAAAAGGAGGGACCCAACTTGGACTGGCAGGTGAGCCTCTTGGAGCAAGTGACTTTGTGGCTGAGACTGCAGGTGCTTGCCCACACCTGCACCCTGCTCAGCCCCTGGGCCAGGCTGCACCACCTTCCCAGCCTCCCTTGTAGCTGGGTGGGCAGGGCATATGACTGAGTTCTGGACAATGGGATGGAGCCGAAGCCATGTGCATCAGGCAGAAGTGGCTGAGAGAAGAGATGGGTCTCCTCACTGTCTCTTGGAAGGACTCTTGTGGTCTCAGAAGGAACGTGCCACAGATGGCAAGAGCCTGGGTTCCTGATGGCCACATGTAAGGCTGCCTGTTAACTAGGAATACCCAATTAGACATTATATGAGCAAGAAATAAAGTACTATGTTAAGCCACAGAGATTTTGGGGGCTGTTTCTTGCAGCTGCTATATTCCCAACTAGTAGAGAAATTTAAGCCGATACAATAGACAGACAGGAGCTGGTTAGGAAAATTGCAGGAGGAGAGAATATTTCAAGCTGCGGATGGAGCAGAGACTTTTTCATTTTGAGGTCACATGGTTTCTGTGAGGAGAATGGGCAGGAGGGTGAAGACTCATTCAGGGAAGGTGGCTGCAATGGTGTTACAGACAGTGTGGACTCAGTGCTGCCAGAGGAGACAGAGAAAGTGCATGGGCTGCATGAGGTGGCAAGGCCAAGTCGGTAAATGAGGAAGACTATGAACAACTGAATGGGTCTGTAGATGGCATTTGCTGAGATGGGAAGGCTGAGGGCAAGAGAAGAGTTCTATTATGGATTGTGGATATAAACGCTGAACAGGTGTGCTGTTGGCAAGGCGGGAGACACCATCATATGGATCACCACATGAATGAGACTACCATCTGATTTGGGCTGATTTTCATCTCCCCAAAATACCTAAGTTAAAGTCTAGCCCCCAGTACCTCAGAATGTGACTGTACTTGTAGACAGGGCTTTTAAGAAGAGATAAAGGTAAAATGAAGTCATTAGGGTAGACTCTAATCCACTATGACTGGTGTACTTATAACAGGAGATTAGGACACAGGCACAGAGGGAAGACCATGTAAAGACAGAGGGAGAAGGTGGTCATCTATGAGCCAAGGAGAGAGGACTCTGAAGAAATCAGCCCTATCAACACCTTGATCTTAGGCTTATAGCTTTCAAAAATGTGAGATGATAAATTTCTGTTGCTCAAGCCATCCGACCTGTGGTGCTCTGTTATGGCCCCCCTAGCAGACTAATACACCATCTTCAGGTAAAATATAGAGGGGAAAACAAGAGAAGGCTGAGGCTATACAAAATTCCAAGGTTGAATGGACTAGCAACAGTCAGCAAAGGAGCTGGAGAGAGTGGGACCAGAGAGCTGGGAGAAGAGGCTGGTGAATGTGATGGAGTGTCATGGAACTGGGAGCAAAGATCTGCACCCAAGCATGCCTGATACTAAAGACCAATTCAGTAGCTACCTCCCTGGAGGCAAAATCCTTGTGTTCGAAGAGACCTCTGGATACAGGCCCATATCTCAGTCCCCAGCTTCTCCTGAAATTTTCCAGGGAGTAGGCTGGCCCCTGGAATGTCTATCTGGGACAGAGAAGGGGCCCCATCAAGCCTGCCTCACGACCTGGGCTGCTCTCATGTATCCACTAGATAAGCATTTCTCAGCTTGTGGCTCAGAGACCACCTGCAAGAGAAAAGGGAGAGCGCTTAATAAAATGCACATTCCTGGGTCCTGCTTGGACCTGCTGAATCAGAAAGCCTGGCAGCAGGGCCCAGGAATCTGTATTTTTATTAAGCCTCCCAGTGATTTTTAGGCACACAAGGTTTGTGAACTGCTTTGCTGATGGGAGACTGCAAAGAGGCAGAGGCTGTGTCTTGCTCACCCAGCACAATGTTCACAACGTGGACGTACTCAATGTGTGCTAAGTGGACACCTTTTCCCCCCACACGAAATGGGCAAAGTACATTTGCTCTGCTGAAATACCTGGATGTCAGCTCTCCCATGGACAGGTGTGTTCTAGCATTGGTTCCCTTCCCCTTATCCCCTTATGCCATCCTGTTTGAGAAGGGCAGACTGACCCATTGCTCCCTGGACTGGGAAATGCACCCAGAGCACAGCTAATCCAGCCAGGGCCTGAGAGAAAGGGCTCATTTTCATGGAAAAACCAAACCATGCCATCCCTCCACCAACATGCCCAGGCCTCCAACACATGCCCTGCAATGAAGACCGCAGCTAGCTCCTGATACAACTGCAGAGTGTTGAAGGATGGGCAGGGCTTGTTACTGGGTAACTGAACCTGTGAAATTACAGAAAAGACAACTGGGGCAGTGGGCAGAGTGGCCTTGGCATGGTTCTTGGCCAGCTCGATCCCTAGTGCTGCTTTTCCAGAGCCCTGCCTGGGGCTGGTGGGGGTGGGCAGCAGCCCGGCAGATGGAGCCTGTAATGAACAAAATCCTTGACTCTCAATGGAATGGATAAGGCTGTGGAATCTCTTGATGCTCCATAGAGCAAAGCCCAGACAGGACATGAGGTCTGGGGCCAAGAAGCAGCTGGAGCTCACCATTTCTACCTCATTTTCCTCTTCTCTGTGGAAGAAAAGCCACAGAGGAGTGCTCTGGGAGTAAATGCAGTCTCCGCTGGAGCCTGAGAGATTATTGAGGGAACTGGGAGTGGGCTGCCTTGACTTTCTGAGCATGGTGGGGACAGGTGCCGGCAGCAACATGCAGGTGCCGAGGCCTCCTCCCAGTGGCGTTGGGCTCAGCAGCCCAGATGGCATGTGTGTGATGCCTGGCACATGCTGGGAGGCCGAGGACACATCAAGCATGGAAGCAGGCAGAGGATCCAGAAGGTGGGGCTGGAATCCCCACAAGCTGTAGCTCAGCACCTGGAGTGCTGGTTAAAAATGCAAGAGCCTGGGATGCATCTCGAGCCTGAAGAATGGAATTGGTCTCTGGGGTGGGGCCAAGGAGCCCATGCTGTGACAAGCATCCTGTGTGACTGCACGCCAGTTCTGGGGAGCGGTGGGAAGGGTCTGTGGGAAGGCAGGGGGAAGCAGGAGCTAGGATGAGGGATACTGGGATGCCTGTAACTCTGATTGACTTGTGACTGGGGTTTGGCAGGTCCTGTGGTCTGCCTTTCCTGGACATGTCTATTCCTGTCCTCTAAGGCACTTTGAATGGGAGAGGCTGCTGTGTGAAGATGGGGAGCATAATCACCCTGTTTTGAGAGAAACAGAGACACTAAAAAATAAAGACACACATACACACACATATAAGAAATAAAGACATAGAGAAAGAGACCTAGAGAAAAGGAAAACAGAACACCACAGTCGGAGAGAGAACAAGGACAAGCAAACATGGAGCTGGAACCAAACGCTGTAGCTAAAGACAAAGCCAACAGGGTGGCTTTCTCCTTTCTCCTGCAGGAGGCTCACCGCCATCAGCACTGTCCCAACCCTTCCTGTGGGCTCCCTCCTCAGACCCCTTTTAGGGCACACATAGCTTCCATACTACTGCATATCCCCCAGAGCACTCTGCCCTCCAGGACCTCCAAGTTGCCAGCTGCAGAGGAGTGGAGATTCTGGCCTCACTGGACTTGCTGTTCCAGAGGAGCCATGGGACCTCTGAAAGATAGAGTGGAAGGTGGTGACGGAAGGCCTTTGAGTGGGCAGCAGCCTGAAGAGCCAGCATACCTCGGGGCTTCTAAGCCCAGCTCTGTCACTCGCTAACGCCGGGTGAGCCTCAATTTCCTCATGTGTAAAATGGAGATTAACCTCAGGGTTACTGGAAGGTTTAGATGAGATGCTATAGTTTACAGGGTCTGGCACATAATGGTGGCTTTCACATGTAGTATATCTTAGGAATCCCTAAGAGAACCTCTAATCCTAGTTTTAAGAAATCAAAATTTTTATAGAGAAAAGCCTTAATTCACAATCTGGTCCAATCACCTGTCATCAGACTACACAGGAATTCAGCATAATTACCCTGTTTTTTTCCCTGTGAGGCACCAAAGCCCACATTGGTCAATGACTTGCTCAAGGCCAGCAGGCAGGAAGGGTGTCTCTTTTGACCCCAGAAGGAGTAAGGCTGCCATGATTCTGTTCTCTCCAGCTGCTGGCTGCAAGGAAGATGAACAGCTGAGGGTTTCCTAGTGGCAGTTACAGAGTCTGGGAGCAAGTGAGGGGTCCAGAGGCCGGAAGATGCGTGTAGAGGCCCAGTAAGGTCTGCTCAGGCTGGCTAACCATTTATTCTTTCAACTAACACTAAAGGCACGAGGGCACATAGACACAGGCCTGTCTCCAGGGTGCACAGTCCTAGGGAAAGCAGGACAGAGTCTTAGTGCTGAAGAAGACATCTAGCAGGTGCTTCCAAGGGCTGCAAAACACCTATTACTCAAGTTCAATCTTTCTCCTTCTCCCACCTACCTGGTGGTGGTTCAGGGCTAATCAGCCATTCCTGCCAGCAGAGTATGGAGGAGAGGAAATGGATATACTTTGGACATCCCCACTGTTAGTAGTTCCGATAAAGCACTTGGTGGGGACAGCTTCCCATCAATGACCAGTCAAGAGACTCCTTGAAGCCATGAGAGGCTAGGCAGAGGCTGGTCAACTTGACCCATCCTGCACCATGCCATGTGCAAATGGGGCTTACTCAATTGCTGGGTGGTATTGCAAGCTGGGTGCCTTAGAGCTTGCAGGCTCCCTGAAAGACCCATCATGGGGTGACACAGAGAGAGCATATATAGGCACCTAGGACTCCCAGGATGCTTCGACTGGGACACAAGCATGTTTACCTGCTTTACAAACTGGGCTTCTGCCTCTGGTTTCACTGGAAAAAGGAATTCCCTTGCTTATGGGGACACACACACACACAAACACACACACACACACACACACACACACACAGTTTGAAAATCTTTAGCTTCAATTCTCAGTTCTTTAAGGGCAGGGAACCTTGCTCAATAAAGTTGGCTGCCAAAAAAAGTGAAAATAACTAGATAAGATTTAAAGGTCATGGGGCAGGGACCATGTCTTATTAATTTCTGAAGCCCCCAAGTTGCCCTGCACACATAATATGTGCAGCAAAACGTTTCCCGAATGAATGAATAAACCCCAGCTGATGGACAGAATGAATGAATGAATGTGAAGCTGGGGATTGTAGGACCTGTGAACACTGTGTCACATTCTGTGCAATGCAGGTATGGAGGCTGGTGGGAACACTTGAGGAAATAAAGGCAAGGTTTGTTATAAGGTCTAGAGAATGTGAACCAGTGGCTTTCAGGTTATATCAAGCCCACAGATGAGGCTGATTCATAGTATTTCTTAAAAATTTGGATCAGTTGCCAATATTTAAAAGTCTAAACAGTTTTCTTTTTTGAAACATGAGGACCTCTGGTGGCCTGGGGCTTGCACTCCCACTTGCTGGAGTGGGGAGAGAGCACCCACTTTTAGATAAGTGGGGTCTGTGTGCTCTGGTCTGATGCGTTCTGCCACCAGGTGGGCCTCTAGCATTTCTGTTTTCTGCTTGGCCCCATAAGCATGCCAGTTTGCAATCCCCATCTATACCACTAATTTCCAAACAGCCAATGCAACCCCTTAGCATGTGGCAAAATCAATTTAGTGGGTCATGAACAGCACGAAAAGAAATGCAGTAGAAGAGCGAAAACATCAGAAGAGCATGTATTATTTTGTGAAACTTGTGTATACTAGGTCACAATATAAAGTGTGAGTCACTGCCACAAAGTTGGACTGTTCTACATTATACAAGGGTACTTCGAAAAATTCATGGAAAAATTGAATTAAAGGATAATATGAATCCTTCCATGAACTTTTTGAAGACCCCATTGTATACAGTTATGTGACTTACTTTAGTCAAAAGACATCTCTGAAAACATGTACTCAAGCAGACTTCGGTAACGCGATTGACAGTGTAAAGTGCCAGAGTAGCTGATCTTTTCCTGATTAGGTGCTTTGGAAAGCTGTGACATCTCTAAACTGAGTGTGCTCAGAGTGGAGCCTCCAGGGTGTCCTCCTCGCCCTTTCTCCCTGCAGAGGCCTGAAGGACAGACTGGTAGTGAGGAGAGGTCCTATGCACCCCTGGCCCCAGCCCACCTCTCTGTGAGTGCCTTGCTCTGGGTGTCCCGGGCTGCTTGCAAGTCCTTCTCCAGCCGCTTCCGGGCCACCTCCAGCTGCTCCACTTCACTCTGGGTCCACTTCCGGGGACTGATGAAGCGCATCTCCTTCAGCAGCTCCTCCTTCTCATTGATGAGGATCAGTCGGTCCCTCTCAGAGTCTAGGACTCCAGGCCAGGCCTCCCTGTCGAGCTTGGCCAGCTGGATCTTCAGGTTAGCAATCCTGGGGGTCAAGAAGGTGAGCATGACTGGCGTGCCATTGGCATTGTGGCAAAGAGAAACAGACTGCATCCCCAAGGTTATAAGGTACGAGGAGCCATAACATCCTTAGAGCAACTTTTGACAGCTACCGTCTTCCTTTTGATCAGCATGTCATTTCAAGGAACATATTTTTACCTAACAAACACATGTGGGTGCCTACCATGTGCCAACAATGAAGAAGCCTCTGCAGGGATGGGGTACAGACATGCACAACAAGGTCCTTGCCCTGAAGGACACTACGCCTGGTACAATAGAGACCCAGATCGTTATAAGGCAGTAACCTCTTACTACTAGCTGTGTGACTTCGGGCAAGTTGCTCATATCTCTGAAGGGAATAACAAAAGCTCCTTCCTCACTGGGTTGTGTTTAAAAGTTTTATAACAGAATCTGCAAACCCTCAAAGCACAGTATTTGGTACATAGTAAGCCCCCAATAAATGTTTCCATTGCTACTGTTGATAGTACCCGGTGTGACCACGTATTAGGTGTGGAACACTGGGCAAACTCCTTGGGGCTTGAAGATAAGAACACAATGACTCATCCTTCAGAATGGTTATGAAAATCAGCAGTAAGTGCTCAGAGTGTCTGGCATGTAACAGGCACTGAATCAATGGCAGTCACAGACCACAAGGACTATAATTACTGACCACGTGTTCTCAGTGCAGAGAGTGGTGGTGGCACTGTGTGACCAGCAGTAGATTTGGGGCCAGAAGCCTTGAGTTGGAGTCCTTGGCAGAAGGGACCATTTATTTCTTAAATCATTTTGGTATCACAAGCTTAAAGCACAGTATCTGCTATACCACAGACACTTAATAAATGTTAAAGGAAGGAGCTGGTAGTCCTATCCCTAACTTCTCTAAAACTCAGTATCTTTATCTGTAAGATAGGGGTAATGATACTTACAGTGTGGATTATGAGGACTAAATGACAACATAGCATTAAGAGATTTTTATATATTGCCAAGTGTTATATAGACTTTAGGTATCACTATCACTGGGTCAAGATACAATTTAGAGTATAACTAAGATATTGCTACAAATATCTAAAAACAATCATGACATGAGTTTTTAGGACTTAGCCACTGCAAAGTGCTTTCAGCTATTATGTCCTATCCTTACCCCATCCCTAAAGGGTGGATAAGCTAGAAATTGTTAACCTCCTTGGACAGATGCCCAAGGAGGATATGGCTCACCTAAGACTTTAAATCACACACATGGCCAACACTCGTTGAGAGCCCAGGCCTCTGGATTCCCAGTTTGATCTTACCTGCAAACAATGGAACCAAACTCTTATTTTATCAAAACGCTGCTGGAGACAAAATTCCCCAGGACATGTAGCAAAAATTCCGTACACAGAAACACATCTAGGTTTGCTCATTGTCCCGCCAACTGTCCCACCAGGAATTCTTATAGTTAATTATTGAAATTCCATATTCACGTATACAGCAATCCATCAACATTGGCTTTGAAACAACATTGTAGGTGCTGTTATCCAGCGTTTTGAGGATAGAATGGTATGGTAAAGTCTGGCAGGGGCTCCACTAAATGCAGGATGTTGAAGAGTGATTGATGCTTTCCTGGATGTACTTTCTAGGGCACTTTCCCTTCACCAGTGCTCCTTAAACTTTGGGTTGTACATGCCTTGGAGAATCTGATAAGAACTACTAGTCTCTCTCCTCAGAAATGCACACGTGACAAAACTTGGCATCTAATGATCACATCTTCCTTGCATGACAGGCATCTCCCTTCTCTCCTTCAAGTCCTGTAGCCTCTGCTTTCCCATTCACCAGGCTGCTCTGTCCTTTACACTAAAACTAGCTTTGGGTGGAGGGGAAGCAAGGAGCTGAATAAAGGCAGATGAGCCATGAAGTTCTGAGATGAGAAGTTGAGAGGCTCAACCCCAGGGGGGAAGATTTCAGTCCTTTAGTCTCTCCAGGACTGATCGTCTAACACAGGTGTTAGGCAGCCTGGAATAGATCCAAGGTTCAGAGTGGTTCCCTTCAGAAGGGATGAGAAGGCGCTGTCCAAATACAGAAGTCCTGCTGTTCTGCTGGACCCCTAGGGGGAACTGAAATAGTACACAGGACATCTGTTTCTTTCTACCTGACCAGTATCCAATTCCTCCTCCTTTTGTTAACAACATTCCAATTCGTCTTTGGGAAACCACTCCTCCCACACTTTCAAGTCACTTGGTTCCCACAAAGCTGACCCTTTCCAGGGTTGGGCACATGACCCATGCCTGGACCTTCAGAGAATTCTAATTCCCACCCCCTCCCACCCTACCCAAATAAGCCAGCGAGTCTCAAACCCAGACTTTTAAAACTGCTGGGAAAAGTAGTTCCCTTTCCACTGGGGTTGCTAAACTGGTAGTATGTAAGCTTAGAATTGCTAGGGGTCATCTTGCCACTTGGACAGCATGATATTGTGAAATACATACTTTGTCTTGGTCCAGTTTCCTGGCATACAACTGGTAAAATCCTTGGACTCTTCAAGGTGATAAGTGTCTTTTTGTACACTAATGAAGTGGTAGCCCCTAGGTAGCTTCAGGATGGGGTCTGGTCACCAGAAGGATTAGAGAGTTGGTACTTTCGGCCCCACCCTCCAAACCCAGGGGAGGAGAAAAGGGAAAAGGGCTAAAGGTTAAGCTGATCACTAATGACCAATGATTTCACCAATCATGCCTATACAGTTAAGCATCCATAAAACCCCAAAAGGACAGGGTTCAGAGAGCTTCTTTATAGCTGAACATGTGGCAGTTCCTGGAAGGTGGCATGCCCAGGGAGGGCATGGAAGCTCTGTGCCCCTTTTCCCATACCTTGCCCTATGCACCTCTTCATATGTATGCCTTGTGCCACCCTTCAAGATAAACCAGTAAATGTAAGTACAGCCAGCCCTCTGTATCCATAGGCTCTGCATCTGTTGATTCCACCAATTGTGGATCAAAAATATTTGGGAAAAAACAGTGTCTATATTGAACATGTACACTTTTTTCTTGTCCTTATTCCCTAAACAATATAACAACTATTTACATAGCATTTACATTGTATTAGGTATTATAAGTAATCTAGAGATAATTTAAAGTATAAGGGAGGATGTGCACAGGTTACATGCAAATACTACACCATTCTTTTTTTTTTCCCCCAAAAGATGACCGGTAAGGAGATCTTAACCCTTCTGGTGTTGTCAGCACCACGCTCTCCCGAGTGAGCAAACCGGCCATCCCTATATAGGGATCTGAACCAGTGGCCTTGGTGTTATCAGCACCACACTCTCCCAATTGAGCCACGAGCCGGCCCTCAAATACTACCCCATTTTATATCAGGGACTTGAGCATGCTTGACTTCTGGTATCAGAGGGACGGTCCTAGAACCAATCTCCCATGGATATTGAGGGACAACTGTAAAGTGCTTCCCTGAGTTCTCTAAGCTGCTTTAGCAAATTAACTGAACCCAAGGAAGGGGTTGTGGGAATCCCAACATATAGCAGGTTGGTCAGAAGCACAGGTAAAACAACTCAGGGCTTGCAACTAGCATCAAAAGAGGGGGGCAGTCTTGTGGGAGTGAGCCCCCAACCTCTGGGATCCGATGCTAGTGTTGGAAATGAATTGGAGGACACCCAGCTGGTGTCCGCTGCAGAACTGACTGCTTGATGTGTGGGAAAAAGCCCCACACATCTGGCATCTGAAGTGTGTTGTGAGAGTGTAGTAGGAGAAAAACTGAGTTAGTTTATTACTATATTTTCAGAGACAGGAAAGTATGCTTGAGAGTGAAGCCTACACAAAGGCAAGCCTACACAAAAGGAGGGAGACTGAGTCTGTGTAACATTGAGTCCCTAGAAATAGCTGTGCCTGAATGCTGTGTACCTCAGGACTGTGGAGTTAAATAAGCCAATACATCTCCTTTTTTGCTTCCTCCAGTTTCTATTGGATTTCTGTCATTGCTAAAGAGAGTTCTGCTGCTCACAGAGTTGGCCGAGGGGCACAGCTGGGCACTGCCACACTTTTCCTGGCCTGGCTGAGAAGGACCCTGGGCCAGGCAACTTAGTTTAAGGAGGAAAGGATAGCAATATGCCTGGCTTCATTAACCATCACCACAACACCCAGTGGGTTCTTTCCCAATAAGTGGCTCAGTGTATAAGAAGACAATGAACTTGGAACTACAATGTCCAGGGTTTAAATATGCTACCAACTGGAAAAATCATGAAACATCTTGGGTCTTACCTTTTTCCTCTCTAACACAGAACCTATGCTATAAAGTTGCTTTTGAAATTAAATGAGATGATGTATGTACAAATCTTTTAGTACAATAAACAATCTGTTTAGGCCTGTAACAGATGCTCTAAAAATGTTAGCTTTGATTATTATTTTATTTGTGGTAGTGGAACTCAACTGCTTAGGATTCTGTGAAGTCACAGAGCATCTAAATCCCTGGGGTCTACACTGTTTGAAAGCACAGTTTGCTCTTAGTTATGCAGGAGACACTGAAGCAGGAAGGATCCTTAGTCTTTTTAGCCTGTTGCTGAAACCCAAGTTGTGCTTCTTTAAACCAAACCGCTTACAGGATCATCAGAAAACTTCAATTATAGACACCAAGACAGGCATATGGAGAGATAACTAAGCTTCGAGATTAAACAGACCTGGGTTCAAAGCACAGTTCCACTCTCTGTCTAGCAGAGTCCTGGGCAAGTCATTTCCTCCCTGAATTTCGGAGAGGATAAATACGTAAAGATTATAATACCTATCTTCATGGTCTTTGCAAGGATTAAAGATGAGGTGTGTAATAGGCAGGGCAAAGAGTAGACATTCTACAATAGCAGTTATTGTTGGAACTGCCCCTCCCCTAGTCCCCAGCCTCCAATTACCTTCTCTTAGCCTCTTCATATCGAAGGCGCAATCTGACCTTCTCTGCCAACTGATTGTTGCTGCTGGTGCCGAACTGGAGGAGAAGAACAAAGTCAGGAATTACATGGCTATTGTGGCTGGTGCTGAGTTGGGTTTCAAGAGCCCATGAGAGACTTGACAGCTTGTGTGGGCAGTAGCCAAGAATAGCCCCAAGTGACTGGGCTGGCTGTGCAGATCGCAGGGAAGCTGGGTAAGCGCACTTTCCTTCCTTCAGGCTGTGGGGAGAGCCACAAACTCAGACATCTATCATTTTGAGAAGAGAAGCCGAGGGCCCAGAATATCATTTTGCAGCCCCCAATGGCTAGGAGCCAACTCAAGCCACAGAAGCATGGAGCCAGTTGGTGAGGAGGAAACAGGACAGCCAATATACAAGAAAGCCATTCAGGAGGTGCTAGGAAGGGGTCAACAGAAAACCCAGAGGGGCTGCAGTTAGGAGTGAAACACTGGGCGAGTGTGGAGAAGGTCCAAGAACTTAGAAGGAGGCACACAGCTCTTGACAAGTACTTTGGCCTGCATGTGGCTTGTAGCTGGAACACAGGTGGTGTGGGGAAGGAGAAAGCCCCTTTTGCAGTGCTAGTCTGTCAAGAGCAGCAAGAAGCTACAAGGCTCACCGGGTCACACATGGGCATAGCTTCTCTTCACAAGTGGGAAGAAGCTATAGAAATCAGATAGGAATAGTATTTAGCCAGGAAGGTTGGGAGGTGGATTTGTTCAACAACGCCTGCTCTAATAAAACAAAAGCTCCCCAAAAGTTACAGACCACTGTAGTTCAGTCCTGCTCTAACTCTTTTATGAGCTACATCTGGACAGCACTTTCACTATTCAGCTTTGGAAATGGGAGCCAAGCAGCTGTCTGAAAGCTGTATGCATTGTTTTGGAACAGGAGAAAAATAGCCTCTGCTTTCCAGCTGGTGAAAGAAAAACAAAATGGACCCGCAAAATAGTATGAAAGAAACCAGATGAAGACACACTTTGTCCTTTAAAACTGCTTCTGTGCAGTGTCTAAAGACACAAGCACTCGACCGGGCAATATGCAGGACTGTGGAGTCCATCTGCACTGGACTTTCCTCCACCCCACCATCTCATGTCATCCTGGGGCCAGGAGGTCTGCGAGAGAGCGGAGCTCCAGAGTGCGAGTTAGCAGCCAGCCCCGCAGAGACCTCCGGCTGGCTCCTGGGGTTAGCAACCAGAACTGGGCCTCCCAGACGCCGCCTCTCCTGAGGGCCTGCAGTGCGTGCTGCCTACTCACGCTTCCCGAGATGTCCGTCTGTGAGCTCACGTCCAGGTACTGTTTGGGCAGCGGGAAGCCCGAACTCTCCAGAGAGCTGCTGCTGGACCACAGGTCTGAGTGCGACCCTCTGTCGGTGCGGAAGCCATCCTTCAGCGCGGCCAGGCTCTGCAGCGGGAGGGCACGGTCAGCCACGTGCCTTCCTGGGGGGGGGAGCTCCAGGTCTGTCATGTTCCACTGGCCTTGCTCTCCACTGTCCCTAATTTAGGAACCCATGCTCATCCCAGACAGCTTGTAATAGAGAGCTAGCAGCAGGTGGGTACTTATGGTGTGCCAGGCTCCATCATGGGTCTTTTACATGGGAGAGACCCATGTGAATTCCAACTCTGGAACCACACTGTCCGAGGTGGAACCCCTGCTCTGCTACTGCCTAGCTGTGTGATCCGAGCTAGCTGATGAACCTCTCTGTGCTTCAATTTCCTCTTCTGTAAAATGAGAATAAATCACAGGTCCTTTTTCACAGAGCTATCACACTGATTCAATGAGAAGACAGTGTAAAGCACTAGTCCAGTTAATACTCGATAACTGTCAGCTTCCTGTGATCTTACTGAACAACAAGTTCGTGAGGAATAACCTATGATTAGCTCCATTTTATCAGTGAGAAGCTGACAGAGCCGTGATCTGGACCTGGTCTATCTGACTTAAGCCTCTGTGCACCTGACCACTAATCACAATAGGAACACTCCTGTCTGTCCATGAGTGCCTTGTGAGAATGTTTTCACTGGGAAGCTGTCCTGGGAAGGAGCTCGAGAATTGTTCTGTTCATCACAGAGCATAAAACTTCTTTCACTAAGTCATTCATAGCATCTCTGAGTGTCAGACTCCTAATCTGCCAATAGAGAACATAATAAAATATCTCAGAGGTCAGGTAGTTCCTGCATGGGGAGGTGATATGTCCCCAGGTTAAGAAGATGGCTTTGAATCATGGCTCTACTCCTTACTCTCTGAGTTGTACAGTCTTGATCTGTACAATGGGGATATGCTAGAGTTGACGTAAGAAATGCACGCAAAGTGCTTGGCACAATTGCCTGGCACATTTAATAATGTGTATTACTTGTTCAGTTCCCAGCATGGGGTCCCAATACGCAAGGGGATGCTTATAGAGATGTTACATTTTGACGTTAACGATGTGGAAACCTCCTCCTTCCATTTGGTTCTTGGACAAATAAGCAAGGTGGCTAGAACTGGTAGCAAAATCATAGCCTTGGGACTAGGCCAAATGGCTGCCATTCCAATTCTGCCATTACACTAGCTGTGTGGCCTTAGGGAAGTCACTTAATGCTTCTCAGCCTCCATTTCCTCCTCTATGAAATGGGACCAAAACCCTGAGAAGACTAGTAATGAGAACTCAGTGATCAGTGCAGCATGTGGAAATAGCCTGCCTGAGTCCTGGCACATGGGGGTGGCTCAGGAGAAATCGAGAGGGGGCCACGTCACCAGGGACATGTGTACCTTGATGAGATCTTGCTTTTCCTTTTCTCCACAGGTGATGGCCTTCTTGATGGCTTTTGTTTCTCTCAAGACAGCCTGAGCTTCATCCAGTTTGTAGCTGCCCTGAGCATCAGACATTTTCTTATCGATTCTAGAAGACAGTTAATGGGAAAGGTTAGACATAAACAGGGAAGGCACAGGATTTCCCCAGAGGAAAAACACAGACCACAGTGCTTCAGTCCCTCAAGATGTCTCCTTTCTCTGTCCAGCACACCCTTCCTCCCCAGGTCCCACTTGTGGGATAAGTCACTGAAGATCCCTGTTAAACTGCAAATGTCCCATAGTGGGTGTCTGCAAAGCAATGCCGTTCTTGAAGTCAAGGGTCCTCTAAGCATCAGCTCTTACAGGAAGCTTTCCCTGATTACCTCCCTGGGTCCTCCAGGCAGGGTAGGTGGTTCCCATAATACATCACACATAACTGTGACACCGCACTCCTCATTATGTTATGTGATAATTTATAGTTTATACGGTCGCATCCTTGACTGGCCTCTGGCAAGCTTGGAAACAGGGGACAGAGTTGAATATGACTGAGTAGTTTTAGTATCTGGCATAGAACAGTTCTTTAATCCAAGTTAATCTGGGTGTCGACTTCAGAACTTTTGATATTTGGGGCTGGATAATTTTTTGTTGGGGAAAGGGGTGGTTCTGTGCATTGTAGGATGTTTAGCAGCATCCCTTGCCTTGACCTACAAGATGCTAAGTAGCACCTGAACCCCAAGTTGTGACAACCAAAAATGTCACCATATATTCCCTAATGTCCCTTGGGGGAGAGGGAGTAAAATCACCCTGGTCAAGAACCACTGTCTTTAATAAGTTGAGTTAATGGACACAACAAAGAAAAGGTAAGAAAGATGAAAAACTCCCAGTTTGACTACCTGTCAGCAGTGTGACCTTGGTCATGGCTCTCGACCACGTGTAGCCTCAGTTTCCTCCTCTAAAAAACCCTGGATAATGCCATCTGCTTGGCCCATACTCTTGGGATTGTGAGGAACATCAAGTGGAATAAAGGATGGAAAATCTTGTGGTGAACAAGGATGTACTGTACAAATGCAAGGGTTAAAACATTTCTAGCCTGGACAGCTTATCAGCTTATCCTGACCCTACACACAGGTTCACTTTGATGCGGAAAGAGAGTATTAAAAAAAAAAAAAAAGCAATGGATTTTGATGTAGTTTTCTGAAGGTCAGACCAAATCTGAGCTTCTGGAGGAGGAGGGCTGTGATGTGGAAAAGGTCTTGAGGGCGGAGAGACATTTTAACTGCTTCACACTATTGCCAAAGGCTAGGCCGGAGGTTTCGGTCCACGGTGGGGAAAAGGAGTTTTCACAGTCTGCGGGAACACCACCAACCCATTATTTCAGGATGAGAAACCACTCACAGGCATTCCTTTCTGGTTTCCTGCTACAGGCCAAATTGTCCTGGGCTAAAAATAACCCGAGTGGGGAATCACTGAGCGGGAGTGGGTTTTCATTCTGGCCTCCTCGTCTGCACCCCTGAGCGGGTGAGAGGGAGGCAGGGAGCGCGGTCTCAACTCAGCCTCCCCCTGCGGTTACTTCAGCCTCCTTGGAGAGAAAACAAAGCCCCATTTATGTCTCCCCACTAAAAATAGCCTGTCTACTCCTTTGGAGGACTCGGGCCTGGGTAAGCCTGCCAGGTCGGCTAAGACTGGTCTCAGATTCAGTCTGAAAAATTTGTCTGTGGAAGCTTTCCCCAGCAGAGTCCTGCTGAAAATGCTTGGTGGAAAGGAGGATCCCCAGAGTCAGAGCAAGCGACTGGACCGGGAGGTGGCCCCACCCCAGATGGGGGTGTAGGGGAGATGCTGTTTGCTTGAGCATGTCTGAGGGCTGGGGGCTCTGGGGAGGCAGCTGCGCTCAGCTGTCCTCTGCCAACAGGGTGAGAATGGCTTTGAATCCCCAGCTGGATGGAACAGAAGAGGTTTGTCTGCTGGGCCTCAAACAGCCTCTACCTGGTTTCTTCAAGGGACTTAGCAACCCGGGCTCTGGAGTTTGGCTCTAGAGAGTAGGTCTGAGGGGGAACACACTTGGGATGAAACTAGGGTGGGAAGAGGGTAGGGGGAGAAGAAAGGGTCACCATTATGATTCAGTGAATGGATCTTTTTTTTTTTTTTTTAAAGTAAAAGTTGTGTGTGAGGGGGGAGGGGATACATGTGCTTTAGGATTTCCAAATTATGTAGCTGCCATCTCTCTCAGGCCTTCACAGACTCACACACCCAGCAGCCACAGGGAAGCAGAGTGAAGTCTCCAGCAGCAGCTGACTCCTCCCAGACCTGTCCAGACAACTCTCACCGGGCACGGCGGCTCTGTGATGTGCAGACGGATGCCGCTCTGCCCTCCTCCACAGGCGCCACATGCCAAGTCTCAACTCTTCCCCACTTACAAGGGCTCGAAGGAGCCGACAGCCCGGTCCCATGCTCTCGTCTTGATTTTTCTTTTCAGTCTTCTCTAAGAGATATCCTTCAATCCTCATCAACCTTTTCTCTTTTTACTCTTTCTCTCTCACCCTCCTTCTAAAACTGGGGCTGCTGACTATGAATCAAACAAATAGAGTCACAGCACAGAGTGACTGCTCAGCACCTCTTAGCTACTATAATCACAGTCATTACAGTTATATCTGTGCTTTTAAGAAACAAGAGAGCTATATCTTACTCGGCTGTGAGTCAGCTTCTAAAAGTGAAAATTACATTTGGTCAAAGTTATCCCAGCAACGCCTTATGTCACTCCTTAAGGATGAGTTTTACCTCTCCCCATGTTCTGCAAAGAGAGGAGGCTAAGTAGTAGTAGCAGGACCATCCTCCAATAGACCCTGAAAAGGATTCACAGGAGATGGGAAGGGGTCTTATGTTTTCTGGGTAGAGGGAGGGGGGTTATCTGCAATGATGCCAGGAAAGGAGTTACTGAGACTGAGCTTCAAAATTCAATAGTCCTGGGTTCTAGTCCCGGCGCTGACACTTGCTAGCTGATGGCCTTGGGCATACTTTCAATCGTGTTGGTGACTTCATCTATAAAACGGGGCAGAACAAAAACTTCTCCTAAAAGGGGGGAAAGAGAATGAAATGAGGTGTCTGTTGTAAAGTGCTTACTCAGCACAGCATCTAGCCCAGGGCAGACATCTATTTCACCTGAATTCCCTTCCCAAGTCCAAGCAGGTACTAGCCAGAGGTCACTGCCCCACCCTCCTCTTACTGAGCTCTTCCTGCGTGCCACATACCGTCATGTATTTGGCATGGATCATCCAATTCAATCTTTATGACCACTCGTTTTTCAGATAAAGAAATCGAAGCTCATAAGGGTTAAGTTGCTTTTCTAAGGTCCCAGGGAACTGGGATTTGAACACGGGCCATCTGCCTCTTTAGGCTACATTCCTAACCCTCTATACCAAGGTGTACATTAAAGTCGATGCCTTCCTCCATGCTAGATGTGGAGCCAGGCTTCCGGCTGAGGAATGTGGGCTGCCAGAGCTGCCATGGAGTCTTATCTGGGTCTGATATCAAACATGGGGCAGGGAGGGGAAATATAGGAGGCTTGTCTTTGGGGTTTCAGCATCAGCTTACCAAACAACAAGAATTTTCAATGCCGCTACAGGGTGACAAAGTGGCAAAACAGGTTTGTGGTGGCTCAGAGAATAATGGGAAGTGTTCTAACCAGAAGCTCTTGAGGATTGTAGGAGTGGGGTGGGGGTGGGGTGTAGACATTCAGTAAGGTAAGATGATGTGTGAGTAGGAGTGAGTAGCCCTTAAACTATGTGCTCAGAAGAAGCTGTTCTGCTAGAGAGTTGGAAGACTGAGGCTACTGCTTTAATAGTCAAAAACAGGAATTTTCTAAGTTCACACTATTGCCCTGAACAGTCCGTGGCACAACTGAAGATTACCGAGAAGCCTAAAGCATAGTGCCTGGTGTTAATGAGTTTAGAATCTGTTTTGAGAGGCAGGATTGACAATATGTACATATATAAAAAACACATACTTAATATGTAAACAGACAAATATATAGCCATAATTTACAATTTGTAAAACAAAAGCAATTGTACACAATTTATGATATAAAGCCATACTTCCTTATATCATGGGTTGTTCCAAATTCCTGACAGCTCACACCAGACTTGGGGGGCTTGTGGGGTGGGAAGATGTGAATAAGAACCAAGTCACACCTCAACTGGTGACCAAAGGCTTTGGGCTATGGCCATTGAATGGAGGGGGTGGTGGTGGTGTGGATTTGAAGTTCAGAGGATGAGGAAAAGATACAGTCAGGGAGAGAAAAAAAGCAAGTGACTACAGAAACAGCCATCCTTACAGGTGTGGCCTCCATGGGAATCTAAGTGAGATGCCCCTCAGAATAAAAATACCTACTCGGTGAGAAATCTACTTGGTGCCCTGCCTAGAGCTCCCAAGAGGACTACCAGGTACCTTTGTAATGATCGTCCAATGAGCCCATCAGATATACTGAACACAATTCAATGAATAAGTCTAAGTTATATGTTTTGGTTAATAATGGCAATAAGCTAACATTTATAGGGCACCTGCTACAAGACTCAGTTTCCTCACCTATAAAATGGGCTTAGCTAAAAGAACATTCCTTATAGAATTGCTATGAGGATCAAAGGAGTATAACCATGTAGAAACCCTGAAGGTGTTCCCGGCAGAGAGTAATTGCTCAATGAAGCTTAGCTAGTATAATCACAATCATGACAGTCAACACGTCTGCTCTTAAGAAACAAAAGAACTGTATCTCGCTTGGCTGCAAGTCAGCTTCTAAAAGTGAAAATTACATTTTGGTCACTGTTATCCTGGAAACTCCTTAAGTCTTCCATAAAATATACATGGCATTGTGCATTCTTTTCTAGTAATTTTTTTACTGCTGGAGGAGACTGCTGTTCTTTAGTGGAGCACCAGGGGAAAAACTTGCTCACTTTTAGTGGCCATGGGGAACAAAAGTGTAAGAGTGTGTGTGTGTGTGTGTGTGTGTGTGTGTGTGTGTGTGTGTCTCTCTCTCTCTCTCTCCACTGGCTCTACTAGAGGGGAAGAGATGTGCGCACAGGAATGCTCAACATTACTTCTATGACTGGATAGTAAAACTCAGCTGAGTGGAACAGACCTTAACAGCTTCAGGAGTTCTGAGGACAATGAGAGCTCTGTGGTCTGAATTGATTCCTCTTTCCAAACCCCACCCTTGGGTGATAGTATCTTCAGGAAATGCCAGTGAAAAGAACTTGAATTGGATGACTGGAGAGCTACATTTTGAGAAGGAAAGAAAGGGACTGAAGGAGAGAGAGGAGGAGGACAGTAGGGCAGCATGGGTAGACGGCCCCCATGCTGTACATGGCAGATGGACTTACTTCTTCAGGGTCTGAAAGCCACGCTCTTTGAACTGTAGCTCATGCTGCAGGTGAACCATCTCTCTCTTGAGCTTGTTGACCTGCATGGCAGAAGACCACACACAGGGCTGGGTCAGAGGCTGTGTGACCTCTTTCAAGCCATCTTGCCATTCTGAGACCCACTCTCCTGTTCTGATGGATGAGGATAATGGCAATTCCCAGGGCTGTGCATTACCTAAGTCAGGAAGTGGATATGAGAGTGCTTTGCATGGAGGTGAGAGGCAATGTAGTCACTTTAGAGGTAAGACAGGCTCTAGGAGCCAGATCCAGCCTGCGGAAAGGGTTGTTTGGCCTGCAGAGTATTATTCAACTTTTAAAATGAGTAGCTGGTAATTAAATATTGAGAGATTTCATATAGTAAGCCTATATATACAGTTCCTTTATAAAAATACCTGAAGATCTGGTAACACTGAGCCCACATCCCAGCATGGCCACAACAAACTAGTGCTGAAATTCTATTCCCCTTTAGACAGGGCATGCAATCTAGGTTACATAGTCCCCACTACTCCCTATTGCCTCCCTGTCAGCCCATTTCCCCCATTTACATTTTCTTGCAGGCATCTGAGTTTGTGGAAAGTACTTTGGGTTTAACTAACCCAGTGTCCAAAATACTGTCTTTACCATGAACAAATCACTTAACTGATATGAGATCAGTTAAAGCAGGAATAATAATATGTGTCTTCTAAGGTAATCATAAAGCAATTAAATAAGATAATGTAGAATAAGCAATAGCTAGGAAGACAGCACACTACATTAAAAACTTTGGAGTAAGACTTGAGTCTCTTGTGACCCTGGACAAGTTTCTTAGCTCCTCTAAGCCTTTGTTTGCTCATCTTTAAAATGCACATGACAGTAGCTACTGCATGGGGTTGTTGCAAGAACATGAGATAATACACATGAGGAATTTAGCACTATGTTTGGTATATGGAGATTATGTGTGAAATGGTAGCTGCACTCCCATCACTATTAGTACAATTACTGTTAATATCTAGGGCCTTGTTGGTCAGCACTGGCTGCCATGCTCTGGCTGAAGCATCTGTTCTGGCCTTGTGGTGGACCAGTGGCCTAAGTCCTCAGTGGCCCCCATCAATGGCATAGGTAAAGAGGCCCTACCCGGGACTTTGCAGTGGCAATTTCAGCTTTCAGGATCTCAGGGTCATACTTAGAGCTGGATGATGAACCAGAAACCACTGTAATGAAAAAAGAAGAAAAATAATTTCAATATAAGAAACACATTTCAGCAAAGTTGGGGTATTTGGCCATCTAAATTAACCCAGAAAGGAAGGACTAAAAGTGAACAACCTAAATGTCCAATAAAGGGGAATTTATAAAATAAATATGGTACATGCATACAATCGGGACTAAACAACTTATGCAATTTAAAATGACAGTGCAAGCGCTGGCCATCAGCTCACTTGGTTAGAATGTGGTGCTGATAACACCAAGGTCCAGAGTTCTGAATCCCCTTACCCGCCAGCTGCTAAAAAATAAAGAAAAAAAAAAAAAAGATGGTGCAGAAGAATACTGAATAAAGAATAACGATAAGGAAAAATGTCTAAGGCTTATTGTTATGTGAAAACAAATTTACCAAAAATATGAGTAATTTAAATTTGGAAAATATACAGTTTACATACACATACACATATGCATGCATCTAAAAAAGCTGGAAAGAAATATACCAAAAAGATAATGTTGACATTGAGAGTTGGATGATAAATGATATTCATTTTCATCTTTGTATTTTTTTGTCTTTTCCATATTTTCTAACATGAACATCTATTTGTGTAATAAAAAAATTACTAAAAATATTTATTCTACTTTATTATATTAATGTATATTTGAAAAGTAAATTACTCATAGTCCTACCACCCTAATATAATTATCTTTTTCCAATGTTTATCCACAGTTCTATCATGTAGTTGTAATCTCATCGCATTTTTTTTTTAAATAAACCTTCTTTATTTATTGTTCTTTTTTTTGTTGGCTGGCTGGTAAGGGGACCTGAACTCTTGACCTTGGTGTTACAACACTGTGCTCTAACTAACTGAGCTAATGGGCCAGCCCTTCACTGCATTTTAGTATTAATTTGTGTTTTGAAAAAGGATTTTAAGGCTTATGAAGATGAACACAACAGAGCAAGATACATTTAAAGAAAGGAAAATGAGACCAAGGGAAAATAGGGTAAAGAAGTAAATCGGCAAAAGGCATGAGGTTTGGGCTCATTGCACAGCACGAGGTCCCACTTCCTACCCAGAGTCCCCACAAACCTGGAAGAGGGAAACAGGGCCAGATATAAGATTCATGGTGTCCTTAAAGTAAATACAACCCCACTGTTCAGAAAAGGACAGTTATTCTTGGTAGGGAAGCTAGAGAAGCATTTCTCCTGGAGTCCTTGGTCATACTCTATGAGTAATTTCATTACCTCTCCTTCCACTTATCATCATCTGAACACTCTGCACACTCACATGCAACAGGATCACCTGCTGAGACCTGGATTTTTCTGAGGATAGAGAAGCTTATTTGGTGATTGCTGGCAATTTTCAGTGTCTGGAGGTAGAGGTGACAGTCATGAGGGCGATGCTGCTCTTTGGATTTGGTTAAAATAGTTTAATGGGGGTTTTAGATTATGAATGACGCGAGTTAAAATGCAATCCTGGGAAATCTGGGAGAAGTGAAAACAGCTCTGCATAATCACATAAAAGATGTTTGGCACCATGGGCAATGTTGCCCTTCGGCGGAGATGATGATGATGACGATGATGATGGAGATTGAGGTTTAGCAGAAGAGAACGGTGGGGGCAACGCCACAGTGGAGAGGGCCTTGGAGCATGGAACAGAGACTACTCCAGGTACAGATAACTTTTGTTTCCAATTTGAAATTTTCATTTCCTGCCTTCTGATTCCTCTGGTTTTTGCTGGACTTGGGCATTTCAGGGAGAGACCTGGTTGGATACATAACTGGAGGCATTGCCTTAAGCATATTCCCCAAATTGGCACTTTTCAACCAAATTTTAAGGTAGGCAACACTATTTGTTACCCACTGATTAATAGTAAGAATATGGTGAAAGGACAAGAGGCATTGTCAGTGTGGAAATAAGATGGGAATACACACAGAAGGGTCGTTGAAATGGGGTGCCTGTTCTGTGAGCACCCTGTCCTGCCAGCCACCTTGCTTATCAGACTGTGCTGCTGGACATGGGTCTACACATTGGGGAAATGCTAAGGTTAATGTGGCAGCAGCCTGGAAGAGCCTGTTAAAAGTTGCAAGACCTGGCCCAGACAGGAAGAGGGTGACTGTGGGGACCAGTCACACCAGGGCTGACTTGTGGAATGCATCAGTGTTCCTTGGGCATTCTCAAAAGTCCTGGAGGGAAGGGAAGCCAAAAATGAATAAACTCCTGCCAATTGGGCCACGAAAGGCTTGAATTCTGCTCTGGAATATCACTGTAAAGTGCACCATTTGTACCCAAAGCTGCTAAAATGGGATGTAGCCTATTACTTATCATTTTTAAAGTAAACTTTACTTTTTAATTTTTTAGGCAGCTGGCCTGTATGGGGATCTGAACCCTTGACCTTGGTGTAATTTAAGTAAACTTTTTATTGAAGTAAGAAATACATACATATAAACGCACAAATCATGTGTGTACAGCTTGATGAATTTTCACAAAAGAAGCACACTCAGGTAATCAGCACTCCAGTCACGAAACAGGTCTTTCTTTTTGTGTCCATATTCCTTCACCACCCTCTATCAAAAGAATTTTATATTTCAACAGGCCCTTCAAGACTGGCTTATCCCTTTTAAAAATTTTTATTTTTTTTTACTAAAGTTATATATGAACACAGTTCCACATAGTACAAGGTTTGCTATAAAGAAGAGCATTCCACAACCTTCCATCTCCATAACTCATATGCCAAAAGGGAGCCACTTTCGACGTGTTCAATTTCTTGTGTATCTACCTCTGTGTATCTAATAATACTGCATGTATGGCTGCTTCCTGATCTTTTCAGTATTAGGATTAATTATTTACTTCTCTCCCTCTGGAGGATGGGGATGTAGTTTCCCTTCCTTCCCCAGCCCTTACCCACACACAATCACCCTTCCCACCTCCCCGTCCTCCTAAAAGAGACAGCACACTTTTGGTGAAAGTCATCTTCAGTGTTTGCATTATTTTTACTCTGCAAACACTATTCAGGGCAGAGTCAGCTAGCCAATTTTACTTACTTTTCCTTTCCGGCACATTTTTCCCCCTAGAGTTAATAACTCATTTTTATGTTTGCTTAGTTTCTACAAACTTATCACTGATTCAACCTCACACTCTGCCAGTTATCTACATCTCTTCTCACAAAGTCCAGACAGCGGGCATCCTGCCAGTTTCCTCTTTTTGGATCTTTCTGGCCCGGCTCCTGCCCTGCTTTGGTGTGAGCTCGCTGGGCTTGACACACAGTTGGGATCACCTTCATGTTGCTCTGGGCATCTCTTCACCTCTCTCCTCTTTCCTACATACCATGTCTTCCTCTTTGTGGTCCACCCCTCATTCTGGTAGAACATCACTTCCAATAGCTTCCTAAGAAAGGAACCATGAAGGAAACAAACTTTTCAAAATCTTACATGCCTAAAAATATCTTTATTCTACCCTACACTTGATTAAAGGTAGTTTTGCTAGATATAGAAATCTAGGTCGGAAATGATTTTCATTAAAATTTTGAAGGCACTGAGCCATTGCTTTTAGGTTTCCAGCGTTACTGGTGAGAAGTCCAAAGCTGTTCTGAGTTGTAATTTTTGTGTGACCTGGTTTTTTTCTCTGAAAGCTTTTCGGATTTTGAATTGCTCCCAGTGTTTGAAGTTTCACAGTGATATATCTTGGTGTGAGGTGACTTTCTTCCATTGTGTTGGATACTTGGTGAACCCTTTCAATCTAAAAATTCTTCCTTCAGTTCTGGGAAATTTTTCCAAATTATTTCACTCACGCTTCCTGGCCTGGTGCTTTATTTTTTCTTCTTATTTTCAATCTCATTGTACTTTTGTTCTCCTTTGTAGATTTCTTCAGTTTTCTTTTTCAGTTTTCCTACAGAGTTTTCATTTCTGCTATCTTATTTCAATTTCCAAAGGCTCCTCTTTGTTCCCTGAAGGTTCCTTTTCACAAAATGTAGCATACTGTTCTCGTTTCACAGCTGTGTAGCTTCTCTCTATGTTTCCTTCTCTACGTGTATTTGCTGTTTCCTCCAATGCCACCTGTATTAGTCCATTTCTGTTGCTTAGGACAGAAATACCCGAAACTAGGTAATCTGCAAAGAAACTCTATTTATTGCTTACAGTTGTGGAGGCTGGGAAGTCCAAAGTCCAGGGAACACATGTGGTGAGAGCCTTGTTGTTGGTGACTATGCACAGTGAGGAAGGGTCTCTCATGGCGGATGGTGGAGTTGAGACTAAACTCCTCACTGGCTCTCCTTTTAAAGCCATCAGAAACATACCAATGATCACCATTAAACCATCAACTTATTACTCAGTGAATGGATCAGTCCATTCACTAGCCATGGTCCTCACAATCCAATCACCTCCTAAAGACCCCACCTTTCAAATACCATAACAGGATTTCCCACTCTCTCAACACTGCCACAGAGGGAATTAAGTCTCAATGAGTTTTGGGAGGATATTCAATCCAAAGCATTCTGCCCCTGGGTGCCCAAACCTCATATGTTTTTCACATACAAATACGTTCATTTCATCTCCAAAGTTGTGACATGTTTCAGCTCAAAAGTCCAAAGTTTCAAGGTCCCATATGTGAAATATAAACGATTTATTTACTTCCAAGATATAATGGTGGGACAACCATAGGGTACATATTCCTGTTTTAAAAGGGAGAAATAGGCCAAAAGATTGGGGTAACAGGTCCTAAGCAAGTCCAAAAGTCAGCAGGGCAGGCCTCAAATCTCAAAGGTGGCGAATCATGTATCTTGACTCTGCACACTGTTTGGCATACTCCTCACACTGGTGTGGGGGTTGGGTCCCCAGTCCTCAGGCAGCCCTGCACCTATGTTTTCCTGGTCTCCAGCCATGTTTCAGCTCTCCCAGGTTGGTGTTGCATGCTGGTAGCTCTACAATTCTGGGGAATCCACGGCAGTTCTGCTCTCATGGCTCCATTAGACATGGCACTGATGGGTTTTTCTGCTGCTACTCCCACCCCACGTTTCCATTCCACTTGGCATCACTTCAGCGAAGGCTGCATGTGGTGACTCTGCCCCTGTGACAGATCTCTTCCTGGGCCCCCAGACTTTTCCATACATCCTTTGAAATAGAGCTGGAGGCACCTGAGTCTCCATAGCTCTGGCACTCTGTGAGCTTGCAGACTTAATACCATGTGTATACCACCAAAGATTCCAGATTGTATCTTTCAAAGCTGTGGGTCCAGCCACACCTGGGGCCAATTTAGCCATGGCTGGTGCAGCTGGGGTGAGGGAAGCAGCATCCCAAGGTGACACTGGGCAGTGAGGCCATGGAGGGCACCTCAGACCAGTTTCCTGAAACCATTCTCTTGCACTATTCTCTTTCTCATTCACTCTTTCACATTCTCTTTCACTAGGCCACTGGGCCTGTGATGGGAGAGGCAGCCCCAAAGATCTCTGAAATGCCTTCAAAGTCTTCTTTCCATTCTCTTGATAATCCCATTCTTCTGAACTAATCTCCTTAGCAAATGGTCCCTGGGCTACATCATTGGTTTCCTCTCCCAAAGACACCTTTTCATGCTTTACGTGGCTAGACTGAAAGCTTTCTGATATTTTGCCCTCTGCTTTCTTTTGAATTATAAATTCTGGCTTTATATCATGCCTTTTCTGCCATAACTCAGCATAGGCTGTTCCAAGTTTCCACGCAGCTTCCTTAATGCTTTGCTGCTTAGAAATTTCTTCTGCCAAATACCCTGGTTCATAACTTTGAAATTCCACATTCCATAAAACTTTTGGGCATGAACAGAATGCAGCTAAGTTCCTTGCCAGTTCATAGCAAGGATGATCTTTGCCCCAGTTTCCAATAAGCTCCTTCTCATTTACACCTGAGACCTCTTTAGAATGGTCTATATTTCTATCAGTATACTGGTTGCCACCATTTAACCAGTCTCTAAGATGCTGCAAACTTTCCTCACCAGCATCTAGGCTTTTCCTAGCCTGTTCCTCCCAATTCTTTCAGCCTCGGCCCAATACCATTCCAAGGCTGTTTCCACATTTCCGAGTGTTTGTTATTTAAGCAGTAATCTGCTTCTGGTACCAATTTTCTGTATTAGTTCATTTCTGTTGCTTATAACAGAAATACCTGAAACTGGGTAACTTGTAAAGAAACAATATTTACTGCTTACAGTTTTGGAGTCTGGGAAGTCCAAAGTCCAGTGGACACATCTGCTGAGGGCCTTGTTGGTGGTGACTATACACAGTGATGCAGAGTCTCACATGGCAAATGGCAGAGCTGGAGAGAGACTAACCTCTTCACTGGCTCTCCTTTTAAAGTCATCAGAACCACACCCATGACTACCATTAAACCATCAACTTAATACTCAGTGAATGGATCAATCCATTCACTAGGCATGGTCCACACAATCCAATCACCTCCTAAAGGCCCCTCCTTTCAATTACCGTAACAGGATTTCCTGCTCTCTCAACACTGTCATAGTGGGAATTAAGTCTCAGTGAGCTGTGGGGGACATCCAATCCACAGCACCTCCCCTCTACCATGTGTCTGTTTTAGTCTCCTTTTCTCCAGTTAGAGGTTTTCCTTGGATGTTTGGAATCTCAGCTGTCTGCTCACATCTAGTGTGGGCCCAAAAGGCTGACTGGAATGGAACTTGTTGAATGCAGATTGCACCATCCATGAAGTAGCTAGATTATTTCACCCAGGAATCCTCGATATCGATGTCTTTATATCTTTTCTCTTTACATCTTTCTCTGGTCAGATTTCCCAGACTCTTATACTGTCCAGCCTAGACGGTAATGGTGTGGCACTATTCTGGGCATCAAGTGGTACATGAGAGCTGAGGTCTCAAAATCCTGTATGTCCATGTTCCTGTAGTCACTGTGTTTTCAGTACAGCACACCCCGGCTTTGAATTTGCCTGGTATCCTGTAGTCCAGAGACTGTTTTACCCTCTCCACAAAGCAGACCTCCAGTCTTTCTCCAGGCTGGCGATGGGAAGTAGCCTGGTTATACTGATTTGGGAAGGGGATCTGATGGTTTAACTGTCTCAGAAACAACTTGCACCCAATCCTCTTTATTTGAGACCCTCTTCACTTTACTCCCACTTCCAGCGATAGCTGTTGCCACCAATTCCCAAGGCCTTTGTAAGTGCTCTATGTATACTAGCAAGTTGTCAGTTTTCCTTACTATCAGCCCATTTTCTCTTTTCTCAAGTCAACCAAGTAGGTTGCCACCTGTCTGCTTTCCAGCTTCCAAATTTTATTGTTACTCTTTCTTCTCCAATTCTCTCTTTCCTTCTGTACTATACCTTTAATAAAGTCTCTCATCTAAGATTTTTTTAGATTTGGGAATGAGTTAAATCAGATAGTTGGTTCAATTGGCATTTTTAACTGCAAAGCTCACAGTGATTTATTTTTCAAATGGGAAACCAAGGCCTAAAGAGGGGAAGGAGCATAGTGAGGTCCCAAAGAACCCAGCTCCCCTCAGTCTCACCTTTTAGAGGATGGGAAGAGCCAAGTGTAGCCCAGGAACCTTAGCATTTGACTGGATGACTTGGATTAAGAGATTTGGTTCTGAGGTCAGGTACATCTGGGTATAAAGGCTAGCTCTCCCATTCTTTACTGGTGTGACTTTGGGGAAGCCACTTCCCCCTTTTTGGGCCTCAGTTTCCTTTTCTGTAGAATGGGAACAACACTTTCTTGCAGGACTGTGTGTGAGTGTGGGGAGGGAGGTTACTTATGTAGAATGCCTAGCACATTGCCCTCCAGGCATACAATACAATGGGTGTACATTAAATGTTAGGTTTTTTTTCTCTTTCTCCGTGGAGCTAGAGATTACACCGGTGAATTGACAACAAAGTCTCCATCCCGAGGGCAGGGCCCCACTCATGGCTGGGACCCACCACAACCAAGGCCAGGTGGCAAAACTCTCACAAGCCCCAGCAGGTCATCTGAGTTAGAGGAGAGGCATGTGACCTCACCAGTTTGTCACACCAGAGAGAGCTCTACTTGGAAGGCAAACCTGGCTTGTAAAACCCGAAGAAAGAGTCATGTTGAGGCTTGGGTCATGCCTTGTTTAACTGGGATGTTTGGGTTGGGAGACTCCCAATTACTGTCTGGTTTGGATCTCAGATCCAGTTGCCTGAAAAGACCCCAGATCCCCTGATGGAAGATCTTGAACACTCAAAATAGTGGTGGCTTTGAGCCTGGTGGAGCTCTTGGGAGTGTCTGGAAGTCACATGACAGGGCTGTGGAACTATACCATTTACTTCCCATCTTTGATCACGTATTTATTCTTATTGCTTGCAGGGATCTGTTAGAACTCTTTGTCATTTACAATGCTAATAAATTCATAATAATAATAATTATTATTCTTTATTGAGAGCTTAAGAATGTGACGAGTACTATTCCAAGTACTTTATATTTATTAACTAAACCCCATAACACCCGTATTAGTCTGTTTTCTGTTGCTTATAACAGAATACCTGAAACTGGGTAATGTATAAAGAAAACAAAATTTATTTCTTGCAATTTTGGAGGTGGGAAGTCCATGATCCAGGGGACGCATCTGCTGAGGGCCTTCTGGGTGCAAACTCTGTAAGAGTTCCACGGCAAGATAGGCAATCACATGGCAAGGATGGCAAGAGCTCATTCATGTTGTGCTCTCCGTAAAAAGCCACCAGTCCATGCTGATGACAACCCAGTACACCATCAACCCATTAGTCCATGAATGGATTAATCCATTCACGAGAGCACAGCCCTTATGATCCAATCACCTCTTAAAGACTCCACCTTTCAACACTGCCATAGTCTGATTTCCTGCCTCCTTAACACTGTTACAATGGAGATCAAGCTCCAGTGAATTTGGGGGAGGGGATTCAACCCACAGCAATATTCCATGATGGTGACACAATTATTAGATCAATTTTACAGATGAAGAAAATGGCAGCAAAAAGGTGGCCTAACTTGTACAAAGTTACACTGCTATCCACGTGCATACCCTGGATTTTACTCTCCACTGTAAAAGTACATTTTACCCTCTGAAATTAGTAAGTGATTTGTGGGGCAATACTTTGGGTCCATGTAAACATCCTGTCCTCCAAAACAGGAAGTTTGTTTTTATATATACTTTTCAGACTGTGGGACATTAGAGAAAGAAAAAAAAAATCGCTTCACTTCTTCAAACCTGAGTTTCAATAGGGACAGTAATATCTCCTTTCCAGGACTGTAGGATGATAAAGGTAATGTTACAGACTGAATTCTCTCTTTCCAAAATTCATATATTGAAGCCTTCACCCCCAAAGTGACGGTATTTGGAGATAAAGCCTTTGAGAGATAATTAGGGTTAGATGAGGTCATTGGGGTGGGGCCCTCATGATAAGATTAGTGCTCTCTCTCTCTCTGCCATGTGAAGACACAGAGAGGAGGCTGCCATCAGCAAGCCAGGAAGAGAGCCCTCACCAGATCCTGACCTTGCTGGCATCCTGATCTTGGAATTCCAGCCACTAGATCTTTGAGAAAATAAATGTCTGTTGTTTAACCCACCCAGTCTATGGTATTTTGTTATGGCAAGTTGACTAAGATAGATTAAGTGCTAAAAACCTCAAGACAGTCTCTAGAATACCATCTGACCCAGAAATAGCTAATGAATGCAACACAATTCTTTTTTATAATCTCTGAGATTCTGGGGTTTTTCCTGAGTTGCCAAGGAAAAGAGCAAGGCTGGGACAGTGAGTCACCAGGCAGGATTTGCCCCATCCTACTAGCAGACAACTTCTCAAAGTGAGGGCTTCACAGAGGGGGAGTGCCCAGTGACCAAACCAAGCCATGGCCACCCTGACACCATGGCTCAATACTGGTCCCAGTGGCCTGGCCCTCACTGAAAATGTTGGGGGAATGACAGAATGGTCTCTCACCAGCTGTAAGACCCGGGGCATGCTGTTGGTCCTAAGCTTCAGTTTCCTTATCTGTTAAAGGGAATATTAATTGTACTTGCTCATAGAACTGTCATAAGGATTAACTGAAATTGCATATTCAGACTGTAGCAGAGTGCCAGGAATGTAATAAGCACTCAATAAAGACAGGAAAGGTTTAGTTGTTAGAAACAATGGTAAAAGACAAAAAAAAAAAAAAACCCAATACATTGGAAAGGGTCAGTGGGCTCCTTGACAGCTGTTGACCTGGCAGTGCACAGCACTGGACATGAAGGACAGGGGACTCTGGCCTGCCTGCTCTCCTCCTGCAAAGACCAGGGTGAATAAGAAGACAGGAGCCCTGGCCTTACAAAGTTTATACTCTAGTGAAATAAATACTGGTAACACACAAACAGATGTACTGTGATATGAGCTATGACGAAACAAACAGAGGCTAATGTTGGAGAAGGGAGGTCTTTGGTGCAGTTGTCAGAGCAAGCATCTCAGAAGTGATGGCCTGAAGAATGAGACTGAAAGGATGAGGAGTTTGCCTTGCAAATGGATCACTAGAAAAGCATTCTAGGGAGAGAAATAGCAAATACAAAGGCCCTGAGATGGAAAACTGCAGGTCAGGCTAGGAGAGCAGAATGGGCCGGAAGGAAAGGGGAGGGGGGAGTCAGTATATCTGGAGCCTAGTGAATGAGAACATGAGATGAGGCAGGAGTGGCCAGCAGGGGCCTGAACACACAGGGCTATGGAGGCCCTGGAAAGAGTGATGGGAAGCCACTGAAGGTTGGCAGGTTGTTTCTAAATTGTGAGAAAATACACA
This sequence comes from Cynocephalus volans, assembly GCF_027409185.1. Classification (NCBI taxonomy): domain Eukaryota; kingdom Metazoa; phylum Chordata; class Mammalia; order Dermoptera; family Cynocephalidae; genus Cynocephalus; species Cynocephalus volans. Next base: position 149,395,614 of record NC_084461.1, on the reverse strand, counting down.
TAACATAAAATTGACCATTTTGACCATTTGTAAGTGTACCGTTCAGTGGCATTATCTTCCATTACCACCATTACTACCATCCATCTCCAGAACTTTTTAATTTTCCCAAACTGTGACTCTGTAGCCATTAAACAAGAACTCCTACTTCTCACTTTCCCCAGCCACTGAAGGGTATAAACAAGGAGATATGTAATCCAACTGGCCTTCTGAGATGATTCCAAATGAAATACAAATGGCTAATGAATCTGCAAGACAGGTAGGAGCAGAAAGAGCAGTAAAGAGGATGGTAGTTTGGACAAGGAGTGGAGATGGAGAAAAATGGGCAGATTTGAGAATCACTGAGAAGCAACATTGGCAGGACTCAGTGTGGCTGTTCTTGCTGGTATTAGTGTTGGTCGGGGTGCTGGTGGTGGAAGGTACTCACAGCTGACCTGGGAGCCCAGCTTGTGCTCCCAGACGGCATGCAGCTGCTGATACTCCTGTTGTGCAAGCTCCAGACGCTGTTGCTTCACCTGGTAGATCTCCTTTTGTGCACTCAGGGCCTCCTGGGCCACCACCAGGTAATCCTTCAGCATGTGCTCCTGTTCCCGCCGCCATTGTACCCGGGGGTCCTCAATCTGAGTGGTTTCTGGAACAAATCCCATAGACCCTAGGTCAGTACCTCACAAATATCTGTTGGGTTTGTGGCTTGTAGAAACCACTACCAGAAAACAAAGAGCATAAACATAGAAAAATCACAATAAATGCAAATGGGTTAAACTCTCTCACTAAACAACAGTCTCCATTTGCATTAGTCAAACAAAAAATAAACCAAAATCAATTTCCAAATCCCAAATCAATCTCTGTCTGAAATAGACAGGAGAAAAATCAGATTTGAGCTCTAATCTAGACAGAGAGGCTCAAGGACTTTATAGATGCTCATGGTCATCTGTTTTGGTGAAGAGTAAAGAAACAGAAAATAAAGTTTTGGAGGACATGGAGAAATAGGCACCCATACTTTGCTGGAAATGTAAATTAGAACAGCCTTAGTAGAAGAAGATCTGACTATGCAAATTAAGAGATTTAAAATGTTAATAGCCTTTGGCCAATAATTCTCCCTATAGTTATTATAACAAGTAATAAAAAATTCAGGCAAAGATGAATTTTTTCAAAAGATGAATTTTTACAAAATCACGATAGTAATAATAAATAGCAAGCACATATTTAATGTTTACTCTATGCCAAGCACTAAGCACTTTATATGTATTTACTTCTTCAATCCTTACACTAACCTTATAAAGTAGATTCTATTACTAGTCTCATTATACAAAAGAGAAAGCTGAGACACAGGGAGGTTAAGTAACTTTCTCAAGATCACACAGGAAATAACTGCTCCAATAAGTATGCCATGCTTATGTAATGCACTATTATATATTTATTTTAAACAGTAATAAAATGGAAAGGTGCTTATGATATTAAAACGAGCAAAAATGCAGTTGGAAAACTGACAAAATAATTTTGTATTTATCAAAATAAATATGTATATTCTCAAAAAGACTAAGAGGAAACAGCAAAATATTAACAACAAGCTGGGCAGTAGGATAGCTTTTTCTTTATTCTTTTTTTTGTTTCTAAATTATGTGTACAATAAACAAGTACAATGATAATCTGAAAAAAGGAAAGATAAGCTTTTAAAAAAATGCAGCTGAGCAGATGTGGAAGAGGTCAAAACAATATCAAAGAATCAATGCCCATGGACTGTCAACTCCTCAGTCACCTCCCAGTTGTTGGGTGGGGGTAGAGGGGACTGACAAAACAGAAATTGTACAATCATGGCCCTGTGGTGAATCCAGCCTGTCTTAGTCCAAAGTGTTTTATTAATTTTGAATTGAACACTGGTAGGTAAAAATATGGAGATCTATTAATTAAATTCTATGTATGACTTTTCTTGATAATTCAGAAGATCTGGCCACCTTGGGTCCACAATTTGCCACAGATTCCAGCACTCCATCCATCAAAACCCCATCTACTTCCTTCATCTATGTCATGTGCCTGGCCCTTGGGGACATTTGAGTTTGTGCCTCCTAACCTAGGCCCTTTAGTTCTCATTCCTCCTGAAGAGGTTCAATGAACATCACAAATGAAAGAAAGAAGGATCAAAGAAGCAGCAGGGCCAAGTTCTCATTCTTGCCAATAATCGCTGTGTTACAATGGGCAGGCTGCTTAACCTCTTCGAGTCTACTTCTTTATCTGTTAAGGAGGATAACAGGCCCTGCACCTCTGCTTCCCAGGAAACTGAAAAGCACTTGTGTCCAGGTAAAGTAAACAAATGATGGTGAGAGTAAAACTATTGACTACAACCTATCTTCAAAATTGTCTGTGAATAGCAATTCTTTAAGCCTTTCCTCCTCCCTTCCTCTGAGAAAGAAAAGGTCTAAAGATTGCTGACAGAGGCCACGAAATTGCTTCCCATGAATAAAGCTTAATATCCTTCAACCAAACAAGAGAGAAGAACAATTGGAAAGAAGAAAAAAAAAGACGGCTGGGGAAAATTTATAAAGCTGTGCTGAAGGACAGCTAGTGGGGGAGCCCATCTCCTATCAGCGGGTGTGTATTCCCTCAAAGTTAGGGACTCCTGAGTCCCCCTTAGGGACCAGCCCTGTACCTCCAGTGGGCACAGGCCATAGAAAAAAAAGCTCAGCCTGTCTTGGCCAGACTGGAGGTGTTTTTCAAAGTTTTTAACTTTTTGAAATTTACTTTTTCATTGAAAAACACAAAAAAGAAAAGTCCAACAATTCTGCCATTACAAATTTATAAAATAAGAGTTTCCATCTTTCCAATCCTACCCCCTAAATGTAACTTTTAGGAGTCTCACACACTAAAAAATACTGCCCTCTGATTATATACAAAACTTTGTTTATACATATACACCTACATAATGTTATTTTTAATGCAGCATAGGCCATGTCATACATATTGGTCAGGAACTTGCTTTCATCCCCAAGTGACAGATTATGTTCATCTTCTCTTACAGGCTCCCAATCTTTTAAATGGCTGTGTAGTAGTCCACGCTGTGGTATTAGGTTTTATTTAACCAGACCTCTATTGGGAAACATTTGGATTGTTTTCATTTCTTTTGCTACCACAACCAATGCTGCAGTGAGGATTCTCAAAAACATACTTTTATAAACTTGTGCTATTGATTCTGTAGGACAGATTTCTTAAAAGAGGAACTACTGGGCCAGAGGGTACACATAGTTTAAATTTTAATAGATACTATCAAATTACCTTCCAAAAAGTTCTGCTAATTTCTATTCTTAAAAGCAGCCTATGAGATTGCCTTTTCCCCCAAATTCTCAGTGAAACTGTTTTTTTTTTTTTTTTTTCAAAAAGTGAGTGCCTCATACAGTGATTATAGGTCTTCACTTAACATCAGACTCAGCTGAGGAATTTCAAAGAAACAAAAGCCAAAATAAAGGCCTGAACCCTACCCCAGAACACTGAAATCAGAATTTACAGGATTGCAGTTCAGGTATTGATAGTTTTAAGAAGCTTCCCCAGGTGATTCTGATATGCAGATGTGGCCGAGAATCCCGGCTAAAAATTAGAATCACCTGGGGAAATTTAGAAATTCCCCACGCCTAAGCCCCACCTCCAGGCCACTTAAATCAGAATCTCTGGGGGTGGAAACAAAGCAGTAGTGATTTACAAAGTTCCCCAAATACTTCCAGTGTGCCACCAAAGGTGAGAAACAGTGTCTAAGAGGTGGACAACACGTGGGGGCGGGCAGGCTGAGCTCCAGTTGGAATCACCTGACAGAGGGCTGGCTGAATTGCTGGGCCCTTGTCAAGTGCCCTGAGCAACACCTGGATACCTCCCCACAATGCTCTAGATTTAGGCTGCCAGTGCACTCTCTTTGGCCACAGGTCTCACTCCTGCTCCTTGGAATATAAAAGTATGTGAGAGCCTTAATTGAAGGCCTGGACAAGTCGGGTGGCTTGGCTACCATTTTTGGTGGCCCATAATCTTTTTTGTAGTTTAAAGCAACACAAATTGATAGATGCACAAGCTGACAAACACAACACACAACCCCACGCCAGAACAATGGTTCTCAGCCTGGTTGCACATTGGAATTACCCCAGAGATTTCCATTTAAGTGATCTGCAGTAGGCATCAAGGTTGTTCAAATCAACTTTATTAAGGCCTAAACTAAATACATTAAGGGGTAGCCATTTAAAGTGTGTAGTCTGACAAATGCATACACCATAAACTATCGTTCAATCATTTGCGGAACATTTCTTTTACTCCAATGATCCCTTGGAATTCTTTTACTCAATGATCCCATCCACCTCTTTCCCAGTTTTGCCTGTTTTAGAACATCATACATGAAATTATATAGTATACGCTCTTTGGGTCTCACCTCTTTCACTCAGCATAAGGTTTTGAGACTCATTCATGTTATATCATTTGTTTCTTGCCATTGCTGAATAATATTCTTTTGTATGAATGTATCATAATTCACTCTTTCATAAACCTCTTGAAAAACTGGTTGTTTCCAGTTTTGGATTATTATGAACAATACTGTAATGAACACATACGCACAAGTCATTGTGTGGGCATATGTTTTTATTTCTCTTGGGTAAAAATCTCTAGAGGTGGAATTGTTGGGTTGCATAATAAATCTATGTTGAATTTTATAAGAAACTAGCAAATTGTTTTCCAAATGGTTTTACCGTTTTACATTCTTACCAGCAGTGTATTAGAGCTCTAGTTCCTCCATATCCTTGTGAACAACTGGCATTGTCAGTTTTTTTCATTTTAGTCATTATGGTGGTGTTGGAGAAATATAGGAAAATGGTCAGGGCCCCTCAGATGTTCAGAATCTTGCCGAGCATCTGATGTAAATATGCACGTGCACCCAGGTGTTCCTTGTTATTGTCTAATGTAACTGTGCATGGGCACCCAGGTGTTTTGGGTTATGGACTTAGGTATAAAGGACTAACGGCTCTGATACAAGGGGCTTCTCCGGATGCTCCAAGAAGCCACTAGGGCGGCTGCTCCTGGCTCTGAATAAAGCCTTTTAATTTTTCACCCAGGGCTCCCAGGACCTTTTTCTATTACCTAGCTCCCAGGCCTGCATGTGGAGGGTTTGTGACCCAGTGTGGACAACAGGCTCGAGGGGTCTGTGAGCCCTAGCCCTAGCTTTACAGGTGGGTATGTAGTGGTAGTTCATTACAGATTTAACTTGTATTTCCCTGATGACCAATGATAAAAAGCAAATCTTTATGTGTTTCTTGGCCGTTTGTATGTTTTCTTCAGTGGAGTGCCTATTTAAATCTTTTGCCCATATTTTTTACTGGGTTGTTGGGCTTGTAAAATTTCTTTATGTATTCTGAATATGGGTCCCTTGTCAGATACATGTATTGCAAATATTTTCTCCTGCCTTTGCCATTTCTTAATGGTGTCTTTTGAAGAACTGAGGTTATAATTTGATGATCCCCAATGTGTCCATTTTTCTTTCATGGTTAATGCTTTATGTGTCTTGCCCAAAAAAATCTTTTCCTACCCTAACATCGTATAGATTTTCTCCTATGTTTTCTTCTAGATGTTTTCTAGTTTTAGCTGTTATGTTTAGGTCGATGGCCTATTTTGAGTTTATTTTTACGAATGGTATGAGGCAGGAGTGGAGTGTATTTAGAAGTGAAGGTGTATTTTTTTTCCCCCCTTATGGATACCAGTTGTACCAGCAATTCTTTAGGGGGCTCGGCTTGCTTTTTAAAAGCTCTCTAGATAGTTTTATTTAAAGATCTGTGTTCAATGCTATTCTGAATTGATCACACTCTGAGGGGTTCCTCCCACAACCCGGCCCTTTTGCTGACACCACCCTTCCTCAAGTCTATCTCACCAAAATAAATAACTTTAAATCTGGGCAAGCCAGTTAGAGGCCACCTTGGCCAACTATTTTTTAGTTTTTATTAAAGTTCTGCATGGACACAATTTAATAATTCAGCATACTACAAAGTTCACTACATAAAACATCATTCCCCCATCTCCTCTCTCATATCCCTTTCCTCAAAGCAGCTACTTCCAGACAGAACTTTTAGCTGATGTAGTGCAGCCACCAGGAGAACCACTTCTCCATCCCTGTGCCCCGTGCTTCAAACCTCTACCTACATTCTCCACACCTTCTCCATACAGCACATATGGTCACCACACTCACAAGCTCTCTGCACATCCCACCTCCTTACCATACATGCCACACACACCCCCACACGGTCAGCCCTACTGTGTTTTCCAAGAGCTTTAACAAGAACAATTGTCTTAAACACCCGAACATCTGGAGAACATTCAACTTTGTTACTATGCAAGGAATGCAAATTAAAAATGATGAAGTAACATTTTAAACCTAGGGTAAATTTATCAAAAATCAGAAAAATGGAAATAGCCCCATATTGACAAAGGTGTGGCGAAAACATGTACACCTTTTTATGGCTGTGTCAATTCAGACTGATACAATCTTTTGGAAATACTCATCAATCTAAGAAAAAAGTCCGCAAAGTTAACTTTGGACTTAAGAATTGTACACTTGGAAATGCATCTTCAATAAATTATCAAAGAAAAAAGTGACATGCATCAAGGTTCTCCCCCTAGTGCTATTATTTATAATAACAAAAATTGGAAATAACCCGAAAGATCAACAACAGGGGCATTATGCTACTTTCGTTTTATGTGTTAAAATGTACTGCTACATCCTTTTGTATTATAAATAACAGACATGAAGACTGTAGTATCCCTCAAATATTCATGATATAGTACAAAGAGAAAACAGCAGAAAACCTAATTTGATCGCTGATTAAAACCATCTAATCATGATGTACGTAGACAGCCATCAAGGATACCAAATACTGACATATGACTTAATGAAAGTTTTAGAAAGAGTTGTATGTATTTGCTGCTTCTGATTGCCCTCCTCCTTTTTTTTCTGTCAGGTTTTTGCCTCCAATCCTTATCCAAAGCTGCCCTCCAAATTGAGGTCAACAGTGTTACCTGGGCTGCTAAATCTATTGGTCAATTTTTGGTCCTGTCAGCAGCACTTGACCCAGCTGACGACCCTCTCCTTGATACACTTGCTCATGTGGCTTTTCCTCCCACCTCTCTGACCACTGCTTCACAGAATCATTGCTGGTTTTCCTCTTCCCATTGTCTTTCTGTTGGAGGACCTGTACTGTTGGGCTTGGGCTAGGGCTCAGACCCTTCAAACCCCTCGCATGCCAGCTACAAGCCAGCCTGGGTCACCAGATCCCTCACATACAGGTCCATGAGCTAGGTAATTGGGAAAGATCCCAGGCTGTTGGCAGATAACATGAGCTCAGTTCTCCGCTTCCTCAGCAGCAGCTTACAACAGGCTCTAGCAGCAGTGGCAGTAGCCTCTGGGAGGGTCCCAGGGTCCCTGGCAGCAACAGCTTGCAGCAACAGCCTCCAGCAGCAGTAGTGGGCTCCCCCCTGGCCTGCTCACCCAGGAGCAGGGGGGCACTGTGGATCAGAGCCACTTGTCCTTTAAAGTTAAGTCCAATGATCCAGGACACCTGGGTGCGAGTCAGACAACCCAGGAACACCTGGGTGCACATACACAATTACATTAGATAATAACTAAGGAACACCTGGGTGCATGTGCATATTTACATCAAATGCTGGGCAAGACCCCAACCCCCCGAGGGACCCTGAACATTTATCTTCCCTTTCCGTATAGGACCCACTGCTCATTCCTTGGTCCTCTTCTGTCTTCATTCCTTTGGTGATCTCATCCAACTTCATGTCCTTAAATACTATATATATGCCAGCAACTCCCAAATACACACCTTCAGCCCAGATCTCTCTTCCAAACTCCAGATTCCATACACTGAACTGTTAAGCAACATCTTTTCAGATGTGCAATAGATATCTAAGGCTCAACATGTCCAAACAAACTCTTGTTCTTCCTTCCTAAACCCACTCCTTGGGTTTTGTTCATTCAATTGATGGCAGCTCCTCCTTTCTAGTTGCTCAGCCCCGAAAAGGGTCATTCTTTCTTTTCTCTTTCACATCCCGCATACATGGAATCTACTGGAAAGTCCTGCTGGTTCTGCCTTGAAAATACATCCAGCACCTGGCCACTACTCATTCCCTCCACCACCAGAGCCCTGGTCTAGGGCACCTGGACTATTGCAATTGTCTCTCACAGGTCTCTGCTTGCCCTAGTAAGGTCTAGTCTCAGCACAGCAGTTAGACAAACCCTTTTATAAGTCAGATCATGTCACTTATCCGCTTAAAACTATCCAGGCTCCTATCTCACACAGAGTAAAAGCCTAAACCCTCAAGGCAGACCACTCTCCAATATGTACCCTGCTGCTCTCTGGCCCAAAGTCCTTCTTGCTTGTTGGACTACATGCACACGTGCCTCCTTGCTATCCTTTGAATAAGCTAAATGTGATCACACCTTAGAGTTTTTGCTCTACCTATCCTTTCTACTTAAAATGCTCCCTCACCTCCTTCAAGTCTTAGTTCAAATCTCATTTTCTTAACAAGGTCTTCTTCCCTGAAGACCCTACTTAACACTGCCATTGGCCACTGTTACCGCTGTCCTTCCCCCACTGCCCCCAAACACATCCCAGTACACCTTAGCTCTACATTCTGCTCTTTTTACCATAGTACTGAAAATTTTCTAACACACTACATAGTCTACTTATTTATTTCCTGTCTCCTCCTGCCAAAATGAAGTCTCTATGAAGGCAAGGATCTTTGACATTTTGCACTCCCACATATCTCAAGCTCCCAGAACAAGTGGCCAATAAATATCTGCTGAATGAATGCATGAATGTTGGATGATGAATTTATGATTGTAGGGAAAATGAAGGAAAATGGTCAGAGCCCCTCAGATGTTCAGAATCTTGCCCAGCATTTGATGTAAATATGGATGCGTGCCCAGGTGTTCCTTAGTTATTGTCTAATGTAATTACGTATGTGTCCAGGTGTCCTGGGTTATGGACTTAAATATAAAGGACGAGTGGCTCTGATCCACAGGGCCCTCCCCACCCTGTCCCCGGGGAGTCCGCTACTGCTGCTGGAGGCTGTTGCTGCCAGTGCCCCTGGGATGCTCCGAGAGGCTGCTGCTGCTGCTGCTGCTGAGGACTGAGCTCATGTCCTCTGCCAATGGCTCCCAGGATTTTTCCCAATTACGTAGCGTGGCTGTATGTGAGGAGTCTGGTGACCCAGCGTGGCATGTGAGGGGTCTGGTGACTCAGTCTGTACGATGGGTTTGAAGGGTCTGAGCCCTAGCTCTGACAATACAAATGGAAACTTAGTATAACTAAAATAATGAAACATTTTGGCTTTAGTTATGAAATGCTTAGCCATACAAATAGTGTAGCTGTTGTCTCAACCCGACTCTACACTCTGCTCTTTTTACCAGAGAACTGAAAAGTTTCTAACACACTACATAGTCTACTTATTTCCTGTCTCCTCCTGCTAAAATGAAGTCTCTATGAAGGCAAGAATCTTTGACAACTGGTGTAGTCATGTAGCTTTACAATGATCAAATTGTTATTTGATTATATTGTGTCTAAACCTCTCAAGAGAGGAATTTCAGTCCATAAACAACACACACACATACACACTGAATGCTTGAGCCTCGGTGGTCATATTTGTACTGTATTTGTATCAATGGCTCTGAAGAGGTGGTACCCTTCATCCAATGACACCACCTTCAAACCAAAAGGAAAGCAGGAACCTGATAGCTGATAAAACTACCAGATAGACTTTTTCCTGTTGTGGCCTCATTTAATCACCCTCCCCCCAAACACCCAATTTCTGCCATCATCCCCTCTAGAATAAATTCTGCCATGGTTGCTACTCCTTCCTTCTATTTCTCCAACAACTCCCAGAGGCACCTGAAAATCCCACTCCCGCCATGAGATTTTAATGAGGGAGATGCACTCAGCAATTAGAAAGAGGAAAGGACTGATTAGGGTTCCTGTATATCAGTGTTTAACCCAGCATCCCATGCACCCTCCAAGCATTAACCTCATTCCCCATACACACTCAATTAGGCATATTTACTTCTCATTATCCAGTATGCAATCATGAGTGCTAATAAAAACCTTTGCTACCCCCAACAATGCAATTAATGCCATTAGCTGTCTCTCAGAAACTCTCCTATGCTTTGGTGCCAACAACAGTCTGCTCGTCCCTCCATTTACTCATGCATTCACGCACGTAGGCCCTTTTCTCTTTAGCGAAAGTTAAGTGCACACCTACTATGTACCTTACACCAAGCAAAGACCTGGGACTAGAGACACGAATTAGACACAGTCTAATTAGAAGAACTTGCAACAACAGGTAAGTGATTATAATAGAGTGGTGAGGTGAGGGGCACAACAGAGGTGTGGCCAGGGTGCTGCTGAAACCCAAAGGAAGATGTGGATAGGGAAGCATGACTCCACTCCCCAGTGCCAGTTCACATCCCAGCTCAGCCATGTTTTAGCTGAGTCTTGGGCAATCAATCGCTACCTCTAAATCCCATTTATAAGATGGGGATAATCACCCTAACTACCCACAGGATAGATGGGAGGATTAAATGAGTAATGCCTACCAAGTGCCTAGCACAGCACATGGACAGTGTGTGTTCAGTAAACAGGGGCTGCTAGGATTTGGTGCTCTGTTCTCAGCCTTCAGTCTTTGCCAGGCACATCACATTTCATTCCATTCTCCTCTTGCTTGAAAGGATAAAGTTCAGAAGGCCAAGAGTGAAACAGAAAAATCCCCTTTTCTGTAACACAGACAAATGGGGCAGCAAATTTCAGAGGACAGAAATAGTCTTGGCCAAAAGGGTGCACGATGGATGGGGCCCAAACATAACACCAACTCTCCCTAGCTAGGGGACTGCTTTCTGGTTCCTCCACCTGTCAGACAACATGCTTCTCTCCTTCTCAACCAGTTCCTCCATCACTGGCCCAGGGACAGAGATGCTACGAATCTTCACACTGGATCAGGATACTCAGATTACAATTACAAAGAAAGGTTGGGATGATTGGTATGATGGACTAGAGACACATACTCTAATACCAACCCACTATGGACATATGGATCTGTGTGTACACCTCTAGGGCTCTGGCTGCTTTAAAATGGTTTTGCAATGACAATGACACATTCACATTTTATGGTGAAAAAAAGCATGTATGCATCTTTCACATACAAACACACATGATTGGGAAATTTCTGGAATGATACACAAGAAATTATTAGCAATAGTTGCCTCTGTAAAATTGGGGAGATGGATTGCAAGAGGAGTTTTAATTCTATTAAAAAATCCCTCTAAATGGTTATTTTTACATGAGCATACATTATCTACCTATATCTACATTGACATCTCTACATCTATTTAAAACAAAACAGAATCTGGCTTCAAGAGTCTCTGCTGGTGGTTCTTCCTGACTAGGTGGGAGGGGTGAGAATGAAGGTAGAGGGATGGAGAGGGGGCATGGGGAAGGGAGGACCGCCAGGAACTTACTGGTGTTGTGGTCTATGAAGTAATCTCCAACCTGTGGGTCATACGCTTCTTCCCATCCTAGCGGCAACTCATCACTAATGCAGTCAGCAAAGGTGAGCGGTTTGGTGTACCTGGCAAGGAGAGGAGAGACAGACTCCATCAGCCTACAATCTCTGAGACTCCTGCAACCTGCTGCTTCTTCTGTGCTGGCCCGACAGATCCTGAAGTTTTGCATATAGCACCAGCTCTGCTCTCCCTGTTGTTCCCAGGAAGGTGAATGCATGCCTGCAGCAGCAGGATAAGATCACCTTGGTAGGGAGGCAGAGAATCTGCATTCTGGCCCCGGCTTTGCCACTAAATTGGTAGTGATTTGAGCAAGTTGCCTTCCTTCTCTGGGCCTCTGTTTCTGCATCTCTAACTGAGGGCTTGCAGTAAAGGGCTCTAGGGCCAAGTCTTGCTTCTTGAGTTGGATAATAGCCCTCTCCGGCTTCTCCACTGGCAACTCACTTGCCCACCACAGCTTCAATCTTTACCCTGGCTTTATCCCATGTCTCTCATGCTCACTTGTCCCTTGGAAAGCTGGCTCACTGCAACATCTAGAAGAGCAGATGTTCCGTCTCTGTGAATTTAGCCAATGAGCAGTATTTATTTGCCTCTTGTACTGGTTCCCAAATGCCTGCACACACTGCTGGCTTTCCCTAGACAATCCAGGCCAAAGTGATCTTTCATCAACAGCCACTCATCCCACATGTGGGGAGTGAAGTGGTCGTAATTATCAGGTCTTAGTGGCAAAATCGAACAGACAAACACATCACCCAACTAAACTAACAAAGGCTGGTCAAGGTTGGAAAACTGGATCACAAACCATTTGTCAAGTATTTTAGCCAGAGTATGGGGAGCCTAGGAATCTAGGCACATGAGACTCAGCCTGAGAGGCCTCTCCAGACAGCCACTTTGGTGTCTCCCCATTGCCACCTCTGTTTAAAACACATTCTAATATTCCCCACTCCTGTCTGTTTCCTACCCCCTCCTAATTCTGGAAGCCCAGCAGGCTCTGCTTTATACCCTTTCTACAGATTGGCAAACTCAGTACAATGGGACAGGAAGGAGGATGACCAGAATAGGGTCTAGGATTTCTGATCAAGGGCTTCCTTCCACATCATGAGAAACCTCCCCCCATCTTATCCTGTACAGTCTCCTTCCCTCTTAAACCTATTCCAAATCAAACTTAAAGAAAAACACATGGGGAAAAAGAGACACTGAAAGAGCTCCTGGTGGATAGGGCCTGGTATGTCCATGTACCACTGTATATCCAGGGTCTGGTAGGCTGTGAAAAAGATCTATTGACTGAATGAATGGATATCCCAAAAGTTTCCGTTAGTAATTTACTGCTGCATTGTGGAAGACTGTTGGTTCCATGAGGATGAGGTGAGAGAAATATATGATATGCAACAGACTAGGCACTATCACATAAGGATTCAATAAGCATCACTTATTAGCTGTGTGAGTTAGGTAACTTACGTAACCTCCCCACGTCTAGTATTTTCACCTGTAAAATGGGGATAGTAATAACTCTTCAGGTTGTTGGGTAGGTTAAATAAGGACACATCTATGATATATTTAGCACAGATGCTGGTGTGAATGAGCACTCAAAAAACATTAGTTATTACCTCCACTCATCAGAAGGAGAAACTGAGGCAAAGACAAACTAAATAACATTCTCAATGTCAATGTCAAAACTGGGATTTTGAGTAAGGCAGTCTATCTCCGGTGCCCCTCCTGTGAGCTGCTAGGTTCCCTTAAAAGCTGACATCTTTGGTGCATTTCCTAAGCTCCATGGAAAATCACAAGCCACTGCCCTGGAGTAAAAGAAGGAAAAAGTGCAAAAGACACAGGTGATGGGGACTTTCCTCAGCACGGAATACTTTTTGTTCAAGAGCACCTGCACCAGACAGTCTGGATATAGTTTCCACAAAGCTGTTTTTAGCCCACCCCTTTCCCCCATACCCTCTCAGACTTCAGAAACAAAAGGCTCCTTCCCTCGGTGCCTTCCCTTGCTCTAACTTTTCCAGGTGGTTTGTTCCCTCTTCCTCATGGTGAATTAAGACCAGTGACCAAGAGCCAGATCTCATCCAACATCATCTTCTCCAACAAATCTTTGAAAGGGTCCCCAAAGAAAAACTCCATGGTGAGTCAGTACTCTGCTACTGATGACAGATACATCTGTAAGGGAACAGGAATGCTCAGGCCACCAGGGAGATCTCTCTCTCTGGCTCATTCTTCTTGCTGCACTCTGCCCTGAGAAGCCCCACCTACCTGCCTGCCTGCGGGGATAGGAATCTTATTATATACAGTTTACAATCCAGAACACCAAGAAGGTATGTCCTCTCTCCACAGCTCTCCTGAATCTGTGTATGGATCATCACTTTGTCAAAGTTCTCTCTGGGGACTGATTAAATGATTTTAATCAATAGTGCATTCAAGCAACAGAATCCTTTGTCCAGCATAGTTGGGGCTCAATGAATATTTGTGAAATGGGTGAATAATGAATATACAGGAACAAAACCAAGAATGATTAGTGTTCTATATTTTGCCAATATGGAAGGATGCTCTCAATATACTGTGAGAAAGACAACACTGTTAAAAGATAAAAGCTGCAAGATACTGTTACAGTATAATATTTTGCCTAAAGAGCGTGTGTGTGTGTGTGTGTGTGTGTGTGTGTGTGTGTGTGTAGAAAATGAGAAGAAATACATTAAAATGTTATCTGCGTAAAAGGATTTTTATGTAATTTTAAATTTTTTCTTTTTTTTTTTTTACTTTCTCAGTAATGTTCATAATTAATTATTATTAAAACATTCAATAACCACTAAATCTAGGTCTAGAAAGCAAGTTATGTATACAGCATTCCATCTCTGGATAGTAGGTTCTCTTACACCATTTCACAAATGAGAAAACTCACTCAACATCATGTAGTTAGTAAACACCAGAGGTACAACCTGAAGCTCCACTGCTGTATTCCAAAACCTGAGTTCTGCTAATAAAAATTAACAAGACTAAGTGAGTCTGAGAACAATCTGGAACACAAAGATATACTAGAGGTACAGATGATGAAAGTGGACCACAGGGACATCTGAAACAAGCAAAAGGCAAGGAGTTTTAGCATATTTGCTATCTTCATTTATCTGTATGTTGGTGCAAAGATATTCAATATCTTTGAAAAATCCATGGCTGCTTAATGAAAAGACAATGAAATGCTTCAAAGTCATCAGTCGTCAATACAAATGCTTCACTGAGCTCTCTGGGTGTGAGGATGGAGAGATGGGTAGGGGACAGGACTGAAACATCAAAAATGCACTACTTTTCCAGAAAATCATTAACTCCACCTATCGTTGCAGACTTACATGATACATATTCATCAAAAATTCAATAAATGTGAGCTACAAGCATCAGTAACGTAACAGACATGTGGATATCTTACTGGGGCTGAGATGCTGATCCCACTTGCAGTGAACGCAGACTTTGTGTTCAGCAGGGATAAAGCAGAGTGAGGCAAGTGGACCCAAAGTTAGGAGAGGGCATAAGGAAAAAGAAAAGTTTGGGGTTTGATTCAGGTTCCCCTTCAATGCAGTCATGAGGGAACGGTCAGAGGGATGATATCCTGACTCCCAGAGCTTTTCCATGGGAAAGAGAAAAGCTTCTACGGAAGCCTATGCAACTTACAAGGAATCTGGACAGCAAGGTTCTCTCCGGAACAAATGCCAAGAGGGAGATGAATTATTCAGTGTGTGGAGATGTGTCATTCACAGAATCAGGATGAAGAGAAGTGTTTTTAGCCGCACAAGGATTCGAACACACACACACATGCACGTGCTCACTCTTCCTGCCAGGGAGAGGAATTGTCCGTTTAAACCAGTTCCCCCTGGGAAACTGTGGGTGCTTCTCTGGCCTGTAATGTTTCACCTTGGGCAAGTGCCAAGAATGCGAGCTGGGAAGAGATGTCCGCTTTCAGATGTGGCCAGGACTTGGGGGCATGCCTGGAACTCCCAGCCCCCACCCCCAGATGAAGCAATTCACCCCCATCCAGCCTGGTCTGGTCAGTCCCTGCCACCAGCCTCTATGTTCTGGGCTGCCAAAAACCCCAATCATAAAATCAAATGACCCAGATGCTGGAGGGGTGAGAGGGAGGGAGGGAAGGGCACCAAGTCAAAACGAGTTCTGCTGCTTCTTAATTATAAACCTTTGAAGGAGCACAAACATTCCTGAATGTTTCACAACAGGCCACCTGGAAAAATGGCCCGGATGTGTCGCCTTGGAGACAGGTAGGCTCTGCCAGGAGCACCCTACAATGAGCACATAGTCACACCTGTTAGGGAGAGCTGCCTCAGGATCTGGGGCCTTCAACAGGCCCCTTGCCCTCCTCTCGGGGGCAACCACTAGTGGGCAGCTGGGTGTCACTTTCCTAGCGGCCTGTGGGCGAGGCTCTGGGGACACATGGCCTCAGCGGACATTCATATTCAGAAAGTGTCTTTCCTAAGGAGGCAGATTGAAGGAGGAGGAGCAGAAAGCCTTTTGCCAAGTCTAACGCTGGGTGGTGATTCTCTTGGAACCGAAGAATGCGTAAGCTATCTTTCATGTGCCTAGTGTTTCCCGAGCAAGCCCGAGATTCCCACAGTAACCTCTTTATTGCCATCCAGCAGGACGCTGGCCCCGACTCTGCTCCATCCGAGGACCAGCTGGGAGGGATCACTTTCTAAAGGGCCCTCCAGACTCCAAGCCAAGAACTGTCCAAACTTTCAGCTGAACCTCTCCTCTCTGGCCCAGGCACAATGGCCAGGCCGGTTCTTCCTGTCCTGGGCTGTTTCACACACATAGTTCCCATAGCTTAGATTGCACAACTCCTGATAAAGCTCCTTGACCTCCGGCTGCTTTGGAGCACCATTCCTGAGCAGTCCCTGCACCATTTGCTCCTGGAAGGCTGAGGTGAGCAGGAAGAAAGTGTGATGTTCAAAGTTTGCCTGCCTTTCTTTAATTCAGTTCTGTTCAAACACCTTTACTCATTTGTCTAACAAATCTGGGGATGATAAAAATAACCATCTCACAAGTTTTTTAGGAGGGTTGAGCATAAGACACACAGTTGAGCCTTACTAAACACCAACTACAGAAGTGGATGAGACAGGGAGGGCCCTGCTATGAGAGTCAAGTGGGAAAGACACAGCCCAACCAGAAGCAGATCGACACCATCATTTAGAGGAGATGTAAGCTATTCAAAAAAAGACGACAACAGGGTGTTGGGATCAAGTGCAAAGGCAGGTGGGCAGTCAAGTGAAGACTCAGAGAAGGTGACCTTCAAGAGGAGACCAGATGGTGGGAAGCAGCCAGTCACCTGAAGATCTGGGGGGAAGGCGATGGGAACAGCAAGTACAAAGGCTCTGGGGCAGAATGATGCTGGTGAGTTTGAGGAACAGAAAAGAAAGTTGGTGCGGCTGGAATGAAGTGTGCTTGGTGCAGAGTGACTGATGGGGTGGAGGCACAGGACCAGCTTTTGGGGCTCTGGGGCCCCTGGTAATGACCCTGGACTTTATTCCTCTGAGCACTACCCACGTGCTGAGCTGTAGGAGGTGACCCAGAGAAGCGCCCTGCCTCACCCTCTGCTCTCCTCCTCTCACTCTCATTTTGATCAATCTGTCAAGCAACAAGAATTTATTGCTTGAACATAGCAGCCCAGTCACACGCTGAGTACTAGAGCTCAGACGTTTGAATAAGCCTGGTTTCTGCCTTCAAGAGTAGAAGGTCTGTCCAGGATGACAAGGCTCACACTTCGAGCAGGTAGGGAACAATCCCCATGACATTCCATGACAGTGTATGTGGCTGTGACGTTACCCAAGGCTATGAGCCACAGATAATTAGAGGATGCAGGGATGTTTAATAAGTTGCCAGGTCAGCAGCACAGACGCGAAAGGCCAAGGGGCTGGGAGAAGGGAGAGGCTGCAGCAATGGGGTGTAGTCAGGGAGGAGTCCAGGGAGAAAGAAAGAGAATGTGGTCGGCTGCATGGTTAATGAGGAGGCAGGGGAGATGTTCCCACAAGGGCTCAGGATGCGAGGCTGAAACCCAGGCTCCGCCTATTCCAAAACTGTGGGTGTGTTATGTAACCTCGTTATGAGGAGTTTCCTTCCCTGTGAAACTTAGAAGCCCCAGTCTCAAAAGGGTGTTGTGGGGATTAAATTAGACAACCTATATAAAGTACTTAGCACAGGCCTGGCCCATCATAAGACTTCAATGAATGTGGGTTAACACCATCAGTTCAGAGACCTCTGTACACCATGAGAATCGTGTTCCTTCATCTTAAATCCTTAACATGTTAGCCATCACCATCATCACCACTATTCTTCACCCCAAGAGACACACGGTGGGGGTTAAAACTCACAGGCTCTGAAGTTGGCCCTCTGGATACCAGTGCAGGTGCTGTCACTTACTAGCTCTGTCCCTTTGGGCACGAACTCTAACCTCTCTGACTTTGCCTCCTCATCTGTAAGATGCGGATGCTCAGGGTGACTACCTCATTCACATGGGCTGTGCTGAGCACATGGCAATCCAGGCCCCAACAAAATTAGCTGTTATGATGAGTTAGAGATTATACTCCTATTTTCATGATGGGGAAACTGAGGCAAAACAATTGTCCAGACTTGCAGAGTGAATAGCCTCGTGCTGCACTATACCACCTCTCTTCCTGGAGAAGATGGTACTGCTTAAGTGCTCTCTTCCTTTTTAGAAATTTAAACCAGACAAGTTAGGAGATGGTAGCTGGATTGGATCTGGCTCTCAAAATCTGCTTTGTGAAGAAGGTTTATACCAGGAATTCCCAAGTTATTCTTCTCTTAAGCCCTTCCTTCCGTCCTTCTTGTTCCCCACTCTCAAAATACCTGTCTCCACATTCTGGCTATTCGACCTTCAGACCTCTTTGCTTCCCTACTTTGACTAGGCTGTTTTACTCAGAAGCTTTCTTGGCCTGGTCACTTCCACTCCTGGAATTCTTTTATGGAGAAAAGAAGAGGAGGGAGAGCTAGAGGGAAGATTCCAGACTGCTCCCCACCCCAGATCCTTCCCGCCTTCTGACAGAGCCCCCAGAAACCAGTGGTTCACTGCCCCCTGCCAAGTCTGGATGTGGTCTTCACTCTGCCCCACCAAGTCCTTGGGCTCACACACCTGTGCAGGAAGGCCTGCTCCCTTCCTTCGTCTCACCATCTCTATGCCCACTCTCTCTGCCTGATTGCCTCCAGCTCACGGGCACAGTGGTCACTCTGTGCTGTGATTCCCCTCTGTGTATCATCTATTGGAATTTAAGACTACAGTTCTGAGAACCAGGTCATGGGTTAGAGTAGGCAGGGTCAAATTCCGCCCATGGGTATGTTTATCTACTACAGTGCTATACTTTAAACATGGAATTAGTGCACCTTTGGGGGCAGGCACTGCTGTGGCACTCGGTCCCCACTGCTCCTTAATGTGGTACTTGGTAATGGCTAAGAGCACAGGCTCTGGGGCCAGACTCCTTGGATTTGAATCCAGACTTTGCCATTTTCTAGCTGTGTGACCTTGGGCAAGATACATAAACTCTTTGTGGCTCAGTTTCCAAGTTTGCAAAATAGGATAAATAATAACACATTTATTGAGAACTCACTATGTGCCAGCAACTGTTCCGAGCATTTTACATTTATTACTGGCTTTGCCCTCATAACAAGTGTTTCAAGTAAGTCCCATTCAGACTTACCTCTATGAAGATTAAATGAGACAATGCATGAGCAGCACTTGTGTACACAGTGAGTGCTCAAAAAACTGTGAGTGATTCATTATTATTATTTACACTGCTGTTCAAATGAGGCCCCTAATGTAAAGATTCTAAAGAATATTAAAACTAAGAGGGATCTGACAAATTAACCCCATTGCTTTACTGATGAGAAAACTGTGGGACAGAGAGAAAAGACTTGTCCAGAGCCACCCAAGGTCCCAGTGGCAGGGCTGAGATTAAAACCTGGAAACTAACCCCAAGCCTGCATCCCACTTACGACATCAAGAGATCAAGTCAGCCTGGTGCTGGTTTCAGCTCCATTTAAAATGCAACACATGTCTGAATAGTCTCCAAGAAATACTTATTGATAGCATTTTTCTAGGCTAACTAATCCTATTTTACTGGAACGAGAATTATCACTGGGTGAGAACTGAGATGAAACCATGAAGCTCCCATTCATGGAGAGACGAGGTTGGGAGGTTGGCCCTTCATTTTGCTCATTAACTCCCCAAAGCCTGATTTCCTAAAAGCCTGACACCACAGCAGAACAGAGACCCTGGTATACCTGTTTGTCCCTCACCCAGCTCAACCCCAGCTTTATCCTCATTCCTGAATTAGGAGTTAGACTACAGAAGTTCTGTGCCCTAAAGAAAGGGCCAACTTCCAGTTCCATTCTTTCTAGTTGTACAACCTTAGCCCATTCCTTTCTCAGCTCTGAGCCTCAGTTTCCCCATAGGTACAAAGCAGTCAAGAAAATCTGCCTCCCAGGGTTCTTGCAGGGATTAAATGAATTAGTGCATGGGAATGACTCAACATAGCACTGGCACACAACCCAGGCAGGCCTGCAGCCCTCCTCTTTTCTGTGTTTCAGTCTCTGGGGATACTCAAGCCCCAGCTGTATTCCTTCCAGTCCCCTAAGCTGGGTTTCCAAGGGCTCTTCCCAGGTGCTGGGTTGTCCAGAACCCTCCTCAGAAATAAGACTCCACATAGCACTGCATACAACCCAGGCGGGCTACAGCCCACCCTTTCCTGGAATCTGGCCATTCCAGAACCTTCTGCTCCTTGAGAATCTTCTGGTCCTTCTCGAAATGGAATTGGCCTGTGAAGTCTTCCCTGAGATCCTGTCAGACTTAGGGCCCCTTCCATAACAGCATGGTTTAGACAGAGCACTGGAAGGGAAGAAATAAGATCTGGGTTTGAATCCTGATGCTGCCCTCGGGCAAAGCAAGGTAGGACCCTTGGTTTTGCTATTTGCAAAACCAAGTAGCTGGAATGTAACATCTTTAAGGTCCCTTTGCAGCGCTGGCCTTCACAAGTCTAATGTCTGGTTTGCCTGTCCCAAAGGTTGAAGGCATCTTCCACTTGGCCATTTAAGTAACAGGCACTGGACCATATGCTCTATGAAAAAAAGCATTTCCTTTATCTTCACAATTTTTCCATGAGGCAGGTACCACCAATATCATTTAACCAGCAGGAAACTCGTGCTTAATAGTAATAGTAATAATAATAATAAAAGCTAAATTTTATTGAGTGTTTACAAAGTGCCAGGCACTGTCCAAGTTCCCTTACATAGACTCTATTTCACCAATTCTAAGATGCACATTTTTAAACACATTCAGCATCTCTGAAATTGGGATTTGCATTACCACTGTTAATATCTTACCACCTCTGTCAGCCAGGCTGCAGTCTGAATGGAGTGTCACTGCCTATATGTGTACAGATATCAAAGGCGCCTGCATTGCCCCTCGTGGAATGGGTGTCACAGGCTTGGGATAAAATGCACAGAGAAGAGTGGAACACTTTGAAGCCCTAGGAACCAAATGGTTGTGGAGAGGGGTGGAGGAGGCTGTGAACAGACCCGTTTAGCAACATTCCCAAAGCAGGAGACCAAAGTAGGCTAACTCCACATAATTGCCAAGCTGGCTTCAGAGCCCAGCAGCAAAAGCTTTGAGTTCCTTTGTGGGTCCTTATAACAAGGTTGCATGACTAACACTCTTAAGGGCACAAAGGACAATATTAAAAGCACAGACATCAATCACTTAGTTAAAAAGTGACTCCAAAAAATGGGATTCTGAACAGGAAGATGTTTTAGGAACACTGGAGCTTATTTTACTTATGTATTCCTTTTTTTGTTGTATGCATAAAAGTGATATGTGATTAAAAAGAAAACCTAAGTTTGGAAAATTTATTTCAATAAGCTTGAAATAAACATTCTAATTAATTAAAATATATTGGGTCATAGTTTAGTTGGCAGCATTTTCCCTTTCTTATGGCACATAAAACAGTGGTATTTCTTAAAGTCAGGGTCATGTACATTTGTACTAACCCCAACCTGGAAACAACTCAAATGTCTATCACTGGGCAAATGGACAGAAAAACGTGGTGTATCCATACAATGGAATACTACTCAGCAATAAAAAGGAATGAACTATTAACACATGCAATAACATAGATGAATCTCAGAAACATTAGGTAAAATAAGAGAAAAAAGTGACTATATATATGATTCCATTTATATAAAATTTTAGAAAATACAAACTAATTAACCTACAGGGACAGAAGGCAGATCAGTGGTTGCCTGGGGATGGGGGTAGAAGGAGAAAAAGATTACAAAGGGGCATAAGGAAAGTTTGGGGGATGATGGGAATGTTTATTATATTGCTTATGATGATGGGTTCATAGATGTATGTGTATGTCAAAACTCATCAAATTGCATCCTTTAAAAACATACAGTTTAGTGTGCTTCAATAACTCCTCAAGGAAATTGTAAGAAAAAAAAATAAAACCCCTATATACAATGCAACATGGTATTAACTTATTTAAAATAATTTTATAAGTACTATTATTAGCTCCATTTTACAGGTGTGGAAACTGAGGCATGAGAAGTTAACTGATTCATCCAAGGACACTCAGCTGGTTGAGAAGAAAATCCAACTGGCTTCAATTCTCAGCTCTGCCACTGAGTGACTATGGCCAAGAACGTTCTCCTCCCTGGGCTGCCCTTTCCCTATCCCTATCACGAGAAGATAAAACAGGATTGCTAAGGGACCTTTCACCAATGAGTTTCCATGACTGTGTCCCAAGGACTTGTCCAAGGTCAAGCAGTCATAAGGTGGACTCTCCCGGGCACTCAGATTACCTAACACCTCACCTAGCTCCCCTTGCCCATACTCATTCATTCTCTGAACACACCTCCAGACATCACCTTATTGTCTATAGCAGATCTCTCCTCTGGGATCACTGTCAGCAGCCCTTTCTAAGCTCAGCTGTGCACTGCATACTAGAGGTGTCCTGCCAGAACCCTAGAGACACATGACACTGGTCCCCCAGGTTGCCCACTCAGGCAGACAGGGCTTTCCTGATACCTGTCCTAGATGCTGCAGCTGGCATGTCTCAGAAAACACAAGTCAGCACGGCCTGGCCAGGTGCAACAATCTGAAGTCTGTAGACTCCCAAGTGTTTGCTGATCAATCACAGTGGGCAGACTGATGTAGCCCGGAAGCTTGTCTTGCCTGTCCATCCAACTGCTATTTCTTTATTTTTCAAGACCACAGAGGCGTACAGTAACTAATTACAAAGGAGCTTTGCATAGGAGTTGAAAAGAAAATGGTTTTCACCTCTGAAAAATATGACTTTTTTAAGGGTTTATGTTTCTGCCATCATTGAAGGGAAGCCCTACCTACAAGTCAACATGAAACACCGAAATGTCCTGAACTGAAGGCGGTTGGATTAAAGTTGGCAGGGAAACAAATAAGCAGTTAAAACAGCTATTTTGGGAAGCTCTGGAAAGAGGCAGATACATATGAATTATTCATTCATACTGCTAGGATGACTTCTGGGCACTGTCCTCTTTGCCTCTGCTCTCTTTCTCCTGTTCATTCAGCCACTCAGGCACAGAGAGGGAACACAATACCCTGGCCCATGCACACACATGCATACGTGCCCCCACAAGGAAGCCAGGTTGCTACTCCAGATGGTGAGCCACACGGAAAGAGACCCACAGGCTGGCATATGCTTTCACCTCCAGTGCCAGGGAGAATGTATGAATTTCCAATTGGCCCAAGAAGAGACACATATACACAGGTCACAAAAGCACATGTGCAGTGCAGCAGAGAATATATTGTATTTCTAATATTCCGTAAGCTTCCTACCTGCTCTGGGATTGATTTGGCAGCTCCATCAGCAATGGTTGAGAGATTAGCAATTAGTTGATTCCACTGTTCTCTCTGGGATCCACAGAGGAGAAGAGAAAGCACTACTGAGACTCACATTGAGCCCACCCAAGATCTGACATCAAAGCATGTGCCCAGCAGGCTGGGTGGAAGCACGCCACCTGGACTCTGAAGAAGTCAGCCCTTCTTGCTGCGTGATGATAGAAGCAGCTCTGTGATAGCATATCTCATATTTATCAAGGTGACCTTGGTCAAGTCCTTTCGCCTCATGGGCCTCAGTTTCCCCATCAATAAAACAAGGGGGTTGGACTTGATCCCAACCAACCCTTCCAGGCCTGGCATTACATGGTGCCATTTTGTCATGAAAATCTTTTGTTTTGTTTTTTTTTACCAATAAAGGGATCGCAACCCCAGGCACAATGTTGTCAGCACCACGCTCAGTCAGTGAGCGCACTGGCCATCCCTATATAGGATCCGAACCTGTGGCCTCGGCTCTACCAGCACCGCACTCTCCCGAGTGAGCCACGGGGCCGGCCCTTGTCATGAAAATCTTGCATCTGCGAGGTGACTTATGTGCTTCTCTGTAAGAACCTGGTGTCCAAACTGTTAGAGAATGATAACAACACTACCACAAGCTCAGTACTTTATGTGTATTGTGTCATTAAATCTTACCACAATCCTGTTAAGTGGTTCCTATTACAAGCCTGTGCTATAGAGGAGTAAATGGAGCCTTGCAGAAGTGACTTTAAGTTACCCAGGGTCACTGCCTGTTAAGAGTTGGACTGGGGATTTGAATTCAGGTCTCAGCTACTACTCAGAAAGTGAATGAAGATGTCCAAATCTACACAACTAGGTGGCCAGAAGAGGGAATTTTAAAATACCATGGGATTTGAAACTATCCCCAGAAAGAGCATCCCTTTATAAAGTCTGGGAAGAAGGGAAAATCAGGGGGCCATTTTTGCCCCCAGCTATAAACTGGCCATCAGGAATGTTTATTAGTAACACTGTGGGTGAGGCTGTGGGAGAGGAAATGGCTGGCTGTGGAAGACAAGAAGGAAATGAATCATGTATTAGATAAGCCAAAAGAGATGCTTATCTAATTCTTGGAGCCCAACCTTGGAGCAGAAATCACAGTGGATGAACGACAGAAAAGCTGGAGAAGTACTGGTTCCTTGAAGTTCCTAAAAGGCCTCAAGAACTCCAGCCATGTTATTTATCATGGGAAAAAACGGACATGGCCTCAGTATCTGTAGGTTGATAAACTATGGCTATAACCATTTGATGTAACTATTTGGAATGAAGCATTTTGAATAACAGGGGAGAAGCTTATAGTATATAATTTTAAAAGAAATAAAAAAGCAAAATACAAAATTGTGTGCGCAACATACCTCACCTGCCTGCAAGAAAAAGGGGAAATGACTATAAGGGAAAAGGCCAAAATGCTGACAGTATTTGCCTTTCAGTGGTGGAGATGAGGTTCAGGGTTTGTTTTTGTTGTTTTTGTTTGCTGCTTTTATAAACCACAAATAAGACAAACAAATAAACCTAAAAATACTGAGAATATTTTCCTATCCAACTTCAGTCCTTTTATTCAGAACCTCTTACCACCCCTGCATAAAACAATCATTCTAAAGTGAACCCTAATTTTCTTCTTGTAGAAAAATTTAAAGTAAAGACAAGTATAAAATATTGAAAGAAAATAGCCATGAACAGTAATTACATGATCCCTGCTGAGAAGTGGGGCCAAGAGATCCCACATGGCCCCAGTCCAGCTACCAGGAGAGGGATGGAGTCAGGAATTAGTCCCCTTCCCACAGTCTGCACACCCCAGAAGGAACCAGCCTGAGAGGCTGTCTAGGGGCTGATGTGAGAGGCCTTTGAAGAGACTTAGAAATTACTTCTAGATACTTCCCCCACAATCAATCACCCCAAATTATAACCAACTGAGTTTCACTGGAGGAGTCCTGGTAATAAATTCGGAGCAGCTTGGAATTTTTTGTGTGTCACAGAAAGCTGATAAAGGTCAGATCAGCCTGGCATAACAAACTGGTAAGACCATGGTCAGAACACTTGACAGTACGAGCTGTTAAAACAACTCACACCCACCCTCCATGAACCACTCTGCCCTGAGAATGTTGTGGCCTCAGAAAAATAGTGGCTTCCTACTGTTTCTGGTAAGGACTTCAAGGACACAGCTCTGAGACTGCTGACTGCATTCTCCACGCTATATCACAGGGAAAGAACATCTTTTCCTGGGCACCTGTTTTATCTTAACAGCAGAGGCCGGAGAGCTACTACTTTACAAGATATGTACTTCTATTATTTGCTTATATGCCTGTCACCTCTATGTGTCTCAAGAGGGCCTGAGCATATCTTATTAACCGTTGTAACCTCAGCATCTTATATGAGTGAATGTTCACTGAATGAATAAATGACCTCACAAAAAAAAAAGAAGGAAAGAAATATTTCATTAGAATCCCAGCAGGGTTCACAGCTAGGCCCTACACCTTTGAAGTCTGGCTTGTCCCACCAAAGAGAAATCTGTGAATGAAGAACCAGTTCAGGGTCCTCAAAATGCTTTTGCATTCTTCACCTTATTTGATTCTCAAACAACCATCATTAACAGCAGCATCACGACCATTATTATTATTCCCCCGTTTTTCAGATGAGCAAACTGACTCTCAGTCTTTCCTAAATTGACAGGGCTCTTGGGTCCCTGTTTTGTGCCAGCATTGGACCTGCGCCACCTGAGCCCTGGCTCACTGCTCGGTCCCCTCCACCACGAACTGTCTCAATGGGCCACCCTCCCTCATTCTCAGCTGATAACTAGAGAAGTGTGGCAACAGCCAATTCTCCTTCCCTGGGGAGTGGATAACCCACTGGGTAGAGAATGGAGGCCTCTGTCTCCTACTCTTGTTTCATTGTCATTAGTATAATCGCCATCATGCAGAAGCAAACTCTCTCTGGCACATGCATTTGTAGCCTTTGCATAGCTCTGCTCAAAAGTCCTGGGGGAAGGAGGTGCTGCCCGAGGGTAGAAAGGATACTTGTGGATTGTCTATAGGTTTCAATTATTTGGGAGCCAAAGCTAATTTCGTCATCACATATGATTCCAAGCCCAGAGGACTTGGAAGACCCTTGCCTGACCCTGATGTACTATGGCTTCTTTTCCATGGACACCAACACACAGAAGCCCAGAGGTCAGGGGAGTGGGCAAGGGCTTTGGAACCACAGGGACCTGGGTTTCCAGCTGTGAGTGCTTGGGCCAGATTCTTCGCCTCTGTGGGCCTCATGCAGCATGCCCCCCAGCAAAGAATGCATTCCTTTGCTTCCTTCTATTTTCTCTCCAAAATGAAGCCTTCCAATAAATATGCCTTTGGCTATGTAAGGAGTCTGCTGTGGTCTGAATGTGTCTCCCAAAGTTCATGTGTCGGAAACTTAATGCCTAATGCAACAATGTTGAGAAGTGGGGCCTAATAAGAGATGATTGGGAATAGATTAATGTTGTTATCATGGGTTAGTTATTACAGGAGTTGCTTTGTTATAAAAGCAAGTTCAGCTCCCTCTTGCTCTCTCACTCTCACCCTCCCTTGCTCTTCCGCATTCTGCCATGGGATGATGCACCATAAATGTCCTCACCAGATGCAGGTGCCATGCTCTCAGACTTCTCAGCCTCCAGAACCATGAGCCAAATAAATTTCTGTTTATTACAAAATTATCCAGTCTGTGGTATTCTGTTATAGCAACATAAAGTGGACTAAGAGTCTAATCAGAAGAAATCGTGTGCCAAGATTTCACAGTGGAAAAGAACATATTTGGGCATAGCACCAGCTGATGAACCAAGATTCTCCCCTGGCTGCCCACTCCCTGTGCCCTACATGGAGAGGGGAACTGATCTCTGAGATTTCACAGGCCATGGCCTGGACCTTTACCCAGTAGATTTCCAAAAGCCCCTAGATCACTCCCATTTGTTCTCATCATGGTCCCCAAAGGAATCGTTCACATCTCTCCCTGCTCTCTTTTTTTCTCTCTCTCAGCCTGTCTCTCTCTGCCTGTCTCCCACCCTCCTACCTTTGCGGCCCCCTCACCTCACTTCTCCTGCTGTTGACTCTCAGTTCTTCTACCCCCTTTCTTGTTCACTCCACTGTACCCCATAATAACTACACATAAATACAATCTTGTCACTCTCTTGCTTCAACCCCTCCCAAGTCTTTCCACAAAACTAGATCAGATTCCAACTCCTTGCCATGGCCTATGCAGGGTGTCCATAAGCAAGTGTCCTGCCTGCCACTCCAGCCTCATTTTCCTCAGTTCTCATAGTGCAGTAACCTCATTCCCACCTCACAGCCTTTGCTCACTCGGGTCCCTCTGCCCCGGATGCTGTTACCTGCCCTTGTCCATACACCCATCCAATCTTTGCATGGATCACTCCTTCTGTCCTTCAGCTCTCAGCTGAGATGCCATTTTTGAGAGGCTTTCCCAGGGAGCCTTGTCTTTGGGCCCCCCTCCCACTGCTTTCTGTCACTGTTATTGTTTGTTGACATGTTGACTGTCTTTCCCAGGAGCCATGTCTGCTTACTTCACCACTGTCTTACTATAATCAAACCCAAGGCCTAACACAGAGTAGATGCTCCCTAATATCTGCTGAATAAATGAAAGAACAGAGGACTTGTTTGCATCCCTTCCCCTCCAAGGCAAAAGGCTTCAGATTTCTTTGGTCTTTGTTTTTCCTTCCTGAAGTAAAGCTCATGAGCCCAACACTTACAAAGCCAGAACCAGACTCCTACAAAGAGCTCCAGGGACACAAAGCCCACAGCCCTACTCCAGGGTCTGTTACAAGCCACAAAACTGTTTACCCCAAAGCTCAAAGCCCTCCACACATCCACAGCAAACTGGAAACTACCAAAGGACGAGCCCTGAGAATCTTCCCTAGGAAGACTGAAATGACAGAACCAAACCAGGTGCACAAAGGAGAAACTCACCAGTGCAGCCAACTACATGGGCATCCAGAAACTTTTTTCCACGGACTGGCAAAAGTTGGACTCTGGAATTAGGTCCATGACAAGCACCCAAGGGTCTTATAAACTTCAGGAATAGTTATTTATTTTTGTACCTAGGACACTGCTAGTGCTAGGTACATCCCAGATTCCCCCAAAATGTAGAGTGGAGCAATGAAAGAATCAGCTTTTTAAAAAGTAAGATAAAATATAAGAAATTTATCCAAATAGTTTAAATTTTGCTTTACCTTAAAGAAAAATGCAAGCCAATGAGAAAGGATTCGACACTCAGCCCTGATTTATGCCTGTTCCAATGCCTCGATATTGAAAAACAAAGGTGAAAAGCCTTCATTTTTGGAAACGCGTAAGCTAGTTACCAAATATCTTTTGCATAGATAGCTATCATATGTCTAGCACCAAGTACTATATACAAGCTTGAAACCAGCTGAAAATAAACCCACAAACATATTCATTCAACCATGATTACATATTGTATATGGAGGAATAAAAACAATGAAGACGTCATTCAAACTGAAGCTTTCACGAAAGGTGCCACAGGAATCCAAGAAAGGTGAGATACTTGCACACTGGCCTATTTTCCCAGGAGGCTGCATGCAGGAAGCAGGAAGCAGGAAGCAGCTTGGGTCCTGACTTGGCAGTAATTGAACCAAGTAAATAACGCCATATGTCTTCAACCTTTGCATCCACGCACCATGCAGTGGAGGAAACCAAGGCTTTGAGAGGTTGTGATTGGCTTGATGGCACACAGCTGTGGAGAAACCGCTCTTGAGACCGACGGACAGCTGTAAGGAGGTCAGGCTCCCTGGGGCGACAGGTACGAGAAGGGCAGCAACTCTAACTTCCTGGGGTGGGTGAAGAGAAGGACGAGTCTGGCAGGCCCTTCAGGGCATCGTTCTCCAGCAGGCTGACGCCAGGCGCAGGGCTGGCTGTTGTTTGCACATAAGTAGCATCTTGTCTCTTTACTTAAGAACTTCGTATGCAAAGGGCAAGAAATGCCTCAGGGTCTGACAGATAGCCAGAGACTGGAAGAAAAGTCTGGAAGGAAAAGCCAGGCTGGTCACAGGGCACCTTTAGGGAAGCCTGAGGAGGAGGATGGAAGGTCAGTCATGGCCTCTTCTTAGGGAATGTGGGGAAGGGAGGTAAGCAAACCTGCTGAGGTGAGTCTGGGAAGGCAGAGGGATGAGAAACAGTATGGGAAGGGGTGTCCCATGCTAACCCTAATTTAACTCTTACAATGTCTTAGCTGTTCAATGAACGCTGTTGACAAATAGTTGACCAGAAGAATGAGTGAATGAATGAATGATGATGATACGGACAGGTTCTTCTCCACTTCCTCTCCCTCCTGTCCTGCTCTCGACTAGATATCCTTCATTTTGACACAGAGGAAAAACAGAACATTGTTTAAGAGTATGGCATCAAGGGGATGTGACAGTCAGTCCAGAAGAGGAATTTTCTGCTCTGTCCAAGTGCCCATCTGGCCCATGCTGGGCAGCCTCCTGGACTGGTGGCACCTGGGGACCAGAAGGGGAAGGTGTGGAAGACAGTTATTGGGTTTTTGCCACCAAGCACTCATTTCCACATCTTTTGTGGTGAGAGCACTGAAAATTTCCTGGGGAAGCCACCTATCTAAGATTCTTAGTCTGTGTGCTTTGATGGAGAGCTGATTTCACACCAGCTCTAGGGATGAGAATGTGATATGGGTCTGACCACACCCCACTCTATACTCCTGAACCCCAGCTTCTGGTTCAGGGGCAGGCAAGTGACCCAATATGGGCTAGCGAGAGGCAACCTGAGGACTTCTGTCTGAACAATGAATAAGAGAGATCTTTTTTTGCATTTTTCTTCAATTCTAGAAAACCATTACATGGAAACTAAAAATAAAGCCAATATAGCAATAGGCAGAGTCAGGAGATGGAGAAAAACTAAGTCCTGATGACATAAGTGGAGCCCTAAATGTACTTCTTCTAGACTTTTCCAGTATGTGAACCAGTGTTTAATGTCCAACTTGGCTGTGTGTGTTTCCATGAGATCACAGAAAATGACCTAGAGCTGGGAGGTGAGGCAGGTGTTTTAAGCAGCAAAGATGGACAGAGCTCACATTTGGAGGGCCCAGGAAGGTGGTACCCATGTGGACTGCCACTCTTCTTGCTGGGCAAAATGTTGAGTACTACTGTGAGGAAATAAAGGGTTACTAAGGAGGCTGCTGTTGGTCACAAAGTTGGGGCTGGTGGAGCTGCTGGTCCAGACCAACTCTTCCAAAAGAAGGAGGGTGTGTGTGTGTGTGTGTGTGTGTGTTTTTTTTTTTTTTTTTGCAGCTGGCTGGTATGGGGATCTGAACCCTTGCCCTTTTGGAAGGGAGACTCCAGCCCAGGGGACTAGAGGCAGTCAACCTCACCCCCAGCCCCACTCTGCCTTCAGTCTGCAAACAGAGGCAAAGGGAAGAAAGCCAGCCTAATGAGGGAAAGAAAGGAGCACTCCTGAGGATCTACTGTGTGCTGAACAGCAGACCTGGATGTAAGTCCCAGCTCGGCATGGCCACTCATGTTGTGTGACCTTGTGACAAGGTGCTTAGTAAACATTAGAAGGCTGATAAAGTCTGCCTGCAGGACTCTGCTGAAGGTGAGAGTGAGACTGCTTGGCCTGGACTAGGCCCTGAAGTGTGGCATGGAAGCCAAAAACCTTCAATAGGGAAGGAAAAGATAAATTTTTTGAGCCCAAAGTTGGAAAACATTAAATAAAACAAACAAAAAACCTCCCTACAGTTGTAAGGTAGGGGATGCTCTAAACAAAAGGAGATTTCAGGTGGCTTGCTCAGGAACAGGTGTGTGGGAGGGAAAGAGAACTGGGCAGGGGTGTCCGAAATCCAGGTGCCCATGAGGACCTACTCCTCCATGGCTTAATGACCTTGCAGGTCCCCGGGGCACAATCATGGGAACTAGGTATTGGAAGGACTTCTAGAAATCACTATGTCCAGTCATCTCATTGTGAAGATGGGGAAACTGAGGCCCAGGGAGAGGAAGGGACTTGGCCATGATCACTCAGTGGCAGAGCTGGGAGGGAAACCCAGCTCACTCCACGATTTCCCAGCTCTAGAACCTTGGGGGTGTTAGTTAACACTGTCATGCCTCAGTTTCCTCCTCTGTAGAATAGGGATAATAATAGTCCCCAACTCATAAAGCTGTTCGTAGGTTTACAGGACAACGTGTGCACAACACTGAGTGTCATGTCTGACATACAGAAAGCAGTCACAGTATGTTAGCTTTGGAATTTTCAGACCACTCAGGAACTTCTCCCTCAGTCTTCCCACATCCCCGAGCAAAGAATCCAGATGGCAGTTTGGAGGCTGGACCACCCTAGCCCCACCCCAGACAAATTCCTTCCAGGCCACCTTCAGGAAGGGCACTGTGAAGGCCCTTTCCTAGCATGTCATTTCTTCCTTTGCATTTCTCTAGGGAGCCTGCTCGGACAGCTACTTCTCAATCCTTTCCGGATGGAGCCTTTGTATTTCCTCCTTGGAGAAACCCTTGTTTGTGATGGCCGTCACCCCCAGCTGGCAAGTAAGTGTGGTTCTCTCTGGCCTGGCCAACATCGAGGTGGGATAAAGGCAGGCCTGTGCTCACGGCCAAGCTCCCACCCCACCCCGGAACTCCTCGAGAGGTGTGCTTCAGTGAAAGGGACAGTGATGTGTGGCCCTTCCCTCTGCCAGCAGCTCTCCCCATCCGGCCATGGATTAAATGAGCCTGGGTAACTGCCCAAGCGGAATATAAAGCCTGCAAACATCCTGGGGGCACACCCCTCCTTGGCAGAAAACAGTAGAGAGGGTGAGGGGGGACAGCTCGGGTCTCCCCAAGCTTCACCTATCTGGGCTTGTGCACATGTACACATGCACACAGCAGTCACGTCTCCTGAGCTCAGGAGCCAACTCTTCCACTTGCCAGCTGTGAGCCCTGCACACATCACTTCCCCTCAATGCCGCATTCCCCCACCTGTTCAGTGGGGCTAACAGCAACACCCACCCCACAGGGGCTGGGGGGAGAAAAGGAGCTCAAGTATACCAGATGTTTGCACAGTGCTTGGATATAGTAGGTGCATGATACTCTGGTATCATGGTAGATACATCGAGTAGTTAAATCACTGTCTCTGACCCTCCAGACCAGGTTAGATCCCAGCTTAATAAGCCCATGGCCCCTCTGCTCCTCCTTCCCAGCTCTTCACAATCACTTACAGTCTTTCCCTGTAGAGAATGACCTCCACAAGGGCAGGGATCAGGACTGTTTAGGTCACTGTAGTATCCCCAGTGGACAGTGGACAGAATAACTCCTGGTGCATAATGATGACAATGAATAGGGATTTTGCTTTTGGACTGAATTTGCTTGACAGTGACACTATAAATTTAAAAATCATCAGATTTCACCCAGGCTAATAAATAAGACAGATCCTCACATAAATTCCTCCTCACCTTCTCCTGAGCCCTCCCCTGACACAGAGAGTGAGGGTATCTCAGGGAACATGAAGCCTCTGCCCAGATCAGGCCACCAACTGACAGAATGGCAAAAACAGGGTTTTAGTTCCACATTAGCCAGGGACCCACAGACAGGTCCTAACAGAATGAGCAAGGACTTCACATGACCTTTTCCCCAACACCAGCATCTCAAAGAAAGGTCCACGAAGATGCTGGCGCAGCAGCCAGAATCTGCGGCACAGAATTCCAAACTCTCTCTCTGGGTGGGCCAGGGTGAGACTGGAGGTGGTGAATCTGAAGCAGGGAATGTGCCCCTCTGAGCAAGATGGGCTGAGTAAGCAGTGGAACTGCCTCCCTCCTAGGGTCTGCCTTGGGGGAATGTGTGACCTAAACCAGTTAAATCACAACTCACAGCATCCCAGGAAACAGCATGGGGTGGAGGGGGAGATTCCAAAGCTGGTGCAGCTGAACTGGAGAGACCTCTAAGGAGGAACCTTGTCACTCAGTGGGTTGGGGGCACTGCAAATGCCCGGGGGTGATTTCTGAGGCTCCCATCAGGAAAGTTAGGAGGAACCCAGAGGACAAGCCCAGTGTCAAAGATTCAGAATGACTGTCTTGCGACTAGGGAAGCAATACCTGCCAAAGACAGGAGGCTGCAGGCTCATTCCCTACTCAGCTCAGCTCTTCTTGCCCTGCCCAGCCCCCCAGACCCTCAAGAGACCCCCAGAATGTCTGTTCAATGCCCCAACATCAGAAGGCAGGCATCTGGGAGACAGGGTAAAACAGTGCCTGACACTAATGAAACGGCTCCTAATCAAATCGTTTTACATGGAACCAAACATCCATTGTTGCATTAAAAAAATAAGGCATGTCTGTCAATCATTTCTAAACTGCCACCAACTGATGGAATAATTTCAAAGAGCATACCAACTTGGGCCCTGGGAGGTCCCGACTTTTGCTTTTTAACTGATTCTAACTAGTCACACAGGTTTCTCAACTATGGCTCACCTCTGAATTCCTCTGCTCATAGCAAACAGGAGGTATTCAAATAAGTTGTGTACTCTGCTTGCATTTATTCTCTCAACAAGCACTTCAGGCATGCCTACTAAATGCAAGGTGTGTGCTAAGTATCCTGTTACAGTGTTTTTGCACCTGTAAAATATGGACTTTCAGTCTAACTCCAGATCTGCTGACACTGGTCAGCAAGAACCTGCCCTTCCCACACCCTTCTCCTCCTTTGTACATCAAACACAAGGCATCCAGTTAATCTCAGGCAGCAGCGGGCTTCAGGTGGCTTGACAGCTGGGGCTGTGGCATTCCACAAGCTCTTGTGGGTGCTCCTCTGCCATCTGATTCTGTTATGAGATGGGGCCGGTCACTTCTCCCTGCCCAGGTGCCTTACGAAGCCTTTGCATGCTGGTAATACTCTTATTCTCAACCTGAGATGGTCCTGAGATGCCACTGCAGACCTTGAACTTGGATGCAGAGTGTCACTGAAGTTGTGAACTGCAGCTCCACAGAAAAACTGGATCAGAGGACAGTTTGAGGACTGGCTGTTGGGAAGGTGTGGCAGTGAGACCGGCTGAGAAGATGCCAGTGGAGGTGATGGCGAAAAGTTCCAAAAAGTTGTTGGATCAATGTGATGACCAAGAACTCAAGGCTCCTGGAAGAACTGATACACCCCCAGTGTATGGTCAGCTTCTAGCTTTATATTTGCTCCATAATGATATGAATAATGCAAGCTATCTTTGGAAAAGAATACCACCTGCTATAAAATCTGCAAATTCTGAACTTGGAGGAATTTGGTCGGTAGGGCAAAGAATCTGGCAGAGAGATTTCCCTAGCAGTGCTCACCCATGGGTCTGAGACGGTCCAGCCAATCATAGAAGGACTCAGAGGTGCAACAAGGAGAGGAGACTTCCCCTTGGTCTCTCAAACACATACCTCAATAATCACTGACGATTTTGCAGCCTTTGTTGGACTTCCTGCAGAAAAGGCTGTGAAAAGTATGTGAGAACAAGGATGGCAAGCCGACTCCACCACCAGGAGGGTTCTGCCCAGAAAGCCAGTTGCAGGGGCCCTGATGTTTCTTGTAACAGGTTTATTCCCTTCTCAGAGTCTGAGCCAGTACCCCCAGTCCCTGACAAACTCAGTCAGCCAGACTGACTGATTACATGGCTGTCCTTGAAAACTGATTTCTCCTTCTGAGTTCAAGATGCACTTTCAGAATTGGGCATACTGACAAATATAGAAATGTAAAATTTTTATTTTCAACTTACTGGATGGGTTAAGCACCTCAGTATTCCTTGCTGAGTATGTGATAAAATACATATATAAAGTTTATCATATATATTTTATTCTTAAACATTTTGCTGAATAGTTGTTGAAACAATTCTCATTTTGTGTAAAATTTAACAATTTGGATGGAGCCCGACAGTATTATGTGGTTAGCTTATATTTCCTAGTGACTCATAAAGCAAGCTCTCCCATTTCATGTAGAACAGTGGTTGTCAACTGTCTTTTCTCTGCCCCAGCACACACCACGCTCCCATCTGTACCACTGGTTATAGTTGTAGTGATTCATTTGGGGGTTAAGGAGGACCTAAAATTCAGGGCAGACTGTAAATTGCTTGGGATTGTGATTTACCCTCTTTGGAGAATATGCTCTCTTTTCTCCCCACCTCCTGAGAGTCACTAATGTGGAATACAGAAATATAGCTGAGGAACAAAGAGACCGTTTCCTTAGTAAACCAGCTTAACTTTAGAGTTTTTCCGATAGTGTCCATTGCTGGCAGTGGAGGGCGTGCCATGAAAACACAACTTATTTAAGACATTCATGACAAGTATTAAGTTGTAATGTCTCCTGAGGGAAAAGTTAACGTGGAATGCATTATATGGGGAAAGAAGCTATTACGGTAAGTGATACTCTTCGTACAACTATCCCACAGCCTATTGGCTGCTTATATTTGTCTCTTGTTTCAAGTTCTGCTTTTTTGGAGAAATAATGAACAAGCCTTTCATTCTTTGTGTGACAGCCCTCTGAATATGTGAAGTTGTTTATTGCATCTTCAGGTTAAAACATTCTTTAATGGTTTTATTTTGCATTTATTCAATATTAAATTGAATTCTTAAAAAAAAAAAAAGAAAATAAATAAACTGGTTCACAGATGAGTAAAACAAATTCTGGTGAAAACCATGAACACCACCCACTTGGTGCTAATAATAATAAATACTTGCATAGGATGTGCAGGAACTAATCTAAGCTCTTTACCTCAACTACCTCATTTAATCTTCATGAAAAGCCCATGAGTTAGTGATTAACATTATTTCCTTTATGTAGGTGGGAAAGATCAAGACTCCAAAAATGTAATGATCTTATCAAGGGTCACATAGATTGTACAGGCAGATGCTGGGATTCAAACCCAGGCACTCTGACTTCACAGCCTGCTCGCTTAATCATGGGAAATTCAATAACTGGATATTTATTATACCTTGATCCCTGTACTTATAAAATCATTTAGTGAAACAAGAGTCATCAAAACATGAAAATTTAACTCATGAACTGAGCACTTATAAAATTGGTTGCTATTCAAATATCACTTCCCATCAGTGTCCAACCCAACCCATCAACATTTCCAGTCAACATCTTTATGGGTCGGCTGGGTGTCCTAGCATTTGACAGAGCAATGCAAATACAATGCACATCTGCTGAAAGGGAAATCGCTAACATTCTAAAAGAGGGAGGATTTCATGGAGCTGGTGAAAGTGATGTTGAAGAACTACTCAAATCACACCCAAGAAGTGGTAGTTACTCAGTTAACAATGGAGCGAGGAGAAGATCCACCAGGAGGAATAAGAGACAACGGGTCCTTCAAAAAAGGATTTTAATGATGATAAGGGATTTTAAAATCCCTTACTGGGAAAAAAATCCCTTATTTCCCATCATTAGGAAAACTGATGAAGCTCTCAACAGTATTTTGCAAAAAATGACTTGCCTTATAAGCCTGCTGAGAAAGTGAAATGAGAAGAGAAAGCTGATTGTGCTGAAATAATTATGCAAAACAAAATTAAGCACTTTGTTTAAACTAAAAATGGGGGCATAGTTGCAGCCATTACTTAAATTTTATTAAATATAATATAAAATACACTTCTTGTCCATAATTTTTAGTTTTGTCTCTCAAAATAATGGTCTAATCAAATCTCCACCCCCCCCCCCAATTTTTACTATAAATGTTTGACCTCTATTTTAAGTCATTTTTCTTCTAAATGAAACATCTTCTTGGAATATACAGCCTCCCACCCCCACCCCTCCTCCCATCCACACACAGTGCTTTGTCAAGTCATCCCTGCTTAACACATTGCTAAGGCTGGAGCAAGAACACAACCACCTCAGAGATGCTGAGAGTTTCCCCCCTTTGCAGAACTTTCCTGTCTATTGTCTCATCTGATGTCTTCAAGAACTCCAGGAAATGAGGAAACTCTATTTTCTCCCCCACATGTGTGTCTCATTTAGTAATTTACAAAGATCTTATCACATCTAACTTACCTTGACCCACAGGACAATTCTGCAGGAAAAAGTAATGCTCAAATTTTACAGATGAGAAAACGGAGGTTGAGATTTAAAGAACATCCCTGATGCTCCATAACTCATTGCTGGAGTCTTGAGGACTGGAACGCAGGTTTTCACTGCTTGTTTGTTCCCATGGGTACCCACATCTGTCAAGCGTGGGGAGGACGAATGGAAGTTCTGCAAGCTCATGAACATTTTTTCAGGCCAATGAATTCTTTTTAGAAGCTATCTGCAGGGCTGCCTTAAAAC
Organism: Cynocephalus volans; assembly: GCF_027409185.1. NCBI lineage: Eukaryota > Metazoa > Chordata > Mammalia > Dermoptera > Cynocephalidae > Cynocephalus > Cynocephalus volans. The sequence goes on along the minus strand of NC_084461.1, from coordinate 149,357,853 downwards.
ACTCAAACATCTCTCTTTCCTGTCACAGGGTCTTTAAGCAAAACAGTGACAATTAATACATTTCTACTGCCCGAACGTGACTGGTCTGGGTGGAAAATAAGTATCAGAAGAGCTCTAGTTCAAATGCTCATAACGTATAGGCCTTGCAAGCCCCGGCTTGGGTGTGCTGCAAGACAGCTTGTCAGCTACAGGGTAGAGATGTAGCAGTGTTCTCTAAGGCCTAACTGAGTAGAGGGAGCAGCACAGAAATTATTCAGAGATACCATTAGTGGAAGACTGAGTGGGGGCAATGGGGGTAAAAAAAAGTCTGAGAGGTCTGAACCCTCAAGGGCTAGGAAGAAATACCTTGGAAGCAAAAGTTCAGCCCTTGAAGTATAAATCAGCAGCTCCTTTGGGACTAGGTCTCTGCGCTGCTGCTGACAAGCAGCTGGGTGTGGTGGAGGCAGGGGATGTTCTAGAGTCATGCCGCCCTGAGCTCTGTGACCTTGGGCAAGTTATTTCCCCTCTTTGAGGCTTGGTTTTCCTCATCTATAAAATGGGATCATCACTTCCACCTGTTGTGAAAAGTGTATGCAATAATGTGGATGCACAGTTAATATGGTGCTTGCCTCATAATAAACACTGAAGACGTCGAGGCTATCATTAATAAATTCAAGTTCAGGGCACATGACAGCATTCAATAAATGTTAGGTCCCTTCATCAAGAAGGTATTTCTGTATCCCCTAGCACAGGGGACTTCATGTCCTTTAAAACTATGACTTACAAGTTTTTGCAAACAGGAAAGGGAAGTAAAGTTGGAAAAATTTGGGTGCATGTTTCCTATCTGCAATGGAAATGCATGCAGACTCCCAAGCTCTTAGGGCTGGTGTGGCATCCTGCAACAAGAACTGCAAGCTCCTGGGAGCCCCGTGGTTCCTTGGAGGATAAAAACAGGAAGGAATCACTGTTAACATTGGAATTGGAAACACTCTGGGCTCTCTGCCCGGTGTCCAGACACAGGTAACCAGCAGTGGGCACCTGGATAAGCCCTCTGGCCCAGAAGAGTGAAAATGCTTTGGAACTCCCCACAGTGCCCCCATCCACCCACAGAATGAGCTGTTTCCGCAGCACTTTCATCCTCTCCTTCTTTGCTCAAGAATTTACAATGGCTCCCAGTAATTTATGGGGTTCCTGCTCTGCATCTTCAAGGCTCCTCCACATCTACCCTTTGGGATTACTCTCCCTTTCCACGGACCCCCCTCCTTCACATGGTGTAGTCTAGTCACTTTGTCCCTTCCCACCTCAATGTCTCAGTGCTTGCGTCTTCCATGACTCCTTACCCTGCCCCTGACCACATCAATTTATGCCTCTCTAAATCCTACAAAACCTCTAGGGCCTCCATGAGGTCTACAGGAATCTCTGTCTGCTTGAACCCTGTCAGCATGAATTCAACCCCACATCTAATTTCACGCTTAAAACATCCATGCATGTGTCACTGGCTGAACTGTCAGCTCCTGGGAGGCAGGGGCAAGCCATGTACTACTGTGATTCACCCACAGCACCTCACACTGAGCCTCTGACCCAGCCAAATGCCTGCCTGGCTGCTGATAGTCTGATTTTTGCTCTACAGCTCTACCTTCCATGGTCTCTCTCCCAGTCAGCTCCATCAACCCCCCAAACTTATTACCCTGATTTTTATGTTTTCCCTCTCCCTTCCTCTGCTTCAAACAATTCAGGACAAAACTAGGCCGGCTGGACGCGAGGTATGTCAAATCCTCCCCACACCTGAAAGTCGTTCTGCAAGCCCCCACCATTGCCCGGGGTGCCAATTTCAGCATCTGATGAAGCACTTGGAACTAGAGCCCTGGGTACAGGAAGCTGCTTCCTCCCATTGCACATGGTGGTGTCTGACACAGGATGCACACTTGATTCTGGGTGCTGAACCTGGCTGCATGGAGCAGGGAACAGCATGGCTCTAATCGCACTGAGCAATCATAATTAGCTCACAATGCCTGCTCCCAGACCACTCGGGGAAATTGGGGTGGGCTCCAAAGCTGCTATCAGGAGATAACAGGGCTTTCTTCTGTTGCCCAGGGATGAATCACCAGGACCCTTTCGTGGCTCACTTAAGAAGGGTCCTGGAAGGACCTGGCTGTCCAAACACCTGGCAGGTGTGTATCTGGTGACTGAGACCTTACTTTTTCCCAAATTCATTTTTCATCAGCAAATGACACCTGCACCTCTTTGAAGAGGAATGGATATTCTCCCCCATTTGAAAGACCAGTTACCTGGAGGAAAGAAGATGAAAAACACCACTCTAGGTTTAGATCTGAAGCATACCAGCCTTTTGATGTTTAAGATGAGAGGTGGGGATTGAAATCTGGGTGTCTCAGACTAGACATTCGTAATATCTGACAGCAAGGTATGTTCCTGCCTGGTGCCTCAGCTGGAGAGATTTTTCTCAGTCAGCACTGCCCTTAGGTCCCATGATCCATGGAGCACTGTGCCTATAATGGGTGCTAAGTAAATGCTTGATGTCTGAAGGATGCATACTATATTGGCCTACCCTTGAGGGCTTGCACCATATAAAGCTTCTGCTTTCCTTCCCTCTGTCTCTGCCTGATCCTAGCATAAACACCTCTTCTCCAGGGAAGCCTTCCTTCCCTGGGCTCTGTGATAATGACATGTGCAAGGCCCACCAGCCCACCTGCCAGAACCTTGGAATGCTCCCCTGTAACCCTTAATACAGCTGCCACACTAGTTGTTTCCTGTATCTTTTTTTTTTTTTTTTTTGTCTTTTTCGTGACTGGCACTCAGCCAGTGAGTGCACCGGCCATTCCTATATAGGATCTAAACCCGCGGCGGGAGCGTCGCCGCGCTCCCAGCGCCGCACTCTCCCGAGCGCGCCACGGGCTCGGCCCTGTTTCCTGTATCTTTTTTTTTTTTTTTTTGTCGTTTTTTTCGTGACCGGCACCGGTCATTCCTATATAGGATCCGAACCCGTGGCGGGAGCGCGGCCACGCTCCCAGTGCAGCACTCTACCGAGTGCGCCACGGGCTCGGCCCTTCCTGTATCTTTTATTATAGCATTGTCATCTCCCTGTAAGCTTCACAAGGGCAGGAACATGTCTGCTTTGTTCTGCCTGGTCTGTCTGGCTCCTTGCACAGTAGCTGCTGTGCAAGAAGCCCTCAGAAGAGGTACTGATTAAGAGCCAGACTGTCTGAGCTCTAATTACAGCTCCGTCACTTACTAGCTGTGTGGCCCAGGACAATTACTTAATCTTTCTGTGCCTCAGTGTCCCTACATGTAAAATAAGTATGAGTACCTACCAGATATCCAAGAAAAATAAAAATGTAAGTACACACAAAAGCCTGTACATTAATGTTCACAGCAGCTTTAATTCATAATAGCCAAAAAGTGGAAATGATGCAAATATCCACCAACTGATGAATGGATAAACAAAATGTGGCCTGTCCAAACAATGGAATATTATTTGGCAATAAAAAGGAATTAAGTACTGATATATGCTACAACATGAATGACACCTGAAAACATTATGCTAAGTGAAAGAAGCCAGGCACAAAAAATCACTTATTGTATGATTCCATTTATATGAAATGTCCAGATGCATGGGATCCTAGGCAGGAGCCGTGGACAGCTCAGCGTTCCCACCTGGCAGAAGGCAGGAGCAAGCCAAAAACACCACATCCACATGGGTGGCCCACCTCAGCCAATGCCATGGCCATGGCTGCCACAAAGGTGGGTTGATGCCACAGCAACAGCCACAGCCACCATGCAGGCAGCCCAACAGACACTTAACTGCACTGACACAAGGAGAATCACCAACAGAGACTGGAAAAAGAAGTGGAAGTCTCTCTCCTCAAAGCCCACTCCAGAGTAACAGAAGAAGCAACTGTTCTACCATATTACTAGCCATCAATGTAGAGATACTAGAAATATGAAAATCCAAGAAAATACCACTGAAAGAATACAGTAATTCTCAAATACCAAACCCTGTAGAGCAGGAAACCCTTCAAATGACTGAAAAGGAATTCCAAGCAACAATCTTAAGGAAACTCAATGAGATATGAGAAGATTCAGACAACATAATGAAATGAGAAAAAAATCTAGGATATGAAGGAGGAAAATTACAAAGAGATTAATACCTTAAAAAAGAATGTAGCAGAACTCACAGAACTAAAAGACTCACTCAACAAAACAAACAAACAAAAACCACAACGGAGAGCATAAGCAGCAGGCTAGAACAAGCAGAAAAAAGAATTTATCATCTTGAAGATAGTCTTTTCAAAATAAACCAGGTGGACAAAAAAAGGAAAAGAGAATTTTAAAAAATGAAGAAAACTAAGAGAGCTAGCAGACAACCTTAAGTACTGAAACATTCAAATCACAGGTGTTCCAGAAGCGAACAAGGGAAAAGTCATTGAAAACCTATTCAGCAAAATAATAATGGAAAACTTCCCAGGTATAGGGAGAGACTTGGACCTTCAGATCCAGGAGGCTCCAATATCCCCAAACAGATTCGATCCAAAAAGATTCCCTCCAAGACACCTTATACGCAAACTGACAAAGCTCAAAGACAAAGAAACAATTCTAAAAGCAGCAAGAGAAAAGTGTCAAGTCACATGTGAGGGAGCCCCTATCAGACTAACAGCAGACTTCTTAATAGAAACTCTCTAGGCCAGAAGAAAATGGGATGATATATTAAAAATACTAAAAGAAAAAAAAATGCCAGCCAAAAATACTATACCCAGAAAGGGTATCATTCAGAAATGAGGGAGAAATAGTGTATTTCCCAGTCAAACAAAAACTGTGGGAGTTCACTACCACATGACCAGCTCTGTGAGAAATCCTCAAGGGAGTCCTGCATCTGAAGTCTGAAAAACAATAATCACTACTATGAATACACAAAAAGAACAAAACCCACTGGTAGAACAAAAATGAAATGAGAAAGAGAAAGAAACTAAATCTTACCACCTCAAAAAACCAACAAACATCAAAGACAAACAATAAAAGGGGGGAAAGGAACAAAATATATTTAAAACATCCAAATGAAAATTGATAAAATGCCAGGAGTAAGACAATACCTTTCAATCGCAACACTACATGTAAATGGATTAAATCCCCCACTCAAAAGACAGACTGGCTGATTGGATTAAAAAGCTAAACCCAGCTATATGCTGTCTTCAAGAGACTCACCTCACCTGTAAAGACACATAGACTAACAGTGAAGGGATGGAAAAAGATATATCACACAAATGGAAACCAAAAACAAGCAAGAGTAGCTATTCTCAGATCAAATAGACTTTAAACCAAAAAACATAAAAAGAGACAAAGAAGGCCATTGTATAATGATAAAGGGATCTATCCAGCAAGAAGACATAACAGTCATAAATATGTATGCACCCAACACTGGAGTACTCATATATATAAAGCAAACACTATTAGGTCTAAAGAAAGAGACAGACCCCAAAATGATAATAGTAAGGGACCAGAACATCCCTCTCTCAGCATTGGACAGATCACCTAGGCAACAAATCAACACAGAAACACAGGATTTAAACTACACTTTAGACCAACAGGACCTGGCAGATATCTACAGAACATTTCATCCAACAACTATAGAATATACATTCTTCTCACTAGCACATGGAACACTCTCCAGGATAGACTATATGTTAGGTCATAAATCAAAGTCTCAAAAATTTTTAAAAATCAAAATCATTTCAAGTATCTTTTCAGACTACAATGGATTAAAACTAGAAATCAATAACAAGTGAAAATCAGGAAACTATACAAATACATGGAAATTAAACAACATGCTCCTGAATGACCTATGGGTCCAAGAAGAAACTAAACAGGAAATCAAAAAATATGCCTTGGAACTAATGAAAATAAAGATACACCATACCAAAACATGTGGGAGACTGCAAAAGCAGTACTAACAGAGAAAGTTAGTGCACTAAATGCTAACATCAAAAGAACAGAAATATTTCAAATAAACAACCTAACTTTACACCTCAAAGAACTAGAAAAATAAGAACAATCCAACCCAAAATTGGTAGATGAAAAGAAATAAAGATCAGAGCAGAACTAAATGAAATAAAGACCCACAAGACTACACAAAAGATCAACAAAACAAAGATTTGTTTTTTTTAGAAGATAAACAAAATAGACAAGCCATTAGCTGAGCTAACTAAAAATAAAAGAGAGAAGATCCAAATAACAAATATCAGAAATGAAAAAGGAGACATTACAACCAATACCTCAGAAACACAAAGAATCATTAAAGACTATTATTATAAACAACTGTCTGCCAACAAATTTGAAAACACGGAGGGAACGGATAAATTTTTGGATGCATTCAAACTACCAAGACTGAACCAAGAAGAAATAGAAAACGTGAACAGATCAGTAACAGGCAATGAGATTAAAGTAGTAATTGGCAGTCTCTCAACAAAGAAAAGCCCCGGACCAGATAGCTTTACTGCTGAATTCTACCAGACATTTAAAGAAGAATTAATATTAATTCTCTTCAAACTATTCTAAAAAATTGAAACAGAAGCCATTCTCCCAAATTCATTCCATGAGGCCAGCATTACCTTGATACCCAACGCAGGCAAAAAGATACAACAAAAAAAGAAAACTACAGGCCAATATCTCTGATGAACATAGATGCTAAAATCCTCAACAAAATATTAGCAATCAGAATACAGCAACACATCAAAAAATTATAGACAATGATCATGTGGGATTCATCCCAGGGATGTAAGGATGGTTCAACATATGCAAGTCAATAAATGTTATACACTACATCAAAATCAAGGACAAAAACCATATGATTACCTCAATAGACAGAGATAAAGCATTTTACATTATTCAACATCCCATCATGATAAAGACTCTCAGCAAATTAGGTATAGAAGGTAAGTATCTCAACACAATAAAAGCCATATATGACAAACCCACCAATATCAACCTGAATGGGATAAAACTAAAAGCTTTTCTCTTAAGAACAGGAACAAGACAAGGATGCCCACTCTCACCATTCCTATTTAACACAGTATTGGAAGTACTAGCCAGAGCAATCAGGCAAGAGAAAGAAATAAAGAACATCCAGATGGGAAAGAACAAAGTCAAAATGTCCCTCTTTGCAGATGACATGACCCTATGTATAGAAAAACCTAAGGACTCTACCAAAATACTCTTAGAGCTGATAAACAATTTCAGCAAAGTTTCAGGATACAAAATCAACATGCAAAAATCAGTAGTTTTTTAATACTCCAATAACCAACTATCAGAAAAAGAAATCAAGAAAGCAAGTCCATTTGTAATAGTCACCAAAAATCAAAATACCTGGGAATCAATTTAACAAAGGAGGTGAAAGATCTCTACAATGAGAACTACAAATCACTAGTGAAAGAAATTAAAGAGGACACACAAAGATGGAAAGATATTCCATGCTCTTGGATTGGAAGAATTAACATTGTGAACATGTCCACATAACCCAAAGCAATCTGCAGATTTAATGCAATCCCCTTCAATATAACAATATTTTTCATGGAAATAGAAAAAACAATCCTAACATTCATATGAAACAACAAAAGCAAATCCTGAGCAAAAATAAATAAATAAATAAAAATAAAAATAAAAATAAAGCTGGAGGCCTTATACTATCTAACTTCAAATTATACTACAAAGCTATAGTAACCAAAACAGCATGGCAATGGCATAAAACTCTCACACCAATGGAACAGAAAAGAGAATCCAGAAATCAACCCACATACTTACAGCCAACTGATCTTTGACAAGGGCAATGGAGCATGCACTGGGGAAAGGACAGCCTCTTCAATAAGTGGTGCTGGCAAAACTATACATCCATAGGTAGAAGAATGAAACTAGCCCTGTATCTCTTGCCATATACCAAAATCAACTCAAAATGAATTAAAGACATATATAAGACCTGAAACTATAAAATTCATAAAAGAAAACATAGGGGAAACACTTCAGGTAGTAGGACTGGGCAAAGACTTTATGAACAAGAGCCCCAAAGCATAGGCAACAAAAGAAAAAAAAAAAGGAATTACATCAAACTAAAAAGCTTCTGCATGGCAAAAGAAACAGTTAACAGAGGGAAAAAAACAAACTACAGAATGGGAAAAAATATTTGCAAACTATGCATTTGACATGGGATTAATATCCAGAATATACAGGGAATTCAAACAACTTAACAGTAAAAAAACAAGTAACCTGATTAAAAAATGGGCAAGGGAGCTGAACAGACATTTCTCAAAGGAAGATATACAAATGACCAGCAGACACAAGAAAAAATTCTCAACATCACTACTCAGCATCAGGGAAATGTAAATCAAAACCACACTGAGATATCTCCTATTTTTTTTTTTTTTTTCTCCTTAAACCACACTGAGATATCATCCCACCCTAGTTAGACCGGCCATTATCAAAAAGACAGAGAATAACAAATGCTGGTGAGGACGTGGGGAAAGAGGAACCCTACTACACTGTTGGTCGGACTGTAAATTAGTACAGCCATTATGGAAAACAGTATGGAGTTTTCTCAAACAACTACAGATAGAGCTGCCATACAACCCAGCAATCCCACTGCGGAGTGTTTACCCAAAGGAATGGAAATCATCATGTTGAAGGGACACCTGCACTCCCATGTTTACCACAGCTCTACTTACAATAGCTAAGAGTTGGAACCAACCTAAAAGTCCATCAGTGGATGACTGGATGAGGAAAATGTGGTATATATACACAATGAAATACTACTCTGCCATAAAAAGGAATGAAATTCTGTCATTCACAGCAACTTGGATGAACTTAGAGAAAATTATTTTAAGTGAAATAAGTGAGGCCTAGAAAGAGAAATACCACATGTCCTCACTCATAAGTGGGAGCTGAAAAAAAAAAAAAAAAAAAAAAAAAAAAAGAAAGATACAACAATCACAATAATTCCTTGAACTTTCAAAAGGAGAGGACAGAACTGAGGCCACCAGAGGTGGGAAAGGGGGAGTGAGGGGTTAGGGAGAAATTGGTAAGGGCCACAAAAAATGTTTACATTGTATAATGATAAAATTAAAATAAATAAATAAAGGTAAGATACTAAAAAAAAAGGATTGAAATAAAAGTTTTCTTTTCTCAGGCGATTAAAAAAAAAAAAAAGAAATGTCCAGAATAGGCAAATCTATCGAGACAGAAAGCTAAATTAGCAGTTGTCTAGGGCTGGTGGGGAGGGAGACTGGGGGATGACAGCTAAGAGGTACAGGGTTTTGGGGGGAAGGGGATGAAAATGTTCTAGAAGTGGTTGTGGGGATGGTTGCACAACTCTGTGAATATACTAAAAGCCACTTAATCGTAAGCTTTAAATGGGTGGATTTCACGGCATGTGAATTATATCTCAAAAGCGCTGTTTAATTTACATCTTTACTATCTGTAAAAGTGTTTGTTACCTAAACTAACTACATAATAATTAATACTCATTAAACCTTGATTACATGTTGGGTGCTCTACTAAGCACTTTACAAACAGTACCTTATTTCAACCTCATAGCTCAGTGAGGCAAGTACTCTATTTTCCCCTCTTTACAGATGAAGAAACTGTGGCTTACAGAGTTTAAGCAACCAGCCTTAGGTGAAAGGGCTGGTAAGGGCCATAACCATGCAAAGCCACCTGTGCCTTGAACCATCACAAACAGACAGAAGCATGTTCCCCAAACCCAGAGGCCTCTGGACATGCAGTAGGAACCACTTGGCAAACACAGAGAGACAAAACCTCCTCCTTTACATCAAACGGGAGCACGCCCACAGGCCCTAAACTCATCTCTTGCATTCTCCTCCCCTAGGCACCCAGCTGTAGGGCAGCTCCTTCCCTTCCCAAGTCCCAAGACCCCTCTCAAGTCCTCCACCTCTGCTCTGGTTTCTACAAGGAGCCCAGCTGAAAACCTCCTAGTCATGTAACGCCTTGTGTCCTGGTTCCAGAGCTCCTTGTTGTGTAATTCTGTGTGTCTGTCCTCATACCTGTCAGGGGTCGTTGGCTTCCTCGAGGCCCTCAGTCCTTACAATAGCCAGGTCTGGTTTCTTAGCCCCTCCCAACATTTTTAATCCAGGAAAAATCCCTCCCAATTCATACTCTTAAAATCTTTTTTAAAAGTAGAAGAGATCTTGTTACTACTTGGTTAAAGGCTTTCCAGTGCCTTCCCATTGCATTTAGAAGAAAACCCACACTCTTGCCCAAGCCTAAAGACCCCTCTCCAGTCTCCTCCAGCTCCCACCATTTCTCCAAAGTTCACTCTATTCCAGAACCCAGCCCTCCTTTCTCTTCTCGAACCCAGCACATTTTGACCCATATCCTCTTTTTGCATAGCTAGCTCCCGGGTTTTCAGATCTCAGTTTAACTGTCACCTGCTTATGTGACTGAGCCATCTTAATTAGGTTCCCCTCATTTATTCTACACAATGGCACCACTGTGTGTCCTTCATGTAACTTATGACAATTGGCAATTATGTGATTATTTCTTTGTTTAGTCATTTAATCTCTGCCCATCCTCCCCCTGCCAACACACACTAGACTGTAAGATCCACCTAAGCAGGGACCATGTCTGTCTCGCTCATCATCAGGCCTGCACAGTGGGTGCTTAACATATATTTCAGGGTTTCTCGACCTTGACCTTCACTGTGAAACCTTGTTGACATTTTGGGCTGGATAATTCTTTGTTGTTGGGGACTGCTTGGATGTTTAGCACCATCCCTGGCCTCTAAACGTTAGGTGCACCCTCCCAGTTGTGACAACCAAAAATGTCTCTCCAGACATTGCCAAATGTTCCAGAGAGGAGAGTAGCAGAGGGAGGAGGTGTGAAAATCTTTCCTAGTTAAGAAGCATGGATAGAGTTTTGGAAAGACTTAGTAAGCCAAAAGTAAGGAAAAAAGAATTCATCCAGAAGTACATACAGTTTGAGAGTGGAGTATATGCACACCAAGGGCTGCTCCCCACCACCTATAATAGCAGAGGGAGAGAGGAGAGTTACAAGATCCGGTCTCTGCAGGACCCCAACAATTTTGCTACCATCAGTGTGTGTAGATGGCTGGGTGGCTGGTAAGGGGAATACAGTATGATGTTCCTTAGATGTCACCTGATTGTTATACATAACTCAAGGTTGTTTTTAGCTCAGCGCCAATTTCTAATGGTGGTCATGGTACATGAGAAATAGCAGGTGCTTTGCAATCAAGACTTGCAATAATGGCTAATATTTGTTGAGCACATACACCACCATCTAGTTTTAAATGGCCTGAGGTAGGCATCATCACCTTCTCCATGCACAGGAAGAACAAAAGCACAGACACGTTAGGCGTCTCGCCTAGTCACAAGTTTAAAGCAAAGGTGTAGGGATTTGAGCCAACTCAGCTTACCTATAGCTGTCCTGCACTCACTACCAATTTATATAGATTTCCTAGTAAGTAAGAACACCAACTGCACAAGTAAAATGAGGAATTTCCTCTTTCTTCCCTGTAGTTGAGTCAGTGTCTAAACACACAGGAAGGGGGTTCTGGGTCATAGGCTTGGGGTCTTGAGACCACCGGGTATTGTCTTTAAAAATGAGAATGTGTCCTGGCTTGTCTCTACTGGACCCAAAATTAGAGAAGCAAAAACAGCTGATCACACTGGAAAGGCCTTTGGAAATCACCTACAGCTGAGGTTCTCAAACTGGGTTCTGTGGGGTCCACATATCTAAGTAGGCTGGGGCAGTGGGGAGTGGGGGCAAAGGGAGAGGCTCACATGCCAGGGTTTGGTGCTAAGATTCCAATGGAAGAAATGGCTCCACTGCTAAAAAATGTTTGAAATCCCCGGAGAGGGTCCGCTGTCCTCATTTTATAGCTGGGGAAACCCAGGACAAGAGAGGAAAAGTGATCTGCTCTAAGCAACACAGACTCTGCTATTCCCTTGGGGCGGGAGGGGGGAACAAGGGCTTTGTGGCTGGATGGAGATGTTTGAATCCTGGTTTTGCTACTTAAGTAATTCCTCTAAGCCTCAGTTTAGTAATTTGAGAAATAAGAGTAATCACATCGTCATCATGTTTTATAAACAATTAAATGAACTAATGAGTGAAGTGCTAGGAAGAATGTAAGTGGTAAAGTGCTGGCTGTCAGGGCTTCTTGGAGGTGGCACAGTGGTCAGAAGAAGAGCTTGGGAGCTGCTGGATGGATCTATGTTCAACTCCCAGCACTTCAGCCCCGAGCTGTGTGACTACAGGTAGATCATTTCAATTCTCTGTGTCCTAATTCCTCACCTGTTTAATTGGCATAAGAATCCCTCACATACAGGTGTGCAGGGAGGCCCAGTTCATATGAAGCATGCAAAGTGCTTCGTACATCGCCTGGAACACAGATGCTCAATAAATACTTGCTATGTTCATCAAACCACTTTTTAACTTCTGACACCTCATTAGGGGAACTGCTACTGGGATATTTCCATGAGTATTCAGGGAGTATCCAGCAGGAACCTCAACTCCTCCAAGGTGTATGCAATGCCAAGGAAGCTTGGAAGATGCACCTGCACTCACCTGCAGGAAGCAGGTCTGGGTGATGAGCAGAGGGTGACTTAGGAGGCCCCCACCTCACAGCTCCCTCAGAAAGAATGTGTTGCATGATTGCACCTTTTATCTGGATTTTTTAAGAGAGGGAAAAAAATAAAGGCAAGAACTTCAAGGTCAGGTTCATTTCCCTGCAGGCTCCTCCTAGGCTGCAATGAAATTTCAAGAATGCAGCCTCCAGGTCCAGCATACGTTCCCACCCTCTCAGTATCCAGGATACCAGAGGGACCTGTGGCATTCCATCCTACCAGTCAGCCTCCACGTCACTCAGTCATATCCTGGGCTGCCTCCCTGCTAGGGGCAGGGCCTGCCACTTCTTGGAAGAAGAATCATTGCTTAGTAGGAGGGTCTTTCATTCATTCATTTGCCCAGCATAGTTCACTGGAGCCAGGCACTGGGGATACGATTTTATGGTAATAAAACAGCTAACGCCTGTCCTTGGGAAGTGCAGTAGAGCAGACAGACACAGAAATAATCTGAGCAGTTCTGAAGCAGCAGCACTCAGTGGCATGAGACCGTATATGGCAGTGAGGTCTCAACTACTCCTCAAGGTTGGGGAAGGCTTCTCAAAGTAAATGATGATCAAATTCAGGGCTGAAAGATGAGTAGGCTTAAATAGGTAAAGAGAGAAGGAAAGAAAATTCCAGGTAGAGGGACCAGCATTTGCAAGGCTCTGAAATGCACAAGGTTGCAATGCCTGCAGTGCAACCTGTTTCCAGAGTGCAGTGGGGGTCAGGGTGGGGGAGGTAGAGGTAGGCAGGGGAACAGGATGGGGCTAGAGAGGCAAAATCAGAGTCAGAGGTACATTAAGCATCCTGTGGGCAGTGTTAGGGAGAGTAGATGTTAAGGGCCATGACAGAGCAATAAAAGTGTTTTATGCAAGGAGATGGCATGAAAGTAATAAGACATCTTGGAGAACAGAGTGGAGAAAGGACAATATGATAAAAAGCAAGGAAACCACTTAGAGAACTTTAGTAGCAGTTTCCAAGTCCCCCAGATGATGGACCTGGGCTGATGGAGATTGGGAAAGCTGTGCAGGTAAAGCCAGGGTGGGCTGTCCTCTTTCCAAACGTCCCTCTCCTGCACTATCTCCTTCAGGATGGCCCTGCAACCATACCAGCAGTGAGCTTAGCATTTCTGGACTGATATTGTTTCAGAGCAGCCAGCCTCTCTGGGTTGCAAAGGTCACAGAAGTGTTGCCCATCATTAGGAACCTGCTAAACCTACACCTGGCCTTACAACAAGATCTGGCCAGGGAGGGGAATCCATGTTTCCCACAGAGGACTCACAGCACCAAGGGCGCATTCTCAAGCATAAAGGCTATGAAGAGATGGTCAAAGATTGTAAGGACGCATGTTTTCCAGGCACCTTTTGTGCAAAATGGGTACCACCCCACCCCTCACCCCTAGCTCCAGAGGGAGGGGAAAGTCTGTAGATGCATGTTTGATACTATGCACAGAGGAGGTGTTCAAAAATGTTTAAGGAAGGATGCTAGCTGGTTTTTGGCCTGTTTAGATGGAGAATCAAACCTGGCTACCCAGCACCTGGGGTCCCATCCCCAGAGATGCTGAGATCAGGAGGTCTGAGAGTTGAAAGGTTCCTCTACCCTAACTTTTTATAAAAGCAAAAAACAAAACATGAGCAAACAAGCAAACAATAATAACCCACAAATATAAGCAACAAAATTTTGCCCTCCTTGCCCACTGATGAGGCCCTTAAGTAACTAAAAAGTTAACATTTCCTGTGTGTCCTTCCAGAAATGTTTTCATAGATTTATCAGCATGTACGTGAACCCAGCACAAACACACGTGAATACAGATATTTATGCTGATCAAATACACACACATATACTTTACGAAAGCATCACTTACAAACAGGACTATTTATACAACTAAAAAAACCTTGCCAATAAGCTATGACTTGTGCTTTCTTTACCTTAGGGTACTTATAGGTATTGCAAAAGCCAATTTAGACAGATTTTATTAGATGGCGGTCTTTTCCATATATAAAAAGACATGAGCGAAATAAGTTAGCTAAGGTATTCATAAGATTAAACCCCTTTTCAGCTCTGAGTCATAGGCACCTGTGTTTCTCACAGTGTCATTCTTTGTGCCACTGAATGTTGAGGCAGCATTTCTTGAAAGGGAACTCTGACAATGTCTCCATGATTTTCTTCCAAGCCACTGACAATTACTTTGAGTTTTGATTCTGGTACCTTCTTGATTTTACCAGAAGATGTCAAAGAAAGGCTTTTCAAATAAGAACAAAGATCTGTTCCTAACCCCATTTTTTAACATAGAACATACTGTTCTGAATCTCGCTGTCTGCTTCGCCATGCATTTTGGAATTTCATATCAGCACCCGTAGCTTTGCCTCTCTCTTGTCCACATCTACATGGCATTCCACTGCATGGTGTCCCCTAACTGATCTATGCAGTCCCCAGAGAGAGGTCTTTAGGCTATAGGCTGGTTTTGTTGCTCTCATTTGCAAGGCTAAGTGAGGAAGCGGCAAAGCTGCAGTTTTGAAGCAAGAACCCCCTGGAGGAGTGGGGTGGGGCAGGCACTCTGACGAACGGCTGTGTGAGTCACCCAGCTCACTTTTTGGCATTTCTGCCTTGAGGATTTGAGGCTTCTGGGGAGGTAGGGGGAGGGACTGATTGTTGAGGATTCTGGATGCACCAGCTGCTTCTTATATAGTCAGAATATTCAGCAGCTTTAGGAGAGAGGACAATGAGCAGGGGGCCAAGTCTTCCCCAATTCCGGCTTCCTAACTTGAAGCATCCTGTAGCCCCCAAACCTGACCTCTGCCTGCCAACAGTCCCAATACCCTTACTGCCTCCTTCTCTGTTCCATGTCCCTTTTCTTCCCTGGTCAGCCCTAACCCCTTCCAGATGAACAGAGGAGAGAGAAAGGCAAAATGGGCCTCTGTGTATGAGTGTATGTGCGGACAGACAGCGGTCTTAGCTTTATTGTTCCAGGATCAACTCCCACCACCCCCTCAACCTTCTAGCACATTCCATACACATATGGTGGGCGCCAGAGGAGTGGGGGTAACAATAGTGACCTCGGGAATGATTACCGAACACTGTGCTAAGCAAACACAATCCCAGTTAATCCTCATGATTTTGAAGGTGCCTATTGTTAGTTCCATTTTATTGATAAGAAAGCTGAGTCTCGGAAAAGACTTTGTCCAAGTTGCACAACCCACAAGTGGCCTCCCTCCGTAGAATGCCCCAGTTTTTCAAGGATTTCTTCCAATGGGGTGTTTCTCAGGCAGCAAATTGAAACTGGGAAGTCCTCTTCCTAGACAGTGTGGGTCCCAGGCCAATCCCTAAGACCCTCCCATTCAATGCAGTACATTCCAGGGTGCAAGGAAGGGGATCTGGCTGAGGGTGGCAGGGGAATGGAAACTTTTTTTAAATACTCTTTGTTTATAATTCACATTTTAATCCAAAACCATAGTTTTTAAGTGATATTGCTTTTCATCATTTCCCTTCCCCTTTTGTTTATCTTTCTGCCCTTTTAATTACTGTTTTGCATGTTACTCCCATTTTCATGCACTGACCTCCCTAACAGAGAAACCAGCAAGGTGGGTTTTCCTAAACTCTTCTTTCCAGTGGGTCCAGGAATTTGCAGAACATGACAAAAAAGATTCTAATTCCAAGTTCATTAGCATGGCTCGTTAATTATAAACACTCACCTCCCTGCTAACTCTCTCCCAAACACGAAAAACAGCAGATTAAGTTTTAACTTTTGCTGGCAGTACAACTGCTTCTGAAATTCCTTTTCCCCCCACCTCCTAGGATTTACAACACAAAAGTAAACATTTACACTGGTTAAGATTTACCAAAAGGAAGTGTGGCCTGGAATGCTTCCTTTGAAGTTCTGCCTCAAAAGAAGGAGCCCTTTATGTATATATATATAAAGCTCATGTTGGAAGAGAAAACCTCAACACCTTCTAGGTGATGTCGGACTTAGGCTCAGCATAACCAGGCCTTCTAGGTTTTCCACCTGAGCCTCGAAGCCAGCATATGTTAAATACTAAGCATAACTCAAAACGATAGGTCTCTGCTCCAGGTTAATTAGCTTATCAGTCAGCGATGCAATTAAGTGGCCTCCTGGAAACTCAGATAGTACTCTCTTCCTGACTGAGATATTACTAAGGGGAAAGGAAAAAAAGAGTACCCTATAAAGGGGAAGCAAAAGGGGAGGACCAACTTACCGGGAGGGAAAGAGCCCCATGTCCACCTGCTTGTGCCGGACAAAGCTGATTTTCCCAAAGAGGCATGTTTGTTTTATTGTTGGTGGGTAAGGGCTGGGGCACAGCCAGACCAGGGTGGATGCTGGCTGAGCTGATTGGGTGAGGAGCAGGTGCATGCAGACAGGGTCACCAGAAACTAAGGTAATGCAAGTACTTAGGGGAAAAGGAAGTGGAGAAAATTCTCCACACTCACCTCAAGATTGCAGGCCAATGGAAATGCTCTCATAAGAGAAGGAGGGATGACTGCTGATGTTTGACATTCATGACAATCAGACCCTTCTATTCCTTCAGTGATAGAACCTCTACCACCACCTCCCTGCGTCAAGATCAACCAATAGTCTTGACCATGTGGGGCAAGCCCTAAGCACTTGCTGTGCACCACCAAGGGAAGTAAAGACTCACCAGGAAATAGCATCGTCCAAAACCAACTCTGTTCTAGGACCCTGCTAACTGCTTTACCTGATTAGCTCGCTCATCTTCATGACAGCCCAGTGAGGTGGTGTTATATTATGTACACTTTTTGAGTGACATCACTGGGGCTACTAACCTGGCCAAGGTTGCAAATGATGACAAAGCCCATGCACTCTCTACTGCACTACACACCTTCCAAACAGAAGATATGTTAGAAGAAGCACTGAACTTGGATTCCTAGTTTGTAGGAGGTCCAGCTCAGCTTTTTGTTAGCTGGGAGACCTTGAGCAAGTTAGTCAATCCTCTGCAGGTGCTTCTGATCCCATTTCTGTCTTCAGCTGCAGCGTTTCAGTGGGTCGTACATAGGAAGGAGGAGTCCAAATCCACCCACTTGCTCTAAATTCCTGACTGATCCTGCCAAGTACTCAGAATTTATCAGCATAAAGGAAACTTATGCTGGTAAGGCTTTCCCCTCACTCCTGGGTTCCCTATAAAGTGGGAAGCATGTTCCTTCCAACATGACCTTATATTCTCATTATAACTTGTTCCAGAGTTGAGAAAGCAGTCAACTTAATGCTAGACCACATCATTTTACACTCGGGCTTTCATTAAGTGAGTATCAATAAGCATTGATGAAACTCAGCTCCAGCAAGACCTCATCTTTATCTACAGAGAGAAAGCAGATCCAGAGCTCCTGGGCATTTATTCTTGCTGCCTCCAGCTTCCCAGCATCTCATAAAGACATGATCTCACTCAGAAGAACATCGTGATTCTGAATTTGATCCCAGGACCATAATTACAAACCCATTTCTCGGCACTTCTGAAGCTCAATTTACCACCTTGTCGACTGAGGATGAAATGATTTACCTCAAGAGGTTACAAGGAAGAGCCAAGGAGACCCCAAAAGGTAAATCTCTTCTAACCATAAACATTCCTGCTCTTACAATGTGCTGGGCTCCTGAACTGAGTCAACATCAATATGCATGTCAGAAACAAATACAAAAATACAGGACAAGGGGTGAACAAATGAACCAATCAGTAAGCAAAGAAATGGAGGGAAGGAGAGGGGGAGAGGACTGGGAAGGTCAGTGAGGACCCTGAGTGATGCTAAGAAGTTTCAGGGTTTTCTGTAAAGATCCATGAGCAATTTTTGAGAATGGGAGTCATTTGGTCTAGAAAGCCCTGTGGAAAAAAATTCCCAAAGTAGTTGCAACAAGAGATTTCTAGAAAATGATCTTGGAGTCTGGCCACCCTGATAGCTGACTGTTGCAATAGCCAGAGCAAGAAATGACACTTAACTCAGACAGTGGCTATGGGACCAGAAAAGGTAAAAGAAGGGAACAGACTCAAAAGATCTCAACCACTGAAAGCTCTCAGCAACTCTGTCCCTTCAAAAATGCAGATTTGCAAGGATAATCATTCTCAGATACTTATTTTTGTTCTAGAATGTGAAATAAGACTGTCATGCTGGTGTTCTGAACCACTAATTGCTATCCCCACATTCACCTCATCATCTTAAAACAAAAAGAAATCATTACCCAGGTCCATAGCAGTACTGTTTACAATAGCCAAAAGGTGAAAGCAACTCGAGTGCCCATCTGCAGATGAATGGATAAGCAAAGTGTGGAATACGCATACTGTGGAATATTATTCAGCCTTAGGAAGGAAGGAAATTCTGACACATGCTACAACATGGATGAACCTTAAGGACATTATGCTAAGTGACATAAGTCAGCTGCAAAAAGTTAAATACCATGAGATTCCACTCATATGAGATAGTCAGAGTAGTCAAATACATAGAGCCATAAACATTTTCCACTATTTTTAAAAAGTTAAAAAAAAAAAGAAAGTAATCATTGGTCATGTGGATTGTCAATGCAAATGGGACTGCCTGAAAATAATGTAATTCTTTGCCAGCCAGGCACACCCTATCTGGGACCTTGCTCCTCCTCTTCTCTTTCTAGACCTTTTTATTATTGCTTTAGAAAAAACTCCCGTCAGCCCCCCTCCCCTGCGTCACCTGGTGCAGACTCAGCTCCTTTCAGTGTCTGAATGGCAGGAACCAGCCTGAGGGTGGACACTGCCATCTTCTCCTGTGTCCTAGGACACCTGGAGTTCCCAGTGACCAACACCAACCCCACCCATTGCTCCAGGATCCCAGCCCTCTCCAACCTCAGCGAACATGGTCCCATGGCCTGGCTGGTATCCCATGAGAGCTGGCAGGTTCCTAAAAATTCTCTTCATGACAAAACTTAGGGGTGGAGCACCCTGTGGGAACAACTTGCAAGTGCTCCTATCAGTGGGGCCCAGGGCCTGAAGTCTCAGAGGCACAAGGAGGACACAAGTGGTCTCAATGCTGAGCACAGAATGAAGCTGTGGAGTTCAGCTTACTCCTGCCTACTTCTGTCCTTGTCACTGACTCAAAGGAGATTGGGACTGGAATGAGGAAATGGTGGATCCTTCCCCCTTGACAGGAAAGCTTGCTCTACTGGATCCAGTCATTTATTCATGTATTTGAAGCTATCAGCTATCAGGTGTCTATACATTTAGGATTATATCTTTTTGATGAATCAGCCTATTATTATAAAAGCTCTCTCTTTATATGACATTATGATAGGCATTTGAGTTTTCTTTTGATTGGTATTTGTATGGTGTATCTTTCCCATCCTTCTACTTTTAACCTACTTGTGTATTTATATTTAAGTGAGTCTCCTATAGGCAGACTATACACTTGAGTCTTGTTCTTTTTTTCCAACCTACCAATATCTACCTTTTAATTGGAGGCTTAGTCCACTTACTTTTAATGAATTATTGATGTAGTTGTATTTAAGTCTACTGATTTGTGATTTGTGTTCTATGTGCCTGGTCAGTTTCTTGATGTTTTCACTCCTTTTCTGCTTTTCAAAAAATTCATCCATAATACACCATGATTATGTTTGCTGTAAACAATTATCTTTTAAAAATAATGAAAAATTTAAGAGTCTTTTATATATCTGGTGTTCTGAATTTCTCATGCAGATCTAAGTTTCCTGACATCATTTTCCTCCAGCCTAAAGAATTTAAAATTTAACATTTCTTGTTGTGTAACTCTGCTGGTGAGTCTTTCTTAGCTTTTATTTTATCTGAAAATGTCTGGATTTTGCTGTCATTTTTAAAGATATTTTTGGTTGAATATAAAATTGTACATTGACAGGTGTTTTGTTTTTTTCTCCTTTCAGCACCTTCGAAATATCATTCAATTGTTTTTTGGCTTGCATTGTTTCCAATGAGAAGTTAGCAGTAAATCTTACTGGTCTCCTGTTTGTTATTCTCTAGCTTATTTTAAGATTTTTCTTTCATTTTTAGCAATTTGACTGTGATATGTCTAGGTGTGGTTTTCTACTTGATTATTCTGGTTTTGTTGAACCTCTTGGATCTGTGGGTCAATATTTTTATCAACTTTGGAATTTTTCAACCATTATATCTTCAAATATTTTTTCTTCTCTGATCTCTTTCTCCTTTCCTTTTAAGAATCCAAATACACATTTCTTAGCCTGCTTAATAGTGTCCTACAGATCACTGAGGTTCTCACCATTTTTTTCAGCTTTTTTTTTCTTTTGGTGCTTCACTTTGCATGCTTTCTATTGCCCTGACTTCATGTTCACTGTATTAGTCCATTTCTGTTGCTTATAACAAAGTACTTGGAACTGGGTAATTTAAAAAGAAAGAAATTTATGTGCTTACAGTCTCAGAGAGTGGGAAGTCCACAGTGCAGGGAACACATCTGGTGGCAACAGTAATGGCACAGTATCACATTGCAAAAATGGTGGAGCAGAGAAAGACTCTTCACGCTCTCCTTTTAATGCCCTCAGAACCACACCCATGACCACCATTTTTAATCCATTCACTACTACACGGTCCTACAACCTAGGACGTCTTCACCTCTTCAAGGCCCCACCTTTAAATTCCCATAATAGGACTTCCCACCCTCAACAGTTACAGTTGGGATTAAGCATCGATGAGGCTGGGGGGGCATCCAATCTACAGCATTCACTGATCATTTTTCCTACAGCATCTGATATTCTGTTATGTTAAGCTCATCTAGTAAATTTTTCATTCCAGATATTGGCATTTTCATGTAGAGTTTTTATTTGGTTCCATTTGCTACTGATTTCTTTTCCTTTAAGTCCTTACACATATCCATAATAATGGTTTTAAAGTCACTTTCAGCTAATTCAACATCTCTGCCATCTCTGAGTCTGTTTCTATTGACTTTATAAATATAGTACCTTTTCTACTAGACACTGAATGCTAAGTTGATAAGAATATAGATTTGTGTTTTTTCTTTATAGAATGTTAAGTTTTGTTCTGATGGGCAGTTAATTTATTAACCAATCAGCTTAATCCTCTTGAGGCTTGTTTTAAAGCTTTGTTAGGCCATGAAGTGAGTTTAAGAATGGAAGTCACATGCTAAGAATGGTGGACCAGAAAAGTGTAGAGAACCTGGGTCCATTATGACAACGTGAAGCTGCCACCCTGGCCCTGACTGGCCTACCTCTTGATTTTTAAAATTTTAACATGACAAAGAATTAATGCCTATCTTGAAGTTAAGCCAGTTATTTTTGACCCATACTATAAACAGCTAAACACTATTTCCATTAAAATTACCAAATATCTACTAAGTAGCAGTCCCCAGGCTAGGTACTAGGAATAAAACAATTTACAAGATAGATGTGGCTCCTATTCTCTTAAAGATTACTTTCTTGAGCAGGGAATGGCAAACTATGGCCCACAGGCCATATCTGTCCACTATCTATTTCTGTAAATAAAAAATTTTTTGAAACACAGCCATGTCCACTTGTTAATATAGTATCTATGGCTGCTTTCATTCTACAGAGTTGAGTAGTTAAGACAGAGATGGTATGGTCCTTGAACCCTAAAATATTTACTATCTGGTCCTAGGCAAGGTTTCCAACTCCTTGTCTAGAACAGAAGTTCTCAAACTTTTTGGTCTCAAGATCCCTTCACACTCTAAATTTAGGACCCACTCCAAAATTTTTGTTCATGAGTGTTTTATCAATATTTACCATATTAGAAATTAAAACAGAAAATTTTAAAACATTTATCAATTCATTTAAAAATAACAATAAATCCATTACATGTTAATATAAATCACATTTATAAAAATGTGATTTTATAACTAATGTAATTTTATAACTAAAAAATGTAACTTTTCTAACTAATTATGTTTCCAATCTCCCCCAAATTAGTGAGAAAAGTGGCAGTATTTTACATTTTTGCAAATCTCTTTAATGTACGGCTTAATAGGAGTTAGCTGAGTTCTAAGAGCTGTTTCTGCATCTAACTGTTACAAAATCACATGACTTATAGCCTCTGGAAGACTCTCCTGTGCTGTTAATGTGAGAGGCTGAAGGTGAAAAAGGCAAATCATTTCCTAGTATTATCATGTTTGGCTCTCAGGGAGTTCCAGGGACCATACTTTGAGAACAAGTGGTCTAGAAAAGCCCTGGGCTGACCTTACACAGAAATACCATGAGGTACTAACTAATTACAACTGAACTATCACTTCAAAGGAAATGTATATTGCCTTATGATAGAATGTAAACACTGAACTTGGTCCCATTCAGTGACTTGGGGAATGACTACTTGAGAAACTGACTTTTTAAGCTGGACCCTGAGAAGGAGGTTAACCAAGTAAAGGTGGGGAGAGGCGGAAGTTCTCCCTTCCTTCAGCATATTTCCTCTTCTTGGCTTGCTAAGGAAATTGGGTTAGGCTTTAAAGAAGGATCAGGGAAGAGGATTACTTTCTCCCATGACATCTTCCCTAGGGGAGAGCAACCAAACCAGCAATCTGTATTGGGAAGCAAAGGGGAAGCTATAACCCAGGGTCCTTCTGATGCTCTTGGGTCAGGGAAACCTTGAGCTCTCTGGGATGAGGGCAATGTCCTAGCAGAGAGAGTACTATATGGAGGCCCAAGTGCTGAGACTCAGGGCACAGGCCTGAGGACTGTTATCCAGGCCCATAGGATGCAGTGTCCTAGTTGCTACACAAGTAGCAACATAAACCTTTAGCTAACTACTTAAACTTAAGGCAATTAGGAGCCACTCATTATCTAGATAGTTATTTGCTTTAATCGTCAAAGGAACTATAGCAGCTACCTTTCCTTTCCATTCTCAAGCCTCGTTTCCATTTTCTGGCTGCCACCTTTGCAAACCAAATGCTCACTCTCCAAACCAGATGCTGTCAAGTTACGGGAGGCATATGGGAGGCTGCCACTGTTCTCCTGCTGACATGCCCCACCCCACCGCTTGTGAAAACCCGCCACGTTCCAGCCACCATCTTTGTTCATTTTCCCAAGGCCTTCGCCCCACTTGAAAAAGATTAGACAGAGAAGAAAACCATCCCTGGATGATGGAAGGCAGCAAATCGCTGTGTTCACGGACAGTAACAATGCCCAGCACTCACCAAACGTATACAGTGAGTGTCGCACTGTTCTATGAGACTTATCTGTACTAGTTCATTGAATTCTCCCAGTAACCCTAGAGATCAGTTCCCTTCTTATCCCATTTTACAGATGGGAAACTGAAGCACAGAGAGGTCTTGTAACTGACTCAAAGTCACCATGTTAGTAAGAAGTGGACCCAGGATTAAAACCAGGCAGTCCGGCTTCTAAGATTCAGCTCCTTGAACACTCCACTCCACTGCCTCTCTGGCTTTGAAATGGCACAAGGAGTTAGTTTTTTTAAAAGTGTAATTGAGATATTCAACATCAATAATCATTAGGGAAATGCAAATCAAAACCATAATGAGATACCACTTCATACACATTAGGACGGCTACTCTTGGGGAAAAAAAATAAGCACTGGTGAGGATTTGGAGAAATTGGAACCTTTGTGCACTGTTGGTGGAATGGAAAATAGTGCAGCCACTGTGGATAACAGTACAGCAGTTCCTCAAAAATTTACACACAGAATTACCATGTGATCCAGCATTTCTGCTTCTAGGTATATATCTAAAAGAATTGAAAGCCCGGACACAAACAGATATTTGTACACCCATGTTCACAGCAGCAATTTTTCACAATAGCCAAAAGATGGAAGCAACTCGAGTGTCCACCAACAAATGAATGGATAAACAAAATGTGTGTGTGTGTGTGTGTGTGTGTGTGTGTGTGTGTACACACACAAGGGAATATTATTCAGCCTTAAAAAGGCAAGAAATTCTGACACATGCTAAAACGTGGATGAGCTTTGAGGACATTATGCTAAGTAAAACGGCCAGTTACAAAAAGACAAATACCATATGATTTCATTTACATGAGGTACTAGAATAGTCAAATTCATAAAGACAGAAAGTAGAATGGTGATTGCCAGAGGCAGGGAGGAGGGATAAATGGGGAGTTGCTTTTTCATGAGTAGAGAGTTTCAGTTTCCCAAGATGAAAAGAGTTTTGGAGAGGATCGTGGTGATGGCTGCACAACGATGCAAATGTACTTAATGCCGCTGAACTGTACACTTAAAAATGGTTAAAACAGTAAATTTTATGTTGTGTATATTGCACCACAATTAAAAATAAATTACTTTTTTAAAAAGTAAACTAAAAAAAAGTATCTGTGTAATAAACCTCAGAACACTTATTGTTGTAATTACGGTAGAAATTATCCTGAACAATGTAATAGAAAAAAAAAATTGGGGACTGATTACATTTCTGAACTTCTGGAACTGAGAGAACATTTGCAAACAGATTAAGTGCTGTGGACTTTCCTTGGTCCGCATGCCAAGCCAAAGAAGTGATTAGCAGGTTTAAACTACTGATTTCTAATCAGAAAGTTAAAAAAAAAAAAAAAAAAAAAGAAATCATCCTGTGTTAAAGAGAACAGGAACAAAGGGCCAATAAGCTCAGGGGTTACACAATAAAAGCTGGATTATGCAGCGTAACAAGGCCCTTCGATCTCCCCAGCACTGCATTCTTGCCTGTGAACGCGTTCTCATAAAGCAGGGATTTTCATGACATCACTGGGCTACTGCGTTGCACTGATAACGCATCATTCATCACAGTATGGTCCCTCACACAGGCAGGCAGTGCCTCTGAATGAAAACAGGGACATTTGGGAGGACATATTTCAGGAGTCATTAGCAATCATATCTCAACAGTCCCTGTGCACTTGCCTCTCCTTCTCACACAAGCCTGCCTCTTTATCTCTCCAGTGAGCTGGGATACTGGGAATACTGGACAGCAGGGCTCTTTCTGAAAAGGCCTCTGTGCTCACATTTCCAAATAGGTATAGATCCTAAGAGGGTAGGAGGCAAAGAGGTAATAGGAGAGGGGGCCTTGGCAGGAGGAGGCCCTGGGTTCAGTGCCTGGGAACCTGCAGGGAGCATGTGCCCCGGCCATGCTGCCAACCACTGCACCACACCTCCTGTCCTCACTGCCTTACACAACAGAATCTGGGGGACCTGCTACTGGCTCCAGGAAGGAGGCAGGAACTTCCTCCAGAGCCTGAATTCCAGTCACTGTACCCTGGAGAGTGTGAGAGCTTAACTAATTCTCAAATCAGGACACACAGACAAACACTGTGAGAAGTGGTAGAGGGCTGGCCCCGTGGCTCACTCGGGAGAGTGTGGTGCTGGTAGCTCCAAGGCTGTGAGTTCAGATCCTATATAGGGATGGCCAGTGCGCTCACTGGCTGAGCGTGGTGCAGACAACACCGTGCCGAGGGTTGCGATCCCCTTACCGGTCAAAAAAAAAAAAGAAGTGGTAGAGAACTCGGTGAGTGTTAGTGATGCTACATCAGCATCTACCTTGCAGAGGCAACGCAGCACTGGCAAGCACTCAGACTGTGGGGTCAGACAGCCCTGGGCTGAAACCCCAACTTCTCACCAGCTTGCTGTGTGTCCTTGGTAAGTGCCCTAACCTCTCCAGGCTTCGGCTGCCTCATCTGGAAGGTGAGGACAAGTGAAAAGTAAATGTATGTGAGATCCCTCAGTGAATGACAGCCATCACTACCGCTAGTTGAGGGTTTCTACAGAATCTAACAAGATTTTTGAACTTTTTTACCACTTAGTTATTTTTTGAATCTGAAATCTTAACCAGATGATAACATTGTACTGTCTTCCTCCCAGAGGCAAATCAAGTATAATTGGGGAGAAGGGAAGAGAAAGGGAGTGGATTTAGAAATAACAACCTCACAAAAAGGCAAGAAGGAAACTCAGTAATTGCCTAAAATCTTATAATGCCTGACTCCTTTAGGGAATTGCAGCAAATGTCTAAAGGACTCTGATGCAGCGCACATTTCACTAAAACTGGATGCTCCCCTTTCACCTACTCAATTCAAGAAGTGTCTGATGAGGGTCTGCTGTGCACCAAAGCCAGCAGCTGCTCTACCCTGCTGCCTATAATTCAGCCAATCTCTTCTTCCTTTTCAAGGAACCAAGAAGGTTCTGAGCCTACTGCGGACTAAGAGAGCAGGCCACCTTCTCCCTGACCTCCTGGGCTGAATCCCCTATGGTTACAGCAGTCTGGGTTGACCCTTGAGTCTCTCCAGGTCAGGCCTTGTTGCCTTTTGGCTTTGGAGCCACTCTGCTCCCAGCCAGCCCCCAAAAGTCTCCCAGCCCCTACATACACACAGATAAGCAAGCCAGATCACAGGAGGCACCCTGGACTGGTAAAGCAGGTTTCTGGGGCTCAGGTTGTGAAGAGCTAGGTGATGGGCAATGTTCCTCCGATCACAGGCACCGGGCTCTCCCTTCACTAACACAATTAAGACAACCTATCTAGGGCTCCTGCTATCTTTGTTTGATTTCTGTTGGGTCAACTGTTACTGGTTTGGCAAACAGCAATCGCGAGCCTCACACAGAAAATCATGGTAGCAGATTCTGAGTAACACTGGGGGAAGGACTTGGGAGTTTCATGGTCCAATAGCTCTATTCTTTAACTCCTCCTGCCTGAAAAGAGAGAGGCCTGAGCATTCTAGGCTGCCCTGGGTTTGGGGTCAGGCCTGGGGCTAGAAAATAGTCTTTAGTCTTTCTTTTTTTTTTCCTACAGCAGGAGGAATCTCAAGCTATGGAGTCTTCCTGAAAACCAGATAGGGAGCTGAGCTTCCACTGGGGACATCTCTACCACAAACAGGTGGGCTGTGACTCCTGCCAATCAAGCCCTGGGCTCTCCTTGGGTCTAATGCTCACTCTCTACCTCTAGACTTGACCTAGGAGTCCAGACTGACCAGGAGAGGAGTCAGAAGGTGGCAGCCTCTTGATGGGAAGCATCCATCATCACTCCTATTCTGCAGCTTTCCCATCGCCTCTGTGCCCCCTTCACTTGTATTCATTCACTTTCTGGGCTGAGTCTAGGCAAAACTTCATGCTGGGCCTGGGGAGATGCATCAGGTGGCTTCACCATTCAGTGCAGCAGTCACACAGGAAAACATAACTATTATGTGGCAGATTCGTGTTAGAAGGATACACAGCGGGCCCCCCTGCACAATCTGGGACAAAGATAGCAAGGAAGGCTTTCTGGAAGAGGTGGCCCTTTAGCTGACGTGCGCTGAGTGAAGCGGCACAGGAAGGGGATATCGGCAGGCAGGGGCACACATGGTCTACACCAGGAAAGAGCCCTGTGGGTAAGGGGAGTGAGAGGTTAGCAAGTGTAAAGTGTACCAGAATCATCTAGGGGTAGTGTATTAAACATGCAGATTCCTGGAGGCCCCACTGAGATTCTGATTGAGTAGGTTTAAGGTGGGAGCCCAGGAATCTGCATTTTACAAGCTGCTCAGGAGAGTCTAACACAAGAGGTCTGTGGACCCTGCTTTGGAGGAATGGGGTGGGGGGAGCTATATTTGTGGCTTTGATGGAATGTTGGTTTATTTTCCTGGAATGTTCCCAAAGAGACTTTGGACAGCTCACTAATGACTCGTTCTTCAGTCATTTTACATAGACATACATACCAACATCAAACAAACTGGAAATGAACCCAGGAGGTGTCAGCAGCCTTGCTCACACTGACTGACTGTCAGAGCGTTCCACGGGAAAAAGGCGGGCCAGGGAGCATTATCTTAGGAATGTGTTGGGGCAAGGTCCGTGCTGACGCCAAAATGCTGTTCACAGGTGAACTGGGCCTGGGGAAGGCAGTGTCCTAATCCCCGATGGGAAAGCCCTGTGGAATCTGGCCACACCACCTCACCACCCTCATGCCTGGAAAGGCGAGGCATTGCACAGACCTCTTCCACTCTCTCTGCAGCCCGTTCCTGGCTCCCTGCCCCCCAGTCCCCAATCCCCCACGAGGATCCCACCCTCTGCTGTACAAATACCACCCCAGGATCAGGATCCCCCTGGCTCAACCAGCCTTAGCCCTGGCCCAAGGCATCTTATCTGCTCGTCCCCTCGCAGCAATATTTGTGCCCTGTTCAGAGCTAGTTCTAAGGAAGCTGAAATTATTTTGCTGGCTCAAGTCCCTGCCTGGGAAGCTAACCAAGGACCCCAGTTCCTCTTTGTCTTGCTGTTGCCAGTGTTCTCTACGGACTGGAATCCTGCCTCTGTGATCTCTGCCGGGTGCCTGCTGGGCCACCTCCCCATTACTTATGTGAGCCAACAGCCACTACCCTCTCACAAGCGTTCCCACCTTCTCACTGTCCTGTGTCCCCCAGATGCCATGTTCTGCGTCTCTGGTGGGCTTCTTGCAGAGCCTGTGTCTGTTCTGACCTTTGGCATCTGACCTTGCTAGTTGATGGCTGTGGCCTCAGGACCTTGCATTTTCTTAGCCGGTGTGAACCTCTATCAGCTAAGCTCTATTGCCCCACCCCACTTCAATCCCTTATCCTATGTGGGCATCAGGAATGAGCTGAGAAGCTCCTTTCCCTAGATAGTGTTTATAACAGGTTATAAAAATCCACTGTTTATTCATATCACAACTATGTGGTGCACCCCAGATCAGAGCTAGTAAGAGGCACAGTCAGCCACAGAGCAAAAAAAGAAATGAAGGCTTTGCACACAGAAGCAGTGATGAACAGGCAGTGCTACTCAAACACTCACATGCACAAGTATCACTGGGGATTTGCTTAGAAGGCAGATTCTGATTCAGTGAGTCTGGAGCACAGTCCAAGATTCTCTATTTCCAACAAGCTACCAGGCAATGCTGATGTGCAAGTCCGTGGCCCACGCTCCGAGTAGCAAGAGGGTAGGAGTCACACAAATGGATAAAAGTTTGCCACAAGGGGGTGAGGGCAGAAGCCAGGCTCATAATACAACACGCACTCACATAAAATAACCGCCAGGCCCTGCCAATTGTCATGAGCATTCAAAACAATTTACTCTGGAAGTTCTGAGAAAGAATGTCCTAGGGATGCCAACTGCCCATGACCTCTTCTGAGTGGGCAGCTGCTGTGGTTGGCACCACATGGTCCCTGACCCCTGTCATTTCCTGTACCAGGTGAGTCCAGTTCAAGGCTGGCTCTGTGATCTTTTCAAATCAGTACCTCTTATTAGTTATGTGTTAGCTATGGTTGCTGAGCCGAAGCATGATGAGATAGGCTGGGGCCGTAAAGTCCATGTGGATTACCTGCAAACTAATGGTGTGATAGCGTAATAACTATTAACATTTTTGAGTATTTATGATAAGCCTTGCTTTCTGCTAAGTGTCTTCAATGACATAATCCATGCTTAATTCTCACAATAACCCTTCAAAGTAGATGGCAGTTTAAGAGCCCAAGCTCTGGAGCCAGACAACCTGAGTTTGAATCTTGCCTTTGCTATTTTCTAGCTGTGTGACCTTGGGCAAATTACTTAGCCTCTCTGTGCCTCCACTTTTGTGTCTCCAAATGGGGATAGTAAGAGTACCTCTCTCAGAAGGTTGGTGTGATGGTTAGTTGAGCTAACAAATATAAAACACATAGAGCGGTGCTTGGCACTCAATCAAATCTTGGTTTTTACTACTCTTAGCCTTATTTGTATAAAGCGAGGAAATGGAGGCTCAAAGAGATTAGCAGCTTGCCCAAGTTCACACAGCTAGTAAGAGGCAGAACTGACTCCTAAATGAGGTTTCAGGAGGCAGCAGCAACGATGAGGTGGGCGGGCAAACAGAGGGAACAGGAGGTACAGGGAGATGCTGCGGCCTCAGTTTCCCACGGCCTCCCAGCTGCAGCTCCCACCTGCCCAGTGGTAGTTGCCACCATTCCTTTCCTTAGACTCCTGTGAACTCTCTAACTTCACGGCTGCTTCTTTTATCTAGAGCCATCTTGCATGGGCCTCTGTTTCTTTAGACCAGAACAGGCCTGATAAAGCAGACCCCCTTCCTGCCAGGAACGGGGAGGGAGATAGATACATGATAAATAAAGGAAGAAGGTCTCATGGAGCACGTGGCATTCCATGCAGGCTGTGACGGGAGGTGGGGCATCAATGGACATAGGTGGGGCTGGGGAGCTGTGGTCCAGGCTGGGAGAACGGCCAAGTGCAGGGCATGTGTGGGAACCGCCACTACCCAGGCAGACTAGAAGCAGAGGAGCAATGCAGAGAACCCAGTGACCATGGCTAAAATCGCTGGCACCTGCAAGTGTGTTGGGCACTCCACAAAGTATTTTATTTATTGCTTATTTATTTTAATCCTTATAAAAACTGCATGAAACATCCTTGTTTCTTAGAAAATACACACTGAAGTATTTAGTAGTAAAAAGATGACATCTCCAACTTACTTCTAAATGGTGTGTGCTCTATATACATATACAAGGGTACTTAAAAAGTTTGTGGATCCTGGTCCAAAAGAAAAAAAAAATCAGTGGAAAAAGAGAATTAAAAGATAATACAGGGCTAGCAGGTTATAACACCAAGGTCAAGGGTTTGGATCCCAATACCACCCAGCTACCAAAAAAGAAAAAAAGAAAGAAAGAAAGAAAGAAAGATAATATGAATCTTTCCAGGAACTTTTTGAAGACCACTCATATATGTATATTGTACATGAATATATCTATATTTAGGTATCTATAAATGATATATATCATATAAATTATATAACTTACATATGTCTGATTACACTGCATATATTCAGAGACATATAAGTAGTATATAGACACATATATACCTTAAATGGTTACACACACACGCACACACACATCAATAGAGTTTAATATATAGTATATGTATTCAGAGAGAGAGAGAATAAGAGTATACAAGGTAGATAGGTAACATGTAAAACTGGTAAACCTGGGCAAAAGGTATATTGAAATTTCTTGTACTATTTTTGCAACTTTCTCATAAGTCTGAAATTATATCAAAATAAAAAGATATAAAAATATGCATGGGAAAGTTGTTTTTAAAACACTCTTTAAAATAGTATGAGGTAAACACCACTATTATACCCATCTTATAGCTGTGGAAAGAGAGGCAAAATACGAGGGCTTAGAAAATGAGAGTGGGACCAGCTTTGAGAAGCTCAGAAGCATGTCCCTCAGCACCCCAGGAGGGTCACCAAAGGGTATGCGGGGGGCGAGGTCAGAGTTGATCTATGGGAGACTGATCTGGAAGCAGACCCCAGGTGGGCCAACAGAGGGATAGGCATCTCATTTGGTCTCTACTTTCAACTAAGCCCCTACAGGAATAAAGAGAAAAGGAATGTGGTGTCTGGGCCTGCAAAAGAAAGGGTGGAAGAACTTGGCAGCTAGATGGGGAGAAGAGAGAACCAAGATGGATGTTTCTGGAAATACAGGTTGTCTATGGGGAGGGGACTGGGTAGATGGGGACTAGGTAGGAGGAGGACCCACGTGTCACTGTGTACCATTTTGATCTTTAGATTGTGAACCATGCTTATGCTGTAATCGGTATGAAGGTACCTTCTCGCAGTGATGGCAGAAAAGGCAAGAGGGAAAGCTGTTCGTTTGAGACTGGGACTGGATTCAGTTTGAAATTTGCTGTAGTTTACAGTGCTTGCCTGGACACAGAAACAATGTCCAGCAGGTACCTGGAAAGGGGCACCTGAGGTTTCATGGCAGAGGAGGTGGTTAAAAGTTTGGAGACACAAGACACCACTGGGAAAAGCAAAGAGGGAGAAGACTGCAAAAGGCCCTACCTTCCCTGGATAAGAACGACTTCCAGGAAAGGAAGAGGTTGGCAACGCTGTTAGATGCTACAAGGAAGTCAAGGGAGATACCACTGTGTGGCCCCTGGTGGCACTTCTGGAACTTTGCTCTGAGGTTGGGGTGGGAGAAGTGGGCTATGGAGGTGGTGGGAATGAAACTCTATTATGTTCTTCAGATAAAGGGGCACAAGGAGGAGCATAAAGATTGAAGACTTATTCTTGGAGAGGGAACACCTGAGCATATTGTAGAAAAGTCCATTGGAGCCTGGAGAAAGGAAGAGATTTTTTGATGTGAGCACCCAGAAGTTGGCCAGGTTATAGAGGAGGCTGAAGGGATTCTAGTCCTGGTTGGGTCTCTAGAATGATTTGCAATTTGGGACAAATCTATTTCCTTGATTTGTGGTTCTCAAACTGAAGATTCCATCAAAATCATTTGAGGGTTCTTTCTACAAATGTGGAGTCTGGGTTCTACCTCCAGAGATTCCGATTATGTTGACTGGAGTTGAGCCCAGGAATCTGCATTTTGAGCCACTCTCTTTGGAAGTTCGGATGCATGTGGCAACAGATCATGCTGCCTCGAGAAAAAACAGAGCTCCTTGACCAAAGTCAAAAAAAAAAAAAAAAGGAGAAAAAAACACTGCTTGTTGCTAATACAATGCTGCAAATTCCTGACTAGAATTAAGAAAACCTAGTTGAAGAGGCAGAGAGGCGATCACTATAGATGTATCTTATTTAATGCTCAAAGCAAATTCAGTTTTTCTGACTCCAAAACTTTATAACTTTATACTTTGACCTTTAGTGTCATTTACAAGGCCTGTTATTTTCTAATACAGTATCCTCTTTACTTTCTTAATCTGTAATTATTTTGCTTATATTTTATTATTTGTCTGTATGGTCCATGTGAGACGAAGTCATTCTTTGTCCACTGCTGTTTCCATTCCTAACACAGTCACCCCAAGGAACCAAACACACACAGGTAACGGCATTCTTTGGGTTCAATTCTACCCAACATGCAGCCAAAGTGAAAGGTAATCCACGCACAGCTGTAGCCACTTCCTGCTCAACAAAGCTCAGCCTGAGATGGCCCACTTGACTTCTAGTGACCCCAAAGCAAACACCCTGAAGGATGTTCCACTGAGCAAGCAAGAATGCTGCAGACCAAGCCCATAGGCTGTCCAGGCACCAAAGAGTCAAAGGGGAGCCGGGTTCTCGCTAAGCCTTTCATACCACAGTAACGAGATTAAGCTCCCTTGAGCAGAACATGGTCTATAAGAAGGGTGAAACAAAGATGTTGATTGCCAACACAGAAAGTGGCATTTTGTCAAGGAAATCATTCTTTGGAGGGATTCTGAATAACCAAACCTCAGAAAGAGCTCGCTTGCCCTGCTCACCGAGAGAGGGACATCTGCTAAAACAGGAGTACAGAAACAGAAAGGTCTGGCTCTCCGACAGACCCCGAACAACCAGAAGCTGCTGCTGAGAGAATCACAGTAGTGACAAGGGCTCTGGTTGAAATTACCAGGATTAATTCAGTGTTGCTCTCCTTGATGGCCTGGCCTGACCCATGAGACGGTAAACAACATGCATCTGCAGGGGCAGACAGACTGGGTTCAAATGCCCGTTCTGCCATTTATTAGCTGTGCAACCACAGACAAGTTTCAACTCCCTAAGCCTCAGTTTCTCCATCAGCAGAACGGAGATGGTAACAGTTCCTACCTTACAGGACTGCTATGAGAATTAAACGAGGTGAAGCATTCCAAGCACACAGCCCAGAGCTCAGCACAGTCTAAAAAGTCCCAATAAATGTTAGCTATTATGAGTTTGTGTCCACAGGCTGTGATCTATATGGTGACAGCATCTGCATCCCTCTTTCTTGGAGTCACAAGGATGCAGGTATGTGCATGAAATCCAAACCAGGTTCAGAAGAGAAAAGGGAGGCCCAGCCCCAGGCTTACAACTGTAAAGCAGATTCATTTGAAAGCATTACTGGTGCAATGGGAGTTGAAGATTTTCACATTAAGCAAAAAGGAGTCCAAATCTCTTTGATACTAAAATATCAGGAAATAAATAACAAGACATAGAAGAGGGGAAATTACCAAACAGCAAAACACTGACATTCCCCTAAATATCTACTTCTCCACCTCCTGCAGCTATTTTTTTAATACTTCCTGAATCATCTCGATTTTTCCAAGTGGAACCGTATAAATGTTGAGTTTTAAAATGATACCTGATGTTCGTACAGCACTAGTGCCCTTTACAAGGTACTTCCACATAATCTCATTCAAGCACTATAGGCACTTGTAAGAAAGGCAGAATTTATCCACAGCTGTCGTTCTTCAATCTGGCTGTGCCCAAGAATCAATCGGGGACTTTCTAAAAATCCTGTGCCCAGGCCATACCCCAGGCCAATTAAAGCAGACTCTCCAGGGGTAGGCTGGGCATGGGTATTTTTAGCACTTCCCTCCAGTGATCTGTTGATTCTAGTATGTAGCCAAAACTGGGAACCACAAACTGTTTCTAGTGTCCCCCCAGCTCCAAACACACCCTCTCATTCTATGTTGTGGAAAGGAGATCAAGGGTCCTTATTCCTGCAGTGCAGAGCTATGGAGACCAGGGCTCAGGAATGCTAAGTGACTTGCTGCTAAGGGGAAGAATCCTAAACTCCCAACTGGGAGCAGTCATCTCCCAGTTTAGTGTGCTCCTACTGCATGCAGGCCACTGAGTTACCCATTCACCAAGAACAGAGAAGATGCGGACAATCACGCTGTTCTACCACAGCATAAGGTGCTACAGAGCCTCGGCAAGGGAGTCAAATTTTCTAAATTTCATTTGGGAGCTGAATCTTCATGCAAAGAAAATATCACGTGAGGGTGGGGGCTGGGTGAAGGGAGTATGAAGGTTAATCTTGGCAAATAACAGTTTGGGGATGGCATTATAATGTTCATAAGCCAATTAAGACCATTTCAACAGGCTACATATACCTGGGCTCACATGGTTCTGCAATTCTGGCCAATTTCTGCCATTCACCACTAACAAAATATCTTAGGTCGTGCTGGCTGCAATCACTTGACCAGTGGGTCACAGATTTGAGTGGGTAGCAGGGTGTCCTGGAAAGCTTGTTAGAACATAGGTCACTGGGCTCTACCCCTGGAGTTTCTGATTCAGTAGGTCTGGCGTGGGACAGGAGAATCACTTTCTAACAAGTTCTCAGGTGAAGCTGATATACCAGTCTGGGACCACTGTAGTAGGACAAAAACTTTGGAGGGCCCAGTGACCATCAAAGAGGCTGAAGGAAAACCCAGGTCCTCCATTTTGCTGCTGGCAAATCTTTGTATTGTGTCAGCAATGGACATAAACCATGTAAGCTGGTCTTGAAACTCCTTGAGCTATTAAGATACCTCTTAATATTGCTGTCCAGCAAAAGTTATTTACTGGGAAAGGGTCTATTTTCTTACATGTGATCAGTTTTTCTAGGGAACACTTTTCTCAGAGAAAAACAAGAAAGTGGTTATGTCCAAAAAATCTGGTTCTCAAAATATACAAATTGAGCAGTAACTATAGAACTATAGAGACAGCTATAAAATGTACTTGGGTGGCTGTAACTGCTGCAGTTGTAAATGTCTGGTCAATGGAACTTGAACATAGCAAGAGACTTCTAATGAGATTCTTACCAACCCCAAAAGGTAGGTTCTAATTTAGTCTAATTTGCCAATGAAGAAATGGAGGCTAAGTAACTTGACCAACGTCACAGATCTAGCAAGTGACAAAGATATGTCAAATTCAAGTAGTGGTTGAAGAGAACAGCCATAGATTAGGCCTTGCTAGAGCGCTGTTGAGAGGATTCCATAAGAGGGGGGATTTACCTCTTCCCCACATCTCTCTCCTTGCACTTCCTACGTTGAAGTAGGGAAAGTTCCCAAAGCTGAAGGAGCCCAGAGACCCTTCCTCTGATGGTCAGCTCAGCACAGGTGTCCTGGCTAAGTTCCATGGAAAAACAAAGACGGCTGTTTCCTCTGATCCTCCTGTGGCCATGGATGGACAAATTCTATACACTCTAATTAAAGAGAAGTCCCTTCTGGCTTCTGGAATCCTCTTAGACCACCTGCTTGCCTGTGCTTTATTTCATAACAGACAAGAAAACCCTACAGGATTTTGCTACTACTCAGGCTTTGGTCAGCAAAAGAACTAGAACAATGGATGCTCCTAAAATCACAGTGATGCAGATAAACAGTGCTTGCTCATGAGACCATTACCTTTTGCCCTCTTAGCATAGGAACCTCACCTGTCTTCAGTCTCCACATCTGTAAAACAGGAATAATATGAATACAGTATCCCTCCTAGGTCATTGTGAGGATTCAGTGGGTCTCAAAGTGCAGAGCACAGTCCAGCTGCATCACCTGGGGACCTGTTGGAAATGTACATTCTTGAGCCCCATCCAGACCCACTGCTCAAATTTTGGGTGTTTAACAAGCCCTCCATCTGGTTCTGATGTGCGCTTAAGTTTAACCACCACTGTTCTCATATGTAAGCCCCAAGAGGACAAAGATTTTTGTTGGCTTAATAACTGCTGAATCCCCAGTACAAGAACACTGCCTGGCACATTACAGGCACCATCCAGTAAACATTTGTTAAATGACTGAATGGGTCCAGACAAACCAGGAGAGGAAAGAAATGAAGCTCAGGGAGCTCTGCATTTCTAACTATATTTGCACAATTCGATGACTAATGTGTGTCTCTTATTAATTTGTAGTAAATTCTATGAGTTGGAGACTCTAATGTGTCTCACCTTTGCATTCCCAGCCTTTAACCCAGCTCATCATAGCAGCACTCTACTGGTAACAGGTGGGTTTCCCTTGGTAACACCCTACTGAAGTTCTCTCGGCTCGAAACCTAGGTTCACACCACCACGGTTGACAAGTATCACAGACAAGTCTGTCTTTACATCTTCCAAAGATGGGTAAAAGAATTCTGGAGAACCAAGCCCCTGGGTCATAATGCAATTTACCTGCTTAACTACTTGCCATTCTACCTTACCCAAGTATACACCCCAGTGCAGCTGGGACTTTGCTCTGATCCTCGGCACCAGCAGCGGAGTGTGAGCACAGTAGGCCCTCCATAAATACCTGGTGAGTAAATGGCCAACCCCTGGCTGGGTGGGACGTGATAAATACCAATGCCCTTCTGCACCACCACTATGCTAAAATCAGCAGGTTCTCAAAGAGCTCTCAAAGAGTGCAAGGGGGAAGACCGAGTGAGGAGACATGATTTCAAAGCAGTTTTACAAATGAATTCCAGAGATCTCCAGTTCCTACATCAGCCCTTTCAGCTCCGCCATGACAACTGCAATTCACTACCCCTTCTTCACACAGCCCTGGTGCCAGCTCACTGGCAATACTCACTTCACTCCAGAAATTCCAAAGAAGGGTTGGCCTCTGATAAGCCTCCGGGGAGAGGGGGTTGGAGTTTATTGATTTATTTATATAAGGAGTGCCATCAAGGTGATTTGCAAGCTCTAATGTCAACGTAGCTCAGGTGAGCCATAGCCCACGAGGAAGAGCCTTGGGTTGGCAAGGAAGAAACCAGGGTGTTAGTTCCTGCACCAGTGCTCAAGACGGTAAGTTAGCCTAACTAGTAACAGTTCCCATTGGAAAGCGTGATGCACGCTAGATACTGTGCTAAGACATGTCTGGTGTCATCTCATCCTCACCACAACCCTCGGGGGCAGGTAGGTACTACTCTTATCCCTGCTTGACACTGAGAAGCAAATGGTTCAAGGTCACTTACTATTTGTAAGTTAATAGAGCTAGACTGGACTCAGTGTCCTCTGATGATCTTTATGGAGGCCTTTTCTACAGCAAGGGAATAGTGTGGTGTGTCAAAATGATGCTTGGCTGGAACTACAAAAGCATTTTTCTCCATAGTGAATAAGGTACATACACTGAACATTTATCTCTCTATAACTAAAAAGGTCCCTTTCCTTTTGCTTCCCCTTTCTATCCTCCCTTCCTCTCCGACTCACTGAAATAGACTGCAGTGGTGGAAGGAGTTAGGCTTTAAAATCAGGCAGATCTAGATTCAGATTCCAACTCTGCCCCTTTCTATCTGGGTGAACTTGAGCTTGTCACTTGACTTCTCGCAGCCTCAGTTTCCCTATTTGCAAAATGCCAGTAGAATACAATGAGCAATAGTGCTCAGCACATGACACACACTGATTAAAGATCATTAAAGTTAAACATAGTTATTTATCATCAATATCACCAGGTGCCAGTTATGGTTCTCATTGTTAGTGATACAAAGACAAACAATGCACTTGTAAGAAATTCCTGGAATACACCGTGAAACGTTCAGGGAACCCTAACTATCCAAGAAAAGCCACAACAGATGCAGGACCAGAAGGCTGTCCCTGGGTCATCCCATCCTAGAGCCACCTGATGTCTGTATCTTGACATTTTATCCTTCCAAGTCAGTTACCAGTCAGTGGATACCAGGGGCTGCCCCAGTGACAAATCAAACAAGTAACTGCCACTGGGCAGGGAGGAAGCCAGCGTGGGGGCTGCCACCAAACCAGGCCTGGGCAACAGCAGGCAGCCGACTGGGGAAAGTCAGCAGCTGCCGTTGGCCTGGTGTCCTCGCTGCCAGAGAGTGATGAATGGAGCTCAAGAAGAAAATAAAAAGCCAACAAAGGTGTCCCTAATCTTGATGCAGCTTCATTTTTTTTCTGGCTGACCATTGAGTGAGAACTTAAGCCTCGGTCCCTTTTCTTCAGCAGACATTTGAAACTGAAAGATCCCATTTCTTCCCAACAACAAGATGTCATGGGTAGAAGCATTGAGAAGGCAATTCAGGGGGGTGAGGGGTGGCCATGTGACCCACCACACTTGTCCTTTCCCTTCCCCGCCTCCCGTCTCTCTCTACTCCACCCCCTCTCCCCTGTCCAGCATCTTTACAGAATGTCCTCTCTACAAAACTGAACGCCTATCTTCCCCCTACCCCATTAATTTAGCAAGAGGTTTTCTGCTTAGAAGCTAGAGGCTAAATGGCCTGCTGGTGAAGGTTAAATAACAAAATGCCACTGTATCCAGTTTCTTAGTGTTCTCTTCCTTTATCTCACTCTAAAATGGGGATTCAAGGCAGCCAAGAATCTTGTAGGCAGCAGCAACCACAGTCTGTCGTTGTTCTCCCTAAAGGTGTGCAGGCGGCTGGCCCTCTCTGGGCTGGGAGAGGCAGGGCGGGGTGGACTCAACACAGATCCAGCCCATGGCCCTGTCCAAGTGGAAGTGCTTCCCTCAGCAAGCAGCGAGGAGCTGGTGACAGGAATGCCCCTGAAGCCACTTCTCCAAGTGAAGTGAATTCCTCTTATCCAGAGCCCCTCACGTAGCTGGGGGCTGCAGATCCTCATCACCTGGAGCCAGATGTGGCCAGAGAGAGCTCTTGACATTCAGCATGACAGCCACATGCCACTAGGTTGGCACCCCCTGCAAATGCCACTCAAACCTGACCATCCAGAGAGCTCTGCAGCAACATGCTGGCCACCTCCAACTCAGTTATTATAGCCTTGTCTCTCCTTATGTGCACCTGAGCGCGGCGTGCCAGCTTTCCTGGTAACTAAGGCAACCCAATTCTCTCCCCTTCAAAAGGGCAGTGTTTCTCTCACAGCTACCTGGGATCCCAGGGGAATGGAAAATCAGGTCAGTTTGACTAAGCCCTCTCCCTGGAAGGGGGAGGGATGGTGACAGAGAGTAGATGCCTTGGCTACTCATTCCCTGGTTGCTGGGAGCATTCACCCAAGTGACTTGGAAAGGACGTTGAACTCCCTGCACATGCTGCATCCTTCAAAGAGTTTCTCTGCCTCCATCTCTGTTTTCTTGCCCCCAGGCCTCTGGTTAGCTGGCTGCTCCCAGAAGGTAGAGTTTATGCTGGTCTCTTAAGCCACCATGAGGATCTCACTGGCTTCGACTAAGGCTCACTAGCAACATCTCTCCCTGAAATCAATATGGGGTTCCCCTTTTTAAGAATAAATGCTAACTCTCAAGCTCAACTTGTGTACGGGGCACTCTGGGGCCCTAAAATGGATTAATAAGCCAGGGTAGGGGTAGACTAGGTGACAGCTAACATGAGTGTAGATTCAGGAGTCTGGCTAGCTGGGCACTGCTTACTGATGAATCACTTATTGGTAACTTTCAGCAAGTCACCTAACCTTTCTAAGTCTCAGTCTCCTCATCTGAAGATGGAAGAGTAATAATACTTATCTCATATTTGTTGAAAGGATTAAATGAGATCATAATATAAAATGCTTAGCCCAATGGGCAGCATAAAGTAAACATTCAATAGATGTCAGTACTTATTACCATTTTATTCATTTGTAGGTTCCCAAATCTTTTATTTCTTCTTATCTATACTAGTGCTTTTTAACCTTATTTCTTTCTTAATAATTGACACAAGATGTTCCCATGCTTGGTAGATAGCCATGGAATGGGAGTAAACTCAAGCCTTGGAAAGAGCAGAAAAGTCCTCTAATAACTTGCATATTGGTATTAGTATTACAGGTCTATGCATATTAGTGAATCATCAGGAGCAGAAGCATATAGAGAACAGAGGCTTTGGGTAAATTCCCTGGCAGAGTGGTTATAACTCCCACTTAAGAAAGCATGTTGGAATGTAAACTGGTGGAAAGCGACGTTAGTCTGACAATAACCCTAAATAAATTTTAATTGATTATAAAAACAGTAATTCACTCACAATCACTGGTACTTTAACTGTTCAACATATAGCAAATTCCTATGACACAACTCACAAATGACTGTGACACTTATGAATGAAACTGGCTGGTCTACACAGTCAGAAAGGATTATGAAGAGTAACTCAGCCACAGCCATAAAACATACCTAAATTATTACCCCGGATGAGGAGAACCTGGATCTCATTTTTAGGGAAAAGTTTACATAAAAGAATGAAAAAAAGAGACCTTTACTAGACTCAAGGTTGGCATTTATTTTCTGTGTGACCTTGGGCAAGGCGTCTGAGTCTGAGTCTCAGTTTCATCAGTGAAATGAGAGGCCTGGATTATATGAGCAGAAAGGTTCATTCCAGCTGCAAAGATGGGTGGAGACGCAGCCTCCATTTGACTTAGGTGTTTTGCAGGTACTTTCTAGTAAAAGTTCAAGAACTGGTGCTCTGAAGTACCTCCTGCGAGTCAGACTCTGAGCTAACTTCCCTACCTACTTTAGCTTATTTAATGCTCATAACCACCCTGGATGGTTTATGTGCATATCCCCATCCATAAGAAGACAAAACCAAGGTTCAAGGCGAATATGTAACTTGTCAAGGCCACTCAGGTAGCAAGTGCAGATCCAAGATTCCAGAATTGAAAGGCTCACCCTCTTTCCATGACCCACACTTGCCCTCTAGTTGACTATGGCCTGGCCACACCAGAATGGTCACAGGTAAGTAAAACCATGCCTGCCTCAGCTGCATTTCCCAAGGCCAAATTCCTCAGGTAGTGGAGCAGAAGTCTTGACTCAGCACGAATTTAGCAGGAAGCTGAAGGGGGCAGTGGTTAGAACGTCGGTTCTGGAGTCAGCCTGCCTGGCATTCGCATCTCAGCTCCACAAAAGTTGAGTGGCTTCAGGTAATTCAGGTAGATAACTGTACGTCATCCCAGAGCTTTTAGGAAGATTTAAAGAAATAACCCATGTAAAGTTCTCAGCAGACTGCCTGAATATATGGTAAATGCTCAATCATTATTTGCTACCTAGCCAGACAGGAGGGCATACAGATAGATGGTGATGAGCAGTTTTCAAGGTGAAAAACTTTGCACTTTTCTCTGGGAAGAGTGCTGAACCTCTATCAGAGTCTCCTAAGGGTCTGTGACTTGAAGGAGATTAAGACCTTCTGACTAATGTAGGTCCAACTTCCTACAGTATAAATATTTCTGAAATAATAAGGTTAGCAAAAGTTCCCCCTCGAGTCATGAGAGAAGTTGCTGGGTTCACACAGCATGGCCTTTGGAGCCACCTGGGCCTATAGATAGTATTTGTCACCCAGACCCAGGAACTATCCAGAGTTCCCAGGTGGTTCCTGCAAGGTCTGAACACAAACCACAGAACAGCAGGAATCAGGCTTCAGGAACATTCTCTGGTAGGGCCAGTCCCAATGAACCATTCTTCCTCAGAGAACAATTGGTGTATTTGTTTTTGCATACCACGAAGTTAAATCACGGGGAATGCAGACCCTTTGCTGGGAGCTCCCAGAAGCACCCGGAGTTATTCTGTAAAGGAGCACAGCTCCAAGGGGCTGGTCAGGCCTGATGTGCAGCACCTGATTCCCCAAGGACCTGTCACCTTCCCAAACTGGCCTTAACTGACGAAGAGGCTGGGGTGCTGCCGGAGCCTTTGACCCAGTGGGCAGGGCCCAAGCTGCCCGCTGGACCCTCTCCGGTTGTTGGGACAACCGTCCTCAGGAATTTCGGCCTCCCAGTCTTCCTCTGGGTGAGAAGGGGAGAGAGTTGGCAAAGCTGGCTGCTTGGCTGCTCTTCCAACCCCCTTGTGAAAGGGGAAGCTGAAAACTGGATTCCCTACCCCCCAGCAGCTCCAAGCCGGACAGCACACAAAACAGCTCAGCCCCAGAGGGAGGACTGTGCCAAGACATTCTTCAGGGTTGGTAACCAGAGACGGTATTTTGTCCTCGGTGGCTAAGAACTCACTTTTCTGACTGAAGGACCATTTGACTGACTTCTTTTAAATTCAGGGGAATGGGCGGGCATGGTAAGGAAAAAGCCAAGACAGACACACAGACACACACACACAGACACACACACACAGACACACACACACACAGACACACACACACACACAGACACACACACAGAGAGAGACACACACACACACAGAGACACACACACACACACACACACACACACACACACACACACACACACACACACGGAGTAGAATTTTTGTTAATGTGTTTCTTTTGTTTCACAGCATTAACCAGTTGCAGAGATGTAACTACCTTGGCAGAATTTATCTCCCCACTCACCACCCCACAAAAAAAGTTTGCCTCACTTTATCTTTGTTAAATTTCTTCCTCCTCTTCCTCACCCCATCCCCCTCTACCCCATGGAGTCAGGAGGGGTAAACAGAAGTGGGAGGGTCTGAAATCATATCTGAGAGCTGACAGACCCTTGGAGACCATCTAATCAACCCTCATCTCTCACTCACAGAGCACTCAAGTCTCAGAGAAGTCACGCGATTTACCCGAGGCCACACAGACAAGATCAACAGGCAGAAACCCCTAATGGGGTGTGCAGGGCAGAAATTCCAGAGAGCCACAAGTGGATGTCCTTTACTCAGCTCTTTCCCAAAATTTTCAAAACTGTCCCATGACAATGACCCCCGGGGTTGACCTCTCAGCCCCAAGCTCAGGCACCCCACACTGGCTCAGTGCAGGTGGAATGATGAGGAGGCACAAAGATAAAGCCTTAAAAACCAGTGACTTAAAAGGTGAAGAAGGTAAGCAGCTCAGTTAAACGTCGCTGTGTTTTTGACTCCTCTCCATTTCCTGCCAATCTGCCTAAAGACAAAGGCTGGGCAGCCCTGGTGCTGGGGCCCTAGGCAGATCGCAGTATCTAGCTAAAATATAATGACACTGGGGTTTCCTCCCCCTAATGTATTTTTTAAGGTTCCCTTCTATTTATGGCAACAGATATTACCAGTTCCCCATTTGTGAAAGTGATACAAAAATTCTAAAAGTGAGTTCATGTAAGGTATTAAGTAAGCAATCGCACAGGTGGATATAGCAAAAAATCATGAAGGTGGTCCATGTAATACTAAAATTTGGGAAATTGTGCTCTAACCAAGTCAGTTCTCCATGGAAGCCTCACTCTGTTCTTCTCTCCAAGGGTAAAGAATTACTGTCATTTGAGAGAAACTTCCTCCCAGTGTATTTTCCTCCCAGAGCCCCAGAGAAGTCCAAAAATACATGATTATCAGTGCTGGTGGGAGCTGTCCTAGCCCCCACAACATGACATCCAACTGCTAACAGCACCCTGGCCTCAATAAGCTTCAGGGACCTAAACTGGGAGAAGACACCTAAGCTTGAACTTGTGTCTATTCTAAGGAGAAGACGAGAGAAAACGGGTTGGCTGTCAAGTCACCAACACAATAATGGACCCCTGGAGTAACTGGGGGGTGTGGGGCACAGAGGGAAGAAGAGTCTCAGGATTACAAATCTGGAGGTTAGAACTTCAAGTTGGTAAAGAACTTGATGTACAAAGAGCAATGGAAAGATCAAAATACTTTAGCACATTACACCTCTGGGCTTCAAATTTTCTCTTATGTTTAAAAATGAAAGTTGGGCTCTGATCTATGTCCCTTCCAAATTTTAGGGAGTCGCACTATTACTACTTCCCTTTCAAGCAAACCATTCACCTGACAAGTGGGGAAACTGAAGCTCCAAGGTTAAATTAAAGCAGCTTGCCTAAGAGATGCTCTCTAGCATTA
The DNA here is from genome assembly GCF_027409185.1 of Cynocephalus volans. Taxonomy (NCBI): domain Eukaryota; kingdom Metazoa; phylum Chordata; class Mammalia; order Dermoptera; family Cynocephalidae; genus Cynocephalus; species Cynocephalus volans. The sequence goes on along the minus strand of NC_084461.1, from coordinate 149,313,015 downwards.
AAAATTTCTCTTCCAGATTACGTTAATGAGACATTGAGCATGGTGCTGAGCATAGAGGAGGAACCCAGGAAATAACGAATGAATGAATGAATGAACGAATGAACGAATGAGCATAAGTGCTCACAGAAACTCCTGGGAATCTCAACTCTCATTTTCTTTCTGTTTCTTTTTCTTTTTTTAACCCACATTTTGCTACACACCAATCCCAATCCTACAAGATGAAGGATCCAAAAAATTCACCTCGGTTGGTTTACAGGGCCTGATGCCCAAGGTCACAGACCAGGTGACAATTCCACATTCCTGAGACACTTTGACCACAGACCGAGGCAGCAAAGGCCAACAATTTGTCTGGGTGGTGAAGAGGTGGACCTATGCCCTGTTCCCCCATTCCCCCTCTCTCCCACCCCCCGCCTCCCCAGGGAGAGAGAGAGAGTGTGTGTGTGTGCGCGCGCGCAAAGAAATGCCAAGCAGTTAAAACCAATAGAAAGTCTGGAGACCTAAGAGCCACACGGAGCCATCTCGGACTCCACCTGCCTCAGCAAAATCATCTCCTGCTACAGCCGGCCTGGTGCCCACCAAGGTCAGGACACTCTGGTGCAAGGCGAGCCTCGGCCCCCAGAGGAAAGAAAGGGAGGAGAAAGAGGCGAAGGGCAGGGCTCTCCGGGAGGCCTCTCACCTTCATCTGCATCCTAACACCTTCCAAGTTGCTGTGAGATTCCTGGAGAACCAGTCTCCCTCACTGCCCTCCCCCGCCCGCTCCTCTCCTTCCCACCCCGGGCCTCCAGGCCTCCTGGCTGCTCCTGCGCTCTTCTCAGGAGCCTCCGAGGCACCTGTCAAAAGACACACTGCAGGCTGCCTTCCCCTCCGCTGAGTGCTCTTCCTCCAGCAGTGTCCCACTGAATCTTGGGTCCCTACCACCCCTCCAAACCAGATGCTTCCCCATCCCCATCCCCATCCCCCCACCCCCAGGCTGGGGAAAGCCTCCCCGGGAAGACCCGGCTTCCCCGGGCTAGGTGGCTCCCCCTGCCCCTGCCCGACCTCTCTTCCTAAAGGGGCGGGGGCGGGGCTAGAGCTTAAGGTCAAAACTCTGGGCAGGTGCAGCTGGGGCCTAAGTCCTCCCACTGGGGATGGGGGTGGCGGGTAGCCAGAGCCAGCCCGCCGGCGGTGCTCTCCTCGCAGCAGTCCCCTGGGGCAGGAGCACCACTCCTGCAGGGGAGGGACAGGGGGACAAACTGAAGAAAGCGCAAGAGGCACGCGGAGCGCCCTCGCCCCCCTGCCCAGTCCCGGCCGGTGGCCCCAGGGGCAGGTGGGGGCTCAGGCGGGGGTGTGGGGGGAGGGAGGGGGCTCCTACCTGTCCCGAGGGTCGATCCAGCTGGTGGTGCGGTTCGTGTGGTCTATGTAGTAGACCTTGCCGTCGAAGTCGCGCGCCTCCTCCCAGCCCTCCGGCAGGGGCAGCTCCGGCCGGGGCATCTTCCCGAGCGCGGCCCGCGCTCCCCCATGCAGCTCCCGGCCGCCACGGGGGCTCAGCGGCTCCGGCCGGCCGCCCCCAGTCCGGGAGGCCGCCGAGGCACCATGACCTGGGGGGTGGCGCCCGCGGATTGGGGGCCCTAGTGGGGGCTGGCCGGGGTGGCGCCGCTGTCCATGCGGCCCTACGGTCCCGGCCCGGCGCCGCCCGCTCCTCCCGCCGCCGGCCTCTCACGCTGCCATGTGCTCCCGCAGCGGCGCGGTACGGGGCCCGGGTACGCGCCCAGCCGGCCGGGCAGAGCGAGCCGAGCGCTGCCGCCGCCTGCCCGCCTCCTCCGCGGCGCCGCGCGCTGCGCCCTCCACGCCGCCGCCGCCGCCCTCTCCTCCCCCCCCCCCCGGGTGCCGTCCCTCTTCTCCGCCCCGCCGTTCTGAGCTCGCTCGGTTTGCGACTTCTGCCTCCGCCAGGTGCGGCTCGGGCGGTGCAGGTAACCGCGCTGCCCGGAAACGGGAGGCGGAGCGCCGGGCGCCTGGGTGCCCGGGCCCCCTCCCCGCGCCCAGAGCCACGAGGGCGGGTCCGAGGGCCCGAGACGCGCCCCCTCGTGGGACGGTCCGAACCGCCGGCCACCCCTACGCTGCCCCCGCCAGGGGAAAAGGAGACCGCCCCTTACCTGGGTCCCCTACCCAGCCTGGAGCCTCAGGAGGCTACGGCAACACCCGCCCTGTCTCTGCTTCCCAACGCTCCTGGCTCGCTCGCTCTCCGCCCCTAGTGTCCAGGCTCTTGGCACAGGTGACCCCAAACCTTAAAACTCCCTGGTTCTCTTTTCTGTAGAAGCACGAGTCAGGCAAGAAGTAGTTAAATGGAAACATTCTTGCAAATCGGGGAACATAAGTTTTACAGGATCTCTGGTCCCTTCCCCCAACACTCGAACCATCTGTCTCCTCCTTATTCAATTCTCTACACGTTGTTTCGCCCACCCTTTACCCCCTCCTCACCTCCCCACCCCCACTTGCAAATGTAGCTGGCTCTCCTTAGGGTCGCTAAAATTAGGAGTGCTATGCATCCGCTTCTCTGGGAGGACTTCCAGAGGGTGTTCGAAGCACTTTGTCAAAGTAATAGTAATTATATTGTTGTTCGATAAATCGAATACCTACCAGTGGCAGGCTGTGGGCTAGCAGCTTCTCTTGCCTTCTTTCTTGTGATACTTTGAGGCAGGTATGTTAAAGACTTGGGGGAAGAGAGATTATGAGAAAGAAGAAAGAAAAAGCAAAATTCCATCTTGAAAAAAAATTAAAGAAAAGAAATTCAAAAATCGGATATACAATATTTCTGGAGAAATTAAAAATACAGGATTAAATACAAAAATGAAGTAACATAATGGAGTTAAGGATCAGCTGGCTTTGCACTTACACATATTTTGTGTGTATTTATCGAGTATGAGTTTAACCATTTTTTTGCCCCGGACATATGTCAGGAAGCTAGGCTGGAGAAATAAAGCCCAGTGCAACGAATCCTCTTGTCTGAGGCCCTCAGACTCCCAGAGGAGCCAGTACCCTGTGCTGTATGGGCCAGGGTGTGCTGAACAAGGGAGGGAATCCCATGTCTGTGGTCTCATTTCCTCTTGATAGATTTTTTGTTTGTTTGTTTGGGGGGCTGCTGGCCTGTGCGGGGATCCAAAACTCCTCTTGGTAGAAAAGACACCACAGTGAGCCTTACCTCCAAATGCCTTCCACAAAGTTAAGTACTTCCCTGAGGCTAGGCCTAGGGCTTAATGTTTAGCCCTTCCTTCCTTCATTCCATAAATGCCAGGCACCAGAGTCCAGGAACCTGGGCCTCCGGCTAGCCCCCAACAACCAAAAGTAGGAGTTCCTCATTTCTTTATGGCAGAGTTCTCACAGCCCTCTTCACTTCCTGTGCTTGGGCCAAGCCTTCACTATATGAAAAACTCCAATTACTGATTAGAGCAATAGCCCAAAAGTATGATATGGTGCTAGGTGTTTCTCACGCATGATCTCATTAATTCTCACAACAACCCTCTGTGTAGGGAAGGTTATTTATTAAACCCATTTTACAGACAAGGAAATTGAGGCTCCAAGATGCTAGGTTGTTGACTAGGGATAGAGAGCTAATAAGTGGACCCCGATCGGCCTGACTCTAGCACCCATGCTCTTAACCATTAACCTTTACTCTCTTTTTATAATTACTCTGCATCTTCAGGACCTTCCCATGGTCTGGGTCTGGAATATTATGGATGCTGACAAATGTTAGTCTCTCTTGATGTTTGCTTCCTCATTTTTTGGTTGAGAAGCAAGAGGTCTAGAACCAGGCTTTTTGGATCCCAAACCTACCCAATGTTCTAGCCATGTGATCTTGGGTAACTTGCTTAACCCAAGTCTCAGTCTTTGGTCTGAAAATAAAAATCACGTAATAGTATGGACTCCTTAGGGCCTGTTGTAAGGGCAGAATAAGATGAGGAATGTCAGGGCTTGGCACTCAGCAGTAAGCCATCATCTCAGGGGCCACACTGTGGGACATTTGGAGCACTGTGCATGGCAGCACATTGCTATGAAATGTGGACCAATTAAGTACTTTCTGTTCAAAACACAAGTCTATGTCCTTCTCCCTCCTGAAAAGTATGCATGGTTGCCTGTGACAATCCTCTTAGTTGTTTTTTTTTTTTTTTTTTTGGTCTTATTTTCCAACCAAGACTTCTCACTGGTTGGCATTGGTTGTGAAGAGAAGACACCTTTCTTTGTAACGCAGGTGCCCAAACCCTGGCATTGTCCAAATGGCTTGCTTCTTTGGATCTTTAGACCTGGCCTGGGGAGTGGGAAAGAGAGACCAGAACAGGAATTGACTCCTTAAGGCCTTGGTCTGTTCACTCTTCTTACCTCCAGCCTGCCCCCACCAAAAGAATCCCAGGTTATCTTCCAGGAGCTGCAAGCAGGGTGAGGTCATAAAACAGATGACTACTGCCCCATGTGATGGTGGGTGAATCATCCCTGGGCATTCTGTGAGGCTCAGGACAAACGTGAAAGGGATTAAAGGTAAAACCAGTTCAGCTATGTGATAGGCCAAATTGGACGTTATTCTACAGGTGACTGAACTGCAGGAATCTGAACTGAAGACAAGAAGCCCAGGCCCCGCCCAGCCTTCCTCCTGGAGCTGCATCTGGCTGCCCAGGTGCTGAGTTAAAGGAGATGGTCATGGGCAGTGTAGGAGCCAAGCAGAAGTCCAAGCTTTCTTCGTTTGTTTTCACGTCCGGTGGCCCATAGGAGACACTTGAGCCTGGGACAGGTTGTCTTGTTTTTAAAAATCCTTTCTCTCACTGCAACAGCAAAGAAGAAAGGCCATTTTCCACACATGTATTTTAGAGAATTTCAGAGAGACAGTAACATTTCATGAAGATGATGAGGAGGAGAAATTAAATGTAAAAAACAAGGAACAGATTTGTCAGCAATAGAGTTTCCTGTTAGCAACTGCATTCTGCAGGGGAATGGAAGCTTTGAGAACTTCTGCTGAGATTTTCCTTCCTACTCCATAATTGTACCACCCTACCTCGCGCTGTCCCCTCCCACATATCCTGGGAATGCACACAGCTATTATGTTCTCTGTTTGAGCCAATAATGTCCCTTCTTTAGTCATGCAATATTTGAGGTTCATAATTGTGCCGTAGACTGCTTTTTTGTTTGTTTTTTCAGTGATGGGAAAATATATCCAAAGCCAGAGAAAATCAGGATGGAAGAAACCTTGGCAACGTGAGCTCCAAGGTGAGAGAGATGTTTTCTTGTTTACCTATGGGTCCTCAGTGCTTAAGACAGTGGAGTTTCTATGAATAATGACTTATCGCCACTGGTTTTATTGGTCCCGTTTTATAGATGAGTAAACTGCCACCCAGAGAGGTAAAGTCACTTTCCTGTAGTTAGGTAGTGAATAATAGAGCCCAGATTGCAACTCAGCTGCTTCCAGTGGGTTTTTACTTCTGGATTCCCAGCAGCGTAGGCTTTAGAATGTCTATGAAGGAGAAACTTCAGGGCAACAGTCTGGCTGGAAGCGGGGGGAGGAGCAGCCAGGAGACTAGTCTGGAACTCCTGCTTTCCTTTGGGTTGCGTTTCTGTTTGCTGTGGTTGGAGGAGGCCATGGAGGTTTGGAAGGGCATGCTAAAGCAGGTCATAGTTGAGCTTACAGTGAGAGAGTAGAGTGGAGGTGGGGCTTCTGAATTCTAAGCTGGAGATAGACCAATCCGATCCTCAACCGCCTGCCAGTGCTGTCAACAAAACCCACCTGGGGGTTAGACATCAGGGGAGTTAACCAGCTGGGCTAGTAACACTCCCCCCTCCACCCCCCACTGTGTTCCCTGCCTTCTTTCCCTGCCTTTTTTCCCTTGCTGGTTCATTCACTAACTGGACTGGATTTCTCCTAGATGAGAGGCTATCCTGGGGCTGGCAGGAGAGGTTGAGTCCATCCTGTTTCTGTATCTCTCATCAAAGAGTCCTCTGGGGACTGGGAGCTGTTGTGTCTTTCACCAAGGAGGAAATGAATTATGCACTGAAGGAGGAGGTGGAGATGAAATCTCGGTTTCAAGGGTGGGGGTGTGGAGAGGAGAAAGAAAGTGTGTGAGCAGAGGGCGGGAGTTTTTGCAAAGCAGTGCTTTCCTCCCCTCCCACCCCAGCAGCAGAAGCAGAACCCTGATGGGAAACGCGGGTGGGGTGCAAGTGCAATAACCAGCAGGCTGGCTGAAAGAAGCCTCTGGGTATTTATAGAGCTTGCATCGCCATGGTACCCAGGCGCTTAAACTCCAGCCAGATTGCTTAGAGACGCACCGAATGAAATGCTCTTTACCTGTCCACTGTGCAGGGTCTGACACCTCGTTCTCAGAACTTCACCACTTTAAAGATAAGCAAATTGAGTGAGTTTTTCAAATCACCCAGCAAGAAAGGTGTAGGGTTGGGGCTTAAACACAAATAACCTGCTTCAACAGGGTGGCTGGGCGGAGTAGTAGAAAAAGCATGAGCAGAAAAAAATTCCTGTCTGGAACTTGGCTCTGCATCTTGGTTGATGTGTGATTTTAGGCTTGACACTGCACCTCTCTGAGCCTCAGTTTCCTTGTGTGTAAAATGAAAGCAACAATACCACCTCACTGTTGACTTGTGACAACTAAATGAGATGATGTAAATAAAGTGCTTAGCTCAGCCCCTGAAACACAGAAGTGTTTTTAAAGGTAGGTCCCCTTCTCTTCTTAGTTCTTTATTCATTTATTCAACAAGACTTTTTTGACTGCCTATTGTGTGTCAAACAATGTGTTGGGACACAAGGGTGGTTTCTGGTCTCATGGAGCTTACAGTTTAGTAGAAGAGACATACAATAAACAAGTTAACAAATGTGTAAGTAATTGTAAGTTATTATCAATAATATGAAGGAAATAGTGTGTTATGAAGAATTTTGTAGGGTGATGATTGGTTGAAAACCTACTTTAGTCAGGGCCAAAGGAGAAGGCCATTTTGAGAGGTGACTGGCTATCTGAAGTTGCCAATAATGTGAAGAGCCAGAGGATGTGCATTCCTGGATAAGAGAATAGCAGGTACAAATCCCCAAAGGTAAGGTATGTTCAGCACATGAAAAGAGCCCTGTTTCCTTTCCACTGAAAACCATAGCAGGCTGCTCTCTGTGGGGGCACCCAAGCTAGAAAGTGTAGTTCTAAAATCCCACAAGGTTCTCTGACCCCAAACACATGACATCCTATACTGTCATTGCCTTCTTAATCCAGGGTGAACAGAGTCCTGCCCCCCAGCTCTGGTTACTCAGCTATAGTTGCCTGAAATGTCCAGTCAAGCCTGGTAAAGGTTGGATACTTTGTTTACTCTGACTTTAGTGTTCAGAAATTTAATTAATTGTGTGTCTTGGCATGGATTTCTTTGGGTTTATCTTGTTTGGGGTCTGCTTGGCTTCTCGAATCTATAGTTTTATGCTTTCTATCAAAGTGGGGAGGTGTTTAGCCAGTATTTCTTTGAGTCTTTTTAAGTTTCCACATCCTTTCTCTTCTACTTCTGGGACTCTTGTCTTTATTATAGTCCCCCAAGACCCTGGGGCTCTGTTCATTTTTTTTCCCCCAGTCTTTTTTCTCTCTGTTGTTCAGATTGGGTCATTTCTATTCTATCTTCCAGTTCACTGATTCTTCCCTTTGTCCCCTTTATCCTGCTCTTGAGCCCAACCACTGAGCTTTTTGTTTCAGTTGTTATATTCTTCAGTTCTAACATTTCCATTTGGTTCTCTTTTATGTCATTTATTTCTTTGCTGAGACTTTCTGATTCTTTGCTGAGGCTTTCTGATTTTTAATTTGTTTCAAGTATATTTATAATTGCTCATTGAAGCATTTTATCATGGCCACTTTAAAATAGTTGTCCGATACTTCTAATATCTCTGTCATCTCAGTGTTACCTCCATTGCCTTTTTTTCATTCAGTGTAAGATGCTCCTGGTTCTTAGTACGGCAAGTGCTTTTTGATCGAAACCTGGACATTTTCCTATTATGTTCTGAAACTCTGGGTCTTATTTAAATTGTTTTAGCTGGCTTTTGCTGATACCATTCCATTAGTAGAGAGGGCAGCACCTTGTTAGTGTGAGGTGGTGGTAGAATGATGGGATTAAAGTCCTGGCTCCTTGCTTGGCCTTCTCTGACAATACCCCAGGAGGTGTTGGGGAGCCTTATTACAGCCTCTTGAGGGTGGAAGTTTAGGGTCCCCACTAAGCCTTTGCTGATGTGGGTAAAAGGGGGGCCACAGTATTTTTTCCCATGGTGTTTGGCTGGAGTTAGAAGGTTATTGTCTAAAAATGTTCTGTTTGCTAGCCTGCCTCTTTCCTGGTCCTCGGGCTAGAGAAAGCAGGCTTTTGTTGGGGCATTTTTTGGGGGATCTGTTGGTGTTTCTGGGTTATCTGCTCCTCCTGCCCTCATCCTGTGATACATGAGGCAAAAAGAAAACCCATGTAACTCTCCACTGTGTCATTCCTCAGATCATGAGGTCACTAGCCATCTGCCTTCTTCTCTGCACTGGTCAGAGTCTTCTCATGTTTGTTTTATATATAATGTCCAAGGTTTTTAGTTTAATTAATGGAAGGAGTAGGGAAAAGTATGCCCACACCATCTTCCTGAATACAGAAGGTCATTGCTTCCTCTGAGCCAACAAAACTCAGTGTGTCTAAGCTGGAATTCACCCATTTTTCTCAAGCCAGCTTCTACTGCCTTCTCTACCCCTCTATTTCACTTTACGTTCCCTGCAGTTATCTAGGTAGGAAACGTCGGCATTCTGTCTTCATGGCTTCCCTTACATCTCTTCCTTATTTTTGATCTAAGCTCTGGTTTAGGCCCTTTTGTCTTATTCATGACCATTTTAATGTTTTCTTAATTGGTCTCATAACTTATGTTCTCACTTCTTTACTCCTCCAGGATACCTCCTAATCTTTCTAAAGCAGGTGTCCACAGGTGCATTCCTCAGAGTTAAACATAAAAACGGTGTGAGAGCAAGTACATTCGGAAATATTGATTTTAATAAGGTAAATGGATTTCTTTCCTGTGGGAGCTCTTAGTGTGCCTACATCCATGGCGAATAGACAAGAAGACAGTATGGAATAGTTATTTGACTAAACTTATTTGACTAAAATATCCCTTTTCTCACTGAGGCACCTCTGGAGTACAATTGTTCTAAATCAGGGGTTGGCAAACTTTTCTGTAAAGAACCAAATGATAGATATTTTGGCTTTGTGGTTCATATAGTCCTTGTTGCAACTACTCAGCTATGCTGTTGTAGCATGAAAACAGCCATAGGTCATATGTAAAAAGATGAGTGTGGCTGTATGCCAATAAAACTTTATTTACAAAAACAGACCACTGGCCTTCAGGTTGCAGTTTGTTCACCCTGGTTTTAAAACATCATTTGAATTTACAGAGACCTGGGTGTCATCCTAGCTTTCTCCCTTTTCTTTATTCCTTGTGTCTTTTCTATCTATAAGAACCTTGGATCCTATCTCCAAAATACGTTGTCTTTCTGTTCCTACGTCTCCATCTCTTCTTCTACTACCTTAGGTCCAGGCCACCATTGCCTGTACCTTATACAGACTCCTAGCTGGGCTTCGTCTGCCCACTCGCTCCATCGTCCCTTACAGTGCTGGGATGCTTGTAAAACGAACATCAGATCATGTGACCTCCCTCAATGGCTCTTCACTGTTTCCAGGATGAAGCCCAAGCACCTTACCACATGTCGTAAGGTCCAGTGTGGGCTGGCCCTGGCCCACCCTTCTGGTCTTGCTTTCATGCCTGCTCCCCTCACATTGCACAACTGAGCTATATGTGTGGTCTGCACACACTCAGTTCTCCTCACCTCTGGACCTTTACACAGGCTGTTTCTCTTGCTGAGAATACTTTTCTGTTGTCAGCCTGCAAATTCCCCTTCTTCAGGCTTGAGTGTAGATGTGACTTCTTCCCTCGCTACCCAAGGAGGGATTATGTGCCCCTATATCTATTTTATCCTTCAGAAATCTAGCCTTATTTTATTTCTCTCTCTCTCTCTCTCTCTCTCTCTCTCTCTCTCTCTTTTGCTTCCCCAACTAAACTGTGTACCCTGTGAGGACAGATTTTTTTTTTCTTTCTTCCACACCTCCAGTGCCCAAATCCAGCATAGACTGGCCCTTAGAGGATGTGGCTGTAGGTTAGGACTATATCTCAGAGCCTAAGACCCCCTTGATACCACCTTTTACTCATTTTTTCTTCTTGTAGGGCCAGATGGCATTAATCTGTTGGAATCATTGGTAGTCCATATGTACCTCTAAGAAATAATTTGCCCATCTGTAGTGAGGAATAAGAATTATGCAGCATCCAAGGGTTCTTTATGGAAGGATTTTTGCTTTTTAGTTTGTCTCATGGTTCTTTATCAAAAGTGTTCATTTGAGAGCTCTATGTCTTTCTTTACAGAACTCCATATCTATCAAAACATTAGGACAAAGCCAAATGCAATGTGGGATCTATAAGTGGATCCTGGATTACTTTTAAAAAATAAAAAGCCACAAAAAACGTTCTTGGAACAATTGGAGAAATGTCCATATGGAATGCATTTTAGACAATTGTTTGTGTCGGTGTTAAATATTTTGGGATTGGTCTTGGTATGGCAGTTCTATGGGAGAATAATCCTTGTTCTTAGGAGATACCAGCTGAAGGGTGTAGGAGTGAAGTGTCAGGATGTTTGCAGCTTACTTTCAAATGATTCAGTAGTCATTTGAGCATTTCAGAGGGAGTGAGGGTGGGAGAGAGTAATTGTGGCAAAAATGTTAACAACTGGAAAGTAATAAAAAAAGGTACTATCTTTGCTATTTTACTCAACTCTCATCTCGTTTATCACAGTGTCTGGCATCGAATTGTATTAGTCCATTTTGTGTTGCTATAACAGAATACCTGAGACTGGGTAATTTATAAAGAACAGAGGTTTATTTGGCTCACGATTCTGGGACAGCTGTATCTGGCATGGGCCTCAGCCTGCTTCTACTCATGGCAGAAAGTGGCAGGCAGCTGGCAGGTACCTGGCAGGTACAGGGAGATCACATGGTGAGAGGAAGCAAGAGAGAGAGAGGATATGCCAGGGTCTTCTAAACATCAAGCTCTCGAGGGAACTAACAGTGAGAACTCACTCACTACCCCCATCCACGGGGTATTAATCCATTCATGAGGGATCTGCCCCCAACATTGCCACATTGGGGATCAGATTTCCATACGAGTCGGGGACAACACATCCAAACTCTATCAGGAATATACCTCAGTAAATATTGGCAGAACTACAACTACCACCACAATAATTACTAGTTTGCCTAAAAATGTCCACTGAATTGCTTAAGATGATCTATTAATCTCCTGTCTATTAACTTCTGACATTGGGCTTTGATAGCCCAGCAAACAGCCATTGCTTTCCTGGTCAGCCATATGGCCTGAGTTCCAAATATATTTCATAGGGTTTATATTTCATATAGCTTAACATTTTTATAGTAAACGTCTTTTAAAAAGAAAACAAACAAAGACAGGGGAGAAACTTGGTGTATTCCAAATAAGATAAAAGAAATCTGTTGGGATGTGACCACGGGTCACAATTTCTGGCCTGCTCCAGAATTAGAAGAATGGAGACACTTTCCCATTTGTTTTCCTGGACAGCTCCCTCAATGTCTCTGCAGAGGCTCAGCTGCAGGTGGCTGATGTTTATACATCATCAGACTCAAGCACTAGAAATGCCTGTAAGGAAGGTAGAAAACTTGCACCTGCATGGAATTAGCAGGGATTCAGGGGCAAGTGCAACCCTTTTCCTGGCTTCAGTCTCTTGGTTCCCATTTCATAATGTCTGGCCCATAAAAGGAAGCCCTCATGTTTGGCAGTTCTTAAAGCAGTGGGATGGGCCTTTAGAAATTGGCCTGCCCTCTGGCATGATCCCAGGGCTAGAGGATGCACCACGATGGAGCACCATTTGATGGGCTTGCTCACTTCTGTAACCAGGGGCTTCTTCAGAGGGCAGCAATGAGGCGATAATAGTATTTTGAGTGGCATTGGTTGAGGACTTGCCCTATACCAGGCACTGAGCTGGCCGTTCCCACTTGAAGTACTCATTCCAGCCTCAACGTAAGGACCTCTGGAATCCAGACCCAGGCCTGCCTGGTGTTAAGATCCAGCTGATGTAACAAGACTATGCCCCATCCCTGGAAATAGAGAAGATTCCATCAGCCCATGAGATCTTGCATCTGAGTTCTTGGTAAAGTTCTAGATTCATCTAACTGGTGAACAGTATTACTCTTATTCTGAGGGTACAAGACTAGGCACCCCTCCCCTTCATAGGCTCTCATGGTCATTTTCAATCAGCAAGTTAAAAAGTAACATGAATGCCCCCGAGGAGGGGCAAGGTTGGCCAGTGTGCTATCAGTGAGTGTCTAGATTGGGCAGGGGAATTATTAGAAGAGGTGCGAATCAAATCCTGCCTCCACTTGAAACAATCCAGTGTGGACACAGTCCACTGCCTGGAATTTGTTCAACAAAGTCCTCCCACAGGCAGAGTGGCTGGGGACTCCCTTCCTCCAGGTGGTGAGGAAGCTCGCCATCTGTACACCATCCTCCGGTGAAGAGTGAGCTGGGACTCAGATCATAAATGGAGCTTCTGAGCCAGAAAGATCGCAAATTGGGTGAATTCATTTGCTGGTGGTGCTGAGACCAATCAGTTCCTCCATTGCTGACTCTGCCTCATCCTCTAGAACATGTGATGAGGTCAAGTGGAACCAGCATGAGCTGAAGTTGGAATGCAGGCTGCATGGAAGTCTGGCACCTAGCACAACGAACGTACATGTCAGACTCCCAGTGAGTCTTCGAGGAATGCATGAATGAATGTGCTTTGTGAGCTCTGAAGGGTTATGCACAGGTGAGCAGCAGAGGCTCGAGGCTAGGATTCGGCTGACCAGGAGCTGATGTTGGGCTGAGACTGATTGTTCAGCGTCATCTCTTCCACTAAAGATCAGCTGGGCTAAGTTCTTCCCATCCCCGCTCAAGAACCAGGACCTGGAACGTGTGCTGTGTATTTGGGACTGTATGAGTTTTGCGCCTGGAGGTGGAGAGGGTGTTAATATCTGCATGCTCGGATCTCTGTGTAGCCAACAGAGCAGGTGGCTATTGCCTCAGAGGTCCTGCGTGTTGCTAAATCCTACAAGCAGGTGACATTCTTTTGTCTCTCTCCCCTTGCTGTGTCCTTCAACAGCGATCCCAGCCTGGAATGCAAACACCAGCTCTCACACACACACACTCACACACAAACTTCTTTGTTTCTCTCCATACTCCACCCCCTTCGTAGATTGTTTGAAACCTCCCCTGGCAAAACACTCCATGTTGCACCGTGCACTGGCTCTCTGCAGCAACTCACACATGTCCCCACTGTGAAGAAGGATGTGGGGGTGGGGCATTAGGTCTCCTGGGCAGTGGTCTCTGCAGAACAAGCTCCAGCTTACATCACTTTCTCTCTTTACAGGAGAGGGGTGTGGGTGGGAGTCTTGAGTTCCCAGGGAGATAGACTCTGGGTGGAAATTTGCATGCAGGATGTTTCTTAGAGCTGTCAGGAGCAATACCTGGGAGGGAGGGATGCTACAACAGCCATGGCCCTGGCCATCCCACTGGGACTCAGGAGCTGGGATTACTCTGCAGAGATGCCACTCACGGAGGCAAGCGCCAGGCCTTTGTACCCCTGTATGACCAGTCACTGGATGTGGGCTTCCCCGGGGAGGGCATGTGACTTCGCCCCAGGCAGGCAAGGAATGTCAACAGGCAGCACTCCTGAGGAACTGAGCACGTTGGTCCTGAGGAAGGGGATCTGCATCCACCGCAGGAGCCAGTCCACACCATGTCCCAGTCTTACTGTGACCTGGTCAGACATACCCTCAGTGTCTGGAAGAATGTAGAAAATGTTCTCTTGCTGCTTCTCCCACAGTTTTTTGTTTTTAATGGTGCTAAGCTTGAGTCCTTGACCTCTAGGTGTCAAAGTTTCATCTCCTTGAGGTCAACAAAGAAAGCTTTAACCCCTGGCTATCCTTTCTCTTCTCTTCTCCCAGTGGCTCTTTGACATTTTTATGCTCTTTTGTATCCTATCCACCCCACCCTAGCCCCACCAGTCTCACAGAAATCTGCCAATTTCCATAGTGTAAATGGTCCCACCGTGGCTGCTTTTGAGCTTCCAGTGCGATGTCACTGAATACGGGGTTGGGAAGAGACATATATACGGATCTTCCGAACAGGTTCCAGCACACCTCTGACTGCAGGCAGGTTTGAACACAAGGAGGGGGTCCTGGGGCTGAGGACCATGAGCAGCAGGTGGGGCCTGTGCTAGTCATTGGTAGGAGTGGGCCTGCCTGCCTTCCCTCAGTTCTCAGGGCTCGCACTTGCCTGGGTATGGAAGGCTTCCACTTTGTCTCCATGCTTTCCACCCACAGGATGTGCCTGTGAGCATGAATCTCATTTCTTCCCCTCAGCCGGGTTCCCAGGGAAAGGGACTTTCCCAGCAAGGATTCTGCCCTTGGGATATGACAGCCCACAGCTGAGCCTTTGGAAGAGCCCAGTTTCTCTGTCCTGCAGGAATCTTTGAGATGGTGCTAAAGGGTGTCCTTCTGCTGTCCTACACTTAGCACAGAGCTAACATTTGGGAATGTGCCCTCTGTTGAATTGCTTTACCACTGGGTCACTTCTAATTTTTGTAACCACCACAAGTAGGTAGCATTGCTTCTCCCCATTTTGCTGATGAGAATACTGGGTCATAACAAGTGTGTAGTAGAGCAGGGTTCAAACTCAAATCATTGATTGCAAAGCTCATGCTACAAACCATTTCACTATATATCCTCTCGGGAATATAGACGGTCATATGTCTCATTTTAGGAGATTAAAGGAGAAGGATAAAGTGGCCCTTCTGTTGTACTTTTATATACATAGTATGTATATCACATGCTGAATTGTTATTCTACCCTCACTTCCTGTCTCTCCTTGATACAGATAGACTCACGTGTGTATAGTGAGAATGAACAGAAACCTCCACTCAGTACTTGCTGGAGCTCCTGTACACACATCCTTGCTCTGCATGTTCCATTATTCCACCATTTCCACTAATTACACACCATGCACTGCTCCCCCCACGCCTTCATTCATACCTGGCGTCTTTGCACCTGCATGCATCTCCTTGAAGCCTGTGCTATGCATTACCCTTGGCACCTGCAATGTGTTACACACATACACACACGTGTGTGTTCTACCTCCACATAGCCCACATTGTGCATCATGCCTGTGCACACACACAGACACACACACAAACCCGTATTTAACTGGGAAGACACCACATGCTTCCCTGATCACAGGCAAATGAATGTTGTAGGTTGCAATTCTACATACACCTGTAGGATACAGCACCTGGTGCATACCTGTGCATCACAGCCTGCCCCTTAAAACACAATCTGCAGCACATTCTTGGCTCACTCAGTAGACTGTGCCTTTTCCTGGCCTGTCCTCTCTCTCCCTTTGGCATTGATCTCAGGATGCTCAGCACCCTTCATGCCCTGCAAGAACCAAGGGACACCCAACTCATGGCATCTTCAGCAGTGAAAGAAGGACGTTAAGCAATGTGGCAGTTTTGTGCTCCTGAGAAGACACTGCCTCTTCCAAGCACCCCTGAAGCCTTATCATTGGGGCTGATGGACATCAGCTCACATTATTTCTAGAAACGCTATAGAGTTCCAGCATGTACCCAGAGAATGTTATTTGGGTATCAGCAATTACCATCAAGATGCTCCATTCCAAGGGGCAATGTGACCCTGGCATAGGAACAGGTCAAGCCCTGGCATCCCTCGTCCATGTCCCAGGGGAAGGTGCTCAGAGGTCTCCAGGCTCCCCTTGCTTGTCATTTTCTCACTTGCATGTCTCTGACACTCACCACTGTAACATACCCATGGGGCTGCCCCTCACTGCAGATGGCTTCTCTGCCTTCCTCCAAGCAGGGGCTGCTCCTCAGGAGGTCTGGGGATGGGGGTGAAGATGGAGCGAGGACTTGGGGGGAGGGGCATCTGATTCTCTTCTCCACACTTGGCTCATGAACTCAACTACTGAGGTAGCTCCTGAGTGTTGGAGTCCAGAAGAAGAGGAGAATCTGGGCAGAGACCCCCGTCCATAGTTCTCGAACCCCTGGCTTGGGGAATGTCACTTGGATGAATGTGGGATGTCACATTGATAAATGTCTCCTTAGGGAGAATTAAACCACCTAACCAGAGGACAGGGGCTTCTCCCTTCTGAAGGCTGGGGCCTGGGATAGGGGAAAAATGACAGAGAATGAGGGAGAAGGGGGTGGGGAGAGAATGCACTAGCAATGTTTCTCTACTGAGGGCAATTTTACCTTCCAAGGGGATATTTGATGATGTCTGAGAAGTTGTCACAACTAGGCAGGGGTGGTTCGTACTGTCATTTAATGGGTAGAGGCCAGAGATGCTGCTAAACATCCCATGAGGCACAAGACAGCCCCCACAACAGAGTCATCCAGCCCCAAATGTCAATAGTGCCAAGACTGAGAAACCATGTACTAGAACATAGGATGGTCTAATCTGGTTGACAGTGAAGGGAAGTCACTGACAGTGAAGGGAAGTCCATCCATGGGAGAAAGAGAGGAGGGATCTAGAGGGAAAGAGCAGGGGCTTCCAGCTCCACACAGCCCAGGGGACAGGCTCCCCAGGCTGCTGTTGGCTGGAGGCTTCCTGTCTTCCCAGAGGAAGAGAAGGGCCTTGATGTCCTCAGGGTGGGTGGGCAATAAACTTGGTGGGAGGCCCTTAGAGGCTGGGTGCCATTTTGGATATTCAGGTTCAATCCAGGTTCTCCCAACACATGAGTTGTGCACCTGTCCACATCCTTGCTACCAAATCCCATCTATGCAGAACTAACTGTCCCTCTGCCATGTCTCTGCCATGCCCTGCCAATTCTCTCCCTAGCTCTTCCATGTTGCATTGTTTACTTGCTTGCTGGAGTTCCCCACTAGACTCCTGGATGGCTGTGTTTTATTTATCCTGTATCCCCGCGCCTGGCTTTGTCCACTGAGCACCTAAGTGTCAGGCACTACTTGGGGACAGAATGGACAAAGGCATGATTTTGTTCAATACCTCATTGGCAGCTGACATGTTTTTGTCTAGGCAGTTATCTTTCTTGGAACAACCTCCCCTCTCCCACTCTTTATGGTCCTGAAGGGCTGATGAGGTTTGGATCAATTCAACGTCCTCTGTGCAATAGAGGGGGGGTCTCTTTGCCGTTCCCATGGGTGCTGCTAGGATGTAGGTTTGTGGCTTCTAGCAATCATCTCTCCTATTCATGGAGTAAACCTACCTGGGAATAAGGCCACATCCCCAGGGCAGCAGAACTGAGAGGTGGGGCAAAGACCATACCCTGTGGACATGCTCTGAGCTCCTGGACCCAACTGTGTCTGAAGTCAGTCATGCCTTGGACTTCCTCGTCTTGTTTAGAGTTGGGGTTCTGTCGCTGACCCCTGCAAGTCTCCTGGTTAATACAGTAATGCTGCCTGGGGGCAGAAGTCAGTCTGCGTTCATCTTCTCATCCTCTCTCTACTCCCGGCTTCTACATAAAAGATACTCAATAAAGTCATGTGGTTGACTTACAGCCTATGGGGCAGGGTCTTTTTGGTCAATGGCTCCTGCCTTAGCATAACATCTGCATGTATCTGGCTGAGGTAAGACTAAAATAAGGGGTTGTTAAGGGAGTGGCCTGGGAATGGAAATAATGAGATTGTAGACTGAGAACAGGAGAATTTGCAGCCACCTAGGAGGGGCCTGTTCTTTTGTGTGACTTGATCTGTCAGGGGACCTCTCTAAACCTCGGTTTTCTCATCTGCTCCTGACTGTCTCACTGAGTGGTTGGGAAGTTCAAATAAGATCAATTCATTTGGATGAAAACGTTTTATGAATGCAAAAGTAAAGGGAGACCAGTATTACTCCTCCTAGAATTGGGCTGGGGGAAAAGGGGACAAGTGTGGGGAGCCATTGGAAGGGATGGAGAAGTGAGGAGGTGAGAGGATGGTGGGGGGATGCTTCACGAAGGTGGTCACCCCTGCGGAACACTGGAGATGGGCAGGGAGGGGCAAGAGGAGATTCAGTTCTGATCTCCTCAGGGTTGGGGACCCTGGAGCCCTGGTGAGGGCT
Source organism: Cynocephalus volans (assembly GCF_027409185.1). Taxonomy (NCBI): domain Eukaryota; kingdom Metazoa; phylum Chordata; class Mammalia; order Dermoptera; family Cynocephalidae; genus Cynocephalus; species Cynocephalus volans. The sequence continues at coordinate 149,294,820 of NC_084461.1, read as the reverse complement.
ATGGAGCTGGCCAGGTGCCAGGTGATCACTCCTACCTCTGTTACACCCAGGTAAGGGAGCCCAGCAAGGTATCCCTAGTTCATCTATGGAAGGAAGGCCACTGGGCAGAATGTCCCTATGGGGGTTTAGGCATTGATTCTTCCGTCCTCCCGCCCCCCGGAGCCTCCCAGGAGAGCAGGCCCATTGCTTTATGCAGCTTGTGTGGCAGGGGGATGCAGGGGCCGTAGGGCCCTTTACTCCAAGAGGTCAAGCTTTGGGACTGGGACCATGTCTGGCTGGAGTCTCAGGGCAGCGGACCATCTTCAGTTCTCACTGAAGGCTGGGAATAGCAATAGTATTAGTCAGTCAATAGCCATTCCTTTGCGGCAAGCTGAGTGTTTATTACAGCAACCCTGTGAGATGGTTTTATCACAGGGGAGGAAACTGAAGCTGCAGAGATAAGAGGTTGTTGAGGACAAGGTTGGCTGGAAAGGAGTTTTTTGGAGTTTTTTGTTAACTCCAAAGACCATAGCCCCCAGATGATCCACTATTTTCCTTTAACAATAACTTACCATTTAATACGCACTTATTAAGTGCTGGGCACTTGCCAAGCACTTTACATATATTATTTTTGCTAGTCTTTTCAAGTAATCGTATACAAAAGGCATTTTTATCCCTATTTTACAAATGAGGAAAGCCAAGCTCAGGAAAGTGAAGACACAGGTGGAAAATGTACTCAGGGAGTACATGGTGGAGATGGGCTCAGAATCCAGTCTGGCTGTTCCCCAGGCTGATCTTCTGTGGAATCTTGCTTTATGGAACCAAGTCCAGGGGCATCTTTCAGGAGCACCTCGTCTGGGCCCAGGGCTCTCCTAGCAGTCTCTTGCTGCCTAAGGTCTTCCCTAAATCAGCCTGAGATGCCCGTGTGACTCCAGGAAGATTTTATGGAAAAAGGCTGCCACCTTGTGGCCAAATGGCAAACACACCATACCAGGAGGAGGTGATGGCTTGGGAAGGTGAGGCATTGGGAACAGGTGAAGTTAACAGGGGAAGAGACTGGCTGGTGCAGCTGTGGGTGCTGGAGGGAGAGCTCAAGGCTGCCCAGCTGCCCCAGGATGGAAGGTGGGGCTTGGACGTGGGCGTGGTGGAACCTCCCCACTTGGACTCATCAGAGCAACCTAGGCTGGACTTCTCCTTAAATCCTCCTGCCCGATTGCGGTGGGGAGAGGAGGGTTAATATTTGGTGCATGACCTGGAGAGAGCTTCTTGGATGGGATCCTGCCCCTGGTGTTCCAGCCTGAATAGACACCGTCCACCTCTCTGAGGAAGTTACAGAACTTCGTGCTTACTTACCAGATCTAGACCCGAGGAGCTCTCTCTCTCTGTCCTCAGGGCCCCAGCCCTCTTCTGAGCTGTTGCAGCATCTCACAGGCTCTGGCCTTGCTGTCCCTCTTTTCTCTCTGCTTTGCTAATCATGTTAGGTTCCCCACGACCTTGTAGAACATCCAGCTTCTTAGTCTGATTTTCATTCCTGCTTCATTCCCTCTGCCAGGCTTCATCTTGTGCCATGCCCCTGCTGCGAAGCTCCAGCCCACTGCTTCTCAATCTTCGTTGCATGTGGGAATCACCTGGGGAGCTTTGACACCCACTCATGATCAGACCACTCACCCCGAGATCCTGGTTTAATTGTCCTGGGACCTGTGTATAGAAAGGTCCCGAGGTGACTCTAAACTGTAGCCCCTGATCCAGCCTTTCTGAACTTCTTGCCAGTCTATTTGCATATTTCTTCTCACTCCCGTGTTACCTGTTCTTCCCTCTGTCCACAATGGTCTCTCCCACCTTCTCTACCTAACACCTCTTACCTGCCAGTGCCCAGCCCAAATGCTCGTGGAGAGAACACCTGGTCCTCTCCTCTGGGAGTCACATTTTTGTTCATCGCTTCTCTGCCAGCTCTGACCCTGCTGTGTCCTAATGATTGGTGCAGGAGTTTGTCTCCCACCTTAGACCGTGAGATTTCTGAGCATGTTTTATCTTTTGTTGTATTCCCAGTTTCTGGCTGTGAATATTGAGTGTCTGCTCTGCTGTTCCTCACTCAGATGGCCAGTTTTCATGTTGCTGAGACCCTCAATCCTCTCAGTGTCATCCTTCCTGAAAAGCACTTGAGTCCACAATTAAAGGTCGCACACTGAAAGCAGTTGTTCAAGTTCGCCGGACCCGGGCGAGGAGGAGGGGCAGCCAAGACCGTTCTTTGGTGGCTGCATGGCGTGGGCTTTGCAGGAGGGTCCTCCTGCGTCCTTCCCAGCCCCCCGCATAAAAATCTCTCTCCATGACAACTGAGTAATGCCTCAATTTCCAATCTGTGTTTGGAACAAAGATCTAAAAATAATAAAAATGAACATTTATTGAGTACTTACCATGTGTCAATGATACATGCGCTATCTCATTGAGTTATCCTAGCAGCCGTCCATATCCTCCACCCACAATGGACTATTGTAAGTGGGAAGAATAAGCTTTTCTCACGCTAACTTATGTTGGGTTTATCTCTTAAAGCAGGAAGTGATATTTATCCTAATGAACACAAGTCATCTTCCCAAGTTCTCATGTTTAGTGAGTGGTTGAGTCACAATCTGTTCCCAGGTAGGCTGACTTCAGCGTGCACAGCTTTAATTAACCCGTAGGCTGTCCTGCCTTTCCAGAATGCTACACCAGACAGCTTATCCTGGTCATTCTAGGACTGGCCTGAGGGAAGGCAGGACAGGACATTCCCCCGAGGCTGTTTCCCTCTCCCATATTATGTGTTTGTATAGTGTGGAGTGAAGGGCTGGGATGGACTGGGTGTAACAGAAAACTCATAGATAATAAAAAATGGTGACCCGAAAGAGGAGAGTTTCAGGGTCTGGTCAAATTCTGGTAACACGTGACACATTCTTTGTGACACGCTACGTGCCTACCCCTTTGGGACTACCTGCCACCCAAGAAGCTAGGTGGGGCAGAGACGCTATGGGCCGAGTGACCACCGCCCCCCCCACCCGCAACTTCTGGCCTGGGATCAACTCCCCACCTTGGTGGGTCCCACTGGCTGCATCTACTCCAGCAAGACACAGCACAGTGGCTAATCCCCTCGCAGCTCCCACCAAACCAGGAGGTGAGCTGTCCTCAGGACCAGCCGGAAGCTGTTCTGTGAGTGCTTCTCCAAGAAGTCCTGATGCCAGTCAGACTGAAGGGGTGGGTGGTGGCTGGACCAAAGCACACAGGAGGAACTGTCTCCTGCCTCCTGTCCTCCTCCTGAAGGGAAACAGCCCACACTCACTGCACTTGGGGAAACCAGGCTGTTCACACGTGCTTCTGAGAGGGAGGGTCTGGACCATTTTTGTGATTGTGTGTGCTTTACTAAATCATAGCTTGCTCTGCAGGCAATGCTAAAAGGGCTCATGAGGCCTGATACCTGGGTTAAGGCGGGCTTGCTCTGCTCCTCTCTCTCCCCTTTTCTTTCTACCTGTGGAAACCGCCCCTGGCGGTTGGATGGCCAGGAAGGAAGTGAGGTGCCGAGCACAGCAGGGTCTCAGGGTGACAGACTGCCCAGACTTCCTGGAGAGGTTTTCAAATCAGCCACATGTGGGATTGAATCTGATTCCACCACTTACCAGAGGGGTGATGTTTGTCCTCCGTTTTCTCACCTGCAAAGTGAGTACTAATAGGAGCTTGTCCTTGAAATCCATCCACTCAATTCACTTCTGTTTCTTACATCAGTTCCCCTTACTAGCTCTCCACACTGCTTCCAGAGCGCTGGTTTATGAAATTAAGACTAATGGCTTCCTGTTGCTTTTAATGTTAAAAATAAATATACAGTCTAGCCTGTGTATCTTCTGGACCCTACCAGCCCCCTCTGGGTTCTGGTCTAACCAACGGTCTTGCATTTCCTTGCACTGACACTGCTCCCTCCACCACAGTCCCTTTGCATATACTGAGCCCCTCATAGGGATGCATATCCTGCTCTGCACCTGGTTAACTCCTACTCAACTTTCAGAACTCAGCAACTTCTGTGACATCTTTAGTCCAGGTCACATCTCCAGTGATGGCCCATAGCTTTATAAACTTATCCTTTTTGGCACTTTACACCCTTGTCAAAGAATTGGCAATTCCTTGCCGATTGTCCACTCTCCTGTGCATAAGTTTCATGAGGTGCGGGGACCCATGTTTCTGTCGACTTACCTCTCTCATCCCCAGTACCTAGCCCAGAACCTGGCACGTGGCAAGATCTCAATAACATGTTGAATGAATGAAAGGTGAGGATTGAGTGCAAACACTGCATGCAGAGCCCTCAGCACTGTGCCTGGCACCACGTGAGCACCAGTAAATATTAGCTGTTAACGACGATATTACTATTCTAACGTAGGAGTGGTGTCCAACAAAAATTCATCCAGACCTAAAGTGCTCTTCTTATTGGCTTGCCCCAAGTGTGCAAGATTTGGGGTAAACTGAATACACGCACACACGCAGAGCCACACAAACACATCTCCCAATGTGGTGAGTGTGTTCCCCCTGTTTCCTGCCAGTGTCTCCCAGAACTAGAATGAGGTGGCAGGGAGAAGTCTGAATGTCTTAGGAGGGCTGGTGGGATCTATCCACACAGGGTCGGGCCTGAGAGTCCTCACCACCCACCAGCATCTGGCCCGGACCCTCCTCTCCACCTCTGCTTTGTGCAGAGAGGGGGCTGGAGCTGCAGATGCAGGCATGATAACTCTAGAATTATTAGGGCTGTTTAGGGAGCACTAAGATCCTATTAAAAGCTCCTCCAAATGTTCAAAATACCAGCTCAACCTCCGTGCATCTGGGGAGCTCCTCCTTTCCTCCCACAATGCTTGTTTTTTCCTTATTTCAAAGCATTTCCACAGAAGACCAGTGTCCACAGGAGTTTTAGAGACTTTATTTATGTATAAACAATTTAAACACTTTGCCATAAATTATCTTTGCCTGTCCCTAGTCTTTGCTTAGCAGCAAATTAAAATTAATATAAAAACTCGATGAACAATTCATACATGTATATTACAAAAAAAGTTCCTGTACCAAAGTTCTTATTAGACATTTTTTTGTTTTTGTTTTTTTAATTTTTAAAATTTTTTTTGTTTTTATTTTTTAAATTTTTTAAAATTTTCTCTCCTCGTGGTGACTGTCATGTGATTGTCTCAGTTTCTGGACCAAACAAACACACTAATAATTTTAAATCTGAAACAGTGATTGTGCCTTGTGGCTTATGTATGTACAGGGTGATCGGAAGTGGTACCTGTTAGCAAAAGAGTGTCACGATGCTTCACCTCTACCGTAACTGATACCCACGAACTACGGAATCTAAACAGACTACACCCTGTAACTGCGTATTACTGTCCACAATGGAATCTCCAAAGACAAAAGAATATGAAATTTATCTGTAGTGATTATAGCCACCATTTTGAATTAAATTTTACACTCTGCGCTCAAATAAATTAGCTCAGGCCAGACTAAGTAGGGACCTGAGAGTTAAGTGCTGGACGGTATTATTTCACTTTGCTTTTTGTATGAATTTTTTTTTTCTTGCGTTTTTCTTTTCCTTAAAAAGTATTTCCAGTGCTCACTCCTCCACTTTTACCCTCCCCCCCAGGCGCTACACACAAATCACCCCAAAGTCATGTTTTAAATGCACCTGTATTTGCTTAAACGGCAATGTCTGAAGAATGTGTCCAACAAGCAGTGTGAATCAGTGTCCTCAGCTGGTCTGGTGACGCTGGCCCTCCTGGATGTCTGCGTGTCGCTCACATGTGAATGAGTGAGGTATTGGATATGAGGCCTTTCTCGTCTTCATTTCTTTGTTTTTCCGTCGGCGTGTTTGTTTTGATTTTTGTTTTCTTGTTTGCTTTTTGTTTTTGTTCTTTCGTTCCTTTTGGACCTTTTGGGTCTCTTTTCTGTGTAGAACCCAGAACAAGTGGGTCATATGTTAGGGGAACTTGGAACATTGTGTGTGTTTGTTCATTCATTCATTCATTTTGTTTTCCTCGGAATTTTCAGCCGGGCTTTAGTCTACTTCAGGATGAGGGACTTCTCGCTTGGATAGTAGCATTTGAACTCAAAAAATGTGAGCTTCTTTGCCACTTGGTATCCTAAAGCAGCCCAGCCTCAGTGCCCCTGTTAGGTCTTCATCTCCTTAGGAGAGGAGATAACAGTTACTCCTGCTGAGCCATCCGGACAAGGAATGGCAGCAGATTATTTTGTTACCTCTTTCCCATCTCATTCTGTCTTAAAAACTGGATGTTGCTGCTACTGTCTGCGAGCTCTGGGTACTGCTCCACGGGAAGCACGTAATACCCCTCGTAACCTTGCACACGTCCCGTGCTCAGGAGCTGCTGCTTCTCACCCTCAGTCCACAGGCGGCTCCCCTCTCTCCCGTCCCTGGCTTTCTGCTGCTCCTTGGCCCAGGCAGTGCCCAGGGCCCTTTGCCTCGCCTGGTCCAGGACACGGGCCTTCTCTTCGTCCAGGGTGTCGGGGGTGAGGCCGTAGCGGATGCTGAGCAGCAGCGTGGAGTACTGGAACTCAATGTTGGTGAACCTTCGAGTCCTGCCATTGACCAGCAGCGTGGGCTGCGAGACCGTCACGTTCACCCCGCTCTCTAGCACCTTGCGGCCAATGGTGGTGCCCAGTGTGACCAGGTCACTGTCGGCCGAGCCAATCTTCACAAAGTAGTGGGTATCCTTGCCCTCAATGCTGTAGTGCATCTTGTCCAGGTAATAGGCATTGTTCAGCACAGACGCCACTTTGCGGCTGTCCTCGCTGGCAATGCTCGACACGCCGGTGGTCACCCGCCCTTCTTTGATGGCGAACATGATGCCTTTGCCAATGATGGGTGTGGTGGTGGCAAACCAGTGGCCTGCTTTCTCTCGGATGTGGGCATGGAGCTTTTTAGAAATAACTTGCCCTTCCAGAGCCAGGAAGGCCTGATTATGTCTCTCTGTTGTCTGCTGGACACCTGTAATGAGCTGTGGGCATAAGAAAACAGAGAAAGCTGAAAATGTGGGCCAGGCAACAGTTTGCGTGAGCTAGGCAGCTCATTAAAAAAAGAGTCAGAAAGAGGAATGCTTGGAACTCCCCTGCAAGAACCAGTGTTGTGTCTGTACTGACCCATGCTGGTACAGTCCTACCTTTTGGAACCGGGCACAGCTGGCTGGTTACCAGTGCTCTGATGATGTGGCCTGTCCACTTTGGAACTGTGCCACTAACTAAAAAGACGGTGAAGGAGGCCCGCTACCTTGCTGGTGTCTACATTCAGGCCTATGCACTTACCACGTCTTGCCATTGTTGGAGAAGAGAGTCGCACTTCACTCTGATGGTTTTGGCACCTGCCTTGCACACTGCAGATCTGGGAATATCCTGAACTGAAAGGCAGGGTGTTTGTTTGAACAGCTGTGAACCCCACTGCTGTAACCTACATTTCTTTGAGGCCAATACCCTGGATATCCATTAGCTTCCTTGGGTTAAGACCTTGCTACTCAAAGTATGGCCAGTAGTAGAAGAGCCATCAGGACCCGCTCTGTTAGACAAGCAGAATCTCAGGCTGCACTCCAGAACTACTGAATCAGGAGCTGCATGTTACAAGATACCCCAGGTGATTCGTGCACATATTAACATTTGAGAAGCACTAGGCTAAGCGACTCAGGCTTTAAAGGCCAGAGGGAATACCCCCTGCTTTGAGTCAGTTGCTTTGGATCCTTGCCCTGGTTCTGCGGAGGGATGAAATCGCCATTATCTCCTTGGCCTTGAGTTCTCCACTCACAAATTACAACCTGTCTCAATTGGTGGTCGGGGGACAGGCTGGGATAATGGAAGAGGCTGTGTTTGGGAGGTAACGGCACTTAGATAAATGAGAGAAATGATGGCTATTCATCCACCGAGTGGTCCCCAAGGGGCAGGACTGAGACAACGCTGTTCTCAATTACCCAGCATCTCCTCCTTGCTGCTCTGTAGTTACACAATCTGGATGATTATTCACAGCAGCTGAGACCTTTCAGACTTTGATAGTGCTGAGCAGCGGTTCTATAGCAGGGGTTATTTGAATACTGATGCCCACCCCTCCCATCCAATTGCGGCAGAGCTCTCAGCTGCACCCAGACTGACCACCCTTCGGTCATTACAGAAAGACCCAAGTGCAAATTATGTTATGAAAACTCAATCTGTATACATTTAGACCATAAAGCGTGGAGGTTTTATGTGGGGCATAAAAATGTTCTTTAATGGGACAGAAACTGCAAACCACAGTTTTATTACATCCCATAAAAGCCGAAAGGGTTATGATCTCATAGGCAGTGCAGATGGTAGGTTGCTGTTAGGTTTCTCTGTGCTGTTGTTAATCAAGGAGTGACTGACTCAAGGGTATATACTGAACAGATCATGATACTTTAATTGAAGTGATAATCTACGTTGGGAAGAAATATGCACTGTGCCAGACATGTGACAGCTTTGATATTTGCTTTTCTGGGCAATCCCAATGTTTCCTGCACCTTTTATACCCAGCTCTGATATTTTCCTCCACTGACATGCCCTTGGTGCCCATGTGGTTCTGTTTGCAAAAGGGAATGATGAGAATCATCCAGATTCTTGGCAGGAGCCTCCGCTTACCTGTCCATTCTCACTTGCTTGACTCTCTGACAATTCATAGGGAGGAGGCACGAAATACATTTTGGCTCTTGGGAAGCCAGGAATTATGTTGCTAAGCTGAAATCCAAACATCACAAGCCAGCTTTTCACATCTATGGTGGAAACAGAAATAAAGATTTCTGAAATCATGAAGGATGGAAGGTAGCAGCAGATCTTCGAGAGAAAACAAAATAAAATGGGTGATTTGGGTGTGGGGTCCAACTCGGTCAGTGGATAACCACCATGCCATGTAGTGACTAAGAAGGCCAGCACTGGAGTAAGAGAGATCTAGCTTCAAATCCCCTTGCTGCATGACCTTGGGCAAATTCCTGCTCTTCTCTAAGCCTCAGGTCCCTCAGATATGAATTGGGTTCATAACTGTCCCAATCTCATTGGGTTTCTGTGAGGATCAAAGGAGAAGATCTATGTGAAGGACATATCACAGTGCCTGGCATGTGGACTGCTCAATAAATATGAGCTTCCTCATTTGGCAAGTATTTAAGGAAGCAACTATTATAGGACAGGCAAGGTGTTAGACGCTAGATGCGATGCACGCCTAGAGGGATAACTGACGACTGTTAGCACTGTGCCGGACATTTGGGATGGGGGTGCTGTGCCCAGGCTGGATCACCTTGGAAAGGGGTGTCTGAGAGCTGGACACAGATGCAGTGCACACAGTTTTCTGGCTTCTGAAACCCTTTTCTCTAGGCTTCCTACTCTTCAAAGAGAGGCCAAGAGAGGGCACTGCATTCTCAGAGTAAGGCACCCTGCCAAGGGTCAAGATGTGGGAATTATACCACATGCCTCATGTGTCCTGCCCTCTGCTGAATGGCCCAGGTTCTCAGAATAAGACTTCCTCCCCTTGGGCCTCCTGTCCCCCTTCCACAGTGACCAGTAGAGAGTCCCGGGTGTCCATCCTTTGAAACTCTCAAGCCTTCACCAACCCCATCGGCCTGGAGTCCAGCAGGACTAGTCTCATTATATTCCTTATCCATGTTTATAACAGGCACCCCAAGCTCACACCTCACATCCTGTGCCCATCTCCACCTCTCTGAATACTTCAATGGGGCCCTCTGGAATTCACATTTGTCATCAGGAAAGCCTCCCATGTCTTCGACCTCTTCTCTAATGGTTCCTTTCCCTTCTTCCTCTAACTGAGACTCTCTGTCCCCGAGCACACTGGTCTTCTGCTTATTTTCCTGCAAAAACTGGATCTGGATGTCCAAGTGCTCGTGGTTGCAGTCATTACCTACGCCTGGGCCACTCATCTGAACTTCTTGAAGCTTTTAGCTTCTGCTCCACTGTCATCTCTCCATCTCTCTTCCTGACTGAATTGTTAGTGATTTCATTATACGGATAGTTGATCCTGCCAACATCCTGGCCTCTTAGTTCCTGGACCTCCTCTCCATTGACGATCTTTCCTCCACCCACTCTTATGTCCATACTCTGGACCTTGTCATCACCAATAATTTTGATCTCTCTGTTATCTGTATTTTATACAGATCACCCTCTGACCACTGCCTCGACTCTTTCTAGTTTACTCCTTCTTATAACCTGACACTCACAATCCTTTAATCTCTCCTTTCTCACCCCCAGGACCTTCAGTCCATCCTAAACTCTTTTTCCCTGTCTCTCAACATCTTGGTCTTTCTTCTCTTCTTACCTAGCACACATTCCATGGCCAGTCACTGGACTCATTCCCTTGGGTATATTCTCAGACCCCCCTTGCCCTTTATCACACATGTTTGGTGAAATCACAATGTTGATTACATCCAAGTCTTCGCTTAGTTCATGTTTGCACCTGTGCAGCTGAATTCAGCTGGAGAAAAAAAATCACAGCCATGCCGATGAGAGTCACTTCACACTCCTGACCACAGACCTCCAGCATGCCTTCCTGCTGCCTAGCATCTTACTACATCCCCTCACCCCCTTCAGTTGTTCTCTCGTTCTCCTGGATGACTCCACTTCTCATCTCTCCACACCCCCCAGCACCCGCTTTCTCTTCTTCCCTGTAGCACCTGACCTTGTTTCCTCTTCTCCTAAGAAAACTGATGCAGCCAGAGGAAAGTTTCCCTGAACTCTCATCGCATTTGTGGATGCTAATGTGACAACCAGCCTCTAAACCCATGTTCCTGTCTTCTTCCTGTTGCTATGGGTGAGCTGGTCAAGTTCAACCCCCCACTTGCCTGCCAGGTCACATCATTTCTTGCCTTCAAGGACACCACTCCAACAATCTCTCGTCAGTTCACTCCCACATCATCGATTCACTCTCTCTTCCATAGATCACACAAACATGCTGCTAAATATCCCATCTTTAAAAAATTCATCTTGTCCCATTTCTTTAGCTACCACCCATTTCTCATTCCCCTTTACAAACTAGTTCTCTGTACTCATTTTCTCACATTCTTCCCCACCATTCTCCTTTGCGTCAGGCTTTTACCCCTCTACCCCACCGAAGCAACCCTCGTCAAGGTCAGGAATGACCTCCATGTTGATCTCGGCTCTCTTCATTTCATCTATCCCAAGTATCTGACAAATGCAATGCTTCCGCCATTCTTGTTTTCTTGGCTTTCTAGATAACACTTCTCTTGTTTTTCCTTCTCCTACGTTAGTAGCTGCTCCTTGTCTGTTTTTGGTTCTTCCTCATTTACCTGATCTGTTAATGTTGGAATGCGCTATTCTCCTATACTCTATCTGCACTCATGAACGTGGTGATGTCATCCAGCCCCAGGACCCATCTACATGCTGATGCTGACTCCAAAATGTGTATCTCCAGCCTGGACCTCTCTCTGAACTTGGAACTTGTATATCTAATTACACTTCGAATTTAACACGTCCAAAACTGAACTGATCTTCCTCCCCAAGCCTGCCCCACCCATGGTGTTTCCATCTCCTATAATGGCAGTTCCGTCCTCCCAGCCATCGTCCTTGACTCCTTTCTTTTTCTCACTCCCCACATCTCATCCATCCATAAGTCCTTTCATTTTTAAGAATGGAAGTAAGATTCACATAACATAAAAGTTACCATTTTAAGGTTCACAATTCTGTGGTTTCTAGCACATTCACAGTGTTGTGCAACCATCAACACTAATCCCAGAACATTTTCATCACCCCAGGCAGAATCCTCCTACCCACTAGTAATCACTCTGCACTCTCCTTTCCCTGTAGTCCCTGACAACTACTAAACTGCTGTCTCTGTGGATATGCGGATTCTGGACAGTTCATGTAAATGGATTCATACAACATGTGGCCTTTTGTGTCTGGCTTCCTTCACTTAGCATAATGTTTTCAAGGTTCATCCATGTTGCAGCATGTGTCAGAGGGCCTTCCTTTTTATGGCTGTGTAATATTCCATTGTATGGATAGACCACATCTTGTTTATTCATCAGTTGATGGATATTTGGGTTTTTTACACTTTTTTATTATGACAAATAATGCTTTTATGAACATTCATGTACACATTTTTGTTTGAAAACCTGTTTTCAATTTTCTTGCTATTATACCTAGGTGTGGAATTGCTGGACCATATGGCTAAATCCTTGATTGACTTTTAAAACTGATCCAGAATATGTGTCCACTTCTTGCCACTTCCACCACCTCTACCCTGGTCCATCACTCTTGCCTGGACTATTGACTGGCCTCCCACTTCCACCCTGTGCCCCACATACCTCATCACCAGAGCAGCCTTTAGACATGGAACAGACGATGCTGCTTCTCTGCTCAGAACACTCCACTGACTCCCTCGTTCTCTCAGTGAAAAAGCCAATGTCCTTCTCATGGCCTCTGAGGACCCGCCCCATGGTTTCTCTGACCTCATCTCCCGCTCTCCCCGCTGCTCACTCAGCTCCAGTCTCTGTGCTATTTCTAGAACGTGCCAGACATACACTCATCTCAGGGTCTTCACTCTGGCAAGCCCCTCTGCCCAGCAGGCTCTTTCCTAAAAGTCTTCCTGCCTCTCCCGCTCTATCACCTCTTTTGTCTTGCTCAAATGCTGCCTCCCCAGTAAGGCCAACCCCAACTAGCACATTGAAAATCCATCTCCCATTCCCACCCGCAGCAATTCCTAGTCCCCTTACCCTGCTCGTTTTTTCTCCCAAAACAATAATCACATTCTAACATGCTGTGTCATTTGCATATTTATTCTATTTATCGTTTATTGTCTGTCTCCCTCACTCAGAATGCAAGTTCCACCAGGACAGAGACTTTCAGGACTTGTTTTATTCACTGATGTCTCCCTAGTTCTGCAGCAACACCTGGCACAAAACAGGTGCTCAGTGAGTACCTGCAGAATAAATGAATGAACGAACACTGAACATATGTAGCAAAAGCTAACTTGACTAGTGCATGACAGAGGATCTATCTGTACAGGTCGAGCATCCCTAATTTGAAAATCTAAAATCCAAAATGCTCCAAATTCTGGAACTTTTTGAGCACCAACATAATGCTCATTGGAGCATTTTAGATTTCTGATTTTCAGATTAGGGATGGCGAACCAGTATGTATTCTGCAAATACATTCCACAAATCTAAAAAAAAAATCCTAAATTGGAAACATTTCTGGTTCCAAGCATTTTTTTCCTTTTTCTTTTAAAAAATTTATTTATATATGTGTGTATATATTTTATTTTTTTAAAAATATATATTTTTAAAAATTTATATATATGGGGTACAGAGTTGACTATAAGTATTTGTGTACAGTATGTGATGATCAAATCAATATTATTAGCATGTTCATCATTACAAATCATAATTCCTTTTGTGTCCCTTACCCAGTTACTACCTATCCCCCCCACCCCCTTTCCTACCTCTAGTAACTATAGATTTGTTCTCTCCTTCTGAAAGTTCAAGCATCTTGGATAAGGGATACTCAACCTGTGCCTGCCTAAGAACACACTTCTGAAGGGGCTAAGGCATAATCACCTCCTGCCCTGGGACTGTTGTGAGGGGTTTCATGTTGACTTTGCTACCAAACATATAGGTATGTAAGAACCCTCTAATGAGAAGAAATCTGGAATCCATGATCCATCCATCTTTCATGGGCACAGACTAATTCCTTGAATAACTTGGTAACTACACACATTAGCGACAGCCCATTTAAGAATACAGGTTTGAAAATGCCTTAAAAAGTGTGTCAGATCAAGCAGAGAGAAGCCTACCTTTACTCTAGCAGCAACCATATATTTACAGAGTACCTACTATGTGCCAGACAGGTGCTGGGTGCTGTAGAGCATTGGTTTCCCAACTTTAGATATTTGTGGTCACCTGTCACATTTTTTTTTTCCATATCCAGGTATCACCTGTACTATTAATTACTTACTGATTAAAAATTTTTTTGCCTTTTGCACTTAGGTAAATCCATTTAAAAAAAAAGCAACTTTATATTACTACCGTAAATGAGAAAACAGACTTGCTTGATGCAAACAGAAAATAACTGTAAAATTAAAACAAAGGAAACAGAATCATGCAATGAGATTAGAGCTGGATTTTGTTACCTGCTACTGAGGGAGTCTTAGACCTGCTATCTCTGTTGAAAATGGAGGTTAGAAGTGTTAATGAGGTGTTAAATATATACCAGCATCAAGACTTTCTCCTTGACTGAACTGGAAAAAGTAAGAGAGCACTGAAAAGGGAATAACTTTCGCCATCTGGGTTTCAATGTTATTTAATACCTCATCTGTACATCCCATAAAATCATCCCAACTTTCTCCAGGAATATGCAGGATATGTGGGGAGTTCCAAAAAAAGCAAGAGAAGTCCTTGTCCTCGGAAGACTCTTCCCCATCAAGATCATTTTTCTCCATTTCTCTCCCTAGCTCAGGACCCGCTTGGTGAGGAGCTGAGAGGTGCTTCCTTTAAGAAAAGGAATTTTGTTGGCTGCTCCCGTGAACAGTGGCAGCTTATGACACCTACCGTTTTCTTCCTCCTCCTCCCCTCCTCTCCTTCCCCTTCCTTCCCTTCTTCTTCTTTAAAGTTTCTAGCATGACTTGGTTTCCAAATCTAAACCTCTCGTGAAATGTTTATTCAAGGCTCATCTCCTCCTCCATCCTGCAGAAGGCACTTCTGGGACGACACAAGCACCCCTCCTCCTTTTGAATAATTGGGGTTATCCAGGGCCAGGCTCCCTAAACAATCGGTTGGGAGGGAGTCCTTTAGGCAGCAGCTGGCGATGTGGCCCCTGTGATAGCTCACGACTCCCTTTTCTTGGGTTCTTTGCAGCACGTGATCAGACTGCCGCAGCAGCACGGCGTCTTCCGGCGTTAAATGTAAATATGAGAAGAGGCTAACGTGCGCAGGAGGCTCTGTCTTCCTTCCCACGTAGAGAGGTGATGCTCCACGAAATCCGACTTTAAGCTGAAGTGTGCCTGGGGTTTGTAAGCTCAAAGACCCACCAGGGAGAAAGGGATGGGGGAAAAATATGAGTTATCGTGGGCTACGTTTAGGAGGTTCACGTAGCTCAAATTTGTCCGGGGTTTCTGGCTTGCTGAAGCAATGCCACTCGGAGCAGAGTCTGAATCTATTTCAAGGTGAATCTGAAGACACCTCCCCACTTCCCCCAGAGAATTACACAAAGGTGGTGTCTTCCCTCTTTACCTATGAACTCCCCATCTCCAAGTCTGGAGTAAATAACAAATGCATTTATTGGCCTTCGCACTGAGCTAGGCACTTTACACGTCCTAATTCATTTAATTTTCACACACCCACGCGGTGAGTGCCATTATGATCACTATTTTTCAGATGAAGAGACTAAGGCTCAGAAAGGTTAAAACATTTGTCCAAGTCACACAGCAAGTGATTGGCAAGGCCAGAATTGGAGTCTTGAGATGGACCGTTTCTAACACCAGAGGGAACTGGCTTGAACACAGAGCAGAACTCGGGGCTGGGTGCAAATCCCAGTGTCTTCAAGATTGAGAAGTCTCCTGGGATGCTAAAACTGGAAAAGTCCAGGGCACTGCAGATTGTTGGGAGGGAGTCTGTCTCCTAGTTTTTCTTTTACATCTTTCCTCTAATCCCTTTGGATCACGATGTATCTATATCATCAATACATTACCTGAAAAAAGAACATTAAAAGGGGGGCTGCTTTGGAGCCCGTGAGTGGGAAGGGAACCACTTTGTGCCCTTCTCCATTGCTCCTGGCAGCTACACTTGTGTTCCAGCCCAGGTGTCTTGGAGCTCCTGCCTGGTTAGTACTCTGTGGTGCTTTTCTTTGCACCAGCATTCCTGGGTGGGGTGGAGACAGAACCTCCTTCAGCTTCAGGAGCTTCCACTTGCATTCAGAGAGCTCAGTTTCCAAACAGCAACGATGGAGAGAGAAGGTTCTGTTCTTTGCATTCCTCCCAACTACATCTTAATTACCACTTCTGCTTAAATTGTGAGCAGCAAGTTCAACCACTCTGCTAGTCTCCTAAGTGGCAAATTAAGACTAATTTAGATGGGCTTTACAGAGGGGCCCACATTCGCAGAGAGGAGAATGATTTGGTGTTCCCTGCTTGGATCCACTCTCCGAGGGTCGTCGCCCCGTGAACAGGCAGCAGGCACCGGCTGTGCCTGGCCCGGCTCCTTCCTCTATCTGCCCAGCCCCCTTCCCTCAGTGACTTCTCTGACACCACACTTTATTTTAGACTCTTTCTAATGGTTTCTGGATTCAATTTGGTTGGACTTAGTTCAACTTGATTTGATTCCCATTTACGGAGTCTCCATGAAGCGCTGGAATAAGGAGAGCCATCTCGCTATTCAGAAAACCTCGCTAATTTTTTTTTTTTTTCTTTTCCGGAGAAGCAGGAAAGCAGCCGAGGGGGTCAGTGAGGTTGATGGCGCCCTGTGAATGATTTTGTTTGGGCTTTGGCAGCGATGTCTGTTCAGCTCAGTCTGAGGGTTTCTATTTATCAGCTCTGGCTGATTCAGCCTCACAGTACGCAGTGCCAAGCGGGGCCTGGGAGAGACATTCTGTGTGGGGCAGGAGTCTCTCCTACGGCTAAGACAGGCACGGTCTGCTGCCCATTCACACTGCTGCCTCTCTCCAGAACACTCTCGCCCTTCCCCCACTTCATAAATGTGTCTGCTCAAATGCCACCTGCTCAGAAAGGCCTTCTGCGAGCACCCTTAATAGAGAAGACACTTCCCATCACTGACTAACCCCTTATCCTATTTTATCTTCGCAGCACTAGTTATTACCTGATACTACGTATTTTTGTGTGTGTTTTCCTGAGAGTACTTTAATATGAATCTGCAGTGAATTGGGGAACAAATGTCATTCTAAGCCATGGGGAAGAGAGGAAGCCTTGGCAGGGCACCGTGGCAGGGCTCAGGGGGAGGAGGACAGGAAAGAACTGGCTTAGCCATAGCTCTTGGGCTCAAAAGGTACCAGCTGCTTATGTTGTACGAAGATTTGGTTCAACTTCAAGAGGTATGGAACTTGTCAATGAAGCACTGCAAGGCTACAAGTTGATCTTTAATATCATCTATTTATTTCTGTAGCGTGAACATCGAGGGCAGCACTGTGCTCCAAGCAGCTGCTGCTTCCTTTCTTGACTTAGGGGATGAGCAACTGACCCCAGGTCACCTGACTGTTGATGTCTCTGTGGCCCACGGCCAAGGGCTGTAAGTTTCCTGGAACTTGAAGGCCCTGGTCTTGGGGTTCCCACTGTTGTTCCTCTATAAAAAGCATGGACAGGTGAGATAGCCCTGGCCAGCTTGCTGGAAGTTGGCCCATTGGCGCCTGGTCTCTGTGGATCCATCTGTCTATCTCTATGCATCCATCCATTGCAATTTCCTTGCTTATTTCCCTGAGGTCAGGGACTGTATCTTGCTCACCACTGTATCTCTAGTACTTAGTACTAGATATTTTACAAATACTTGTTGAATGGATGAATGGATGGATGGATGGACAAATGGATGGATAGACAGGGACTCTCATTTCACCAATTTCTCATTTATCATGGCGATGTATATCACCTGCATTCCTTGGCTCCTCCTTCTATTCCCCTCTCCAAGCTTCCTATCTCCTTCTGACTTTTGCTCATAGTCTTCCTTCAGCTTTGAGCCCATTTTTGCCAACCAAGATCCCATTCATTCTTCAAGCCCAATTTGACATGGGCCCTTCTGCATTATATCAAGTCTTCCAGATCTGAATTAACACACACACACACACACACACACACACACACACACACACACACACACACAGTCTCTTGAGAGAAGGGTGTTTGTCTTGCTCACCATTGCATCTAGCCTGGTGGCACGCTGTAAATGTTTTTTGAATAAATAACTGAACAGACACCTGTATGGTAACACAGACTTAAATCTGCTTTAAATTTTCATTGGTTCTTTGTATATATATCTGAGTAGGTGAGCTTCTGAAGGTTAGGAACTAGATTTTAGTCATCTCAGAACCTACGCTAACTCATTGCTTCACTAATAATGACAATGTTAATAACACAAGCAGGTAGGTACCATTTCATGAACATCAACTAAGTGCCACACACTAGACTTTACCTATATAAGTTCATCTGCTCTTCACAATCACTATGGAATGGTTTTGTCAGCACCCTTTCACAGAGAAGGAAACTATAGGTCAGAGAGACTGAACACCTAGCCCAAGGTCCTTTGACTTATAAGTGGAAGAGAGAGAATTTGAAACAGATATTTCGGACACCACCAGTTCTATTCTTTATCCCCTTCTTCAGCTGCTTTCCCCTGTTGGGGTAGGAAGGGATATTATAAAAGTTATTTCAACTGAATGGATTTGAAATCAGTCAGGACATCTTCTAACAGACCTGGTGACTGCTCTGTACTGCCGTCCCTCTACTTTTCTAGGTGTCATGCTGCTGTCACTGCCCCGGGTTAGCAGCTCTTGAGGATGCTCCTGCCATCAGCTGTAAGACCTTCTTTCCAAGTTCCCAGCAGCCCACCAGGACAACCACCCCACAGGAAGCCACCACCCAATGGAGGTGGCAGAGTCCTCACCTGTCACGTAGTTCTTCAGATCCAGCTCATTGCTGAGAGGGTTGTTGCTCTTGAACATGTACAGGTTAAAGGGGGCTGGTTCCTTGCCCACATTTTTCCACATGGTATAATCGGGAGAGGTCCATCGTCCTGCCAGTACGTCATAGTCACGCTGCGTAAAGTGGACCAGCTTGGTCAAGGGGTCATAGAGGCCCCCGTGGAAACCAATGACCATCTGGAAGTCAGGGTTGGAGTCATAATAAATCTCCCCGTAGGCCGTGTACTGCAACTGTTTGATCATGAGACCGTTGATGCTGAACACGGCCAGAGGAGTCCCTGTGTTATCCGAGGCAACATAGTACTCCTCCCCACTGCTGCTCTCCATGGCAAAGAGGTGACCTTGGAGGTCATAGTAGAGCGAGGTGATCTCCGAGTTGGAATGATTGTAGACGTGGGTGATGCGAGTTGGGTTGTGGAGGTCGGAGTAGAAGTATTGCAGATGGTGGCCCAGGTTGGTCTTGTAGGAAGCCCGCCGCCCTACACCATCGTAGCGGTATTGGATGCTCCACCCACTGGCCTTGTTGTAAGCTTTTGTTAGGAGGCCCTTGGAGTTGTATTCAAAGATGTCAGACCCGCGCTGGCACAGGTAGCCATCATCATCAATTTTGTACTGCACATCCCCAAGTCTGGTTATCCGATCCCGGAGGTCATAGCGCAAAGGCATAAGGCGCACACTATTGCCCGGGTTCAGCAGGTGGAGGTTCCCATTGAGGTCATAGCTGTAGCGCCAGGTGGGGCGGTCATTGACGGCCACACTCTGGAGCTGCCCATCCCCATCATAGTCATAGGTATACTTTGTGGTGTTGGCGTAAGGCCCCAGTTTCAGCTCCCTCTTGATCACTCTGCCCATGCTGTCATACTGCACTGTCATCCAGTACATGAGGGACCGAAACATCTCATACTGGACTTCCTTGATCCGCCCATGAGTGTCAAAGTGTTTGCTGAGGGTCATCACGGCAGTGGTGATGATCTGGTTGATGTCATAATAGATAACGCCAAACTTGCCAAAGTGCTCCACCTTGCCAGAAATCTCATCATAGCGATACAGGTCAACGGGAAGAGGAGTCTCACTTATGACAGGCTTGATGCTTGCGATCCGGAAGCTGTTGTCATGATATGTGTAGTCAAACCTGGCGTTGACCATTCCTTCCTCAGAGAACCTGTAGATCTGCTTGTCCACGAGGGGGCCAATCTTCCGGTACCTGATGGTGCAGGAGAAGCCCCCACTTTGCAGGTTGACCATCTTCAGAACGCCGGTGGTCTCGTCATACCCGAAGGTAACGGCGGTACTGTCATAGACAATCTCCGATAACTTGGAGAGTTTCCCATACTTGTAGAACACCTGGCGCCCAGTGCCCAAAAAGGACGTCTTTAAGATGCGGCCATCGTCACTGTAGTCATAGATGACTGAAGCGTTGCTTTCAGGTGGGTTGTAAATGTTGCGGATGTAGCCAATGGAGGTGTGCGTGGACATGCTGTGCCGGGCGACGCTGGGCATGGTGACAGCATGGAGACGGTCAGAGGAGTCATACTCAAATATATACTGACGTTGACTCTGAAGCAGGAGGACCATGGACTGGAGAAAGGAAAGGGGAAGGGAACACATCAGTTGGCTCTTAAGGATCAAACACTCAGAGTGACACGATTTATTCCTTTTCCCCAAATGTCAATTCAAAAGCCATGAAGGATGGGATTTCACCAGAGGTTAAATAGATTTATTTCACTGGGTGTGCCAATTCTAACCAATGTTTCCCAAACCTTAATGTGCATGTGAAATACCCAGGGATCTTGTAAAAAGGCAGATTCTGATTCAGTAGGTCTGGGGCAGGGCCTGAGAACCTGCATTTGTAACAAGATCCCAGGGGATGCTGATGTAGCTCAGATGGGCCACACTTTGAGTATCAAGGGCTTGCAGGGCTGAGGTGAGAGGCATGGAGTTTGCCCCCAGGCTCAATAACAAGGAATCCTAAGGTTGTTTAGAAACAACTGCTACTGGCTCAGTAAGAGAGAGATGTGATGACACACATACTGTGTTTTTGCCACCCTTATTAAAACTACAGGAAAAGCACATTCTCCATTTAGAAGCCACTGCAAAGATGAAATAACTCAGAATCATTGATTCTTTTGGGGAAAAATGGCCTCAGCTAGAGGCAGTTGGGAGATTCTTGCCTCCCCTGGTCAATATTCCAGTATTTTATGGCATAATGAGAACATTATTCAGGAAGGACCAAGGGGACAGCAGCCCCTTTCTTGCAGAGAGGTCACAGCGTTGTCCGCACGATATCATTTTAATGGATTGACGAGGAAGGAAGACATGAACCTGTGCCAAGGGGAGTCCCAGTGAGAGGCCCAGGCTGAGCAAGCCCCTGTCTAATGACCAGGCGACCAGGGCTGCTCCAATCCGACCTTTCTTCCAACATGGAGACCTTGAATTTGGCACTTTCAGACACAGGGAATTATGTAGAGAGAATCTGCTGGCTGTTTCAGTCAACAGGCCAAGTAGGTAGGGCAGGGTTGCTCTGTGTACTTGAGTTTTAGGCAAAATTCCCTACCCGGGTGGCTTAATTTAGGACAAGGCAGAAATGACTCTCTGCATTTCCAATTCGTAAGTAATGATTAGCCGCGGTGCCAATGGGATAATCCTGCCCACTTCAACAGCACTTTTTTTTTTTGGAGTATAATCAGACAATCTGTCCTTTTGCCATTACTGAGTGTCTGGCACTTTTTTTTTCTTTTAATGGTAATAGTGCTGAGCTATGAATAACATTTTCCTTCTGATTTTCTCCTTCCCTGGGGAGGGCGGGAGCATGAGAGGAGCCCTTGGAGAGTGAAGGTAAAGATGTTAAAATGTCTCATGGCAAAGTGCATCAGGCTAGTTTGAAAAGAGCAGCGGGAATAACAGCAGGCCCCAGCTGACAGGGGTGACATGCTCACCCACCTTGTCAAGGTAGGAGTAACTCCACACTTTCCCGTCGGCGAACATGCGGGACACAATCCGGCCTTGCTTGTCGATGTCCGTCCTCTCGCTCATGGCCCCGCGCTGAAGGCCGGCCAAGCGCCCGTTGAAGAAGTAAGAGACATTGACGGCCGCCAGCCCGCTGCTGGGGAGCCAGAGGAAGGGGCGGCCCACCTGGTCATAAATGATCCTCAGAGTGAACTTCCGGTGATCGTCATAGATCTTTTCTGTCCGAATATTCCGGTCATAGTCAATGGACAAGAGATTTCTTCCATGCACCTAGGAAAACACAATGAACAACCTGGTTTGAAAGACACCACCCAGGCATGCCAGCTTAGGCTTTTGTGGAGGACACAGCTGACATGACCAGGGAATAAGTGGAGGAAGAAATAACCCTGAAGTTACTTAGAGTGGTCCTTTCTAAACTCTTTAACAGCATGGCACATGAAAATGGTAATATTTGTATGGTGCACTAGAATATAGAAATGAGGCTGCTTATGGTTGGAGATGACCATTCTGGGCATGGCTGCTATGGGCAGTTAGGTTGGTTGTGCACTGCACAATTACAATTACACATTGTAGAAAGTATGAATGGTGGAAATTGCACAGTGCACAAATCACACAGCCACACACAAGAACCCTGGATTCTGGGGTTTTGACTGCTCTGCCTTGGCTGCCCTGGGAGCAAGAGAATTTGAGTATTTGCATACTTGTAACCCTTTCTGGCACATCATTAGCTGAGAAGCTAATGATCTTTATTAACACATGCCATGATTTCTTAGAAAATCGTAAATAAAGGCATCAAGAAAGGTGGATAGGAGGGTTTAGAAATCCATATTTTACAAAGATCTGGGAATAGAAAGGCTCATTCCTATATGACCTTCTTTATTTCTAATATGTAGAGATAGATCTTGCCACACAAGTATCACTAGGGCTGAGGGAATTCCAACAAAGGGAAGAATTGATTTGCTTAGATTTGAAACGAACAGTGGAACACATCAGATATAATTTAATATTTATTTAGAAGTTGATCTGATCAGAGAAGAAAGCCTGTCCCAGAAGGCAGAGCTGGTAGACTAGACTCTAGTTAGGGGCAAAAAAGAAGGCCTCTCGTGATTTAGCTAGTCCTGAGTGTATGGCTGGAAGTGAATTGAAATGGGGCAGACTCGCCCAGACTCTTACAACATAATTGACTGCAAATCCAGATGTCCCTGGGGCAGCTGCTGATGGCGGGGGAAGATATAAACAGGCAAAAGGAAGAGACTTGAGAGATGTCTGGTACCTCCTCACCTTACCCTAACAATTCAACAGCACTTAATGGTAATGCTGATGGTGGTCATGATGATAATGATAACAATAACTTTAACATATGTTGAGGACTAATACATACAGGCATTGTGTTAGGCTCTTTGCATCCATTGTTTGAACTGATGCTCACAAAGATCATTTGACAAATGAGAAAACTGAGCATGAAACAGAGAGGTTACATGTTTTGCTCAAGGTCGAACAGCAATGAAGTGGTAGGGTTGGTCTGGAACTTAAGTCTTCAGACTTCAACTCGTTAACCACTTAGACATTTAAACGGCATTACTGCTTCCTATATAGTGCATCCATCCCTGACATGTGTTGAATGACGAAGAGACTGTAAAACATTTCCACAATCCTTGACGGCTGCGCATTGCAGCGTTTGGGGGAGACAAGGAGTAATTATAATATGACAAACACTTGTATTCTGGGGAACAGATTTGTGCCAGGTAAAAAAAATTACATTTTGCAGCTTCCTTTGGAGACAGGGGTGGACAATAAGATGTAAGTGGTAGTTGGTGGCTAGGTCTTCTCAAAAATATCCTTAAAGGAAGCTGAGTCAGCTGAGAGGTAGGCAATCTTTTGTTTTCCCACTTTCCTCCTTTTCCTAGGTGAAATGTGAATGTGATGGCTGGAGCTCCAGCATTCACCTTGTGAATATGAGGTGACTTTGAGGATAGAAACTTCCAGGATGATGGCTCATCCAGAGAAAAAGAGCCTAGGTCCCTGCTGACCTAGGGACCTTTACTGTTCATCCACACAGCCATGGATTGCTTACCTCTTATTAAGTCATAAGAAAGTAATAAGCCTATATTTTGATTAAGCTCTTGTTATTATTTTTTATTGAAATGTATTGATTATAGATATTTGTGGGATACAGAGTTGAATATCAATACCTGTGTACAATGTGTGATGAGTAAATCAGGGTAATTAGCATATTTATCATTATAAAACATAATCACTTCTTTATGATGACATTTGATCTCTTCTCTTATAGTCATTTGATAACATGCAGTAAATTATTAAAAGTGTAGATGCCTAGCTTGACTGTACACCCATAGAACTTATTTTTCCTATCTAAAGCTCCTGTTATTTCTAATCCTTGTTACTAGCAGTTGAAACTAATCGAAACTGATACCAGTCCCTGATACTTGGACAGGTACTATACATACCTGATCCCATTTTAACTCTCACAACATAGGTAGAAACAATTTTACACATGGGCAATTGAGCCCACAGGGGTCAAATAGCTAGACAGAGGTGGGATTTAAACCCAGGACTACCAGATTCCCCAAACCATTGCTGTTTCCAGGGAGGCATGCCAGAGAGAAGAGGACAGAACATCAAAACAGAACATTTAGAAAAGAGAATGCATCAAAGCATAGAGACAGGAATAAAGGTGGTGAGTTCAGGGAATTATAAGGTGACCCAACTTCAAGAGGAAGATTCCTATAGACAAACATGCAGCAATTGGAAGAATAGTCAGGACAGCAAAGGGTGAGTGGTAGGATTTTTTTAACAGGTCCAAAAGTTAATGCTGTCAGAATTATGGGGGATCTTGTTCCCGGATTAGAGTACCCGTTTTTAAAGCAAACCACAAGCTGGGGTCAGAAAGATCATTTCCTCTAGAAACAGAAGTTTGGCCATATTGGGTTGCTTCACTTGGGACAACTGCAGAAGGCCACCGAGATTCTCAAACCAGTGTGTTTAAGAATTTCACTTTGAGACCTCACCAACAGCGTGAATGGCTGTGGAAACAATGAGGAAGGATTTTCAGGGCTCTAGAGGCAACTGCTGGTGCCTCCCTACCATGCCTACTTATTTCCCATCCCCTTGGCCATCCTTCTCCTGTCTTTCTTCCTCCCTTTCCTTATTTTTTCCCTTTTTGCTTCTCTTTGTTCATATCATAGGGCCCCAGTGCATATATTATTTATTGGACCTGAACTCTCTGCTATGTCAGGCTGGGTGCCTGCTGTGGTTTGCAAGGATGAACAGCAACAGCAATGCATCCTGAGCACTTAGGACAGGCTTAGTGTTGTTCTCAGCACTGCCTTTGTTTTATCAAATTAATCCTCACAATGACACTCTCAGGCAAGCACTATTATCATCCCATTTTACACATGAGGCATACACAGGTTTAAGGGACCTGCTCAAGTTTGCAAGTGGTGGAGCTGGGATCCCAACCAGAGCTTGCCATTTGCACCCCAAGGCTGTGCCTCCTCTTGGACCAGAGGCTGTTGGACCAGGGACTCTCCATCACACAGGCAACTCCAAACCACCTGGGATGCTTGCTCAAGGTACTGCTGCTGGGCTGACTCCACACCTGCTGAATCAGTCCCCCAGGGAATAGGGTCTGGGGGCTTCTTGATTTTTAAGAGCTCCCTGGGTGATTCTGATGCATACTCTTGGTTAAAATACACTCAGTGTGACATAAGGCCCTATCTTCAGTTACCTGGGAGAGAACAACAGGTAAGTCACACATATAACCATTATATAATTGTATGTGTGTATACATGTGTATGTATATGTATATATGCTGTAAAATGTAACCATGGGAAAGACCAACATGTGAATCATACGTACAATCATGACTAGCATTATAACAACTATAGTTGTAAGATTAGTGTGTGAGGGGGCTAAGATCACAGAAAGAACTAAATACAAGCCGGACGAGCATGGAAGAGGGGTTTCCAACCTCTGAGTGCCACCATCTGGTACTTAGAACTGACGAGGCCTCTGACTCCTGGCCCAGGTGAACCAACCATAAAAAAGTAATAATAGGTGCTAACCATTAGCCATTGATAATTTAGGGTAGGGTTTTCTTACTCCCAAATTCCCCATGTCCCTGGGAATGGGATTTTGTGATAGCACTGGTTAGAGTTAACTTTTGAAATATGAAATTTCTATAAAAATGATCAGTCCTTCTAATAACTAAATATGATAAATTCACTGGAAGCTGAGCCATCTTTAATTATGAGGGTGTCACTTATAAAGAGGTGGTGCCGCAGCTGCGGGGTGTGAGATGGTGGAGGGTCCGACAGGCATGCCTGGCCTTTTGTGGGTACCTGCCCCCCAGTCTAGAGTGCACAGGAGCTTTCATTTAGCCATGCTGTTCTCTTATTCCAAATTAAATTACCCGTCTAGCAATATTTAAATTAACCTTGAAGCTTCCTGGAGAACATAAAAGTTATTTTGAATTATTTTCACTGCCAGGATCAGCACAATTCCCTTCCCAGCCAGCTCGGTAGGAATTCAGCGATAGAGAAACCAATTTTTAAATTAATACAATTTTGTATTTGTAAGGAAGCCATTATTTTTAATTATCGGGCATTTTCCTCAGCCTGGCTTCCCCAGTTAATAAAACTCAGCTATTTAGCATGGTTTTTATTTTTGCAGAGGGCAGACTTTGGGAAGTAGTTTCCCCTGTGGAATTTCCCCTCAGAATGTTTTGATCTCACCAAGCATATGTCTGTCACAAGGAGGCTCATAAAAAACCTAGAGAAAAGGAAACGCTGTCGTCAAAATGGCCCTGCT
Organism: Cynocephalus volans; assembly: GCF_027409185.1. Taxonomy (NCBI): domain Eukaryota; kingdom Metazoa; phylum Chordata; class Mammalia; order Dermoptera; family Cynocephalidae; genus Cynocephalus; species Cynocephalus volans. Next base: position 149,268,384 of record NC_084461.1, on the reverse strand, counting down.
GGGCCTATAACCGGTGACTCTAACTTAGCTCTAGGGGCAATGACAGTAGCTGATGATTTGAAAAACATGAAGGAGGAAATTACACTGGGCTGGATCCCCTCCAGGAAATGGAATTACAACGCAGCAGGAGAGATTTCAGTTAGACGTACAGAAGAACTCTTTGCCCATACTGCTTTGGGTGTGAGAAACCCAAAAAAGATTAGCGAGTGAGGTCACATGATTCTCCACGTCTGGTGATGTTTGAAAGCAGATGTGCCTGCCTTGGAGAGTGTAGTTATTCACCTAGAGGAAAAGCCTCGCCTAGATGACATCTTCATTTCCTTTCTGGGTCAGACCCCTGGGATTTAAAAAGCAGCCCTCCCCAGCTCCCATATAACAAGACACAACGCTACATGGGGATCACTTCTTCTGCAGACCAAACAACTAGCTATAAATTTAATATTAGCTTAAATAATGCATCATTAGAAGGGTAAGCCTCTGCAAACACATTAAATAATGTATTCCCCAAGCAAACATTATTTTTGGATGACTTGCTATTTTAGATGAAGGTAAGGTGGGAAGGTGGAAAGACCTGAATTTGAGCTCCAGTCTTGACACTGATTAGCTTTGTCACTCCAAAGCCATACCTTCACCGTTCCTGCCTCAGTTTCCTCATCTGTAATGGTCTGTGAGCTCCAGGTGGGTGGGGACTTTATCTTATTTTTCTTAGTGTCCCTATTATTTTGGAAAGTGCTCGGTGCTCAATGAACATTTGTGAATAACAGGATTGTATTAGACTAAGTATAAAAATCTTGCCAACTTTGACGATCTAAAGTTCTAACGTGGAAAACCGAAAATAGAAAATGTGACTAGGACACCTGTGATCTCCAAATATCTCAAAGACTTCATTCCAAAGAGCAATTAGAGTCATTCTAGAAGGCCCCTGGGACCTGGAATTGCTAGACAGAGGTGGGAAAAAGTGGGTTTTCATGATGTCAACTTAAAATTCCACACATTCATTCATTTCACATTCACTGAGCACCTACCACTTGTGTGTGCTTGTTACTGTGATCAGCACTTAAGACAGAGCAAGACAGTCATGGCCCCTGCCCTTGTGGAGCTTACAGGTCAGAGGAGGATAAAGACTGGTGAGCCAACTAAAACATGAGTGCTGTAACGAGAGTAAGCACAGGGAAGAATCTATGGGCATGGAGGAGGGTCACGGAGCCAGAACTGGGGCTGATGAGGACTGTTTCCCAGAGCAAGTGCAGCCTTGGTGGGGGCCTGAAGTAGGAGTAAGACTTCAACAGGTGAGGGCAGGAGAAGAGTCAGGGAGATTCCAGGTGGGGAGGCCAGCAGGTGGTGAACAAAGGTCCTGCACAGGCATAGAATTTCTATTTTCAGATGATGCTGGGTGTATTCTTATGAAGGTAGATGGTTCACTGGTAAGAATGTGACAGAGAAGGAAGCATCTGGTACAGACACTCAGCCCAGATGACTGAATGGGCTGCACTTGTTATCCTTCGACCCGACCTTCCAGAAAGCAGGTATGTTGTGTTTCCTAGCCACCAAAAAGGCTCCAACTAAATGCTCCCTTAGCGTTCACCAGTGGGTAAGTCTGTGGAAGACTTCCGTATTTCTACGATCCTTACTCGGATCAATAAGGCCATGCCACCTTGATCTTACCCTCAGCTAGTGTAATCCAGCCACATGCGATCTTCTGCCAAGATACAGCAAACAGCTGCTTCTGCCTCAGGACCTTTGCACATGCTGGTGCCCTAGCATAGAAGGCTTTCTTTCCTTCCACCCCATTCCTGGAAAATGCCTACCTGTTCTTTATTCAGTTCTCAGCTCAAATGTTATTTTCCCAGAGTGGCCTTAACTTAAATTATATATCCCTATTATCCCCACCCTATATTTTTCTTCATAGCACCTATCACAATTTCTTTATATTTTTTATACATTTATTTGATTGTTATTTGTTTTCCCTTGCTAATGTATAAGCTCCATTAGGGTCTTTCCACTTTTCCACCACACTATCCAAGACAGAAGTCAAACAAAAGTAATGTTTGCTTGGGGAATACATTGTTTAGTGTGTTTGCGGAGGCTTGCGTTCTAATTATGTGTTATTTGTGTTAATATTAAATTTATCTCAAGTTCTTCTGTCTGCACAAGTGCTGCTCAAGGTAAGGTTGAGTCTTTGGTCTGTTTTGTTCACCAGTATAATATACACTCAGTGCCTAGTAAAGTGACAAGAACATAGTAGGTATTTAAAAAATTAAATGTTAGTTAAGAGTGAGTGCACTGTAACAGAAAGGAGCTGATGAAATTCAGGCCTTTATAATGACTTGTACGGGTTAGCAGACCTGCCTGAGTGGACTCCATGCACCCCTGTTCCCCACCTCACTCCTGTGTCACTGTGACTTGCCACATTAGTAAATGTTAACACGTGCCAGTATGCAATTGCAATGTCATATTAATTATATGGAAACTGAAACAAAATTACTAACTCCCACTTCTCTTTGGAATACTAATAACACTAATACCAATATCATGGTGAAATACCAATAACACTAATACCAACATCAATTATCTTGGAAGCAATTTTTCTTTTGTTCTGCTACCTACACGTTTCTTGCTTTTGCCTTCTCTATGTAAATCATAATCAGGAAGAAATATTCTAGAGGGTGGTTATATATTCCTTTTCAGAGAGAAGCATGCACAAAATCTACTTTAGGAAAGAGCATAAGTTTAAAATCTTAATAGAAGGGGCCAATTTCTTTTCTCTTTTCCAAAAGCCTAGAAAAGAGGCTTGCTGGGGTGGAAGGCAATAATGCCTTAACAGATCCTCAGAGCCAGGAGTTTGCCTTGTGATTAGGCTTTGGAAGGATGGAGGATGTAGAATATAACTGGGGTGTTTGTGTTTTAACCTACTACCTCTCCCTTTCTTCTTTGGGTGCAGCACCCTCTTTCTCTAAGGCTTCCCCTGTCTAGGTGGTTTTACTAAGATGTCCATCACAAGATACAGGTGTGGGCATGTGACCTGGGCATGGCCAATCACATTACAGATCCTCATCTCCTGGACCAGTGATTGGCCCAGGGATGTGAATTCCATCTGTGCCAGGCCAATCACAGTTCTTCCACAGGCTTTTTTTTTTTTAACAGAGAAATGCTGGAGGAGGTCCTTTCCTTCTTCCTGTGGGTTCACTAAGCTGAGATGATGCAAGCCTGGAGGGACAGTTACCTTTGGCCAAGTCTGCCTGACCCCCCAATATGAAGAGGTTTTTGGTCTAGGAGAACATTAGGCCAACTGCCAAGAGAAACACTGCCATGAGATGGAAGGGAGCTGTAATAGAGAGAGATGCCAATGTGATGACATCTTGGAGTCTCAGGCCAGCTCCTCTCTGTGGTGGCCCGTTATGTGAGACAATGCTTGCCCTTTTCATTAAGCTAGTTCGAGTGCACTTCCTGTCTTCTGCAGTGGAAAGATCCTGGATAGATACAGAGACAATGTGTTTGCTTGGGGTTGGGGGGAAGGGACATTTACACACTAAGCACCATCAAGGAGGAGCCCAAAGAGGGCATGGTCATCACCTCTTCCTTTGTTGCCTGTTATCTGAGTACTCACCACATGGCACTTGTTGCCAGGGATAGAGTGTTGAGATGGTCCCTGCATTCATGGAGCTTACAGATGCTGTGATACAGCTGCTTCATATGTTTTTGAAAGACCAGAGGGAACAGAGAAAGGTGTGGAGGGTATGAGGGGAGGGGGTTGGGGGGCTCTTTTAAATGTGATTCTTGAGAAGTCCTTGGCAGGTATAATGAAAATCTTCCCTTTGCTGAGTTTGGGCAGAAACAAAGAGACTAACCCTCCAAATTTTCGCCAATGCATTTATAAAGCTTTTGGTGGAAGGACATAGTCCTGGTCCATCCATCCGCAATCTTACATTTCCGTAGCCTATAAGAAAGAGCCATTGACATTTTCCTCCACTAAGAGATGTCTCTGACTGGAAGATTGCAGGAAGAAAGGGTACCTAGGTGGTTGGGATTTCTCTATGCACTGTTCTATCATGATGGCTTCATTGAGATTCCAGCTCTTCTCTGAACTCCAGGAATGCTCAGAGCTTGGGCCCTTACCACCCTCAAATGGCTAGACCCCCAGGAGTTTGCCAGTCCCTGAGAAAGGTCAGGCCATTTGCTTCAATACATGATATCCTCAGGTGCTGCCCCACTGATTTTCTCCAGATTCCCTGTTTTCCATGGGGAGCCATAATTATATGGTGTTGGGTAAATGGTTGCATTTCATTCAGTTTCACTTATTTTCATTCTGTTTCTTCCTCATTCCAAGAAGCAGAGCTGGGGTCACCAGAATCTCACACCTCTGTCTTGGGTTTCTGCTCCCAGCCTCTATTCCTCCCACAGCCCAGCAAGGCAGCCCCTCTAACCTTCCCAGTCTGTATGATCATGGGGTAGGTCCCTCTAAAGGTCAGCATTGCACAGCACTCCTGCTAGTTGCCAAATCCTGTTAACTGTATGTACTAAGTCTCTCAGATCTCTCCCGCCCCCTTCTCTGTCCCTTCACTGCTAGTGATTTAGTTTCTTGTTGAAACAGCCTCCTTGCTGTCCATCGCCTCCTATCTTTTCCCCTTCCAATCTGTCTTCCTCCACTCCTGAGGAAGCAAGAGAGATCTTTCTAATGCTACACATCTCAGCACATCAGGTTGCTAACTAAGCCCTGGTACAGCTCCCGGTGGTCCTCAGGATAGCAGCCTAGTGTAATATGCCCCGCCACGCGTTGCACCTGGCCAACTTGCTCTTTCTCCGTGCCACACTATAACACATCCACCTCTCTCTGGCCACACCCAGTTACTCAAAGCTGTCCGAGATGCCATCCCCCATTTGGCCTCATGGACTCTTCACAGGTGACGTTCTCTGCGTGGTCACCTCCTTCCTGTATCTTTGTCTGGCTAATCGCTACTGTTCTTCAGGACTGATTCCAACTCCTCTGTGAAGCCCTTCCTGATCCCTTGTCCACCTGAGACCTGCTCAGCATGACAGAGACTCTGCTACATGTTCACCAAATCTTTTTTCATTTTCTTCTTCTTAGGCACTTGGAAAAGACAACATTTTCCAGGCTTCCTCACAGTTAAGTTGAGTCCACCTGACTGTGTTCCTGCCAATGTAGGTGGAAGTGATACGTGCCATGTCTGGGCCTGCTCATTAAACACCCTTTAATCATTCAAGCTCTCTTTGCCTTGGAGGCCACGTGCTTAGGATGGCAAGATCACAAGATAGAGCAGCTGGAGCGAGTCATCCTTAAGAAGAATGTCTGACTCATTTGGATGGTGATCTCTTAAGCCCCTGAGATTTCAGGGTCAATTTGTCACCTGGCCATAGCCTACCCTCTCCTGGCTGATACAATTAAGCATCCCTTTTCTTGTGGTCTTGACCTTTATTATAACTTACATTTCACTACTTACATTGTCCTCTCCACTAGACTGTAAGCTCCTTGGCAGCAAAGACTCAGTTTCCTTTCTCTGTTTATAGTCTACTCATTCCATGGTGCTAAACATAGACATGGCACTTAAGTCAAACATCTTTTGAATGAACAAAAGATTTCATGGCCCCATTTGACAGTGGAGGAGAAATGAAAAGAAATGGCAAGACTGGGGGTAGGGAGAGAAGAGCTCACGTGGTCATAGGCTGTGACAGCCTGCTTGCCTTATGGGGGCCAACTGACACCTTTGGTTTAGTGGCTGCAAAGTCCCAGTCACGGGCTTATGAAACATCAGAGGCAAAGGCCACTCCCCAGTTCCCTCAATCTACATCACACCCTTACAACTCCTTCCAACTGCTCCCCTGCAATTTCCAGGAGTTGCTTTTATTTCTTGCACCAGTTTATGAACTGAATTAAAATAAATGAGATGCAAATAAATTCTACGCTTTCTCCCTCATTTTCAAATTACATTTTCAGTCCACTCAACCTGTTATAATCTCATAGTGATTTTCATTTAAGAGAGCTAAATGGATATGTGATTGTTGTTACAGGAACTAACACCAGACAATTAAATGTTGAGGTGTTGATAGATAAAGCTGTGTTTTGATTTGCATAAACATGATGCCAGCAAATCTAACCCTGGCAGAAATTCAGTTATAAGACTTGCATGCCTAACTTCTGCTAATTACCACAAGTACCATTATTAAGATTTTTAATATTCAGAGTTGGGATTATAGCCGTTTTATTTTAGGGCCACATTTATCTTTATTTTGAAAACTTAGTCAAAATGCATAACTGATTTATTGGAGAAAAGGCACGATTACTACTTATAATCAACTTCTACAGTGCAGCGTATCAAAAATCAATTACACAGCCCTGAAATCCAGTCATTAAGGATTTAGCTACTAATCTCATTCCATTTTTGTCTTTAGGAAGATACTGCAGCTTGCAACTTTGCAGATACCAACAGAGGAAGAAAAACATGGGAGACTGCTGATAACCTAATGTGAAGAATTAAACTCCAACTAGACAAAGGCAGAATCTTAATATGGAGTGGTCTGGCTCTGTGGGGAGGTCACCTGGGCTGGCTGGATTTCAATCCAGTAACATGGAAAAAGTTAGGACCCAAGTTTTGCAGACGCTGAGCCTTCTACTCTCAGGAATTCCAAATATTTGTTAAATTCTACCTCATCTTCCTAGTGCTTGCCAAGATCTGCAATTATTTTAGTTATTTATTAGTTTACTGATTATCTGCTCCTCTCTCCAACTCCCCTTCCCCCAATGTAAGATGAAGGAGGGTAGGGACTTTGCATTTTGTGACATATAGCTTATGTGCATAGCACAGTGCCTGGATCAGAGTGGGGGTTCAATAAATATGTGTTGAATTTGATAAAGACTGGGATCCCCAGGATTCCTCCCTCCCCCACTCCCTGGGGAAAGGGTTAGCATGACGGTAGGAACTGGTCCCTCTCAGTGACAGTAAGTGAGCAAAGCAGGATCCACTAGCACCGAAATTATATGGATGACCATGGATCTAAACAGAAAGCTGTGTGACATGGTGGTTAAGAATACTGGCAAGTGAGCCAGACAGAAAGTCGGAACTGGGGCTGATTCCTGGCTTTGCTGTTTCTAGCCATTGTGTTCTTGGACAGGTTATTTAGCTTCCCTGAGCCTGTGTTTCCTCAGCTGGAAAATGGAAGTAATAGTAACTACCCCCATGGGGCTGTTGAAAAGATGAAAATAATACAAGTAAAGTATTTAACATAGTACTTGCATCATAAAAGCCCTCAATAAATGTTATATATTAGTTTTTAGAAGATGTAACTTGGGGCAAGTTGCCTGGTCTGGGGAAGCTAGGGTTGGGTGAAACTCCTTACTTCAATTTGCTTGTTACTTCCTTCTGGGAAGCCTTCTCTGACCCCTCTGGGCTGGGTGACATCTCCTCTGTGACCCCCCCAGACCCTAAATGTACCTCTGTCTTTTCATATAACCTGTGATTATCCTGTTTCTGCATAGTCTACCAGATGGTCAACTCCTTGAGTGTGAAGAACATACTTTAAAATTTTTGTTCTTCTAGTATTTAGCAAATTACCTGGCACATATTAGGCACTGGCACCAATTCATTTGTTGAATTATCCAGACAGCGAAAATTAAGGGAGAGGATGGCAAGTGTGAAAAGAAGACCGAAGCTATTTCTAGCTACAGAGTATTGTAAATCCCCACGGCAGGCAACGGCTGCCTTTTTCAGTCCTAGGAAATGGAGAATGTTTTCCCCAAGGTATGAAAACCAAAGGAATATGGCTTCTACTTTCCAAGGGAAGAACTTGCCTTTTCCAGGGAAGAATGGAGCAATGGAGGCTTGGAAGCGGGGACATTTTCTCAGCTGTGTGACAAAAGGGTGCATCCCTTCCCACCTGTGGGCACCAGGTTGGGTAGAACCACTTACCCGGAGCTTCCTGCCAAAGATGGTGACTTTGCCTTTAATTTGCTCCTTTCTGAGGCGCCACTCAATGGAGTTTAAGCCATTCTCCATGGGCAGGGAGATGTTGCAGCGCCCAATGGTGGGGGTGACGGTGCCCGCTAGGACATGGGGCTCGCTGTGGAAGCTGACTCCCATGCCATTGGCGTACATCACCCTCAGAGTACCGTTATTACAGAGCTGGTAGCTGTTCCGCACTTGATCTGGAAAAATGTAGGTGGGGGTGGGGATGAGGAAATAAATTATCCACTCTATTAGTCAGGAGAGAATAGATCCCTATTTTTGTAGGTTTCCATGGTACTTTGCAGCCGTCAGTCTCAGGCTGCCTTTGATTAGCACACATACAATGGGAAGGTGAGTAGTAGCAATGCTACTGATCCATGTAAAGAAAAACATCATCTGTGGCACTCCAGAAATAATTACGCCGTGATATTTTCTTTTACTCACTGAATACTATTAATAGTACATTTAAACATTTAAAGATGTCTATTGCCTACATGATTTGTGTCAATCAAATTCTTGAACTTTAACATACATATTTTAGCTTATATGCAAAAAAAAAAAAAAAAAAAAAAGGAAAAAGGAAAACTACTTCAATTTTTTTCCCCTTTTGCCTACCACCTAACCCAAGGTTGATGGTCTATCCACAGGACAGATACACTGCAAAGCAAGCCCAGGATTTTTCAAGAAAATCAAGAGAAAAAGCCACCTTCTCTCCTCTGATGCTTTTGCCACTGACACCACCTGCACTCTAGAGAAGTCTGGAGAGACTCAAATAGCATGAGACAGACCAAGCTGGGGGTGCTGATAATATGCATTTATCTTCCCATATGGAATCTGCACTAGTCAGTCAGACTTCTGACCTTTTCCTTTATCAAAAAGTTACAGGAAGGAAATGTGAGTCAGAGACTCCTTTTACAGATAAGTTCCTTCCTGACTGTCTGGGAAAAGGAGCTGGATTGGCCTCGGAGACATCAGCTTTTGGGGTAGTGAGCAAGTGTGTACCTGTCACCCCTGCGACTCCAGCCATGATGCAGAAGGACAGAATCTACATCATTAATCATTTTGCAGAGTAGAAATAGAGTCATTGAAACAGGCTCTGTCATGGGATAATAGTCCTGAAATGTCACCATTTATCTACCGAGAGGACACTTTTATCCTCTGACAACATGCTAGCCACTGACATTACATCTTAATTAAAAGAAAAACTAATCTGCGCAATTCCTTTTCTCGCCAGGCCCTGTGCTTGTCCGGGACTGCAAAGCACATCTAATAGCAACAATAACCACAGGGTGGCCCGAGACCTTTGAGATCCCAGTCTTGGCAAGAGATGGCTAAAGAGCTCTGATCCCAGGGCAATCGACACAACAAATAAAGCTTGAAAGAGAGAATCAGAATGGAATAACAGAAAAACAAATCTCATGGTGGGCCGGAGAATAAACGGCCTTTGAGACGATAACTACGTGTGTTGGATAGGTGGGGAGTGCTGGTCACACAGGCGTAAGAGGAGGGCAGGGTATGTGGGGGTGAAAACGAACATTCGCAGATAACTATGCAGACATGTCCAAATACCTAGATGTTTAGTCGGGTGTGGATGACATTATCTTGTACCTCATTAAATCCTTTTCTGCAAGACTGACCTCTTGTAGAACTTATTTGCTGGGGACATTTGAATGACACAGGAAGCTGAGGGGTACTCCAGGCTAGGTCATTCACACCTCTGGGCTTGGCTGGGTTCTGGGTCTAGAGGTGAGTTCGGGGGTAGGGTGGTTATAGGTTGGGGGCTTACCTTGTACCACTGTGTAGGAGGCCTCCACTGAAGAGAGGTTGGTAATGACAGTGACATCGTCATCACGGTTGGAGTTTTCGATGTCAATAGTGATGGATTTTTCCATTTCCCGGTGCAGACTGGTGACCACTCCTGTGGGGCGTGTCACATTGGTCAGGCGGCCCTCATGGTCATAACTGGAGGACAAAAACACTGGTTGGAAGCACAGTCAGCAGGGTTGAAGGCTTTCCAACATTCAGAACCATACAAGGGACAAACTTATGGGGCCATAGGAAGATTGGAAGATGGGGTGGCTGGATTGTGGATGCCACAGAGGCCCCTTGTCACAATCAAAACCCCAATGTGCCCTGAAACAGTGGTGATGCTGTCTACTTACTACCCACTGACACAATGCACTTATAACTCAGAGAAAATACTTCACCAGGTCTTAGGCAAAGTCTACTTAACTATGCTTTTCCAAGTTAGAACAGCTATGTGTGACCATCTTTTGCTTTTTAATTTGTGTGTTCCACAAAGCCACTAAATCAATCTTCCCTAAGTATCAGTTTCATTATGTCACTTTTCTGCTGAACAAACCACTCTTTTCCCACTGGTTGTTCAATCAAATAAAAATCTGGCCTCTGAGACCACCCATGCCCTGAGCCCTACACAGGGGTACAACCTCATCCCACTTGTCACCTCATAGACCTCTGGACAGTCATCTTGGATCAGTGTCCCCCCAGTACCTTGGCTCAAGGATAGCAGGCTTGGCTGCACGTAACCTGTTCTTTGGTCCTATATACCCAAACCAGACACGGCTTAGCTCCCCAAGCAGCCTTCTTAGACAGTTTCCCCATCACTCACTTGACCTTAGCTGCCCTCGGCACCCGAGTCTACATACACAGCGATCATGCGCTACTGCCTGCAAATTGCCTAAAATTGGGCCCTCGTTCCTCATATATATGTGTCCTCTTTGCTCTTTTCTCAAGGTGGGTAGTATTATCCCCACTTCCTTTAGCAAGAAGCCCTGCTGTTCCAGCTGGTACAGCATTTCCCCATCCTGGAAGATCCATTGTATTTGGAGAGCCTAGGAGAAGAAAACACACTCTTCCCAAGGTCTGAATGGAGAGGTCTATGAGCTCACGCAGATGAGTCTTGTTACTGGAGGAGCACTGGGGGAGGAAGACAGAGCAATGAAGGCAGTTTGCTTAGAGGGTGAAAGAGAAGGAAACGTGGCTTGACCTCTGGGGTGACTCCCTCTGGACTGGGGAGAGGGACAAATGTAGTAGGTTCTGAGTGATAGAAACTGAAGCTTGCATAGCATGTGGGGGTCGGAGTTCCTCCAAGGAGGATCCCTGAGGTTAGAGCCTGTGAGCATGGAAAGAACCACGGGGGCCTATTTGACTTTGTTGCTTATTGCTTACAAAATCAAATATGGAGGGCATTTGGCCAATGGTTTTGGAATAAAGGAATGCAGACCTGGTTCAGACTTACAGCAATCCAAGGAAGTTTGCTTCTGGGGAGAACTGGAAACATGCAAGCTCTGCGGGAATGTTTGAAGCTGAGAGTGGAACCACATTAAGCTGGACGAATGACTGGGTAAAGGCGGTGGAGGGACAGGAGGGGGGATCGCTGAGCCCAGCCCTTAGGCTTCAGCCCCAACACTTCCCCAGGGACTTAGGCAGTAGGTGGTACAGATAATATACTCCCTGGAAAGCCCTGGTGTTGTAATCAGGGATGGAGACTCAGGCCTTCTAAGTCAAAGGGGCAACCTTATGCATTCTTACCTGCTAAAGAAACCACCTCTCAGACAGGGCTACAAAGATGCTATTTACAATGGTGACAAGTTAGAACAACCTAAATGAGGATTGTGGAAGATTCATTAAATAACTGATGATTTATCTGTAAAGTCAAAACCTATGAAGCCATCAAAACTGATGGATGACATGGATTTCTATTTATTGGCATGAACAAATGTATATATTGTTGAGTGGAGTCCAAAATATGGTCCTCTAATAGTACACTTTTTTTGAGGGAGGGGTAAAAACCACAAGTATTTATATGTAGAAGTAGTTCTCTGACGGTATAGACATTCAAATGTTGATGGTGGTTTTTCTGTGCGGGGTTTTGACTGATCTTTGCTTTCTTCTTTGTAAGTTCCCATATTTTAGGAATTATTTGTATGCCTTTCTTTCATGGTTTATAAGCAGAAGCAAAAGGTATTTAAAAATGAGACTATAAAGCAATTCTAAGTGTTTGAATATGGGGTCTCTGGTGCAGTACTCAGTAATGAACAGTCCCTACCTCCTGTGGCCATGTAGGGGTTCATTCTCTGGGACCCAGGCAAGGATTTTAATCTTGATCTGCTGTGATTCCCGAACACCTACGATGCACATGCTGCTGTCCTTCCCAATGAGAGAAGTAGTAGAAACTTGAATTTCTACTTTTGGGGAACAGAGCCTTGGGGTAGGGACCCAAATCTCAGGGGCCACAGGGTGGAAAACATGTTTTCTTTAACTTTTAAAAAGATTCAGCTGCCTACAGCGCTGCTTACTTCCCCAAAGGAGAATCTTCAGATTTAGGTCTCTTTGTAAATAACTGAAGAGCAAGGAGCTATGAGTTCCCACAATGGGAGCTCAGTGCCAACTCAATGGAACCAGCCTGGCCTTGGCCAGTGTATGGCTGGAGGCTGCCTTTGACTGACTAAGTCAACAAATATTCATCATTCACCTACTATGTGCCACGCACTGTTCAAGGCCCTGGGGATACGGCTGGGAACAAAATAGACTAAATTTTGTACTCAGGCTCAATGGTGAGAGCAAAAGTAAACCAAAACGGAAAATATCGAGTGTGTCAGATGGAGGGTAGTAAGTGCTAAGGACTAAAATAAAGGAGGCAGAGAGAGGAGAGAGAGAGACAGAGCATGCAGTAATATTATATACAGGCCTGAGCCTTTCAGGGATACAGGCTGCTCTTCTGCAGCCTGGTAATTTAGTAGGCACAATGGGATTTCCCATGTCTGCTCCATTCCTGCCCAGCTCTCTAGGAGCCACTTCCCAGCACAAAGAGGAGAGAGAAAGGAAACTGTTAAAGAGCCCATTCCAGCCTCCCTTGATTGCAGTGCTTGCTTATTTTATAAAATAACTCTTGAACCCCGCTCCACGGGAAGTCAACTTCCAGCCCTTCCACTGAGCTGACGTCCACTCCTTCCCCAGTTACCCAATTGGAAGAAGGAGATGGACATGACTGGAGAAGCTCTTTACAATTTCTCTCTTCCGGAGGGCCTGTCCTTAAGGGTTATGTGTTTTCTGCCCCTCTGGCCCCAAGTTTGCTAAGGTAGACTCTGCTCCTGCAGGGGATGGGAGACCAGCAGAAGTGGGGGTGGAAAGAGAGCAGGATAAATTCAAAGCGAGGTATTAAATAGACCTAACGTGCAAACTGAATTCTTCAATTCTGCTTTTCCAAAATAAGCACCATCTGTCTGACTCCTGTGTCCACTATGCAGTTGGTTGTTCAGAACCTGGGGAGTGGGATGGAGACAGAGGGGTGCTTATTTTCCTCAAATGCTGTTAGTATCTACTCTTTGTTGAACTTCTATATGCCAACTACTTTGCCAATTTCTAAAAATGTATTATTTCAGGGAAATTTCACAGCACCATTATTATCTCTGACAGATGTGGACGTGGAGGCTCAGAGAGGTTAAATAACTTGTCCAAGGTTAATCAGCAAGCATGTGGCAGGGTTGCCATCCATGTCCCTGTTATCCTGACACCAATATCCAGGAGCTTTCTGGTATACCACGCTGTTTATTTTGGAAGGCTGTGGAAACCTGTGCTCCCTCAGGGATGTACCTAGACCAGGATACTTCTATCAGGACCCAATCTGGGGACATCTTAATCCCAAGGCCATGGCTTTCTGGAACTTTCTGGGACTGGTTGATCATTAAATGGGACCAGAATGATTCATTAGCATTATTACACTCCCCACCCCATCCCCCTACTCCCAGGGACAGGGCTGGCATTGATGTTACATCTTCCCAAAAATTCAGGGATGGTTCCCATGTGGAGTCTGACAGTGGAGCTCCAAATTCTATCTACAGTCCTGCTTCAGGACCCTGGTGTATAGGGCAAAGAACACTAGACTTGGAGACTGGGATTCCAGTCCTGCTTCACTGCTGACTCCCTGCGTGCCTTGGGGGAGTCACTTCACTTCTCTGAGTCTCAGTTTCTTTGTCATAAAATGGGGGCAATCAAATCTATATTTAGAGGGTCATTGTGACAGGTGAGCAGATAAATGACTCCTGTACCTGTAAAGTTCTATGCAGGGAGAATGTATTGCTACTCTCCTCACTTACAGGAGGATTTGTACCCTACCTCATGCAACAGGGTGGGAAGAGAGAAGTAACCTCATGGCCTCTGTGTGGTTTTCTTCATTGCTCTGTTAACTCTTTTCTCTAAAGTTTTGGCTACGGCTATGCATTGTTGATCTTGGCTTTACAGCCCTGACAGGAAGTGAAGTTTGTGTCTGAGTTTTAAACTGCCAATTTTCTGACCATGTATCAAAAGTGCCACAAAACAAAAAGAACTCACCATCTTTTTGAAAGGAGAAAGAAAACCTTGTACATTTCAACCCTCACAATGGCGAATTTGTGATCATTGGATTTACCCATATTATGAAAAAAAGCAGCTCACCGAATAAAGAGAAAGAAAAAGTTATTCAGTTTCAATGTAACCTCTGAGCAAATATTAAAAAAAAATTATAAAACATGCCATGTTTCCGTTAAAACAGGGACCCCCTCCTGTGGAGGCTCTTAAACCTGAGCTTCTTTACTAGTCTCTAAGTCAGGCCTCATTCATGCTGGCCTCCCTGAAAGTGACATTTTCACCCCTCTCTCAGGAGAGCCAACAAATTATTTCTGAAATGCATTGGATCTTGGGTTGAAACTGCCAGAAGGGAAGATGAAAATCTAGGAGGTTTTGGGTTAGAGTATAGCTTTGCCCTGACTTGGTAGGAGAGCTAAAGATGGCACTCAAATGGTACCCTCAAGGGAAAAATCACTGGCTGGTGAAGTTTGATCAAGTCCTAGTGCTCTGAAAGATGTCAGGATGCTTCAGAAGTCTGGGAAAGACAGCTTTGCCCATAGAAGGAAGCCAGAACCAGGGAAAGCAATTCTGCAATGCAGTAAATCTCCAGCAGGTGGCAACAGCTTCCTTCTACATTCTCCAAGCCCATTGGAATAAAAACAGAAAGCGAACATTCCTGAATTTAGGAGTGATCAACAATGAAGTCTTCTGTTCTCTCCCTTGTTCCTCTTTTTCTCTGCCAACCCCTCTCTAATTTACTAAATTCTCAGCTAGTAGCAACATCTAGACAGAAAGCAAACAAGGACATAGGAGTTAACATGCTCCTCCACCACCACGGAGAGCCAGACACTTGTAAATTCCATTCCAGTCTCAGCCAGCGATTAGGGAAATCATGCATTAGCAACTTCCTTCAACCCACATCCCACTGGACAATACTTGCAGCAGCAGGCAGTTTGACCAAGAGCTGCGTGCTGTTTAGCTTTTTGGCAAAACAAACAGCAGGACTATTAAGTATAAAATAATTGTTAGGGGAAATATGACTAGCTCTAGCATCTTTTAATATACCTAGCACTTTATCTGTATTGATCTGCTTCTGCTAAAGAGGAAATTCAGAGTTTATCTACCTGTCTGTGCAATCAAGTGTGTTGCTGGACCTATTGGCAAATTACAGGAGCCCCACTGGGATCTTGCCTTTTAGGTTCTAATTTCCGCACCCATGGCAAACATGAATAATCAGCAAAGTTAATCAACACTTTATCTCCCAGGTTCTGTGTGTGTCCAATATCCTGAAATTTGAATGGCAAGCAGGCAACAGGATTCCCAACTCTAGTAGGGAGGATGTTCAATTTCAGAGACCCAACAGAGCAAATCATTTAAAAGTTAGGGAGAAGGGACATGAATAACTGGAGGCCATAAGAAGTCATTAAAGTTAGGAAGATAACGTGACTAAGCAATTTAAAAAGCTACATGAATGGCCAACCCTGATGCCAGCAAGGGCAGGGTAAGTGCTCTTTAGAGATAGTTTACAAACCCACTTACTCATAGAAAGTTGTCCATCCTGTTTCATCACTCTTGGTGGCCAGGAGCCCAGTGTTCCCATCGTAGGTCATGAGGCCAAGCTCCAGGTTCTGTGTGGACACGACTTTGAGGCCTCCGTTGGTGCCCACCGTGAAGGTAATGATCTGATTGTCTGGCATGAGCAGGTGGCGAGGCATGCCACTACTGTCCCTACGGATCTTCAGGGAATTTCCACTATTGTCAGTCAATTCAGTGACATCATTGTCCACACTATATGTGAAATTATACAAGTACTCCCCTGTCACCAGGCTCACCGTGTACTGGTGGATGCCATCAGCGTTGAAGACATACAACTCCTGCTCTCCGGGAGATGCAGCTTCATACTGGTTGAAGGCATTAAGAACGGGCTTGTTCTTGCTGACTGCCCTGATCCGAATATTTCCAAGGTCTGCAATGTAGATGGTGCCATCTGGAGCTACAGCTAAGGATGATGGGGAATTCAAGATGGCGTCAGTGGCGTAGGCATCATCTCCTGAGTAGCAGTTGCAATTGACGTCATTTTTGCAGTCACAGTCTGAGGCTGCCCCGGCCAAAAGGCAGATCTCCCCATTTGTTGTCACCTGGCGTAGACGGTTAATCTTCTTCTCATCCGTCTCAGTGATATAGAGGATCCCAGTGTGAGAAATGGCAATGGCACTGGCTGACTCCAGAGCGGAGTGAATGGCTAGTTTGCTGAGTGAGTAGTCGATACCAGGAACCTGGCAGTGCATGGGGCGTCCCGCAATGATGCTGACTTGGTGGTTCTCAGTGATTCGAAGGATGACGTTGTTCTCTAGGACATACAGGGAGTTATCCATGGGGTTGACAGCAAGGTCTGTTGGCCACTCCAGGCGAACCTGTAGATGACATGGTATCAGATGAAAGAGCAGCCTCTAATACGTCCAATGTTTAACTCTAGGGCACTTATATTGATTTTATGCATCTAGGAAAAAAGACTTAGCTTTTTACTGAACACTGTATTAGAAATGCTCGTTGTTGAACCAGTTGCCCATTGCCCATGCTGAGTGTGTGTGATGGAGAAGAGAGACTATGCTACAAACATCTCCCTCTATCTCACTGTGACTAGAGTAGGCCACCAGCTCCACCCATGACACTGCCTCTCAGCTGCAGGTGAGAGGACCAGGGTCAGAGATGTCATATATGTCTGTACAGTTACTTCACTGCACAAAGAGCATGCAATCCAGCCGATACTCTGTTTACAAGGCCATGGGACTGAGGAGACTATGCTCATACAGAGGAGGCACCTTTAGTTAATTCACAAAAAGGAACCATGTGGCTTAGAAGGTGGCCCTGACCCAAGGGCAGCCAAAGCAGAAGCTGCCCAGCAAACTACAACTTGGGTGTTTGCTTGAAGAAATGAACTGAACCAAACACATTCTTCCTCTATGGAATTTGAAATAAAAGTCTCACTAGCAAGTTTTCAGTTTGTTGTGGAATTTGAGCTGAAATTTATGAGGTTGACTGAGGGGTTGAAAAGGTCCTTATAGGAAGGGTGAACATATATCCCAGGTTGTTTGAGAACAAATGCCGTACGTTGGAGTGAGCCTCTGTTCTCTGCCACCGTAAGAGCCCTGACTAAACAGGCACTTTGGGGAGTACTGCAGAGGGCTCTGGTCTAGTTACTACTGCACAAAGTAAAGGTTTATATAGTGAGGATACAATCATTTCAGATTAACAGGGAAGTTCTGATTGACAGAAAACACTGCAGTAATGATGGAGAAGAGAGGTAATTACACAGCAACTCCTACCCTGCAATCTGCCACGGCTGGAGTGTGTCACCAGCTCCACTTTGCTGAGCAGAATTTCCCTCTCTCTCTCTCTCTCTCTCATTCCTATCTGGTAATTTCCATTTCTATCTCAGGCCTTCTCCAAACAAACCTGTGATCAGTATCTAGATCTCCCACTCCCATTCCACTTCCAACCCCAACAGGAAGCAGGTGAGAACTTCAGGCCCAGAACAGGTGTTGCTGCATGATGAGAAATAAGAGAAAAGCCCACCTGGGCTACATCCATGCTGGAGTCACAGCTCAGAGGCCGGACGGCAGTGAGGTCGTTGGAGCCCAGCAGGGTGGAGATGATTCCATTCTGGTCGACCTTCCGGATCATGGTGGCATCAACGAAGTACATGAGCCCGTTCTTGTCTACCGCAATACCTGAGCAAGACAAGTAGTGGGCATATATCTTTTAGAAAGAGTAGGGTTGGTGGGGTGGAGGTGGGGGCTGCCTTACTGGGCACTCTTTGTTCGGACCAGGGCCCTTCGTGGGATGGATTAGCACACTCTGAGTAGTGGTTCTCAGCCTTTTAAGGCAGGACTTTCTTGAGGGCACTGTGCTGAGATTTGCATAATTCCTGGGATGCCGGCTGTATCACCAACCACTTCCCTTCAACAGAAGAAAACAAGTTGGGTTGCAAATGAGCCACAGCCACAAATGAATGAATGGGGAAATAACCTTGCATCTGCTCTCTTTAGAAAAGAAGTTATTTCCAAAGTTCACTGCTTCAAAAATTACCAGTAGTAAATTACCTGAATACCCTTCACAACTGATTACAACGATGAAGCTGAGAAACAATGATTCTTGTAGCCACAAACTCCCAATTCAAAGTATCCTCCAGAAAGCGTTCCCAATTAAGCCTTGACATGAATCAGCACTTCAGTGCTCTGGGGGGACACGGGGCTCTAGCATTCCCCTGTCTGTCTTAGCAGCAGGACGGGTAAGACACGGACAAAGCTTTCTATTTGCGTCTTCATCCCAGTGCTCAAGCGCAAGGCTTCATGTCCTTAATCCATGCTGCCGGCTGCTTTTACAGCAGCTAAAAATGCTAGCAGGAATTGGACCCTCAAATGGGGTTGTCCTTAACCTTTAGTATATTTAGTCCTTTTCAAATAGAGACCCATTGGTTTTGAGAACTTCCCTGTTGATCCCCGACCCCTGGAAATTATACCCATTCTTAATTGCTACCATTTACTGGGCACTTGTAATATGTCAGGCACTGTGTTTCAGACTTCATATACATTATTGTCTAACATGAAAGTGTGGAATGGTCAGAGGCCCCTGCTGGGCCTCGTTCTGTCTCCTGCCCACACAGCCTGCACTCTGGCCCATGCAGCTAGCATTTCCTTCTGACTCCGTGACTGGCAGCAGTCAGAAATCTCCAGGTGCAATCCACTCCACTTTCCATTTGTAGCATATGTGGGTGACAGAGTTTACTTCAAATAAATAAATACTTTTTTTAAAACACCCACCCACACACCAAAGCAATCAAGTTAAATTGCTGTAGGGAAAGCTGTGCTTTGGACTGCTGGGTTTAGCTGAGTTTAAGAAAAGAAAGCCAGGCCCAAGGCAAGCTCCATCTGGGACAGGGGTTTCTTCCTGTGCGGCCTTTACCTCGTGGGCTCATGAGGGTGGCATCCACAGCCTTCCCCCCATCCCCACAGCGGGCTTCATCAAAGGGCAAACATTGCTCTCCAGTCCCTGCCACGACTTCTGAATTCCCAGCCAGGTCTTTGGCTCCACTCAGAGACTTGACACGGTAGATTCGCCGACTGTTGGTGTCAGACACGTAGAGTGAGCCGGACACGGGGTCCACTGCCAGGTAGTACTTGTGTGCTGGGTTGTTGCTTTAGTAGAAAAAGCACAAAGAGAAATGAGGAGGGGGCTGTGCAGCTGGCCTCCTGGACCAGAGATGACAGCAATCCTACCAAGACTTTTACCTTGCTGGTGCCATTCCACTTTAGTGAACTGGAAAGAACCTACCATCATGACTTAGTGTTCTAACCTATCATGGCTCTTAAATCTTTTTTTTTTCATCTTTTTCGTGACCGGCACTCAGCCAGTGAGTGCACCGCTCATTCCTATATAGGATCCGAACCCGCGGCGGGAGCGTCGCTGCGCTCCCAGCGCCGCACTCTCCCGAGTGCGCCACAGGGTCGGCCCTCATGGCTCTTAAGTCTGATTGAATGTAAGCTCCTCCTCCTGTCACGGAATTCACTGTTTCCCACCATGCTAAAAGACCACTGCATCACTGAGCTGGTACGAAAAACCCCACTCTGGTCCTGTTTTTGTGAGCAGGACCAACTGCCTCGTGAGTCAGCCTTCTTTATTACCACCATGCATTTAGTGTATTTTCAGAGGGATTGAGGAATACTTCCATGGGACAATGTTCTCTTTTTAACAAAGTTGGCATTCAGTGTGAAGAAATGTGGACATCTTGCTGATATCATATCCAGAATCTGAATCACTGAGAGTAGAGATGCAGTTTTCAAATCCTGGGTAAGAGTGAGGTCACAAGGTATGAATCTGCCAGGGCCCTAAGCCACACCAGGGGATGAACACCTTTGTGTCTGTGAAGTGCCTTAGGAAGGCGGAAGCCTCAGAGACCTGAACCACTTCCTCTGCTGTACTTCTGTCCTTTGTGAGGCTAACTAGGACAGAGTAAGACTTGTAGAACTGGCTCAGGACAAAGGCACAGGAAACTCAACTCTGACCTAGCTGGTGACCTTAAATCAGTCTTTTGGCAGTATCAAGTCTTAGCTTTCTTGTTTGGGAAATGAAGATATCAAATTGGATCATTGCTAATGTTCCTTTTGGCTCAAAACCTTACGGTTCTTCTTTGTGCAGTGTCTGTCATTGGAGGTTAGGACCAGAATGGGTGCTCATACTAGTCCTATACTGGTTATTAAAATCACCGCCTCTAGGATGCCAGCAATGATTGCCTCTCTGCCCTGGGGTGGAAGACTAGGTTTCGGTGCTGCATGCCTGTTGTTTTTCAATTGTACTTTGGTACAATGGGAGGATTGGGGCTGGCGAGGTGAAGGGAAGGTGAGGGGGACGCTAGTGTTGGGTGCATTTGTAGATATTAGCTGGTAATTACTAAAACACCACCATTTGGGTTCTTCCCAATTTAAGGTAAAAAAGAACTAGGAAGCTATTTTTAGGAACAATTCGTGAGTCGAGACCATCTTTAATTCCAGCTTCTCCTCAGGTTGCTATTAAGATGTATAAATGAACTAGAAGTCAAGGTCTTTCTAAAATTCCAGCCTAGATAACTAATTTGAAAGAGTAGGCTACCTGGGTTCCTTTCCTTTCCTTTCTTTTTCTTTCCTTCCCTCATCCTTTCTTCTTTTTTTGGCTAAGTCATTAGAGAATATCTATATAAGCAAAACAAATTAGGACAGAAAGGGAAAAATTCATGCCATTTCTTAATTAGATGCGGCACTCTGTTGCTGAACGAACAGTAGCTGGCATGATCAACGGAAGGATCAAGGCATTGCACATCTGTGCCTATCTATGAGCAAGATAATTAATTCTGGACTTTCTAGGGAGCTTGATTCGAGGAGGCTTTTCAGAAGGTCTGGCAGAAGACCAGGCAGTTGAGGTTGTGGGGTCAGTTCTTGCTTGGGGGACCATTCTTCCCCTTGGCCTCATACCCATTTCAACCAAGATTCTTGCAGAGGAGTTCAGGTCAGATGGACAGTGGCAAAGATCCAATGGGGTATGTGAGTTTTCTGAAAGAAGGTGCTCTTTCAGGGCATTTCTGCTTCTTTAAATTTGGCTCAAATTAGGTGCCATATAATAAGCTAATTTTGGGGTGCCTGAAAAGAAGGCAGAGGACTTCTTCTGTGTATGGTCTTTCCACTGACTGTGATGATCTCATACAATTTGACTCCACTCTGTCTCATTTTGACCTAATATCATAAACAAGCCCCTTCCATGTTTCATTTCAAGGAGTGAGGAGAAATATTCCTGTGAGTAGTGGTATAAATTGCTTTGTTTTTTCTCTTTTTTGAAATAAAAAGAAGGCTACTTTTCTTCAAGAAAGCTCATACTACACCCATTTCATTGCAGAGTGTGTGTGTACGCACACATATGTGTCGTACCCATTACATGTGAACTGTACCAGTGTGTCTTTAAATGATCACCTTGGATCAATGGAATGATAAAGCCCATTTAGACGAAAAGTTCTTGGTCTATGCCTTTCATACTCCTCAAAAGTGATTTGCCTCCATGATCATTCTCAATGCATCAACTGTTGGATTCACTGTGACCAGCAGATTGGCAATTAACTTTTGTTTTTTAAATGACCATATATCCAGGGGGAAAAAATCATTAATGAGTTGAAAATGAGTTTTTGACCCGTTTCCAGTTCATTAAAGCTTTTGTGAACCCAGTCCAGCATTTACAAAAGCCAGAAGTTTGCCTCAACTGTTTAGCCCAATTATGGACCACACTGAGCAGTCGGGATAAAAGTTCGCCGAGGGTTCATTACCATGTGCTCGCATCTCCCGGAAATCCTAATTACTGTCAGCTTCTCTGGTTGCTTTTTGACTGCATTTCATAATTGCTAAAGCTTATCATATCCACAACACACAATTAGCACATAGAAAAGTTACTATATTTGGTTCATAAAAATATACAACATTACACAAGCAGCACAAAACAAAAAAGCAAACACAAGGAAAGCAAACGAACCATATGAAATTATACGGGAAAGAGTTCTTCATCTTACCTATGTTTAAACTCTTTATTTCTTTATAGAAAGAAAACAGAAGGAAAAAAGAACAAACAGTTAGCTGAAGAATTGATAAAGCAAACATAACATTTTTGTTTCTTGTATAAAGGGGCCCAAAAAAGGCAGTCTTTTTCTTTTTTCCCCCATAACTGACAGCTCCTAGCTCAATTGCTTGGGAAGCATCCCCGATTTTGGACTCCTCCCAGACACTGGAAAATCTGGATGAGAGTGCTTGGATTCTCTGATCAGTAATGTGGCTGTCACATGACACTGGAGGAAACAGGTGAAATAGGCCTTCTGGCTGATGAGGGGATGGCACCTAGGTTACATCTTGAGTGCCAACACTTACTGACTGGTAGTGGCTGCTGAGAGAGTGGTGGTAGGATTCTGAAGCCCAATTTAAGCTCAGCTATACACAGTACCGTGACGCACTGGTAATGCCTGCCCTAGGTGTAGGAGGAAGTGTGGTGACACCTGTATCACCTATTTGCCATTGGCACATTACAGGTAGAGTCAGTACCACCCAAGAAAGAGACCCTGCCCGCACCCTACTGCAGTTTGGCGAAGGTTCTGTTGAACCCTGAGAGTCAGTACCACCTCCTATCCCTGCTGCACGCCACCTTCCTTCTCCCCATCTCACTCAGGGTGGGACCCCAAATATATATATATTTTTTTTGTCTTTTTTTTCGTGACCGGCACTCAGCCAGTGAGTGCACCGGTCATTCCTACATAGGATCTGAACCCACGGCGGCAGCGTCGGCGCCGCAGTCTCCCGAGTGCGCCACGGGCTCGGCCCGAAATATTCATTTTTTGACACAGTTAACATCTAATACTGTGATAACATCTACAAATGAAACCCATAGGTAATCACATCCTCTCACAATTGGAGCCAAAGACTCCATTCCTTATTGGAGAGCCAGGAAAAGTTTTGTTGTTTTTTATTTTAAGGGAAAAAGCACATTTCAATTTCGACAGGAAAGTGGCTGAAAGTTACACAGCGTTAGGGAGAAGAGGAGACGTTATGGCCTCAAGTGAGAACTGCTCTTTATTATTGAGGCTTCACCTCAATATTGCTCTTCATTCTTGAGGCTTCCAGGCCAAGGTGGAAGGAGCTCCTGCACCTGATCCCTCTTTCCCTTCCAGCTCAAGGGGGGTTGGGGCTGCAGGGAAGGGACAAAGAGAGTTTGATGCCCTGATTCCTGCTTAGGTGTAGCAGGCTCTGCCGGGGGCCATCATTAATGGTGGGTTTGCACAGGGATTACATTTTTATATTTTATTCCAACGTGTTAGTTTTTTGGGAAAAAAAAGTTAATTAAATGATGCTGATAACTCCTGAGCTCTGACTGACATAGTGCAATTTAAGATTCATTCTGCAAAGCCTGGTGTGTCAGGGCGGCAGCCGGGAATTCTCACGTCTATTTTATATTGCTTAATGAAAGTGAAATGTTATCTGCCACCAGTGGTAGTCATATTTGGCTCTTAATTATTGCAATATCAATTCCACTTTTTTTTTTTTTAGTCAAGATTTTGTGAAAAGACTGGATGGGATTTGGGTCTGCAGACCTGACCTACTTCTTTCCTAATATCATCTACTTTGAGTTGATTAATATAGAATCTATCTTGGGGAAGGAGAAGGGCAGGGGTGAGCGATCAAATCACTGGAGAGTGTAGAGACCAAATGATCCTATGGATGTGAGCTTTGGAGAAAGGCTGGGGTCACTGCTATATCAGTCCAGGGTCATTCGCAGGTTGGGTGCTTAGCAGGAAACACACCAAAATAACAGCATCTTTGAGTCAGTCTATGCAGATTAGTACAGTTGCCCTACATACAAGGGACAGGCCTAGGCTTTGTGTGCATGGCCTCAATAAGATGAACCCTTTAGGTGTATCCTTCAAGGAAAAAGCGGTGTCTCAGATTTAAGAATTGAGATACATTAGCTCTTCACACTGCAGGGTCTCAGTGACTCCCCTGTGAAGCCTCCAGTGTCTCTCCTAGCATTCTCAGCCTGCCTCGAAGAGCTGTCATCAAGCTGTCTTGTGATTTATGTTTGTGTGCTTGTCTTCCTTATTTCTTTGTGAATAGGACATGAATTACTCATCTCTGTATTGCAGATACTTAGAAGAGAGCTCAGGAGAGAGTAAGGGCTGGGAAAATGGGTTCTTAAGTGAAAGAAGCAAGGACTGAAACTGCTTCCCTCAGTGCTGGGCAGAACCTGCCTTGGACTAGCTCCAATCTCTCATGTTCTGCTGAGAATTACAAAGTTACAATCAGTTGAGATATTGTCTGTTTCCCTTCCAACTCCCTTTGGTCACATTTTTCCTTTGTGTAGGGTGAAGCTGGAGTGGCCACTTTTTGTTGTTGTTGTTGTTGTTGTTGTTGTTCTAACTAAAGGTAAGTTGAATTGGGATACATTTAGTTTAGTTCTAGAGGGATATGTTTATGTGGCTTGTAGTCTCTTCAGCATCTGGTTAAATTATTGCTAGCCATTCTGGTATAGGAATGAATTCCAGGAATGCTCCTGTCATACTGTGTTGATTCTCCTAGTATCACTGCAGGGAGTGCAATGTCCAGTGTAGAATTCATAGTTCAGTATACAAGATGTCAATGACTAACTGGCTCATGAGAGTCAATTCAAAGAGAATTTAAATTATTCACTGTGCAAGGAAAGTTGAAATGTCCAGGAATATTACAAAGAACACTTGATGAAGGGTTTGCCAAATTTTATAACCCTCACAATTTACACATCCCCAATGATCACTTGTGACCACTAAAGAAACTTTTCTAATTTATCAATAATCTGAAACAAATTTTAATCAGCCATACTGGAGGAAAGACTGAGTATCTCTCTGTTCTTTCTCTAGATAATGAAATTATAAAATAACTACCATGTTAAAAGATGATCAAAAAGTACGTAGCCGACAAGTGAAGGAAAACAAGTATAATGGAATCTAATAGGAATTAATTAATAAAAAATGCTAGATTATTTGTCTGGATTTTGTGATGTTTGCACTAGTTGCTGGCTTTTTAATAATCTGCAATTTGTTTTGGTTTCTTTTCTCATCCTAAGTAATATCCAGTTTCATTTCTCATTTCATATTTATAATTTTGTTTTTTTCTTTCTTAGAGAGAGTCTCCCAAATGACCTTGGCTTCAGACCCCATGAAACCTGGATCTGTCCTTGGTAAAAGGGCTTTGAAAAGAGTGCCATGCACTATCCAAAATTTTATGGGGGCACAGTTGGTATTATTATTCTAGAACAGGCACTTTGTAGTCTTTTCTTTCCTGACCCCCATCTTCACAGCCTGACCACACATGGAAAGCATTTGCTTTCTCAAACTGGAACCACTTCATCCTCCCTAACATTCTGTTTTGCCATCAAGCAGGGTCTGTCCTCCTGCAGACATGTGTCTGGTGCTGCTTACTTCCAATTCCTGCTGCCTCTGCCTCTTTCCTGGGTGCCACTTTCCCATGTACCCACTCCCTCCAGCACTGACACATCTGGGTTGGACAATTCTCTCCCCTGTAGGTCTTCCCTGAGGCAATGAAACCCTTGACCCACCTCAAAAGTTCTGTCAGACTGTCAGCATGGAGAAACAATATAATTTTATGTTTTGAAAATGAAAAAAATTTTTTAGAATATAAAACCTTAAAGACAGTGTGAGATTCTTATGTTTATCAAAAGGGACCAAGTTAAGATAAGGTAGAGAGACATGTCCCATTTCTTATCTTTATTGCCTTATATTGGGGTTCAGTTCCTAAGATGTTCTCAATTGGGGAGAAAGGAGGGATTTTTCTATGAGTGAAATTTACCCTAGGATGTTAGTGACTGACACATTTACTCTGCTCCAGAGGGCTTAGGTTTTCCAAAGACCATTTGGAGACTGATAATTATAAGAAGGGAAATGGGCTACTAAAGGTGGGATATCAGGCTTTTTTGGGAAGTGGATGTTGAAAATGTCCTAAATGTTGGCTGAGTTAGAGCAAATAGGTGATGGTCATTTTACCTAAGAGAAGGCTCTCTCCAGCATCAGAAGTTATCCACGTGTGTAGAACTCTGCCCCTACATGGTTTGGACAGGCAAAGAAAGGAGGAAGGGAGGAGGACAGTGAGAGAGCTGTGGGAGCATTGAAATAGAATTTCCCGTTGGAGGCTGAGCTCTGGGGTGGGTAAGGAAGATAGGGATGGGCACGACTCCCGAAATGGAATCATTCAGTTGCCAACTCACAAAGGAGAAAAGACAAGCAAGACAGGTCTCTTCCCTGCTCCTCCCTCCCTTTGCTGGTTGCTGTTTTGAAGAGAGGGGATTGACAGCCTTTTGTTTTCAGGTATGTAGTGAGAAGAAAAGAAGAATCAAACCGGTGTTCTTATAAAAGCTTAACTTCTAATCGGCTCTGGGTACCTGGGTGATGGAAGCAAGAACAAGCCTAAAGGTGGTTATAAAAGGGGGGAAAAAATCACAGGGCTGCCAAGGGAAACTGGGAGTCAGACATCCTCAGGCTGTCCTTATTGTCACCACGTGGGCATGGTGTGGCTTGCTCTGATTGGGCCTTCTGCTTGCACAATTCATGTTGTGGCCTCTACAATGTGAGCAGCATGGAATCAAGGACCCATTCTAACAAGAGGGAAGAGACTGGTATGAGTTTCCCTTAATTCAACCTATATTGGGCACCGAGTGTGGGCCAGCACGCTCTAGGCATTGACGGGCCAAGATGATGAAGGTGTCCACCCAACAGAAGTTCACACACTTGGGTCCTAAAGACTTGCACAGAAATAAAAGAACCACAAGGCAGTAAGTGGTGACAACTCTAATGGAAAATCAGAGCGTTAAGCAACCCAGAGGAGGGTGAGAATTATTTCCATGGAGAAGACTGGGCTTCATGGAAGAGAGGGCCCTCAGCGTTGGCCTTCTGGGTGGACATGATGAAGTAGGTTAGCTAGAGAAGGCATTTTAAATAGAGCAAGCAGCATGGGTCCAGTTTGGGAGGTGGGAATGTTCCAGGCAAGTACTGCTTTGGCTTTGACCAGGAAGCTCAGTGTCAAAGGAGGAAGGGCCAGACATGGAGGATTACAAATGCCAGATTAAGTAATTCGACCCTTTCTCCTGCAGGCCACGGAAAAGCGCAATGCTACCTCCACCCCTTCCCTGCCTCCTCCGGTGGCTCCCCATTGCTCACAACATGCCTACGAAGAGGATGGCTTTTTTAGAATTAAAAGAAAAAAAAAATAATAAAAAAACATCTTGGGAAGGGGGCCAACATGGGGGTCTAGGAAAAGTGATTTGTCTGATTGTCAGTGTGACAGCTGGAGGGTCTTGCATGGTGTCTCCTTGCTTTCCTTGCTCATTTTTGGTTATTACAGACTCTTCCTCCACCTCACGGCCTCCACCTCTGTGTTTCTATGATGGTTGGTCTTTGGATCTTCAGCTTAGCTTGAATAGCATTTACTTCCCCAGGTACTCATCTCTCACCCTGAATGGGTGTCCTTTGAGCCCATGGCTCATCCCTGTCTGTCCCCCTGAGCCCAGCACAGGCGTGGCTCACCACCATACTTCACTAATGCCAGTGAACCACCGAAGATGAGAACTCCTCGGGGTGGAGCTGGTGTTTTCTCCTCTCTTTTTACCCCTTCCAGTAACTGGCATGGTCTCGGCTCCCAAGAATACCCAGCAGCAGCCACAAGACATTAACACACAAGTGCAACCTGCGGCTTCTTCTACAGGGTAGCCGAGGCTGCATCAGAAGGCACCACCATGCAGTCAGATGCTCAGGCCAAAACCCTAGGTGTCATTCTCAATTCTTCTCTCTCTCTTTTTTTATTCCTTACACTTGGACCATCAGCAAATCTTATCAGATTTACTTTGAAAATAAATCCCAATTGGAGTACTTCCCCATCTCTTTTGCTACCATCCTAGTCTAAATCACCACCACCGAAATCCTGGACATTGCTGCAGCCTCCTTATGGTTTCCCTGTTTCTATTCCTGCACCCCTACACAGTCTATTCTGCACACAATAGCCAGAGTCATCTTTAAAAAATGCAGACTCGATCATATCAACTCCACCCTACTCCCTATATCAAACTCCAATGGCTGTCCATTGTGATAAGAATACAGTTTACACCTGTCTACATGGTCCAGTAAGACTCTAAAGCATCAGTCACCTTCCTACGCCTCTGACCTCCTCAGAAGCACCTCCTCTGAACTCCAAACTCCAGTCACATTGGATTTCTATCAACCTCTTGAATAAGCTGGGTTATTGGCTGATATTAGGGCTTTTGCACATCTTTCTGACTGGAATGCTTTTCCCCAATTTTTCCTGTGGCTGACCTCACCATTCAAGGCCCAGCTCAGATGCCACCTAGTATAAGAGATGTCTTTGATTGCCTTATTTTCTGTAATGTCTTGATCCCCCGCCCCATAGTCCATATTTCTTACCTGTTAAATTCTTCTTAAAGCACTTAATGCTACTTGAAATTATTTTTTTATTTGTCTACAGGAGTTGGTCTGAAGTTCCCTATCAGACCACAAATGCAACAACTGGGGCTTTTCTTGTCCCGCAGTTTTTTTTCCTAGCCAAACAGTCCCTGGCACATAATATACACTCAACAAATATTTGCTAAATAAAATTTTCACTTTTATTTATAGACCTTATTTCTCCCTCTATTTACAGATCCTCCTCTGGGTTGAGGGGTCTGGAATCAACTTTCATGGTAAGAGCATTTTCAAGAGCTTTTCGTGTCAATATTTTCCCAGTACAGAGGAGTCTGCACTTTAGATTTAGAAGCAAGCAGTGGCCAGGAGGACTGTACCGGGGGTGGCCAAAATGACCTAGCAAGGCCTATGTAGTAATGCTAGATCATAAATATCTTAGTGAATGTGCAAAGATGCAGACAATTTATACAGAGCTAACACCTAAAGGTGCTCAATGTAAACTTTTGAATTAGTAAATGAACATTAGTGGTTCTCAAACTTTGATGTGCATCAGAATCTTCTACAGAGCTTTTCAAAAATAAAAGATGCCTTGGCCCTTCTCCTGTCTGGAGACTGAAAGCCTTTAACTTTATTTGTAAGTCAGTTGTTGACAATCGTATTAAATACATGTGTAGTGTTTCATAGATACACAAAGCATTTCCTCAAATCCTTATTTGATTCGGAGCCTAGGTTTTGGATCACATGGACTCTACATATATCCTCTGGGGAACCTTACACGTGGCCACCATCTACCCAGGGAAGCTCGGGAGCAGTGGGGAGCAAGAGAGCCAGAGAATTTTGCCCGTGTGGCCATTTACCGTAACTCCAAGATGCTGGTCACGTTTCGAGAGGGAAAGATGCGCCGAATGTAATTAAAGTCGCCAACAAAGAGGCTCCCATCGACTCCGACGGCCAGGGCTACTGGGGCCAGCAGCTTGTTGCCTTCGGCGAGGCCATTGCAGCTGGGACAGGAAATGCTGCGGCGGCGGCCATTGCCCATGATGCTGGTGATGATGGCGGGCTGCTGAGTCAGGAACTGGTTCTCCCCGGTGCCTTTGTGCAGGATTCCTAGGGGGGCAGCAGATGGGAGTGGTTACTGCAGCCCTCTGGGGAGGACGCTGTATTGGCCTACTGAGGGTGAGGGCAAGTGACAGGGAGAAGAGAAAAATCAGAAAGCTCCCACCTCTGGGGAGCTGTCCAATTTCTTCACGATGCTGGGAGAGATGCAATGGTGGGGACCTCAAATGCTATGGTATTGGATAACATAACGCTTGTGGGGGTAAATGAAGAAGAATTGTGAGGTGCAATAAGGCTGATGCTCTGGGCAAAACAGTCCAACTTTCATTGATATTTAAAAGGAGAAGGTGGGAAAATTTATGAATATTTTTGGGCAGTTGATGAAAAATGGCTTAGGGAAGGGGAGGGGCTACTGCTTAAATGTCAAGGTCAGAGAAAATGTTCCAGAGAAGAGACGAAGCTGTATTTGGGAAAGGAGATGTGCCCACATACCACTTTTCACATTGAGGATGTGGTGTTTGTCCAGGGACCAGCCACCGAGGTTGGAAGGGTCCAGCTCAAATCCCTGAAGGAGGGCTGTCCTTTTTTCCCAAAGAATTAGACTGGGGCAGGTCTCATATTCAAACCCGACAGACACTGAAAGATAAAAGGAGGTGGCAGAAAAGACAGGGTTTACTTGATGACTCCAGAGCTCTCTAGTAAGAATGAGAAACACATGTTCATGGTAATACAAATTCTGCTACAAAAATTTACTCTAAGAGGTGGGCTGATTGCTTTTCTCCTTGTGATTCCAAATATTAAATTCAGATTTTGAGTTGAACTCAACCTTGAAACTTTACACAGCCGTACTCTGTGGGGATGGAAAGACCTTTCCAATGAAAAGCTTGCTTTCAAAAATGACCCCAGTGACACGGAGCGAGGACAGGAATCATTTAAAAACCTAATACAGTTCTCCTTTAGAGATGGACAGGAGACTGTTTCTCTTAGCCTGATGTTCATGGCATGCATTTATTATATTACGTGTTATATATTTTTGCTCACTAGGAGAAAGGCCTTTGATTCTGGGGGCAACCGCTTGTATAAGTTAAAGACCTTTGTAGGTTCACCCAAAATTCCAGAAAGTGCCAGGAGAGGAGGCATGAATGGGGCACAGCTTGCCAGGTATGTGGAAATTCAATGGGGAATAGAATGCAAAAACTGTTTGTAAAAATCCTGCATTTGCCACATGGACAAGTGGGAGGCATGAGATAAAGGACATTCATCTTAGCTCAGCTCCCACTCACACTTTCTTGTGGCTCCATTTTCCCCGTATGAAAAATGGGGTAAATGAAGCCTCAATTTCTCAGAGAGTTGTGGTAAGGACAGATGAAACAAAGTGCTGAGGTGCCATCCACTTTTAATTGGAACGCTGCTCTAGAAATATGAGGCATTGTTATTATTGCTGTTCCTACTACATTAAACTCTTAACTATGTGTGCCACCTTTGGGGATTCTCTGCAGCTTTTAAGAAATCCTGAGATACAGAAGTGCCGATATGAATAGAGGATACATTTTATCTTCGAAAAAAACTACCCATATATTTTCTCACTTGTCCTCTGAAAATGCCAAGAAACGATGCCCAACCCAGTAGCAAACAGAATTGCTAGTGCCCAGCCTGGGCTCCTGATATATTATTTCTCATTAAAAGGAATCAAGGCTCCTTGAAGGCTCCAGATGACTGGAGCAAAAAATAAACAAGATGAGACTAGATGATTTTATTATACTAGATAACAAGGAAAGCATCAAAATCTACTAGGGTCATGTCAAAAGGATTAGGGAGACAGCCTGAAGAGGCTCCCACTGACCAAACTTGGCACCATTTGACCATTGGTAAGGATAGTCATTTCAACGAATGAAAACATACTAGATACATTTCAATTCATGAGTTCAAAGTGGTATTTAAAAAGCATTAATTTGCCATCATTGGAGGATGAACCAATTCATACTGAAAACTAGTAAATAAAGGGAAAGAATCAAGCATTTATCCTTTCTTTCTTATTTGAACTGTGCTTCAAACAACCAAGTAGTTAATGAGAAAATATCTCTCTGTAAAAGTATTCTAGCTGAAGATGTAGAAAACACAGATGAAGAAGCAATGATAGAATGAAAATATCATTTTGCAATCCCTAATGACCTAATAGATCTAGGCAATGAGTATCAGTGGCTGCCAAAAGCACTAAAAGATACACAGCTGACATTAGGAGCCTCTCGATGGAGGAACACAGCACCACCTACCAAGTTGTCTTGCCAAAACCAAAAATCAAACCAGAACCTGAGAGAGCCTCAAGATCCAACTATCAATTTACAGGAGATACAGGGGACAGAGGAACATGTTAAGCCCCAGTATGCAATCACAGAACAAATAAAACAAACAGACTGTGGGAAATTCTACAGGTGAACAACCCAGTTTCTTCAACAAGTAAATTGTAATGGTTAAAAAAAAAAAGAAAAAGAAAGATGGAAGGTAAGATTTTAAAAATTTTCACAAATTTAAGAGAAATTAACCAACTGCAAAAGACAGATCTTAATAGGATCTTGCTTCAAACAAATAAGTTTATGATATTCATGAGACCATTGAAATATTGAACAATGATGTTCTTTGATATTAAGAAATTATTGCATTTTTTTATTATGATAATGATATTGCTGTTATATTTTTAAAGTGTTTTGCAGAGATATATTCTGAAATATACGTGAGCTGATGTGATGTCTGGAACTTGCTTCAGAAAAATATGGGAGGCAGGGGAATAGATAAGGGCACAGAAAAAACAAGATTCATCATGAGTTGATAATGGTGTTAGCTGGAGTACATAGGGGTGCATTATAATATTCAGTCTATGTTTTGATATTGGGTGTCATTTTGAGATTGGCTAAAGCCAGATATAATGTATTTTTATGCTTAGCCAGTGTTCTATATTAAACGTGCTAGTTACCCCAGTAACTTATTGCTATGTTGATTAAGTTATTAGCTCCACTCACTGATGAAGCAGACCACTGAGCTCATATTCTGAGCCTGTGTAACTTGCTAATTGCATGATGTTAGGCAACTTTCTTACTGTCTCCCTTCTGCCCCATCTGCACAATGGTGATTATGAAAGTGGCTACTTGGTAAGGTTATTGGGAGGTTACCCAAGACAAAGGATTTAGCACAATGTTCTCTGTACAAAGGGAATGTCTGATAAACATTGACTGCCAGTTACAGTGAACGTTTCTGAATTTGCTGATTCTTATTTTGGTAACTTATCTGCACTCACAGTTCTTGAAAACCACGAGCCTGTTGGTGAAGTGAATACAGGATTCTGGATTTTAATTAATCTCCAGATAGCTTCTCACAAGTAGGAAGATACCAGGAAGTTTGAGATTAATCCCCAGCTCACATCTCTCATAATCACATGACCCTTCTTTCATAAGGGGGGAATCATGTGGCCCCCTCAAAAGGCAAAGCCCTGAAACACACCATGTGGCTTTCAGATTCCCTGAGCTCCATTCTGATTCTCCAGGCGCGTTCTGTGCCATTTGCAAGTGCACTCTCTGGACATGACCTAGCCCCTGCCCACCTCTCTCCCTTCATCTTGAATATTCTCCTTGTCCACTACACTCCAGCCACGTTGGCCTTCTCTCTGCCCCCCAAACACACCTCACTGTTCTCTCTTCCAAGAATGCTCTTTTTCTGATTTTCATGTAGCTCTTTCTTGTCACTAAAGTCTCTGCTTAAATGTCACCCTGCTGAGGAGCCTTCCCTGAATGCCTCTCCACAGTTACCCCTCCTCCCCAGTATATATCACTTATTTCTATTTTCTTATTAGGACCTATCACTGCTTGCTATTTCCTTGTCCAATCTGTATTTATTATCTTAATCCTCCACTAGAATGTAAGGCCCACGAAAGAGGACTTTTGTCTGTCTTACTGACCCCTGTGTCTTTATCTACTAGAATGGTATTTGGCATATACTAGAAACTCAATATATATTGGTGGAATCAACGCATGACTAAAAACATGAGTCAATAAGTGGTTGAAACCAAAACATACCAACAGCATCAGAGAGTCCATACACCCTTTGACCATAAGCATCTGTCTTGTCCCAGATGAAGGTGTATGCCAGGTTGGGAGAAGCCTGGAATGACTTCTGGAAGAGATGTCCCTCTACAGCTACCATCAGGTGAACCCTGATGAGGTTCAGGGGCACGGTTGACTGTGTCATGGTGATCTTCAGCAGGGACTTGTACCCTGCAGTCCTAGAGCTCAGATAGCGAAGCTTCACATTGGATCCAGGGAGCTCGATTTCTTCATGAAGAACCTGGAGGAGAAACACAGGGTAGACACACTCCATCAGACACACGCCTGCAGGCGAGTTACTGGCAGCCCCGATACTGCCTGTCTGCTGCCTCCTTCACTGAAGCATCATAGCTTATGTGGGTGCAAGAACCACTTACTACTGCTGAGAAAAAAAGAAAAAAAAACCAAAAAAACAACCAAACTTTATCTTACACCATAGGGTGAAGGGGCTGAGGTTATGATTTTTGGATTAATAATTATTCTTGGTCACTGTTGTGTTTCTTTTTAAAAACCACACTGTTGGCAAAAGATGTAAATAAGAACAGCAGGCTTTATTGCTAGCTGCATGCAAGGAGGCCACGAGAGGCTGTAATTATATGAACCTACAACTTCCACTGACAATCGGTATAAAGCAACAGGGAGGCAATAATGTAATATGCCCTCTGTCGTAACACCGATGTAGATCATTAAAGCTCCTCTTATCATGTATCTCTGTGACTAACAGGAATAAAAAGCAATTTGCAGGTGGGTTGCACATATGTATATTGTTTTTATTTTATTAAAAGCTCCAGTGACTGCCGAAGTCTTGAATGACTATCTGCATACATCCGAAAGGTCCAGGAGGGATTTACACTTTCTTCTCCAGTGGCTACAAATTCTGTTGTGTTCCAGTCTTTTGGTCCCTTCTTCTTAATATTAGTTTCTGGCCCACCCAAGGAGAGAGATGTGTTGGGAGGAAGTTGGCCAGTTGGTTTTGGTTAGGGAAGTGTTGAGAGTTCTACCCGGACACCTGCCATTCCTACCTGGGTCTCAGGCACGATGGGATTCTGCCCAGGGGCAGCACTGAAGAAGGTGGACAGAGGGGAGGAGATAATGATTGGGTCGGGCCGGACAAAGCCACTGAGGTCACAGCTGGGGATGGAGTTCTCCTCGGTCTTCATCACCAGGGTGTCCATGGCATAGAAGCTATTCCACGGCAGCCACACGGTACGCTCCTGGCTCATGAATGGGGCTCGCTCAAAGTGCAGAGTCAAGGAGGCGCCCCCATTGGCAATCAGGTCAAACCTGGAGAGGGGATAAATAGGCCCACTGAGAAGGGTGGACTGTTTCAATAAGCAGGATGCTCCAGCCTCCTCACCTGAGGGCTGTGGGAGGAGCAGAACACGGAGGAAAAGAACTTCAAAGGCAGACAGGCTGGGCTGGAACCCAAACTCTATCACTTGCTAGTTGTGTGACTACAGGCAACATATTAACCCTCTCTGAGCCCAAGTTTCTTCATGTATAAAATGGGAAAAATGATAGTGACACACACATTGTGGCTGAGAATGAAATATCATGATGAGTGCAGAGTAGGGGGTCAGCAAACGATGGCCTAGGGGCTAAGTCTGGCCCCCTACCTGTTTTGGTAAATAAAGTTATATTGTCACACAGGTACACCCATTTGTTTATGTATTCTCTATGGCTGCTTTCCTGCTGCTATGGCAGAGCTGAGTCATTGCAACAGAAATCACATGGCCAGCAAACCTAAACTATTTACTCTCTGGCCCTTTATTGAAAATGTCTGCTGACCCTCGGTGTAAAGCATTGAGCACAATGCTAGGCTAAAGAGGTGTTCATTAAATAGTGGTGTTATCATGATACGACATTGGGACACAGTGGGGAGCTCATTATGGCATTTTTCTAATCAACGTCTGCTCTGTTTCTGATATATTTGACAATGATTCATAACTATATTCTTGTTTGTTCCTCAGGAGCTGAACAGAGGTGTACTATCAGTAAAGTAAAACAAAGCTAGCTCTTTCCCAATGAACAGAAAAGGAGAGAAGTTTCCCACTTTTAAGCTTTATTCTCCCACTGGAATCTCAACCCTTTGAGGGCTGTGGTGCTCTCTGTCTTGTTCATTTCAGAATCCCCAACAACTAACATAGTGCCAGGATCACAGGGAAAACCCCATGAAAATATACTGACTTGCTGGCTGTACCCAGTTTTGGTAACCTGTTGAGTGTATTTTTAGTAGTCATAAAATGAATGAACAAGGAGCATATGCATACAGGGGTAAACATCAGAGCATGCATAATTTATTTATTAATTTGTTACTTTATATATGTGTTTATTGGGCATGCATGCTGCTGGGGATCCAGAAGAGTCAAATGTCTGAAGCAAAATTGCTCCTAGTTGGCATGATGTTTGTAGCAACATGAGTTTGTAGCACACACCACTATACAACAGATTGTGGGATTCCTTGGAGCATTCCCAAACACGTCCTGTGATTTCCATGGCTTTGTAACCTGAAGAAGCTGAAGAGTAACTGATCCAGGAGGTTGCAATGATGATCTGGGAAGTGGGTTTAGACCATAAGTAGTCAGGAAGCAGCTTAGACGGCTGGGACAGCATGAGGAGGGGACAGACAGCAGACCAAGAACTCAGAAATGTCTTGTGTTGTTTCACAGGACTTTACTGGAATTGACTCAAGGAGGTAGTTCTTTAAGATCACTGGTTTCTAAGAATGAACAAGTGCCAAAATAGACCTGCATGGTACACATTTGTTATCCGAGGGCTTTAAAAATAATTAGATTTGGCTACAGAAAGGTATGAGTGCGATAGAAATTCATTGAATAATGAGGATTTGATGTGAAGCATAGACCCTTTCTTTGCATTTCAGAGGTGGGAACATGAGGGTAGAGCTACTGTGGGCTGGTAATTTTCAAAACTGCATACAAGGCCACTTTAGGACATTAGAAAATAAGGCCAGACTCTTCACCAGAGAAAGGCAAGAGTCACAATTCTTACCTATTTGATATGTCCATGATTTTCCAGAGTCCAGTTTTATAGAAAAATGTGTTGCATCAGATTTACAGCAACAGTTCCCTTTTTCATTTGAATAGAATATAATTTTTTTTTCCAGCTCAGAGTGAATGACCATTTCCCCTTCCCACAGATTTCTTTTCTTCTTACCTTTTCCTTTAAATTTCTACTCTATGCCCAGTGGATTAAGAAAATGACAGAGCTTTCATCTTGGTGGGGGCTGAACAGGTACGTGTTTCCAATCAGAAGATAATGGGGAAAGGTTGCCTCCTTCACACAGCAGGTGACTGCTAAATGTATTTAATTAGACTTCTCTGATTACATCCCCAACCCCCCCCATGGTAGCGAAAACAACACACTTCTAAAGCCATAGATGAAAACAGAAGGGGATCACCACAGGACACTATGTCATGTGGATTCTTGTCACCCTGCACTGCCTTTGATTTAAAATAGGAGTTAGTTTCTAAGAGATACCTTCTCTTTTTCTTTCTAGAATCCACCTCCACCCCCAACACACACACAAAAGTACTTACCTGACATGGAAAAGGAGGGTAATGGCTGTCAGCAGCCCTGAGTAGGTTGGCCTTTCTATTTGTTTGCTGGTTTTGCATCCACACCTTAAAAAGCATGCAATATCTTTGGGGGGATCCTCACTAGAGGTCTGGCCTGGTGGGCATTCCAGGCCACCAAGGGGGGAATCACGTGTCCAAGTCAATTGCACCGCCTGTCTCTTTGCATGCACACTCAGTCCTGAGTAGGTACAAATCCCACAAAGCTACTTACGTGCCATCCTGGCGGGTGATGGTGTAGCCATATTTTGGGTACTTCACAAAAGACACGTTCACGCCAACCAGGGGAGTCCCATCCGTAGTTACTACTTGGCCTCGGATAAGAGAAACCAAGCTGAGAGAGAAACAAAACACAGGTTTTGGAGCCACAGGCAGGAGAACAAAGAGACTAGGGGGGTTGTTGAGCTCCCCTTCCCCACTACCCTTCACCTGGTCTTAAAACAGTCCTCCTCTGATCCCTAAGACAAGGAGAAGACCTTAAACATGAACTCTGGTTCCACACAATCACACCACAGAGAGATATAGGCTAAAGAAAGGTCTCAGTGCTTTGCTTTGCATGAGGAAGAAATCTAACAACATTTTGGCATGAAATCCACGGGCAGCATCTGCCACCACTTGGCTGGGCACTGGGGTCTCCCGTGCACCTTCCTTCTACCCTTGGCCTTGCTCCATTTCTTGACATTATTTGACTTTTGTTTGGCCTGAGCTTGAGGCTTCCCCTCATCACTCATGTGTGCGCCTTGGCTTGGCACAGAGAGTATTATACTCAGGTGAGAGCTTCCCCATCTGGCTACTCATTTTCTTCTTTGGCTTTGGAGGAAAGCCAAAGTCTCACCTCGAGACTGGGATGTCAGAAGGGGTGAAGGGGAGCACACAGAAGTTTTTATGAGGCTGAGACATCCACATACATTGTTTTTTGCTTCCCCCTAAGAGCAAAATTTCTCACAATCCATAAGAGCCTAAGGAAGAGGGAACATTGGAGATCTATATCTGTATCTATACCTGTATATTTTTTTCTGGTAGAAACATGTTAGATTCTGGATTCCATGTAACTACATATTTACCTTGTGTCAAATTCCTGCTATCTTGAGAGGGGAGATGGATAAAATTCTACCCAACTTTTTCCCAGCGTCAAGCAAAGCTTCCCTCTCACTAGACCATAGTAACTAAAACTTTCCCAAGAATGCCAGTTTCCAACCAGCTTTCTCTGGGAAATCCTGTAAAGCCATGGAGATGCCACAATATTCTATCCAAAGTCCACAGACGGAGAACGTACATGTCTCCTCTCACCTGAATTCTCTTGACTTCATGGAGAAGTGAGACCATGAGAAACTTTGTTTTTGCTCGGAGCCCCCAGCTGAACAGACAGATCTGCAGCTATATTTTTGGCCTTGAAGACACTGGACAATTTGGCGAAGGCAGAGAGGTTTTCAGGCTCCCAGGTTCCTGGACACACTGCCAATTTCTGCACCAGGTAATCAAGCTGACCCATTCTTTGCCAGAATCTTGTCAAAGTCTGTTTCACTTTTGGAATGCACTTACTTTTGCAATCCCAGGTGCCATGAAAACTGGAGGGACGCTGTCTCTAAGCATCTCTCTTTTTATTAGTAATACCTCCAACTGCTCAACTCCAACCCTTTGATGATCTCAGGAGTGTTTAGACTGTTTCACTGACAGCTCTAATTGTCTGCTACTGGCTGTCTAACAAATAAATCCCATTTTTAGCTGGTTCCAACCACAGTGCTAGAGTCTTTTGAAAATGGAAAACTAATTTATGAAAATAATCCTTTTGTTCATTTCCATTTTCCTCAGATTTCTTTAAGGCCTTAGCAGACACTATTTTAAAATCGATGACGTGTGTTGATGACCACAAGGTACACAGGGGTAGGGATGAGAAAACAATATTGGGACTACATTTCACTGTGGGGGGTCTTCTCCTTCCTTCTTTATACAACTGCTATTTCTTTTAAATCATTTCTGTAGCAAAAGACTTTGCTGAGTGCAGTAGGAATAAAAGGACCTGGGTTACCTGTGATTTCTACCCTCTATTTTTCTAATTCTTCATTGCTACTGGCTTTTTATCGTTTCCAGGCAGTCAATTTGCAGAAAAGATTCAGCTAAGACTTGCTATCAGTTCATTTCTATTTATGATTATTGATGTGTAACAATTATCACATTATCTAGATAGTGAGATCTGCTCTATAAATTATAGTGTTGGAGTCAAGGCATTTTAGTTATTTTTGTATGCCATTATCTACAGGAACGCCTTTTTAGAAGTCTTGAATTAAGTTCTTTTTTACTGCTAGCTTTGTCCTTCATTATGTGTCAGATGATAATGCACTGAAATTCACATGCTTACTGAACTTCAACCTATGTCTTGGAGTACGTTTTGTATTTCTGAATTATGTATCCACACAGACATGCTGGAGAGGGCAGTTTCATTTGGGTGGTGCTACTTATTGCTACATTCAAAGCTCCAGAAAGGCTTTCTCTAGAGCAACTTTCTTTTGCTGAAGTCTCTTGGGCTCGTACAGTCCACCAAATATCCTGGAGTCCCTGTATCCTGTCCCAAATATCCTGCTGTTTTGTATCTTGGCTCTAGCTCAAGATGCCTTCTGGAAGTGGTAACTATTGGTGAGGAGGATAAGATTAAATTAGAAGGAATAGGTGAAAAAAGAGTATGAAAAGGAGACTATCAGGAAATGCCTAGATTTAGGGTAGAAATAATAAAATGTTAATTAGGAAGTGAATTGAAACAGACGCTGCATTTACAGTATAAGCAAACTGTATGCAAAACCCCACTGAAATGCTTATGGCTTAGTGCAAGCCCTGGTCATGACTCTCTGCAAGATGAATTATGTTCATAATTAAAAGGAAGCATACCTACAGAAACTGTCCCAGAACTCGGATTTAACAAGCAGAAAAAAAAAAATTTTTTTGTCCAGAGATTTGTGGTTTTTAAAACTTTTTGAGAGGCTCTTCCATTAAAATAAATGATAATATTACTGTGTGTAGTAAATCATATTATTCTAATTTTACTAATCAAGAAAATGAAGTGTGTGAGTCCAATGTGACATAGCTAGAAAGTGTCAGGCTGAAATAGGAGAGTTGAGATTATTTTTTTCTTATCTATTATTACTTCTTTTTCTATTTTATTTTTAGTAAAACTAAAACAGAGAGAAGCTGAAGTTGTTGGCTTAAGGGGATCTTCTTGAGAACTTCCATAGTCAAAAGAGCTGCCAGGATGGGGGCTGTCCAACCTTCCAGAGGCTCTGGCCCAGTGACATCTCCTCCCCAAAGTCTAACGAGGGGAGCTCCAGGAGAATCACTTATACAGTGAGGGGCCCCTGTAACAAGTGAAGTCTGAATCTCCTCCCCTGGCTGGGAGCCTAGGTAAGCTGTATGCCTCTGGAGTTGCTCCTGAGCCCCTGTGAGTGAGGATAGAGAGAAATAAGAGAAAGATGGTGTCAGGGTGGCTGTCAGAGGGGGCCATCCCACTCAAGTTCCCGGTGCCTAGAGGTTTTGTAAAAGAGGAGCCAACCAGCAGTCACTTCCCCAAGCGAGGGGCACAGAAATATGGTGGGGCACCCTCAAGAACACCATGCCAACCCTCCCCACATCAGCAGACGCCATCAACATCTGGACCTGGAGCGGCCGAGGTTGAGAGCCATCCTGCAGCCAGGCCAGAAGAAGACCCCTGCCTCTCCTAACCCTCCTCCCTACCCTCAGGATCAGAAACACTGCCTCAGAGAGGGAAGGGGATAGCGTGGTGGGGAGGTGTCTCCACGCCAAACCTTCCTCTTGCTCTCTACTCCAGGCGCCCCGTTCTAACCTGCTGTAGGGCAAAGGAAAAGGCTGATTTGACCACAAACAAATCCTGAATTTGATCCCAAACCTCAAATTAGCAACTGAGAGCAAAAACAAACTCGAGAGAATGAGCGGGCACAGCAGCACAGTGGCTCATACATGCACATAGTAGGTAATTAGGAGTTGCAAGAGACGGGGTTGCGGCGCAGATTAGAGATAACCTACATGAAGTCTTTGGCTCACCCTAGGTGCTCAATAAATTCTCACAACTGGCATCATCTCGACTCTAAGGTACTACGGATGATAGGTTATGTCAGCAATTAATAATTGCTTTCAGAAATACTCTGTTGAATCAACTATTTCAGCAATGCTCAAACAAAAGTCATTATTGGAGGCCTTATACAAAGAGATTTAAAATGACAATTATGTCATAACATAATAGAGCATAAGAGTGATCTAAACAACAGGGAATCAATAAGTGTCTCCAGCAGGTTCTGGGTTGGAGGTGGCCAAATCCTGCAGAGAGACCAGGACTCTCCTCTGCAGCCCCACCCAAAGTGAGGAAAGCGGAGCACTGCCTCCTGCTCCAACAGTAAGGAAACCAGTAACTTGAACGGCCTGCAAGAGCGCCTACCTGCTATTGAAGGGGTTGTCTCCAGGAATGATGTGGGTGCTGTCTTTGCCTGCCAAGAGCTTGATGCGGTCGTAGAAGGACTTCACCGCGGGCCAGTCCGTCTGGCCCTGCTGAATGATGTCCACGGGGTCCCGGGACCCCCGGCAGAGTAGGCTATTCTGACAGGCTGACTGCAGGCAGCAGTCAGGGTCCAGGCAATCCACCAGGCCATCTGGAAGGGAAGAAGCAGAGCCAGGGTCAGCGGATTTTAATGACACAAAGCTGCTTGGAGAAGCTAACACCTTTGTTACCAGCACAGGCAGGAGCAGTATCAAACCTTCCCAAGGGCCTGAGTTGGCAGGTGTCCCACAGCAAGCCTAACGTAATTCCAATCTATACACACTGAAAACAAAAGACGGAAGGGAATTAACAGAAAATGTTGACACATGGTTATCTCCAGCTAGTAGATGAATGCTTTTCTCTTCATTTTCCTTAATATACTTTTCCGGAATTTTTAATTTTTTTCCCACTGTGAGCAAGTAGTATTTGGGAGGTTGGAAATAAAAACAAATACTTTGCTTTCCAGCAACACAGCACAAAAATTATCCATATCCAGTACCCAGAAACCTGTGCTAATGGGTGTACAAGTAACCAAAATGCATGGGATTCCTAAAATCTCCCTTCAGTGCAGCAAATCATTCCATCCCTGCACCTCTAAGCCAGGGAGGGAACTGCTGACCAGTTGGAAAACCAGGCACTGTGAGTTTTACATTTTTCAGGAAATGTGGAGAAATGGCTTTGGCCTGGGAAACAGGAAATCGAGCCATCGTTCACCTAAATGCTTCTGGTCTGTCTTCCTGTGTGCCTGCAGAACTTCGAACATTCTGATTTTCTAGTCTAGATTCTTGCCCATTCATCCTTTTCCTGGGCTGATTCCTATTCATTAATCTACCATTCAACAAATACTTGAATATTCTCCATGTGCTGAAAATTAAACAGTAAGCAAAGAACCATGGCGTGTGTCCTTAAGGAGCTGACAGAATAGTGGGGGAAACAGACATTGCCGACTCATCCTTTGAGACTCAGTTTAGGTGTGGCCACCTCCTCCAGGAAGCCTTCCTAGTGATGCCCCTGGCCAGGTTAGTGTCATGCACTGAATGTTCGTGTTCCTCCAAAATTCATATCTTGAAATCCTAACCCCCAAAGTGATGGTATCAGGAGGCAGGGTCTGTGGGAGGTAATTAAGTCATGAGGGTAGAGCCCTCATAAATGGGATTAGTGCCCTTATAAAAGAGACGCCAGAGAGCTCTCTAGCCCTCTTTCTGCCATGTAAGGATACAAGGAGAAGACGGCTGTCTCTGAACTAGGAATCGGACCCTCACCAGACACTGGATCTGATCTTGGACTTCTGGGCCTCCAGAGCTATGACAAATAAATGCTTTTGGTTTAAGCCACCCTGACTATAATATATTTGTTATAGCAGTCTGAAATAAGATATTTAGGTATCTCTGTTCTGTACATCCCCGAATCAGAGGTTCTCAAAGAATGGTTTGCATCAAAATCCTGTGGGGACAATTACAGGCCCACCCCAGACATCCCCAGGGAGAGCCTCTAGGAGCAGATCTTGGAATCTGTATTTCAAACATGATTCTCAGGTGATTCTAAGGCACAATAAATTTTAGAAACCATTGTTGTTAATGCCAGCTTTCTTGTACTGGAATTAATTATGTCTTTATGCTTGCTTCCTTCTCTGGAAAATGAGCTCTTTGAAGAGAATAGCTTCTTA
Organism: Cynocephalus volans; assembly: GCF_027409185.1. Classification (NCBI taxonomy): domain Eukaryota; kingdom Metazoa; phylum Chordata; class Mammalia; order Dermoptera; family Cynocephalidae; genus Cynocephalus; species Cynocephalus volans. The sequence continues at coordinate 149,224,611 of NC_084461.1, read as the reverse complement.
TTAATTTCTATATTTATGCCTTGCTTATTGCAAAGCATGGAATTAGGCACTCAGCAAATGTTTGTTGAATGAATACACGACTGTTTCCCATTCCCCACGTGTCTGTTAGGTCTGAGGATAGGAATGTTCAAGGTAGGTATGCTCTTTAGAATTTTCTATCAGAATGGATTAGTTGGCTAACCCTTATTTACTCTGCTGGGAATTGATTGAACACACAGTGGAGGATCTTGGAGAATAACTTGCTTGCACCTCTTGGATTTGATGGCAAGACGTTTTTTTTTTTTTTGGCCATAATTAGCATCATAGAAACATGCACTCAAACCCTGGGCTGTGTCTTGACAAACACTTATACCAGAACGCTGAATCAGAGGCCTGGCTGTGTGCTTTAAATTTGCTACAATGTAATTTTTTGGCATTACCCTTTTTGTTAGGTCCTGCTAATGAAATTGAAATATATAATTTCACTAAAGTTCCACTATAATTTAGCAATTAATGTACAATTATTTTAATGCATTACTTTCTTTTTAAGCAAACAAACAAATTAGGAGGTTGCATGTTTTGCTTGGCTTTAAATTACTAAAACTAGCCTCTCATTTTCCACATGGGCAAATGTTGCTTGCTTGCTTGCCTCGTAACGCATTTAGATTTACAAAATTTCCTAGAAATGCAGACACAGGAGGGTGAGCAGGCACACACACTTTAAATTTAGAGACATTTGAAATTGAGACTCTGAACATCTCAGCCCAGTGTGCTAGCTGAATCAGATACTCCCCAGAGCCTAGTAAACCTCAGACTCCAGAAACAGAGCTGGAGAATTGTATCTCAGTAGCAGAATGACATTGAGGCATTGTTTCAGATCCACATTCAGATTGTCCAATCTGGACCTAAGGGCCACTGGCAGAATAAGAAAAAGAAAAGAAAAGGGAAAAAAATGCATAGAATCGGCCTTGAACATCACCTTCCATGGACTGCCTTTATCAGACAGAAGGGATCTACAACAGAATGGTTGCTTCAGATTTTAAAAATACCCCGCTGAGATGTTGGCAGTGCTTCATTCAGCAGCCACAGAAACTTCTCCACTGAGAAGAAACCCACTGTTGTCAGCACTATAGATTTCTTTAAGGTCACCGGCCTCTTCCCATTAGGAGTTCCATCCATCTCTGGTGGCCTTTCTGTCCTGAAGCTGGGAAAGTTTTTCCTTCCCCTCCAACCCATTTACTACCCACTCCATATAACTAGCTTGAGGACCTCTTTGGGCTCGAATAATTATTTAAGACAGTTTTCCTATTAAGCACTGAACATTTTCCTCTCCCACCCCCTCCAGCCTGCCACTCTTTCTGGGCTTATGACTGCTTCAAAACTGTGCACCTCCCATTTCCCCACTGTTTTGTTGACTCTGGGCTTTTTATTTCAAAGGCCTATCTGCCAAGGAGATGTCCGAAACACATCAGCAATAGTAGATGACAAATGCTAAAACAGAAAAAAAAAAAAAAAAAAGATATAAATTATTTTCCCCCACGTATTTACATTTACCTGCTCCAGAGGATGTGCATCTGGGGTTCTATCCGTTATTAAGTGTGAGCTTACGTTATGCCTGTAATGACCTCATCATGCTGCGTGATTATGGGCTGCTGCCGTCGGACACTTGCAGATGACACTGCGAACTTTAAATTGGCACTCCAATCTCTCAGTGGCCTGTCAGTCATGAGAATGGCATCTTTATGCCAGCAAGCCCCTTGGATGGAGTCTGACATTGCAATCTTCAGTAAATTACCCTGTCACTGACAATCTTGCAGTTATCTCGCAAACAATCAAGCAGGCAATCAAACGGTTCTGAATTGCTGGTTCAGGACCTGGAGAGGTAGCCAACGACTCCATTCAACAGCAGCAGGAAAGCGGCATAGCCTTTCTATGACACTGGATGATTTATTTATTTATTTATCTCCCTATTTATTTGTTTTTTTGTGTTGGCTTTTTCCTGGTGAGGGTGGTGAGGGTGGTGGGAGACATCTGCAGAGTCCTTGAAAAGGGCTCAGTTCTGACTCGGCACTTATGGGAAAGTGACGTAGGCCTTCCCAGTTGGGCCCATGGCAGTGGCACCTCATCTTATTTCACCCTGTGAAACATGGCCAAGGAGAACCATCTAGGTGCTTTCTGTCAGAATGGATGCTAAATCATGGCTCTGGCTACATTCTACACATATACGTTATACGGTAATTATAACAGCAATTTCAGAGAAATGTAGACGTGGAGAAACTTTCTGGGAAAAATGTGTGAGGCATTTTTTTTTTTTTTTTATTGCTTTTGATAAAAAATCAGAGAGAAACTTCCGTAACAGTTCTGGCAACATGAAGCAGAAATCAGGTTAATTAATGCTGAATAGAATCTTTTGGATTGGAAGTCCCAAGATAAAAAGCCAAAAAATCTTCATAGCATCAGAGGTAAGAGCCTGGCCTTTGGAATCAGATGAATTTGGGTTTGAAACTCATCTCCCCTAGATCCTGGCTGTTTGAACCTGAAAAGATAATCAACCTTGCTGAGACTCAGTTTCCTTGCCTTTAAAACTGAGTTATAATAGTGCGTATGCCATAAGGTTATGTGATAGGAAACAGATGAATTGATAGATACATACAACATCAGTCTGGCATATAGCATGTGTTCAATGTACTAAAGTTATTACTATAACCAGAAACTCCCTGGAGTTTTCAACTTTTTCAGGTTACATAAACTGGACATGAAAATAAGTGAATATAATCCCCTTATATTTAGAATCATTCACTGGTACACGCTATGGGCTTGTAGAATCTTAGCCGTTTCCAAATAATGATAGGTTAATGATAATAGTAATGAGAGATGATATAGATTGAGCAGAATTTACATATATTCTTGATTAATCTTTATGGCAACTCTACAAACCAGAATAATGCAACACTTAAACTTCAGAACAGGGTGTCTGGGTTTGAGCAGGGTTTTTATATAGATTGGCTCCTATGTAGCTACTACCTTGAGCAGTTAACTGCTCTGTGCCTCAGTTTCCCTCATGTACAAAATGAAGATGATGTTGATATTAGAAAGTGCTGTTGAGACTTGATCAAGATGGTGGAATAGATGGTCCCCAGTGTCACTCTGTCCCACAACCAAACAAGCAAAGACTGCCAACCAGGAATCGCTATGGCTCGGGGGAAGAGGAGGAGAGACCCGCAGAGCTCGTGAAGGTGGGAGAAGCTGCAGAGAGAGCAAGAAGAAACTGCTCCAACCATTTTGAACCCTGGCTATGTTGGGGCTGGCCTGGTGAAGGGCAGGAAGTTGCAGCACATGGAGCAGGAGCTGACAAAAGCCACAGCTGAGCCCTTTGTGTCAAGTTGTTTAGAGTCTGCAGGGGGAAGAGGGCCTCGGAGCATACCTCCAGGCCAGTGAGACCACTGACAAGGATCCTGTGGACCCACATGGGAGCAAGGGGCTGAAGCCGACTGAAGAAATGAACCACCCAGAGGCCGGTGAGTTATTGAGAAGGACCCATGCACAGGCCATCCCATGGGAAGCATTTGTAATGTGGGGGAAGGCTGGCCTGAGGAGGAGCACTGGGGTGCAGTGTGGGCGGCTGGTCTGCCTTCTGATTGGCACTGGCCCACTCCATGGAGACTGGTCAGGAAAATAGAACTTTAGGGGGTGCAGTTTGTTGTAAAGACTCAGTCCTGGGCTGGAATTTCCATATAGTTCAGGTGTATCTGACCTCACATGACCCAGAAGTGATTGAAAGGCCAACAACTAAAATCTGTTCACCACAAAACGCCTTCCCCAGAGAATCAGCAGGAAAGCAGCAATTTAGTGCAATCACAGAGTTCAAGTGCTGGTGCCCACAGGAAGTTTCCCCAAATCTGGAATTAATGAAAGGACAACAAATTTGTTCCAGTGCTGAGTAAGCAGTGGCGGTAGCTAAAAATCTAACATGGAACTGAACCCCCCCCCCAAACCACAAAAGAACACAGATCAGAGACAAAGCTCTGCTATTAACCAGTAAAAGTCTAACACCACCCAAGACACCTATAAAACCCAGAAGAGGTAGCAGTCTCCTCAAATGCGGAGGCATCAACGTAAAGACACAAAGATTGAGAAAGACAAGAAATATGGCACTGTCAAAGGAAACAAACCAAGCACCAGCAAAGGACTCACAGGAAATGTTTATGAAATGTCTAACAATGAATTCAGAATAACTCTCTTAAGGATGTTCAGGGAGTCACAAGAAAATACAGATAGAAAATTAAGTGATATCTGATAAACAATCCAGGAGCAGAATGAGAAACTTGACAAAGGAAACAAATCAATTAAAAAAAAAAAAGAAATTCTAAAAATAAAGAATACATTATCTGAACTGAAAAACTCAATAGCAGTCTTAAACTGAGGAAAGCATATGAAATTATCAAATCAGAGGAGCAAAAAGAAAAAAGAACAAGAAAAAATGAAACAGAAATACAGCAAATATGAGACTCCATCAAGCAAGATAATCTCCGCATAATTGGCATAGCCAAAGAAGAAAAAGGAAGAGATGTAGAAATAATGGCTGAGAATTTCCCAAGTATAAAGAAAGATGACAGCATCCAGGTACAGGAGCTCAGAGGTCACCAATCAAATTCAATTCAAAGAGGAACACCCCAAGGCACATCATAATCAAATTATCAAAAACCAAAGACAAAGAAATAATACCGATAACAGCTAGAGAAAAGAAACCCATAACATTCACTGGAGCCCTAATACGTCTCTCAGTGGATTTCTTGGTAGAAAACCCTACAGGCCAGGAGAGAATGGGATGATGTATTCAGGGTACTGAAGGAAAAAGACTGCTGGACAAGAATTTTCTATCCAGCCAAACTAAGCTTTAAATATGAAGGAGAAATAAAGTCTTTCCCAGACAAATAAAAGCTGAGGGAATTCATCAACACTAAACCTGCCTTACAAGAAATGCTAAAGAGAGTTCATCAATCTGAAAGAAGATGACGGTAAGGAGCAGCAAGAAAACATTGAAAGGCACATAATTTATTAGAAAAGTAAGTTCACAGACAGCCTCAGAATATTCCAATGTTGTAAGGGTGCTGAGTAAACTGGTTATAACCTTAGTATGAAGACGAACGGACAAACCTAACAAGACAACAACAAATACAACAGCCATATAAGAGATAGGCAATATTAAAAGATGTAACTTGAAACAACAAAATGTAAAAAAGTGTGTCTGGGGGAATGACACCAAAGCATAGAGTTGGCTTTCGTTCTTTCTTTTTTCTTAGGCTTCAAAGTTAAGTTGTAATTAGTTGAAAATAATCTGTTGTAACATATTTTTTGTAAGGCTCATGGTAACCATAACTCGAAAACTTATGAGACATACTAAAAATAAATAGCTAGAAATCAAAATAAGTCAGGCACAGCAAGACAAATACTGCACAGTTTCTCATAGAAGTAGAGAGGAGAATAGTGGTTACCAGAGGCTTGGAGGGGACGGGGCTGGGGGCAGGAGAAGGGATGGACTAACAGGTACAAAACTATGTTATCTACTCTAAGTGAGTCATTGTGTGGTATATGGGTGTATTGAAACAACACACTGTACCCCACAAAAATAAATATTCATAAAATTGGGGAAAAAAAGTGCTGTTGAGAGGATAAAGCAACTATTACATGTACAGTACTTGGAGCAGTGCCTCGTTCAGTGAGAGATCAGTAAATTGTATTATCACATCACCCACCCTATGGAGGATAAAACCAAGGCTCGGAGAAGATGAATATGTTATCAAGGTGGTTAAGCAGCATCTATGGATAAAAAGCGGGAAAACGCATCCAATGAGATCATCACTCATTGTCTTCTTCATTATCAGAAGGAGGAGACATTTCCTTCCTGAAGGGAGTCTGAAGACAGGGCAGTGGATCCCCATCTGCTGGGGAGAGTGTGGGTGGTTGTGAGATTTAATCACTTCTGAAGGCCCCTCTACTCCTGCGGCCGGAAAAGAATTTGACTTGTTGAAATGAGCATCTGAAAAGGAATCATCAGGAGAAACAAGATTCCTCACAATTCATTCCTGTCAACGTAGGTGGCTGAAGACCACACTATTTACCTGTGAGCTTCAACGCCCCCTGCAGCTGTTTACCACCAGCACAAGGTGGCTCTTGCCTCTGGTGCTGGGTGTAGGTTTCTAGCAGCTGTTTCCAGCCCCTGTTTAGTTTATTCTGCTAGATTGTAAAAGGAGCTCCTAAATAATCAAGAGATTTAAGCACAAAGCCTTAATTGAACTCTTACGAGTAAACCAATGCTCAGAGGGGAGGAGGTCCCGTGCAAACGGAGAGGCTGTAAAGCAGTCACAGTAAAACATCTGGATGTGTCAGAGTTGGCTGAAACGTGCACTTCTTTCTGCCTGGAGGAGGCTGCCTGAGTCCTTACATCATCACTTTCATGGGGAAGGATTCTAGGAATGAGAGGATGCTTATTTCACTTATTTTCCTCTTTGATCTTTGTAAACTGGTCAGCTTATGGAGAATCAGATGGAAGCATTTCTTTTAAGTTTTGGTACTGTTTGCTCCCTGCAGCTTGGTAAACAAGTGACTCCCTCTCCAACCTCCATGAACACTATGGCTTTCTTAGGTATTAAAAGCTTAAGAGAAACACTTCAATTTACATTTTCACTTTCATTTTGTGACAGGGTGGCACAAATCGACCCCAAAAATTCACTAAAGGTGCCATGGATAGCTCTGTTGGAGACTGGTCAGAAGCTCAGATTTTTAAAATGAGGCCCACTCTTTCTAGAGACCATGGTTTGAGGGGAGGTACCACCAAGCACCAAATGTACCTTCCCTACTCATTGGGCCAGGAGGAATGGTTAAAATCACGGGCTTGGAAGAGTACTTACTAATCCATTTATGGGACACTCAGGAACGGGCAAAATACATCAATTATGGTAGAAAGTTAGAAATTGCAGTCACCTCTACAGAAAGTATTGGCTGGGGAGCCTTCTGCATGCTGGTCATGTTCTTCATCTTTATCTTAGTTGCTTGGCTGTGCAGGTGAATTTATAAAGATGGGGTAATGACTATGATAACGATCCCTCACTGGAGTGTTGGGAAGATCAGCTGGGATAATCCACACAAGGTACTTAGAATGGTTGTGACCACCTATCACCTGCCTAGTGCCTCTGAGCCATTTTTACTTCTCTTTCTTTTTGAGTCTTCTTGGCATCATATAGGTTTGTTTATCCATCTAGAGCTAGGTCCTTGACAAGTTCTCATTCCCCCAAGAAAAATACAGGTAGTCCAGGTGGTGACCCTAATAAATCCTAGGGCTGTGTTTGAGATCAGCTAATGATGGGGAAGGTGGAAAATTCATGAAGCAATGGAAAGGTAAGAGGCAGCAAGTTGGGGCAAGAAGGAAGAAACCTGGTGCTGTGTGCTCTTTGTGATGGAAATGAAGGATGGGGGTCCCTGTAGGACTGGCAAAAGTCAAAGCCTCCTGCTGACTTGTAGTCGAAGCATAAAGGGGTTCTTGAGTAAACAGAAAGATGGCAACCATGGGTTGGTTTTGCCTGTGAGTTATTTTGCTTTAAGGTGAGCTTTTGCAGGGTCCTGCCTAAGGTGTGTGGGACCATGGGAAAATATATTTCTGCTGGGCCCCTGTCTATACAAACAACTAAAGTCATCCCAAATAAGCAAGTCAGCACCATTATGGCAGCCGGATATCACACGATCTTGCAAAAGAAATAGCTCTCTGGCCAGTGGGAGCAATCTGCTTGCCAGGCTGGGGCTGGCCGGGGCTGGCCATTGCACCCTAGACTATCCCATAGATGCAAAGCCAAAATCAATGTGGGGCATCTGGTTGACCCCACATGCCTGAGGGTGGGGGTAAAGAATGGTAGGGGGTTGGAGAGCATCCTGAAGGGGAGAAATGGGGACCAGGGCTCCTAGTTTGGACTGGGGAGCTCCTCCCAGTTAGCATTCCTGATCCGGGCCAGTCCTGGACACTGGAGGAGCACTTAGAAAATTTTAAGGAAGTCACTTCAAAGCTCAGAGCTCCCTGAGACATAGTGCTTGGCCCCTGGTCTACTTGTCCAGGGTGGCACTGGGATCTTGGCCCAGTTAGAAAAATAGTGAATAATTATGGACTTTAGCATCAGAATGGTCTGGTCTATTATAACCTGGTCTATTACTCATCAGCTGTGTGGTCTTGAGCAAGTAACTGAACTCCTGAGGCTCAGTTTTCCAATCTACAGAGTGGATTTTAATAGCACCTTCTACACCGAAGTGCACAGAGATGCTATAGGATGGTGCATATGAAATGAGATGATAAATGTATAGTACTTAAGACAGAGAAAGAGCTCAATAATCAAAGATTATTCTTCATGATATTTCCTGCTCTCCACCAGAGAAGGGCACTATTCCATTTGCATTTTACCCAATGCCTGCTGACAAGTTGGAAGTGGGGAATAATTGAAAGTATTCTGGCTTGATGTAACTAAGAAGTGAAAGGATCTGGCAAGGTTGACTTGATTTAACCTGGCAATATGAGATTAGTTCTTCATTGCCTCTGTTAGGTCTCCCGCACTGCCAGCCCTTTAAAGCAATAGATTGGCTGACAGCATGCTCATTTGGAAGGTTTCACCTGCCATTAATACCCTGGCTGCCTGATGGACCATTGTTCCTCATGTTCTTCACTCTCCCCCCACAGAGCAACCGCCATTCTTAAATATTGCAAGAAGTAAAACTGTACTTGTGTTCCTTTTGGAAGGTCTGTTGGAAGTTTTCCTCTTACTCCCTGCCAATTCTTTTTGTCATTCTGTGACTTGCAAGGCCAGAGATTCTTGCCCCAAAGGCCCTTCTGGCTTTTCCTACGACTTAGCAATGGAAGATCAGTCAGGTCTGACCAGAGACCTGGCAGAGTGGAGGCCCCACGGAAAGCCGCTTTGCTGGCTTTCCGACTCTTCAGGTGGACATGGGAAAGAAAGCTAAGGCTGCTTAGGATAACCAAGGCTCTGTTACTGAGCAAGGATACGATCCAGGTAAGGTCACTCTTTAATATGACTCTGGCTGAAGACATGGAGGGAAATTTTTGACAGTAAGCTTGCTGTATTTATCCAGTTTATTTTATTTTTTTTGGAATGGTTCTTTACTATAAATAAACAAATGGACAAAAACCAAAACCAAAACAAACACCATCAACAAAAATCTTTTGAATCAATGCTTCTCCGATTTTACTTAGCATCAGAACCACTCAGTGATCTTGTTAAAGTGTAGATTCTAACCCCACAGTCCTAAATGGGATTCGAAAGCCTGCATTAGTTACAAGCAACCAGGTGATGGCTACAGGGCTGTTTCCAGCACTGTATTTCCAGTAGCGAGGTTCTAAGCCAGCGTTGCTCAAGGTGTACTCCTGACCACTTGCCCTAAAATGATGTTAAAATGCAAACTCCTGTCATCACCCCAGACCTACCTACGGACTTCCTGTATTTGGGGACTGGGAATCTGCATTTTAAAGAAGAATCCCAGATGATTCTTTTGCTCCCTAAAACTTGAGGTCCCCCTATTCTGAATTACTAAAAACACTCTTCAAGTATCCACAGCAGTACTCCTGAACACCTAAAGCAGGTTTTCCAAAGTCCATCTCTTACAAGATGTTAATAGAGGTTCCCTGAAACATAGAAATAGAGGTTCCCTGAAACATAGAAATGGAGGTGGGAAGGGAGGATCTGTGGTCAAATACAAATTGGAAGATGAAAGTTCGGCAAAGTTAAACTGGTTTTTTTAGAGCAGAACTTCTCGGAGCCTTTACTATGTGAATATGCATTATGAGTCTTTAATATTGCAATGGAGCACACAGCATTTCCTAACTATAGTCTTCTTTTGGCTCAGAGCATTTCCCTGCAATTTTATCTAGTACACATTAGTAAACACTTCATGAGAACACGGGTCTCTAGATCAGGAGGCACTGTCTTTGGAAGGACCAGCCAAACCTCCATTTCCTCAACAGTCACAAGTGGCACCCCTATCCTTGACTGACTTATAAAATGCAGGCCTTTGGGAGGTCAGGCCTAACACAAACCACATTCACCTCTACTAGCACATCAGCTCAGAGCTCCTGTCCCATGGCTCCCAGTGCCTCCCAATGCATTTCAGAGTGGGCACCCTGTGCTAGGTGGCAACATCCTGGGGGTCAGAAGGATGATGAAGCATTAGTGGCAAGCATGTCTAATGAGAGCTAATGGATGGCACTCATGCAGAGCTTCCAAGGTGCCAGGCACTGTGTTGGGCACTTTACATGCATCTACTGATTAAATCACCATCAGAATCCCAGGCATGATTAACATCATTATGAGGAATGGGAGACTTCAAGAGAGATTAAATAACTCACTTTTGACTATATCACTTCTAAGTGGTGGCTGGGTTTTGAACCCAGTTTGTGGCCCTCTGAGGCCAAATCCTACACGAAGCTGCCATGTAAGGTGGTGTTTCTGTTAAACACTCTGAATGTCCTGTACGTGGGAATTCATTGTGCCCTCTGCCCTGACAGGCTGAGTGCCTATGCCTAGGTCTTTTGTTAAAGGCAGGACTAACTCAAAGAGAAGAATAACAATTTAAATATACATTGGAGTGGGATTTATATTTTGGAACACTGGGATGCAGAATGCTTTAGTCGACCCTCTGCCCCAGCTCCTAACTCCACCCAGCTTACATGTCTGACTTAAGTGGGTCACAGCAAGGCTGGCCCTCCCTAGCCACTGAAGCTGCTCTGTGCTTTCCCAGCCTCGCTGCACATCCTCCATCTAGCCGTCATTCAGTCATGTTCATGAGAACCCTTCAAGGTGGGTTCTATAGTCTCCATTTTGCAGATGAAGAAACTGAGGTACAGAGAGCTTAAGGGCCTTGCCCAAGGTCACGAAGCTGGTAAAGGACTGAGGAGTGATTCATACCTAGACTGTCTACCTCCAAAGCCTCTTGACTTCTACTGTCCGTTCTCCATAGGAAGCTGCAAGTGTCAAGGTACCCTTTGAATGTCATAAGACTTAGGGGAGGAAATGCTCAGGCTTCAGAAAGCATCTCAATTTTCTAGTCGTTCTCTTTCTCTTGCTCTCCTTCCTTCCCTCTCGCCCTCCCCTGTTGACTCTCCTCAACACAGAAAGAGCCTCTGGGAATGACCTCATTTGATTGGAGGTTTCCCACCTCGGACAGCCTGACAGACCTCTCCGGCACAGTTTCACCCTTGTTAGCCTAAAGCCATGTTTTTATACCTGGGGGATTTCTATCCTGGCTGCCGCTGTCTCCCTGCTTGGCTGTTGCAAAAACCGGTGGCAACAGAGAGCAGGGGCTCTGATGTGGGCCTCCAATTTCTGCACATGCTCACCCTCTGCCTAGTGCTTCTGGTCTCTCACAGCTGTCCACTCCCCCTGGCTCTGCTCCTCATCAACCTCCATTTCCAAGAGTCCACTGACAGGCCAGACAGAACTGAGCCACTGGCCAGTGGAGCCTGGGCCTGGCAGGGGGTGGTGGCCTGGTAGGGTGCCAGACAGTGACCTGCTAGGCCCCACAGAAAGAAAAGGGGCTGTCACCACCAGCAGACCCCTCAGGGCAACCAGTGGAACAGCTACTTTCTGCCTGAGGGGAGGCCTTGTCTCTGGGGAGTGGAGGAGGTAGAAGGATTGTCTGCAGAGCTCAGAGAATTAGTAGAGGAGGACGATGCTTCTGCTCCTTCTGCATAAAGAGATACCCACAGACCACCAGTCGGGAGAAGGGACCAGACTCAGCTGTTATACACGCTTTCTGCTGAATTATAAAAATCAGAAGTACTAATCCCTAATCTGTGTCATTCCTAAACATGGCCACTGTCATGCTCCAGGCACTGTTTAGCACTCCCAGGAGATTTCTTGTTCAATCTTCACATCTACTCTATGGGGTGGGTTTTAGGAGTTAGTTTTGTACTGCCGATTATGGTCACAGGATCTAGAGGCAGATGTTCTGGGTCCAACCCCAGATCTGCAGCATATTGGCAGTGTGACTGTGGGCTAGTTACTTTACCTCTCTGATCTTTAGTTTCTTCAACTGCAGAATGGAAATAATAATCATACTAGCTTAATAGGGCTGTTGCAAAAGATTAAATAAGCCTTGTGCAAAAGTATCTAGTGTACAGTAACCATTTGTTTACTCCTACTTTACAGATGCAGAAACCCAGTTCTAGAGGGGTTTAGTGACTTAAGTAAGGTTGGGCAGCTGCTGGGATTCACGCTCAGCTTGCCTGGCCTCAGGCTTCCCCACTACTCCACCCCTCTCCAAGCAAGCTGTAGTTTGGGAGGTCGGGGTTCATTGATGGCAATCCTCAGCAGTCTCTGCCTTTCTTCTTGTTTTATAGAAGGATTACGGGGCTTGCATCAACCCACAGGAAGTCAATATACGGGGTGGGGCAAAGTCTATAGTAGAGATGAACAGCATAACCACATGTACACGTCATACTGAAAAGAAATAATGTATCTTATATTTGGATTTTCTTTGCATTAATAAAATGGTATCAGTGGTATGTAGTGACTCAGGTGTCATTGTGTGTGGTTTTTTAATCCTAAAATGTATTCATCCCCAAATAATATAATGAATGAAAAACAACTGCTTCCTATCCCAACCACTTGTCAATAAAGCACAAAGGGGAAGCTGCTATCACTGGCGCAAGTCTCTCAATTCATGTAACAATGAGCTGAGCAGGATGGACAAGAGCCCTGTGGCTATGGACCTAGCTTCTAGAGGGGGAAACAGACAATAAGCAAATGAATGCATAATGGATTTTGAGGGAGTGATAGTGTTTTGAAGACACTCAGGAAAGCAGGACAAAGGGTTGGAGAGTGACAGAGGGTGACGGAGGAGTGGATTTGCTTCTTTAGACAGGGGAGTCAGAGATGGCTTCTTTAAAGAAGTGTTGTTCGGGTAGAAACCTAATGAAATGAGAAACATATCATGGAAACACCTAGGGATGAGGATTCCAGGAAGAAGGAATAGCAAGTGCAAAATCCCAGGGTGGTATTTGTGAGTTGCAGGAGCAAGAAGATGGCAGATGTGGGGCAGAATGAGGGAGAGAGCGGGGGGAGGGAGTGAGATTACAGTACAAACAGGAACCCACAGATGCAGAGCTATGGACGCCATTCTATGGGAGATGAGACACCCTGGGAAGGTTTGAGCAAGGGCGTGATATAATCTGAACCTTTAAAAAGATTCTTCTGACTGCTCTATGTGCAACAGACCAGAAGCTGGAGGACCAATAGTTTGGCCCAGGGAAGTTGGTGTTACGATCTGGGTGGAGGTGGAAGGATATTAAGAAACCATGGCCTTAATGATTAGGAATAGAGAATGGAGGGGCCAGGTAAGGGGGCATCCAGAAATCTGTGTGGCAACATGCACAGACTAAGGTGGCATGCCAAAGACCAACAGAATGGCTACCCTAGCAGACAGTGTGATAGCTGGGAATCGATGACATTGTGCTCTCATTAGAGGGCCAAGACTTTGGGGGATAGGCCACAGGAGGGCTAGAATTTTCTCCCTAGATCTGCCCCCTGAGCCACATGTTCCATGACTGAGCATGGCAGAAGGAAGAGCAGAAGACAGTGACAGAGACTTGCACCAGTGACTGCAGCTTCCCCCTTGTGCATCTGTCTTCTCCATGGATTCCCCTTCCCCTTCGCGACCTCAGACACCCAGCAGCTTTGGACTCTGGAGAACCTGACATACAACTACTTTCAGAAAACAGGTCTGAGAGAAGAATGAAGACGTCAGGAGGACCGGGCTCCAATCCCAGCTCTTCCATTGTTTGACCTGGGACAAGCTAACAACCTCTAGCTCCTCAGTTTCTTTCTCGGTCAAATGAAATCCTCTAGATGTTGGCAACTAATTCAAAGGTTTCTGTAACCTTGTGCAGGCTTGGGGGCCACTGATTTGTGATCTGGGAGGGAAAATACCATTCATTCCAGAGCTGGTGGGGATGGGATTGAGAGGAATGTAGTATAACAGAGACCAAAAGATGGGATCTTAACTTTGAAATGTACGCATTGCATTACCTCGTATGATGAACTTTTGACTGGGGGGCAGTGTGTGTTTTCAGAATTTCTGAAGTCACACTATATAGGGATATACTACTACTACTTAGAGCTGCCATTTAAATAAAGTGGCATACACTAGAGTTGGGAAAGGGGAGGGGAGGAAGAGATTAGTTAGAAATTGGTAAAGGGCCACAAAAAATGATTACATTGTGTAACGCTGAATCTACTAATTATCTTGAATTGAGTATCACCTATTGCATACAAGTATTAATATTCAATACTGTACCTCACAGATATGTACAATAATTATATTTCAATAAAGACTAAAAAAAGGAAGTACATTAAAAAAATTAAAATAAGATCGATCAATCAATCAATCAATCAATCAATCAAGTGGCATAGGGGCTGGCCGGTTAGATGAGTTGGTTAGAGTGATAAAACCTAGGTTGAGGGTTCAATCCCTGTACCGGCCAGCTGTCAAAAAATAAAAAAAATATAAACAAAACAAAACAAAAAATAAATAAAGTGGCATTAAGGTACTTTCTATGAACTTTCTAGTCAAACCTCACAACAAGACTCTGAGGTTGATATCACTGTTCCTCAGTTTACAGACAAGGGAAATGAGGCTCAGAGAGGTTAGGTTCTTTGCCCCAGGAAGCACAGCTAGTAAGAACCAGAGCCAGAATTTACAGCCAGGTCTGTCTGACTCTAGTGCCTGTGGAGCCCAGCAGCAAGGTGAGCACTGTCTTCAGGGGACACCTGGGAGAAGCAGCAGAATGTCACAAAGGGCAAAGGACCAGGCTAGCTCTCTCTCAGCATGCTCTTTACACATCTGCCTTTTATTCCAACACTCTTGAAAGAGGAGGATGGATCCTGGGAAGTTGGAGCCCTGAGCCCCCTTCTGCTGACAAGCCTCTGTAACAAGGGCCTCAGTGAGCCCAGGGTTGTCCCCAGGGTCCACATGCCAGTCAAGTAGCCGCTGCCTCAGGATGCAGAACTGCTTGGCCTGTCTCTCCTCATCAGGTGGCCCAGGGCTGCCATGCTCCGGGGAGTCGCTCTCTGCTAACATTTGAGCTCCCTTTAAAAGATCCATATTATGCTAAGTCGGTTATTCTCAAAGTGTCTGCATCATTTGGGCGCTTGCTAGGAATGCACATTCTTGGACCCCATGAATTCAGACCTACTGAATCTGAAACTTGGGGGTGGGGTCGAGTGATCTGTGCATGAAAGCTTCCAGGTGATTCTAATGCTCAGTGACATATGAGCAGCATTGTGCTGTTTTGCATGTGTTAATTCATCGAAACCTCACAGTGTCCTACGAGGTAGGAACTAGCTTTAGCCCACTTTACAGAGGACAAAACTGAGGCTCAGAGAGAGAGAACAAGGTGCTTAAGCTCATACTGTGACTAAGGGGAGGAGCTGGGACATCACTCCAGAGCTCTCTGACCCCAAAGCCTCTTTATCACCCTGCCAGGCAGTCTCCTCCCCCGTGGTGAAAGAACGCCCCCGTGCAATTGAGGAAACATAAAGAATATCCATGACTGTGAATACGAGTGTTCTTGATTGTGAACATGAGTGTTTTGTAACAACTCAAGCAGGTATCAGCCTTCCCTCCCAGGGAAAAAGTGTGGCTGCACTTTCAGAGACTGAGGTGCAAGTACTTGGATACATTGCGCTCTGCCCAGCATAGCACACAAGCACCATCTAAGTGTCCCCGCCCGCTTCTGCAGCCTCCACCTCCTCCATTCTCTGCATAGACTCTGTGCTTCTCAGAGGTCGCCACACAGGCACTGTTCTTTCCTGCCTCTGTGCCTTTGCATTTGTCCTTCCCTTCAACCACAATGCTCGTACCTCTGTCCTTATCTAAATTTCCTATATCTTTCTTTCTTTTTTTAATTGAAACATAAGCGATTGTACACGTCCATGGAGTACACAGTTGTATATCAATACCTATGTGCAATATGTCCTACATCATTCAAAATTCAAGCTCTGGAAGCCTTTGATGCCCCTCCTCAGGGTGGCCATAACCGCTTGGCCTTACTTTTAACATAAACCCTAATATTCGGCTTTGTAGCGACTGGCTTAATATATATCTTGCCCAGCACCAGACTGCATTCTTTAGGGACACAGTCTGAGTCTCATTCACTCATGTGCCATGGCACAGAGTAGGGACTCGGTATCTGATTGTTGAATGAATAAATGATTCTTGGGGGGTTGTGTCCAAGAGTGTGGCTGGTTTGGGGGAAGGTGTTTGCCATCACCACCATGAATGACAACAGGTCTGAGCAGGATCTCCAACTAGGGTGAGGTGAGTGAGGGGTCTGGGGGCAAAACTGAAGAAGGAGCTCACTCTTAGGTGTCCTGGGTACCTCTGCTCATGCTGCTCTAGGTCTTGGGTCTGAGACTGATCTTGGCTCAAACCAGTACGAGGCTACTTCAAAAAGTTCATGGAAGTATTTGTGTATCTTTTAATTCCATTTTTTCCACAAACTTTTTGAGGTACCCTCGCACAGTTGTGCCTTGGTATCCATGGGGGATTGATTCCAGGCCCTCTGCAGACACCAAAATCCATGGATGCTCAAGACCCTGATATAAAATGGCTCACTATTTGCATGTAACCTGTGCACATCCTCCCTTATATTTTAAATCATCTCTAGATTACTTCTAATACCTAATGCAATGTAAATGGTATACAAATAGTTGTTATACTGTATTTTCTATTTGCTTTTTTTTTTTTCCTGAATATTTCCTATCTGTAGTGGGTTGAATCTGTGGACTTGGAACTTGTGGATACGCAGGGCCAACTGTAGTGGCAGACGCAGATTCTCCTGAGGGTCACGGGTCCTTTTGGTGGCAGCTTAGCATGGGGAAAGACATATTGGATTTTGAGCCAGTAAACCAGGACTCCAATCCCAGGCCTTGAAGAAGTTACTTTCCCTTTCTGGGCTTTACAGCTGCTGGGGACTCTATATTTTAGCCTTTTCATTTCCGTCATTCCCAGACTCCCATAAATGAAATTATTCAGTGATTCTCATAAATGAAAGAGGCAGTGTACCTCAGCACATGTTGCCACAGAATTCTAGGAAATTATGGGGGGTTGGTGGGAGTGTCAGCGATGACATACCTCACGGCTAGGCAAGGGGAGGGCATTAGCTTGGGCATTACCTCGCTCATTGTTGCGAGCAAGGAGGAAGAGAAGCCTCGGGCACAGAGGTTTCGGGGACACCTTGCAGTTTTCTTTGGATTCGCGTTTGGCCATGTAGTTCTGGCCCCTCTCCAATCCCCCAGAGCTCTTGGCTGGGAAGATGGAAAGTCAAAGAAAAGAGCACAGGCCTTGGGCAGCTGCTGTCACTGTGCAGTGAAGAACGCTTCGCTATTTAAAGTCCAACTGCTCCACTTTCCCCAGCTCGCCCCCTGGCATTCTAGCGCGTAAGCACTTTGTGGCAAAAATGCATTCCCAATCCAAAGCTGGAGGGAAAAACCTAATGCCAATGATATTTTTCAGGATGCTGCAGAATTTGTGTTTCTGAGGGGTTGAGGTTGTGCAAGCACTCTGGTCTGCCTGCTCTCATCCTGGACACAGCACTCAGGTGCTGACTGGGGCCTAGAGGAGGGCTCTCGACCTCGGTTCTGAGCTACATGTGAGCTATGCGAGCTTGGGTAAGCCACTTCACCTCTTTGGCCCTTGGTTGCTGCTTCCATGAAAAGGATAATGAGAGGCTCTTAGGGCTCTTGTGGGTATTGTCAGGCTTTATTTGGACAATGTGGGTTAAGTCTTAGCACAGGCCTGGCCTCTGGTAAGTATTCAGTGTGTCAGGCCTTGGACATTATGTACTTTGACATCAGGCCAAAGAATACTCCCTGGTTTGGGACCATCTGGACCCCTTGGATAGATGAGTTCCTGGGAGATGTTAATGTCTGCACTGGATTTCTCAACCTTGGCATTACTGACAATTTGGGCCGGATCAATCTTTGTTGTAAGAGACTTTCCTATGGGTGTAGGATATTTATCAGCAACCTTGGCCTCTACTCACTAGATGCCAATAGCACCTCCCTCCATCTCCTGTCATGACTCATAAAATGTCTCTACGCCTTGCCAGATGTTACCTGGAAAGCAAAGTTGGCCCTAGTAGAGAACCACTGGTCTGGACTGGGGGGAGGGTTGTGGAAGCAACAGAGTTAATAATGTCACCAGGGCCTTGAACCTTTATTCAAATGCTGGTCACAGAAACCAGGAAGGTACTTGCTGCAGTCTAGGCACAGACTCTGGCCAAGGCAAAAATACAGGAAGCCAACATAATCATATAAATGTTACTTCTTTGCCACCAGTTAAATCTATGTTTTAATCCTTTAATTCCCTAAAATAAGCCTGAAGTGATTTAAATGATTAACACTTTTTTCAGATTATGCATTTTTATCACAATTTCATGATGAATATTTGATTTGTCATCTAATCAGGGAAAAAACATAATCCTTTAAAAGGCACTTAATAACCATTTAAACAACTAAAGACTTGATTAGAAAAGACTGAAGGTACTGTGTTGGATAAACTCATGAACTTTAAATACCTTTTAAAAAAAAAAAATTCAGTGGACAAATAAATTTACCAGGAAAAGGTTTTCAGTGGGAAAGTTTTATCTTTGAAGTGATTTTTCCTGAGGACTCTTTGCAACAACCCAAATTCTGTCCTGGTTTGAATCTTCTTCAGAAATATCTTCCAAATTTTGTTAGTGCCTTAGTAGAAATGAGGTAATGCCTTTAAAGGAGAAAAGCCATATATCGTAGTGGTTAGCTGAGAGGCCTATCTTGAGTCTTACTTTCTTAAGCCTCTGACTCTTTATCTGTAAAATGGAAATGATACGATGAGACAGACTCATAGAACTTATATTCTGGTGTGAAGAAACAGACAACATACAAGAAAGATAGAGGAGAAAATTTAGGAGTGTGACAATTTTGTAAAGGAAACACTAAGGGGTGATGGGGAAGAGAGAGGGGGGACTTTATAGGGTCAACACAGCCCTTTCCGGGGAGGTGTCATTTGAACTGAGAGCCAAAGGACTAGAAGGGGCCAGTTATGCAAAGTGTCCGGGTTGAGCATTTCTGGTCCTAGGCAAGCAAAGGCCCTGGGGTGGGACTAAGCTTAGCCTTTGTGGGGATCAGAAGGCTGGCCAGAGTGGACGAAGCAGAGCTTCTAGAAGGTAGGGGATATACGGAAGGCCCTCTACTACAAGGTGAAACAAACATTTGATTTTGATTCTAACTCCACAAGAAGCCCTTTGAGGGCATGGAATGATCTGGCTTACAGTTTAAAACTACCCCTCTGGCTGATGTATGGAGAGAGCACGGGGCAGGAGCAGCAGCAGAGAGACCCAGTGGAAGAATATTCCTATTACCCAGGTGCGTAGAAAGCTCAGCACAGTCTTGGCCCTTGGAAGCTCTCAAAAATCTTACTGATTGCAATTTTTATATGCAATGACAAATAGGTCCTACCTTTTTTCCCCAAGCCTTAATGGATTAAAAGAAAACTGAATCCCAATCTTCAGTTTCTTAAACAGAAGATTCTCTAGTCAAATATGCCCAGGAAGTCAAAGACCTTATTTCAACTGGAAGATCCAGAATAATTCTAGACTCTTGTTGCCAGGTACTCCTCTAGGATCTCAGCTGGGGCTAGTTCTGCTTTCCTCCCGAAGAAGAGAGACCCAGCGTCTGGCCAGCTGGCACTGGCCTCGAGGCCAAGTTCTCCTCCTAAGCATTAGATATATTGCTTTCCTCTTTGGGACCTAATTGGGGACTCTGTTATGGCTCCAGCTACATTTGCCACAAGGTCTTTGGACTGCGAGAAGAATCCTCATCCAACCCAATTAATAGAGCAATGTTGTATGTTTAAGCTGTCCCCCACCCAACCAATCCATCAACCTGATTTGCACACATTAATCACGGCATTTACAATGGGCTCACCAAGCTTTGTCTCTCATTGGAGGAAGAAACTGGACTATTTGGACATGAGAACCATAACTCTTCCAGAGTCCCTGAAGTGCCTTGGTTGGCTCTGCTAAATGCACAGACAAGGTGAGTTATTAATTAACAAGTGAGATAAATGCCGGAATACCATCCCTAAATCATGTCAAACTAATTTGGATGGTTATGGGATGGAGAGGGAGGGGAAGGAGGTGGTGGGTGAGGGGTGTGTTTTGTCAGTTCCAAATGCTTTGGACAGACTCCAGAGTTATTTCTCCTCATTTAGACCTGGCTGGAATGCCTTGGATGGCGTTCCCGGAGCTCAGGCCAGCATCCACATCTCAACCCAAGGCAGCCTCCTTTGGAGCAGAACAAGGAACAAAGCCTTGCTGATGGGGGTGGGGTGGGAAATGCTGCTCTGAAGAGAAGCCGGAGTGGAGTCCTTCATTTAGAGAGCGGAATGAAGAAGCTGCTGGTGGACTGAAGGGTCCCCACCAGGGGTTACTGATCACACAAATCTGTGGCTTTGAGGACTCTCTGGGAGACAGGCTGAAGACTCTGAGCTTAACATTATGATGGGTTTTTCTCTCATGTCCTGCAGCTGACACTCATACTCGTGACAATCCCTTCGTTCTGCTCCTACTGAACTAAGGTATTCCATCCCTGTCACCCCTCACATGCTGGACTGTAATAATAACAATGTTTTTAAACATCTTACCTTTTCAGATAGATAGTGAACTCTTTGTGGACAAATGTATTTGTTTTAGTATTTCCAAAGGTCTATTAAACCATGAATAAATAAGCTGATGGATGGATGGTTGAATGGATGAATGGATGGATGAATTCATACCCTAATGACAGAGAGTTAAAGGCTTTTAAAATTTTGAAACAAACATCAGTCACCTCTTCAACTAGGACTGGAGAGCACTGCTAAATAAGTGAAATTATTCAGTTAGGAATTAAACGTGAAAATGTGTTTATGTCTTTTCAATTACTTATTTCTTCTTGAAATAAAATTCCCCTCTCCTCACTCCACTCCTCTTGTGTTCTGAGAATTCTAGGGGTATAGCAGTTTGGGGCATAGGCACTATGGCGTTGGGCTGGGTCAGCCCACCCAGGGGAAACCATTATTTAAACAAGTTTTTCTCAAAATGTGGTCTGTGGAGAACCTGCATCAGATCCTCTGGGGTGCCTATTAAAGATGCAGATTCCTGAATTTCATACTCGACTTAATAAATGGGAATCTTAAAGATGGGGGCACAGAAATCTGACTTTTAAACAAGCTCTCCATGTAGTTACACAACACTGAAGTTTGATAAGCACAAGGTTAGAATCTTTGTGGTTATATACACTGGAAAAATTCTTGGTTGGGCTCCATCTATGTGGATTCTATCTCTGTTCTAGAAAATAACAACATTAAGATTAATACTGTTAATGCTAGCAGCACCTAATCATGAGGGCAGGTATCTGGTAAAACATACTGCATGCATTTTCTCACTGAAACTTCACACCAGCTAATGGCGTTGGCATTATCATGCCTATTTTACAGACAAGAAAATGGAGGCTTTGAGAAGTAAAGTGACTTGCAGAGCTGGAAGGAACACAAAGGCTGATTCTGAAGCCCAGGCCCTTAACCACCAAGATGTTACAGTGTCACCTATTCAGAAGCCAGGGAAGTGAAGGAGAGGGAGCAAGACAGAACAGGGGGGAGACAAAGATGTCTCCCCTAATAGGCACAGTAAGGAAAGGAGTGGTGCAAGGTGGCTGCGGACAAGCTCAGCTTAGTAAGGGCTTCCTCCCACCTCCTCTATCTCCAGGCAGATGCGGTTACGATGTTGCCTTCCCTGGTCTACGCTGTCATCCCTGCCCATGGACGGGAGGTGGTTTCTGATAGGATTCCACAGGAGCTCCAGACAGACTCCCACACTGGCTTGAAATGATGGGAGTTGGGCGTTGTGCAGAGAGAGGGCTGAGGCTCCTGACTCTAAGATCTGGGTGATAAAGGGACGCAGGGAAGGAGTAAGGACTGTCTCACCAGGCCAGACGGTCTAACAACGCCTCTCACCTTGCAGTCCCACTTTTAGAAGAAATCTACACCCTCTGTCCTACTCCTGGCTGTGATGAACCAAATCTCGCACCTCTGTCTTGGTGGTGATAATTAAATATTATCTGCCTGTCACTTGGTGCACATGTTGTGTGTATTCTCAGACTTTAATGAGCTGGTATTTGTCTTCTGTAAGCAAAAATATTTCTTTGAGTCTCTCCCTTTTCAAATTGGGGTGAGCAGTTCAAGTGAAGATCTTTCACTATTAAAAAGACAGTCCGCTAGCTGGCACGTCTGTCTGAACTGTTTCCACTTTTTTTTAGTGGGAATGGTAAGTAAAGCCTGTCCCTTCAGAATCAGTCGTTGCTTCCTGAGGTTACATCAATGGTCACATGAGGGGGTGCTGGGAGACTTTGAAAGTGGTGGGACTCCTTTGATAGGGAATCAGTATAAATTGCTTTTGTGGGGATACTGTAAGGCAGCCTTTTCCAACAGGGTTTCTCATCTAAACACCACAGGATACAGAAAATATCTGAGTGAAAATTTTGTCAATTTTTCCAAAGAAGGTACTTTATCCAGGACTATTCAGAGATGCATAAGAGAGAAGTTAATTTATTACATAAAATGGATGTCTTAGGACTGGTTCTCAAAGAAGACCTGCACCAGTGCCACCTGCAAAAGCATCACCTCATAATTTACTAGAAATTCAAATTCTTGCTCCCCATCCCAGACCTATGAATCAGAAACTCTGGGGGTCAGGCTCAGTAATATGTGTTTAATTAAGCCCTCTGGGTGGTTTTGCTGCAAACTGAACTTTCAGAACTGCTAGTAGCTTTAAGTACCAGGGCTTAATTCTCTCACGGAAGAACCCAGGTTGAAAAGGACTATTAAGGGCTTCAAATATCTGTCAGTATTTGTCAGTATTTCCCCAGTATTTGAGTCTATATCTATCTCAGTTTAAAATATATACATCACTTTAAATTGAGATTTTTTTAAAAAGTAGAATGACTTTAGATGGAAAAGTGATTTTCCTTTTCCGGCCCTGTTATTTGGAAGAGTGCTCTGTTATTTTTCCTATTCATGAGATTTACAACAAATGTGTGCACTACAGCTGCTTCCCAGGCCTGCCTCATGTTCTGCCTGGGTGCCTCTCTGACCTACCGCCAGGTTTATAAACCCACACACTCCTTCCTGACAACTCCCAGAGCAGGACAGAGCCCAGGGCAGAACTCCCACCCTCACCCAAAACAAACAAAAAGAGTGATCTAATTGGCGTGCTGTAGGATTGGATCTGGAGTTGATGAGAAGCAACTTTAATATTTATCAATAAACATGCAAAGTGCTTAGCACACCTCCTAGGGAAGTAATTAACCATAGAAAGGATACTCTGTACCAGGAATCTCCTCCAAAAAAAGAACTCGGTTAATTGTGAATTGCTTACGCCAGATGAGAGAGAATCCGTGTCTACCTCTCTCACCTGATATAAGCAACTCTGAATTAACTGGGAGTTTATTTTTATAACACAGTGCAGAGCCTTTTTTCTTTGTGGTTAATTACTTCCTTGGGAGGTTTGCTTTAACAGTTCCCATAACAAGGCCATTATTGTCTTTAGCATAATCACTGCCTCATTTGCTTTTGTGCCCTGCCCTTCTGACACTTTGCTTCTGCCCACCAGGAGGGACAAGAGGGACCCTGAATTGTGCCTGTTAGGCAGCCTTTAGGCCAGGGGACCCAGCCATAGCAATGCCTTTTCTAGCTCCACTTCAGGAACTGATTTTTTGCCTCGTGGGAGCTGGGATCAGGGGCAGTGCTGGTGGAGAGGGAGGTAATGGAACAGTGCAATGGGGAGACAGAGTCTCCCGGAATGCCCTCTCTCCCCTATCTGGGGCATTCCAGCAATTTGCTCTCTTTCAGCTGCTGACACCCAGAGCAGGGAATGGAGCCAGGAAAGCAACTCCTTTCTGCAAGTAGAAGCTGATCTGTAAGCAACTGCTGTGCTCAGTGAAATCACCAGGAAGGCAGAGGCAAAAACCATGAACCTTATCGTCAAAAGTAGTGATTCGACTCTCTCAAAACCCCCCCCCCCACATTATGTAGTTATGCCTCACCTTGTTAAAAAGTGAAGTGGTTTCTATTTTGCTTCTGTTTCAGGAAAGAGGAAATGAATGAATGGGAACTCTAAAGGGCATAAATTTTTTGACTGTGTACTCTTATCAGTGTATGTACATCTGTTTATTTATAATTATATACAAGATATGTACAGTGGCAATCATAGATTATGGAAATTGTAAAATGTCCATTAAGAGGATGAGGAAAAAGAAAAATAAAACATCTACGGCTGATAGATCGCACCCCACTTTGGACACCACTGATGCTGACCTGTTGGGGTCATAAAGGTGGGGGCAGACTTTGACTTGGTGGCTGATATTCCTAGAGCACAGTAGATCAGATAATTGGACTCATGGATTCTCTTATACCTTGAAACAACTTCTGCCCCAAGGGAATTCTGAGCAGTTAGTAATTTTGGTGAGGGAGGATCACACACCTCTATTGATGTTTGGAGCACATTACATGGCATTCTTAGGAGATCAGGTGGCCCATGTGCTTACACAACCCCGTTTAGCCCCAGAGTATTAGCACTTCATCAGGAAGTAACATGGGAAAATTCAGTTCAAAGGTTTAGAACACAGGTGGCAGCCTTTTCCTGTAAAGGGCCAGAGGGTCAATATTCTAGGCTTTGATGGCCATGTTGTCTCTGTTGTGATTGCTCAGCTCTGCTGTTCAGGGTGAAAGCAGCTACAGACAAAATATAAACAAATTGGCTTGGCTATATTGCAATAAATGTGGAGATGTAGGCTAGAGGGTACAAAGTTTCAGTTATGTGAGATGAATAAGTTCTGGAGATCTACTATACACTTTAGTGTTAATACTGTATTGTATACTTAAAATTTGCTAACAGGGTAGATCTTGTGTTAAGTGCTCTTACCACACACACAAAAAAAACAACCCCGCCCAAAAAAGTAAAAACAAAACCAATAATAATAAAGGAGGTGGGTGGGGGGAAATTTATATGTTCATGGCCTTGATGGTGGCGATGGTCTCAAAGGTACATACTCATCTCTGAACTTATTGAGATGTATACATCAAACACACCAAACAAGTACAGCTTTTTATATGTCAATCATACCTCAGGAAAGCAACTTAAAAACCTTTATGGACACTGAAATTTGAATTCCACCTAATTTTCACATGTCATGAAATATTCTTCAGATTTTTTCCCTCAACCACTAAAAATTTTAAAAGCATTTTTAGCTCACAGGCTAGATTTGCCCTGTGGGCTGCAGTTTGCCAACCACTGGTTAGAATGTGGACTTTGGAGCCATAGCTGGGTTCCAGTCCCAATCTTAGTATTGGTGGATGTATTATCATTAAAAAGTTACTTAACCACTCTCCAGGCCTTGGTGTCCTCATCTGTAAAGTGACATCTCAAAGGGCTGTAAGGATGAAGGGACGCGTTGCTTATGACGTCTTAGCACAGAGTGAGGCACAGATTGCCCTCACCACTGTCACCGATTGTAACTCCCAGCCCTGAAAGTCACCCCCAGGGCAGCGCCAGGGCCCAGCCACTTTTCCGTGGTGATGGTACTTGAGAATCCGAAGCCAGCATCCAACCCCAGTGCCTTCTGCCCATGTCTCCAGGAGGCCCCGGTGGTACAAGGACACCCGTTCTCTGCTGCATTTGCTTCAAAGGAAATGTCACAGCAACATCTGACAATAGTATAGGGGAGGTCTTTCAGGAGAAAAATGACTTGTGACGAAAGCATGTACAACGCTCTGCTCTTGAGGGGCTGGGAATTAGAAGACACTTGCTCACCTCCCTCATTATCCTTGTTATCAGCACAGGAGGTTTCCATGGCAACGTTGCATCCGGGCCCTCTCCAGCCGGTCTGGCAGACACACTGCCAGCTGTTCTGACCCAGTGTGCATCTCCCGTTGCCGTTGCACAAATCGGGGCAGCCATCTGGTTGGAGAAATGAAGAGGATGAGAAGGAGGGACGTGAGGTTGCGCTGGGGAAGCAGGGGAGCCATGCAAAGGGGAAGCAAGGCCACAGGGCAGCCACTGGGCCAGCCTCACAGTGGGGCCCGTGCCTGCTCCCCTAAGAGTCTGGGCAAGCAGGCGACGCATGCAGTTGCAAGACGGGGTGGGGTCGCAGATGCAGGGGCTCCCTAGGGATAACTGGCCTGGGTGAAGGGGTCAGAGGCAACCTTCCCAGAGTGGGGAATTCAATGCACATCCCAGACAACTAAGCCAGCATGGAGCTGACTAACAGACTAGCTAGGCTGTGATTTCTAGCCAGGAGTTCAGGATTGATGCTACCTCAAAAAAAGCTTTGCTTTCTTTTTTATTTTAGAAGTGCCTTCTGCAGAAGAGAGAAAATTTCTCATAAACCCAGGATGGAGGCAAAGTGCCCTCCATTTTTCAGAATTTTAAAGATATATTTACATATGATTAGCATGGAGCTTCTGATGACCAAGAACTGGATGGTTCTGCGGGGCTGTTTTCATATTCTTGTACTATTTAGTTTCAAGGGGCACTTAAAAATGTTGGCTGCTTATCACTCAACCTGTTTAGGGCATGATTTTAAAATGCTGCAGGATTTGAAGGCTGTGGAAGGAGTAGGTGCTGGGTGCCATGCATCAGAAAAAAAGATAAAGGAATACACTTATGTGCATGGGGGAAGGGCATTGGGGTACTAAGGGTAATTTTTCTTTTGCGGCTTTCTTTTTTTTCTTTCCTTTTTTTGGGGGGGGGGCAGTATATGTACAAAATCAGCAGCCTGTCTAACTCCCTAATTGCTTCAGCATCCCAAATAATTGCACCTACTACTCTCCTGACTTGAGCTTGAACAAAAGGAGTCCGGGTGGGGAAAGAAGTGTGTGTGTGTGGGGCACTAAAAAGACGGGAAAAGCTCCACCAGCAGAGCCTCTGTTGCCCTTTATGAGATGTAGACAGAAGCAGAGAATTGGTAGTATGTGGCCACACTTCCAAAACACCCGTGCTGGCAAGAATTGCTAGATATGTTTTCATTTTTCTTTTAACAGCTCTATCGAGGCATAATTTATATACCATAAAATTCACCTGTTTTAAGTGTACAATGCAATGACTTCTGGTGAATTTACAGAGTTGTGTGATCTAGGTATGTTTTCTTACTTTATTTAAATATACCTCAGAGACTATTAATTTAATTGTTCTCCAGAAAGTAACTTCCTCGAATATCTATTTCTATCTCAAATCTTATCTCTACCTCTGCCATCATCTCTATTTCCATCTTTTTCTGTATCTATTTTTAAACCACACAAAGTGCAGGCTGGATTGAGCTGTGGTAGAGGAATGAAGAGCTTTGCAATGATGGAGGTAACTGATTTGAAACCATCTTGGCCCAAATCTTGTGAATCAAAAGCGTGCATCTACCCTTTTCCTCTCTCTGGTGTTCCAGAGGCCTTCACCTAGCATCTTCCCTCTGTTCTTTTCAGCACCCCTTAAGCCAAGCTGTGCATGTGACAGTGCTGGGAATTTGAAGGGCTCCAAAGAAGAAAGGTCTTGAGGGTCTGTGATTGAGTTTTACTTCTCTAAGGAGTTTTACTCCTCAATGCTTGTTCTCCACCCATCCTTTCCAGGATGTGGTGTGGATTAGGATCTGAGAGAAGAGGGTAAGCAACAGAGAAGTTCTGTGTGAGGCAGTCTCTGTAAGGAAGTTGAGCTGTCTTGAGAGGAAACAGGAGACTGTTATCAGAGAAACTGTTTTCTTTTGCTGCACAGCCTGGCACTAAATCCAGCATGCAAACGGAACACCAACATTTGCATACCTCCAGAAAGGCTTGCTGGCCTCCACAGCTATTCTCACAAAGCCCAATTTCCCATTTCCATACCTCTCCTTACCAATGAAGTGACTATGGCCCTTCCTGAAAAACCAGCAATATGCCCCCTGTTCATACTGGGAGAGAGTGCTTGGAGGGGAAGCATCTCCAGTTTCAGAGAAATGCCACAAACATTTCTACAGGAGCTAAATGGAACTCAGTGAGAATAGCCCATGGGACATTTCACAGATTCTCAAGGAAAAGAGAATATCTCCAACCTCCAGCCACCTCCAGCTTTACCATTTCTACCACTAGAGTTTTGGGGAATGGATCACAGAGAATACACTAAATGACAGACCTACCAACATGTGCTCAGCATGGCATCTTTTATATGTGCTCCATTATTCAGCTACTTTGAGGTCTCATGTCTGACTAAAACCACGCCCAAAGTCTCAACAGAAGGCTCATTGTGTAGGAAACCCATGTCTACTACTTAAAATTTAAATCTGCAAAGAAAACTAGCATGCCGGAAGAGATGCGCACTCAAAATAGGTATATTCCCAGATTGAATGAGGCTTCCTTCCCCCTTCTCTTTCTCTCTTAATTCCCTTCCTCCCCTAGACCAACTGAAGTGAGATAAACAGACCACAGTGGTGAGTTTTCTCCACATCATATGTGGAAGATGAAAACACGAACAGTAGGAAGCTGGCAAATCTCTGAGAAGTTTCAGGGCAGCTGGGAATTAATGGACAGGACTTTGCTTTTAGTTTGAAGAGGAAGAAAGCAGCCTTGGTAGGTGCCGTGGTGTTGCTAGGCAACCCCAAGCTACCCCCAGCACAAGTTCATTCTGCTGGTGGCCTTCTGAGGAGGTGATTCTTTGTGTCTGTAAAGTGCAAAGCCAGCTTCTGCTTAAGGAAAAACAAAACGTAGGGAGTAATCAGTCTGGAAGGCAAATGAGTACCAGGTGGCAGCTTTTCTCTGGAGAGGATGCTATGACAGAAGTTGGTTTGTGCTTATAGGCTCATACTTGGGCATCCAAGAAGTCTCCTATATGGAGTCTTCTGGCTTTCAGGCTAGCACTGCTGACTTTCTTGAGTGCCAACATCCAAGACCACCTAAGGCATACCTGTTTTGTTCCTTGTTCATGCAGCTAGAGAGAGTGGGCTGCCTGGAGGCTTCAGGCTTTATCATGATCCTGGCCCAGTGGTTCTTAACTAAGGCAATTTTGTCCCCCTTCCTCTCTCCAGGGGACCTTTGGCACTGTCTAGAGACATTTTTGATGATCAGTATTTGGGGAGGATGCTACTGACATCTAGTGGGTAGAGGCCAGGGATGCTATTCAGCATCCCACAGTGCAAAAGACAGCCCTCACAACAAAGAATGTTGGTAGTACCCAGTCCTAGACATAAAGGTCCATGAGATCCGAGACTTCGTTGTTTGCTGTTGGATCCCAGAGCTTGACTTGGTTTCAGGCACGTAGTAGGTGCTTAAATGAAAGGAAAACAATCAGGTGTTGCTATATCATCCCAGCCTGGTCCTTATCTATAAACTCTTCTGAGAGTTATGAAAAGACAGGGGGACCTCCGTCCAAGATCAAAAGTCCTTTTCCCATGGAGAACTTTCAAGGGCACTAACAATATTTTGGGCTTATTCTGTCATATTCCAACCTGATGCAGAAATTTGGGATTGAAAAAAACAACACCCAAAACACACCCTTTTATTCTGATGACTCCTGAATCTTAAACTCCAGTCCTCTGAGCTCCAGATATGAACTCCAATTTTCATCTCAACATCCCTACCAGTTCATTCATAAGCATCTCAAACTAAGCAGAATTCAGCCTTTTTACCCTCATTCCCCTCCAAACTCTGATCCCTTGATCCACGAGTGGCACCTCCATGTGCCCCATTGCCCAAAACTGAAACTTTGGAGTCTTGATTGCTCTCCCTTCTTCCACCACCTCTTTCATCTCTTGTATCTAATCTCAACCAAGTCCTGCCCGATTTGCCTTTCAACTGTAAGAAGTCCTACCTGTCCTTCCTCCTAAATATCTTGGAATCTGCCTTCCACTCCTACCCCTATTGCCATGACTTTAACCCTTTCTGGACATTGCTGAAAACACTTCAGTAGCCTACAATTGATGCTGGGTAAAGTCGGAAGCCCTCAATCTGGTTTACAGATCTTTCATGACCTGGCTCCCACCACATCAGTCTGTCTCAGTATCGCTTTGGGCTTTGGTTAGACTGAAGCCACCTGGGTCTCCTTTTTCCTTTCCTCATCTGTATAAATTCCACCCATCCTTTAGATCCCCACTCAGAAGTCATCTCCTTTGGAAGCTCTTCCAAAGCTCCCAAGCCCAGGTTAGCGACACCTGTCATGGCATAACAGGTGGATAACATGGCATAACATGGATAACTTCCCTTTGTCCTGGCCTATCAGCCACATTATATCACAACTGTCTGGCACCTCCTTCATGCTTGCCAGGCCATGTAGCAGCCCTTCCGTAAGACATTTTACTGTCACCTGCTGGAAAACTGTCATAATAAATGTGCACATTGTCACTAACTACAATTTGAATGGTGCCCCTAGAATCGTGCAGTGTACAACTGAATAGCTGCCCCGGGCATGCCTGCTATGGTGTAAACCTGTCATGGGAGGGGCCATGTCTAGCTTGTTTACTCTTGGATTGCCAGTAAACAGTTGGGGAAAATGATGAATGAATAACTTCTGACTGAAATTAACATCTCCAATACCTTTGCAGAGTGAAAATGAAATAGTTTCCAAGACTTTTCTACACATAAATTCCAACCACTAAAAAAAAAAAGTCTGTCAACAGTTATGGGGTACGCAGTTTTTTTGCTTTAAGAAAAATTAGGCGTGAGCAAAACAATGTCTACAGCACAGTAAAAAGGGGAGCATAAATGCACTTAACGAAAGCTATAATCACCATAAAAGGCTTTTCTAAAAAAGCCACAAGATCTGTTCTGCCATGTGCAGCAGTGGAGAGGTAGAAATAAGTGGCTAATATTGCAGGAGGGGTGTGGAGAGAGAAATAGGATTTTAACATTCAACACCAAGCACACCTTAGACAAGTGTGGAGGACAACACCCTCCCAAGGTGGAAATGCAGTGAAAACACAAAGTAGGCCACGTGTCAATGCAGACACACCACCAGGAAAGCCATCCCTGCTCCATTCAAGAGACTATTAGGAGAGCTACTATATCCCAGGTTACACTCTTGTGGAAAGGTTTTCTCACTTAGGGGGAAAACTTTAACCTGGTTTGGAGTCAGAGAGTTCTGGGATTGAAACCTGGATCTGCCTCTTGATGTCTGTGTGACCTTGGGCTGGTAGACTCACCTCTCTGAGCTTCAGCCTGTTTGTAAAAGTATGTATTTTATTAATTAATCTTGTTTATTATCCATCCCAACAGCATAAGACCTCTAGGAAGACAGAGATGTTTGTCTCTTTTATTCATTGTGATATTCTCCGTGCCTAGAAAAATGGTTGGCACATAACAGACATTCAATAAATGTGTGTTGACTTACATTGTGTGAATAACTTAACGGGGATGATGACCATACTGATTTTATACAGATGCCCGAGGTATTAAATGAAACGATAAAGGCAAAGATTTTAGCAGAGGTTGACACATTGCAAATGTTAATACACAGTAGCACTTGTTGTTAGTATTGATATAGTTGTCGTCATTATAAATATCAAAATTAGTGGTAGGTTTTCTCTTCAGGACATTTCTCTCTGCCTCACTCCCAGATCAGGAAAAAACCAAGAGCCTAACTTATTTCAGGTTAAAAAATGAAGGTTTCTTGGGTGTCCTCAGTGCGTGATTGTGTCACAGCCTAGGAAATCTTCATTTCTTCTATGACTACCAGCCCCAAATCCAGCAATGCCTCATTGGTCTGGCTGAGTGAGAAGAAAACCCATGAAGGCTAAGGGCAACGATGAATGCAGGAGACTTGAAGGGTACGATAAATAGTGGCTTTTTCTCTTGGGAAGAATTGTGCTTTTGAAAATTAACTTAGAGACATCCCCCACGCCCCCTGTTTTAAATGTCACAGTTTTCCTGGAGCTGTGCATTGTTGGAATTAAGGAGCACACACACACTGGAAATATTTAATAACACGGTGTGCAATTACATTCCAGAACTCCTTACAGTTGAAAACGGCTGAGGTGTTGGGGATCAGGGACCACCAGGGGTTCAGTAGCCCTTTATACTAAACAGCAGTGGCAAATGCTCAGAAAATTAGTCTGATGCTTCGAGACACTCTGGGGAAAACTTCCAACTAATTTTAGAAGACTGCCTGCCAAAGAAGCATTCTGGTCTCTGCAAAAGGACACGGCTTGTCCCTCTTGCTCATCCACGTGTGCAGGAGGGCGCTGAGTAGGGACTCTGCTTCGAGGCATAAATTGGCATGGACATGCAGCCATAAGCCTGTACTTGAAAAGCTGCCCTTGCTTTGTTAGAAAAGACATGGAAAATTGAGAGGCAGATGTTTCTCTTTGTTTCAACAATGTGTGCATGTCTTTAAGGGTTTGTATAGTGCAGGGGATACTGGGGTGGGGGTGCTGGGAAGGCCAGTGATCATTCAAATGGTCTACTGCTCATCTTTTGCTCAAAAGGCAGAAATCAATCCCCTCTACCCCAGCAGCAACAGAAACAGCAGAGCCACCACGAGGTGATATAAATTTGGATCCAGCTGTCTATGCCACACATTTTCTGGGTGCACCTGGATTCTCACTGATCAGCATCATTTCTGTCTGTGTGGGAAAATAAGGCAGTAGGTTTAGCCTTGGCCTCAGAAAAAATGTTGAATTAAAAAAAAAGTAAAAACAATCCTTTCATATTTGAAAAAAAGGGGGAAAGGAAGATGCATCTTATATATTTTTTTTTACCATTTTGATGTTTCCGGCTCTTAATACATTTTTTTTTTTTCCCAAGTAGGAGATCACAGGAGGAGGAAACTGAGAGTTTAGGTAATAGTAACTGGGAATAGCTCTTCTTGGGAGGTAAACCCCATGTCAATTACTTAGTGAATTCAAATGGAATCAATATCACCCAGTAGTGTTGGGGTTTCTTACAAGCCTGTGCCTTTCTTGGGGTGCCTGCTTTTTTCCCCTGGAACATCACCTTTCTTTATTTCATTTCACCTAATCAAAGGAGGATGCAGTGGGTTAGTTATGGGAGTGAATATCACCATATTGCTAAAGTGCACACCAACTTGTGCCATGCCCCTGCTGAAAATCCTCCAGGAGTTCCCACATATGCTTTAAATCAGACGGTTGCTCCTCAAAGTATGGGCCTGGAACCAGCAGCAGCACCTTGGAACTTGTTTGAAATGCACATTCTTGGGCTTCATCCTGGACCTGCTGAATCAGAATCTCTGGGGGTCGGGCCCAGACATCAGCATTCTAATAAGCCTTCCAGAGGATCTGCATGCCTGCTCACTGTGAGTATTAAGTTCTAAACTTCTAAACCCTTAAAATGCATTATCTGGCCCTGCCAATTTCTCCCTTTTCATCTCATGTCACTTCCTTCTCTGCTCTCAGAGCTTCAGCCTGAATCCTTCTTTTGGGCTTTTGCAGATCTGTCTCCCTAAACTACGTGCTCTCTGCACCTACTTTGGCTAAAGCTGTTCATCCTTGGCTCAGCTGGCCCTTGTTAAAGGATGGCTTTCCTGACTTCCAGCTCAGGGTTCGCCCCCCATAGCATGCTTTCTTAGCACCATCTCCTCCTCCTTTATAGCACTCATCCTAATTCTCATTAATCCTTTGTTTAAAGGCCTGGCTGTCAACTTGGCTGCACATTTGAATCACCTGGGAGCCTTGAAAACTCCCTATGTTAGGCTGCACCCCAATTAAATCAGAATCTCTGAGGATGAGACCCAGGTATCAGTATTTTTTTTTTCTTTTTTCTTTTTTTTGAGCCCTGCAGTTGATTCCTATGTGCAGTGGAGATTGAGAACCAGGGGTTTATTGCCCATCTTCCTGGAAGCCTCTAAACCTCCAGAGTTTAAAGACTCTGGCTCGGTTGTCTACAGCTGTGTTTCCAATGCCCACCCCAGTGCCTAGCATTAAAGATATTTGTTGAATGAATGCATTAAAAAAAACTGTGCATGTTTCTTTGCTGCTTCACTGTGTTCTTGATTCAGCAGCCAGATAAAAGGAAAAGCTTCCTGCAGACCACACCCCAAGCCCCTGGATGGATGATACTCTCCCAAGCAAAAGAAGCCTCCGGATGCAGCACAGGGTCCAAAAGCAAGCTGATGGCAGGGGCTGTGCATGCTTGCTGGAGTGGCTCTGTGCTTTTCAGCTTGTGAGAAGCAGATACCTCCTGACTGAAAGAGACAGACCGGAGCACCCAGTGAGGTAGAAGAGAAGGCTCATTGGTAGATTAGGAGGGCGACGAGAGTCACCCAAAAAGCAGGGATAACAATAATAAGAAAACCCAATGGTTTAATTTGGTTCTTGGAGGCTAATCAAGTTGTTGAACCTTGTGTTGCTTATTCCCATGGCTGTCCAGCAAATAACAAATGTGGTACCTACTGGTATGGAAATAGGGAAAAGGAGCGATTTTGATTTCTTATTTGTTATTTTTAACATCCAATTTCTCCACCCACTGAGCATCCTTATAACCACAGGAGGGTCATAAAAATACAAATAACACCTAGGAGGCCTGTGAGCACGGACTTGTTACTTCTGCAGGGCTGACGGTTCCTTTTTAACCAGTGTAAAATCAGGCCAACAATAAATTGCCTTTTTGTTGTTGTTGTTGTTGTTCCTAGCACAACTTCAGGAAATGTAAGGAAACCACTCAATGTTTGCTTCTTACAGATGTTAAAAGGGCTAGGCAAAGAATCTTCCCCGGGACTGAAATTCTGAATGTTAGGAAGCTTTATATATAACTACGATAAGAGCAAATGCTCACAGAAATGTTTCCGTGTGCCTGGCACTTTTGATGCTTTTCATGCATCAGGTCACTCCATGTCACAACAACCCCGTGGTGTAGCTTCTATTATATTACCATTTCCTAGGTGAGGAACAGAGAAGTTAAGTAACTTGGCTAAAGTAGCAGAGTCAATAAGTGGTGAGGTCAGGATTTCATACCAGGCAGATGGTCTTTGTAGTCCCTGTTCTCAACTAAGGTGGCCAACTGTCCCAGTTTGCCCAGTGTTGCCCACAGTTTAGCACTGAAAGTCTTGTGTCCCAGGAGACCCCCAGTCCAAGGCAACCAGGGATGATTGGTCATTATCGAGGACAGGGAGCGAGGATTGGGCTCTTTCCATTGGTTGTCATGGAGGCAGAAGGTGGGGGTAGAGGTGAAGCCCCCAAGGGCAAAGGGGAGGGTATAGACTTTAATACTAAGTCACTTGTTTTAGCATGTTGGGTCCTCCAACAGATTCTGCTGCCTTCCTGGTCAGCTCAGTAAGCATGTGGTAGTACGGAAAGTGGCAAAGTCGCCAGTTCCACTCCTTTGCTGCGTGATCTTGGGCAAAAATCATAAGCTCTTTAATTCCTTAGTTTCTTCATCTGTAAAACCAGAGCACTAAAAGTACCTATCCATGGTGTAGAACATATGGCAAATATTCCATAACGGATATTATTATTATTATTGTTATTATTAAAAGTGTCCTCAGATGGTAGCAGAAAGGTCTGTGTGGTTTAGGAAAGCCTTTGCTTTGCACTTGAATTGGCAATGAGGAGAGACTGACTGCAGGCTATTATTTAAAATGGGATCAATGTGGCCAATACAGCAGAGACCCCAGGAAGGTGCCCTCCAAAGACTTTAAATGGAAGTTGGGAAAATCAGTTAAATTCTTGGGAGTCATTTGAGTAAGATCTGCACATAATGTATATTACAAGTTATCTACAGAATTCCTCTTAAAACACAAAAGGTGTGTGAGGTGAGACTTGCAGGGTTCAGATATCTCTAAGAGGCTCAGAGAAGTGGGCTAACAGAAAGGGGTGGTTCCTGGGGTGTGGAAAGGGAGCGGGTGGAGGAGAGAGTCAGGGTCACTCAGAAGTGAGTGTGTCCTGCTTGACTGGGGGAGGGAGGCAAGAGCAGCTGCCATGTAGGAGTGTGTACCAGGTGCATGGCAGTCCATGACCTCATGATTTTATTGAGCCATTCCAAGGACCAAATGAAATATGTATTATTATCATTATCACTTGTGGCTGAAAGAGCTAAAGCTCAGAGAAATTAATTAACTTGCCCAGGATCAAAATCACTGCAAGTGTTAGATGGAGGGTTTGAACATGGGCCTGTCCAACTTCAAGCCCATGCACTTTGCTCCCTTCTAGCCAGGTAAGATTCTCCCAGGAGAAGGTGGCCTTAGAATATCATGCTCCTTGCTTTGATTCCTTGATCCCCAAGCAATCTTCTGATTTTAACTTCCTTTCCTGTACAGATTTTCCTTTAGGGAGAGAATACTCCGAGCATGAGATGTGGGGTTTCTTCACTATGGATTGCTGAGTCCTATTTTGGGTTTAAATGTGGATTCGGGTAGTGTGAGGGAGTCTGTCGAGAGCTTGACCCACTCTGTTAACACAAACAGAACGGAGTTTCTGAAGCTGAGAATCAGCTGTGCTCTGTGAGAATCCTGCCAGGGAGTTCTGTCTGAGTGATGTGGTGGTCCCCCAGCCAAGAGTGTTGGATTTTGTCTCCTGCTCTGACTCTAGTTCTTGACCAGCCTAGTGTGTGAGAATCAAGGGACAAAAGGACCTGTAAGGGAAAAACACCAATCCCAGATCAAACACTTACTGAGTGATTGCAGTATGCCAGTTTCTGCTGTAGACCCATGAGTTTATTCTTTCATTCATTCAATAAATATCTCTTGAGCATCTATTATGCACCAAGTGCTTTCTAGACACAAGGCATATAATAGTAAGCAAAAGAGACAAAGTCTTATTCTCAAAGGTCTTATGTTCGACTGGGAGGAGACCCACAATAAACAAGTAAAAAATTATTGTCAGATGGTGATGATTGCTATAGTGAGAAATAGAGAGAGAGGTTTGTAAGGGGGGAGGTGTGTGAGGGAAATTGCTGCTTTCTATAGGATGATCGGAGAAGCCCTTCCCAACAAGGTGATGTTTGAGTAAAAAATGTAAAGGAGGGAAGGAAGCAAATCATGCCAATATTTGGGGGATAGCAGTCCAGGTGGTAGAAACTGTAGGTACAAAGTCCTTGAAGCACAAGAGTGCTTGGGGCATTGGGGTGGGGGTGGGGGGACAGCAAGGTGGCCACTGTGGCTGAACAGAGTGAGTGAGGGGAGAATGTGGGGATAGAGCAGGGGTAGGGCCTTGTAGTCTGCTGTAAAGATATTGGGTTTATTCTGAATGAAAAGAAGCCATTGGGGGGTTTTGAGCAGAGGAATGGTCTGATATGACATGAATTTTTAAAGCATCCCTTTGTGCTGGGTGGAGAACAGACTGGGGATGGGTAAGGGCTGAATCGGGGAGGGTGGCGAGCAGGAGGCCATAGGGATCCTCTCTGCAAGCCATGGCAGTGGCTTGGGCAGGGTACAGGCTTTCCCTGCTGTGTCTCTATATGACACAGTTAGTTCTAGACGTGTTTAGGTTTCCCTACACATCCCTCTGGAGGGAAAGATGTTAGAGACACAAAAGCAGAGGATAAAATACATTGTCCATAAAATAGCACCTCAGTTGATGCAAACAAACTAAACTGCTCAGTTGAGAACCAGAGAACAGATGAGGTTGAAGGAGGCTGGGTTTGGGGATGATTCTGCCCTTCTCTCTACATTGCTTTCCACGGTAAAGAAAACACGGTGCATGAGGACACACACAGTGAAGACTAGAGCAGAGGGGACGGCCGTGAAGTCACAGAGGCTCTGTGTGCATGGCAGCGTCGACAGTCTTACGTGGAACAGCTCCAGCAAAGCTCTGCCCTTCTTAATGTAGTGACTTCAGACCACCAGGCTGCATTTATTCAGCCAGTTTCATCTAGTTCTTCTTGGCAATAGGGCCTCCTTGGATCACTGTCAAGAACCCTCCCAGGTTATTACTCCTGGTCTTCTCATTCCTTTGTGTTCTGTTTATTCGTACAGGCCAGCTTAACCCATTCAAATTAAAACACACTTAAAAAGCTCTGTCTATCCATCTACATATATATATTTATTAATCTGTCCAACCTCCCTTACCAACTGATCCCTCCAAATCCTTTGAAGATTTGGCCACAAAACACTAAGTGTCAAATGACAATAGCCCATGTTTTATGGCACTTTATTTATTTTTTATTTATTTTTTTACCTTTTACAGAAACAATTAAAACATTCCAATCTCTCCTTCCCCTTTCTTTCCTCTGACTGGCATGGCATCTCTCACACCCACTGTTAGCCATGAATCCAGAGCCATTTATCATTCACCTTTCCCCTCCATGTGACCCGGGCAACTCTCTGTCATCATGAACTGATCCTGTTCTCTGACACTCTATTTGCATGTGGAATTCTAGTCTTTTTCTTGACACAGTTTTTAGCTGATCAAGGACTTGGTGGGAAGGCCGCTGGACATTACAGCGTCTTTATCTACAAGTTTTGCAATAGTTTCAATCAGGAGGTGCATTTATGTGTGGCGCAGTATGAGGAATAAGGAGACTTTTGTTTCCTGAAAGAGTATAGAACACAATCAGAATTCCAACAGTCTGGCCTATGCTATTGTTAGGTGCTATTCTTCAGTTTTGCATAATGAGTGTGCCCTTAGGAAGGCAAGAGCTTCCACTCCGAAATCCTCTCATTTACAGAGAAACAAAAATCCCTCCTTTCAAATATATTTTAAACATGCAAAACAGCAGTCTGTTTCTGCTAAGTCACATTCTAGCTAAATGGATAATTGAACGGTGAATGGGAGCTGCTACTCAGCTGCTAACCTGCAGAGCTTCCACACAGACACACACTCCCAAATTGCAGCAGAGCAATCCCCAGGAGGCAGAAAGCATGACTGATTTTTCCAATAAAGCTACAAAAATCGATAATCCTTGTAGATGGAACACTCGCATCTCTAACCATCTCAGAGTTTCATCTTCCTCTGCTATTCCTCCCAAACAAGCCTCTGTCTTTACCTTGGCACATGTTCCCAATTCCATGCCACCGGCTTTTATCCTGAGTTCTATTCCAGTTCTGCTGAACGTACCTTTTAGAGAGGCCCTGCAATGCGTCTTGATTTAGAGATGCTCGGGTTTTATGTGGCTCTGGGAAATGTTGCTTAGCTTTTCTGGGGCTCCAATAAGTTCTGATGTATGGCTGTGCATGCCTGCATGATTAATGGCACATGAAAGGACTTGGAGTTTTCAGAGGTCACCCTGTGTATACCAAATAATATGGCACAGATCCAAAAATACCCTTGGGTGAGAATCCTGGATGCACACAAATGCAACAGCATTGCCTGCTTCAGGTGACATTGCTTGAGATTTGGTGTTTCTAAGGCAAGTCACCTTCCCAAAATAGATAATTTCAAGATCACATGGGAATCATTTTGTTTTCTTGGCTGTTTTTCTATATAGTGTCATAGGTATCAAGATCAGTAAGAAGGCTGGAAAAGCTAGCAGGCTGCAGTGTTAGTTTCTGACAGGACTTCTAAGTCCAGGGTAGCCAGGCCATGGTGTGCAGCAAATTGAATGTCTGTGCAAAATATGCTACCTTGTGCAATGCTGTGCTTGAGAATTTAAATGCAACAAAGTCAAGAGATTCGAAATGATGGTTCCCACAGCAACTATAACTCAGTTCTCTGGTGAATATAAAATTAACTTTATTGCAAAACATGCTGTTCAATTTACGCCTTAATCTAGTCATGGCAGAATTACAGTTGCTGTGAGAACGCTAACTCTGAATTGTTTTGAATAATTAATTTAATGAAAAGTTGGTGGAAATGTGAACTCTGATGGAAAGTCAACTTAAATTTAGGGAAGTTGGACAATTCTGCCTATGTGCAGTAGCAATGAGTCAATTTTGGAACCTGAGATAACTTAAGGCATTCTTTGGCCTGGGGTGCACTGGTAATGCTAACAAGGGGGTTGTCCTCCATCACCGAAGACACGTTCCTGCAGGTCAGGACTTTACCAATAGCTGAGGTTGACTCTCTGGTACCCATTTATTCTGATTTCATTGCGGGACTCTAAAGAAACCCTCTTGCTGCAACCACCTGGGAACAAAGCAGGTGGTCAAAATAATACAATGATTGAGCCTGGTTTCTGTCAAGTAAACCTGGATTTAGAGCTCACCTGCCCCTCTCATTGACAGTCAAGCCTTTCACCCATTGCTTAACCTCTCTGAGCTAGTTTTCTTGCCTGTAAAATGATGATGCTAATAGTATCCACCTCACAAAATTGACATGGGGATTAGATGGGAGAAGACATGTTAAGAACTCAGGACCGGGGCTGGCAAGTTTTATGGTAAGTGCCCAATATTCTCAGCTGGTATTATCTGGAAAGGGAATTCAGTTAGTCAATAAATTAAAAACATGTACAAAATCAATTATTTGGCCCATTTGATTATTTTAGTCCAAACTTATTTGGTGAAACCGAGCCAGCAGGCAGAAAGGGTGATAAAGACAGAAACATGAGTTGGCTTTCCAAAACAATAGTGTGTCTTTCCTAAAGATACTTGAGACCACTTCTATGGAAGTTCTCGAAATGAATCAATCTATCATTTCTTCTATCAGATTAATATTTTTCAACTTTTTTTCCCCATGTTCTCCTTCCCCAAAAACCTTTTTAGACCCTTTCCGTCTAATTCCTCTCCCCATCATGAAACTTTAATACCACAATATACTTTACAGCTATTTATGTATTGCATATATACTTGTTTTATATATAAAAATATAACTTTTCTTCTCCTCCCTTAAAAACCATTTTTCACTCTGTTGGGGGTGATCTCAACCCTATGGCAAATGTATGCACTGGATCACAGACCAAAAAAAAAAAAAAAAAAACAAAACCCTGTTCAAGCCTGAATGCTCCAAAACTCAAGAGAAACCCTTTATTTACTTGGTGAGTCCCTGTGCTATTTCTTCTTTGAACCCAGCTCTCAACTTCTAACAAACGTGCTATTTTGGCAGCAAAAAACCACAGTATTTTTGAAGCTAACTCATGTGGCTTCTCATTATTCCCTCCCCAACTCTTCTCCTCAGATACAATGTGAGTTTTCTTTTTCTCTGTCTTAAGCGACTTGGGTGGTGGGGGCGGGGATGTGTGAGGAGAGTTCAAACCCAGGGAATTTCAAGCCAGCCAGCACTTACTGAGCTGTATTCCCATCTCCAAGGCAGGGCATAATTTAGGTTCTTTCTGAATAGTATGTTTTGTTGCTGGGTGCCAGGCTTGGCTAAACCAAAGGAATTGGCTCTGCCAGAGACCACCTTGCTTGGGAGGTATTGTCAAGGTTATAACAGAAAGGGAAAAGCCACAGCCTGGGAGGAAAAACAAGTTAAAAGGCAACTCCCGGCAACGTGCATTTGTAGCTTCTGAAACTACTCCCAGCATGGCTGTACCGTCCTCCTGTATCAGTCTCCTGCCGTTTTCATGGTCTCTGCCTCCCTTCCCTCAAAGTCTTGGCTTGAGGCTTTTTACCTCGCCGCGATTGGTATCAGTAACATTTTAATGTCTCCTAAAAGACATGATTTTATAACACTGCAGTCGTTTGCTTTTACTGTTCAGAAAATATTTTAAAGTTGTATTACTTAGCGTAAC
Source organism: Cynocephalus volans (assembly GCF_027409185.1). Classification (NCBI taxonomy): domain Eukaryota; kingdom Metazoa; phylum Chordata; class Mammalia; order Dermoptera; family Cynocephalidae; genus Cynocephalus; species Cynocephalus volans. Next base: position 149,183,001 of record NC_084461.1, on the reverse strand, counting down.
CCAGCCTCACTGGTGATGGAAGCAGAAATTTAAATGTCAGGGTAAAGTCATCCCAGGAATGCTGAGATCAGTGAGACGGACACAACTTGAAGTGACCCGTTGATCCAGGCAGGTACTTAAGTGGAATTTCACCTTAGCTTCTTCTGAAACCTGAGCAGGGCTGAAAATGAAAATTCCAGCGGCCGAACTCTCTAAGGACCGGTGCCTCTGCTTGCTTGGGCTTTCCCGACGTTCACAGTTTGCCTTCAGGAGTCAATTTAACCCGAAGGCTAGTTCAACCTGGTGAGCTCCAATTGGCGTTCTCTCTTGGGGCTGTCTGTAAACTGTGTAGCCCGACTCTTTGGGCTTTAATGGATTTGGCAGCACTGGGGATAAGTGTTGCCTCTCTGCCTTTTTCAAATTTCTAGAATGTATGCACCCTGAGGCTATTAAGACAGAGATGTCCCCCAAATGTAGTACTCCTTTAACTCCCAAGAAGGTGTTTGTGTATGTGTGTGAAATATACAATTTATGATTGCTCTGTCTGTTACTTTGAGAGGCCTGATGAGTGAAAATAAAGAGAAGCCTCAGCTGACCTCTGAAAGCCTGTACGGCTTTCATGCTGCACAGCTAAGTAGAAAGCACAAGTTGATCCGTCCCAGGGCAGCAAAAATACTCAGGTATATAAAGAAATGGCTTTTTTCATCTACATAACTTTTAAATATTCAATATTGATTTTGATCTACTGGGAAGAGCTAAAACATCATGCTTGATTCGGGTTACTCAATCAATTCCTGGTTCCTACTAATCACAGAGAGATTTTCTGCAGGATCTTTAAAATTTTTATCCCTGGAAAAGGCAGTTTCTTTTGACTCTAGAGAAGAGTGTCTTGATCTGCAGGATCAGATGGGAAGCTGGTGGATATGTCAGCCACTGTGGTTCCAATGCCAATAAGCCTAGTCATCTCTCCAACACATGCATTGAAAATGGCCAGGTGATTCCCTGGTTTTGCATCTGCCTCTGAAGGATGCTTATTGCATGGCCGCATGCAGAGAATGTGAATGATTATAGTAGAATATCATGCTGGGAACTCTTCCCTGGAATCAGTAGCCTATCTGAGACAATTTAGAAGGAAAAGCAAGGCAATCTAGAAAAGGCAGGATACTTGTGTTGTGCTGTCCTGGGAAAAAGATCAGCAGATTTTCACTGCTGAACTGGAGTCTTCTTTCTGGGTTGTGTCTGAAAAGCCCAAGGAATTCCCCTGAGTGGAAAAGGACAAAGAGACCAAATGCCCTTGAAGCAGAGGGGCAGGGCAGAGCAGGGGGACTGTGTGGAAAAGCCCTTGAACCCAGTGACAGAGGGGAAAATGATGTCTGTGGAACATCTCCAGTCACTGATGGCCAGAAAGTCTGATGACTTTCTTGGATGTTCTATCCAAGGCAATTCAGAGAAGATTCTCGTTCCTGGTCTCCACTGTGTGGCTCTGGTCCTTATTTCTATTTTACATGCCCACTACTGTTAACCCATTGTAGCCAAAGAGAGGGCATGCATGCCAGCTCTGTAACAGAAAGCCTTCGCAGTTGTAATTTTATCAGTCTAAGGAAGAGAAAGGAACACAAGGGCCCAAAGCAGCATGAATTACTAGGCACTGTCAGCAAAATACAAGTATCCAGAATCCTGATGATACCCATTTGGAGTTTCTAGGTCTTGAACATTTGCAAAAGTAGCATTTCAGGGCGTGGTATTAGACCAATGACCAATGCAGAGATGTGCTGTAATGGGTGTGGATGTACCATGCTGGGCCTGCTGAGAAGTCAGGTGGGTGCACACACACGCATGCACACACAGATGTGTACACACTCACACGTACAACAGGAAGTAGTCACTGGCTTGGTTTGCTTGTATTTATTGTTGAGATTAGGGGCTTAGCTGTCAACTGGAGTAGATGGAAGGAAGAAGCCAGAAAAGGGTGGCAGAGGAGGCAGTAATGGGAAACCTTGTCCATGCTTCTTGAATGCTGTATTTACCAATTGTGTAGACCATGGGACCTAAATCAATGAGTCAAGCTAGCTGTCTTGTGTAAAATACTTTCTGTTGCTGCTCACTATGTGTTTTGGGGCAATAGCTACTGCCTGCCTCACAGGATTGCAGTGAGACTGACTGAAGCAACACAAGGTCTTTTGAGCTCCTTGGAGAAAATTCACCATGTAAGTGCAAAGTATCACCATTGTACCATGGTAATGAGATTCCCACCAGCTTAAACCAATCACCAAGGAGGATTGGGCGTCAAACAAAAGAAACCAAAGCTGTCCCAGTCTCAATTCAGGCAAATGATGTTTCCCAGTTCAATACTAAGCTTGCCCTGGAGGTTAAGTGTTAGTGGTTGCAGACTGGTGGTCCATTTGGTCCCCAGTCTTGTTTGAATGGCCTGTACAGTATTTTAATAAATTGTGAATCAGTTGCCAACATTTGAAAGTTGGGAAAGTATGCATAACCATCCTGATTTCTGGTCTGTATTGACAAATTGGAAATTTTGGAAAAACTCGACTTGCATTTCTGCATGGCTGTGTTCAGCTGGAGCTGAGTCATGTCTGCCCTCTGCAGCTGGGGCATTCACTCTCCAGTTTGTTATCACTCCTTTCTGTCTTATACCCTGTTTAACGCACTCACTTAACATTGTTCTTGCCTTACCCCTGAACCTGTCTGAGTTTACAACTTTGTCCATAGGTTCTGTCCTCCCTCCCCTTCTATAAGTCAACAAAGATCCAGAATTCACAGTGCCCCCAGTATGTAAATCTAGGCCAGTTCTCCCTACAGAGGAAGCCTGCCCAACCACCTCCTGCCAAGGGGAAATGAGACGACAACTTGGTTTCTCCCACTCCCTCCCCTTGCGAGTAATTCCACCTTAAAAGCTCCAAGTTTTCTTACTTAGAGATGTCCAAGCAGTAATCCAACTAAATTAGATTATAAGCATCTGAAGGTTTTCATAATAAATAAAAATATAGATATAGCTAAGAGAAGATGAGATTTAATTAATCAGTGTTATTTAACAGAACAAGTTGTGCCGTATATGGAGGATTAAAAGATAAAAAAGGATAGGAGGGAAAATCAAATTTTAATGAGTTGCCATCTTCTTCGATTTAAGTAAATTTCCTCCGTTGTAAAAAATATTAACACTTACGAGGGAGTCATTCGTGTGTATCCACACAGTTTGATACCTGACTACTTTCTTTTATGCAATTACTCTGTCTTACAGATGAATTTAAATGACTTTTTGAAGTTAAAAGCTTCATTCTTACATGGATCTCCTTGGGAAGCTGTGAACAAGGGACAATGTTGAAAAATAAACCAAAAATTATCGGCAGATACTAGGAAGAGGGTTTTGGGTTAGAAAACAGCAAAGTCTCAAGTAGGCAAAAAGAGTTGAGGTCTGAGGCGCTGCCCCTGCTGCCCCAGCGATATTCACACAGAGGAGGCTCTATGCCACACCTCCTACAGTACTGGCACACAGTAGGTGCTCAATAAATGTTTCATGAATGTCGAAGTCTCATTGCTTAGCTGGAACCAGACAAAGGAGGTGTGGACCTCAGACATGGCATGGATGATACGTGTCTGGCTTTCTTGTTGATGTTTAGAACACCTGTGTTCCTGCAAATGGCAGTCGGATCTTAACAGGGCAATTTTTATAGCTCCTCTAGTTCCCTGTATTCTCTCTTCTTAAAGAAATGGAAGCCAGGTATCCCAATGAGCTCATCCTGGAAAAGTGAAATAAGAGGAGAGCCACTGACACCTGTGTGAACACATGAGGCTTAGGTCCCCCTGGCCTCTCTTTCTGGAATTTTGGGCCCTCTAGCATGCTAGTTGCATGCTATCTCTGCTGCTTTCTTAACTGCTCACTCTGTGAAGACACATTTGGGAAACCACGGTCAAGGTATGAAGGTGTAGCATTCATGATTTTTAAGCTAACATTTATGAAGTATCAAGCACTGTGTTAAGTGCTTCACATAAGTGAAGTCTTCATAACAGTAAGATGAAGGTATGATTATTCCCATTTTACAGATGGGAAAAACTGAGGCTTATTGAAGATACAAAACTTTCCAAAGGTCACCCAATTTGCAAGTGATGGAGGATGGAGTTGGAGCCAGGCCTGACTGATTACAAATCTCATGCATTTACTCCTTTTTCTACATAGTTCTCCACACTGCCCCAAATGCACAAAAATGACAATGATAAAGTGTTGACAAAGAGTGTTAATATACTCCTTGTTACCAAACAGTACAATGTTACATTCGATAAACAATGTGAGAGATATTGAGAGTTTTGAGTGGGTTTTGATGTGTATTATGCATTTCAAACTGTTTAATTCTGGGTAGACTGTTTTCTGTATTAGGCTTCTCTATGATGTGATAACATTTCCTGTATCAGACCCCCAGAGAGCAGGTGTGTAAGTGAAAGGATACAGATCTTTCTTGGCTCCATTAAATAGAAATAAAAAGTTAAATCAGTTTATATTCAAAGTATGGTGAGACACTGATAGCAATATACTTAAGGGACCCAACTCGACTAGCCTGCCTTCCCTGGATTAATAGGAAAAAACTAGTTTCTCTCACCGCCTCCAATATCTTCAATCTCTTTCCCTATTCACGGGAATTGAAATCATCAGTGATATTTGGGCTTCCTGGGCTCACACACACCTAACAAGGAGAAACAATCTCATTGCCCTGTTACCAGGATGCTCTCTGCAAAACAGAAGCCACTGCTTTGAATTTCATGTCATTAGAGAGAGTGCGTTTCGGATGCAATAGCATGACCAGTGATCGACAGCTTGCTAACTTGTTGGAATAAGATCAGGTACAAACGTTTCCTCTGTGCTCGTGAGGTGGTTATTTTATATACTTTGGGGCTCCTCACCCCCTGGCATTGTTTCCAGACACCTAGACAGGGCTGTCTGGCAATCCTTTTGAAGTTAAAGCATAATTTTAAAAACAAAGACATGCAATTCACACTTATCAGAGCCCATCACTCTGCTTACAGCTTCAGACAGATGACCCTTCTGGGCCAAGCTCTAACCAACTTCATTGCTAATTTGACCAGGTGTTGCTGCAGCTAAACTTGGAATTGGTGGCCGAGGATTCTCAGATCTTTTAATTCCTCCTGGATAGCAATTATGTGGGGCTTTCTGTCTCTAGAACGTTGGTTAACCCTTCCTTTCTCTGAGGTCTGGCAGGACGGAGTGTTTGTGATGTGCAGGTTGCACAACATGGTGCTGGGTCTCACACATGATTAGAGGGAGCAGCCTCAAAGAGCCATGCCAGAAACTGCTTAGAACCTGGAGTCTAGGGGACATGTAAGCAGTTCCCTCTCCACTCCAACTGCGATGCGATTATTTTATGAAGGAGGGAGATCACAGGGCCTCTTTTATTTGCAGTCGAGCTGGCTGAAAATGGAGGCAACACTGAGCCTAATTGAGGAGAAGGGGGATTTTCTTAAAGAGCTGCTTGTCTGCATGGTAGGGGTGCTGAATGAGTCTACATTGAGATTCAGAGACTGACTGTGCTTAAAGAACTTGTAAGCATCCTCCACTACCCCAGGTTGAGGGAGTGTGTCTGAGGGTGAGGAGAGGTGAGGAAACAAAAAGGATTCTGTGGGGTCTATTCTACAGCCCAGCCCTGGACAAAACCTTGATGTATGACAGAGGCACTATAGCAAAAAGAGAAGGATTGTTTTCTTAAAGGAACTTGGGACCAGCTGATCAAGTGGGGGAGTATGGTGTTCTCTCCCTCACTGTGTTGACACGGCAGGACTTCAGTAGAGTGGGTGCGCTGGCTGGCCTTGGGTGTGTGCCCTGGCAGTAGGGAAAGTGCTGTAGGACTCCCCTTAAGTGGACTTTGCAGGCAGCAGGTTTCTGTAAAGGGACCAACTTGGAGAATCTGTGCTAATAATATTGATTTGATCATCACATATTGCACACAAATACTGATAGTCAACTCTGTGTCCCATAAATATGTATAACCAATTATGTTTCAATTAAAAATAAATTTTAAGAAAGATTTCTGTTATGGAATTAAAAAAAAAAAAGAATCTGAATGGGATAAACATGGGCACGTGAGACGCCTTTGGAAACTTTCAGAAAGCCTGAAGGTGAGAGCGAAGAGTGAACTTTCCAGTTGGGATGAGCCATAAAATTGGAGAGGCGGTGTAACTGATTCCTTATTGTGAGACAGACTTGTAGGGCTTCGGGTGATTTGGGTTTTACCAGTCTTTCGATAGATCTCATGAAGGGCTACACTGCGTTTCTCTTCTATCTTAAAAACTTCTTGTTTCACCTACCAGTCTCATTTTGACTATTATCCCAGCTCACTTGGGAAAGTATGTAAACCTCTGATGAACTTGTTGGCCAAGGGAAGTGAACCCTGTCTTTGGTGATCTGAGAACAGAAAGAGAGTAACACTACCATGGACCAAAGAATGAGGCTGTTTGTGGAAAATCCCTTGATGACAGCTATGGGAAAAGATTGGATTCACTCCTTAAGGACCTTAATAATAATAATAACAATAATAAAAAACATTGGCTGGTAGCTTTTAATTACTTTGCAGATGTTTTATACTATCACTAAGGACCAAACAGATCTCTCCTTTACTGATTTTAATGAAAATATGTTTTAAAGAACAAACACTTTACTTAAAACTAGGGATTTTTTTTTAATTAGAGGAAAGATTAACTAAATGCATTTTCTTGTGTAATTCAATCCATTTAATTATCCTGAGACTGTTTATGACGAAATACGTAAATATTGTCTGGCTGCGATTTCATGTGGTTTCTTTATTAACCGCAAATGGAAAAGTTCAGAGATGGCCAATGACATGGTTGCCTTCTCCAGGTCTGATTATAATGATGCATAGAAGCACACGATAAAAAGGAGGAGGAGGGAAACTAGGAACTGTGGTTTTGACTGGGGGTTTTCAAAATGATGGCAACCTATATCCCAAAGGCAATAAAGGCCAGCCTTTTAAAAAGAGCTCAGAAATAGAATGCTGTGAAAGAAGAGGGTTGGTAAAGACTGAACCCCATTAGGCAGGCAACTTGGGAGGAAATGCAAAATCTGCTTCTTACGTGAATATCTGGGATACCCTGTGGGGCTCCTGATAACCCAGGAGATGAGGCAAGGAATTGCAATGAATCCCAATGTTACACGTGGGTCATGCTCTAAGGAATCAGGCAATTGCAGCATGGGAGGAATGAAGGAATTGTGAAGTTTGTTGGTTTGAATGGGGACAGAGAATCAATGAGAGTTTGGATTCTCCAAAAGGCATGTGTGCTGCTTCATCGAGTCAAAGTTGGGTCTGCTGGGTTATTCATTGATGCACAGAGCCAGTGCAAATATAATGTTGGAATCGAGAGTCATGAGAAATGCGGTGTAAGAAAAGAAGAGACAAGGACAATGTCTTCTAAGAGGCAGTGACTAGGCAGTAGCCTCAAACTTGAGAAAGGCCAGACTCCTTCTTAAAGGAGAATGCAATATTCTCCCAAACTCCTGAAGAATATGTCCGTGGTCCCTAGTTTGAGACACACTGGCTTAAAAGAACTGAACTTTTATTTTATTCAGTAATAACAAAATTTCTAAATAGCACTTCAAAGGAGAAATTTTTTTTTCTTTGAACTGTACTTATTATAGAAATGAAACTCAAAATTGAAAAAAAAATTCTCATAGACCTCTTGGCTCCCCCAGAACTTGTCTAATAGGTCGAGTTTGAGAACCTTTGGTTGAAAGTAGCAAACACCAATTTCACAGCAAGGTTCTATTAACATAAATATTTGATTCAACGTATGATTGGGCTGTTTGGTAAAATAAGCAGGTTTAATTCTAGGTAAGAGAGGTAGTTTATGTTCTCTGTAAGAACCAGATGCCAACAGGTTGCAGAACAAACCTTCGTTTGGAAAATGGATAGTGAGTAGGTGTTATATTTGACATGCTACTAACTGATGGATTGGAGACAGATTTGTGAAAGGGAGGTTGAAGGTGAAGAAATCTTTTAATGAGAATTTTATTTTGAAGATCCTTCCTTGCCCTGCAATTTATCTTACACTGGCACTGTGTAACGATGGTGAGGATGACACTAGCTTGCATTTATTTGGCTGTTACTTTATGGTAGGCACTGTGCCAAGTTCTTTATATACAACCCAATGAGGTAGACACACAAAGAAACTGAGGCACATAAAGTTTAGAAACACTGCCAGGATTTGATCACAGGTGAACTGACATGAAAGCCTGTGTTCTTAGGCATTTCATCATCATGCATGACCTTCTCTGAATCCAGGTGGATGCAGATAGATGAACCTCTGTTTTAACACCATCTTTTTTAATTAAAAGATATAAATGGATAAAGTAGAGCCGATTATTTAACCTATGCAAGGAACTTTTTCAATGTACAAGAAGATTCCCTAGGTAGCCCAGATACAAACTGAAGCTGCTGTGAGAGGATAAAGAAACAAACTAACAAACTAACAACAACAACAACAACAACAAGCACCTTTCACTGCCCTCAATAATTCAACAATGTGTCATCAGCTGTGGCAACAGTCTGCTGTGTCTATCCCATTAGTGTTAAGTCTTTATCTATGTTATGGAAGCCTACAATGAAAACCTGACTTACAGAAGAGAAAAAGGCTTGATTGCATTACAGTTGCCCATTCATATGATTCTGCATCAAAAGTAATAAAATCCTGAAAATTGACAGGTCCTTAGAGATTATCTCATTCAAGTGTGTTCTAAATTCAGTCAATCACATACCGCATTTGTGATATTTGCAATATCTTCACTGTTATTTACTTAATAGTTTTCTTTAAATTTACTCAGGCCTAATATCACTATGTACTTTCACCACATCCCTAAGCAATAATACCTGTATAATCATGAGTTTGATGTACTAGTTATATTTTTTCAAATACTCATTTTTAAAAGCCCTATGTAACTATTCAATAAAGTATATTTGTACACCAATGAAAAGCATTGCATGTTTGGGTATCACTCCCTGGAAAGCAATTAAGTGGTCCAACTCCCTCATTTGCCACATGAGGAAACTGAGGTCAGAAAGGCTTTGTGACTTGCTCTAGGACACAGAGAATGTGGTAGAGTCAAGCCTAGAACAAAGATGCCCCCCTTTGTCAGCCAATCTACTTTTCATCACACCACAATGAATCAGATACCAAGTGATGAGAAAGATGTCCATTACAGACAGCGAATGGAGTCTGCTCTCTACGGACTTCTTTGTTTTCCCTTCTTCCTTAGTGTTAAGTCTTTAGTGTGTATTGTGGGATTTGAGAATCATGAACTTGGAAGAAATGTTGATTTTCCATAAAAGCTCAAGCATAGAGCACTCACTATACACTAGGGCACTGCATCCCATTTTTTTTTTAAAAAACGTTTTATTCCTATACATTTTTCTTTCTTTTGAGTCTGGAAACTTCCTCATGCTAACTCTTACCATGGGTTTGTGTTCTAAGAATTCCAAACTGTTTTTAGTTCTTTGCTCCTTTGAAGTCAGAAGCAGCACCTAATATCAAGCTATTTAGTCGTTGGGTCTGGCCCTGACACTGTGAGTCACAAGCTAGCACATCCCCCTGTTTCTCTGAACCATTAAAGGGACAGTACAGAGGATGATCCAAGTCACTGTCTTCCCACAGAACAAAAACACCAAGAATTCTCGCTCTCTTTTCTTTTTTGATAAGAGCTCATTCTATGGGCAGAAATTATTAAATCACATAGGAAACAACACAAAAATGCTTCCATTTAAACTACAGAATGGTCAAGTCATAAAGTTAGGATGAAGTTTTTGTCTATCTTGTTTATTTTCCAACTGATGCTAAAAGCCCTTCTTCTATATCTAGGATAAGAAAGCAAACACTTCCAGTGATGAGAATCTCACTGCTTATAAAGCAGTTATTTCCTTTCCTTTTATTTTTTCTGTGACCTGAAGATATGTTTCTGCAACTTCTACCTCCTAGTCCTTGTCCTGGGTTTGGATAGAAAACCTTGGGCAGACTGAGCCAGATTCAAAGAAATTTTCTGGACATGTGGTGGCTCCTGATCTGCAATGAGAAGGCTCACATCTTTGCCAAGTTGTGGGGGAAAAACACCAGCAATGAAACACCTTTTGCGCTCTGCTAAAAGTTTGTCCAAAGGTGATGTCTGCAAACCAGGAAGAGGGTCCTCACCAGACACCAAATCTGCCAGTACCTTGGTCTAGGACTTTCCAGCTTCCAGAACTGTGAGAAATAAATATTTGTTGTTTAAGCCAAAAAAAAAAAAAAAAAAGTTTGTCCATAATCTTCAACAGTGAAAGGCTATCACTTCAGATTTTCACTTAAAAAACAAAACAAAACAAAACTCCAAGGATAATTCCAACAAAGGCCCCTGGAGGAATAGGTTAATTAACCAATCAGAGAATTAGCTGCTTCCATAGACCTGGCAGTAAGGATGGCTCCACAGTGGCTAATTTCATCTCAACTTGATCTCATTGTAGAGTTATGAAAGCTCAAGTTTCAAGGACAACACCTACAAGAAAAAAAAAAAAATTTCCCTAACTAAGAATGAAAGGGGGTGAGATGCAGGAGCGGCTGTCCTCAGCCTGAAGCTGGTTTGTTCTGACAGTCGCTTTCTTCCCATCCTGTTCCCTGTTGTTCCGGAGCTCTCTCCCTCTTGGATTGTGACCCTGTCTACTTCTGGTGACAATCACTTAATCAGCACATCAGATTGTCACACGACTGGTTTTACCTTGGGTAAAGATTCATTTTCCTTATTAACATCACAAGAACCTATTTCTTTCCCTAACCAATTAAAGAGGAAAAATAGAAGGGCTCAGTGCAATAGAGAGAAAAGAAGACTGTTCTGTTTTGTGGCACCTGGGCTGGTCACTCAGCCCCACACGGTCCTCGGAATCAAGTCCTCATGATTCTGAAATGCAATCGAAGGTCAGGACCACACAGAAAAAATACAAAAGTTGAAATAAGCATTGTAAACACTGCTTAGCTCCCAGATCTTAAATAGTTCACCCATGGTCAGGAAGTGCCCAGTGTTGGTAGATTTAGTCTGTGGGTTAGTTTGTATTATTCAGAGTGGATGTCTAGACAGCCCACGTTCAGGAGATAATCACAACAGTCCAAAATTAGAATTTAGCTTCCCTCCTTGCATTCTCTGGCAAAATAAATGTTGGTTGCTCCTTGTATTTTGTCCAACTATTCTTTTTGCAAAACATGCAAACATCTACTTTATCTCTTTATAATCTCTTAGACGCTTATCTAAGTTTACTATAGTTCATAGTGATTATCACCTAATAAAAATACTATAGTTTCTTCCTGCCATCGTCTGAACAGTCTTTGGATGGTCTTCTGACATTAAATACCCAGTATTAATTAGGAGTGCTGGTGGTGTTGGCAGATAAGAACGACACCCATTTTAACACTATGTTTAAAGAATAAAACTCTTCTAACCACACAATGTACCTTCTTATTCATAAAAGTAACTGTAGCCTATCCAAACAATGCTAATATGTTCCAAAGATACACAATAATTGCAGTTGATGTGGATTCAAAGTATATTTCTTATCTACTCAGTTCTATAGATTTTAGCCATCCCTTGTATTTAACTCGTTAAAAAGAGGTAATATAAGAATCATTGCTTGGTAGAATCCAGTCTGCTGATAAGTTAGCTCTAAGAGTTAACACTGAAATCTTATATCTTATATTTAAATCTTTAGCAATATGTACTAAATTTCTAAATATAAATGATTTGGTTGCAAATTCCAGAAACACATTTGGCCAGACATGTATAAATCCTGGTGCTTCAACATGTGTGAGTTTTAGAAGTCTATGCTTTTATCCTCATCCTTTTCTCCCCCATCTATCTTCTTGCTTCCTTTGGTACAATAAATGTAATTCACAAGTGCTAATGTGAATTGTTCAGTTGACCATTTGCAAAGACTCCAAGAACACCGCCTCACTATGAGCTTTTGAAAATAGGCCACAGACAACCCAAGTACCAACACTAACCACCCCTAATTCTGCCTTACCCCAAATTTCCCAAAGCATTGTTTGCTGACTAGGTGCCATTTCATTCTTATTTATTTTCTATTTTCAAGATATAGCATTTGAGGCTCTGTTTGGAAAAGACCAAAGAGCCTCTCTTTTCTTTCTGACTGTCAGTATCCCCAAGGAGGAGGACTGATTCCGGGCTTGTAAATTGTGGCATTTACTTAAAAGAAAATGACAGCAGTGTCTGCTCAAATCGAAAGACTAAAACTCCATGAAACAGCTCTGGGGGCCAGAGGTTGAAAAGCAGAAGCAGCGATTATGCACATATGAACATTTCTCTAGTTTTTGAATAGCAAATATCAAGGTATGTTTGGCTTTTTTTTTTTTTCCCAGAAAACCAGAAGATGGCACATGTCCTACTAATAAGACCACACAGCCCTAATTTCTCACAAGAAAAGATTTTGCTGATAAAGATCTTTATAGCTCACACAGCACAAACTCTACCAGGTCACGAGGAATCACAGTTCTGAACAAGAGACTTTCCTGCACCAGCACCCTCTTTACTTTGGGAGCTTTACCTGGCATAGCAATTTGAATTTTCTCTTTGTCTCTCAAGAACTCTCATTTGTAAGCTCAAAGAGATGTGAAACTTGAACCAAACACTTCAAGTAGCAGAAACACCTTTTTTCATTTCACCTCACCCAAAGGGCTAGCTTGATGGAGACACCTGTGTTCTCTTGTTGGCCATATCCTCGCCATTCTCTAGAGACCAAATCGATAAGTTAAACTCATCTATTGTTTTTCTCCACTCAGTCTGTGATGTCTGGACCTTCTCCCTTTCTCTTGGCCCCTAATGTCCTTCAAACCACATTGGTGTCCTTTTCCTAATGGTTGTGTTGACCTGTCTTCCTTTTCTCTCCTCTTTCCATCAAGACTTGTGCAACCATCTAATGGAGGGGTCGGCCAATTTTTTTTTTTTTTTTTTTTTTTCTGTAAAGGTCCAGATAACAAATATCTCTGTGGGCCATTTAGTCTTTGTTGCAATTACTCAACGCCAAGATGTAGCATGGAAACTGACAAGACATCAACAAATGAGTGTGGCTGTCCCATAATAATGCTTTGTTCATAGACAATGAAATTTGAATTTCATATTATCACGTGTCAGCAAATATTTTTCTTTGGATTTTTTCCAGCCTTTAAAGAATGTAAAAACTATTCTTAGCTTATAAACCATAGAAAAACAGGCAGCAGGCCTAATTTGGCCCCCAGGCCGTGGTTTGCCGACTCCTGCTCTAATCCATCTGGGCTGCTCTCTTGTGAGCTATTGGCAGAGTTAAGACAGGTTGTAGGTAGGAGAGAGCCAGCAGGCATCGCTGTGGGAACACTAACTCTGCCCCTCTTCTCTACACATGTGGGAAGGGGAGAGCAAAGAGGAGGGAGGTTGTATTGTATGAATTGAAAGTGGAATTACCTACCTAAAGGTTATTGATTGGCAAGAGCTTTTGGAGGGGGGTGGGATTAGGGGCAATGGAGATATGGGAGTGAGGAAAGTATTTAAATCACACCGGGCATGCAGAACTACATTGAGAGGAATGCCCCTGAGGAGTGGAAGCTATTGCAAGAACTGTGTTGGTATTGGGCTGTGCACATCTCCCCCCCTTGAAAGTCTTCTGAATTATCCCTCAGACTCTGCAGGGAACTGAAGATGAGAGCGGCTGCAGGGGAAGCAGGACCTGGAGCGTCATCGAGAGATTGCAAAAACAATTCACTGCCAACAGACTGTCCCAGCAGGGTCCCGGTGCTATGGTTATGGCCCTGATTGGCATGCTGCCCCTCGGATACCCAATTAGATGGAACCAGGGGAAATCAAATGCAGAGTCAGTCCACTTTATCTCTGCTTAACCGCCAAATGAACAGCATGGGAAACTGAGTCCAATCTCATGAGTCAGCCCTGGGCAAGCTCCTAACCCTGTCTCTCACTCCAGGTGGACCATCTGTGGCTGGGGGTTTTGGGTTAGCACAGAGGTGAGGGTCTTAAACTTGATGACCGGAAGCAAAGGGAACTTCGAGGGAGCAAACAGTAGTTTGGTTGGAAACTTCCCTGAGCCAGCTTGGCATGAAATGGATACTAGGCTTGACCTAATGAAACAACAAAAGCACAAACTTTTGGTAAAATGATGCTCAAGTTGACAACTTTGTAACCCCGACTGTCTGAGAAATGTGGAAGGCCGATAAGCGCTGACTGCTAACTCCTCTGTCAAAGAGATAAGTAGGTACATTTACTCCAGTATTGTCCTATCCCAAACCATGATAATGACAAAAATCAAACAAAAACAAAAATGAAGAGATTTCAAAATGATTCCTTCTTAACAATGAAAATGGTCTTTAGGAAAAAAAAAAAAAATCTTGGTCAAGAAGCTTATATAGGGAGGTGGCTGAGTGAGACTGAAATGGGCCTGAGGAGCAGATATTTGATGGTGGTTGTGGGGACAGTGAGGGTCAGGAGCCCAGCAATGGAACCCAGCTATGGAACCCAGCTATGGAACCCAGCTATGGAGCCTTGTTCAAACCTATTACAGTAGTAGCTGGCTAACCAGGACACCTGGGAGTCCTGCCTGCACCTAGCCTGGTTGAAAATAAGTGAGTTCCCATTGTTGCCAGCAAGCAGGGATCCAGTGATCCAGCCAGCTGAGAGAGTATTTGAAAAGGGAAGGCTTGCAGACCACAGTGATTTGGAGTGATTGAAACCTCCAGGCACTGACAATTTCCCATGCATGTGCATTTCTCCCTCCCCAAGGGTAGTAGTTTGGATGGGTTTTCTTATGTAGTTTGGTCCCTTTGCTCCCAACTGGAATCTTGGAAAGAAAGGAAAGCCTTTTCCAATTAGGGACCTTGCTTTTCCCTTTCCCTATCCCCTTGGAGATTTGGAGAGGCAGCAGGAATGTTGGAGAGCACTTGTGTCCCTGAAGGAACAGCCAGTTGCAATGCGCGACCGTCACTATAGATCTACGATTTATGAAAATAAAGCAATATGTGCCTGTTTCGGTGCCTGCCGTTTGCCTACCAATGGTGCAGTGTTCACCATTCCAGCCCTCTCGGCATTCACATTTGCCATCTTTACAGGTCCCGTGCTCAATGCAGCGGGGGTGGCACACGCGCTGGTCACAAGCTGCGCCTGTCCAGCCCTCTTCACAGCGGCAGGCTCCCCCGATGCAGACGCCGTGAGTACCACAGTCTACTGAGCACACTTCTGGAAGAAAAACAATGATTACAGCTCAACACCTCAGCTGGTGACACCTTCTATGGAGGCCAGACCACAAGCATGGCCCGGGACCCTGGAGCAGGCCCCGAGGTCCAGCAGCTCTGTCAGCTTTGGAGGTTTGTCTCTCTGAATGCTGGGTATTAATTTTTTAATTTTTTTTTGCTAAAGCAGTGGTTCTCAAAGTGTGGGTCCTGAACCAGCAGCATCGCCATCACCTGGAAACTTGTTAGAAATGCAAATTTTAGGGCCCGGGTTAGACAAAGTGAATTAGAGATTCTGGGAATAGGGCTCAGAAATTTTGTTTTAACAAGTCCTCTAGGTGGTTTTGATACTTACTAGTGTCCAAGAACCAGTCTTGTAGAGATTGAGACTGTCCCAAGAGGAGGTCAGGCAGTGGCTCCAGTTCAGCAATACTAACTGAAGGGTACCCACCTGAAAAGATATCTCGTGGATCCTGACTCCCTAACCAGCTGGGATTCTTGGACGCCTGAACTGACTAAGCCTGAGGGGCCAGCTAGGGATCCTGCTGCTCCATCCCCATGATGACTGCAGACCCACCCCTCACCAGATCTATACCTTGGTGGCAATGATGACTGCTGTCATTGTGATGCATTTACACAGCTTCTTTCTCAAAGGAGCTCAAAGTCTTTTGTGGTTGGGGAGGAGACAGACAGACAGATATGCACTCTCTGGCATTCCAGACCTCTCACGCGAGGACAAGCATGTGCCAGACATTCATCCTTCCACAGTCGACTGAGGGAGGCATGGCTTATCGTGCCAGGAGAGGGAACATCAGACTGGGGGGAGGTCAGTGACTCACCCAAAGTCACACAGCATGTTGCAGGACAATTGGGCCTTGGATCTAGGACTGCCCCCACCCTCTGCAGAGCTTTGCCAGGACCATCAGCATCAGAGTTGAAGCCAGAGTCGGGTCGGCTGAGAGGATATCCCAAAATAGTCCATTTTAACCGACTCTTCTTTCTTTCTCTTTTTTTTTTTTTTTGGAAAGAAATATTCATTTCTTTCCCATTGTAGGGAAAGCTTCACATCTATTCCCTTCCTGATTGCCATGGCAATCTGAGAGTTGTCTCACTACCCAGAGGAAGGGGGCGGAATGACGATCTCCTGCTTGGATAGGCACTTGTCAGTGTGAATGGAACCTTTCTAGGGAAGGTGGGGACTGGCTTGAACTGTTGAACCATTCCATTTTTAAGGTCTCTCAGGAGGTAAGACACATACTCTTAATTTTAGGAAAATAAAGTGTACAGTGCAACTTCATTATTTTCCTGTCACTGGAGTATTGCAGAGCTTTATAACATGTTCACACAGCACCCCGAAGGAGCCTCTTTTCTGTTTTATAGGACATTCCAATCCGTTTGTCTGGGACTGAATTGTTCTGTTTTGTTTTCTGGTACCTTTAGGGAGTGTATATAAGAAAACCTATAATGCAAATGGAAGTATCCCTCCTGGGCCCCTCATCCACTTGCGGTGAAGGAACCAACAAGGCACAAGAATCAACACGATCTTTTTCTTGTTTCTGAAAGATCACAGACTCCACAACTGTGGAGAAGAGAGAGAGAAGGCTCTGTGTGATTGACCAAAGTTCCCTTACCCCAAGCTAAGTGTTAAGAGTAGAGTCCCATTCATCTGGGAATGGGTTGGATCACAGGGCATGGTGTTGGGGAAAGCGAGGAGGAAACCTCTTGGCTTACCAACAGAGCAGTCAGGACCCATCCAGTTGGGATCGCAGCTGCAGAGACCCGTGTCAGGGAGGTAAGTGCCGTGCCCGCTGCACTGGTCTGGGCACTGGACCCTAGCCAGTTCACAGTTTAGGCCACCCCAGCCAGGGCTGCAAAGGCATTCTCCATTCACACAGACCCCATGGCTGGAGCAGGTGGGATCCAAGCAATCAACTGGAAAAATAAAACAACAAAAGACAGAGAAAAAGTATTGATTACTCATGGGAGATGGGCCATGAGACATGGGCTTACTGCTGAGTGGACCAGTGGTTCACCAGTTCCCATCCACTTGCAAGCAAGTGGAGCAGCCCAGGTAATACTTACGTGGTCTCTCGAAGACACCCATAAAAAGGCTTTTTTATTTGTTATAACACCAAATCTCAAACTTAAAAAGGATGCAAGCGAAAAAAAGGATTTCTCAAGTAGAATTAGGAGAAATCAGATATGATGACTCCACTTTGAGAACCTTGTACTTATGAACATTGGTACCTCACCTGAGTTATATCTGAGTTTCTGCTATTGGAATGTGAATATCTGTGATGTCTCTACATGTTTTGCCAACCTGATTACCCATCACTGTAAAAGAGAAAAGTAGAGAGGCTCATTCTAATTTCACTACTACTTTACTTCAGAAGGTAATAAAAAATTTTTAAAAAGTGAAACTCATAACTGAGTCACTTTCCTAATTAAGTTTCACTTTGGCTAAGTCTAAAATTAGTTTTCATTCTCTGTGTACATACCTACCAAAGCAGTTAGTAAATGAGCAGGATAGAAGAAGTGAAGTTGGGTGTGGAAATAATTTGAAAGGGGTAAACCTTCCTACAGGTGCTCATGAGTGGACTGGACGGATGAGTATCTTTGACTGTGGTACTGACTTTCCACCAGACAGTCAATCTGATGAGTTAACGGTCAGATTGCAGTCATTCTGGTTCTTGCCTGTTTCATGCCCTGATTGTTTATTCATGATCTGAATAAGCAGAGTGGATGTATATGCAGTAGGTAACTTGATCAGGAATCAACCCAAAGTGAGGAAGAGTGAGCTGCAAAAGTCAGTTCTTCAGGATAGAACTCTTTGCATGAGAATGTGATCTCAAGCCTTGGACCTCCATCCACCCTAAGGGTTGGGTGAATAGAGCTTTTTAGAGGAAGATCAGCTTCCCTAGGGATTCTTAGTAAATAATGCAATGGCACTTGGAGAAGAGAGCTCTGTGCAACGTGGGGTTTGAATGGAGACTGATGCTTTTTTAGAGGGCTCAGATGTTACCTTGTGGATTAGAGAAATGTGGAGATCTTGTTACCATATTTGATTAAGACATACATTTCTTCCATTTTAACAGCTTTAAAAGCAGGCCTGTTGGCCTAGATTAACGCATGCCTTCTGCCATCACCTGGAGGCACAGCCAGCTTGAGACCACTTTAAATTCTTTTCTTGATGTTTTTGGACCGCATTGACAGTGTAATTCAATTCCTCACATGTATGCTTGCCATCTTGTGGTTCAAGTTCTGAGATGATTTTGTTTTCTTTCCTTGCCAAGATTGAAATATGCAAGACTTTTGGTCTCTAAATAGTTCACCATTACACAGAGATGATAATCCCTTGGGGTCCCAGCTTTTTGTAGGGTCTCCTATTACATTTCTCATGTTGGGTGTCCTTTTTTCTTTCTTACAGAGCACAAGATAATACATACACACAAACACACACACACACACACACACACACACACATTTTTTTGTGACTGGCTGGTATACCACACTCTAAACAACTGGGCTAACTGGCCAGCCCAAAATAATGGTGTGTTTTAATATTGATTATATGTTGCCTCTAAATATGACATTATTTAGATTATCCATGCCACAAACTAACTGGTCCTGGGGGACACTGGACTTGAGGAATTTGGATTTATTAGAAATCACAATATTTCAGGAAGCTTCCAAAGAGCACCCCTCCCTTGAGGCAAAAACAATAATTTTTAGTGTTAAAAGATGTTTCTCAGGATCTCACTTGTATATTCTCAGGAAGAAACTACTTATGGAAGTCAGTTCAAAACTGTTTGCGCCATGGGGAAAAGCAGTGATTAAAAAAAAAATCAGTACACTCTCTGAAAGGTGGATTTTAGTGATTTACTATCAGTTGGAGATGCTTATGATGATGTTACTTTATCTTGCTACAATCACTTTAAAGTTGAATTCATGGGTAATATAACTCCTGATGAGGTAAACCTTTCCAATAGCTTCAAATTTGCTCCACTGAGGGTGGAAGAGCACACCTGAATGTGGATGTGACATTTACAAAGGGGCCGCACAGTGCCTTCAGTTTCTCATGCCTCGCATGGCTGAGGGAATATAGTAGGCGTTCAATACACAGTTGCTGCAAGAATGAGTGGCAGACGTTGCTATAAGCATTTGTCCATAGTGGGACAAACTTCCAATGTGAAGGACTTATAAGAAAGAGAAATGGTGCTGACGATTTCTTGCTTTTGGAGAAATTTTACATTTTGGGATCTGCAAAATATAAACTAACTCATTTATAATCAATCATGTTCATATTCTTCTAATAAAGGAAATCCTGAAGTTCTAGTTTTTTACTTTGCCTCCATTTCTAATATAGCAAAATCAAAATATACACAAAAATATCGTACGTGTTATTGCTTTAAAAATTGCTCTCAGTCTATAATTAGCCATTTAAAATGTTTGGTGAGGTACCAACAGCTAGGAGCTTTTTAAAAATGTATCACAATCTTTTTCTTAAATGAATAAAAGGAAATATGGCAGAAAAATATTAAAATGACATTTTTCTTCTAGATAAATTAGCTCTTTCTTCTCTATCCTGAATTATGGTATAAAAGAAACGAGGAAAATCCAGTGCCCACTGCTAGAATGTCATCAAAAACCCACTATGGTATCAAGAAATATGAGTTAACCCTTTCTCTGGTCAGTGGTACCAATAAATATGCACCTTGGGCTTTATAATTACTGTAGCTGATGGAATAACTCAATTCAAACTTTAAGAGGAGCCGTCTTAAGTTTCACTATGAATTTTAAATTTGGTTCCAATTTCATAAGACAGTCTTGTTGGCCATGTCCTTAGAGTCTTTAGCAGGCAGGAAGAACTATGGCATTTTGTGGAGCTTTATAAATAGAAATAGTGTTATACTTAAAAGGGGGACAGTGGCCTTTACCAGCTAAGTACCATGTGCCTCGAAACACCAGCCCCCTGGCAGCTGAAATCATTAGAACTCATTTAGTCTTGAGCCCTCTGTAGGTTTGACAAAAAAGGGTTGTGAATGCAATTTCTATCCCTCAGGATAAAAAAGGAGGTCAAGGAGTTTTACAAACAATATGTACTATAAACCCCTGAAGAACCATGAGTTACATTTATGAAGTTAAATGTCATTGAAAAATGACTCAGCCATGAAACTGACATGAAAACATGGCTGACTTAAGCTAATATGTCAATTCCTCTCTCATCACCTTCCCACTCTCTCAGTCATCATTGAATGAAACCTCGCACACACATCCTCTCATTTTCCTGTGCAAATTCGTTAATACTACAACAATGTTTATGCAGCAAAAACAGAGGATGGCAACTATTGATTTCATTGCCATGGTCATTTCAGGTAAATCGTTTGACTGTTATGACTATGATGAATACCAGAAATAAAAAGCTAAATGGAAGAAAAAGTGCTGATGCAGGCTTTCTGATTCCATTTCCTATTTTGAAAACAGTGTATGAATCACCTTGGTTCATTCTTTTGGGGTAGCAGAAATCAATAGAGGAAATTTCATCCTTTCATAATGATCCGCATGGCTTCCTTGCTTTGTTGGATGGTTAATTCACTCTGAACATTTAAATAAGACTTGTTGGGATAATAAGAAAGTTGAGAAATCTCTTGAAATTCCACTCATACAGATGTGCACAATTTTTACTAGAGGGGAAAAAATTCTAAGACTGGCAATGTCATTGCCCCAGCACTTTCCTCTTGCCAAATGATGTATGCAAAAGGTCGTTTCAACCTTTCTTGTCATATTACTGGCCTCTCCCATGTTTTCATTGAATGCAGCTTTGCCTCCTGCAATCCATTCATCTTTAAGAACTTTAACCTTTCAAGCAGGGTTATTAAATCAGTATTTCCTCCATCCAAACTTCCAATTTCATTTTATGATGCAGACATAGGGAGGCTACCTTTTATAATAGAGCGAAAAAAAAAAAATAGAATTGAGCAGGTAAGGATCTGGGGGTCAGACTTTGGGCCCCATTAAGGGCATTACCGCTGATATAATGAAAAATCTTAGAAGAATAATGTCATGGAAGCTGACTCTGTAGCCATAGTTCTAAAATCTATGAAATGGGGTACTTCACAAGGGAAGCCTATGTGTGTGTATCTAAGGATATGGCACTGTCATTACTTTGTCATGAGAGCTGTAATGATGGGTTATTTATTTATTTTTTTTGTGACTGGTAAGGGGATCGCAACCCTTGGCTCGGTGGCGCCCGCACCGCGCTCAGCCAGTGAGCGCACCGGCCATCCCTATACGGGATCCGAACCCACAGCGGGAGCGCCGCTGCGCTCCCAGCGCTGCACTCTCCCGAGTGAGCCACGGGGCCGGCCCACGATGGGTTATTTTGTATAGAATTCTGGAGATCTGTAAGTTAATGAGATGGGAGAATGGATCCATTAGCATCTAGGAACCTCATAGAGCCTAAGATCTCTGATTAACAGCTTGTTCATGGGAACCTGAGTGAGAACACAGGCAATGGTGTCCAGTGGGATCTTTTCCATGGGGACATCCTGGGTGGTCATCTCAAGCTGTCTCACACAGAGTAGGCAGTGGGCTTCACTTTTTCCCCTTGTTTGTTGGGTGAGTAGACACCTTAATTTCCACTGGGAACATGGGAGGGAAAAGGGCTGTTTGAGTCGTATGGGAATGTTTCACGGGGAGATGGACTTAGAGAAAAGGAGTACAGCTGGAAGACAATGACCGAGTCAATTCAGAGGTTGGAAAGCAGGCAAGGGGCTGAGAGGGCCTAGGTTTTTACCTTCCTACCAACTGCGGTTCATCCTGTATGTGGTAAGAAGTAATAGATAGGCAAATAGAGACTATATTCCGGAAGTGTAATACAGAGGGGGGTTGTTGACAGGCCACTTGGGTGAGTTCTCTTGCCTTATGAGTACTGCAAGTTGGTCCCACCTTGGTACCAAATCACTCTTCTGAAAGAACTAACCAGAGTAAATAGGACTAGTTAGAGCTGCTTTCTAAACACCTCCCTGTTCCTGTGCTTTCTCTCCTATGGCCCTCTCCTGATCTCTAAGCCTGATCTCTGACCGTATTTTGTCCGATTGGATTCAGTTTATGACACCCCTGATTTTTACCCATGTGTGCTTAAATGTCTGCTATAGTGAGCTCTTTGGTATTCATCAAATCCCACCCTTGTGCTGCTTACTCACTTTCCTCTAGTTCTATGTGATTGTAGCCAACTAGGATAATTTGCCCTACATGGTGTCTCTAAATGACATGAATACTTATAGCCTTTCAAGGCTGACTAGTCTCTATTGATATTAATTTTTGCTGAAATATTTACACAGACATATATGGGTCTTAGATTACCAGGAAGAGCTTTAAAAAAACAGGTTTGAGGAAGACAAGGGACTTAGGGATTCTTGTTATTTTCCTCTGGATAGTTTTAGTAATTTCCAATTCAGACGTCTTTAAATAAGGCATGAGAAAAGAGGGAGGGGGAAGGAAGAAAAAGAAGCAAAGAAGGAGAAGAAAGGGGAGGAGGAGGAGTAGAAGGACAGACAAAGGCAGAGCAATTTAAAGAGAAAAACAAAAGAGAAAGAGAAAAGGAACTAATCTCTATAAAGAGGGTAAAACAAAACATTCCTTTCAGAACCAATTCTATAGGCTTTTTCTGTTCTACAACTAAAGTTCATCAAGGCCAAGGAGTTTGAAGTTTTCTGTGCCAGATGTTGAAGCTTGCTTTGCAAAACATGGAGCCCAGGACTGGGCTGATTAGCAAAGGCCAGGTCCTGCAAATGCCTCCACCACTGCCCAGCGCGGGCCCCGTGGTGCTTACCTTCCTCACAGTGCTCGCCTTTGTAGCCAGCGGAGCAGACACAGTTCCCATCAATGCAGGAGCCGTGGCCCCCACAGGAAGGATCGATGCACTGATTCGTGGGCACGTCACACTCTGCGCCTTTCCAGCCACTGTAGCACTGGCACGTCCCTTTAGAGTATTGTCCATTCCCGCTGCACAGGACCGGGCAGGCGGCTGAAACAATCGAAGACAGAGCACCAGGTCACAAGGGCCCAACGTCCAAGGGGCTGTGTAAATCAAAGGAGGTAGTGCCTGCCTGGCGTTGTGGCTTTGCTGACAATGTTCTAGGCTGGGGACTTTGGCCATGGAGGTGCAGAGCCATCTTCAAATAAACAAGAAAAATGCTATTAATAACAGCAGCTACCACTAGTAAATGCTTGTTATGTGCCAGGAACAGTATAGAATGCTTTGTGTGCAATCTATTACTTAATCATTATAATCACCCTATGTGGTGGAGGCTACAACCACAGCCCCCATTTGACAGATGAGGCTCAGGCTGAGGAAATCACTTGCCTGAAGTCATAGAGCTCACAAGCCAGGGAGCCCAGCTAGAAACCAGGTTGGTCGACTCTGAAGCTGTGCCCTTAACTAAGCTAACTGACTTCCTTGTTATTGCTACTGTTGTGGTTGGTATTGGGGATCAGAATCCATTTTGCTGATTATTTTACCCTCAGATTAGCCAACTCCTATTCCTGATAAGTTTATGTTCATTAAAAGGAAAGAAGGGGAATGGAACATAGTGATGCCACTTAATCTCTCTCTGCCTCAGCTTCCTTGTCTGTGCCATGAAGAAATACAGTAGTTCCCCTTATCCATGGTTTCATTTTCTGCAGTTTTGGTTACCCCCAGTTAACTGCAGTCAGAACATGGGCGAGTACGGCACAGTGAGATATTTTGATACACATAGACCACATTCACATAACTTTATTACAGTAGATTATTAAAATTATTCTGTTTTATTATTATTGTTGTTAATCTCTTACTGTGCCTACTTTATAAATAAACTTTATCATAGGTATGTACAAATGGGAAAAAATACAGTATACATAGAGTTTGGTATTACCCAAAGCTTCAGGCATCCACCAGGGGTCTTGGAACATATCCCCTGTGGATAATGGGGGCTACTATAACCATGCACACTACAAAGTATAACAGGTGGAATAAAGTACAAAGGTTAGCTATGCCTGGCCTATCTTAAAAAGAAAGAAGTGAGAAGGCAGGTCAATGACATGAAATCTCTAGTAGTTCCCATCTCAGCTGGGACTCTCCTGCATCCATGGATGGGGAGAAGGCTGAAAATCAGTGGATTGTCTGGTGTGAGAGTACCTACGGTTTTCACCAGTTTGGTCTTAATTGTGCCAATTCCTGCCCCCTTTTGTAGTTCATCAAGAATGGGGTTTTAGTGGTTTGCTTTAGGCTTTGGATTTCTCATTTTAGCATCAGTTTGTAAAAAAAACCCAACTTTCCCCCAATGTTCATCGCAGCACTCTTTGCAATAGCTAAGAGTTGGAACCAGCCCAAATGTCCATCATCGGATGAGTGGATATGGAAAATGTGGTACATCTACACAATGGAATACTACTCTGCTATACAAAAGAATGAAATGCTGCCATTTGCATGACATGGATGGACCTAGAGAGAATTATATTAAGTAAAACAAGTAGGGCACAGAAAGAGAAATATCACATGTTCTTACTTATTTGTGGGAGCTAAAAATAAATAAATAAATACACAAAAAAACCGGGGGTGGGGGAAGGGAAGAAGACACAACAATTACAATTCCTTGAAGTTGATAGGACAAGTGAACAGAAAGGAGGTTGTTGGGAGGGAGCGGGGAGAGAGAGGAGGGAGGGAGGTTTCGGTAATGGGCCACAATAATCAACCACACTGTATGTTGACAAAATAAAATTAAATTTGGAAGTTTTTAAAATTAAAAAAAAAACAAAAAACCCCCAACTTTCCAACCTGCCTTCCAATTTGGGCCTAAAATGGGAGTACTGCTCCCCCTGTGCACCTGGCATTTAGAGACCTTCAGAAATGACCCATGTAGATATTTCAGCGATTCCTAGTGTTACCCATGATTTAAAATGCATGGGTTCTAAGAATTCTACACATGTGTGTGTACACACACACACACACACACAGACACACACATGTACAACCCGGTGATCTCTCATGCCATGAAGCAACTGCATATCCAATCACACCACTTCCCACACAAGTGCCCCACCTGGCCTTATTCATCCCCTTTTGCGGTCAAGTTTGTATTTAGTTTTTATAGTAATTAACTTTCCTCTGTGAGTGTCTAACTTCCCAAAGATATAGTAAGCTACTTGAGGACAGGAGCTATGTTTATCACTGATGATTTCCTTCCAGTGCTGTGTTCATCAGTGTAGGCTTGATTATGTCAATATTTCTTCTATGTTCCTGATATTCAGGGTTTCCCAAGTGGTGGGGTTATAGGCAAGTATTAAATGGATACTTATGAAAGATGTGGAAAGAATAGTTTCTGGAGCGGGGCTCATTTTGTGCACACAATACCTTCTTCTTGGGAAGTGCGTGTTTTACCTAAATTGCAAACTGATCTGAAACAGAACCATCTCAACAGTTGACATAAGATGGAGGAGGTGTTTTCCACCAAAATACTTTATAATAAGACAGTTAGGAAAACTATTAAGGGCACAATTTCCAGTAGAATTCCTATCCTTTTGAATCTACCAGAGGAGAAGAATGCGTTCATCAGTGAGAACATGAAAGCCACATGTTGAATTTAGATTTACTCTCTAAATGTATGGAGCATGCTTTCTATTACATGATGTTTAAGCAGAGGGTTCTGTACAGAGTTACTATAGATGCTGATGAGGTAGACGAAAGAGCTTTGAACCCAGGGTGCCCAAGATTCAAATTAGGGACTGTGAAAATATGACTAGCATGAGAAACTATGGACTTTCTCAGTTTTGAGGACAGAGTAAGGTTGTTCCATGCAGTTCCTCATGAGACTCATTCTAAGCTCTAGGTTAAGGATGGCAAATGTGTGCACACAAAGTACTATTCTCCTTCCTGCACCTCTTCAGACATCATTAATTGATCATGGCATGTTGTCCCCCTGAGCCTAGACAGAGCCTCAAAACCTCCAATGCAGTGCCTAGGCTGAGACCTGCATGCAGGCAGGGTTGGCATTCAATAGAAAACCTACTTGTCATTTCTGATTAGGTAACCTTCATGGTATCTCCTGGTGGAAAGACTAGAATCTGCATCATTTCTCACCCCCCTTCCACCCCTGCACATGGGAATAAGAAAACAGTGAGAAGTGTGGCTACACGTGTAGTCAAGTGAGCTTCCAAGGGCTGTTTCTGACCTGAGGGTTGTATACTGCGTGAGCAGCCATGGACGGCAGAGAAAGTTACATCAAATCACCACCGCTTGTGTCCTGTTGCACCCTCCTTCCTCCCAAAAGGTGGAAGAGGATAGAAAATAAGGAGCAAATAATTATTGTCTTAATTAATTAATAATATATAGTTAGAATTATTTTATTTATAGTGAAACTGTTTCTCTTCTGCATAAACTCCAAGTGGCAGAAAAAAAAAAAAAAAGGACTATCTAGAAGTAAGAATGGGTTTTATTCAAAACCAGGTGCCTGGGAAATCAAATTTAAAGTGTGACCTACTTCAATTACTCAGGGAAAAAAAATGGAAAATAGTCAGGTCAGAGAGTTCTCCCATTCCACACATGGCCTTCCTTCAATAGGTTTGCCACAAGCTTGCTCGCTGGGAGTGTGGTCAAAAATGCAAAGGAGTGTGGTCAAAAATGCAAAACCCCATGTTTGCTGGAAAGCATGGCATTCAATGGGCGTGGCTGATGCCATGTAAAAAAGCTGAAGGCAGGATAATTGGAGGAATAAAACTGTCTAGAAATCCAGTTGCCATCAGGGCAGGAGAGTGCAGACAAATGCCGGATGAGCGCCTTCCGGTGGTCGCTGGGCTGACCTGCATGAAGAACACCTTTCCTTTGGGGTAACCGATTCATTCCCAGATATAACTCAACCCAGAGCAACACAATGCCTAAGGCTCAGCCTGCTCCTCACTGGAGAGGCTGGATGTGAAGTGGGGAACCTCCTGTACTAATAACTCATATTTTTGCTATCATGCCATCTACATTATTTCTTTATGACAGGTTATAGAAAAATGACTCTGACTCCATACCCTGCCAAGTAGTAGCATGAAGTACAAGTGGAAAGAGCAAGGGTTTTGGTGCCAGAAAGACCTGGGTTCAAAACCCAGCCCATCATTTACCAGCTGTGGGATTTGGGCAAGATGACTGAACTCTGCTAAGACCCAATTTCCCTTTCAAAAAAACTGTCTCTCAGAGTTGATGGGAGGATTAAGTGAGATAACATGTGGGAGGACTCAAAGCAGCAGCTGACACTTGGTAGGCAATTAACGGGCGTTGTCCCTCGTGAAATTTCAAACTGAATTGCCAGTCTGCACTCAAGGGTCAATAAAATGAAAAGTGCAGTAGGTCTCTCTTACACACACACACACACACACACACACACACACACACACACACACACACACACACACACACACACACACACACACACACACACACACACACACACACACACACACACACACACACACACACACACACACACACACACACACACACACACACACACACACACGCTACCACCACCACCAGAAGAGTGTCAGATAATATTAATGGAAAGGGCTTATCTTTTTCTCCCCAGACTTCTCTGCTTGTGGGTGGGAGCTGGTTCTGAATGGTCAGGAATCACATGTAAAGAATATTATGTTCCTATCTCTTTCTCATCTTCCTAAGGCTTACAGGAGCAGAACATTCTGTGTTCAAGCTTCTATTTAAAATTAATTAAAATATTTGTACAGATTAACTATTCCTGTTTTACTAAATCTAGTAAATGGAAGCTCTAAGTCTCCCACAGAAGAAAAATAAATTACCACTGCCACTAACAACTGACAAGTTAATAGGCTGATGACAAAACAAACAAACAAAAAAACCAACAAAAACCAAACACAATTTAGGTTCACCTAAATGGTGTAAAGATCATTTTAATAATTGAGCCAGAGCTCCCTCCCCCTCAAAGTTTTCTGTATGGTTTGAGATAAATTATGAATGTTATTTACTTAGTGGAAGTGACAGGACAAACCACCCATGTCTGCTGTTTTAGGAGAAACAAGTTCTGTCCACTTGGATTCTGTAACGGATAGAATATCTGGAGAAAAGTTAGAGGTTGTTGGACAAGCTCAGTCATAAAAGCAGAGGGAAAATGCCTGCCTCCTGACAAATACTTTGTGGACTGAACTAGATGTGCGGAGGGAATTCAAATAACGTATCTCTTTAAGATTATTTGAAACCTGATTTAAAACCCCTTTGGAAAAGATATTTGAGAATACTTGAATCTAGTACCCCAGGTAAATTGACAAAACAGCACTAACAATTGGTCGTTTCACATTCCAGTTTTCGACAAATACTGGTGAATAACCTAATGTGTTGGTAGCTGGGTGAGGTGGTAGGAGAAAAAGTGATGGAGAAAAGAAGATGCCTGGATCTCCTTGAAGCAACTGAGGATGTCATATTTAGATCATGGAGACCAGGCAAATAGAGTTCAGTGTCCCCCAAACAAAAACTGGTACCCCATTGCCTTTCGGAGTTGTGGACTTAGCTTGGAGCTGAGCAAAACAGTTAGGAAAGGTGAATTTTGACTCTAGCTGGGTTTCTGCAATTGGCAATCTTTTTGATAGACAATAAAGTTTGACCCTGACTTCACACTGTACTCAAAAATAAATTCCATATAGATTGAAGAGCTAAACAGAAAAATAAATCTACAAAAGTATTAGGAAAAATATTGAAGATTGATTTTATTTTCTTGGGAGGGAACTATATAAGACACAAATTCTAGAAACCATGGAGGAAAAGATCAGATTTGATTACATAAAATTTGAGTCTTCTCTATGATAAAGGACACCCTAAACAAAATTAAGGGATGAGCAACACTAGGAAGAAACATTTTTAACCTATTAAACAGAATAAAGTTTGATTTCTGAAATATGCAAAGAGCTCTCACAAATCATTAAAAAGAGAAAAATGCATAAAAACCCAGGCAAAAGACATATCAGAAATAATACAGATTGCCAATAAAAGTATGCCAAGATATTCAGCTTCATTAACAGTTAAGTAAGTATTGACAAACATAATAATGAGAAATAATTCTTGGCTTATCAGATAAAAGAAAATTAAAAGGCTGCTCACACCAGTGCTGCCATGGATGAGGGGGAATGGACTCTGTCAAACAGTTGGTGGGAGCAGAATTCCAAACTGACTCTCAGGGAGATAATTTGTCACTCCATGGACAGCTCCCTGGCTCACTGTGCCCAACTGACACTTGATCTTAGCCAAAAGGCCGAGAAGCGATTCACTGTGCCCAACTGAGAAGCCTGTTGCCTTGGTGCCTTAGTTTTCCCTACCTATTAAGTGAGCAGAACAGAGGACTGTGTGTGCAGGGAGGAAGAGGGAGGAAGCTGGAGAGCAGAACTAAGGGGTAATTGTGAAATTACAAATGCAAAGATCACTGGCCATTCTGATGAGATGGTCGCCTCCGACCTGAGCAGCACCCCTCTCCCCACCCAGAATACTTAGACATTTTAGTTGGTCTCAGTGGGGGCAAGATCCAGCAGGATCCCCGTGAAGAAAGGAAACCAGAAGACGTATTCTGACAGACAGGGTCAGAGTCCCCAGCGCAGAGGGCCAAAGTTCAAGAGCACCAACTTCCCCATTCCCGTTCTGTCAAATGGCACGTTAATAGGCAAGAAAGTGATTCAGGGAAGAATTTCCAGAAGGACAAAAAACTCATCAGGTGTGTCAAATCTCTGACATTCAGGAGCCATGTGGGGAAAGAAGCACACGCTGACTTAAGCACGAAAGTATGGATGCTTTAATTAATCCGGGGTGAATTTAATTGCTTTAGTTAAGTGGAAATCGGGTTAAAAATGATGCAGAGCATGCTGGGGTGTGTTAAAAACATGACATATGAGTTGGATGAATCGATAAATTAAAAGTGCACAGATGTTTTAATTAAACCCAGGGAAGTTAACGAAGATCGCAAGAGACTTTTAAGCCTATGATTAATTCAATTCATTTAAAATACCTGTAGAGATATGGGGATGCCTCCATTTTGAGACTTATAAAAGTTCTCAATCGATAAGTACTTAAGCTGTTCTTAAAAAAAGTCTAAATTTTGTGTGTGTGTATGACTGAACAGCATTAATTACATAATGAATATTTAAATTCTTCAGCGTACACACTAAGCTTTTCTGCAGCTCGTGTCCAGAATGAAGTAGCTTTACACTTTTGTTGTGATTCAAGCATCAAGATGAATTTGCAAATTATTGGTGTCCTACTATTCACAAGCACGGAAGCTTCCTGAAGGCATGGAGGTCTGTTTTATTCTCTGATGTCTCCTTAGCAGGTAGATAGAACAGTACTGGGCATGAGTGGGCTTATGAGTGAGCCTGAATTTCCTTTCTTTTTTCCTTTGTTTTTATCAGCTGTGTGACCATGGACACTTTAAGCCTTGACTGCTTTATCTTTAAAGTGGGATAAGAATTCTGGAGTGCCTACCTTGCAGTGTTTTGAAGGGGATGAAATGATATCAGGTGTGTAACGTGCTATGTACAGTGCCCAGCACATAGTAAGAAATCAATACTATGATTTTATTATCTCTATTTTAATTAGGAAAAAATCATTCCAACTAGTTACATTGTAAAGAGATGAGACAGGGTAAAGCATCCTCTTTCCTGTCCCCCATCCCAGCCGACCTCCTTTCTAAAGACTGATTTATTTCCCAGTATGAAGGGTCTTCCTAAAACCCTAGGATTTCCCTGATGCTGTGTGTATCACATTGACAAGTTTCCCCAGGGTTAGGTATTCTGCCTTTTAGGGCCACTCTGCTACTTATCTAGTAGATTAAAAAGGTAAAAAAAGTTTTTTTTTAGTCTCAGAAGTAATTTAACTTGGGGAAGGACTGCCCGATGTGCAAACCCCGCAATTTGATTTGTTTGATAATGCAACAAACATGAGAAACGTCACGAGCAGCCAGGTGTTGGAGGTGCAGGCAGGGACTTGCATGTGGCCACCAAATAATGCACACTGCAGCTTCTAAACTGAGGAGGCAGGGCCTCCTCCACAAGCCAGGGGGAACGGAAGGTAAAAAGTGATGTTGCTGCCTCAATCACAGTTGTCTCTGGGCAGTCTTAGTGGAATTCAAGAGCAACGTGATTTAGACTTAAATTTGAATGTGCACAAGAATCATGTGGGGATCCTGTTAGAATGCAGGTTCTGATCCAGGATGTCTGGCATAAGACCTGAGAGTTTTGATATTTAACAAGCTAGAGGCTGATGTTAGTACCCCGGATCTCCTGAGTCAGAAATTCTAGGGGGAGACCAGCAGTCTGTGTGTTAACAGATGATTCCAATGACTGCTCGAGTGTGGGTATCACTGACCTGGTGTTTAAGAGTATAGTTCTAAAACTATAGCCAGGCAAACACCTTAACTTCTCTGAGACTCACTTTCCTTAGCTGTGAAATGGGGATGATAATGTATGTCATGAAGATTAAATGAGATAACGCATGTAAAACCCTTTGCACAGTGCCTGGCATCTTCCATAAGTGGTAGTGATTCTTGTTACACTATTATATCAAAGGTGACTTTGCCAAGTATGTCTGTTCAGTCACTCTCTGCAAAGCATGTACCGAATGCACCTGCTCCAAGCCCCTCCTCCTGGGCCCTTGCTGCTGAGGAATCCCTGCACATTTCTTCTTCTCAGGAGAGGGAGGAGGAGAGGTGAGATTCAGCTGTTGAACTGCAACAGGCTGTAGAACGTTCTTGTGGGCAACAGCCATGGCCCTGGACCATCTGCATAAGTGGGGATGGTGGGGCAAGTTGGGTGACATAGGGAGACAGGTGGGAAAGAGGGAGGGTCTGAAGGAACTAGGATGCATCCGTGGTTGTCCAAGGAAAGACAGATGCGACCTGAGCAACTCTCGTTGAGAGAGGTGAATCTTCTTTTTCCATTCCTCTTCTTTCCCTCCCTCTCTCACACCCTCCCTCTCTGTTAAAATCTGTGCCTCGAAGGTGGCTGATTTGTTGCTACATAACTATTCTGACAAATTAGAGCCTTGTTCTCCAGCATGCACTTTGTGACATTTTCTGGCAATGTTGCATCTTTGTAAGCCTTGTCTCCTAAATTCAAGTCACCAGATATTTTAGTGGAACATACTAGATCCTGAGTACAGAACTAGGTACAGAACTAGGGAGGTACAAAGAAGATTGCTAGAAGCTTATGATCAGCAGGAGAAACTGATATAACCAGCCAGCTAGAATATGGCATGGCATGAATAGGGGCCACCACCAGAATGTTGCCAAGCCCTGAATGACTGCAGGGTTGTATCTGGGAGTGCTTCAGGGAGGTGGTGACCTGTGATCTTGGCCTTCAAGGATGAGCAACAGCTTGATAGGAAAGGCTGGGATCGACAAGAACATTGCACCTGAGAAAAACAGCATGAGCAAAGAGGAAAGAGCAGGGCCTCATACTCTATGAGGGACAAGAATCTGGAACCTATGTGGAAGGTGATGGTGCAAAAGGAGCTTAGATCATGGATGACCTTGAATGTCATTCTCAGAAATGTGTTTTCCTTATTCTCAGAATATGAATCCTGATCACCTGCAACAGAGCCTCCCAAGAGGCTTGTTAAAAAGGCACATTCCTGAGCCAAACACAAGTCCTATGGATTCAGTCCTTCGCCTGACATAGTGGAGTTACTTGGAAATATGCATTTATAACAATCTCACAGATACATGTCTTTAAACCAAAGCTTAATAACCATTGTGGGAGGCAACTGGGAGCCACTGAAGGTGTTTGAGGGGAGTAGTGACATGCTCACTAGAGCTCTGGGAGAATTCTGGAGGGGGTGAGGAGGAGCAGTACCATTAGAGAGAGGCTGGTGGCCAAGTGAAAAGGGCAGTGGCTGTGAGGACAGAGAGGAAAAGTGGAGCAGAGAAGGCCGGAGGTCGATGAAATAGGAGTCAGTGCGTCATAGGACAAGGAAGGCAATGGAAGGTACCTGGTAGCGGGAGGAGAGTGGTTAAGAGCAGCAGGCTCTGAAGTCAGACGGACTTTGTTCCAAACACTGGCTCTGCCACTTTCTACCTGGTAAACCCTAGTTTCTTCTGAAAAAGTTTTTTTTGGTTCAAACCCAGAATCCTTGTGTGTAATCAGGGCACAAACTGCCTGCAGAGCACCTCTCTTTTATGCTTCACATCTTCTGAGGTCAGTCACATGGCTGGTCTAGTGTTAAGAGTCTAGGCCAGACTGCCTGGTTTGAATCCCAGTAATACCACTTACTAGCTGAGTGATCCTGAGCAAGTTACTTAACTTCTCTGTGCCTCATTTTCCTTATCTACAAATGGAGATCATCATCATCTATAAAATAGGGCTACTGAACTGATGATTAAATGAGATAATTATGAAGTTGCTTAGTACAGTGGTTGACACATAGTAAGAACTTAGTAAATGTCAGCTCTGATGAAGATGATGATAATTTAATTTTAGTGCTAGAATATGGCCATGAGGGACTAGGTAGTGGGTGCATTTGCCAGTTAACAGGAGGAAAATGACAAGATCCCTGTATTCTTTTTTTCAAAGGCTCTACAGAACCTGGGTAGGAGCTAAAACCAACCCCTGGAGAGAAGCCTTTATGTTCCCGTGGTTGTGGCATTTCTGGGCCTCCACTGACAGCTGTTTGGCAGCAGGAGTTGTCATTTCTAATAGCTATTAAATACGCATTACCTAACAGCTAAGGCTCTGGTGTGTTAAGTTTCTGCTGCAGGTTGGGGCCTTGAGCTCAGCCCAGATAAACCATCTGAGGAGCCTGTGTCAAAACAGAGCAATCAGAAGCCTCAGATCTCTCCTGAAATGCAAGGCTGCCTTATAAACAACTCTAGGAAACATCTTAAGTCAACAAAAGGCCTTCAAATAAAAGTAAATGAAAGAAAAGGAATAATAATTAAAAAACCTCTAGCCCACAACAAAGAGCACTAAAGTAATGAGGAAGCCATGCAAGTTGAATAGTAATAACAAAAAGCTGTAGAATAAACAATCACTTGAATAATAAGCACGATTACTTCTGGACAGGAGAGGCACTGATGGAACATGGTACAAATCACTGGGAAAGGAATGCCATTTTTCCTCAAGGTCTGGATCTGAGCAGATTGCTTACTATGTTGCACAATGAGTCCCTCTCCATGGAATTTTCTTGATATTCCCTCATATTAATTGGCTATTTTCATAAATCCACATTGTATTTTAATTTTTAGAAATTTTGAAAACCAAGTTTTCCTGAGGCCTCAACAGTCCCACAAAGAGGCTATGAGCACCTGGCCCAGGTGACCAGGTGCACCAGTGTGTAAGGTTGGTCTCTGCCACAAGTTCCCCTTCTTGCCCTTCCCTGATTGTGACCTAGTGACACTAAAACACACCACTAAAATCCCCTCAGGCCTTTTACTTGTGCACTCCACCCCGAACCCCTATAGACTTGCCCATGGCCCTCATTTTCTCTCTGTTGGCAGCTCCCCACCTGCAGGGTTGAGCCAATCCCCTGGAGCTCCTCCCATGTGACCCCCTGCATGGAAGCAGGGATCATGGTTCTCTTGTTCATCACTGTATTTCTGGCTCTTAGTGCAATACCTGTCTCATAGCAGACACATCATAAGCATTTGGTGAATGCACAAATAAGTTCTGTCCCCTCAACTGACTTGGAACAATGTGTTAGAACCATTATATGTTCTTTATGTGTGAGGGTCAGTTGCATTCTGACTTCGGAGCCTCTCAGAACCCCTAGCACATGGGGGCTATGGAATGAATGCTCTGCAAATGCATGCTGACTGATTCCTCCATTCACTGCCAGGATGTCTTCAGATGCCTGATGCAGACTGGCAGGTTTATAAGAAGACAAGGAACTGCCTCTTGCACCACACATCTGAGGGCACAGGAGACACAGAGTGAGGTCAAGAGAGGAAATCCGTATTGCTGTCACTTGGACACATACCCGGTCGCTTGGATGTGACAGGAATCTCACTGGCTAACATGGCAAATTCTCCCCCCAGCAGGAGGGCCTGCGTCTGCCGGCTGCCTGCAGTAGCAGAAACTGGCAGGACTCGGGCATCCTGGGTACAGCTGTCAGTGACAGAACAAAGGTGAATGCGAATTTGTGACGAGAGAGGACCTTATGCTCAGGGTCTCCTCAGAGTTTTTATTAAGAAAGAAGCGACATGCTCATGGGCCACAGCTGGGAGATGGGAATGCACTGTTCTGGGTAGCAGGAGACTCAGGACCAGCTGTCTTTCCTCTCTGCACTTGCTAGTCTGATTACCTCATTCTGTCTGCTCCACGTTACTCCCTGCTAACTCTCAGGAGCTTCTTGGGCCCCAAAGTTGTTTATGAATGGCAACTTGTCATAGCCACTGACAAATTGTGCAGGACCAGTGGGACAGAGCCTTCTAGCCTCTGCCTTATGTGGAAGAGGGAAAAAAAGGTGCACACACTCGACACATATGACCACATTAAATATTTTTTTTTCATATTCAAATGAGAGGTGCATCTTTGACATGATGCCCTGAGGGCACAGCATCTTGCTAAAAATGTGTAACCTCCAGCTAATCACGAGAAAATATCAGACACACCCAAATTGAAAGGTATACTACAAAATACCTGATGAATAGTCTTCAAAAAGGTCAAAGTTTGGAAAGACAAGAAAAGACTGAGGAACGGTCACAGATTGGACAGACTAAGGAAACAGGACAACTAAATGCAACGTGGGATCTTGGCCCAGAAAGGAAGGGCAAAACTAGAAGAAAGTCTGTAAGTTAGTTAATAGCACTGCATGGATGTTAATTTTCTAGTTTCGATAATCGAACTATGGAAATTTAAAGTGTTGACATTGGGGAAAGCTGGGTGAACTCTGCTTGAAAACTGTCTTAGTTTTGCAGCTTGTCTGCACATCTAAAATGATTTCAATATAAAAAGTTAAAAAAATTGGTGGGGATGGCCAGCTACAAAAAAAAGAAACAGTGTTGGTTGTGGGGGAGGATTGGTTAAAATAGGATTTCCTTCATATTGCTGATATGGAGATGAATAAGATATTAAGTATTAAGTACTTTGCCCAATGCCTGGTACATATTTAGTACTTCATAGCTATTAGTTGTTATTTAAAACCAATTGGAAGTACAAGACAACATATCAGAAGTAAATCACAGGCTAACCATCAGATTTTTCCACTTGAAGCTGGTTAAATCTGTGTGCCTTTTTGTAAACTTGTTTTTCACTTTGTCCCACAGGTGTACTTAGAGAACTTTGTTATTTTCAGGAACCAATGTTTATGAGATGAGGTGTTCAAATGTGGTGTCTCTCTGGAAGCCAGGTAGGCTTACATGCACTCAAGTCCACTCTGGGATTCTTGCTGTGAAATAAAGTGAGTTAGAAGCTGACTTGGCTTGGATGCTCATCACAGTGAAAATATTACTCTCCAGATATGGTTAAAGGGGCACTAACATTTCATAATTTTGGCAACTGATTCTAGTTTTCTCTTTTTCAATTTTTGGTTTTGACATTGTTCCTTTTAAAATAAAATTATCTATATTAATAATGGGTTGACTCAAAGAAATATGTTGTTAGTGATAATATTATTATTGAGCTACCCAGTTAGCTCTGTTGGTTACGGTGTGGACTTATAACACTAAGGCCACGGGTTTGGATCTTTGTACCGGCCAGCCACCAAAAAACCCCAAACAAACCCCCAAACGAAAACAGTAATACTGATGGCCCATGCATTTGTCAAAACTAATAAATATGGTACATGAAAGATCAAAGTTTGGGAAATAGCTTAGAATAAGGGGGAAGTTACCTCTGTTAACGACAAAGAAACATCTTTAGGGTGAAGAGGGAGAAGATTACTCCTAACACACTTAAACCAACTTTGACCAGAATAAATAGGGGAAAAGGGGAAGGAAAGCAATTTTATTTTTTAATTCTTCAGTTTTGTCCTCTGTATGCATCAACAGCTTAATTAAAATATACAAGTTCAAAGTCCAATTTCAAGAACAGCAACTGAGTATGGAGGAGTAACTACTCTTAACAGCCACTCAATATTTGTTTCGCAAGGATCAATTATATACCATGGCTAATGCACACTTGGAGTGTGTGCCCAGCCCCAGTACAGGTGGTGAGTGCAAAACACACACCGAGAGTCCTTTTAAGCAGCTAAATGCACACCCCATTACAGATCCATAATGCAGAATGGCCGCTTGTCTGCAAATGGATTTAGAGCGAAGAGCTCTTAAATGGCTGGGGTACTTAGGTCTGAAAGGCCAGTAACTGGATGTGCAGTCAGAGCACACATGGTTTTTAGGATTAATAATACATCGATGTGTGTCAGTGTTAATATACATTTACAGCTCACAGGCCGCACAGCTGAGTGTTCAGCCCATTTGCAGCCACATATAAAAGGACTACTCTGTCCTTCCTCTCATTAATGCCTTCGCTCCCAGGAAAATTAGATTATGCAAGAAAAGCCGTTCAAACGATATTGAAGTTTTCCTTCCTTTAAAGCCTTTGCTAGGAAAAGCTCTCGGAGCACTGATGCATGTGTCATTCCCTTGCTCTACCAGGGCCCTGGAGCCTGAGCAAGGTGCTGGGAGGATCTCCATCCTCCCTTTGTCACTTTGCTGATGTGTCCCCATGCCATTGGACAAAGCGTGCTGAGGCTGACACACGGCCAAGAGAACTGCTTGGTGGCTTCTTGCCTTCTTTTCCTTTTGTATCTGACAAGTTTACTGAACCTTTCACTACACTGTGTGACAGAGGAGAGGTCTGTAGGTGGTGTCATTTAGGAATCTGTCTCATGCCACATGCCACCAAATCTAGAACTTCAAGTACAAAAAAGCCGTTTTTCTGGTCAGTTGGCATTGTTCAGAATGAGAATCTCAAATCTTTGAAATTTTGAGAATATTTGAAATACTATTTTTCCAAGAGATCGTGGTGAGGGTGGGGAATAAGGAGTGGAGCTATTTAGCATTTACAGAGCTGCTCTGTTAATAATTGCCTCTCGAATGTCAAGGCAGGAGGGTCATTTAATGAAGCACAAATAAAAATAATACAAAGATTATTTAAATATATAAATAAATAAAATAGAATATAAATGAATAATAAAACCAAACCCTTTGTGACCTTTGTGTGTGTTCTTTTACTGTTCTTACAATGAACTTATAGAGTAACTCTCCACTTTTCCAGATGAGGAAACTGTGTGGCCCAGAAATGTTAAATCACTTGCTTAAGGTCGCAGAGATATGCAGTGGTGGAGCTGAGAATGGAATCCAGGATTGCCTGACTCCTTAGCAAGGGCTCTTAACCTCCCCATCACTGTTTTTTCATCCTGGGATATGACCTGTGGTGGGTAGGGAATCAGTGCAGTGAGTTGTAACCAGTATTTTTTAAAATATGAAATAGAATAGAAAGGAAATACAGAGTAAAGGTAAGTGTCATTTTATGAAAATTTTGTTTCAATTTAATATTTGTATTTATCTAGACATATACACTTGTGTGTGAGTGTGTCTGTGTGTGCCTTGTTTAAAAAGTGGGAGAAGCTCTGTTCTCCACTACGCTTGCCCTGACAGAGCCACTTGAAGGTCACGCTGAAGGTCTTTCGCAAACTAAGGTATGCAGTCCCTAAATGGGGTTCTTGCAAGAGTCATTTTCTTTCTTATATTCTCTTTCCCCCAAGAATCCCAGGGCCCTAGCCATTCTGTTAAAGCAGTGTGGATAAATTAATAATACAATTTAAAACTGATTCCACCAAGATAAATAGCGCTTCCTAGATTAAGAGCGTAGCTGGCCAGAATGAATGAAATTTACTAACCTTGAGATGCTTAATCTTCCATTACATAGAAGTTAATGATTATAAGAAAGGAGTGATGGTAATTCACTTCAGCTTTTACAGGAAATCTGACCATCTCATTTTTAGCAAATCTTTCTTCTCAGCACACCTTGGTGCCAAGGATAACTGCCCTGCTCCTATAGATGCATAGGCCAACGGTCGTGTATCAAAGCCTACTCTTAGCCAAAGGGTTAGGCCTTCTACATGCATGGGCTTACAAGAGTTCCTGTGGAATTTATTGGGAAGGTTACTTGGGTGCCCCTTCTCTCACCCCATCTGAGAAGCCTGTGGTTTGTTTTCCAACCATGGCAGGGAAGTGGTGGCACATACCTTTAGCACAGTCTGCTCCTAGAAATCCTGGGAAGCAGTGACACAGCCCCGACACACATTCACCATTCCCATGGCAGTTGCGTGGACAGTCCTGTACTGAATCTGAAAAAGAGAGAAATTTAGAAACTACCTTTTTTTTCTGCCTGCTGATGCAATAATTCAATAATTAGTCATCCGACATTTTTAAAGACAAGTGGCATTAACCTCAGATGCCTATAGGGGACTGGCAGGGAGCATAAATGAGTGAAGTAAGAGAATAGGGAGTGGTGGGGACTAGGACAACTTGGTCACTGCATGAATATTACTGCCACCCTTCACCCGATTAACCTACTCAGTAATGCAGAGCCAGTATTGTTGCATCGTTTGCTTTTTCAGAAGAAACTACCTATCTGTATTTAAAAGCTGTGAAAACTCCCATGTTTTAATGTTGACACATTAAACACTGTACACCTCTTCCCCCCCAAAAATATCGCACCAATTTGAGATTTGGTCTGACATATCGGGGATTTGTCTTTAGCCTCAGGTATAGAGGGTAATTCTTCAAAATGAGAGCAATTGTTCCTAATTTCTGCTTTGTAGAGTTAAAATATTTCCTGTTTTAAGAAATTC
Source organism: Cynocephalus volans (assembly GCF_027409185.1). NCBI lineage: Eukaryota > Metazoa > Chordata > Mammalia > Dermoptera > Cynocephalidae > Cynocephalus > Cynocephalus volans. Next base: position 149,142,926 of record NC_084461.1, on the reverse strand, counting down.
TAATCAGAGAAAAATTCAAATCCATAAGACATTAATTTAGGTATAATTTGGGGGTTCTTTAAGTGGTAGGTTTTGGGTTATACGAAAGTCCTTTTATGCTTAGCTTTTGCTGATCTTATTTTTATGAAAATCATTTAGTTCACATTTGTTCTAACCTGCATAATTATCTCATTTTATGATCTACCTTTCTATGTGTATTCTCAAGTAATACCTTCAAAGGGATCATTTTGGAACTTTTTCATGTTGATTTGAATCTGCACAGAAATAGATATATTCTTTTAAAATTATTATTATGAGCCTCGTTGTCACAGGGTGGGTGCCCGCACTTGCAGCGTCTGCGGGGCGGAGCAGCGGGAGGTGGCTGATCGGCTCCAGGCCTCGCCGCAGCCCAGCCCCCGGCCCAGCGGGCCTTTCTGCCACCGGGCCTGGCCGAACCACCCACCTACTCCAGCTCCCTCGCAGGCAGGAGAACGGAAAACTCCCAACTTCCTGGCCGGCATAAAAGAAGATTCCTGGGAGCGCCCGAGCCGTGGGACCGACTGAGCAGCCCGAGGCAGTGGCGGCTGAGAATGGGGACGGCGACAAAGCAGAGGCAGAGAGGGAGCTGCCTGACCTGGCACAGTGCTGAATAGTGTGGTTGGAGAGTTCCCAAGTTCGCTTGAACCTGCCAGAGAGCTGACTGCGGGCGGGCACCGGACTTGGTCCGCCCCGGGGGGATTCAAAGGTAAACCGTGTGCTGTGGGCTCCTCCCCCGAGGAGCTCATGCTCTGGTGTGGGAGATAAGACAAGTACACAAATAACCACGATACCAGGAAGAAGGTGATAAGTCCCGAGAAAGATCTACACAGTGCTACAAAGGCACCCAGAGTGACCGGTCGTCTGCGCCTAGCAGAAACCTGGTAGACTTCCTGGGCAAGGCAGTGCCGAGCAGGGTCTTGAAGGCCCAGCTGATAGACAAGGGTTGCAGAAGACACGTCCCAGCCCAGCCCAGTGCGTACAGAGCAGGGAGACATCCAGCTAGGGAGGCGGAGACTCGACAGAAACCACACACCCCGTGGGGTCGCCACTGCACGATCCAACAGCCCGGGCCAGAGCGCATGGAACAGGGAGAAGTCCTGCACAGGAAGTGGAAGCTCAGCAGAGACCAGACACCCTGCGGTACTGCCCCGTGATCCAGCAGCCCAGCAGAGTCCAAGCTGACCAGAGAGGTGGCTCCCCAGAGAGGCCCAAGACCCAAGGCAACCACACACAAAAGGCACTAGAGGCCAACTGAGCAGTCACGGAGGTAGCCATACCAAATTGGCAACCACAGCAACATCTTAGTTAGGCAACAGTCTCAAACCGGTGGACTGTGAAACACCCTGCCACAATGAATAAACATCAAAAAAAAGATACCAGAAATACAAAAAAGCAAGAAAGTACACCACCAAAAGTTAATAAATCTCAAACTCTAGATCCTATAGAACAAGAAGCCCTTGAAATGACTGACAAGGAATTTCGAGTGATAATTCTAAGGAAACTGAATGAGATACAAGAAAACTCAGCTAGACATCATGATGAAATGAGGAAAACTATACAGGACCTGAAAGAGGAAATGTACAAGGAAATCAATGTCCTGAAAAAAAATGTAGCAGAACTTGCTGAACTGAAGAAGTTATTCAGTGAAATAAAAAACACAATGGAGAGTTTAACCAGCAGGCTTGTCGAAGTTGAAGAGAGAACCTCTGAACTTGAAGATGGGCTGTTTGAAATAATACAAGCAGACAAAAAGAAAGAAAAAAGAATCAAAGACATTGAAGAAAATCTGAGAGAGATATCAGACAACCTTAAGCGCTCAAATATCCTAGTCATGGGTATTCCAGAAGGGGAGGAAAACGGAGATTCCATTGAAAACATATTCAACAAAATAGTGGCAGAAAACTTCCCAGGTATAGGAAAAATCACAGATCTTCAGATCCAGGAAGCTCAACGATCTCCAAATGTATTCAACCCAAAAAGGCCTTTTCCAAGACATGTCATAGTCAAATTGGCAAAACTCAGAGACAAAGAGAGAATCTTAAAAGCTGCAAGAAAGAAGCATCAAATCACCTATAAGGGACCCCAATCAGGCTAACATCAGACTTTTCATCACAAACCCTAAAAGCTAGAAAGGAATGGGATGATATATTTAAAATACTAAAAGACAAAGATTGCCAGCCAAGAATACTCTACCCTGCAAGGCTATCCTTCTGAAATGAAGGGCAAATAGTATATTTCTCAGACAAACAAAAACTGCAGGAGTTCACTACCACAAGACTACCCTTACAAGAAATCCTCAAGGGAGTACTGGGTTTGGTTCCTGAAAAATAGCTACCACTGCCATAAAAACCCAAGAAAAATCTAAACCCACTAGTATAATAAAAATGGCATTCATGAAGAGAAAACGAACAAACAAAAATGCTATCTACAACCTAAGGAACCAACAAACACAGAAACCAAACAGTAAATCAGAAAGCAAGGAACAAAAGACACCTAAGATGACCAAACAACCAATAAAATGCTAGGAATAAATCAACACCTTTCAATAACAACTCTTAATGTAAAAGGCTTAAATTCCCCAATCAAAAGACACAGACTGGCTGACTGGATCAAAAAGGAGGACCCAACTATATGCTGCCTACAAGAGACCCACCTCACCCATAAAGATTCACATAGACTAAGAGTGAAAGGATGGAAAAAGATTTACCATGCAAACAGAACAGAAAAACGAGCTGGAGTAGCTATTCTTATATCTAACAAAATAGACTTTAAACTAAAAACCATAAAAAGAGACAATAAGGGACACTAATTAATGATAAAAAGAGTGATCCATACCCACCCAATGTTGGAGCAGCCAGATTTATAAAACAAACTCTATTAGACCTAAAGAAGGAAATAGACACTAATATCATAATAGCAGGGGACCCTAACACCCCACTGTCAATATTAGACAGATCATTTAGGCAAAGAATCAGTAGAGAAACACAAGATCTAAACAATACTCTAGACCAATTGGAATTGGCAGATATCTACAGAACATTCCATCCAACAATCTCAGAATATTCATTCTTCTCATCAGCACATGGATCATTCTCCAGATTAGATCACATATTAGGTCACAAATCAAGTCTCAATAAATTCAAAAAAATTGGAATTATCCCATGTGTCTTCTCAGACCACAATGGATTAAAACTAGAAATTAATAACAAATGAAACTCTGGAAACTATACAAACACATGGAAATTAAACAGCATTCTACTTAATGACATATGGGTCCAAGAAGAAATCAAGCAGGAAATCAAAAAATTTATTGAAACTAATGAAAATAATGATACATCATACCAAAACCTGTGGGATACTGCAAAAGCAGTATAAAGGGGGAAATTTCTTGCATTAAATGCTCACCTCAGAAGAATGGAAAGATGGCAAGTGAACAACCTAACACTTCACCTTAAAGAACTAGAAAAACAAGAACAATCAAAACCTAAGTTAGCAGATGGAAAGAAATCATTAAGATCAGAGCAGAACTGAATGAAATTGAAACCCAAAAAACAATACAAAAGATCAATGAATCAAAAAGTTGGTTTTTTGAAAAGATAAATAAAATTGACAAACCATTAGCATGGCTAACAAAAAAAAAAGAGGAGAGAAGACTCAAATAACAAAAATTCGAAATGAAAAAGGCGATATTACAACTGATTCATCTGAAATACAAGGAATCATTCGAGACTACTATAAACAACTATACGCCAACAAATTTGAAAATCTGGAGGAAATGGATAAATTTCTGGATACACACAAGCTCCCAAAACTGAACCATGAAGACGTAGAAAATTTGAACAGACCAATAACAATAAAGGAGATTGAAGCTGTTATCAGAAGGCTCCCAACAAAGAAAAGCCCAGGACCAGATGGATTCACAGCAGAATTTTACCAAACATTCAAAGAGGAATTGACACCGATTCTTTACAATCTGTTCCAAAAGACTGAAACACATGCAAATCTCCCAAACTCATTCTATGAAGCAAACATCATCCTGATACCAAAACCGGGTAAAGATATAACCAAAAAAGAAAACTACAGGCCGATATCCTTGATGAATATAGATACAAAAATCCTCACTAAAATACTAGCAAACAGAATACAGCAACACATACGTAAAATTATTCACCACGATCAAGTGGGATTCATCCCAGGGATGCAAGGTTGGTTCAACATACGCAAATCAATAAATGTGATACACCATATTAATAAACTCAAACACAAGGACCATATGATCATCTCTATAGATGCTGAAAAAGCATTTGATAAAGTTCAGCACTCATTCATGACAAAGACCCTCTATAAGTTAGGTATAGAGGGAAAGTATCTCAACATAATTAAGCCATATATGACAAACCCACTGCCAATATCATCCTGAATGGGGAAAAGCTGAAAGCTTTTCCTTTAAGAACAGGAACTGGACAAGGATGCCCACTCTCACCACTCCTATTCAACATAGTGTTGGAAGTAGTAGCCAGAGCAATCAGAGAAGAGAAGGAAATAAAGGGCATCCAGATTGGAAAAGATGAAGTCAAACTGTCCCTGTTTGCATATGACATGATCCTATATATTGAACAGCCTAAAACCTCTACAAAAAAACTCTTGGAATTGATAAATGATTTCAGCACAGTAGCAGGATACAAAATCAACACACAAAAATCAGTAGCATTTCTTTTCTCCAATAGTGAACATGCAGAACGAGAAATCAAGAAAGCCTGCCCATTTACAATAGCCACCAAAAAAATAAAATACTTAGGAATTGAGTTAATGAAGGAAGTGAAAAATCTCTATAATGAGAACTACAAACCACTGCTGAGAGAAATTAGAGAGGATACAAGAAGATGGAAAGATATCCCATGCTCTTGGATTGGAAGAATCAACATAGTGAAAATGTCCATACTACCCAAAGTGATATACAAATTCAATGCAATCCCCATCAAAATTCCAAAGACATTTTTCTCAGAAATGGAAAGAACTATCCAGACATTTATATGGAATAATAAAAGACCACGCATAGCCAAAGCAATGCTGAGCAAAAAAAATAAAGCTGGAGGCATAACACTACCTGACTTTAAGCTATACTACAAAGCTATAATAACCAAAACAGTATGGTACTGGCATAAAAACAGACACACTGATCAATGGAATAGAATAGAAAATCCAGAAATCAACCCACACACTTACTGCCATGTGATCTTTGACAAAGGCACCAAGCCTATTCACTGGGGAAGGGACTGCCTCTTCAGCAAATGGTGCTGGGATAACTGGATATCGATATGCAGGAGAATGAAACTAGATCCATACCTCTCACCATATACTAAAATCAACTCAAAATGGATTAAGGATTTAAATATACACCCTGAAACAATAAAACTTCTTAAAGAAAACATAGGAGAAACACTTCAGGAAATAGACCTGGACCCAGACTTCATGAATACGACCCCAAAAGCAAGGGCAACCAAAAGAAAAATAAACAAATGGGATTATATCAAACTAAAAAGCTTCTGCACAGCAAAAGAAACAATTAACAGAGTTAAAAGAGAACCAACAGAGTGGGAGATAATATTTGCACAATATACATCTGACAAAGGATTAATATCCAGAATATATAAGGAACTCAAACAACTTTACAAGAAAAAAACAAGCAACCCAATTCAAAAATGGGCAAAAGAGCTAAGTAGGCATTTCTCTAAGGAAGATATACAAATGGCCAACAGACATATGAAAAAATGCTCAACATCACTCAGCATCCAGGAAATGCAAATCAAAACCACACTAAGATACCATCTAACCCCAGTTAGGATGGCTAAAATCCAAAAGACTCTGAACGATAAATGCTGGCGAGGTTGCGGAGAAAAAGGAACTCTCATACATTGTTGGTGGGACTGCAAAATGGTGCAGCCTCTATGGAAAATGGTATGGAGGTTCCTCAAACATTTGCAGATAGATCTACCATACGACCCAGCTATCCCACTGTTGGGAATATACCCAGAGGAATGGAAATCATCAAGTTGAAGGTACCCCTGTTCCCCAATGTTCATCGCAGCACTCTTTACAATAGCCAAGAGTTGGAACCAGCCCAAATGTCCATCATCGGATGAGCGGATACGGAAAATGTGGTACATCTACACAATGGAATACTACTCAGCTATAAAAACGAATGAAATACTGTCATTTGCAACAACATGGATGGACCTTGAGAGAATTATATTAAGTGAAACAAGTCAGGCACAGAAAGAGAAATACCACATGTTCTCATTTATTGGTGGGAGCTAAAAATTAATATATAAATTCACACACACACATACACACACACACACAAAAACTGGGGGCGGGGGGAAGAAGATATAACAACTACAATTACTTGAAGTTGATACGACAAGCAAACAGAGGGGACATCAGTGGAGGGACGGGGGGAGGGAGGAGGGTGGGAGGTTTTGGTGAGGGGCAACAATAATCAGCCACAGTGTATATCGACAAAATAAAATTAAAAAAATAAAATAAAATTAAATTAAATTTAAAAAATAAATAAAATTATTATTATTATTATCTTAATTTTGCCTTAAATTAAAACAAAACACATTTAGACTTCCAGGTTCAAAATTACTAAGATCACAAAAAGAAAAATACAAGCCACTATGCCCAAAATGTGACAATTACACAACCCCTGGAGAGTGGGGGACATTGACTTGGTGATGTGGCATGGCAGACTGTAAACTCTAATTGTTCCTAATGGAGTCACCTGAGAGTGGTAAAAGATGTGTTTTGTTTAACCCTAATTTCCCATTTACTCCCACTCTGGACTGAAAAACCAAACCATGCAGTTTTGTTTTCTTTCTACAGTGTTTCACTTTTCAGCTCTCTTATTTCAGAATCAGACTGTGGTCAGTTTCTGGCACTCTGAGGAGAACTCAATGAGTATATGTGCTTTTTCAAAATCAGGTGAAAAACTGTAGACTCCATCAAGTCATGTTCCTTAATGTCTAATGATGGACATTTCAGACTGAAAATCCTCGAGTTTGGCGGAAAAGCATTTACATGGCTACCTATTTGTTTCATGTATTCATCATCGATTCAAAAAGCATTAGTGTTTTAGCAGATCAAAAATCTGAAGTTTCACATGGTGTCAGGACGCAGTTCTCCCTGGGTCTCTTGTTTTTGAATGTCTTGAGCGCAGAGACACCTACTGCCTTCATGCTAGACTATCTCTTCGAGGCTGGCTGTATAGGGAAAAGCCTTGGGAGATAGAGCTAGTGTATCTCTCCAGAGTAAAGAGAAGGTTTACTAATTATCCAGTTTAATAAAGATAATTTAGCTCCCTGGAGCAAAGGATAAGCATGCTTACTGCCCATTCTAAGAGATTTGGGTTCAGCGAGCTCACGGTTTCTCTCCCGTAATGCAATCTGCCACATGTGTAGGCATCACCTGGTCCTCTTTGTATTACCCCATTGGAACTGGGGCTTGGGGAACTGGCACACATGCTGATAATCTGGATATTGCATTGCTCTGAGTGATAAAGTCTCTTGTTTCTGACCCAGGAGTCTTATGTCTCCTGAGGACATCCATGGAACTGTGGCAGGTTAACACGCTAGCTTGCAGTTAGGGTAAGATCTCAGACCTGACATAGTTCTTGACATATGGTTCAGTCTATTAACTGAACACCTATTATATGGAAGACACTGTAGAAGGCATTGGAGATACCATGGTGAATAAGACACAGTCCCTGCCCTAATAGAACTTTCCACTGCCCTAAAGAATACAAGCCAAACAAAAAATCATCAAACAGTATAAGTAAAACTAGTGATAAGTGCTTTGAAGAATACTGATTGAGGGTAGCAGGAGGAAGCTACACAGGGAGGATGGTCAGGGAGGGCCTCTGTAGTCCATGAAGGTGACACTGAAGGATGAACTGGAACAGGCAAGCAAAGAGCTGGGGGGAGAGTATTTCAGGAGGAGGAATAGCTTATACGAAGGCCCTGAGGTGGGCAAGAGTGGAACTGAAGCCAATGTGGCTGGAGGGTAGCTAACAAAGGAAAACGTGACATAAGGTGAGTTTGGAGAGATCCGGGAGGGGGATGGATCATCCAGCACCCTGTAGGCATGCAGATGAGTTAGATTTTATTCTGAGACCAACAGGAATGAATGCAAATTTTAAACAGAGGAATGGCATTCTCCAGCTTGCATTTTTAGAAGCCATCCTACAGTGAGATAGAGATTGCTTCTCATTGAGCATCTGGCTCTGGGGATGGTCTGGTAGAAATCAACATTCTTGAGGCCAAAGCTCCTGGTTCTCAAACTCTTATATCTTCAGAGATAAAGCAGTGAAGGTCCAGGGAGCTCTTTGCCAACACAGTCCCACAAAAAAGAGCTGGGGTCTTTGCACAGGCTATTTGCTTGGCTGCAAGGCTTTGCCTGAGGTATTTATCCTTATGTCTCAATTTAGACATCATTTAGTTCCTAAATGTCTCTCTTCCTACTTTCCTCCATCTGGGTTTTGTATCAGTTCTTCTTAGTTCCTCGTAATTCCTGTAATTGCCTTTTTACATCTCTATCTTCTCTCATCAAGCTCCGTGAGACAGACCAGATCTGAATTGTTCACCGAGGTGTTCTCAATGCTTGGTAGACAGTAGGTCCTTAGTAAATAGTTACTGAAGTGTGCTTGTGCATGCACATGTGCACAGAGGAGGGTAGGAGAATCCCAAATAAGCAAAAACTGTAACAAAGAGTATTTTTCATTTAACTTTCCCAAGGTCTTATATGTGAAGCATTCCTACAGTTTTTGAGGGAAAAACAATTATGTGGTACTGCCAGAATAAAAAGGGGCCCATCCTTCTTAGTCCTCTTTCTTCAACACTCAATTAAATATTACTACTAAGATGTTATCAGTTTTCCTTTTTATCAACTTGGTTTAAGTTTTCTTGAGAAAAAAATGGCAGGAGATGAGAGTCAGCCGAAGAGATGGGATTTTACATCAGCAGAGGCTAGTCTTGTGCTCCAAGAATACCACTCTGTTGTCGCCAGAGAAAACTCATTTTGAAAGCAGGTGCTTCTCTCCAAAACACATGAAAAGACTTGTCTGAGTCAAAGGTATATTTAGTGTGACCGCTGGTTGACAGGTGTCTAACATCTTTCCTTCTGTTTCATATCACAGGGTTTTTTGGCGCTCCTGCCTGCTGTTTATGGAGAATGTTCTGATGATAGGTATGCGTGGGAGAACCTCTGAACCAAATAAAACACTGTTCTTTGCCCTGCATTTCAGGCCAATTACTATCATTGCTCTATCAAGATGTCTGCCCAACTATTAGGCCGATTACCTTTGACTTTCTCTTTGAGCTACAGTCCAGACACGAGAGACATCCTCGAAGGAGAATTGCTATTCCCAGCTCTGACAGGCACGTGAGGGTAATGGTCTGGGGGGGAGGGAATCGCACTATCACAAGGTCTATGTGGAGAAAGGACAAGGGCAGAAGCCCTTTGTTAGATAATGTGGCTTCCAGAAAACTCACTGTTCAGGAGGAAAGTGATTTATTTGGCTAGAATCCAAAGAAATCCAGCAGTCATGAGCGCAGGCTCTGGAAAGTCTGAATCCTGACTTCACCTCTTACTGGCTGCATGTGACCTTGGGCAGATGTTTAACTTCTCTCACTTAGCCTTGGCTTCTTCAACTGGGAAATGGAGAGAACGGTAATGGTACCCACCTACCCCGTATGACTACTCTACAGGGTTGACTGAACTAGTGGAAACAGAGGTGTAATATGGGGGCTGGCACACAGTCAATGCTGTACAAATGTGTGTTGTCACTGTGTGTTATTAACCATTCCACTGAATCCTTGTAGACCCCAACTAAGCCAGCTGCTATGTGTGGTGCCTGCTGCCATATATGTGCCAAGTCTTGAGTTTAAACACAAGGTGAGAAAAAGGAAATCATTTCTCATCATGTTCTTAAACTAAAGATATTTTTAAATCTCAGTGCCTCAAACTTGTCCCAAATTTGTTTCCAGTCTGCTTCTTTTGTGAACTTGTCTCTACTTTTTTACTTTTTTTTTTCCCCATTGGTACATAACCTGATCCTGGAAATTTTCCTTCTGTGGAATGATTCTCCAGTGACTTTCATTCTACAAAGTTGATGACATTACTTCTGAGCAGGGGTTGGCAAACTTTTTCTGTAAAGGGACAGATAGTAACTATTTAGGCTTTGCAGGCCATATGGTCTCTGTTGCAACTACTCAACTTTGCTGTTACAGTGAGAAAGTTGCCATAGACAATATGTAAACAGATGAATGTGGCTCTGTTCCAACAAAACTTTATTTATAAAAACAGGCAGTGGGCCAGATTTGGCCCATGGGCTATAGTGTGCCAACTTCTGCTTTAGAGCATTTGGCTAGACATGGTAGGGCCAATCTTTCCTTAGCAGAGGAAATAAGGATTGACTTCAACCCTATGGTCAATACCAAATCTCTATATAATTTTTTTTTACCATTCTGAAGTTGTGGCCACTGATGAAAAATTGCCACTTGAATTTCAGGGTGGATTACATAGATCTTTCAAGAATCAGGAAGCTCCTCAGAAAAATCCATGGGGCCAAAAGAGAAGCTCTTAAAATGCAGTCAATCTAAAAGCTGCTGTACAAGATTAAAAAATTATTGGCTCTCATTTAGTGACTACCAACTCCATGCCAGACATGTTCCATTTGTCATGAAACTCACATCACCCTTTACTTTATGCATGTGGCCATTACCTTTGCACAGGTGATGAAGTTGAGGCTCAGAGATATAAATGACTTGCCCAGTTAAAATGTGACAAAGAAAATGTGGATTTAATCCTGGAGCTACCATTCCATCTAGGCTTCTCCATTAAATCTTGAGCTCTACAGCTAAACGCTGTTGAGACAACATGGTGTTATAGAAAGACTATGGACAAGGCCCAGAAGCCCAAGCCATTTTCATTATTTCCACATCCTGGGACCATGAGAGACTCAGCTTTCTGAACCTCAGTTTTTTTCTGCTGTGAAATGGGTCTAATAATCTGCCCTAATTGACAGAGATTCTATCCAGGATCAATTATTATTATCAGGGAGATTAAAACCCACTGACAAAATAACTTTAATGCAAATATCCACAGCTTCTTTGATTGTTAAAATTCTTAGGGTTTGTTGTAGAAAATGTTGTGAAATCTCAAGCTAATGACGCTTTTAGGGGTTTATATGCACATGTAAAAGGAAACTTTGAATAAAACCTTAACTTTTCCCTTGATAGCCAATAAAAAGCAGGGTTAAAACATGACAAAAATGACAAGGGCTTAATGAAAGCATTTTGAGATTTATCTACTTGGGAATGAAGATACAATTTTTAAAATATCCATATCTTTTCCCTAGTTTATTTTTAAGTTTTTAAAAAACTTTTTATTTTGAGGTCTGCTCAATTTTTAAGAGAAATTTGGAGCTGATGGAATGGCTAGTATTTATTGGCTCTACCATGTGCTTAGAGGTTTACATACTTTTTAATTTAATTCTCACAACAGCCCTATGAGTTGGCACTAGTGTTAGTTCTACTTTACTATGAGGAAAGTGAAGTTGTAAAAGTCTGGTTATTTTCTTCGGTTGTGTGGTTAGGACTTGACCCAGGTAGTCTGACCCAAATCTTCACCACGATTGACTCCTTGGGACTAATGGTGGCTCTTTCATGGTTTAAGCACATTCCTGTTTTAATCAGAGCTAGTTTTAGGTGGATGATTCTACGAGGCCTAAGTGAAGGATTCTGATTTAGTCTCATTGCAGTAGAAACTACCTTGGAAGATGTGTCTTCTACAGAAAAGGCCAACACATTTCTATCCTTCCCTTCACGGCGTATCATCTTGGAGAACTGGCACCTACCTAAGACAACGGTGTTGAAGGAAACCATCTCCTTGTCTTTGCCATCATTGTAGAAGGCCAGGTGCCACAAGCCCACATCTAGGTACTGCACAAACACAGCTTCATTCTGCACCAGGGTCTGAATGCTCCTGCGTTCCCTGGGTGACTCGACCACACTCCACTTCTCCTTCCCGTCTAGTCGCTCCATGAAGTCATACTGGGAAGAGGAGAGAGAAGCCACATGTGAAACAAGGTGTAGACCTGGTTCCATGACTAGCACCTTCCCCTCCCACCCCATTACTTAACTGAGAAATCCTTTTTAGTACATTCTACTGTGAACTCATCTAGTAAAACAAGTCACAAATGTTGTGACAATAACAGCCACCATTTCTTATGTTTATAATGATTGCCACTAGTTTTGTTACTGCAGGCCACAATCTCTTATCTGCAGTTCTGAAATCCAAAACGCTTTAACCCAAACGTTTTCTTTCTGTGTGTGTGTGCGCGAGACATGGATTGTTGCTTCGGTCCCCACTAGGGTGTTATATAGTGTATGCCATGTATAAATTTTCTATAATTCTCCAAATTTTAAATTTCAAAATGCATCTGGGTCCCCAAGAATTTCAGATAAGTAATTTCGGGCCCATGTTATCAGCTACCATTTAGTGATCATTTACTAGAAGATATACAGCAGAGTGATCAAGAATGAGGGTTCTGGGGCCAGACTGCTTGGGAGAGAATCCTGGCTATGGCACTTACTAACTTTAACCTGTATGTGCCTCAGTTTCCTCATCTACAAAACTGTGAAAATAATAGTGTCAATGTTATAGGGCTCTTATGAGGATTAAGATAATATTTAGAACAGTGCCTGGCACACAGCAAACACAAAATACATGTTAGCTACCACCATCATCATTATCATTTCATGCAGTTCTTGAAAAAATCCTATCTCCTGTGACACTTTGGGTTTGACTCAGAGGTTCACTGGCAGGAAGTATGAAGAAATTTAAAAGTTGTGGTGGTTAGTGAATGAATCTGTGTTAAAAAAGAAAAGAAAAGAAAAGAAAAAACCCTACCTTCATATTATTTGTATCCATATTTTACTGATAAGGAAAGTGAGGCTCAGAGAAGTCAAGCAACTTGTCCAAAGCCACACAGCTCCTATGTGACCAAGCAAGAATTTGGACATAGATCCATTCAACTGCAATGTCCAAGCCCTCACAATGCCTTGTCTTCAGTAAGCTAGCAATTAAATGTTAAACTCTGTTTCAATGCAAACCAGGTTCAGAGTTGGCAGTTATTAGTGAGAGACAGAGTGGTTAGCTAAGGCTTCAAGGATGAGGGGATGAGGAGAGCAAATGTGCCCAAGAGAGGGCTGTTTTAAACAAGAGGCTACATCCTGCTGCAGGCAAGTGGGAGCCACTGAAGACTCTTGAGCAGTGACTGATGTGATAGAAGGGATGTTATGAGGAATTCATTTGTAGGCAGGATATGTATGAGATATTCTAAAGGGGAGAAAGAAAGGAAGCAGGAAGCCAGTTTGGAAGTGACTGCAGAAACCCAAGTGTGGGGTGATAAAGGCTTAATTAGGATGGTGAATTTTGGAGGAACATTTCTAAGAAAGAGAGAACAGGGCTTGACCATGCGCTGAACAGAAAGGATGAAGGAGAAGGCAATGAGGGCACCAGTATTTCTTGTTGGCAGAAGATGGATAAAACCCCAGTAGAAATGGACTAATCTTGTGAACTCTCTCAAAATCACCATAGAGAAAAGACACTTGCACTCTGACTTCTCCAGAACATCAAGTGTAGGTCTTTAGCAGATAAAAACCACCTCTCCATTTCCCCATCCATAAAAAGGTCTTTAGAGATTACGGACACCAACTCTAAACCTTTCACGAACTTCACAGAATGAAACTTCAGGAATCTCTTATGTGATTTCCCCGTCATCAGAATTGCCAGATTTTCCATCTGAAATGTGGTAATTGAAAACAAAAGACTGTATATAATCTTAAGCACAAAGGCTTTGCCATCAGACAAACCAAGGTTTGAATTCCGATTCTACCATTTGCTATTGTTTGATGTTGGGCAAATCTATTTTTACATTCTTCCTGGTTTTCATACTGGGGAATAATAGCACCTAACATTCAAGGATGTTATAAAGGGATGTTGTAAGGATAAAATGAGATAATGCTTAGAGCAGTGCCTAGAAGACAGTAACCATTTTTTTTAAGTACCTAGTGACCATGGTCACCCACTTGCAAATCATAATGACCACAAAAGAGCAAAGCACAGCTGTAGCTTTACATATTCAGGGAGCTGGAGATGGCAACTGCTTAGGGAGTGGAAATTTCCCCGTTTCTCAGGAAATTAGTATTTGCTTTTAGCTTCCCTCTACCCCATATCCCATTGGTCACAGCTGTCTTTATGGGCTAAAATAAATGATTTGAAGTGATATGACAAACTGATGCTGCTTTCGGAGACCTTTGTAACCAAGGCATTTGTTTCTTAGCAACCTCGTAAATGTCCAACTGCAAAGACCTGTGTCTACAAATTGCTGTCAGCCAGAGAAATGACTGTAACTTCCTTGGTGCTGAAGTAAGAAGAGTATACTTCATTTGGGGTCCAAGTTATCACCCCCATGAGGAAAAGTTTGGGGAAGGTGATTACTTGTGTGGGGCCATTGCTCATTACTAATTTGGGCATTAGTCATTTCTTGCTGAACTGGCTGACCAGCCAAGGGACACAGAAATGGCTTAGGACTAGTGGCAGTGATCACTGTCCAACCAAGTAAATTACTCTGGGAAAAGCCATTTTTCAGAGGAGAGAGAGGACATCTATTTTGGCTGGCTCCTTAGTATCCCTCCACAGAAGCATGGAGGACAGTTTTCATTTAAAGAAAATTTTGCTAGCCAGGGGCTCTCAAATAAGGTATCAGGACAATGAGTATGATGTGATATGGTGTCTGATGCGTCTCAATTCTGTATCCCTTTATTGCACTTTATTTTTTCAAAGCACTTATCATTCCCTAAAATGATATAATCTGTTTTTATATCTATCGTTGGTCTACACAGAAGAATGTAAACTCCAGAAGGGCAGGGACTTCATCTGCATAGTAGAGTGGTTAACAGTGAGGACTTCAGAGCTAGACTTCCTGGGTTCCAATCCTAGCTCTGCCACTTACTTGCTGTGAACACTTGTGCAAGCTATTTAAATTCTCTATGCTTAAGTCTTCTTATCTTTAAAAAGGGGATTATAATAATATCCATATCAAAATGTTTATGATTCAATGAGGCAGCACATGTAAATTGCTTAGAATAGTAAGTTCTTCGTATATGGTAAACATGTCTTAAAAATTTCAGCTATCGGGCCGAGCCCGTGGCGCACTTGGTAGAGTGCTGCGCTGGGAGCGCGGCGGCGCTCCCGCCGCGGGTTCGGATCCTATATGGGACTGACCGGTGCACTCACTGGCTGAGTGCCGGTCACGAAAAAATAAATAAATAAATAAATAAATCTTTAAAAAAAAAAAAAAAAAAAAAAAAAAAATTTCAGCTATCATTATTATAACTTACTGCTGTATCAAATTCACCTGGAGCAGAATCTGATCAACAAATATTTGTTAAATATCAAAAGAATAAAATACTGAATTTGTAAATAAATTTTATTGAAAAGAAACTAAATTGGAATGTACTGAAGTTTTGTCTCTGGTAGTTTCTTCTACTCCCTCGCCTTCTAATGTATTTTCTTGAATGGGAGAGAGAAAGGGGTAGAGTCACAGTCAGCAAGGTGAGAATCGTGTACCACCCGGGGCAGGACATGCACATGATAGGACGCTGTGGCTCAAGGTGTTTGCAAAATCACATGTAACACCAAGATTTGACAGTTGCCTTCCTAAGGCCTATATGACTTAAACTTCCCAATTCTCAACTGCATGAGGTGCAACGTGTGCTTTCTTCTTTTGGACTTTCTTTGTTCCTGCTCTTGTCTTCTTTCCTTTTCTCCTTTGACACTGTTCTTCAGTGACCTCTGTGCCTCTCTCCCTTACCAGTTCCTTCCCTAAGATCAAAGCAAGTTCCAGCATATTTTCCATTTCTTATAGAGCAGTAGGAGGCGAGGATCACCCAGGAAAAAATGGTAGCATCTTCTGTTGGTCAAATTCCAATTCTATCATGTGTAGGGTGGTCTATTTATCCCAGTTTTCCCAGGAGTGCCCCAGTTTCCATCTCCTATTCCTCCTGTCAATCTCAAATGTGCTCTAGAGTGGAATATATGGATACCCTACCCATAGGTTAGCACACACTAAGCAGCATCACGTAGCATCGTTCACTGCTGCTATAACTTGGGGAAGGGCTGGAAGCTAGAAATATAGGGTGGATCAGCTTAGCCAAACATGGAGACTGCCTTCCAGGGCAGAGAGGCCAGGAGCTAATAAGAAGCTGATTTGCAAGGGGGCCATCTGGTTCAGGGGAGCCTCTGCTCTCTAGGATTCCTGGACTGCAGTCTGGCCAGCCTGCTTGGCAGACTGGCTGACAGTAGAGGAAGCCACTTTCCAAAAGCCCAGGCCCTGGCCAGACTTTCCTTTTCATGCCCCAGCACTGGGAATCGATAACTCAGGCTTACTACCAGGGACATCTACTCCTCTGTTCCAGGACACTGCTGTGATCAATCCAGGACATAGGGATGCTCGGGGGACCGTGCTGTGTTTGGTTGACTAAAAAGGCTGCTCCATAGCACATTCTATCTAACAGGTCTTCAAAAGCCCTGAAAGCGGATTAGGAGGCACATGACCAAATACCAATAAAAAGATGTATCTGTGCATAGTCTGGCTGCAGGAGGAACTTTGTCTCCCAAGGCAGCTGTGTCTCTTGCAGCTACCCAGAGGGTGATAGCACAGTAACCCAAAATAAACACTGTCCCCACCCCAAGTTCTCTCTTCTTCCCTGGCCTTTGAAAAATAACCCATGTTGGCATGCAGTGTGAGGGCTGTGCCTTTGAGTCATCAGTCATACCCAAAAGTGGCATGAAAATGCAACTTTTACGAGAGCTCGAGAGGCAGAGAAATAAACCACAGCAAATATTTGACTGATCCAATTATAAATCTCTCCACTTCTTGGCAGAGACTGAGGAGGAATGGTAATTAAGATAACTTAGTGGGTTTCCAGAGGAGCTGCAGGAGAGCAGAGGAGGCTGGACCATGGAGCGGGGCCTGTCATTTTCCCAGAAGGGAAGGTGGCCATGGGCAGGGAGTGCGCAGTCCAGAGATGCTTCTGGAAGCCGCCCTGCTACACATCTGCCAAAGAGGGCAAGGTTAAAGACAGACTCATTGCCCTTCAGCAAGATGTTATTACTGGGTCCACGACCCCAGGAAAGCGGGGGAAACAACTTTATTGCTATTTGGAACGTTTGTCGGAGAGGGTCCCGCGGACGGGAAAAGCAATCATTGCTGACATTTCCCGCCTATGGCCTGCCGCTCTTGGCGCTGGCAGCCTCCCGGCCCCGACGTCTGATGCTGACTCTCACTCAGATGGCAGGGCATGCTCAGCAGTTGGTGGGATCACGGGGAAGCAGCATGTGTGAGTGAGGGCTGCTTGAAGCCACATTACCAGAGGGTCTCTGGTCGCCTCTGGTGACAGTGGGAACGACTTAGCAGTGGTGGGTCACTCACCGGGGCCTATTTATCTCCCTTTGCCTCTAGCCAGGCCTGTGGCAATGTGCGCTGGGCTGATTCCTCATCAAAGCTCAGCGCAACTTCTTTGCTCTCTTTCAAAGGGGCTGTCTGAGTGCTAAGGGAAAGGTGGAGGCTGACAGTTGTGCTCCAGTGGGGGGTGGGTACCCTGAGCCCAGCCCGGCCTGTCTTTTTCAGGACTTCCTGCTCAGTTCCCACTTTCAGTATCTGAGTCACTTAACTAGATATGAGTGGCCCAGCTGCAGGCGCTGCTCGGGCCACAGGGAGAATGAGCCTCTAAGCTTCTGGACAGGAAGTTGCATCTGCATGTCCAGACCATGTGTAGCAATGCCTTGTGCCAGGCTCCACAGGTGAGAATCAAGCAGATCAAAGACAGGGAGGAACCAAACTGGGTTCTGTAAATTCAGGAGCTGGGGAGAATTCATTTTCGAGGGTAGAATTCTTGATTCTTTCATTACAAGTCCTCTTGCGGCAGTGGAAAAAGTAATCATCAAAAATAAGAGCCTATTTTGGTCTGAACACTTGCTATGTGTCAGGCATAGTGGCAAATGCTGATGTGTGTTACTGCATTCCATCCTCCTGGGAACCCTGGTCTCATCTCCAATTCTCAGGAGAAAACAATGGCTGCTACAGAAACTATGGAGTATATCCAGTGCCACTGAGCATGGTTGGTGGCCAAGCAAGAACTCGAACTTGGATTTGCATGAGTCTTATCAACTATGTGAGTTTGCTACAAGTTTTCCAAGAACCTGGCTTTAGCTGCCAGCATATCTGGTGGTTGGTCTGGTTTGTAAGCTCCTTCAAATGCCACTGAGCAGAAAAGGGGAAGGAAGGAAGAACTCAGCAGTACTAGGGTCAGACTTGGGCCCAGCAGGTTGGCAGCTTGAGGACAGGGAGACGTACCACTGGAATAGTCACAAAAGGATAACTGGAAAGGTATGGATGGCTTTGCTGGGTGCTGGCTGTACCTGGTCTGTACGCTTCTTTGGGAACCAGCCCCTCACAGCTCTCCAAACTCCTTTCTCTCCGTATTTCAGCCACACTGCCCTTCTCTCTGCTCCTGGAAAATGCTGAGCTCATCCCAGCCTCAAGGCCTTTGCACCAGCCATTCCCTCTGTCTGGTCTGTTCTTTCTCCTGATCTTCTCACAGCTGCCTGCTTCTTGTCAATTCTGCCTTTGCCTAAATATTCCAACCTCAGAAAGGGCTCCCCTGACCACTCATTCCAAAATGCCTCTATCTCTTCTCCCTGTTTCCATCTTCAGCAAAAACTCATCACTCTCTGAGGAAACTTGTCACTTAACAACTAATTTACAGTCCCTCCTCTTGGATATGGACTCCTTAAGAGTGGAAGTTTTGTCTGTTTTACTCAACACAGTATCCCCAGTTCCTAGAACAGTGCCTGGCACATAGTAGGTACTCATTAAAGATCTTAATTGAATGAATGAAAAAAATTTAGGCCCAAAGGAAATAATATCTGGTATGAAGTCTATACCAACAAGGTGGAGTTTTGGTGATACAACTACTTAAAGGACATAACCTCTTAAAAAATGGTTTTAGGAAATTTTAGTAAGCACTGTGCAGTATTCTCTTATTTTTGTTTATTAACTGCTTAGGTGATACTATGAGCTATCATTTAATAAGAACAGCCACTGTTCTAAGTGATTCACATGTACTATCTGCATATGAGGAAACTGAGGCACAGAGAGATTACATAGCTTGCCCTAGAGTTAGTAAGTGGTGGAACTGAGGTTCATGCTCAAGCAGCCAGCTGCAGAGAGCACATCCTTAATTCACTGCATTACAGGCTACTCAATATGCCTAACAAAGAGGCAGCCAGTAAGGGTGTTGGCCGGTATCTCTCATTTGCATGTACATGAGCGCGCGTGTGTGTGTTCACAAGATCACAGGGTGCAGGTACAGTTAGCCCATTCTTTGATGGTCAGGGGAGCCCCAGCTAAGATCTAGTTTTGCTTGAAATGCCTAATGGTCTCTAAATTGGGGTTTATAGAAAAGAAAGACCTGGCAGCACAGCTCTCAAGCCTGTGTCTTGCCTTTCCTTATGTTACAGGGGAAAATGAATGTAAAGACATTTACATATTCAACAAATACTAAGTACCTACTATGTGCCAGGTATTGCTCTGAGTACTGGGGATACAGCAGTGAATGATCTGGACAAGGCTCCTGCCCTTCTGGAGTTGACATTCCCATAGGGAATATAATGTCAGGGAGGGATGAGGACTATGAATAAAAAATAATGCACACCAGACAACCTGAATGTCCACTGACAGGTGAACGGGCAAACAAATTGAAGTATATTCTTACAATGAAAATCAACTCAGTACTAAAAGGAATGAGTTGCTGAAACACATACGACATAGATCAGTCTCCCTGACATTCTGCTGAATGAAAGAAGGCATCCACAGAGGAGCACGGGAATCCATGTATGTGAAACTCTAGGGGGTTACAATTCTAATCCCTAGTGATGGAAAGCAGATCGGTGGTTGCCTAGGATTGGGGGTAAGCTTGTCATGAGGCACAGGGGGGTGGCAACGTTCTATATTATGACTGTGGTGGTGCTTACTCATATGGATACTGTTTCTGAATTTTAGGAGTCAAAGTGTACACTTAAAATGGGTGCGATGGGCAGTTTTAAAATTATACCTAAATAAATCTGATTTAAGAAAAATAAAGCAAGGTAACGGGATAAAGTGTAAAGGCGTATCCTGTTTTAGATTCACTTGTCAGGGAAGGACTCACTGAGGGCATGATGTTTGGGCAGAGGCCTGAAAAAAGTAAGGGGAGAGCCACATGAATGTCTAGGGGAGGAACATTCCAGGAAGAGGGGACCTCCAGTGCAGAATGAGCCTGGCACGGCTGAGGGAGAGCAAGTGGACCACTGGGTGGAGTCCAGTGAGTGAGTAGTTTGCTGGTTAACCGGACTGCAGAGGGACCCACAGGCCATGGTGGGCGATCTTCCATCAGACGTTTATTGAGTACCTACTGTGGACAACCTGCAGTGCTGGAGGTGCAGCCAGGGAAAGAAATCTTTGCCCTTCTAGAGCTTACATTCTAGAACAACTTCAGCTTTTTCCTTTTAGGGTGGTAGGAGGCCAATGGAGGGTTTTTAGAGACTGATTGCTCTGATCAATAGTTATAAAAGATGAGACCAGAGCCTTTTTAAATAATATTAGGGAAGCTTCTTGTCTGGTGTGTTTACTAAACCTAGTTCCTAGGAGGGCCCTCTGGGCAGGCAGGGGCTTTCATGGCTTGCTGGTTGAAGATAAGCAGATTATGAATTCTGCCAAGTTCCTTTCCCCTCCTGTATACCAAGCCTAAAATTGTGGTTTTCAAGTTCCAAAGGAGTATGTTTTGAATGTCTTTGGTATGGGAGGAAGGCTATAGAGGGGAAATGAAAAATGAATAGAAAGGGATAAAGTATCACCCTTAAAGGATAAGTTATCACTATCACCACTGATATGTTGCACATCCCAGCCCCCATCTTCTCAGAGCTGTTTTAAAGTGGCATTCCCAACAGGAACAGTAACAAGGCCAGGCCAGGGAAAGGCAGGGACCATGCATGTCCTCGCAGGTGGGCCTTTCTGGGAATTCTTGGAGGGATATGAATGCCAGTGCCCACTAGCCACACAAGGGCAGGGCCAGCTCTGCCTGTCCACTGCTGCAGCCCCTTGACATGTGGCACATAGTAGGTGCTCAATAAATGTTGGCTGAATACAACATTATAGCCTGCCTTTGGCAGAATGATGTATCTCTCTGAAGACAGGGTTTTTTTTGGGGGAATGTTAATCCTCTCGCAATAATTTCTGAGAACAGGGAGAAACAGTTGTGAACCTGACATCCTGATCTCCTATCTTCAACATGATTTTCCCTGATACACATAAAAGTGTGTGTTCCCAGTAAGAAGGATAACTCACGGCTTTGTAGTGTTTGGCCACTTTTTCCTTTTATTTAACATGTGTTTCTAGCTGGGGTTGTGTACACAGCTGTAAATCTGCAACAATTCAACACAGGGGCACAGCCACTAAACCTCTGGAGGTGCCACCCTGCTCAGTCGCTCCTGGCCTGCAAGAGCCAGTTCTGGAGGAAAAAGTTATGCTCTTGTTGGTAAGTAATGGCTAAAGAAAAGTACAGTTTCTCAAAAGAAGACAATCATGATGTGCAGCTTTGACATGGCCCGCATGACAAGGGGTATCTTCATTTGCCCTCTGCTTAGAGAGAGCTTGCCTTTTCTTCCTTTCTCTTTGCTTCTTAACTCACCCTCCAAGATCCACCTTGGGTAGCCTCTCCTCCAGGAAGCTGCCCTAAAATCCCTCACGGGTTATAAGTGGTGGCCTAAGTTTATGCTCCCAAACCTCCTGTACCCAACCCTTTAGTAATAATAACAGCTAGCATCTGTTGAATATGTTATGCAAGGAATGGGGATAAATCTCATAAATGATATATGATATCAGCTCCAAGAACCATACAGGAGCACAGTGCTAGCAGGATGCATGTTGAGCACCCCTCTCCATCCCATGGAGACGCAACTGGATGCAGTGTGCACTGTCCCCCAGGAGAGGTACCCCAAAGCACTGCCACCTCATATATTTATAAGAGGATTGGCAGTGGACAGGAAGCACTTGACTAAGTAGGAAGATCCTGAGCTTTGCAATCTAGATTAGAGTCTTGATGATCAGCTAAAACTCTGTTTGCGGGTCAGGATTGATTTCAGCCAGAGGCCTTGCCATTCTCTCTGGAGGGCCCCCTTGTTGCTAGGCTACCTGCGAGTGAGCTGTAAGGCTTGTAGGCCAGTTAGACTGATAGATTGATCTCCATAGGGTGCTTACTACTTGCTAGGCATTATCTCATTTATTCTCACAACAGCCCAGTGACGTACAGTCCTCATTGTATGGATGGTGAAACTGAATCTAGAGAGACTCCTCTGCAAACACGTCAAACACATCAGCTACCACATAGCAGAGATAAGATTCACACCCAGACCAGGATGAGTGTAGAGCGTCAGTGCTTATCCTCTGCCCTGTATGGCATCTCAACCCCCCACCATCCCCACTTGAAGTAGCCATTATTTCTTAACTTGTCAGGTCCCTACCTTCTTAAAGGTAGAGCCGATGCCTTTCATCTCTGTATCCCCAGTGCAGACATTCAGTGAGTGTTTGATGAGCACCTGAATGGTTTGATTATATATTTCATCTTCCCACAAGGTCAGGCCCTCATCATTGCTGCCTTTTGATCCAACCCAGGAGAAAGGTAGAAGATATTGCTCTGAAGACCAAGTGAGCCATAGTGTTAACCCCATAGAGCCTCAGAATCAAGGTCAGTGAAACTGATGAGTATTTCAAGGCTGCTCCAAGATGCACGAAGGCTGTACCATGAGGCCAGAAAGGATGTTTTAGCTCTCAGTGCCTCACTGCTCTGATTTCTTATTTACTGCACATTCCCATCTAATTGTCTTTAGCCAATAGTTTATCAAATGTCACATTTAGCTCCTTGCCCTCCCAAGATCAATAGGAGGGTCTCATGTGGACTGGTTGTGAAAATACATCAAGTATATCACTAATGTGAGGGTGCAAAGTAGGAATGTGTCTGGCCACAAAAATGACCTCCACTAGAGAGGAACAGACTCACAGTCCCTGGCCATTTCTCTCCAAGCCTGACCTGAACCTTTCACCAGGCAGAGTGTGACTTGGGCAAGTTACTTCAGATCTCTGAATCTCTTGCTATCTCATCCCCAAGGTGGAATAATAAAAGGACTTTCCTCTGAGGGTCATGGTGAGTTTGGACCCACTCATGGTAAGCACTCAGTCAATGTTAGGAGTTTTATGGATACTATTACTGTTATAAAAGCTCGACGTATTGTAAATCCTTCAAGCTAGTAATTCCACTCTATGAATCCATCATAAGTAAATTATTAAAAAATACATGAACATATGCTTGCGAGTGTGTTCACCACAGAATGATTTACAACATTAAAAAAGGGGAATTGGTTAAAAAAGTAGTCTAGACAATGGACTCCTTTTTAATTGTGAGGCATTTAAAATGAGGCATTAAAATGAGGCATCTAAAATTTAGAGTGAGTTTTTAGAAGAATATTCAGGTTTTGAATGTCATTTCCTACCTTTTATTAAGCAAAGAATTGGAGTAAAAGCGATACGTGTGGTATGATCCTGTATTTGTAGAAATGATTACTATGAGTGAACAGACAACTGGAAAATATTCTCAAACATGTTAATGCTTTCTATTTTTCCTATATATTACGTTATAATGAGAAAAACACAAATAAAAGTTATTTCTTTAAAAAAACCAATTAAATTTGTTTTGTTTGTTTGTAGTCTTGCGTTATGGATGTTTTGGAGAACATGACAATAATAGTGTACACCATCTCTATGTGCCAGTATGATTATAAATGTTTTATAAAGATTACCTCATTTATATCTCACAACATTGCTATGAGTGCATAATAGTATCATCATCTCTATTTTACAGATGAAGTAGCTGAGGCACAGAGAGGCTGAGTGACTTGCCTAAGGTCACACAGCTTGGAAGTGCTGGAGGTTGAAATTCAAGGCCAGGCAGTCTGGACTGGTTCGCACGCCTTCTGCTCAAGCTCTTCTGTGTCTGGAATAGCTGTATCAGCATTACGCAGAATGTTTATTCAAACCGTAATTTTAAAATACGAATCTATATTTTTAAACAATCATAATTAAGCCCCACACTGACTTGATTTATATGGTAGGATCTAGTTATCTGAGGATATTTGGAATTAATAAGAGGCCACTTAAAATGAATGCACTTAACAAATGGGACGATGCTTGATTAGGACTTTTTCATGAAAAAGGAAACTCTAGTTATGAAAAACTTCATTTTATATCATATTTAGGAAAATTCAGGTTATATTTGCAAGCATGCCTTATTTGTTAGAATGAACATTGAGTTTTCATACATACACAAAAATGTGACACCAAACATTTCATTCTATCTCAGCTTCATCGATTGCAAAACACATCCTGTTTTCAGAGATGTCAAGAGATGACCATTATGAGCATCTTAGAATCGATGAAATGCATGAGAACAACAACATTACTTCAGCTTGACCAGTGCAACATAATCAAAAAGGGCATTTCTATAAGCATATTGAATGTTTTCATCAAATTTCCCAGGATCTCTTTTTTTTTAAAGTTTTTATAATCACCCTTTTTGAAGTGCTGATCTTGTCACCTTCTTTGTTAATTTTCTCTGCCTCGGTGTTTAACTGTGCTACCTCAGCCAGATCCATATATACCAAGGCTTTCCTCTGACATATTCAAGAAGATCTCCAGCATCACTTTCATGGACTTGATGAAATTCCTGTTTTTGGCAGGAAGTTGTAATTTTACTCCATAAATGATTGCATTTACATTGCATTGCTGGATGCTCCTGGAAATGACTGAGTACTAGAGAGAAGTAAGAGGAGGGTGTCTGACTACTATGTCCAATATATACCAGCTTTGTGACCCTAAACTCTGTCTCAGTTCTTCCATCTGCAAAATAGGGGTGCTGCTTGTAGTACCTACCTCTTAGGGTTGTTGTGAGGATAAAATCAGACAATACATATGAAACAGTTAGTTGTTGGTACATTGCAGACTTCAAGTAATGCTGGCTATATTATTAGGTGTGGGCATTGGCACTAGTGTTAAATGAGGAGGAATCTCTGAGTGGAGAACATTTTTATAAGTGATGAGATGAACGATTAATGCACATTGATGTCTTTTAACAACTTGTGCTTCCCTACGAAGCATTCTTACTGAGAGGGGCTTCAACGAACATTTTAGAAGCCATTAATTTTTGTGAACATCTTGAAATAAAGCTTTTCCTAACATTTCTGTGCATAGATTTGAACTTCCGTAATGGTTATGTATTGGGAAGCTTACAGATCTGCACTGGGCTCTCTTTGAATCCAGGCTGGTGTGTGTCTGCACAGATAAAGTCCTACAATGACTGCACTGGTGGATCCTGTTCAACCCCACCCCAGGCACGGCAGAGGCACATGTTCATGTCAGGACATAAAACTAGGAGTGGAATTTCAAAGGAATGTGCAACATGTCCTGTCATCGTGTTTTTCTGTTTTTTTTTTTTTAAATAAAGAGAATTTTAAAGGTTGGGTGCAACTCTTCTACTTTTATATCTAAGGCAAGGGATGTAAATCATTGTTAGATATTTTAAGTAATTTAACCTTGAAACAATTATTTCCTCTCGCTCCTCTTTCAAGCTTGTGGATCAATTTAATTGGAGAGTATCCACATGCTGCAAGGAAACAATGAAAGAAAACACTGTTGCTTATGCTGCTACTTATCTAGAGTCATTACCATTTTTCTCAAAACTGTGCAAACAAAACAAAATACATAAGCAAATGGAATCTTGAGAATGGCTGAGGTTACAGTCATCATCTACAGCCTCTCAGTGCTTGTGTTTTACTCAAAATAGACTCAACCTTGTCACAGGTTCACTTTTCTTAAAGAGAGAGTGAGACCACAGAAATTAAGAGAAGTCTAAGAATATAAGAACAAATACCTATATTTCAACCACTCAAACAAATAAATATTAAGCTTTTTCATACTTTTTCACTCTGTGTGTGTGTATGTGTGTACATGTGCGTTAGAGATGGGCGGGGAGGGAGGGGAGGACTTGACTTACCTTTAATATTTTATTAAGGCTAAAAATAAGTACTTTTGAAGCCTAATTCTCAGCTCTCTTCTCCTCGCCTATTCCTAGAGGAAACCATCCTCAAAAGTTTACTTTCTCCCTCTCTCTCTGGATATATATCCACATGTATATATGTATATACATATATACATAGATATAAAATCTCTATATATATATGTTTATGTGTACGTGTGTATATACATATATACACATATATACATATATTCACATACATACATATATACACACAAACATACACATAAACATAGAGATTAACATCATAATAAATGTGGATTTGAACTATAAACTATATGCTAATAAAATTGTCACTTTTATCTGTTTTATCTATGGGGTTCTTCATAAGATTTCACTTAAAGATAAAAGTCCATTGTTTAGAAAATTTTTGCAATCTCCTGAATTACTGCACCCCCAAGACTCTCCTGAGTGTAAATATGTGATTTGGTGCTGCCCCTCTTCCTCATCCCTGTCTTCTCTGCTTCTGTCTTTCTCTCTGAGTTCCATGAGCTCAAGCATTGCCCTTCTTGAAAAGCAGTCACAGTGTCCACCCTATGCACCTTCCCCCTCCCAAAACTAGCTGTCTTGTCAGACTCAAGTTCCCATGAGACTTCTCTTTGCTCAGCTTGGTAGCTGTCCAGGAGGATGCCCACTGACTTAGATGGCAATTTCAGCTCCTGTCAGGATGCTACCAGACAGATAATCAGACGGGGTCTCTTGAGAAAGTCCTTTCCAAAAGCACTTTCAGTCCAAAACAGAAGCAGCCAAGGTTCTCCTGGTTTCACACAATCTTTCTCTATACCTCAAGCTCTTTTAGAAAGGAAGGTTCTGAAAAAACATCACCATAAAAATACACCTTCCTGAAAAATGAAATGAAACATCTTATTAGAGTCTTCTACAAAGTGTTCTGTGATGTGCTATACATGCTGAGAGCCACACCGTGGCATTGCCTCCACATTTCAGCTCCATGTGAAAAGTGAGGCCCAGGAGGGCCTATCTGAATGGTCAATGGGTACTGGGAGGGTAGAGAGAAAGTGGCAAGGTGACACAGGCCTTCAGGACAGCCGGGTGCCCCAGTACCTCAAACCCAGTTAGTTCCACCACTAATTGAAACTGTGTGTGGGTTGACTTACCTGAGCAAGAAAAAGGGGGAGAAGAAAAGAGAGAGCTCAGTTTCAAATAAGGCTTTGAAATGGAAAGGGATAAACCCGAGCTGGCAAAAGCTAACACAACTAATCACCATCTATAAATGTGCTTTTAAAAACTGTCATTAGGAAAATTCTGCTGATGAGTACTAACAGGAATATTTGCTCAGCTCATTTTTTCTTGGTCCACACATGCCTAATCTGCCATATTTGCATTTATTTGTTATGATCATGGGGCAGTTTGTGGTCTCTTAAATAGCTCCCTTCTACTGGCTAATGTGTTTAATGTGTGGCTAGTTTTGCTTCCCATCCCATAGATACATCTCAGCATAAAACATTAGGTGTTGACAGCATCTGCATCTACTCTGCCATTCAATCCCTAGTACCTGCCTTTAGTCAACCCGCTGGAGCTGTAAGCCTGCCCTCCACTTCTAAGTTGCCTCTGGAAGTCACTGAGCTCATGGCTCCATCAGTCTGAGTGATGAAACAGGCATTTTTAATATTTGCTAAACAGGATTGTGGAGAAGGTGAAGTCCCAGCAGGGCTCCCAAGCAGTAACGTCATCTTGTTGTCTCAGGTTAATCATGTACCTAATCTGCCAATTATTGACTTGTTCTCACAAAGGATTTTACTTGGTTTGACATATCAGTAGCACTCAGTGATGAACTGTCAAGCAAACTTGCGCACTGCCTTAACCACCCAAGATTCTGACTTCCAGCAATAGCCTCTGAGATTTCTTTTGATGCCTAGCCAGGTCAGATTATTATTCTTTTTTTGGTTTGATCTATTTCCTTTCTAGAACCGAGTTTGAACAAATCTGACACAGTTGTAGGATTTCAAATATTTGGCAAGATGCACTAGGTTTCCACTGCACACACACTATCTCCATAAGAATTCTAGTTGGTAGCTGAAGAATGGCTTAGATTGACTTTCCTTTTTGGGGGGAGGGGTGTTTGTGCCTTAAAAAATGCAATGCAGGGTGTCAAAAATGCTGCATATAAAAACCAATATAATATCTAACTTTCAAACTGGCAAAGCTTAAAAAATGACAATATCCAATTTTTGCAAAGGTTACATAAATAAAACGGGCACTAACAGTGCTGCTGGTGGGTAGGGGTATAATTGGTGCATACTTTCAGAAGGACAACTTGGCAATATGTGTAAAATCTATACGGGTTTATTTTCAGGAAAAAGATTAAGGATGCGTACAAAGACTAGCCACTATGACGGGTATCATAACATTTTATGTGTAAGTCATTAGGACTTTTCATTGACACCTCTGGAACTCTTCCAGGGACAACATTGAGTGGTGTTTTCCTGCCCCACTAAAGTCAGGATGTGACTTGCTTTGGTTGATATGAGAAGGGCTTAAATGACATGTGTCACTTCCAAGCAGAACTCTTTAGGAACTGGTGCACAACTCTCCACCTCTTCATTTCTTTGCTGCAGTGAACTGGTTGCGTTTCTGGTAGTGGAAGCTCCGCAGGTCTGTATCCTTGAATGAGGTTGACATTGAGCAAAGTCCTCATTAACTCAAGATGAACATGGGAAGTAGGGTGTCCCACCCTCAGCACTGTGGACATTTGGGGCTGGATAATTCTTTGTTGGATTTTCCTGTGCATTTTAGGGTGTTTAGCAGCATTCCTGGCCTCTACTCACTAGATACTAGCAGCAACCTCCTCCAAGTTGTGACAACCAAAATACTTCCACGCAATGCCAAATGTTCCCAGGTGGCAGTGGGGGTGGGGCAAAGTCACCCTGGTTGAGAACCACTGATATAGAGTCAACAAGATAATAGTCTTTGCTGTTTTAAGCCACTAAGTTTGTGAGGTTTTTTTTTTTTTTTTTTTTTAACTGCAATCGATACGTTTGTTACAGCAAAAACAATACATAAACATTTAGCAAAGGGGACTGCTTCAAATTATGGGTGTTTTTTTACCTTCTTTCTTTTCTTTCTCTGTGGTTTCTAAATATTTTTTGCAATACAAATGTGGTTTGTCCTTTAGTAAGAAGAAAAAACTAGAAAATTAATCTTATTTAAAAAATATATATTTGCATAATTGCCTATCTATATACAGTATTTGCTAGGGCTACACAGAATTTCTTAAGTATAATGAAACACTTGTAAATCATTTCTTTCTATTATGCTTTAGTTTACCAAGTGTTTTCCCATCCTACCTTTGTTGTTGCTGTTGTGTAATTTCAACAACATTGTGAGGCAGGTAACACAGGTAGAAAAGGAAACTGAAGCTCAGAAAAGTTGAGGGACATGCCCAAGGTCACCTGGTTAATGTGTGGCAGGGCCTATATTCTGGAGTTCTCTTTCCAATTCTAGGACTTTCTCTCCTATACCATGTTGCCTCTGTATCTCTGTAAAAAGCCAGTTTCAAAAAGTCAGCTGGGACAGACTTTGATTCTTGGGAAATTTAAGCAGGTAAGAAAGGATTCTCCTCTGTATTTAATATCCTTGGACAAGGATACTAAACCTTGTAGGCTCTTGGTCAGAGCATGATACTCAATAAAATTTAAACACAGCCATTTCATGCAACACAGCCAATAGAATTTCATATTCTTCCCCCCCCCCACCTCTTTCTCTCTCTCTTTCTCCAGCTCAGATGAGTCACCTTGGCTAGACTGCCAATTCCCACAGAACTTATGTTCCTTGATAGGATATACCCGTAGAAATGAGAAATTCTATAATGATTTGAGACATAAGTTAAGTCACCTATCCCTGCAAAGAGCTAAGTGCTGTCTCCTTGAGGAAATGTAGCTTATCAAATGGACACGAACGTATGTAATGACAGGGAGTGAATGTGAGTATGTGTAAGAAGTATTTTTCTTTCTTTCTTTTTCTAACCTGTCCCCTTACAATTGTACCTGTCTTGTGCATTTCTAAGCATCTGCACTGTATATTGCTTACTCAACCCCCCAATACACACTGAAATCCCAAATTGGCAGCTGGACTGAAACCCCAGCACACATCAGCCCATGCCTATTCATTTCCCTTTCCTTGAAATACGTGATGGAGCTCTCCCTGGAGTGGAGCTATTTTGAGAGGACGATCACTAGAACAATCATAGGCTTGGCAGGAGATGGACAGTGCGGTGTAGCCACAAAAGAAGAAAAGACGTTGTCATTGAGGATTTGAGTACTGAATGTCAAAACAGCGGGGAAACTGGGTAGAGCATGTTTCTGTCTGCTGTCCACTATCACTCAGCTGCAGAGAGTTACCTTCTTGACTTGCCATGATCATTGGCTTTTCCATGCTTCTGGTTGTCCAGAGCATTCAAGGGAAGGGGGATAGCATTGTTTTGAAACAATGTGGGGAAGAAGCATTTTTCCCAGCCAAGCTCCTTGCATCCAACTGGCTGAGAGAAAAGTTATGCTCAGGTGTGCCCAGAGGCGTGTTCATACTTACCCGAATAATGCTAATATGCAGATTTCACCACTGTAAATCCTCCCTCATGCTACAGTAGAATCAGTGGAGCCTGAAGGTCAAAGACACCACCTCACAGTTTGCATAATTTCCCAGAGCAGCATCCTGCCTCCTGGCCAGAAGCTGCAGAAATGCCTCAGGGACTCCTTTCAGCTGAATTCTTTCTTTCTCTTGATGAGAATCTCTTTGAAGAGCAGATGTGATTTCTGTATCAGGAATTCTGCTTGGTCAGGGGCTATGTTAACTGATCTCTAGATAATCAGTGCCTAGCCCAATAAATATTTTTCTGGATGGATGGATGGAGGGGGGGCTCATTGATTACCACTTTACATATTGGTCCCTATAGAGTGGGCTGTGTATGGTCATAAAAACCTACACAGCCCTCCCTGTTCAAAAAAGAAATAGCCCTTTTAGTGCTTACATCAATCATTTCAGGCTGCAAAGATAGGATTGCAAATAAGTTTCATCTTGAGAGCCACTGCTAGTCGATTGGTAGTGGCTGCCCTCAGAGTTATGCTGGAGGCATTTGTGCACAGAGCTCAGTGAGAAGAATGCTGTCATCCATTAGCAATGTCTGCCATGAGCTAAAGACAAGGAAATGGTGGCCTGACTACCTAAAAAAGGTTTTAATGCTTTGAATCCTTCCAATGGAATTTTCTAGATGAATACCTTTCCAACACATTTCAAAGTCAGTTTTGACTGGATAGATGGGTGTCTTCCTTCCACTGGTGTTTTTCCCAATGTGCTTTATGTGTTTGCTGGTTTTGAGGGCAAATGAGGCAGGAAAACCCCACTTGGTTTTTCTTACACAATTCTTATGGGAAAAGAGAGCCAAGCTAGATAGGTGTTAATTCACGCCAGTGGTATATATAATAAAACTTCTACCAGGACAAATTAAAGGAGGGATGAGAGGAAAAATAACAAGATCCATAATATTATCCAATCTCTTCACTGCTGACACTGAGAATAATCTCACTTTCGCAGTGCCAAGAATTTCCCAGGGAACTCGGTATGGGAAACCACAGAGAAATAGCTGCTGAATTTTGGTTCATGTTGTATCACTCTTTTCATATACAGGGGATGTTCCCAAGTGATATTTTAACAAGTTAATCTAATAACCAGAACACACGAACAGAAAGTACCCAGGATTAAACTCCAGGTCTAGCAAAGTTGGCTTCATGAGGTAGGGGTGTTACCTTGTTTTTTTTTTGTTTTTGTTTTTGTTCTTTAGCTGTAATTCATATGACATAAATTTCACTATTTGACAATTTAGTACATTCACTATGTTGTACAAACCTTCACAGCTATCTAATTTCAGAGCATTTTTATAACCACAAAAAGAAACACCGTTCCTATTAGCAGTCACTCAATTCCTAGCTCCTGTCAACCAGTCATCTATTTTCTGTCTGTATGGATTTGCCTGTTATGGACAGTTCATATAAATGGTCTCGTACAATATGCGGCCTTTTGTATCTGGCTTCTTTCACTTAGTATGGTGTTTTCAAGGTATATCCATGTTGTAGCATGTAACAATACCTCATTCCTTTCTACATCTGAACAATATTCCATTGTACGAATATATCACATTTTATTTATCTATGCATCAATTGGACATTTGGGTCATTTCCTTTTTTTTTTTCTATTATGAATGATTCCACAATGAACATTGGTGTATAAGTTTTTATGAGAAAATAACGTTTTCAGTTCTCTTTGGGCATATACCTAGAAGTGGAATTGCTGGGACATATGGCAATTCTATGTTTAACTTTTTGAAGAATGGTCCAACTCTTTTCCAGCATGGCTACACCATTTTATGTTCCCAATTTCTCCACATCCTCACCAACACTTGTTATTGCCTGTCTTTGAATTATAGGTACCCTAGTGGGTGTGAAGTGGTGTGTGTGTGTGTAAACATTTAAATACTTGTTTACATCAAGCATGGTCATACCTGAGCATGAGATGGTGGAAGTCCTCTTCTTATGTAAACACCAAAGAGAGCATCCTTCCCGAGGGAGATGTTGAACTTTAAGAACTGGGGCTGACTGATGTGAATCTGTGACCTCCAAAACACCCCTGGTGGCACTTCCTGTGTCACCCGCCGACCAACTTCTGCTTCACCACTGTCTATGCTGCTGTTTTTCAACGACCAGGGCACTGGAAGACAGGAGCAGACATCAAGTCAGTGACATTTGTTTACATTAGCTGGCTCTACACTTCTGTTAAATTATATGCCAGAATTTGCTTTTGTTTTTGTTTTAATATTAAGATTAAACTCATGGCAAGTTTCTCTTTGAGTCACAGCTAAAACATTTAGGTTTTAAATAACAAAGCTATAAATCTCGTACCCCAGGTTATCTGAAATCTTGGCATAATGCTTTCTAAAAATTCTGTGATTACTCTTTACTGATCAAATATAACCAGAGCTGGGGTCTGATAAGTACATGTAAAGCTTCCAACCACCACAAGAGCAACTGGGATGTAAGAATTACAGGGGGAGGGGAGGGTGATGTTAATTTGGCACCAGATTTAATTTTTGCGGCTTCTCGTTATTCTTCCCAGACACAAACAAATCCAATACACTCTGACATTTTGAATGAGAATAAATCCAGAATAAGTAAAACAACTCAGCAGTAAATGAGGACTTGATCTGAGGGTGACCTAGTACTGGAGTTGACTCCTTCCTTGAGTTAGAGGGAGGGGTCTAAGAATCATGGAGAAACCACACCTCTCTCTCAGTGACATTAACACATCTCTGTTGCATTATTTGAACTTGCTTATATTAAAAATGTTGGTTTCCCACACTCAACATCTTTCAGAACTTTAATAATAGAAGTTCTAGAAATACCTATTTTTAAAGAGTAACAGGTTGATTAATGAATACAGAGTTGCAGCTAGACAGGAAGAGTAAGTTCTAGTATTCTGTAGTAGTGCTAGGTGTCTATAATTAACAAGAATTTATTGCATACTTTCAAAAGGCTAGAAGAGAGGAGTTCAAATTTTTTTTTTTTTTTTTGTGACCGGTAAGGGGATTGCAACCCTTGGCTTGGTGTCGCCCGCACCACGCCCAGCCAGTGAGCGCACCGGCCATCCCTATATAGGATCCAAACCTGCGTCCGCGGTGCTCCTAGCGCCGCACTCTCCCGAGTGACCCACGGGTTCAGCCCTCAAATGTTTTCATCACAAAGAAATGATAAATGTTTACCTGACGATCATCACAGTGTCTGCATGTATCAAAATATTACTCTGTACCCCATAAATATGTACAATGATTACATGTCAATTAAAAAATAAAATTAAAAAATGTTTTAAAACACATAAAGAGTATTTCTTAATAACAGTGAACCAGCCAGCACTTTCTATACCTCCAGGGGTGGTTTCCTTTGCAACCATGGATTTAAGGAAAAGCTGGGGGTTATGAGTAGTTGCCCAAGCAAAAAGCAAGTTATATTAATTTCTCAGAGCTTTATTTTCCTTGTCTCTAAAGTGGGAGAAAGCCTAGTTGGAACCTCATTGTATAGAGATCACTTGTGATTCCTTCAAATGGATTCTGAATTTGGTAGGAAATATAAACTCACATCTTATCATCCTCCTATCTTCTTAAGAACTTCTAAAAAAACTAAAACCAAACACAGAAAAGACTGAGGTCATTTTTGTTTAGAGGGTCTTCTCACTTCTGGGACGAATGATCACACTGGTGGCCCTGTAGATCTGAAAACTTCTTCAGCCTAATGGGAAAAGGATAGGAAACAACCTCCCCCCTGCAGTCTGCAATGGACGAACTCTTTGGAAAATATTTATTCATATTTGGCTACTACACATTGCAAAGAGTTTGGACGGTCAAGAGAAACTATAAAAAAAATGCTGAAGACTGGAATGAAAGGTGAGTGAACCGACTCAGCAGAGCTGTCTCTGCTACTAACTACTGCATCAGGACTAGACTCATGCATGGTCTTGGTCCCAGTCTCCCCATCTGTAAAATGAAGAGGTGACATTTTTCAGTCTCTAAAAGTCTTCCATGTCTAAATTATAAAAGAAAAACCACAGACTTGAGGGTATGAAGTTTTTCCCCCTTTTATTCTTTAATATGTGAGGTGATGATTCATTTTTTTTTTTTTTTTTTTTTTTTTTTTTTTTTTTTTTTTGTCTTTTTCGTGACCAGCACTCAGCCAGTGAGCGCACTGGCCATTCCTATATGGGATCCGAACCCGCGGTGGGAGCGTCGCCGCGCTCCCAGCGCAGCACTCTACCAAGTGCGCCACAGGCTCGGCCCGTGATGATTCATTTTTATTCAGCTCAGCAGTGAATCAAATAAGTCAACAGGGGCTTAAAATAAAGCAGGAGAAACACTGGTTTGGATTGTAAAAAGAACCCCTTGACCTCTAGGATGATAAAACTAGAAAATTGGCTCCTAAGTGAAGTTTGCAAGCCTCTGTCACATAACATCTTAAAAAAGAAAATAAACTAGAAGTCCTGAGTGATTCAGTTCTCTAGATGGAGACTAGATGGTTTGTTTGTCAAACAATCTGAACTTTTTTATGTTGGCTAGTATTTCTAATGGACACTAAAAAGCCCTGCAGGGGGAGAAATATGGCACAGAATTGTGTTTGAGAGCAGAGACCTTGGGCTCTTGGTTCAGATTCTAACTTTGATACTTGCTGAGTGTATCAACTCTCTGTGCCTCAGTTTCCTCATGTGTATAAGTGAGATGCTATTATCATCAATTTCATAAGTTGTTAAGGAGATTTAATTAGTTAATCCATGCAAAGCTCCTAGAATAATTTCTGGCACAAAGTATGTATTACTATTATTATTTGTAAGACCCTAAGCTTAGAGTGTTGTTCATGTGGGGTTTTTTTCTGCGATAATGGAATGTCCAAGGGGAACACGAAACACCTGTTATCACAAATTGACCAGAAGCTCTGAAACTAATTTTTCCTTTTCCTTTTGATAGATGCCCCCCTCCAAAAAAAAATTAATGCCTTTTGGGGAAGGTATATAATAAAAAGGACCCAGTAAAAAAGGGATGTGGTCAAAAAAGCTCCCTAGGGAAGAACAGTTTGGGGGCCTCTGATAGAGACCCAAAGCAACCCCGGCAATCATAGTGTGGCAACAAGTCAAAGAAAATGCATTCAAAATAATAAAGAACTTTAAAGATATTATTCATCTTTAAACTTAATAAGATGGTCTTTCCTTTATGTCTGTTGGGCTTTCAGGGGTTGCTGGGTTAATAACAGGATATGAATAAGAGGCGGGAAATCAGCACCTAGGCGTGCTCTAATCTACTGTGGAAACCTAAATGGATTTTGATAATGTCAAACCAAATGCAGGTGCCGGAGATGTGCAAGGGAGCTGGCCCCCAGAGGATGGTTGCTGTGGAGAAATTCAGACGAGGAGCCTCAAAGGTTGGTTCTTATGGTGGTGGGATCCCCCTATACATCAACTTCAGGACACTGACCTAATAAATTAGCTGCTACTACCAGTGAGTACATGCTACCTTCTCAGAAGCCACAGCTCCTTCTAGGGCTTTAGATGCTCCCCTCTTTCATATTCTACCCACTAATGAGACGGAACATCTGGGTGATAAAGTACAGGCTTTGGAGCCAGTCAAAACTGAGTTCAAATCCTGGTTCTGGTTCTTCCATGCTGTGTTTCCTCCAGCAATTAGCTTAACCTCTCTGGGCCTCCAGTCTTTTTTTTATAAAATGGGAACAATAATACTAACTACCTCATAGGGTGAGAGTAACAAGTGGAAGTGTACAAAGAGGAGCTTTATATGGTGCCTAGCACATAATAATAGCAATTAATCGCTAGCCAGTTACACGAACTGAAATAAAAGAATGAAAAACTATATGGCAAAGCATCAGGCTTTCTGTTCAGAATAAGGAATTTTTTTAAAAGACAAATATTGTGTGTGTACATGTGATATATATGCATGTGTACATGTATATGTATATGTATATGTCCATCTGTCTGTCTATCTATCAAGAGAGTCTAATTCTTCTACTATAGACTTAACTATGAATAAGCTTAAAACTGGGAGTCAGTACTTGCTCCAGGTCAAGTGCACCTTCATACTGAAGTTCTACTTTCCTTCACAACACCCTTTCCCTATCGCAGACCAAGTAAATAGGTCTTCCTCTGTGTTTCCATAGCATTTATACTTCTCTCTACGGCAGCCTGCAGCACCTGTTGTTAGGGGCTGTAGTGGCATTCACAGGCCTTCCTAAGTCTCCCTGACTAGATACTGTGCTCCCTGAGGTCAGGCAGAGCTGCGGATTCATCTCTGAGCTCTCTCTGCTTTGCATCTGGCAACGTGATCGATAAATGCTTATTGGACTGGATCAGGTTCCACTTCCCCATCTGCTGGGGGATTTTAACTGAACCTTGTGATGACTTTGTAAAATGAGAACCTTAAGGAAGATTTACTTTGAAAAGCTGCATGTAAACTGAACTTTCTTTTTTAAAAAATAAAATTATCTTTTGAAAGCTCTATGTGGAATTTACTATTTAAAGAACCTTCCTTGTGGATCCTTTTGAAGAGTCAAGAGTAAATTCTTAATTTATCTTTTGTGTAAATTCCTACAAACAAACCAGGAGAGGTGGAACGTAGTGAAAAGGCCTGTAGATTAAGAACTAAAAGTCAAGGGTCCTAGTCCTGATACTTAATGCCCTTGAACCTTTTGCGGAAGGAAAAGGCGACTATTTGGTCCGTGAACTCCCATGCTTGTTACTAAGTGGCTGGCTAGTTTTAGGCAGGTCTAGCTCTCAAGGTCCTCAATGAACTTATCTACATAAGAGTGGTTTGGATCCAAAGATATCTTAAGTGGCATTCCACTGTAGTCTGTTATGGTCTACAGAGTGTGCCAGGAGGGCTGTCTCTGAGTATATGCTATGAAGGATGTGTGAGTCTGTGTGTGGTGGTGATGGTGGGGTCAGTGGGAGGGAGAAGGGGTTATCAGGAAGCCTTTACGGTTGGTTGATTTACAGGTGACTTCACTTTAACATACTTGACTTATTTAACATAAGATATTCATACTGTTAAACAGCTATTGGTGACTGCTTTTAAACTAAATTCCCTAGGTGTGCAACTGAACTATGCTTTTGCAAAGAGGGGTTTTCACTTTTCTTCCATATATATGTACATAGGAGGATACATCAAAAAGTTCTCGGAAAATTGAATTAAAAGGTAATACAATTCCCTCCATGAACTTTTTGATGATTCCTCATGTATATATGTAGATAAACACATGTATGTATGTGATGTTTTGTCAAATACAAATAAATGTATTGACATTTTGAAATAATTTCAGGTTTACAGAAAGATTTCAAAAGTGTTACAAAGAATTCCTGTATATCCTTTGCCCAGATTCCATAAATGTAATACATATTTGCTGTATAATTCTTTCTTTCTATGTATATATATGTGTGTGTGTATATATATATTTAAACATTGAGAGTAAGTTATAGACAGAATCTTCCTTTACCTCTAAACATTTCTATGTGTTTTTCTTAGAAACAAGGATGTTCTCAGAAGCAGAAAAAAAAAAAACAAACAAACCAGGTATCAAAAATAGGAAGTTAACTGATATGATGCTAAATTTAATCTACAGACCTCATTCGAATTTGCCAACTGTTACACTAATATTCCTTATAGCAAAAGGAAAAAAATGTTTTTTCTATATACTTTCAAAAATCTTGAAAGTGATTGTGTTTAAGTTTTGTAATTTTAAAAACAATGAAAAAAGTGAAATGTGCAAATACTTCCCCAAAAGAGACAAAAAGAAAAGGTGGCTTTTGTAAATTGCTGAAGCCAGCGTGGGGAACCATGTCAGTGACTCTGTCCCTGGAGGCAAAGTCCCTAGATTGGTGTCCAGGTCTCTGCTGTTCTCTAAAGTCAAAGAGAGCAGTGTTGAAGCCAGGCTGATTTCCATAGACAAGGACTTGAACCTGGATCCCCTCAGCTATGCCAGCTGTTCAAGGACCACCACCATGGCTAGCCCCTAACAGAACACCATTGAGAAGCAGGCAGTAAGGAAACAAAATAATTAAGGTTTTAATCTTTTCCTAAGGGGCAGATATCCTCATACTGAGAAGTTATGAGACCTCAAGGAGGCAAAGTTGCCCAGTGGAACTAGTTAGCACTGGGTTTAAATACCAGCTCTGATAACTACCAGCTGTGTCTTTGGGCAAATCACCACCCCTCTCTGAGACTGTTCACTCCTCTGTATATAATAGGGGTGCTTTTGAGGGTGAAACCGAGTAACATGAAGTACCTGACTTGTAGGTGCTTTTACATCTATCTTGTCTGTTGCAGTGCTACCTAAAATCAGCTGTAACCTCTTATCCCAGATTTAAAAGATAAATTTGTGATGGTGTAATTGAAAATACAGGCTGTCTACTGTAGACACTATTAATGAAAAGAGAGCCAAGGGGTGGAGTGGGCCCTAATAAAACAGGCAGTCATTTCCAGAGCAGCTGACATCAATATACAGTGAGTGGTCAGTATGTCTGCAGGCTGGGTGGGGCAGGTCACAGGTCACAGGTATTAAAATGTGATAGCCAAAGAAAACAAAGTCACAAGTTCGAACACCCTAAATTGTTGGTGTTGATGTGTACTCTAGCTGCTTCTCATGTGGACAACTCTGTACAGCCTGCTTTAGTGACAAGCAGCCAGATTTTATTTACTTAACAATGATTAATGAATGTCCCAAGCAATGTTGGGTGGGTCATCCATTCATATGTTTACACAATAAATATTTATCAAGCATCTGCTGTATTACTAGGAAATCTTTGGCCAACATCAGAGTTGGGGTGTATGTTATATTCCCATTGTTCCTTATGCAGGCAGCCTGCAGTCCAGAGTCCTATGTCTCAGTTTGAGATTGAACTGGGGTATCAGGAAAAGAGGCATTAGACAAAATCCTGTAATCCTTCTGTTAAAGTCTGGCCAGTACCCCTAGTTTCTAGGCAATGACTGAGCATGGCATCCTGGCAAAGAGGACTGAGTCCAGCCCACATTTCCCAGAGCTGGGTCTCCCATGGCAAACTTTTCTGTCTACCCATGATCTGCACAATGATAAGTGGAGATAATCATTTTGCCCTAAGAAGTAGATGCTTAATATACGATGGTTCTGGCTAGTTCACCTCCAGCTTAAAGATGAAATTTTTAGGTTTTTAGAGGCAACACTCTAATGATCAATTTAACAGGATAGTCCAACTCAATAACTCCATGGAAGATTGCTCACGTAAATGTGAAGCTATTGCCTATTTCTGAAACATGCACCTAAAATTTCAACCAGTTAAATAAGACCGATGTTGAGCAAAACGACAGCCTTCCATAGCCACATTAGGAACTAATCATTTCTGAAAACGTTGCCATAATTCATTTATGGAAACAGCAAAACTATTCCCCAAACAAGTGATAAAGGGAATGGACTCATAGTCGTACCAGGAAAATGAAGCCTCATATTAATACTCCCTAACTTAACCGAACTCTGGAGGCACCTCAGCATAAATCTGCCTTGCAGATTATTCTGCTTCACATATTTTTATCTATTGCAAATAAAGTTGAATTCAGAATATTGCTTCAGTCATTACACCTCATTTCCATTTATTTGAGAATCAGGACAACCATCTGATGGTTCCACCGAACCAACAGATAGGTGAAAAGATTTTTCTAAGAACCTAAGATATACTGCCCAAGAATATAGATCGTCTGAGACAGCAGCCACTCACCAGCCTTCACCCTGCTGTTGGCCGGCCATTCTTCAGGAACAGATTTCCAACCTGAGTGTCACTGCTCCTGTGATGGTATTCCTAACATCATACAGCAATAATGATTTTTATAAAATCCTTCTGCTCTCAGGACTATATGGGGCCTTCACATCTTTTGAAACCTCAATTTGTTGCCTTAGACAAAATGGTCAACTCTTTGCCACTAAGAGTGTTAACAAATATTTATACCTCCGGCTGTTCAGGTGAATATGCTTTTCTGCATTAACAGGTAGTTCAGTTTACTAGTATTATTGATAGTAGCTAAAATTTATTGAGTGGTTATTACTAGCCACGTAATCTCCTGATACCCTTATGATTTTTCCCATTTTTCAGATGAGAGGACCGAGGTTCATGGAAGGTAAGTGACTTGCTGAAGGTCACATAGCTCTTCAGCAGTGGATTTGAGATCAAAAGCTGTCTATGGACTCTAAAGCACACACATGTAACCACTGTGCTGGCTGCATTTCAGATCCTGCACTAAGTACAAGGGATACACAGAGGCGTGTATCCAGAGAGCACAGACCAGATCTCTGGGTGTACAAGTCAACTCTTACAGGGAAGTGTGGTGATGAGAATAAAGATAAATGCAGGGGAGGGAAACTGGATTTCATTATTAACACTCATGTCAAGCCACAATGATACTGTGAACAAAAGGAACTATGCAACTTAGAACGGGGCTATGGGTGACAATCAGAAGCAAATATCCACCAGTGAGATGCACTTGAGTGACACCCATCTGTAACAATAGCCTCCAAAATGAGGGAAGTTGTTGCATCGGTATGTTGGCTACTGGTGTATTTGCTAGTAAATGTGTGGTAACGGGATATTTGGCTTGAACATCATGACCCCTTGCCCTTCTGAGAACTTCACCTGCTTTGGAAAAGTCCCATACAGGGAAGTGATCATTTTGAAACCCTGGACTGTGTTCATTGAGAAGCTGATGA
The DNA here is from genome assembly GCF_027409185.1 of Cynocephalus volans. Classification (NCBI taxonomy): domain Eukaryota; kingdom Metazoa; phylum Chordata; class Mammalia; order Dermoptera; family Cynocephalidae; genus Cynocephalus; species Cynocephalus volans. The sequence continues at coordinate 149,101,318 of NC_084461.1, read as the reverse complement.
GAGCCAGAGGAAGAATTACCAACCTCCCTGCTAATCTGGCTCCTAGTACCGTGCATTAAGCCAACTAGTAAAAATCATTATGAAGTTTTTGCTGAAAGGGCAAGTGTAGAAAAACATGTTTCTAAACAGAATAACAGTCTTTGCCATTTTTTTCCAACTTGCATACCATCTGGAAATTCCGATTTTTTTTTCAAAGGGTAGGAAAGAAATGTGCTCCAGGCACAAATAAATGTTTACAGCTGAGTTATAAACCGAGAATGGTAGGGCTTAAAACAGACAGGCTGGCAGTGACGGAGCTCAAGCTGCAGTGAGACAAATAGTGTTGTGGGGAGAAGGCAAGCTAGCTCTACTCACTGGCCCTTGTGAATGCGGAGTCATGTTTCCCACTGACCTGATCAAGCAAGTGTTTGCAAAGAAATCATCTGGCATTGGTTTTAATTCTTATAAAGGAAAGGAAAAAGGTGAACGGGCATTGTCTGTCTTGATGTTCTGAAGGCAGCCTTTGCCTTTGGAAAATAAAGCATCTCATAAGATGTGGCAGCCTGTGGAGACTTGTTAAATGGACCAACTGAGAGATGTAATGATGACGTCAGTGACAACTACTAAAAATCATTGATCGCTTATTGAGTGCCTGATACCACATGCAATGTTTTGCAAGGGTTATCTTGTGTATGCTGGACAGCAAGCTGATGAGGGAGCATTATTTCACAGATGAAGAATCAGAGGCAGAGAGAGGATAAATAACCTGCTTAAGGTCACACAGTTGCTAACTGATGGAGGTGGTGTTTGTATCCAGCCAGACCAGCTCCAGAATCCCATATTATAGAGGATCTTTCAATGCAAAATGACCAAGAATATATTATAACCAGCACTTGGTCATAAAGAAAAAACTGATGAATTGGAAGTTTGGTTTCCTCTCTCTGGTCTCCTATACTTTGTATAGTTATAGGAAAAGTTTAGAAAAGTAGAAATGGGTTTGGGAATGATATAGAGTAATCACCAACTTTTTTTTTGTGAAGGGCCAGATAGTAAATATTTTAGGCTTTGTGGGCCAGATAGTCTCTGTTGTACTTACTTAACTTCACCACTATATTCTGAAAGCAGCCATAGACATTAGGTAAGTGAACAGGTATGGCTGTGCTCCAAGAAAGCTTTATTTACAATAACAGGCAGCTGGCTAGATTTGGTTCGTAACATGTAGTTTGTTGACCCCTGATAGAGTAGATACCTTGAATTTAAAATGAGTCATAGGTTTTGAGAATGATCCACGGAATTCTACTTGGGAGTTTATTCTTTCTTAAAATCAGTGCACCAATGGGTACATCTAATGTGCCCTTTAAAACTCTTGTATACCTTGCCTCTGGGCCTAGCCAATCAAACTAGATTCCCTTATGCTATCTGACCAGGTCAGAATACTCTATTGAATCTTTGTTCTCAAGGCTCATCTAATCCCAGATCTATAGAAAAAGTGCTCCATGCCCTTGTAATGAAGATGCATGAGTTCATTCCCTTTAACATAGAAATACACATGAGACGATGAGTGATTCTGGCAGTCCATGTGCTCCCTCTTCTTGATGTGACACCCAGCAACTACCCAGGTTAAGGTTTAATTAAAAGAGAGCAGGGAAAAAACTAAACCATGAACAACAACAAATAGAAAAGGGAAGGAAAGACAAAGCCCAAAGAACATACTCTCCCAACTAATTAATCAAGTGCTTTGTTTCCACTAACATATCAGAGTGTGTAGGCTGCCCTATTAGACTTGTTTCCAAATCTGAAGAATGTAAACACTCCTAAAGACCAGGTAATGAAATCTCCATTGATGTGCCATCTTAGATGGGACTCACATGCCCGTGTTTTGCTTACATTTTAATTTGCTCCTGCAGGATACTTACCCAGTAATTGCTTAATAAGATTAACCTCCCTGGCAATGTGTGGTGTATCTTGATTAAAACATTATTGGAGTGAAGGATTATTGTATACCACAAAAAATGGAAGGGGTGTTATTTAATTAACTTATTACCAATATATCTTGATTGTCTCTTTGAAACACTGGAAAAGTAGTCGATTGGAATTGATTCAGGTTATCTAAATGTATAGAATTGGGAAGTGGGGAGGAAGGAGGTCACTGAGTATAAAAATTAAAACCTAAGGTCACTTTCACTAAAAGAGTTAGACATGTGTGAGAAAACTTAAACTTTCCCAGGCATTTTATAAGCCAAATTTTAAAACTACTTAAGAAGAGATCTGATATCTTCAGTTATCATAAGAGTACTGTTTTGCTGTTCAGAAAGGAAGTGTTTTGTGTTAATTTCATCTTTAAGCAATTTTAAATTCTCACACTTTTCCATAAGTATCCTATTGACAAAAAAAATTCATTGGAGAATAATTTGGCAAACATTTTGTCTGTTTCATAACTCATTTGGAAAATATCGGAACTGATAATGTTTTACAACTTATACAACATTTTCAAAAGCATGTTGCACATTTTGGTCTTTCCGAAGACAGTGGAAAGTGTTTCTTTATTTGCTGATTTAGAGACATGTGCTCTTAGGACTTGTTCTCTGAGCGGAGTTGTCTTCTGTTTTCTGCCCAAGCTGGTGTGGAGTGCAAAGGGCGGGGAGAGGTTGGAAATGGAGCTTAATCACAAATGAGGAGACTGGCTGATCTTAATTTACAGAGGCTAGTGCAGATCGGTGATTCCCGTTTGTGAAGGATGTTATTTAAAAACCATTTGTATATAACTTCAGATCGTATATACATATGAAATATATCCTTGTGTCTGATGATAGAGTAGGTATGTTCATTTTCAAATGTGTATTCTGCATTCTTCTGAAGGGATGGGGTACTGACTTGTAGATTTAAGGACATTTCTGGATAAAACATAACAGAAACCCCCTAAAGCAATGTTTTCATGAGCAGCACTATTAACATTTTGGACTGAGACAATTCTTTATAGTAGGGGGCTTACCTGTGTACTGTAGGTTGTTTAACAGCATCCCTGACCTCTACCCACTACATGCACCCCCTCCAACTGTGGCAATCGAAAAAGTCTTCAGACATTGCCAAATGTCTCCTGGAGGGCAAGAATGCCCAGGCTAAGAACCACTCTCATAAAGAAAACTGAAGGAGCAGAGGGTGTAGAGTATTGAAGGGTGAACAGATTTCAAATCTGAGGCCTAGTAATTTGGCTCTGGGCTTTTGGTCACTTAAGACAGAACATAGTCAGTTAAGGCAAAATATGCTTTTCACTTTTTGGTCTAGTTTTACTTATACGATAATGGTAAGCATGTAATTTCATCCTCAGATAAAACTTTTTCATGCTTCCAGGTAATTTAGTGTTATGATTATGACAGATGAGTAGAGTGGCTCTTAAAGACTGGATAAAAAGACAAAAAAGTCATGCTGGAAGCATTAGGCCAGGTCTGGGGAGGATAATTTAAGCAGCATGCGCATCTCAGGATGACTGCTGTACACGTGTGAGGACAGAATTCTGGAACCTTCTCTGTAGAAAATGTCTGATCTGAGGGAACCCCAGCATCCTGCCCAAAGAGGCACAGGACACGGATTTGAGTTCAAATTTGTACCTGCCAACTTGTCTGATTTGGGGTAAGTTTCTTTAACATTCTGGACCTCAGCTTCTCAGAGTTAATTTTCCTCCCTTTAGAGTTGTTGAAGTTACACAATGCTAAGCCTGGCACACAATAGGTACCTAATAAATGCTACTCTTTTTCCTTTCCTTGAAATATGCCTCTGGGGGGTAGTTTAAGAAATGTGGAGGTGAACTGGCTATCTATGCTAAGAGGCAGAGTAGAAGATTCCATGCTTGGAAAAACCCTTCCATACAGTCTCTTCCATTTGTGATTTCCATCTGGAATTAAGTATATCCCCTCATGTACCAGCTCTGCTAACTGTGCCATTGGCTGTGCGTGTCTTTTAATTGCTCCATGTCCCCACCTTCCCATGGTACTGTTTTCTCTCCTCCTTCTTAGCACCTTGTTAGCACCTATTTTTTTTTTTCCTACAAGAATACAGTTGCCTGATTGCTTCAATAAACATTTCTATTGTCCCCTTCACTGTTCAGAGAAGTGAAGCTTTGTTGCCTGGTTGTCAAAACTCCTTTCTATTCTCCCCCAAAGCAGAACAGCTCCAAGTCTGTCTCTTTCATGCTAAGCCAGGCGCGCTTCCTCCCCAGGGAGGCTGCATCTCTCCTGGGGGAGAGGGGCCCAGTCTAATGGCATGTGCTGCCTGCCGCTCTCTGTCTTCTGATTAGGCAGGACTTTTTCCTGCCGCCGCTGCTGCAGCTGCTGCTGTTGCTGCTGTGGCTGCTGCTTCTGCCCAGGCTTGGGATGCTTTCAAGTAGCTGTAGACCGTGCCAGTTGCTGTAGATAGCATAGGTATGCACATTGGTCTGAGTAGGCACTGTACCAGCTCTGAGTGATCCAGCCAAACAAGCTAACAGACAGGAACAGTAAACAGCTTTTAACAGGGGCATCTATGAAAGGCAACGATGTTTCTCCCCTTTTCTCTTTTGCATACCTTCCAAGATTTGGATTAGAAAACTTGAACCAGCTTGCGAGGGCTCTGAAATTTCCTGTGACCTCAAGAGGGCAGGCAGCAGCTGTAACCTCACCTTTGCCTCCAGATGGCATTGTTGCCACATCATCGTTTCCTGGTAGGCCGGTCCTTATCCCATTGTTAAAGGTGTGTCCATCTGCCGGCTGGAGTTGCCAGTTGAGTCCGAGCAGATGCATTGCTGCAGGAGAGACAAAGTAATGAAAATATGAATAGGTAATTCAGCAATGCAAATGTCACAGGAGAGGGCCAGGTGTCTTTTTCCAAGCGATTGCGTTTTAAGGAAGCTGCCGCTCAAAAATGGCTTGCCCCAGTCCGCAGGGATGAGCTAAATACAGAAAGCATATACTTCTGGTGGTTAGGACCCTCTTCCTGTGCTGTAACTCCCAGCATCAGGGGCAGGGCACCCCTCCTAGTGGGTGAAGAGGGAGGAGAAAACATAGTCCAGGTCTTCCAAATGGTGCCATGACGGAGGGCAAAATGTCCCTTTGGAATCACAGTACAGGGTACTGCTTTATCCCATCCATCCTTTCCCATGCTCTGGACAGTTGCTTTCCAGCAACATGGATCAGGACGGTTTCCCCCAAACTACTCAAAATGTAAATCAGCTTCAAACGTGGCTACCCACGTGGTAATCGCCTGTTGGTCTACCCTACCTGCTCTGAAACATCGATGCAGCTAGCTGTATCTGCGGTTGTACTGGCCCACTTTAAAGCCCACCTCCTTCCTATTTCAAACTTCAAAAATATTTTTCTTTCCACTCCTCTTCACAATAAATGGATACCTTCCAGCACGTTGAGGAAAAAGCTTAGTGGGGTGAAAATGGTGCATTGGGGGTCTTTCCTGAAAATATTACTAATCCTTCTCTCTCTCTTTTTCTTACTTTACCAGAGTATAGAATGAGACAGAGTTCTGAAGCACTGCCTCTTTTTTGCTAAGGGGAAAAGCACGTCTGCAGAAGACTTTACTTCCCTGTTTACCTCAGACCTCCAAACAAACTTCTGGTCTTCCCTGCCACTCTGTCTGTGCCAACTCCCCACAATTAGTTTAGCGAACTCAATCCATCCCTATCCCTGATGGTGCCTGGTGAGCTGCTTTTAGTGAGTGGAATGAAAGGCAAACTGAATACCTGTGCTCTTTCAAAGCCCTTATCTAAGAAATGCTTCAGTTGCTAATAAATAAGGAATCTGTTTGCCTGCATGTTTCCCATCCAATCACCGTGCTGTGTCTGTGGCATTTCAACTGGACACAGGTTGACGCTGTTGCTGTGTTTCCAGCACTGCGGGAGAGAAAGGGCTGTTGAGAGGGAAAGGTTCCAAGTTTGATGCGGGGATGGGAGAAACAATTAACCACAGGAAACACAATTAACAATGCTTAGAAAATTGTTCACACAGCAATTAATTCTGCATGCCTACCACCACTTAAAGTCAGGCTGCATTCTATTAAGGTTAAAAACCCATCTTCAAACAATACAGCTCAGACTGATGGCTGCAGATCAAGGCGGCAAGGTGTCCCTGTGTGCGTGCGTGCGTGCGTGCGTGTGTGTGTGTGTGTGTGTCTGTCTGTTTTCTCTTACACACTTTCCTGTCTCAGAACCACGTTTTCATTCTATACATTATTCTGAAGTGTGAGGGCCATTGTTGCAACTTTTCAAGATGATAAATACTAATAAGAATAAGTGACATTTACCGTACACTTTCCATCAAGGTAATACCTAATTTTCTCCTGCAGTTTATCCGTTATATGTAGGTCACTTGCTTGAAAAGACTAGATTCTATTGCCTCAAATAATCACATATTTTCACTGTACAGAGGTCAGGAAAGGAGAACTAATCATGATAACGATAGCTTCAAGATAACGATAGCTTCTGATTCATAATTACCAGATGAAGGGAGCCAAGGAATTAGCTATTTTAATTTTTTTTTTTTTAAGTGATACTACTGGGTTATTGGGGCTTGCCGTAAGCCAGCTGCTCCTGCCCTGGAGATGCAGTTCTTTCAAGGAGGGTCTCTGTGTTTTAAGACAGACACTACGACAGGTATTGCAGGTGCAGTTGGGGCCCAGGCCTAACAAAGCTTTGATTTCCATACCTCTGGCTAGGAAGCGCCAGGTTCCATCAAGTAAAGATGACATCTCCCTAATGCGCCATGCATATGAACACTTTTGTCAAATGCTTTCCTCCTGTAGCCCTCAATCCTGTCATTCCAAGGTGCCCAGCATATTGCAACATCAACCTTGGGACAGCACCAAGCAAACCATACCCTAACCTTACTGCACATAAAGAGGACATTCAGGAACTGTGTTCTCCCTGTTTTCAAGGATGCCTTCCTTCCTGCCCCCCTCCTTTTTTGTTTTGGGTTCCATAGCATCTCTTTATTTTAAAAAAAGTATTCTGAAAATAAGAAAACTACAGATGGGGTCAAAAGGGTTAGGGTCAGCGTATGCAAGGAAATTCTCAGACAACTCCCAGAAGTGAAAAGAAAAATAAGAAAGTGAGATGGAGATGGGAAAGGGGAAAAGCCAAATCTGCTGAGCATAAGACCTGTCCTCCCAGCAGAAGCAATGCAACAGAGATGAAACTCAAGTTTGGGCATATTTTCTGTTGTTGAATCGAACGTTAAGTAAATAAGTGAGAATTATATCAGAGGTATAACCACCTTCTCTTATTTTTTGGGGGGTATCTGAAATAGGCTTTTGTTGGCACTTTTTTTTTTCTTGATCAGCCATTCCTTTTCTCTTGTTTGAGTTAGAAAATGAGACTATCTTTCTGGCTTGTGGGGATGGACTAAAGTGTCCTCAGGATAAAGACCCAAGGGAGCTATGAAGTAAATGAGTTTCCTGACTAATGAGAACCCTATTTCTTATTCTGCTACTGATTGGCTCTGTGGCTTGGGCTGAGAAATCAGTGTCTCAATCAATCTCTCCCTTTACCTTTTGTAAAGGTTTCTCTTTACAGGTAGAATAATGGCTCCTTAAGGGCCAGAGAGAAGTTACACATCTACAAGCCCCAGAAGATCTGGCAGAGTGTCTTGAGTATAAAAGGCACTCCCTCGATGTTTACTAGAACAGAGTAGGATACACAGGAGCTTGGACTGTAGGACGTTATATGCTTATAAATAAAAAAAGTACATAATACACAGCTGTAGAGGATGGGATAAAACAGTGTTGGTAGCAATATGGACCAGTCTGCAAAGAGAAGCCTATTTTGATTATCAGTATATCAGTAGCTGCTGTCAGTCACTGAACCCCCGCTATGGACAGACACTGCAGTGGACATTCTACAGACATTATCTTAAGACTCCCAGGTAGATGCTATCATAATCCCCATTTCACAGATGAGGAAACTGTTGACTGTAAAGTTTGGTCACACGGGGATTTCAGAATCAGAAAAGAATTACAGTAGGAGATGGTTATCTGCTTTATATTTCACAGTGATCTGGTTACAAATTCTATGGGGAAGGAGTTTCAGAAAACCTGTCTCTGTCTCGAAGCATATGATAATTTCACTGGGGTTGATGAATGACTATTCATCATATTTAGCACCCCTTCCTGGGGGAAGAGTTATATTTCTTCACCCTGTGGAATTCAGCATACACTTCATCGCACAGTCATACAGTCATCCTGGATCTTGAGTGAAAATGGCATGGGTCAGAGCCACGGCTGACCAGTGAGAGAATACAGTAAACTGTGACTGTTGTAAACCACTGAGAGTTTGGGGTTCTTTGCTACAGCAGCCTGTCTGAGACCACACAGACTGATGCCTTCACTCCTAAGGAAAGTAGGAAATACCACTTTTAGGCAACAGGTCTCTGTGCATCCCTTTAAGTTTTATTGGGTCAGATTCTTTCTGAAACCCAGCCAGGGAGAGCTAGCTCATGTTTATAGCTGTCATATTTGCTTCTACAAACAACAAAAAATAGCTCTTAAATATTATGTCATAATACCACCAATTTTGATCTACTCTCAGGGCCAGACATAGAAAGTTGAGAAGGCTCAGAGTAGCCAGAGTTATTGGTTCTTCATCTCAAGATTTTATGCAAATGCTGGACGCATCAATTTACATTTTACTTAACAAGAGATCCCAGGTGCACTGGGGTGGTCCCCTCTCCCTTCCCCCTTGAATGCCCCAACAGCTCATCCCAAAATGTCTGGTTCAGACTATCTTAGGGTCAGAAGTGAAGTGAGTTTGGGAGGTCCTCTCCCTGATGTTACCCCCCCTCCCCAACTGACAGCCAAAATGTACAGTTCATCATGATTTGGCAGGGTCTGCTCTGGAGAGACCTTCAGATGGAACAATGTGGCTCCATGGGTCAGCAGGGATAGGACTGGGAAGGGCTCCGAGCAGAAGCTTGTGGAATCCAGGTGGCAGCTGGAAGTCAGCCACGAAAAACATAATAGGCAGGCAAACTCTGAAAGTACCCTCTGGCTACTTAGAGAAAACTTTCATAGGGTGTTGAAAAGAAACCAAGGTGGAACGGACAGACCACACACAGATCCCAGATTTCAGTAAGAATAATAAATAGACCTACCTGGAGTTAGGATGATATTTTCTTACTGAAGGTGCTTCAGTTTTGTGCCAGATGGGCTCCAAAAAAATACTCAGAGGGAGCCAAGGCAAGAGAAAGGGGTGGGGTTGGTTGCAGGTGACTGAGAATTCTCTAGCAACCACAGGACAGGGAGATTAGAGGCCTAGAAAAGTGGCAGCTGGAACGGGGGGTCGTCTAAAATAGTAATTAGGGTATGTGTGGGCTCTGCTGGGTGCCACTTAGAACCTTCTGTGTTCATTGGCTGGCAGAGGATCAACCTGACAAGAGAGTCAATCAATATGTCAGCAATGCTTCCCAGAGAGCTGCTCAGCCCCTGCTTGTCAAAGAGGGCAAACATGGAGGCCTGGATGCTCTGTGTTTGCTGAGCAGGCCCTCAGGAGCAGGGGGTATCTTTAAAGATCAGCCTTGTCGATACATAACCTGAGGAGGAGATTGGGTTTTCCCTTTGAAAATGGAAGACTTCAGGCCAAGCAGAGCTTAGGAAGTGGGAGGAGGGAGCCAAGCCTGCCGGGTCTTGTGGCTCAGCATGCGGACAGATTCACAAGGGCCTCAGAGAGGATGGCAAAGCTCATTCAGAGACCAGGTGGGATGATGGGAAGGGTCAGGGCTGGGTCTTCCTGCCTCTGTACCAGCCAATTAAGTCAACAATGCCAGGGCTCCTGCGGGAAACATAGCCAATTCCAAAAGTGCCACTGCTGAGAGGAGAGAACCACAGTGGAATTATCAGGGCTGACGCGCACAATTGCTAACCCTGAACTTGCTCAGGCAACCTGTAAAGGCACCTTTGCAATCAGCAGTGAAAATGAACACATGCTAATTCATCTACTTGATGATGATGGTGTTAATTAACAATAATTTTGACAATGTGCCAGGTATTGGGCTGATTACTTTAACTGCAGCCCTTGTTTATTCTTTATCATTCAGCAAATATTTATTAAGCACTTATATGTGTCAGGTGTGTCCTAGGCACAAAGAATAAAGCAGTTAACAAAAGAAATACTCGCTTTCACGAAGCTTGGATTCTTGTGGGAGACACAGAAACTAAACACACAAGGGAGAAACAGAGTACAGGGTTAGGGAGCACTAGAGGGGTGGGAAGTGGAAAATTGAAAGGTAGTGTAGACAGGTCAAGGATGGTGTCTGTGATAGGTTAATATTTGAGCAAAGACCAAAGGAAGTGAGAAAGCAGTTCGTGCCGCCATCTGGGGAAGAGTGTTCCAAATTGGAATGGAGTTGATGGGAAGAAACAATGGAGTATAAAAACGTAGGCACGGTGGTGGGTGAACCTGCCTTTTGTTTGGGTGAAATCGGATGACACTGGAGGATTTTGAAGAGGATAGAAGCTCCTTTTTTTCCCATTCTCACCCGATGAGGTAGTATCACAAACTACATTTTATAAATAAGGACACTGAGGCTTAGAGAGGTTAAGTGACTTGCCCAAGATTACACAGCCAGTAGATGAGAAATCTGAGATTCACATCCAGACATGTGTAACTTCTGAATCAGGGCTCCAAACCCCCATGCTGTCTAGCTGGTGACTCCATTCAGAGTCCTCACTGCTGGATGTCAGTGAACCACTACTTAGGAAGAATTAACAGGACAGGTAGGCTACAGAGTTGCTTACTAAATACTGGCAAGTCTTGCTCATGAATAGACCCCTCCCTCTGTAAGCAGTCATTAGCCCTCTATGATCATGTCTTTGGTCAGCAACCAGTGTGCCATTTAACTTAAAAGAATCACTGATGTCAATATAAAATAAACCTCTTTGGCAGCTTCAATTGATGGCTGGACTGGCTAGTGATGGATAGGTTTGGTGACGTTTTCCCTGGTCAGCTCTCTTATCTTCCTTTGGGGATGCATCCGAGGACAGTGCTTCTTCCTCTGACAAGAGGGGGCCTGTTGTAATGTATTAATGATATCTTTTTTTAGGAACGCTGTTGGTGCCAAAATTACCTTCTGCCTAAAAGAAGAGATGCAAACAAAACCGTGAGGGATGACATTCTTGGAAATGCTTTAAGTCTTAAAAGGACTTTAAAAAATTTAAATCTTAAAGGTGTTAAAAAAAAATCCTTTTCTAACTGCCTTGGTGAAGTGATTTCTCTTATTTTTCCCCAACAGTGTTGCAATACACTGAATGGAATGAATTTTCAAAGCACCACATGGAAGTTACGCCTACAAATCCCTTTACTAGTAATGGGATTTGTGCACCTATCTCCCAAGAATGCTCTGAAAACTTACTTGCCTCCGTCCAACTTCCAGCTTGCAGCTTCCAAAAGCTTATGGTCTGGGAATTACACAGAAGAGGAAGGATGAGAGGTGGATATGATCCCAGAATCCTGGCATGACCACTTGAGAGGGGGCTTTGGAGAAACGCGCCTGCATTCGCGTCTCTATAGGCACTCTCATCTCCTCGAACGGTGCTCAGCAGGGATTTTGTCTGCTGCCTTCCTAATTCTAGTCCTTTGCAAAAGCAGGGAGGCTTTCTGTCCCCTCCTGCATGTCTTCCAGGAGATCAAGGTGACAGTTGCATGAGGCAGCTCTGGGACCAGGGAGCAGTGTGTTCTCAGGACAAGAAGAATTCACACAGAAGGACCAGAACATTAATCTATTCTCATGACAGGCCCAGAATTGTATAAAGAGTGGGAAATGGTACCAGTGTTCCTGTGTTTAGAGGAAAGAAAGGGTGCTCTTTGCAGCTTCAGGATGTGTAGTGGCCCCTCAAGCTGGTGGCATCCCTACCCTCATCCCCTGGAACCTGTGCTGCAGGTACACTGCAGGTGGCCACTGTGAACACTGTGGGTGTCTTGTGTGCTGAGGGGACCCCCTTAGCACACCCCTTGCTCTCAGCATCTCTGGGCAGATCAATATGCAAGACAGACACGGGCTCAGAGCCACTTTCTTCTCCTTGTGTGGGTGTCCAGGAATGTACCTGACTGGTGACGCTGGCCAGGCATCCCATTGTCCACTGAGCCAGCTTGTCCTCATACAGATAAACACGTGCCTGGAGCCATTAGCCACACAGGGTATCATTTCCCACCCAGACCACCCTGTTCCTGCTGCTATTTTTCCCAGGAAAGAAAGGAAATAAAAGCCTTTCTTTCTCCAAGAAAGAGCCCATGTGATCAAAATACCTTTAGAGAATGATAATACTGGTAGGTTTTATTCATCATATAAATCATGGTCTGGGATTTTAGGAGCTTTTGTGATATCAAAACCCATCCCCACAATTTGCACATACACACCTAAATGCATCTTTCTCCCCCTGAGCTTGTCATTCATTGTTGACAATCCAAACAACATTCGTCTTTCTTTAAAGAACAGCAACCAGCAGCCCTCTTAAAGAGGAGGGAGATCTGCAAGACCACCAACTACAAGGGAAAGGCAATGCAGGCTGCGCGCGGCATGCGGCCACTGGAATCCCCGGAGCAGACATTATGAATGTTTTAGAGGATAAGATGTCATATTGATCGGTAGATGTGCAATCTGTGCTGGAAAAAAGAGGGAGAACTCTCCCATGAAAAATAGCCTTCTGCAAGAAGGAGTGGCAAAGGGGTCAGGTATCTGCCAATTAGGGCACCAGTCATACTCTGTTCCTAGGGTACATTTCTTCCCTGGGCTGCAGCAAGCAAGAAAAGCAAGGGTCTGGGCTCCTTTCCCTTTCTGAGTCTCTGACAGACACAAACAAACTGCTCCCAAGGAACCCTCCGAGCTGAACTCCAGAGCCCACAGCCAGGCAGCCTGAAACTGGGCAGAAAGTCCAGCAGGGGCCTTCAGAATCAGGTAAAGGAGGAACTATCTCCCTCTTCTGTGTTTCTGGGATATACCAGATTTATTCCCATCAGGGTTCAAATTTCTGTACTACTACTCATAAGCAGATGACTTTGAACAAACAAATTTACCTCTCTGAGCTTCATTTTTCCTAGCTTTAATGAATGCTAACATTTTTAGAAAGTACTGACTCAGTGTCAAGCACTGTTCTAAGCCCTTTACATGCATTAACTCATTCACTCTGTAAAATAAACCTAGAGGTAATTACTGTTGTTATTCCCATTTTACAGAGGAGGGGGTGGGAGTATAAAGGGCTGGTTGGTGGGGCAGCTGGTTTTTGAACCAAGAACATGCTCATAGTCACGTTTTCTTACTCTGTACAGTTGTTCCTTGATATCTGCAGGGGATTGTGATTGGTTCCAGGACCACTCGCAGATACCGATATCCTTGATATAACATGGCATAGTACAGTGTTTGCATATAACCTATGCATTCCTCCCATATACTTTAAATCATCTGTAGATTATTTATAATACCTAATATAATGTAAATGCTATGTAAATAGTTGTTGTACTGTGTTGTTTAGGGAATAGTGACAAGAAGAAAAAGTCTGTACATGTTCAGTACAGATGCCACTCTCCATTTCTTTTTCCCCTGAACATTTTCGATCTGCTGCTAGCTGAATCCACAGATGCGAAACCCACTGGAGGGCCGGCTGTAATTAAATCTCTGTGGGGAGAGGGAAGACCAAACCAACCTTACAGGGTGTGGTAGGCACAAAGAGGGTGGGAATATGAGGGTATCCGGCACATAGGAGGCCCTCGAAAACACGTCTCACTTCCTGCTGGGTCTTGGGTTGTTTGGTCATTACAACAATCATGATCATGGCTGATTTTTATTGCCCTTAGCAAGTGCTAGACTCTGTGCTAAACAGCTGTTATTGATTTTATGAGGTATGTATATTGCTTTCCCATTTTGCAGATGAAGAAACTGAGGCTCAGAGAGCTGAAGTAACATGCAGCTTGGTAAGTGGTGGAGGTGGGATTTGAACCTGAGTTGTGTGACACATAAGGCCTGATGGTACAGTATCATACCACCCATTACATGGAAGAACAACGTCAGCTGAGCTCCAACTATCCATGAAGACTGTGGATATATTCATCTAAGCATTCTTCTATCATTTGCTTGACCCCTTTTTCAGAGAAACCTCTGTGGTTTCCTTTTCTGCATCACATTAGAATGGCAGAGCCACTGTCAAGATGGGCCTGAAAGGTCATCTGGTCCAGATCTTTGCTGCACAGACAGAGGGTGGCCCTCGGCCCTACTTGCCTAAGGTCTTGACAGCCAATGACTGGCAGAGGCAGGATTTCAATCTTGGTCTCTTGACTCAGTCTAGTTCACTCTCGACTGTCCTCCAGCTCTTCAAAGACGGAGAATTCTAAAGACTATGTATAATGTAATGTCGGATTCAAGAGAAAATGGGGGGACTTCAGAGAAGCCTTCTCCTTTCACCCACCAAAGATTTTTATTATTGCTACTTGCAACGTAGAGCATGAGCAAAAATAATCTGCTAATAAAATTAGTCAACGAAAAGGGACATTATGGTCCTTTCTAAATTCATTAGAGTGAGTTTCTATGACAAATTACTTCTACTGCAGAAGTTCATTCACAACTAGAATCTAAAATCACCATTTTTCTATTTCTACCTGGTCTGACAATGCCAAGGTCAATATAGATGTGTTCCCTCCTGCATGTGAACTTGGTACTTTTTCAGGAGTGAGAAATGAGTTGAAGAAATAAGTATGTTGAGCAAATCCTGTATGTAATTCTCATTTCAATTTGGTCATTTGTTCAGCAAAGCCAAATTAGGCACATGGGGAGGCTGCCAGTGTCTTTTTCAATTTTTAATTTTTGACATGGTTAGCTCAAGGATTTTTTTTAACTCAGAAATAAAAAATCCTCTATTAGCAAATTGGACTTGATCTCTCTCTTAAATAGTTTTTAGTTAAGTGGATTTCATATGACTAACCTGAAACATTTAAAACTTGATTTGGATGGAAAGAAACATCATGTTAAAAAAATTAGTTGTATCTCCCAGGGCCTGATTAGATAGGAGGGAAGGAAAACCCAGGAAATGGGGTATTTCTCCTTGTCCTCTGGTATGATTTATATTAACATAGTCAACTTGCACAGTGAAAGCTAACCTGGGGAAAATAAAAGAATAATTTTTCTTTGGAATGTAAGCTACCTGTACCTATCAAAAAGAACTACATTTTCATCTGCAATTAGATAAGTGACACAATTAGATTTATTTTGAGTTTGTGACAATTTAATAGAGATATTAATAAATTAATAGATATTAATAAATTAATAGAGATAATTTCAAGAGTTTTATGTGAACTCAAGTCACACACATCTCTTTCATGGTAAAGGCACACATTTCTCCCAAAGGTAGCAGCACTGCAGACTGCTGTGGCATTTTTGGCTTATACAAAGCACTGTGACGACAGCAGAACGATACTCAACATGGTTCATAATAAGCCTTCCTCCTCCTTATGGTTTACACTGTCACTCCCTGTCATAACTCTGCAGAAGATCCCAATCCAGGTACAACCCAGTACACCTCCAGGGTTGGTGTCTCCTCTAATACCAACCCGGGAAAGAGCTCCCTGACCCACATGTTCAGAGCTCAAGAAAGACGAGCATGTTTGCAAAGCTCCCCAACTTGTTTTCATTACTTAGCTCTTTTAGGCTAAACTTTCTAAATGTGTCCCCCTACTAGTCATATTATCTGGTTTCATTTAAACTTTACAAGACACTCCTGAGATATTATCCCTATTTTGCAGATGAAGAGACCAAGGCTTGTTGCAATTATACAACATATCCAAGGTCTACAGTTGCCAGAAATTTCTGTTTTTGTTTTTTTTGAGTTTTAATTTGCTACATCTGGCAACTCTACCAAGGTCCCATAGTTAGGACTAAACCTCAGAGACGACTCTGCTCTTCTGCAGCTGTAGGAACAGCCTTTTAATCAGTGCCCTCAGATCCTCTACGCTTTGCTCCAGATTTGTCAGAAAGAACTATCTAAGTTAACTGAAGTCGGGTCTCTCCTCTGAGATGCCCATGTCTTCCAGAGTTCTCTAACTTGAATATCATTTGCATTCTGTTTCTGGATCAACACTGCCCAGTAGAAATATAACACAAGCTGCATATGGAATTAAAAATTTTCTAGTAACCACATTAAAGAAGTAAAAATAAATTTAATAATTTGTGTTTTAACCCAACATATCCAAAATATTATGAGTTCAACATGTAATCAACATAAAAATCATTATTGAGATATCTTGCTTTTTTTTCCACAATCTTCAAAGTCTGATTTGCATTTTACACTATAGCATATCTCAATTTAGATGTTAAATTTTCAACAATTAAAGTGAAACAGGCTCCTCCCAAAACAATAAAACTGTGTTAAACAGAAAGATTTTATATCTCTTCACTTTTTAAATTTAAATTAACTCAGTTCTTTAGTTGCACTGAATGCATTTCAAATGCCCAAAAGCCACACATGCTTATTGGACAGAGCTTTTCTAGTTGGTTTAACAGGGCTCTTCTAGGCTGATTTGCCAGGATGTTTTATACCCACACCATGTACAGTATTTACGGCTTTGTGTGATCATTACTTATTTACTGATCATCCTAACGGCCCCAAGCCACTCGACCCCTGCCAAGTTTGAGCCATGAGCACCTTGAGAGTGAGAGTGAGTCTCCCTGCCCCTTTTTTGAATTTGCCCCTGCAACCAACATGAGCTTTAGGACATGGTAGTTGTTCAAGGAATGTTTACTGAACGAAAGAATAGCTTGAAAAATGGGTCTTAAAAAATGCAATTTATTGAGGTCTTACAGTGTGCCAGGCTAAAAATAATAATGACAACATCTACTGAATTCTTACTTTGTGCCAGGCTCTCAATTACCACCTACTTCTACGGCATTTCTCATTAGATCATTTAAAAAAAAAAAAAAGATCACCTTTGAGGAAGCAATTGTCCCCATTTTACAAATGAGAAAACTGAGGCTGAGAGAGATTAAATAACTCACCCACTCTTACACAGCCGACTACTAAGTGCCAGAGCCAGGAACACACAAATGTGTCTTAACCGCCCTCAGTGTTTCTCTAACCTTAGCTGTCATTGACCATGTTCATGGTTTTTTTAAAATCTGAGCTCCACTATTATTTCCTGACTACATTTTAAAATCAATCCCCCTTTTAAAAACTTTAATCAATTTAGCCTCAACCCCAAATAATACTGGTGAAATAAAAAGCTTGACTTATTAGTTGTAAGGTTTTGTGATACATTAAAATAAATATACGTGTATAACAATTATAATAAAGAAGTTTGCTCACACCCTACACAAGGTCATACCGTGTACTACCATTCAGGGAAAACATTACCCCCTGCTAGATGGCATCTAACCTTTAACACTGGTCATTCTGTTCCTAAAGACCCACCCATTGTTTTTGTGTTTTCCCCACCCTCTCCCACAGTGATCTAAGAAAGAAAGATCTAAGAAAGGAAGTAGTAGAGGAACATGCAGGAAGGGAGGCTCTCCCCTTGCCTGTCTTTTCTCATTATTTCTAGCTGTAAAAAAGCAAAATGCAAGTAAACGACACAACCTAACTCCCTACCCCCTCTGCCTCCAGAGTTTTTCTTCCCTTCCTCAGGGCCAGAGGACAAAGACTGCTTCAGGGAGTCGCGTCCATGGGGTAGGTCCTGCTGCAGGCTCTCCTGCCCTATGCCAGGGTGAGACCAAGAGAATCTCACAGCTGTGGAAATCTGAGAGCCTTTATCTCCTCCCCTGCCCCACCTGCCTTTCTCCCATTCATGGAGGGTCTCCATAGCCCAGATTACCACAGATGTGTTCTGGGCATCCCAGTTTCTTTTTAATTCAATAAATGTACCAGCAATCATTAAGCACCCACTCTACCCCAGATACTGCAAACTCTCAATGCAATTTTCAAAAGGAATAATAGTCAACCTTAATACAGTGCTTACTGTGTGTTGGACTCTTCTCTAAGCAATTTTAGTATTTACACATGAAATTGCCATTGTGGAGATCAAATTTGGTAGAATACCACCAATTTTATATGGTTCAACTTAATATATTAATCACTTAATACAACAACACTAGAGGCAGATATTTTTATTATACTCATTTTATAGTTGAAGAAACTATGGGAGAAAGAAAGATTAAGTACCTTGCTCAAGGTTATTATGCCAGTAGTGGTAGAGCTGAGCTTTAAACTTGGGGACTCTTGCTCAGAACACTTAACTATGATGCTTTCTGTCTGTTACAGTAAAAGTGCCAGAAAAAAGAAAGCCTTCTGTTTAGAGGCTAGACTCTACATTTCAGGTGCATTCTGGGTAAAATATACTTTTGTGCGAAAAACAGAATATGGTGGTTAGAGTAGCTTTGAAATCAGGCAGACCTGGCTTTAGATCCAGGTCCTGGCCTTGGCCCTTAGTATCTATGAGGCTCTAGGAAAGTTTTCTTTCTTTCTTTTCTACCTCCCTTCCTCCTTCCCTTTCTTTCTTTTTTCCCCTCTCAGACCCTCAGTTTCCTCATCTGTTAAACAGGACCCTTAAAACTCCCTATCTTCCAGATGGGTTGCCACATTAAATGAAATAAAGCATGCAAACCACTTAGGTCAGTGCTTGACACAGAATTAAGAGCCCAACAAATAGCAGTTTTTGTGTGAACTGGCCAGATGAAGCATTGTCTGGCTGGAGAAAAAAATAACGGTTAAATCCCAAATAGCTAGGTTACAAGCAAATAGCCCATGTCTGAATCTAAGGTGGCCTGCCTTTTGTATTAAAATCATAGAATCCGATATAAGAAAATACTTAGGGATCATCTCCTCCAGACTCATTTTACAGAAGAGGTTACAGAGACCCGGAAGGGTTAAATAGCTTGGCAGAGAGGCTATTCATTTTAACTGAGAAGCACAGATCCCTGATCTCATTCACTTCCACCTTACTGCTCTGACTCTTGAAGCTGCACTTTTGGAGTGATCCTTTAAAGAGGAACCTCAGACCTGCTGATCTGGCTCACATATTTCATACACATGTGAAATCAGTGGCGACACTAAGCAGTGGTTGGGAGGTACAGTTTGGGTGGGAAAGGGAGGGGATAGGGGAATTCTAAATGATTTCCATCAACCTTCTCTAAACTACCACAAATGAACAGTCTAAGTAAACACAGCGTGTTTCCTATGCAAATGGAGCTTCAGGACAAGTCCGCAACCTCCCTCTTTCCACCCGTATTGGCACCTTTAATTCCCTCCTATGTATATATTCTGGAGATGTCACTGTGTAAAAAAACACATTAGATAGCAATATTTTCTGCTTTTCCTCTGATATCTGCAAATTCAGGATGCTTACATGATTAGCCTTGATACTGCAACAGGGCAAAGGCTTGTGTAGCTGGGTAGAGCTCAGATAAGAGTTTTCTTCTTGGCATGCCTCCTTCTCTTTCTAGTACCTTTTCTGTGTCCTTTCTGCCTGTCCAAGTTGACCAGTGATCAGTGAGACTCACTGCCCATCTCCAAATCTAGCAGTGCCACTTGCATGCATGCTGTCCCATCATATGGGACATTCCTGGATCCCCATACAACTCTCTCTGCTTTCCAAACTACCAGCCACTTCAGTGGAATTTTTAAAAAAAGTCTGTTGGAACTTGATATTAATGATTAATTCATCCACAGCCCTTCCCCACATTTTCTATGATTAATGGATGTGCAATTAAATTAATGATTTCAGCCAAACGTATACACTCTAAGGGTGGAAACTTTAGGCATTGTGCCAGTTAGGGGAAGAGATATTTTTAGACAGAAGATATTTTAGGTATCGGCTCTGAAATGGTCTGAAGAGAAGGCTCCCCTCTCTATCTATGCCCTGGTCAGCCCTGACTGTGGAGGTACTGACCTGAGACAGGCGAGCCTTGGGGGGGGGGTGGGTCTTGGCAGAATGACTATATTCTGCTCCTCACTATCAAGCACAGGGCTGCTCAATGCCAGCCGATCCACTGGGGTCCACCAAGGATATGTTGTGGCTGGGGCATGTGGTTGTAAACATCTGTCTATAAGCATTCTCAAGGCAAATTCTCTTTTTCTATGGTCCATGATGCTGAACTCAGGGGTGGGCTGAGCAGCTATGTACTAGGTTAAGATCCTTAGAGCTCAGTTTAAGCAGAAAAAGGGATTCAAAAATTATTTACTTTTTTACATTGACATGTAATATTATGATATGTAATATTTATGGGGTACAGAGTGGTATTTCAATACATGTATACAATGTGTGATGATCGAATCAGGAATTAGCATGTCTATCACCTTGAACATTGATCACTTCTTTATGTCAAAAACATTTTAACTCTTCTAGCCATTTGAAGATAATGGGGATTTTTTTTTTTTTTAAGGCTATGTAGGTAGCTCATGGAAGTGAAGGATTAGCTGGCTAGTCAAGCACTGCTTTTGTTCTCTGTCAATGGGATTTGCTATGGTCTGAATGTTTGTCCCCCCTAAATTCATGTGTTCAAATCCTAAATCTCAAAGTGATGGTACTAGGAGGCAGGGCTGTTGGAGATGATTAGGTCACGAATGGGATTAAGTCCCGTAAAAGAAACCCCAGAGAGCTCACTAGTCCATTCCACCATGTGAAGGTGCAGCTACAAAGCACCATCTATAACCCACGGTGTGGGCCCTCTCTAGATGTCAAATCTGCCATTCAATGTCTGGAGACTTCCCAGCCTCCAGAACCATGAGAAATAAACTTCTTTTGTTTATAAGCTACTCAGCCTTTGGTATTTTGTTCAGATTCGACTAAGAGAGGCTTTATATGAGGGGAGGACCCTGGGCACAGAGTGTGTTAGACTCATATTCCCACCCCCTTGGATTACCAGAAAAAAGAGAGCTTCACTCTAATTGGCTCAGCTGGGGTGACATGTTCATTCCTTGGGCCAATCACTGTGGTGAGGAAGGTAAGATAATACTATTGACCCTGTTTAGGTTCAGCAACCTGAAGAGGGTGTTGAGTCCAGACATGGTCATCACACAAAGTTGCCAGATTTAGCAAATAAAAATACAGGATGCCAGTTAAATTTGAAATTCCTATGCAATATTTGGGACATACTTATGTCAAAAGCATTTTCATTGTTCATCTGAATTTGAAATTTAAATGGGCATCCTACATTTAATCTGGCAACTCACTCACCAAGAGAACTGGTGTGAGCCCATCAGGATCCCCATTTTGTGTTTAAAAGCATGAAGAGGTACAGAGTTCTTTGTGAAGGAAAGCGCTGTCCATGCCCAGAGTCGCCCCTGCGCCCCTTCTCCATGTTGCATGGGGTGGTTCTCTGCCCAGATGAGACTCTATATTAAGCATCTACGCTTTCCACAAAGTGTCAAAACTGCCTGGCTGTCTGGTGTGTAAAGCATATGGACTACTCTTTATATCAACCACATTGATTCCTGGGTGGGACCTGAGGATTTATCGGAAAATTCAGCTAGGATCACATTGTGATTTCATTCTTGCCAAAGCTCTTGGAGACATCTGATACTGAGAGAGTCAGTGTGAGGCTGACTAGCTGGTCCAACCCTGTGTCTTAGGCTGGGTGCTACTGCCCTCACCCTAGATGGCATTGTATAACCACTTCCAAAAGTCCACTCCTCTCCATTATGGGCAAAAAATTTGGAAACTACAGATATCTGCAAGCTCCACTTGTGCCAACAGTGTTGATTCCTGTAAACATTTACTAAACTCACTCTGTAGTCAAGGCACAAGCCATTTTTTTTTTCTTTTCCTTCTGGAAGAAGTTTATTACACAAAGTAATAGGTGGATGTCTTCTTATTACCACATAAATCTGCTATAGTACCTGTATGCTGTACTATTTAGACAGCAAAAACAAATAGT
Source organism: Cynocephalus volans (assembly GCF_027409185.1). Classification (NCBI taxonomy): domain Eukaryota; kingdom Metazoa; phylum Chordata; class Mammalia; order Dermoptera; family Cynocephalidae; genus Cynocephalus; species Cynocephalus volans. The sequence continues at coordinate 149,079,461 of NC_084461.1, read as the reverse complement.
TGTTACTGGAACATTCCACATAGAGGAAAACAATAAAATGAAAAACAAAAGCAAAACAACAAACAAAACTCATATAGAGATTTATTCTCTGTTAGAATATTTAACACAAGATAGAGCTGCCCAAAGCTGAAGTTCAATTATATTTCCTAAAGTAGGAAAACCAAATGGTTCAACCTAATTTTTTTTTAGACAACACCTTTTCATTCTGGTGGTAGAGAGTGACTTTTTCAGAACCAAGCATCCAAGAAAGAACCCTGAGCACACACAGGGCCCAGAACTTGCCGTCAGGATAAAGTACTGAGCTCAAATTTAGGATTCACAAAAGCCAGTCCAGGGAAAGGTCACTTCCAGGCAAGATTTTGAGCTGAACAACTTTTTCTTTTGGTACTCCAGTCTCCTAGCAGAGGCTATGGTGCCTGAAAAACCCTAGGTCAATTATCTGATAGTTTTAGTGAAACAAAAAGCCAGTCTAGGGGCTTCTGGGCAGTATGTTTGGATTTAAGGCGAAGGTTGTATTTCTTCTTCTGGGGAAGCCCCATGCACTTAGAACAGACTCCTTAATGAAGTGCCAATGATCTCAGAATTGACCTTCAATGTTCTTTCCCCACAACCCTGTGCTTCATACCATGGTCAGGAGCCAACTCTCATTGGGTGAGGGTGACTTGACTCTCTATGGTGTTTCTGGGAAATGTGCTTGCAGGTCATATTGTGTGTGTGTGTGTGTGTGTGTGTGTGTGTGTGTGTGTGTGTGTGTGTGTGTAGCTAATTTCCTGGCAGGCGCACATGCAACCATCTTGTCCATGTGGAGGGATTATCATTTTAATAAGTGACTTTAGCTAACTAGTTTATTCGTGCTGAGATGGTCCCATTCCTCCTAATTTGATATCCTTATTTCATATAAAAACTGGAAGGCTGATTGACCCTTGAATGGTTGTAGAGTGATTAGTAATCCTTGGTTCTACCTACATATGCTGCTATGTATTCTGGAAGAGCAGTAACTATGTATGTCTGGTTCACTATTGTATACCCAAAACCCATCACAGTAAAAATAGTCTTTATTTAGCGTTTTCCTTTTGCCAAGCACAGTGCTGAGGGCTATTCAAGAACGACCTCATTTAATCTTTACAAAACCCCTGTAAGATAGGTACTACTATTGTGTCCACAGGAAGGTTACATATCACACCTGTGCTCATGTAGCTAATAAGCAGAAAAGCTGGGATGTGATCCTGGGCAGTCTGAATTCAAGAGCCTGTTCTCTTACCTTGTATCAGAAAATATATGTTTCATAAATTAATAAATAAGCAGATGACTTCCAAGTGTGATTAAAGTGCTTCTGATCACAAATCCATGGTTTCTACCCATACTTATCAGGCCCAGAATTCATATAACAATCTCTAAAAGTACTGCTCCTTTCAGGGTTTCTCTCTGCTTCTGCAACTCTCACCCTGTCAACATCACGTTGACATCACCCTCCAGAGTGTGTACTATTCCACAATTCTGTTAAGCTTATCCCCTGTCATGGGCGTGCTCACTGCTAATCCCATGTCAGTGAATAAATGTTTAGGTGGACACCGCTTCTGCCCGTTATTTGCATTTTGAAAGGGTCCTCAACACTCAAAGGGACAGTGGGTCAAACTTCCTCAGGTAAGGACAAGCTTCTTGTGACTAGCTGCCCCCTGAGAGACCAAGAAGAGGCCCCTGTGAGGTCACACCTTGAGAACAACTAAGAAATATGAACTCCAAACTATGATCATCCCTGGAGAGTTGACCAGACCACTCTGAATTAGATGTTGTGCTTTTCTTGGTTTACAAATCCACTCCCCATCACAGGGGAGCCCCCATCATAGCCCTGGGACAGCCGAGCTTAGATGGGAGCTCTCCCAGACAAGGCAATCAAATCTAACCACAGGACTCACTGGCCAATTAAGCCTTTACTGCTAGACCTTGCAACTCATTTTGGCAGTTATTTTAGTTTAGACAACTTCTGGGTGGGCTCTTCATGTTCAAAAATATGCCCCCATCTTTTCACATACCACTTAATCTCCAGTGGTGGCATTTCTGGCAACCCCACAGGACACCTACTTCTCTAATCTCATACCAAAAAGGTAGTCTACCTGATCCACAAAGTTATGTTTTCTCTTTGGAACTCAGGCCCAGGTGGTAGACAAGAGAACATGGAAGAAAACCCTACCTGTATCCTACTCTGCTCCCCAGTCAAGCCACATGGACCTAATACTTGAGGTTTCTTTTTGCTGTGTGGATTCCAATTTTCAATTCCTGTAGGAAATATCTAGTATTCTTACTATCACATCATCTGTTTATGTCCACTGTCAACAGAGAACAATTACCCAACACTAGAACACACGAAAGGAAAAAAAAAAAAAAAAGAGTTCTACTTTTTAAACCAATTTCCAAGAATTGCTACTAAAGAGAAGTGTCAAACACTTTTCCACTTTAATCATTTTCAAAACTTTTAATGAATCCTTTCTTTTAAACAAATAATGCCATTAGCATGGATGCTATGCAAATGAAATGCAGGGCTTGTATTTGTTTGGCTTCCTCAAAATTGTTTCAGAAACCTGATCACATCAAATATTTTTGTTTATGCAAAACAGAACCTCTCAATACATTTTTTTGAAGAGTATGTAGTTTTCCATTTGCATGTTAGTCCCAAGTGGTAAATTTACACTTTGAATGTAGAATTAACAAATTCCCATGTCTGTACTGCATTTTGAAACTGAAATCTTAGAGAAGTTACTTTCAAATGCCAAGGGCCCTAAGAATACAAAACTGAATGACCGGATAGGCACCTGGATGCTGGAGTTTAGCACAAAGATGGCACTGAGGATACCTGTTTTCCCTTAGTAACACCATCTTTGCAGTTATCAATTTTGTACAGAATTCTTTCAAAACCTGATCTCAGGTTATCTTGGAGAATTCAGGGACAAGAATATACTCTCTGCAGCTAAGAAACCATTCAGATCCTGAGCCGCTCAAATCTGCATCTAAAACCCTTTTCCAACGTGCTCTTTCCCAGTTTGGTGAGTGGGCCCTGGCAGTGCCACTTTCCTATGTCAGTGAACAATGTTATGGCTTGAGAGAGTTACGCATGATCACACTTACTGTAGCAGCAACTATTTTTTTCTTAATTGTCCTGAGATCCTAGAAAGGAAACAAGCGTCTGTGCTGACAGAGGAGCTCAGCGTGAACTCTCATTTTTCACATGGAGCTAATTAAAAACTGAAATTAGTTAAATATGGAAATGACACTTGCAAGCACTTTAGTAGAATTCTGGCAAAATCCCTCTGGAGTGCTGTGACATTACCTGCTGCTTCGAAACTCCCCAACTGAATTTCACAGTTAAAAGGCTGAGCAAAGGGAAAGTTATTATTGAGATTTCGGATTCAAAACGTGTCTGTAAAACTCCAAATTAAATTTCATGGCTGGCCCTTGAGTGGCTGGCAATATATAACGCAGGCCAATGGAGTGGGCTGCTCACAATGTCCCCTGCATGCAGGAGCTCCAATTACCCCTCTTTAGGTATGGTACTGTGGGTGGCATAGGTGCGACAATCAGAAGGTTAACAGATGTATTTCTCCTGGAATCTGACTCAAGGCAGTTCACACATACACAAATTCCAACAAAGAGAAGAGCCTGGACTCATGTATGGTGTATGATGGGCCTGATTATGAAAACTGAGCAGTTTTGCTTATGGGTAACAAGACATACTTTTAACATATGGAATCTATCTCTATCGGTGTCTCTCTACCTACCTGTCTACCTATCTATAAATGTGTATGTTTATGTATGTACATGTATATGTACATATATCTTCCTGCCTGTATGTACCTATCGTATAGCTATTTCCCAGTTTTTATGCATAATTGTGATACCCCATTGTGAAGCAGGGAGATCAAATAGCTTGAACCTTAGGGGGTGGTGATAATGGTCTTCTCTGAAAATCCCTGGGAGAATAGCCTTTCCAAATGGACAATGATGAAGAGGGACCTTCAAGGGCAGGTAGCAAGAAAACACTCTCTGGGATGCCATGTCCCCCTTTCCAGGCAAAAGCAGTAGCGTTTGCCCACGGGCAAATTATGATGTTCACCTGCGACTGCATACAATTTAATTAAACCTGCCTATGTGTTGACCGCTCTGGATCTGTGGCAGAGTATTTGGGAAGTCCAGCTACTCTCCAAACAACTGGAGTGTTGTGATTTTATTGTTTTTCCGACACCCCATCCATTTGCCCTTGAGGCATTCCCTCCCTCTGGACCCTGGCCATAACGGAGGCAGGCACCACGTCTCTGCCTGGGCAGGCCAGCGAGAGGAGCCACTTAGTGCCAAAGCCAGCCCTGCACTGTGAGTCGGCTGGCAGGGAGCCATCAGCGGGCTGGGCTGCCAGAAAGAGTTCTCTGGCAGCTCCCGCGCTCATCTTCCCATCACACTCGGGCTTTGCTAGTCCGCGGCCTGGAAATCATTGTGGCTTACCCAGCTGGATGGGTGGAATGCTGCAGCTGTACCACCAGGCTGGCTTATTTTTATTGAATTTTGAATATCCAATTTCAAAGCAATTCAAATGAATTTGCCCAAGGCCTTGGATCAGCGTGGCTGCCGACACTCTCTGCAGTAGGGTTTCGAAGTTCATATTTCTAAACAAAGGCAAGATTACAGAAGCTTTCCTTGTCAGAACCAGCGCCTCTAAAGAACCCTCTCTACCAACTCTATTAGGCCACATGCTGACAGTAGCGGAAAGTTGTTGTGCTAATCCAAGTCCCTCACTACCTGAGCTTTGGTGGCCAGGCAGACTTCTTTCATTGATTGAAGAAAGACAGGAGAGTGGGGTGTGGGGTTTTTTAATAGGTTGGCACATGAATCGTTGCTTACAGAGTGCAAGTTGGATGGACAAGATGCACCAAAGTATGGCATTGAGCAGACAGAGTGGGCAAGTGTGAGGGGCATGGCTGCCCTCCCAGTCCCCAATCTCAGAGAGAGAAAACAACCATTCAAGAAATCAGGAACAATTCTAAACTTGTTCTGCAAAGACTGTTTGCACTCCCTCCCATCAAGATTGAAAATAAAAACAAAGACACACTATACATGCTTTGGTCTAATCGGACTGATGACATAAACATTTTGTTTCACGGAGTATTTCTACCAGGTCCAAAAAATTCTGTCTTCCATCACCCCCACTACTTTATTCTAATCATGCTACACCTATGCCTGGCAAGCATTTATTTTAAGTGCAGAAAGCAAAACTTAACCCAAGTGGTAGAAGGCTACGCTGTAGAGAAAAATAGGCCTCTGGAGAAAAAGCCCAACGCAGCATCTCCTGACCAAGGGTGGCTAGACGATGCTCGGGTTTCTTTCAGTAGGACTTGGGAGACATTTATGGCTTGGCACTCATTGAAAACTATTTTTAAGAAGCCTTGAGACAAAACCAATTCAATAATCATGGATGTTCACAATCTGTCAACTTCTTCCCCAGGGGTTTAGAAAAAAAAACAACAACACAAAACTCGGAGCAGAGAGCAAATTGGGATATGGAGACACTCAGTGACACCAGACAGTAGGTGTCAGAGGAGTGGAGTTACTGTCTCTCCTTCCTCAGCACCACATCCCCAGCCCCCACAGCACAGTACCTGCCCATTTGTAGCTAACTGATGAGTATTTATGAAATGAATGAATGAATAAATGAATAAGCAAAGGCTGTCTTTGTTTTATATCATCAGGAGTACAGTATGGATTGTAGAGTCAGAAAGACTCCTAAAGGGACTACTGAATCATTACCTGACATTACACAATCTCTAGGCCTTAGTTTTTCCATCTGTAAAATGCAGTTGACAACAATGCCTCACTACACAGGATTGTTTTGAAGATTAGATGAGAAAATGAACAGAAAGGGCCTGCACTGTTTAGGAGGGGGTAGATCTCGCCCCCTTCTCTTTCTTCTATTCAATTAGATAAGTCACAACTCTTTGTTTCTGATCATTTATGCTCCCTTTGCATCATTCTATGGAGTCTGCCTTTAAAAGAGAAAAATGATTTCAAATATGTAAGAGGGTCTTTGTTTTTCGAAAAATTTTATAGTCTTTCAAAAATTATTGTTTTACCTGCTCAGTGCAGTCAGTATTGGGGGGTTCCTTGTGAACCTCAAGTGTACATCATAACTGAGAAAATCATGGTTTTTATTAAAGACTAGATTCAGATACAGAGTAAAGACATAGAAAACAAAACATAGAATAAATGGCACCAGGATAAAGCAAAAATTCCAATGATACAAAGAAAGGAAGGCTGTGGGTGTCAAGAACCCAATGGCTTGAAGAACCTGAGGGAGCTACATAGATGCTTCCAGAAACCAGAGATAAGAGCAGCTACCCAGGGGTCACTCCACTTTGGTGTGTAACCCAATCAGTTTTAAATCATTTGCTCCTTTAAGCAAACAGTGCTGCTGGTTAGTTATCCAGTAGATGTTTTTAATTACAAGCTGAAAAAGTCATTCTGTAGCCCTGAAACCAGTGCCCTCATGCCTAAGGAGTGCTTTTTAATATTTATACATCTAAAGAGGGTTTGCCCTTCCAGACATAGAAAATCATTAGGAAGGCTTCTCAGGAGGATATAACTTTGGTCAAGGTCACGCACAAATCTAAACTTCAAATTTAAGCCGAGGCTCACCAGTAGGTGCCACTTTTGTGCCACAAACGATTCCTAGCCCGCTCCCGACTTTCTTTCTAGGTTATCAATTTTTAAATAGAGGAAAGGAACAAAAATATGCTTGTGAGACAATTCTGAGCATATAAAAGTTGAAGAAACTTTTATTTTTTTCCTCGTTACTTGGCACATCTATTTAATAGAGCTTTTTTGATTTTCCTTTTTTCTTCCAGCACGGCAGATGAATGGGCGAACCAAGGAAACTGCACTCAAAGAAATGTCTTGTAATGGCTCTAACTTTGGTTTGGCACGCCACCTATCTAACGATATCTGGGAGAGGAAATATTCCGTCAAAGCTGTGAGTGTGGAAGGAAACAGCCTGGAAGGGGTCCAAAGACACACAGTATCTTAGCAACATTTGAGGTTCAGAAAAGCCAGCATTTCAGTTTGGGAAGCCATCGGGTAGAGGTTCCATCCTACTCAACCACACATAATTGAAAGACGTACCCCAAGGTGAAATGGCAACTGTTTTCAGGACCTAAACTGCTGAAAACCGAGTGGCTGTCAGCGGGCAGGCAATGATCTTTGCAAGAAAAGAAAAGAAAAGAAAACAAGACAATGACATTAGGAAACCCAAAACACAGGAAACAGTGATGACCAGGTAAGGTCAAACATATCATGACTGAAAAATGCTTTGTAGGGGCATGTTAGACCAATTAAAAAAATTTTTTTAAAGCATAAAATTAACCTCCATAGGAAACAAAGGACAGTAGGAATCAGGAACTGTCTATTTCAAGACTTTCCCTCAGGGTCTAAGCATCAGGGTTTGTGCCTTTGCCTTGTGAAGGAAGGGCTTTTGGAGAATCCTTCTTTCTCACTTATCTCTGGAGAATGGGGAAACTCCAAACACCCATTAGAGGAGTCTTGGGGTCACTTGTAGCCCCTAGACCAGTCTTTTGTAGCTAAGGGGTGAGTGTGTATTTGGGTAGGAGGAGGTCTAAATTAACTTGACAGGTCAGTCTACCTATATCCTTACGTTGTCCTCCAAATCTGATACTGACTCTAAACCCAGTCCTGAAGTCCAATCCTCAGTGAACCCAAGATATAATTGCCACATGAGTAGAAATCCACACAGCTCTCTAAAGCCCATCTCAGGTGGGGAGTTTCAAGATGGCGGCGGCTGCGGCGGCTGGCACGGAGTAGCTGAGGTGGAAAAGGCAGCCACTGGGCCTCAGGCAGCCGGGAAACTTGTGGGCCTTCCTCTGGCCATCTCTTAAGGGAGGACTGCTGCTGCTGGCCGGTCGTGGGGGCTCAACGCCACTTTGCCCCCGGCAGGAGAGGCTGCCTCATTTACAGGCAACAGCTTTGAAGTGTGGAGCAAGAAAAGAACTGATTCTTAGCTGCAAAAGCGAGTCTTGAAACAGGGAACATGGCGCCAGGGCTGCTGTGGATGCAGCCAGGATCCCGGAGGCTGGGGCTGCACTGAAGGCGGCCAGCTGCCCTATTCAGGATTCGAGGTTTCAGGCCGGCATTAAAGAAGATTCCTGGGAGCGCCCGAGCGGCGCCGCGACTGAACAGCCCGAGGCGGCAGCGCCGAGAACACGGAAGGCAACAAACCAGAGACAGAGCGAGCGCCCGACCTGGCACAGCACTGTGAGTGATCCCTGGCACAGCTCTGTTCGGGGGGTGGATGCCCACGCGGCTCCCGCCTGCACCACCAGGCCACTCACTGCCCCGGTGCTGCCTCCATTTTCCCAGGTGCGGGCAGCTCCGCCCTGCTCGGCCATCACTGAGCCCATTTGCTTGGCCTGGCGCGGGGCTTTCCGGACCCTGCGGCCGGCCTCCTCTCCCACTCCCTCCGCGGTTCTCTGGCGGGGCTGGGGGTGTGGGGCGTCCCGACCAGTGTTGGGAGGGCTAGCAAGTACGGGCGGGCCGACTGTCACTCCACCACACCCTGGACTCCGGCCCCGGTAAACTTCCTGTTACTGGGAGGCAGATACCATCTCTGCGACCACCAGTTTGGAAAAAAGCCTAACGAATTTCTGGTTGGGAATAGTGTGGTAGGAGAGTTCCCAGGTCCGCTTGAACCTGCCGGAGACCAGGCTGCAGGCGGGCACTAGACTCGGTTTATACCGGGGGGATACAAAGGTGAACAAGACCCGAGAAAGATCTACACAGTGCTACAAAGGCACCCAGAGAGACCGGTCGTCTGTGCCTAGCAGAAACCTGGTAGACTTCCTGGGCGAGGCGGTGCTGAGCAGGGTCTTGAAGGCCCAGCTGATAGACGAGGGGTGCAGAAGACACACCCCAGCCCAGCACAGTGTGCACAGAGGGGGAAGACGTGCGGCCAGGGAGGTGGAGACTCGACAGAAACCACACACCTGGTGGGGTCGCCACTGCACGATCTAACAGCCTGGGCCAGAGCACACGGAACGGGGAGAAGTCCTGTACAGAAAGTGAAAGCTCAACAGAGATCACACACCCTGTGGTACGTGATCCACCAGCCCAGCAGAGTCCAAGCTGACCAGAAAGGTGGATCCCCGGAGAAGCCCAAGACCCGAGGCAACCACACACACAAGACACTAGAGGCGAACTGAGCAGTCACGGCGGGAGCCATACCAAATTGGCAACCACAGCAACATCCTAGTTAGTCATTAGTCTCAAACCGGTGGACTGTGAAACCCCCTGCCACAATGAATAAACACCAAAAAAAAGACACCAGAAATACAAAAAAATCAAGAAAGTACACCACCAAAAGTTAATAAATCTCAAACTCTAGATCCTATAGAACAAGAAGCCCTTGAAATAACTGACAAGGAATTTCGAGTGATAATTCTAAGGAAACTGAATGAGATACAAGAAAACTCAGCTAGACATCATGATGAAATGAGGAAAAGTATACAGGATCTGAAAGAGGAAATATACAAGGAAATCAATGTCCTGAAAAAAAATGTAGCAGAACTTGCTGAACTGAAGAAGTTATTCAGCGAAATAAAAAACACAACGGAGAGTTTAACCAGCAGGCTTGTCGAAGTTGAAGAGAGAACCTCTGAACTTGAAGATGGGCTGTTTGAAATAACACAAGCAGACAAAAAGAAAGAAAAAAGAATCAAGGACATGGAAGAAAATCTGAGAGAGATATCAGACAACCTCAAGCGCTCAAATATCCGAGTCATGGGTATTCCAGAAGGGGAGGAAAATGGAGATTCCATTGAAAACATATTCAACAAAATAGTGGCAGAAAACTTCCCAGGTATAGGAAAAATCACAGATCTTCAGATCCAGGAAGCTCAACGATCTCCAAACGTATTCAACCCAAAAAGGCCTTCTCCAAGACATGTCATAGTCAAATTGGCAAAACTCAGAGACAAAGAGAGAATCTTAAAAGCTGCAAGAGAGAAGCGTCAAATCACCTATAAGGGAGCCCCAGTCAGGTTAACATCAGACTTTTCATCACAAACCCTAAAAGCTAGAAAGGAATGGGATGATATTTTCAAAATACTAAAAGACAAAGATTGCCAGCCAAGAATACTCTACCCTGCAAGGCTATCCTTCCGAAATGAGGGGCAAATAGTATATTTCTCAGACAAACAAAAACTGCGGGAGTTCACTACCACAAGACCACGCTTACAAGAAATCCTCAAGGGAGTACTGGGTTTGGTTCCTGAAAAATAACTACCACTGCCATAAAAACCTAAGAAAAATCTAAACCCGCTAGTACAATAAAGCCCATCTCAGGCTATCTATACCTTGACTGTTTCTTTCTCTTAGGCAATTAAATCACCTGGTAGGTGAAACACGTCATTTCAAGTAAAGAGAAGTAGGTTTAAACCTTTTCTTTCCTCTAACACCTATTGCCCTTAAAATATCATTCAGTGACATTTAAAATAGGGAAGTTTATTAAGTCCATTTCTACTATCTTCTAACTTTTTCATTATATGTGTGAACATAACTTTGTCCCAGAACCTCGAGCATCACCCAGCCCAGCTGACAGGCACTGGAATTGTAACTGATCAGTCTTCCACTGTGAATTACAGGAACAGAAAAAAAATCTCTCTTAGCTTCCCCTCTCCCCTCCCACATGCAGGGGCTAGCTTCAGGTTACTCTGTCCAGCATGGAGCAAAAGTCTGATCAATTTGATTGAATTAGGACTGGAGTCTCCCTCTCCCACCACATTCAGTCAATGACCAAAACTGCATATTCAACCCCCAAATCTCTGTCATATCTACTCCTCTCTGCCTCCCTTGCTATCATCCTTGATTTGTTCACATTCTCTTTTTTCTGGGCTTCAAAATATTATATCCTCCTCGGTTCTTATTGCCTCTAGTCTGGGTTTTTTTTTTTTTTTTTTTTCCGGTGGCTGGTTGGTACAGGAATCTGAACCTTGACCTTGGTGTTATAACAGCACACTCTAATCAACTGAGCTAACCAGCCAGCCCCTTACTGCCTCTAGTCCTGACCCACTCATTTCATTCTGCACAGGGCTGCCAGACTGCTCCATGCCTTCCTCTATTCAGAATTCTTAGCAGGTTTTGCATCACTAAAGAATAAAACCCAAACACACATTTGTATGGCATGAAAGGTCCTTTGTCATGTGGCCCTTCTCTGCAGTCCCATCTCTATCAGTATCTCAGCTCCCTGTGTACTTTTTGCTCCATTATTAATGATACATTGTACACTACAACACCCTGCTTCCCAGGCTGTAATCAGTGCACTTGATGTTCTTTATTCCTGAAATGTACTTCTCCCACCTTGCCCTTCTCCCAAACTCTTATGTACCCTTCCAGCCAGAAGTCAAATGCCACCTCCTCTCTGAAGTACTCCCAGATACCTTCAGATGATACGCTCCTTTTCTTCTCCCCACTCACTCCCTACCTAGTCCAGGCACGGCCACCTCGGTCTTATGTTGTAAGTAACTGCTTGGACATGTTTTCCCTCTATCTGTGATGGGGATCTCCATGGGGACAGGGACCTCAATCACTCGTTTCTACAACACCAGGGTCTCAGAATGTAGAGACAAGGAAGGATTCAGTGAATGTTTGCTGAAGGAACAGATAAAAGACAAAGTCCATTCTCAGGAAGTACCCTAGAATCAACCCAAATGAGGATGCACCTTACGATTAATAAGGAATCTCTCACCTAAAAAGTCATCAGCTACCAGACTAGCCATATTTTCAGAATGCATTAGCTTCTTCCTCTCCCCTCCCTCCTATCATATTCCTTCCTGGGCAGGGGTCTGAGTAGAACTCTCCTCCTTCCCCACCCCAAGAGGTCAACAAGTCCATATCTGCAGTTACTCCAGCAATTGGGAACCCAAGATTGCCATCAATAAAAGGGACCCAAGAAGAGAGGGCAATTCAATCCTCTTTTCCTCCAGGTTCTATTTCCCTGGAAATACTATTTCCTTATAAAAAAAAAAAAAAAAAAAGAAAGGGGAAAAAAGCTCACAAAACCATGTAAAAGCAAATGCTTACAAAATATTTTTGAAACATTTGGAAGTAATTTCTATTCACAAATTATCTCCATTCACAAAATGAAAAGGCAAATTATGTGAGCTGGATAAATTCAGAGAGAGAAGAAATCAGACTTCATGTTGGGAGGAGAAGAGGAAGAGAGAGAAAGGGAAAGGGAGAAAGACTAGCAAGTAGTTCTTGCATTTCTGCAGTAGGTAGAATTTTTACGACATTTAACATGTATTACTACCTGTGACCTCCCAACCAATCCCGTGATGCTGCTGGGCAGTTAATGTCTCCAAAGGCAGAAGAGAAAATTTAAGGGTAAACAAAGGCAGGTCTTCTGTTGCCAACAGAAGTTGAGGTTAGAAAATAAGACGCAGAGAAGACGGGGAGATGAGCATGGACACGGTGGGAAAATGGAGAAGGAACAGAGAAAGTAATATGTCAAGAAATGGTGACAGAAGAGGAGGGCCTGAAGATTCACTCAACATCAACAGTGAGGGGCAAAAATGGCAAAAATGTTTACATTTTGTGTCATGATTTAAAAACAAACAAAAAACAGAGAGTAGAAATGAATTACCAAAAAAAAAAAAAAAAAAAAAAGAACCTTAAAGCCAACCCCTGCTTTGTGCTCCCGACACACGAAGCATCTTTCTCAAACAGCCACAACTGGAAAAACAATAAAACTAATTATTGAGCCAGTGGAGCACATTTATTTTCATGAAGATCAATCCACAATGACCAGAGGCTCCAACCCCGGATGGAGTGCAGGGACGTGGGCTTCTGAACATCCTGATGGGGCATACTGCTTTTCTTGTGATGCTTCTTTCTCTACTCAATACAAATTAAATAGCCATGGATGTTTTTCAAAAGCAATTTGCTAGCCACATGCTGTAAGAGACTCACCAGCCACAGCTGGAGTGAGAAAGTTCAGAATCCAAACAATGCCAAATAAAGTGAGCAAAGAACATTTGTAGAACTCAGGTGGCTTCCTCTCCGTGGCCCTCCATAAAAAGCTCCTTTTTGCAAACACAAATAACAGCCATTTGTCCTATTACATACTGATGCACTTTATAATATCCTCTTGTTTAGTCTTAATAATACTCTGCAAGGGTGGGCATTATTACCCTCATGTTAGAATGATAATCTGAAGCTCAGGAAGGTTTAAATGATATCCAAATTCAGACTCAAGTCTGAGCAGATCCAAATCCCACATTCTTTCCACCCCAGTCCCCAGCTTCTAAAATTGATCATTAATTGTCTCTACTTCCTTCTCCTTTAGTGAAATGATAAGAAGCCCCTCTAGCTGGCTCAGGACAAAGGAAGCGAAGAAATCCCAAGGGACAGGAGAAGAAACTGCTAAATGATCAGTGCAGATAGTAAGAACCAGAGCAGGGTGCCTGCTGGGAGAAGCAGCCCATGACAAAGTCGAGTCCCAGACCGGACTGGCTCAGACTGGTGATTCTATGAGGTCCACTCTAATCCCTTCTAACAAGTATTGAGCACTTGCTGTGTACTAAGCACTATGAAAAATCTGTGCATGCAACACTGAATTTAATCTTTGCAGCAACTCTTGGAGATGGTTATTATTATCATATTATAGATGACAAAACTGTCTCAGAGAGGCGAAGTCACTTGCTCAAAGTCATACAGCTAGTAAGTGGAAGAGAGGGAATTCCAGCCTTGTTCCAATTCAGAGCGTCTGCTGTTAGCTACCAAGCAGACTGCCGTCTCTACTGCTAAATATCAATGCAGATAGTAAAAAAGCCATTGAGATGGTGCTTGTGGTATCATGACTTCATTGCTCATACGAGGTCAAGGTCAAGAGGCAGTAAACATAGTTTCTGAGTGTCTGCTCCATAGAATCTGTGTTAACATGGGTGTTGGAATTCGGCAGGCCCGACTTTAAAGCCACTCTTGCCCTTCACTAATTGTGTTACTTCAAGCAAGTTATTCTATTTGCATCTCAGTTTCCGCATCTGTAAAGTGGGAATAAAAGGAAGGTAATGCTACTTGAAATGTTGCAGGAACTCACCTTAGAGCTGCTACCTTTGGGAAGAAAAATATATACGAAATTTAGTAAGTCAGAGTTGAAGGGCCTTGAGGATTACCCGCAGGAGGCCATACAGCACCATGGTTAAGTACATTGGTGTTTGTTCAGGCAGCTCCCAGCTTTGTGACCCTGAATGAGTTACTTAACATCTCTAAGCCTCAGTTTCCTCATCAACGAAATGGACATAAAAATAGTGCAGTCCCATAGAGGAGTTGTGAGGATTATACATGACAATGCAGGCAAAGCCCAGTAACCTGCGCACAGTAAGTGTTGCATGAATGTATGACTTGTGATGGAAAATCCTAGGCCCTAGGAAGGCAAATGCTCGTCTCTGCTCACAACTCGAACTAATAGTAGAGGAAGGAGTAGAGTACAGGCCTTTTGAATTCCAGTTCATGCTGCTTCTTCCCAGCTGTGCAACATTGGGCAAATTACTTAGACTTTCTCGGACTTAGTTTTCCCATCTGTCAAATGGAGACAATTGCTACTTTTGCTAATAAGGATGTGGAGGGAATTAAATGAGTGATTCAAGGAAAGCCCTCAGCCTGAAGAGCCATTAGTGCTCACTCCATGTTAGCTGTTGTAATTACTCCTTGTCTTCTGATTTGAAAGAAACTAGATTTTATCCTCAGGAATGAAGACGGGAAACACAGAAGGAAACGTTTCCTCATGGCTGTTTGCTGACTCAGAACAAGGGGGAAGAACACACCACAGACAAGAAAGCAATTGTGAAGAGGGTGCATCCCAAACCAAAGAAAGCCACCCAGAAGTCCCTTGGAGCACTGCCGTCTCCTAAACTAAACAGACTTCTCCTCAAGGTGCAGAGTGTGTAATAAGTGCCTGAGTCTCTGTGTGAAATTCTTTACCTTTTGGATTCTAGAAGCTTCTGTCAGCTCAAACCAGAAACACTTTATTACAGTTCTCTGTGGCAGTGTTCAATGTTATTGTGGGAAGAGCACAGCATTTGGAGTCCGACTTCCTCATTACTGGCCCCAGATCTGTTATTTACTAGCTGTGTGTCTTGGAGCAGTTCTTTACCCTACTTGAGCCTATTTCTGCAGGTGTAAAATGTGGATACTAATGCCCGCTGCCTCCCGCACACGAGGCGCTACACCAGCAGAAAGCATCGTTGGCTTTTCACTATCATTTCCTGTGTTGTCTGCCTCTGGTCAGGAGGAAATAAGAAACCTGACTATTGCCTACCAAAAGCAAAATTTCCCTCTAATCTTCAGTCCTTTATTTAAGAAGAGCAGCTTTCCTTTCTGTTTGTGATTCTATTGCAGAAAGAGGACGATAGAAAGCAGTAGATGGTTGTAAGAGGCTACTAAGGCTGTTTCATGGCAAAACGGATCAGTTACAGGTTGTCTAGCCAAAGCAACGCCTGTAGGGCAGGTGAGGCTTCACCTGTCCACACAGATCCATGCCAGGCTCCCGATGGCTGATAAGGGCCAGAAGGACAGTGTGGAAACAGCACTTCAGCCTCATGGACTGCTGGGCTGTAAATGGCACCATTTCATATCTTGCTCCCCCAAGACACCTCTTCCTCTCTGGTTGTCAGAGCAGAACCAGTCACCCATAGACTCTGGGCAGGGGTGGTGGGTGGAAACCAGAGCTCCCTGTTTTCGAGTCATTTGCCTTCAATTTGGGAGTCCTTTCATATCATCGTTCCATTAAAGGTGATTTCATCTTCTAAGTGAACTTGAGAGAATGATGAAATAAAATACTTTGCACAGATGGCCCAGCATCTGACTAAGAAGAAACCATTATGTCTAGTGTGGAATGAAATATTTTATTTGCGTTTCTAAGGCAGCAAAGAAAGCCTTTGTGAAAAAAAGTGTTTTGTTTTTTTTTTTGGTTTTTCTGGTTTTTTTTTTTAAGCTTTAAGGAAATCAACTTGTCTACCCTTATTTGGCATTTATGAGCAGGAAACTTATTATACCAGAGGTGAAGATGGCTATGGTTAAGATAGTCTTTACGATAGTTAAATGCAAGGACTCAGAGGTTAGAACACACGGGGTTGAGATCTGGCCCTTTTACTTAGTAATTATGTAATTTTTAGGGAGGTAACCTAATCTTTTTGTGCCCAGTTTCCTCTTCTGTAAGATGGAAATAATGATAGCACCTATCTCACGTGGTTGTAGTAAGGATTAAAAGAGAAAACCTATATGAACTGCATAGCATACAGAAAATGCTCAAAAATATTAGCTATCATCATTACTCTTAAGATATTAAGGATTCAGAAAAACCCTGTGTTCCAGCTTGAATTGTGTGTCCCCAAAAGATGTCGAAGTCCTAATTCCCAGTAGCTGGGAATATGACCTTATTTGGAAATAGGATCATTTGCAGGTGATCAAGTTAAGATGAGCTCATTAGGGTGGGCCCTAATCCAATATGACTGGTGTTTTTATAGAAAGGGAAAATTTGTACACAGAGACAGACATGCACACAGGAAGCATGCTATGTGAAGACTGAAGCTGTGCCACTCAAGTCAAGGTAGCCAAGAAGCCAGGAGAGAGGCCTGGAACAGATCTTGCCCTTGTGGCTTCAGAGAGAGCATGGCCCTGCTGACATCTTGATCTTGGACTTCTAGTCTCTGGTACTTTTGTTGCAAGCCACTCAGTTTGTGGTACTTTGTTATCGGAGTTCTAGCAAATGGTTACACCCTCTTTCAAAGTTCTCACTGTACAAATATGTGAGAGAGACTTCTTAGAAGTAGCTGTTGCATCTATTTCTAGAAAAGCAAAAACTTGGCTTTTGAGTAAAATCACTCCAATTGGTCACTGTTGGTTTTTGGAGGCATCAGACAATTTCAACCTTCTTTTCCCTTGTTGTCTTCAGTCAGTAGTCTAGAAAAGGTTTACTAGCCTCTCTAGAAACAAGGGACAGCCATACGACACAGCTCTGACTAGTAAGATACGAGTAAAATTTTGCTGGAGTGTGTGTGTGCGCACACGTGCGTGTATGTTGGGAGATGGATGGGTTTAGGATTTTCCTGATAAGAGGGACAGAGCACTTGAATCCTTCCCTTCCTCTTTCTAGCCCCTTGAAGGTGCGTATGATGTCTGGAGCTGCATCAGCCATCCTATGATAATGAGGCAGTAAACCCGAGGAAAGAAAATCAAAGTGCTGGAATGGCAAAGCGGAAAGATAGAAAGAGCCTGAGTCCTGGATGGCATCACTGAGTGGCATATACAATGTCCATTGCTGCCAACCTTGGATATCTAGACTACTAGCTATGGGAAGAAAAAAGAGCCTCAATATAAGCCACCGTTAGGGTTTTTATGCTTATTTTTGATAACTTGTAGCTGAAATCATTCCTAATTGAAACCCTGTTTTGACTGATCATCCAGGCCAGGACTTTGGGTCTCCTCCTCACTTTCAGTTTCGAAGTGTGTTTTTTCTCTCAGTTCCTTCTCGCTGTTTCCCATCTTTCCATGTGCCCTGACATGGGTTTGTTTTACAAAAGAGGGCTGGCTAAGGAATGTGTCATCTTTCAGCTCTCAAGACGAGGCTAAAGTGGAGTTGGCCAGTCTTTGCATGATCAGAGGGGCTCTGTTTTCCCCTCTCACGGAAGCACCATCATTAGGGTTGTTTTGAGGACCTCTTGGGGTGGATGGGAACATATGAAGTCCAAGTCACTCAAGCACATGTTTATAAGTTGATGGCACAATATACACAGTGGTGAGAACATGGACTTTGGAGTGAAAAGACCCGTATTTTCAATTCAAATCCCAACCACTGACTATGCGTGACCTTCGACAAGTTACTTAGCCTCTTTGACTCTCTTTCCCTAATTATATACAGGAAAATTGAGTTATTGGGAAGTAAGATATTGAACGCAAGCTTCTGCACGTAGTAGGTCCTTAATAAATGGATGACTTTATTATCTGTTTCATGGAAAGAAAAACCAGTGGCAATGCGTTAGGGGCATCTATGTTCAGGGGCACTTCTCATTACATTTCTTCATTGGACCCTCTTTTCACAGCAGACTGGACAGGTTCAGTCAAATAACGTCTTGGAACTTAATACCACAGTTTGCTTCTATGAAGGGGATCAAAGACAATGAGTGTGAAAAATAGCACCAAGAGGAATGAGAGACACAGAGCCAAAGATGACCAACAAACGTCTGAACTCTTACTCTAGTTCTGGTGATGAAGGAGAAAAAATACATGTGAAGACATGATTATAAATAAATTAGAGCAGGATACTTCATTCTTGACACTATTGACATTTTGGGTCAGATAATTCTTTGTCTTAGGGGCTGTCCTGTTCATTGTAGGATATTAGCAGCGTCCCTGGCCTCTACCCACTAGTTATCAGTAGCATCTTCCAGTTGTGACAACTAAAAATGTCTCCAAACATTGCCAACTGTTTGCAGGGGTGGTGTGGGGGTTCACTGAGTTAGAGCAAAAGTAATGAGTCCTGATGTACACAAGCATCTTGCTGGGTGAATCTCACAGGGGACGATCTGCAAGTGGTCCCCACTGCACTATAATCCTGCAAAATGTGCAAATTAGCAAGAGAGGAAAAGAAATAATTTTGCAAATCTTTGGGCCCTGACCACCTCATTAATGAGCAAAGGCTGAGGCAACTGGTTATTACTCCATCCGGACTGCAGAACAGGGAGTGATAATACTTGGACTATTTCATCAATCTGTGCCAAGGACCTCTTCAGATCAAGCCAGCTTAACGGGCAAAATATTTGATATTCTGTAAAAAGACCTAGTACATTCCAATCCATCCTTTTCACACAAAGCACTATTACAGCCAAAAGGATCACTGCAAGAGCAGTTATGAAAAGGAAGTGGAGCCTGAGAAGGAGCCGCATTGCCTGTTTTTTAATAACCCCCCCCAAACTGAATATGGAAGGGCATTTTTTCCTATTACCTGGACAGTGTTTGCCAAGCTCTCTGCTCATTTCACACACGGAGACTATAAAAGATCTGCTACTCAGTGTAGCTGCAGAATAGGAACGCTTGCATTTTGCTTCCACTCTACTACTCCCAATAATTTTCAAAGAGTTCTTGTCCATGAACATCCATCCTTATCCTTCATCATCATTTACTTTCAAAAATGCAGTCTTAGAGTTGCTATTCATTTATGCTTGTCTCAGGATCTTTTTGGGAGCCCTTGGTCTTGAGATTGTAAAACACTGTTCTAAAAGACTCTGTTGTATATACTCAGAAGCACTGAAGAGGGTGAAACTTGAGGGAGAGGCTGCTCTGCATGAAAATATTCATACACATTATTTCATTATACACTTGAGAAATGACAAGTTGGTTTGCAAGAACAGTGTAAGCTGTTCTCTTACAATTTCCCCATGGTTAAGAGCCTGTTCGCTTTATTCTAAACTCCACTCTAAACTTCTCCTGGATGTCTTACAACTCTCACGCATCTGAATTCCCAAGAGCAGGCTTCCTTTATATATTAAAGAGGCTTTCAGAGTGTTGTCAGCTATAGGACCACAATTAGACAACAGCACCATAGCGATCCTGCGATTATTCTAACTTGGTTAAGCCATTTAAAATAACTCTCTACATTTATGACTGAGATATGGACTTGTTGAGAATACACACCACAATTAATTCTCATACAAGACATCCAACCCCAGTAACTTCTCTTCCACGGGGGCCTGGCAAGGCTGCAGGAGGAGGCTGCAGTATCAGAGTATTGCCTCTCTCCTGAGTGAAGTGGAGAAGGCAAGGGTCTGACCTTGGTCTTAACCCAGCTAAGCCTAGAGATGGTTACTGATTTAGGACTCCCTAAAGACCAGCATCATGGCACAGGGTCAAAACCTTGACAGAAATGGGATGTCTGGCTTCATGCTCTCCTACAGCAGAGAAGACCTGAAGAGATGAGAGAAAGGATGAAGATAAAAAGCAAGCACAGAGACATGATTATCTACTAAATTTAGGATCATCTACACAGTTAATACGGATAGCACAAGCTAAAGTGTCTTTGGGGCCTAAATTATCTTGGTTAGTCTGGAGACGAATTCTCAAATTCCCCAGGTAAGCATGTTATTTTATGCTTTCTTCTGGGCACCTAGCTTTCAAGAGGGTATTTCATGCACTTCAGTCAAATGTTAAAGCATAGAAAATGAATCGCGACTTCAGCATGGGGTAGAGAGAGGGTGGGGGGAGGAGGGCAAAGACTCCTTCCCTGTTGTTTGGCCCTCTCCGCCCCAATCCATAAACTGATAACCAACTTCATCCATCTCACCCTTCAGCCTGGGTATAGTAAGTCAGCCTCATTTGCAGATACACAGGCAGATACCTCAGAGTTTAAACCTGCTCATACAGTGAATATGTAGCAGATTTATCATAATTTCAAACCTGCCTCTTACTAGCTGATCGAAAAGCAAGTTTCTTCTTTTTAGATTTTCATTTGTAAGCTTCACTGCCCCAAATCAAAAAGGGCAAGGGTACAGACTCCTAGGATCACATTCTGCATTTGTAAAGGCAAGTGCCTTCAAGTCTCCAGGTGTATTTTTCTACTTATAACTGGGTATGTTGAGTTTCCATGTATATCCTGATGCCTCTTCTGGGTTCACAAAATTTGCACTACACATAAGAACTATGTTATGGAGGAATTTTGTTAGCCATTTAGAGTTTAGTTTTAACTCAATTCTGTTCTTCTTCTCTACAGACTTTCATACAAAATCCAAACTGAATGCCTCAGAAGGGGTCTTGATGGGTTTTATTGGATGAAAGGACCCTCTCCTAATAAAGAAACCGCACAGAAATTTACTGAGTGCATTAAAAAAGAATGGCTTCTAGCCAGCCCTGGTGGAAGTACATACCAGTAAAAAACATCTTGGCCAACCGTGCTTTTAGAAAAGTGAGTGGTGATTTAAAGACGGCGGGTTAATTTTTAATTTTTAATTTCCCTCATTCTGACAATATGGAAACCTTAAGGACATACTAGATATCTCTGTCTTCTTCATCTCCATAGTCAATGCAATAGAAAGTGCATCACAAATCTGCCTTTCCTTCTTTGGAAGACATCTCTCATGGATTCACGCTGAAGGTCTGTTTCCACAACTCCCCCCTCTAATCTGAGCTTCAACAACACACACCCAGTGATTATTGCTGGAGCCTTTTGAGAAGATTCCCTATCTCCTGTCCCAATTCCCAATCTATCCTGAATCCTCAATCAATTAACAAATAAATATTTATGGAGCATCTACTACATAATGGACATGATATCATGTCATCATTTTATCATATTACACTCCCACTTGTGAATTTGAAGCACCTCCCTGTTGTCAAATTAATCAAATTTCACCTCCTGCCAGATTTCATGGCTGCCTGTCATCTGGTCCTGCTCTGCCTCCCCTAGCATTTTCCACTGCTCTCAGCAGGCACCCCTCTTCTCACTGGCTGGCCTCCCCACTCCCTCCTTACCATACTCCATTCATTCTGGCTTCTCACTCTCCCTGCTGCTAGCTGCTCTCTCTGGAGCGCTTCTTGGCCCATTCCTAGCTCAGTTGCTACCCATCCTCTCAGGATTGGGTCAGCCTGGAACTTCTCCACCCCATTTTCTTCAACGACTCCAGCCCTTGGGGGTTTCTCACTTCTCTGAATTTCAGTAGCCCAATTCCAAAATTGCAATTTAGCATCTGTATGTGTTTCCTCTTGAATGAATGCCCAAAGGGTAACAATAAAAATATCAATCAATGCCTACTTTAAACTTTACATTGAACGACTGTGGAAATGGTATTGTTACCATTAAAACTATCAACTATTTCTTATAGTGGAGAAATCAAGGCTTGGGGAATTTGATTAACTTTCCCCAAAGCACTCAGTTAAGAAAGATTTGATACTTGAAACTAGCTTTCCTAAACCAAATCCAGGGTTTCTTCAATGGACTACTCCAAAGACCAGTTGGCCCTTCTAGTAAGGAAATGTTAAGACTACAAATCAAGTTTTTTGATCTAGGTGAATAATCATCCTTGAAGTATATCATTCCGATGAGTCATTATTAGGGTCAAGAAGGGAATTCTGTGTTAATGTGTGAAAAAGAAAACCTATCTCAAATTGACAATCAGCTCTCATTATGGGTGCCCTTCTACACTGAGTTGCCAAACCTTTCTCAGATCCCCACTGAAACTCATCTTTGAAGACCCCATAGTCTCCTTGGTTGCCAAGAGGCAGGGTGGTATACATTGGGTTCCCATCAGTTTCTCGACTACATACCCCTGTCCTGAGAAGAAGGGAGGCCTGGAGAGCATGTGTTGATTTCTGAGTTCCTTAATTGGGAAAAACTCAGATAGACAGCAGAGTTTGGTTGCAATTAAAAAATAAAACTTTGTACCATCTCCAGAAAGAAATACACTTGCATGTATTGATGAGCTTATGTAAGTAAAAATAAAACAGCTATAACCATTATCCCAAACCATCCCAATTTCTCCATCCCTGGCTTGCTTGCAAATTTCAGCAGGCACCCAGGTGGAACCCGATTCAAATTGCAGCTCGTTAGCACAGCCGAATAGAAGTTTCAGGGAAAGTGAGTAGTAAACAATGATAATCCCGGCTTAAGCAGGAGAAAGCGACCTTTCTCTCTTTCCTAAAACAAATCGCTGTTGCAGGCAGCATGTCACTGTCTTACTATTACTGGTTAATACGACCGCAGGCAGATGCAGCTGTGGTCCATGAGCAGGCTCCACAGTCAGGCTGAACATAATCCCTCATGTAATGAAAAACCTATTTCTATTTCTGAGACCTCACTACTCTTCATACTGAAGAGCCTTGTGCCTGTCACACATTTATTGAAGCTTATTACTCATCTAGGCAGCAGGGCCCAGTTAGTATTTGGAATTATATTTTAAATCACAATTTTTCTATTATTTATTTTAGGATTCCAAGGCTATGATGAAAGCATGTTAGTGTTATTCTTGATGCACATTCAAAGGCGTTAAAGCCCCGAATCAAAATTCTTTTCTATGTGGAGAGTCTTTATGCACATATGGAAAACCTTCAGACAAGACACACAGCCTTCCTGTGCTAGAACCTCAGGACTCTTCCATGATCACATGGTTCAGGGTGGAGATTTTAAGCCTTCCCATTCAGCATTACAGTAATCTTTCCTGGGCCACCGACTTTATTTCCCCCTCTCGCACCTTGTTCTTTTCTTTGGCTTTTGAAGATAAATGGATAGAATCTCTTAGGACGCTGGGGACAGGGCAGTGAACAGATGGGCTAAAGCTGTCACCTTATCATCTTGTGGAAATATAAGAACTGGCTTACTCTAATTCAGAGGATTTTCTCAGCTGACCATGAAGCTCGAGCTTCCATTTATTCACGAGGCCAGTCGTGGGCGTGTGGTTCTTTCTTGTTCTGTAGAAACCAATAGAAACTATAATTCTCTCTAGTTATCATCTGGCCTCCTCCTTTTATATTCCCAGGAATATATATACACCATATATACTACAGTTTCTCAAAGGAATGCTTTCTGATATATTTATATATATTTTTCTCTTGGGCACACTTTCTTTTTCTTGTGGTGCTTATTTATCCCTCTGCACAAAAAATATTCTCTGCCATTAGGGTCTGCACTTCACTTGACCTAGGACGTGAATGATAAAGCAGCCAAAATTGGACAGCATTCTTTGCACAATGTAAAGAATCCTTTGCATGTTTCTGTAATTCACACTTACTTACTTTCCATATCAGGAGTCTGTCCATTTCCACCAAGAGACACCACACCAGTTCTTCCAACCAAACCCCTGCTGTATGTCCATCCTGATAAGTGATTTTTTGAAGGTCATGACAACGAGCCAAGAGCCACTTAAGTCCACTTTGGGTGTCTTCTCAATTAGCCAGTTTTTTGGTTTTGTTATTTTGTTTTGTGGTATTGTGGGAGACAGAGGCACAGGAACGTTTTTGGGTAGGGGTGAGGCAGAGGTAGGGTATGATGAAGAAAGAATTACAAAGGGCGTGGGCACAATTAGCAAGGGTGCTCAGACATGCAGTTGTGAGAACAGTTCAGGCTTGGCTTTCGTGTGATCTCTGTCTTTTTTTCGTGTTTTGACAGCATTCTCCCTGGGTGGGGTACACAGCTTGTTTAATAAATCCCTTAGTCATACAGACACGACAGACAATCCTTTTTCTTCCTTCAAGATAAATTTAGTCACAGATCTTTCCATCGGGTCCATTCTCCTGTTTGCCTCTGACATTAAAACAAGCCATCGGTATTTCACTTACAGTGCGGATATCACTGCTGGGTCAGCTGACCTTTCCAAAAGGCTTAATTCCTGTCAGTTTTGAAGAGAAGAATAAAACACCATGCAATCGGCATTCACATCCCCACAAAAGAAATAGAGACATTTCCTCCCAGACATGGCCAACACCATGCGACCTTAGGCAGCACCTTCACCTCAATGACCTTCCACTGAAAAAACCAAGGGTGGAGGTGGGGGTGAGGGTGCAGGGAAGAGAGGCGGGTAAAGCTGCAGATCAGCAGACCAGTAAATTTTTAAAAAGCCCAAAATGAAATAAACTGTACTGTCATTTCATATTATGTATATTACTTTTAAAAAATTAAACTGGATAGAGCAGAATAAATCTGGACTTTGCCCAAGGATATTTAAAGGTGGAATGTGTAGAGTAGGGGAGAGGAGGAGAAAGAAACAGTGGTGTCTATATCTGTGCAAATGCAAACAAAGACTAAACCTCTGGAAGCAGGACTGGAAGTTGGCTTCCTGAAAGTCAAACCAAATTCACCTGTCAAAATATTTCATTAAAATGTGCACATATTAGAAAATACTTCTGACCAGAACATTTGGGGTAGGGTCTGTGGCAGTAGTGGGGTGTGGGTGTGTGCACACGTACCATTCACACACTTCCCAAGTAGGGGGGTTGACCTCCCTTCCCTTTCCTTTCCCTGCTCCACTCCCCTGCCCTCCCTGCAACTGCAACTACCATGATCTGGGTAGGGAGTGAGCTGCTGTCAGTCTGGGTCCATGGCCTGTCCTAGACGTGGACCTGCCCCATTTGGGATTAAGAGACTTTCCTAAATGCTGGAAGTTCATAAATCCATTGAATTTAATTGGGAGCTAAAATTGTAGGGTGCCCTCAAATATCTCTGCTGGACCTTCCTTTATATCATGAGGATAAGCAAAATAAAGCAGGGAAAGGATCTGGAATAAAATAATTCTCTTTCATCTAGATTTTTGATCAGGAGACAAGAAGACTTTTGAGAATGTCCTCATTTGATTAAAAAACAAATATACTTGCTCTCTGCTTTCGAGGGTTATTCCAACAAAAACACATTTGAGGACGAAGATGATTTGGAACCCTCAACTTTTGATGCTCTCCTGGGAACCAACAGTCACATTCATTCTTTCCATCTCTTACATTATTTTCAGTAGCAAGGATTATACCTGAATCACATGGATATCAATTAGACACAACAGAAGATAAACCATCCTTAGTGTAAAATGATTTTGCAGGATGAGTTATTTCTAGAGGCCCCCCCTTCTTACTTTATTTGAAATACAGATTAATGTTCAACATTGGACACACTGCTCTCATCTATTAGGCAAGAGACTGCTGTGTCCATAAACTCAATTTCTGTTATTGCGGTAGCTTTCTGGTTTATTTGGATAAATGCTGAGCTGTCCACTGTTGTTCATCTAAGTAGTTCATGAGGGAACCGAAAGTTCAATGATGTAAGATGAGGTGGTGAAACACTACCTCCAAGCAGTTCTCAACTATTGCTCTTCATCTCATTACCTTGGTTGGACTTATTGGTTCAAGAAATTGGGCAGAAGATGATGTGTAATTTGGTAAGCTGGTGTCATTCCCCCGGCCCCCCTGTACTTTCGTCTTCTAACGTTCCATATTTTATCCTGATTGATATATGGTATTTCATAGTTTGTGTTGCTGGTTAATGTTTCTAATTTTTCTATACACAGTGTCTTCTGCCTTTTTCTTGCTTCTTGTCTTAAATTAATTCCACGCTTTATGATATTAATTATTCTTTCTTTGGCTCTTTGCTTTTCACTGCTGCAGTCCCAAGAAGTGTAAGCTAATTGCAGGCCAGGTTTTTTTTCTTTTTTCTTTTTCCCCTTAGAAGCTTTACAGTTTTTAAAGTAAATTTGGGACGAGATAATGTCTTCATTTGATAAAAACATACTGAATAAAAATAGACCAAATGTCCTCAATTTCTTGTACAATGGTTAGACTGCTGCACATTTCTAGAGAAAAGAATGACTGCCCATTGATTCATATCAATGAGCTAATAAAAAGCATTTTAGTATAAAAGCTGCTGTTTCCTGATGGTCCTGGGAAAAATGAAACTCAGAGGCCTTCTATCACCATTGAATGTGCCTGATTCTCAAATCATTTATGCAAAACATAACTTACTCAGGCTCTTTAAACTTTTCTATTAATTGTACTATTTTATGGGGTTGCTTATTAGACTCTAGATCCAGAGAATAATATCGAATAAAACTGTCCTGGATTCTGAGGCTTGTCAGCAGATTCCAGCACACAGTGTGACCAGCCAATCACTTGCCAAAATGAAATTTCTTGCCCAATGGAAAAGCACAAAATTAATATACATGAATCTATACATATAAGTTTAATAAAACTTAAATTAATTAACATAAAATTAATAATACATAAAATTAGTGTACAAAGTTACAAACATTTTTTTAATGGGAAAAAGGTCTTTAACCCATAATTCTCTTGAGATACAGGAATTTTACAATCTTGCCATTAATAGAAAGTTTAAACACATACACCCTAAATTTAGCTAAGGCCCCAGAAGTCTATGTTTGTAAAATTTGGGGCATAAGGTAGCCTTAAAACCAGTTTTGAAGAGGCATCTCCATCCTGGCCAGCTGCCAAAAAAATTAAAAAAAAAGAAAATGCATCTAATTCAAAGGTGCACTAAACTTCCTTGAAAAATGCCATCTTGTTTATCATGGCCTGAAAAACAGAATGTATTTGACATATTACCACTTATCCTTCCCTGAGGAGTATAAGCAAGTCTAATCTAAACTTCATTAACATGACTTCAAAACGCTCATGGTGTAATATAAGTAAGCAAACTGAGAGAATTGCATCATGACTGCAAAGGCAAAAGCAAGGCAACATGCCCTCTTTTATAAAGATCGGAGCCCTCGGGGAGTGCTGAACATGTTTGCACAAATCTACCCACAAATGACCCAACTCAACTGAAAACCCATCCCAAGGGAAAGGCCTTCCCTAACAGCTTCCAAGAAAGTCATGATGAAAGAAATGCAAAGATCGGAGGCAAAGCTTTTCCTCCCTTCTCATCCATAGCCTTGATTTTTAGAAAAAAAAAAATGCCTTTGAAAGATAATACATATTGTTTCTTATAAATTTCTTTCTCTTTCCAAAAAGGAAGGACAATATTTTCTTCAGCAAAACTCTTTTCTTACCAATATGTACCTAGTGCTGTTATACTTTCAGATACATTCTGATATTTACTTATGCATTTAAGGCCAGAAGGTTGATAACATAAAAAATGAAATTAGCAGAACATGTAATGAATTATCCTTTTTAAAATGGTAATATTAAATGTGTTAATATAGTTGGTGGACTATTTGTTCTCCTAATTCAGAAGATCTTATTATGAGACATCAATTTAATACACGATTTGTTTGATACGAAAAGGGCTCAGGCAAAAATGATGGGTGTCTATTCAAAATATGAATCAAAACATGAATTTTCTATAAAGGAATTTTCAATGGAGGACACAAAGAATTCTGGTTTAAGGTGACCTTAAGAGAAAATGTCTGTTTTAGAAGTTTGCTTCGGGTCAAGTTTCTGTTGTATAAGGCTACACAGCTAAGCGGGGCATTTCAGAACACAAAAGATTCTGTATGGCTTGTGTACACAGACCTAATTCACCATATAATAGTGCTTTTCTCTACTTGGTGCCTTGTAGCGATTGCTTTCATTTCTAAGCACATCCTCATTTACAGAGAAACAGCCAGCAGACTTTCAGATTTATGCCATTATTTGCTTCTTCACCTTGAACTCCAGCTAAATTCTGCTACTCTTTTGTACTGTGAGCGCCAAATGGTGGCCGTATGTCAGACACAAACCCTTCCCAGTTTCACTTAGTCAGTTCTCTCGATTTCAGGGAATCACAGATTCCTGCTAGAGGGCTGACAGGCAGTGCATACACAGCCCCCTTAACTGTTCCATTGCCTAAATGCTTTCTAACAAGGAAATGCAATTTGGAAACAGAGGCAATTACAACATCAGGGAATGAGAAACTTCTCTTAACATGGGGGAAAAAGTGAAACTACGGATAGGGGATTCTGGGTACGTGGGAAATATCTTCCACAAATAGTGCAACTCAAACTTAACCGTAATTAACATTCATTAATTCAACAAATATTTATTGATTGTCTACAAGATGCTAGGCAGCGCTGATCATTATTCTGGTGATACAATGGTCCAGGAACCTGGTTTGCTTTTCTCTTTAGATCTGGCCTAGGAGTGCAGTAGCTAATACAATAATAACTCTATTTAGTTGAGCTTCTGTTGTGTGCCAGGTACTAACATGTTCCACTGATTCTAAGGCTCAGATGTTTTCATTTCATGTCTGAAATCAGAATGCACTTTCTAGTTGGTGTTGTCTTACTAGGCTTTGTGACCACAGATTCACATGGTTGCTAGATCAACCAAGGTGGTCTGTGTTGACTTCTTTCCAAATATATAAAATAAAAATTATAAATGCAAAGAAATCATTTCATAGTTTAATTGATGACCCCTTTTCCACCTTAGGGATGCATACAATAATGGCACTTCTCATAATTGACCACATACTGGACTTGAAGAAAAGTTGTATGCATCTATCATTTCAATGAACACTTGAAGCATCTTTACAAAGTAGGAATTGTCTCCAGCTTTTGGATGAGAAAACTAAGATGCAAAAGGGATTAGAGAGCACGCCCATAGTCACAGAGGTTTTAGGTCAGAGTTCAAACCCAAGCCTCTCTGATACCAAAGTCCACGTATCTGCTTCCTATTACATCAAACTGCTTCTTGTCTAATTACCAAGGCAAGGCAAGGCAAGAATGTCTGCAATTGTGTAACAGATAAAACACGAAATGAAATAACACTTATTTACGGTACAGTAGAAGCTGTGCCCAGAATCTTAAATCATGAAACAACCCCAAATAAAGGAAAAACTTAAGAAATGGGGAATTTAAAAGCTTCCCGTGGAAGTTTAAGGGTCTGTGAAATTGATCACCACCCTAAGGGGTCCAGTCAAATAAATAGGGCGTGTGGAGAAGGCAACAATGATGTTACTGCTCCTGGACTGATGCCTGCTAGAGAGATCATTGTTAACAGAGAGGAAGTCCAGGACAAAGGCTTGAATGGTGATTAAAAGGATCGTAGGTGAACACTCTCTATTCATTTATTTAACACATCTTTGCAGAGACACAATGTCCTGGGCTGGCAGGACACTGGGAAACCCAAATCGTTTCCTGTGGCCCTGGAAGTGAATGGGATCGTAGCACCTACTCACTCCTCTCTGGTTCTCTATTAAGATGCTCTACAATGTCAGAACCAACAACTACGTCCTCGTCTCCTCCCCAGTGTTTGCCAGTGAGGGTGGTAAAGCCCCACACTGGCTGACTGTTTATCTTGATTTCTGACAGGTGTCTTGGGAGGAAAGCAAAGGCATCTCACCTCAGCTGCTGATCATCTGAAGCATTTCAGGTCCTCCAAGTTGTACAAGTGTGCTTTTAAAGAGGCCATATCCTTTTTGGAAGCAGAGGAGCTCATCTTTTCTGAATGTCAAACGTGAGGTACAAATATTGCCACATGGCGACTAAGTGATGGAGACTTCGCTAATGAATGATTTAATTTACTTTCCATAAATTGACAGACCCTCGGAAATCAGGTGTACACTTATGAAATGGCAGTCCCACTGCCAAAGGCCCACCAGCGTGTAAGCTCTGGCAGGACTTTATTATCAGGTTAAGAGCACATTAGCATATCTATTAGATAAAAAGTCTGCTACCAACATCGGAGCAGATAATGTAACCAGGTCCCCTGACTTATTTGTGGGCAGCTTTCTTTTTCTCAGTTTGACCATCTGGGGCTGGGGAATTGGGTGGAAATGTTATTTGCTGGACTGTTCAGATGGAATCATTAGCATTTTGCCCTTTAGACCACGGGAGTTAAATACACAATTTGGAATTCATACAGAGGGTGAGGTGTTCCATCTCTCTCGACAGTCTAAGAACAGTGAGTTTGAATGAGAGAGCCAACATTTTCCCTAGACTGCGCCCTCACAAAGGATGCCAGGCAAGGATACTGTTCACATCACTTTCTGTCATTTTCTTTATGTTTCCCCAAACCTGCTCTGTTCAGTGAAATGAGAATACACAAAATAGCAGCTGAGAACACAGGATTCATCAGTATGAGTCTCAACATTTCAATTTTCAAATGTAGCAACTTTAAACACATGGTAGGCTTTTAGTTTCCATAGAAAATAATCTCTCATTGTTTTCAAAAGAAACTGAAAGCACCCCAAATTACCACACTTTTAACATTCTGACATGTTGATGGCCCGTGTTCTTCTCAGATCAAAGTCAGAGTGGCAGAAGACAGAGCGTTGAGCAGCTTACTTAAAACATAGTATTTCATATTTGGCAGGAATTACTGTAGTGAAAAAAGACAAGGTGACTTTCTAATATATATATACGTATTTTAGTTTGGCAGAGATCTGAAGCGCTAAGAACTAATTTAGGATGACATAAATGCTCTTATCTTTCTCCCGACCTCCTTCCTTTTCCAACCACGTGAAGAATCTTTGACAGAAGCTCAGCAGAAGTTCTGTATTGTCTTTAACTCAGGGGTGATACTCTGAGTCCTGTGTCATCCTGAACTGTTGTGTTGACTCTTCTGTCTGAAAATGTCTAGGATTATCTAGATTTAAGCAGCAAAGTCACAAATCAGAAGCATCTTTCTTCTTTGATGTGGGGTAGCCTTGTGAGAACTTCTACGTCCTTTAAGGAAACTAAATCTACCCAGGATAGGAAAACGATGATGTCATTCGATGACCCAGCAAACCTCAACAAAGAAGGCATCAGGAGCCAAGTAAGTTTTAAAGACAGGCAATAATTTTGCAGAGGAACCTGACATAACAAGGCTAGGCAATTCCACTCCATTCAAGAGTTGGAGCACTGTTTCAAGTAGTCTAGTTAAAAGCTATGCTATTGGAATGAAAAAATTTATCCCATAGAAAGCTTTTAACTAAACAGAAAAGTGGCTTGCTTTTCCTACTTTTTGGTTTGAGCCAGAAAGTCAGATGTATTATTCATTGTGAAATAGGATAGCAGTATCAGAAAATGTCAGTCACCTGTTTCATTTACAGTGGACATATGGTTGGACTCTTAGCCAGTTGGAAAGCAATTTCTTTTTCATAAAGCTGAAGATACCCTGAAAAGGCATTCTTAGGAAATAGCAGTAATATAATCAAACAGGGGTTGACAAACCACTGTGGGCCAAATGCAGTCTGCTATCTGTCTTTGTACAGCACATGACCTAAAGAATGGTTCTACATTTTAAATGGCTTGGGAAAAAGACAAAAGAAGAATCTATTTCATGACACATGAAAACTACATAAAATTCAAATTCCAGTGTTCATAATTAACGTTTTATGGGCATACAACCATGGCTTTTTGTTTACACATCATCTATGGCTGCTTTTGAGTTACGAGAGCAGAGTTGAGTAGTTGTGAGAGAGACTGCATATTCCACAGAACCAAAAATACTTGCTATCTGTAAAAAAGTTTACTGATCCCTGTAACAGAAGATATTTGGGAAAGCAGAAATATGAGGACTGGTTAAGAGAATGAGGTGGAGCTATGATTTCTGTCCACTGTGTTAGAAGATGATTCGGGAAGGAGAGGGACCAATTACTCACTCTTGCTAATGAGGACAGAACTAGAAAAGGTGAGTTAATGCCACAAATAGGATCATTTAGATTTCATAGAGTGTTAGAGAAACTGGCTAATTGCAATTTTGAGGAGAGAGAAGTCCAGGGAAAGACCTTAGACTGATCATCAGGAGACCAGGGCTTAGTGTTGACCTTGCAACTACCTAGCCAGGTGATTAGCCTCTGGGCCGTGTCATCAGCACTTGTCAGATGATTGTAACATGACAATTTTATTTTCTTCTAGAATGTATGTTGCTGACTGGGATATGATTCAAATTGAATAATTCTATAAAAGTTCTTTAAGTGGAAATGCTTCTAGTTCTAAGCAGGTAGAAGGTTCTAAACAGTTATTGTTATGTATACTATGAAGATTAAAAACAGTACATTTGGTATATAACAGATAACCTCTGCATTGGCTGTGTGACTCAGGGCTGGCTGGTCAGCTCAGTTGGTTAGAGTGCAGCCTTATAACTCCAAGGTCACGGGTTTGGATTCCCATACCTAAGTAGGTGACTTCGGGCATTGCTGGCAATGAAAGTACTTGAACTGACTAAGAGAGAAGGACAACTTCCAGAGAAGGACACTCTCTTGTGTTTGTTTCATAGCCAAATTCTCCTAAACCAGTGTTCCCTAAGAGCCACTTGGTTCAGAGGCTGATGGTACACAGAGTGGTCCCTGGCGGCCTTCGCAGCTTTTCAGAGTAACTTCTCCCAGGATGTTTTGTACACTGGGAGAATTTGGCAAAGAGAGGACCTGATGGAAGAGCAGGACATAGAAGTTCTCTGGCCCCAGCTGTGTGAGGAGGAATTAATGGATCATCTCTGAGTTGGTAAAGGCCCCTGTCTTCCAGCTTGCACAAGGGCTGGCATTCTGCTTTTACACCCGCCCACATGCCTGGATCTATGGAGGAACTTGTGGTGAGGCTGAGCTGTTCCAAATTGCTCATTTCTGGAAAGTCTTCTCTCTATGGGTTTGAACATGCAAGGAAGATAATTTGACCTGTTTGTCCCAGTGCCTGGCAGGCCTGAACCTACTGCCTGCTCATAAATGTCCTGGGGCTGGTTCTTCAATTTCAGGACCTGTCATGTTCTAGTGGCATGGAGAGTCATGTGTGAACCAGAATGGACTCGAGTCTTAAAAGCTCGGGTCTCCTTAATAGGAAGGCCTCGGTTTCTATGTTGCCTTTCTTTCCTTCCCTGATGGCTTGTTTTCTAGGTAGGCACAATCACCGGTTGCTCCCAACAGTACTTTCCTCTGTGTTTGCAATGCACTGTTTATGCCCCTGCAGCTTTGTAATTAATAATATACTGCTTTTTCATCTTCAAAGTGATTTATACACATTAATTAATCTTCACCGTACTTCAGAGTTTCTGCACGTAAATATCCGTCATGCCCCCATGTTATACTCAGGAAACCAAGACCCAGAAGGCAAACAACTTTGCCAAGGCTAAGAAGGAAGGGATCACTGCGGACAAGATCAGCACTCAGGACCCTGACCCCTCACTGTGTTTGCAGTCCTGTGATCACCTCTGGAGAGTAGTCCTGTAGCTCTATGCTCACTGCCATCACTGCTGGGTAAATTGGCTTTTTCCATCACTCATTTTGAGTCATAAACTATTCCTCAATACTCCAGGGTCAAAGCATAATCTTACCTAAAGCATACATAATAGAAAATGATGGATTATAAACTAATAAACCATCCTAAGATGCTCAGGTCCAGCTTCCAGTAGCCTCCAGACTGAAAATAAATATGTTTCCTAATCCATCATTTACAAGTTACACACCCGATTAAAACATTAAACTCTCACTATACCGTTTCCCATTTGTATGATCGCCCTTACAGAAAGCTATTATATTTTAACTATCAAGCTCAATAAATCAGGCAGTAGCCATCTATCTCTCTCCTGCAAGTGGAGTACGAGGTGCACTGGGGATGCTATTGGCAGAGGCAGGCAGTGCCTCAGTTTCTATATCTGAGCTCCCCATGGTGCCCACTGGCCCAGCACAACATTAAACCTGAAAAGTGAGCACATGGACCCTTTCTGAAGTTTCTGACACAAAGCCAGACCATGCAAAGACCCCAAAGGCACATTCATTTGTTTCCACTGAGCCACTAAACAACCACCTGGGAAGCACACATAACTATCTCTAACAACACAAAAGATTCTACTCGAGTAATTGTGGGGGGCAACAGACATCCTTCCCCCTCCCTCAGTCAATCCATGGCTCCATCCTTCATCAAGAGGTAAGTGAGAAGCAGACGTGACTTGACATTAGGGGTGCTTGGGTGTCAGATCTCAGTCCCCATGCAGATCTGGGGTTTAGAGCACAAAGACTTTTGCAAAGCCCCGCATGCACACAGTACCTTTCCCTGGAGTGTCAAGTTCTCACTTTTGGAGGACATTCCTGAAAAATGCAACTGGTAAGGGATATAAATGCCTATTTTTCCATCTTAAGACAAGCATAGCTATATTATGGAAGAGAGTAAAAAATCTACATTCATTTCTGGGTTGTATTGGTCTGCCTTGGGCAGGGCCCCAGATCTCTGTGGGTGCACGGTCATGCTCCTCTGCCATCAGGCAAACTTTGGTAAAATGGTCTCGGAAGTGCTGGACCCGTTCCTTCTCTAGCAGGCCCCATGCTGGCTGCCTGGGAAAGATGAAAGTCTAGAAGCCCTCACTGCTGAGCCAGAGGGAGACTTATGTTGGGGGAAAGGGCAAGGCCAGTATAGTCAAGGTTGACTTTTATTTTCTCTTAAATGGGAAGAATTTTAGCATACTTGTTGGAAACTGCTTTGGAGTTAGTCTCTGTTAGCTGGTGTTTTATAGGTTTGCTTTGCAACATGGCACAGCCAAACTGGGAATGGCTGTTATAGCTGCCCTGAAACCAAGCCACAACCATCGAGCGTTTCAAATAAACTTTAATAAACATCACCACAGCCTCTGCTTGTGCAGGAGATGTGCCAGTGGCAAGCTCAGTTGACAGAGCAGTGGCACTGGGGCTCTGTGCTGGGGATGCTCACATGCATGTGGCACCTGCCCCTGAGCTCTCAGCATCTGCTGCTTTCCACAGTTGCCTGGTACACCTCATGGATGCAAACCAACATCCTCAGCATGCGAAGAAAGGTACCTCAGCATCTCCATGTATCTGCCACTCTAAATCACACAGAGTCACCAGGAGCACAGCTGCTATGAGAGGCGACCCTGATTCAGATTCAGTCTCACAGGGTGAGATGAGAGTTGAGGCTAAGGGGACAGAGGCAAAGGGAGGGATTGGGCAAGGTTAACTGTGTCTGAGTGATTTGATTATGTACAAAGACCTGGTTTGATGCTCTGGATTCTCAATCCTATTTGTGTTTCAGAAAATAAACTGGCTACTTTGGCTTTTTCTCCAGTTAACATGTTCTCAGTTGTGCGGACCATGATTCTCCTCCTCTCCGGTTTTTGGCTGAAGTTACCCAATGTTGCATGAATTTCAGAGCATAGACCTGGGTTACAATGCAATGAAGGAGAAGACTAAAAGGCTGCTTTGGGAGTAAGGGAAGGATTTGCAGGCGTAACAATTCTTAGCTCATCTTCAAGAAGGGATAAAGTAAGGATGGCTAAATTTAATTTCTGACAAATGTTGTTTAGAATCATGAAGGAGAAACTCAGATTTAAGTGGATTTCAGGAGGGAAAAATCACTCCCATCCATCACTCATTATTATGTCTTTTAGGAGCCAACAAGCAAATTGTACAGACAATAGAGGGCCTCTAAATTTACAAGTCCATGGCCTTCCCCCACCTTCTCACAACAAGGATTGGCCAACAAGGCTGCCCTGACTTACCTATGAAATATGCCAGTAAAATAGCCAAGAGGAGGGCCGCGGCAATGGCGGAGAGGGCAGCACATTTCCAGCTGCAGTATTTGGAGGGCTTCTTCAGCTTGAAGGCCTTCCTGGAGAAGGTGTTCCTGGGCAGCAGGCGGGGCGGTGGTGTGTAAACGGTTCCTGAGGTCAAAGGGTATCCCGGAGAAGAGCTGCTAAACAGGGGGGTGCTTCCCGAGGAGGTCTTAAAGAGGAAGTGCCTGCCAGAAAATGGAAAGAGTCAGAGTGGCCGTGGGTGGCTACTGAGGAATGCTTAGCTGCTTTTTCTTTCCCTCTTATTTGTATAGTCCTAATATAGTCCTAGTTAACCAAACTTACCCTGCAGTGAAAGAAAGGGCGAACGTTACGTTTCATAGTGATATGAATTAATTCCATAAACTTGCATAATTCTATGCTTTCACATATGCATCCAGATTTTATCTCCCACAATAATCCTGCAAATTTTTCGGAGCAAATATGGAAATCAAATTACTGTCAGTCACTCAGAGATGATGACAATAATGATGATGCTAAGATTTATTATGTATTAAATACCTACTATTGAAAGGCACTTGAAATATATTGTGACAACTATTTACAAAGGAAATATTATTATAATATCCCCATTTTAGGAATGAGAAATCAGGTTTGCAGAAGTCAAGCAAATGTCCCAGGATTTAAACCCAGAGCTCTGTCTTTCAATAGAGTCTCTGCTTTTAAGTGTTACAGTAAACTCTCTCTCGACCCTTGTTCTTGAGCTGCTTTGACCTCCTCCTTTTATCCTGCTTCCTGTGCTGAAACTGCCTGTATAGGTCATGTGATCGTGGTTATTTCTTTAGAAACATCTTTGCCTATCAAGCGAACAGGACGTTCTCAGTAGGCAGAACTATGTTGTGACAACCACATAGTAGAACCATACAGTAGGTCACGTGGTGTAGACAAGGATAGCACTACTCCTCAGGGTTCAGAACACTATTATTCCAAGAACCATTCATGGACCATCAATTCTCTGACAATAGATTATTCTCTCTCTTATACATGCCATTTGCAAGACTTCAAATGTGACTTTGCTACACCTTGCTTAAAACAATGACTTGCCTACCAGGAAAAATACAGTGGAATATAAGGCTCAGGTAAAGTAGACTGTATAGTCTGAGCAGCTGGAGGACAGGGACTATGTCTTATTTTGTACCTTGTCCATCCTAATGTTCCCAGTACCCAACTCAAAGCCCAGTAGGTAGGGGAGACTTTAGTGAATGCGCAAACGAATGAATGAAGTCCTCTCATTATTTGGTAGTTTCACTCAGCTACAACTCTTAAGATTTCAAATTGTTAATACAGTTATTTTCTTTCTCCTCACATCTTCAGTAGGTACAACTTTATTTATTGACCACTTACAATGTGTCAGTTACAACTTTGTAACTGTTTTGCGTGTTTTCTGTAGTTGCATGTTTTACTTGCAACTAAACCTCACATCAACCCTGAGAGGTGGGTATACCTGTTTTATAGATAGGAAAGCTGAAGGTAGGAGTTAGCAAGCAGGGTCGTTGGGGCTCATACTCCAGTGTGCCTGACTTTTTATTTTATTTGTTTATTTTTTACATCTCGTTAGAGCTTTTAGAAACTCTAATCAGACCTACTACACCACACTGCCCTTGTGTGTGGGACTTGGCTGACTTTCCCAGAGGGATTTGAGGCAAGATCGCTGCCATTACAAATTTGTGTATCGTGGCTGCTTCCAGATAAAACCTTGAAAGTATTTTCATCCTTGACAGAGATCCAAAGAGCCCAGTATGACTGACAATCATGTCAGAAAATGAGTATCTGATTGGTGAATTATTTAACACAGCTAACATTAAAATAACTTATATTTAAATTTTATTTGTTCTATAATGATCTGAATAAAGCATAGAAGTTTGATTCCATAAAAAAGGCTTTGGATTCCTTGTCCCATAGCTCTCTTTCAATGCTCCAGATTGAAAGAGCCTTTTGGATGAAGAGGCAGTAGGCATGGTGTTTAAAGAAGTGTTTTGGAGCAAGACAGACCTGGATTGGCATCCTGGCAGTGCCGTTCCTGGACAAGTAAGGTCACGTAATTATCTAATGCTGCTCTTGAGATCCTCCACCTCCTTATCTATAAAATGGGGCATAGGTATTTATTAGAGCATAGGTACTTCATATCTGGTTGTTGTGAGGATTACAGAAGATCATGTAGGAAAAGCATTTAACCTAGGTGTGTCTCCTAGTAAGCGCTCAGTTCATTATGTGAAGCTTTTATTATTAATTCTTCAGAGCCACATAAGGAGCCCTGAAACCTGAGTTTTAATTTAAAGCTTGACACATGTCAAACAAACACCTGAAGAGTTCTCTAAATCACTAAACAATAGTCCACTCCCTTATAATGAAGCCCAAACACACACAGAGCAGAAAGCCAGGGTGATGGAAGAGCTCTGGGATTTGATTTAAAACTCCTTCAACTTTATTTCTTGGACAATTCTCCAAGAGCTGGTGGTGGAAATAGGAAATCAAACTAAAACAAAGGAATTTAAAGGCATCATAAGGAGTCATTAATGAGTATTCAAAAATATCCGAACACCAGTTATCACTCTGCAGCAATCTTACCCATTCCCACGGCATCGAAGTCTCCAGATCCCCAACTTCTTCCCTGAGGTCCAGACCCACATTCCTATTGTGTTTGGACATCTCATTTTCTGTGTTCTGTGGCTATCTTGAACAAGTCACAAGCAAACGCACACTGTTTTCCTTTACCTCCCCTAACCCACTCCTCTTGGACTCCTGTTATTGCCAATTACGTAAGACAC
Source organism: Cynocephalus volans (assembly GCF_027409185.1). Taxonomy (NCBI): domain Eukaryota; kingdom Metazoa; phylum Chordata; class Mammalia; order Dermoptera; family Cynocephalidae; genus Cynocephalus; species Cynocephalus volans. Next base: position 149,040,696 of record NC_084461.1, on the reverse strand, counting down.
TGTGGGCACTTTCACCTCCTTCCTTTCCTTCAGATAGGCTAAAGAATCCCACCAGTTTTATTTCTGAAAACCTCTCTCACCAACCCTCTCCTTTAGCCTTCCTGCTTTTCTTCCCAAGCCACAAATGCCACTGGGCCCTGTCTTACAAATCCCTGGTTATCCTCCAATGCCTAAAAGAGGAAATCTAAGTTTCAATACGGGTCAGGTGCTCTGCAACTACTACCCAACTTTTCATCCTTATCTCTAACTTTGTGCTCCCAGCTCCCACAAACTCTGTGCTTCAGCCACACCAAGAGACGCGTCTCCCCTTAGCAAGCCTGTTCCTGCCACCATGGCTTTGTGAATACCATGCAATGCCCTCTCAAATGGCTTTTCCTATTCTGCCCCACCTGACCCAGCCTAGCTAGCTCCTACTCACCTTCCAGTCATCTACCTGGGAAACCTATTCTAACATTCCCCTCATTACTCTGTGCACTTACGTATCTGTTTATGCACTTGTGTATATATATATAGTGTCTGTCCCCAACCAGAATGTGAACTCCTGGATATATGATACTGGTAGACATCACTCTTGATATCTCTAGAGTCTTAACATCAGTGCTTGAAGATTAGTCTTATTTGTAGACAGAATAAATAAATTGAAAATAGAAATGTTTGAGCAATAAAAGAGCAACAATACGAAGATTAAGAAGTTTAAATTGGCTTTGACATTATTTTCAATGTACTCACTTATGAGAAAAATAGAATATGATTATTATATCTAACACATGGGATTGCTTCGTGAGATCCTAAAATTGTTCCCTTGATAATCCAGTCTATTTCCCACACTTCCTTCTAAAAAAAAGAAGTCAGATCATGTCGCATGTCACCAGCTCCCCTTCCTCCTTCAATAAAGGCATCCAATAACATTTGGAATAATGAAATCAGAAGCCTTTTCCATGGCCCGCAAATACCTGCATAGTCTGCCCTCTGGCCATCTCTCCAACTGAATCTTCTCTCACTCTTACCCTAGCTCACTCCATTGGTCACAACGTCCATCTCCTGTTCTTCATCATATTGCACCTTCCTGCGTCAGGGCCTTTGCACTTGTGGTTCCTTCTGCCCAGAAATACCTGCACAGCTTGTTCAGAGTCATTCAACTCTGCCTTGGTATCACTTTCTCAGAGATATCCTCCTTGGCCCCTTTCATCACTTTTACTCTCTCTCCTATTATAACAGTTTTATTTTTTTGCATTATAAGTATATATTTGTGTATTATTTATTGTCTGTCTCTCTCATTAGAACTGAATTTCTAAGAAATTTAAAATAATTAGCTATTTTGTCTGATTTGTTTGACACTGTATCCTAACATCTGGAATAGAGCCTGACACATAGTGAGTTCTCAACAAATCTTTTTTAAATGAATGACTTGCAACCTTTACCCAGGCCAAAATAATGAATGCTAAAGGACAGTACTGTGAACATTTTAAATTTAATTTACTTTTTTTTTCATGGTTGGCTGGGAGGGGGATTTAAACTCGTGACCTTGGTGTTATAAGGCCACTCTCTAATCAACTGAGCAACTGGCCAGCTGACATTTTTAATTTTAAAATTAAGGTTCCTTCTGCCATGTTGACCCGTTTTTTAAACAGATTTATGAGTTTGCATATGTGCACACAGACAAGTGTATATATATATACATATATATATACATATATATATACATATATACACATACATATATACATACATATATATACATACATATACATACATATATATACATACATATACATACATATATATACATATATATATATACATACATACATATATATATATAGCCAAATCCCTCCACATACAAACAACCTGCATACTTCTTTTTGGTATTGCATTAACCCTTGCTGGATGGGATCTCTCAGGCTGCTCATTGGCATCATGGCATCTCCAATGATTACAGCTAAATGAAACTCATCTAGTAATCACATCCATTCTTCCTAGTTTCTGGTGCTTAAAATGATTAAAGAAAAATACCAAAGACATGTAAATCCTGTTTCTCCCACTATACAGCTACACCTTGGTGTTACAAATCTATAGAAGATTAAATTCAGCAAATTAAGAAAGAAAGATTCTGAAGAAGTGATCTTCAGATGGTGTCCTCAAAATACCTGCTTTAGCATCACTTGAGTGCTCTGTTAAAAAAGTACAAATTCCATCCAGATCTGAGGATGGGGTCTGGGAGTATATCAGTTAAAGAGCTCCCTAGGTGATTTAGATGTGTGTTCAAGTTTAAGATACTCAATCCTAATCATTTTTGCACTTTCCAGATGTGTCCAATTTACAGAGAACACACTAAATGGTTAGCATGCATATACATTTTTTAAAATGCAAACTTTGAAGAGTGCAGCATTATAAGGCCAAGCTACAAAAATAGTACCAGCCAGCTACAAAAAGAAATAAATTAAAATAAAATAAAATGCAAGCTTTGAATGCAGATGTCTTTAGGGTGAAGTGTCATGAAGTCTGTGACTTAAATGATTCAGCAAAAAGATCTGTCTCTCTATATACAGATAGATAAATAAGGCAAATGTGGCAAAATAATAGCAATTGTTAAAACTAGGTGGTTTTTCTCACATTACACTATTCTTCCAACTTTTCTATGTTTAAAAATTTTCATTAAAAAAGTTGGGAAAATGCCAGCTGTGATTCACCCAAGGATGGCAGGCACATGCTGCAGGAAAATAAAACAAAATAAAATGAAGTAAGACCCACAGGTAATGGTCTGGCCAGATGGTCACAGGGAGGACTGGGAAGACTTAGGGGATTTCTCCTGATATTTCCCTGAACAGGCTATTAAGACAGCTTTGCCCCCTCAGGGGCCTGCTCAGTGTGTTCCGATGAATCACTTGTGATGCCCCAACTGAACTTCTTCCCAGCAGTCGGTCATGGAAGTAGCTCAGCTCAGGACTCCAGGCGTCAGCAAAAATGTGTAGTTTCCAAATGCACTTGACATTTTTCAAGCACAACTCAATTGCTTTCAGAATTGGCCACTTGTGCCTTGGAAAGGAGAGGCAAATGAGGGGCCACCAAAGTGCTGTCCTTGGAGTTTGCTAACACTCCAAGAGACAGAGAAAACCAGTCCTTGATGTCTTACAAAAAATAAAAAAGGAGCTTGCGCACATCTTTCCTCTCCTAGCCAGGTCGGGGGTTGGGGCCTTTAGTTCTAGCACCCAGCATTCTGCCAGGCACAGGGTATGGGGTTGGGATTGAACAGTAAGGCTGAGGGAGAACAGTCCCTTTTGTAATCAGCTTTGTATCCTGGGTCCCTGTGATTTCTCAAGAAATCACATGCAGTGATCGAGGTTGATGTCCAAATAAAGGCAAAAAAAAAAAAAAAAAAAAAAAAAGCAGTGATCATCATTTTACTCTAAACTATCAATCTTTTTGGTAAATGTCATCACTTTTCCTCATGTGGAAACAAAACCATTTAATAAAAACTGAGAGAGCATACCTAACAGCCTAACAACCATTTTCCCCTGCACTTTACATGACAGCAAAGATGTGGATTTGAGGCAGAATCTTGGTAAACCAGGCTTCTGCTTCAAATTGGCTTAGAAAATTAAGGGCACGCATTTCCCCTGATTCAAAAACCATGGCAGATTTTTAAAAGAAGTCTAACAAATAAAAAACTCACACATAGCATCCATGCAAGAAGAGCCCAAACAATTCAAAATACTGTGAATTTTTATTTTATTCTTATGATCCAGAAGGAGCATGACTAAACTAGAGTTGAAGCTTTGAGAAGTCGTGTCTGCCTAAACTACCTTAGTCCCCAACAGAAGATTTCTCTCTCTCCTTTTGAGCCAATCACAAGAAAACTCAATCATTAACTTTCAGCCCTACCAAAGAAACAAATAATACATAAAATCCTTTAACACCAAGCACCATTTTTCAGCTTGCAACCAGTGGGATCCTAAGAGGCAGTCTCCCTATTTTCTGTTGATTTGGCTTTATTCCTAGGGGGAAATCCCAGCAGGGCTGTGAAACAGAAACGCACTACACAAATAATTGTGCTGCCTCAACTTCAAAGGTCAAGGCTTTCTCTCTCTTTCTCTCTTCTGTACCCCTGTATCTCAACTCAGTGCACCATGAAGATAACCAGGACAACTAATGACTAACAGTGCAGATGTGTAGTTCCCCTTTGCTCATGAAGTTTGCTGCAGCAAATATTCTTGGAACACAGTGAAAGTCTTGAATGGTCTCAGCATAGCACTGTGTGCAAAGAAGCAGCTCTGGTTATCAGGGAAAACAGGTGTTGACTGTTGTTCTACCGAGAAAATTGACCTCTCCAGTAAATAAACTCACAGGTATTCAGAGGAGCGGATTAAAATATTGATTCACAGCCCATTAATCTCTACAATATTTTTAATATTATACATGCAGTGGCAGAGAAAGCATAGAGGCAGAAACACTCTGGGAATGGGGGTGTGATGCTCAGTGAGGGGGATCAGGCATGCACTAGGAGACTAAAGATATTATCACATTTCGCTGGTTCTGGCCATACCCTTTGAAGCATCAAATTTATTGTCTCTAAAGGAGTAAGTTTAATAAAGAGGCAGCCCATAAAGGGTACTGTAGCATGTAAAGTTACTGTAATTAGGTTTTCAGGAGTTATAATAAAACATTTAGCTGGAGAGAGGTTAAATAACTATCACACTTTCTGGCACCATCACTGTAGTCTCCAATATGAGAAGCAGGGGTGGTGGTTGAGGGAAAATTTGATGGGTGGGCTTCTAAGAGAGACAGAGAGAGAGACATGGGGTGTGGAGAGAAAGAAAAAAGAGAAAGAGTCACAGAGCGTGAGATGGAAAAAAGAGAGATAACAAGAAAGGAGACATTGGATCCTGCACTGCTCAGCCACTATATGAATAGCAAAACCAGGCAATCTTTTAAGTGTTCTGTCTTCATTTTGCTGTTTGCAAATGTAAAATGTATACAGTATTAAAAAAATCAAGCATATAAGTTTTTTAAAATTTGCTAATACTTTATTTCAAAAATTTTTATTTGAAACATAATTGATTATACATAATTATGGGGTATAGAGTTGACTATATTTGTGTGCTATATGTGATGATCAAATCAATATTATTAGCATTTTCATCACTACAAATCATAATTAATCTTTGTATCCCTTATCCAATTTCTCCCTTAACTTCCTTCCACCTCCCCCTTTCCCACCTCTACTAACCTTAGGTCTATTCTGTCCTTCTGAAAGTTCAATGTATTATTGTGGTCTTTCTTTCTTTCTTGTGGTCCTTCCTTCCTTCCTTCTTTTCTCCCACTTATGAGTGCTGACGTGTGTTATTTCTCCTTTTGTGCCTGGCTTATTTCACTTAACATAATTTTCTCCAAGCTCATCCACATTGCTGTGAATGGCAGAATTTCATTCTTTTTTATGGCTGAGTAGTATTCCATTGTATATATATATATACCACACTTTCCTTATCCAGTCATCCATCAATGGACATTTAGGTTGGTTCTAACTCTTGGCTATTGTAAATAGAGCTGCAATAAACATGGGAGTGTAGGTGTCCCTTAGACATGATGTTTTCCATTCCTTTGCATATATACCCAGCAGTAGGATTGCTGGATTGTATGGCAGTTCTATTCATAGTTGTTTGAGGAACCTCCAAACTGTTTTCCATAATGGCTGTACTAATTTACAGTCCCACCAAAAGTGTAAAAGAGTTCCCCTCTCTCCACATCCTCACCAGCATTTGTCATTCTCAGTCTTTTTGATAATAGCCAGCCTAACTGGTTGAGATGATATCTCAATGTGGTTTTGATTTGCATTTCCCTGATAATTAGTGGTGTTGAGCATTTTTTCATGTACCTGTTGGCCATTTTTATGTCTTCCTTTGAAAAATGTCTATTCAGCTCCTTTGCCTGTTTTTTAATAGGATTATTTGGTTTTTGCTGCAAAGTTGTTTGAGTTCTTTGCATATTCTGGATATTAATCCCTTGTCAGATGTATAGTTTGCAAATATTTTCCCCCAGTCTGTAGGTGGTCTTGTCACTCTGTTGATTGTTTCCTTTGCTGCGCAGAAACTTTTAAATTTGATATAATCCCACTTGTATATTTTTTCTTCTGTTGCTTGTGCTTTTGGGATCTTATTCATAAAGTCTTTGCCCAGACCTACATCCCAAAGTATTTCCCCTATGTTTTCTTCTAGGAGTTTTATAGTTTCAGGTCTTATACTTAAGTATTTAATCCATTTTGAGTTGATTTTGGTATGTGGTGAGAGGTATGAGTCTAGTTTCATTCTTCTTCACAGGGATATCCAGTTTTCCCAGCACCATTTCCTGAAGAGGTTATCCTTTCTCTAGTGTATGTTCTTTGTGTCTTTGTCAAAGATCAGTTGGCTGTAAGGACCTGAGCTGATTTCTGGGTTCTCTATTCTGTTCCATTGGTCCTTGTGTCTGTTTTTATGCCTGTACCATACTGTTGTGGTTACTACAGCTTTGTAGTGTAGTTTGAAGTCAGGTAGTGTAATGCCTCCGGTTTTATTTATTTATTTTTGGTCATGATTACTTTGGCTATTCAGGGTCTTTTGTTGTTCCATATGAATGTTAAGATAGTTTTTTCTATTTCTGTGAAGTACGTCATTCATATTATAATGGAGATTGCACTGAATCTGCAGGTCGCTTTTGGGTTGTATGGACATTTTCACAATGTTAACTCTTCCAATCCATGAGCATGGAATGTCTTTCCATGTTTTGGTGTCCTCTTTACTTTTTTTTTTAGCAGTGTTTAGAAAGCAAAATTCTCCTGCACTCTTGAGATAGACTGGTAAACATTTGATGTTTATAGTCACACTTTTTCTACCTATAAACATTCCTTTATTATTGTTATTATAAATTTAATTATTTTTAAAAACAGCAGGATCATGCTGAGGAGGCAGTGATAAGCCTGCAGATTCTAACCTCAGACAACCAGGGTTTGAATCCTGTCTTCTATACTTATTGCTGTGTGATTTTGAGCAAGTTACTTAACCTAACTAGGAGGTTGAGAATGATAGTATGTACCTACTTCATGGGCTTGTTAGTGGGACTGGGTAAGTTTATTCACATGGAATGCTTGCCATTGAGATTGGCATCCAGCGAATGGTCCATAAATGTAGCTATTAATCACTTGCTCTTTACTAAATCATCTCCTTGACCTAGCATAGTGCCCAGCTCATTTAAAATGTTTATTAAATAAATGAGTTGTCCTAATTTGCACAGTGATGCATTAGCATGCACCCTCCCTCACCCCCCAAAAAAATTTTATTAGGAAGATAAAGGATTGGAGATATTACTTATGTGCTTGCTCTCTTCTTCTGGTTGGAAATTTATGCTTGGGTTGAGAAGTGAACTGTTGCTTTTAAAACAAAACTTAATTTTTTTTTTAAATTACTACTTCCCAAGTTTAAAAAACTCCAATAACCCAATTAGTATAATTAAAAGTCCATTTCATATCATGGTTACCTAAGCTTAGATGCAAACCAATTTTGATTCAATGAAAAATAGGCTTTCAAGGTTTCTCATCCCTGAACCTTTCAGCTCATAGGGGACTGTGACTACATTTGCATATGTCATTAACAACAGGAAAATCCTCTATTTTGCCCTCTTCAAAATTTGCAGCCATACCAAAAATATTCACAGCTGGAATAATTAGCAACTCAATTTATTGCCTTCCGTTTTCTAAATAGAAGCTTCGACTCTTGATATTTAAATAGTGTCACACTGTGATATAACATAGCATTTTTCATGGTAAAACTTTTTTTTCTCCATGAAATGATATACTGCTCAGTATGACAGGCAAGGTCTCTCGAGGTCACTAAAGAAACCTGGTGTTTTGTGAGCAAATCCATTTCAGCGTCTTTGGGATCAGATGGAGAGTCTTTTTATTTCCCCTGGAGTTGTTAACTTGTTGACTTTTTTCAAGTTAATTGGTTAGAGTCTTGATACAGTAGGGGAAAAAAAACAAAGACCTCTGACTTTGACTTCAAAGTTGACCTTGAATCCGCCATACACTGTAATATGGGAGTGTAGAGACAGTCATTTCTAATGGACTTACGTTTGTGTTCACGACAGCCAGAGGTAGATGAAGAAAGAATGCACACCATCAGATATAATCAATAAGCAGAATGATTTCTCCCATCGCGTTTATTGCCTGTACCATTCAGAGAATCAGAGAATTTTCGAGCTGGAAGAAACCTTAGGGTATGTTCCTTTATCATGCTCTGCTTCATGCTATTACATTTGTCTTGCATGTTTGTCTTGTCTCTCCAGTCCAATTAGAAAGTCAGGCCCCGCATCTTCTGCTTCACAGTATCTTTCACTGTTCATAGTAGGTGCTCAGAAATGTCTGCTGAAGGAATACTCAAGTTATGGTAGAGTAGAAAAGGTACAGGCTTTGGATCCAGGTGCACCTGGATTCAAATCTCAACTCCACTAGGGATTGCATGATGTGGGGAAAGCCAATTAATCTCCCTAGGCTTCAAATGCTTTGTCTAAAAACTCAGGATAATAACAATACTTACATTACACAAGTGTTGGAATAGCTGAAAGAGAACACGGTACACAATCTGTGAGCACAGATGCTGGCACACGGGAAGTGTTTAATACATGTATGTACCGTACTGCCTTCACCTCTGCAATGAATACGATATCTAAGATATGAAGTCTCCATCCAACCAATATTTATTGAGCATGGAATATGTATTACACGGTGCCAGATGCATTGAATACAATGGTGAATAAGTCCTTATCCTCAAAGAGAATTTCTAATTGGAGACACAGAACAAATAAACAAAACTCAAATCCATGTAAACCAACAAACACATAATTACAAATATGGGAAGTTCCATGAAGGAAACAAGGGACTGAGACAGAGAAAGTGTGGGACTATAATAGTGTGGTCACTCCTCTCTGAGAAGATGACCAATAATGGGAGATCTGAAGATGAGAAGCAGCCAACCATGTGAGGCTTGGAGAAGAGAGCAACCAAAGCAGAGACAACAGCATATGCAAAGGCCCTGAGGTGAGGAGGACCTAATTTTTGAGGATTGGAAAGACCTAATTTATGACTGAAACACGGTTAGCCAGTGGCCAGTGGCAGGAGGAAGGGGTAGGCATGATAAGAAGTACATCATTCATGGATTTGAGGGACTGGGATCTGGATTTTAGACCAATTTCAAAGGGTTTTAACTATTTCTTATCTTTGAGCTAAGGAAGCAGATTTATAAGCATTCCATCTGAAAAACGACTAGGGTAAAAGAGACTCATGGGGAATTCAGTCCAGGATTCTGTGATGTAAAAGCTTGGATATCTTATCTGACTTCTGCCTTGAGGGCTTAGGCTTTTGTCCAGAATATTCTAGCCACTCCTCAATATTGCACCTATTCCTCCATCTCCATTTGGATGTAGTTAGGCATCTCAAGTTTAGTGTGACCAACACACAACTCTTGGTTTTCACTCCAAACTTTTCATCTCTTCTTGGCTTCACCCATGCTGGTTAAAGGAGCCATCACTTATCTAGTTGTGCAGGCATCTCCCCCAGGAAGCAGATTCTATGGGAAGAAATCTGCATGCAGGACTTTTATTAAAAAGTGCTCTTGGGAACACCGTCTGTGAGGGAGTGAAGGAAGCAGGCTGGGTGGAGGGAGAAGCTGAACTGTGATACTGTTCCAAAGAGGCCTTGGTCAAGCTCACGGGGAGCTCTGGAGCTGGGATGCCTCTGCAGAGTCGCTCCAATTTGAGCTGAGGGGACTTCATACCCTCACATGGACCAGTCATTGGATGTGGACTGTTCCTTGGGAGATGTCGCTCTGTGTAGCTGAAGGCCCATCTCATAGAGGAACTTGGATGAGATCTATTGGCTTCCCACACTCCCATCAACTGAGAATGCATGCTTCAGTCCTGGAGGGTGGCATGTGGGTGGGCATCATGCCATCTGCCTCACTGGGCTTCACTGTGGTTCCTGTCCTTTCCTAACACCTGATCGATTATCAGTTAATTTCCTCTCTGCCTCCAACACATGTTCATCCTTTTCTTACCACTCTATGTCAACTTGTGCCTGGCTTATGCATACAGCAGCCTCTAAACAGGTCTCTCTGTTTCTGCTTTTGCCGTTTATATCAATTTTCCTGACAGGAGTCTGTCAGTGTCTACAGACACAAGTCAACTCATATTACTCCCCTGCTTAAAATCTTCCAGTTCCTTTCTACTTAGAAGTCATCCTGCTCCTTGTCATGGTCCACAAGGCATCTCATTGTGGTCTATGCAACCCCTTTCTAGCCTTCATGTGCTCTGCCCTGAGGTTTCCACCATACTTCCTGCTGTCCCTCCCAGAGGCGAAGCTCCTTCGCACATCAGGGTAGTCACACAGTGTTTGCCTCAGCCTGGAAAGCTCTTTCCTCAGAACTTTGCACGGCCCCTCCTTCTCACATCTTTCCAGTCTTCCCTCACAGCTTGCTTCCTCAGAAAGGCTTCCATGATCAGCTCTTCCCAACCCAGGATTACAGCCTGGGAACACTCTGCATCCCATGACGGGTTGAGGGGGCAGGGCATAAGGCCCTGTCCCCTCACCCTACATTGGGCAACTCGCTTACCACGCATCCCTTTGAGTAGCCAGCTCATTCACGTCTTGAGTATCATCTGCTTTCCCCAATGTTATGCACGTTCCACGAGGGCCAGGATTGTCATCTTCCTCACCAGTCTATCCCCGGCCCCTGGAAGAGTGCCCAGCACATGTGTGATGCTCCATCGATTTTCAGTAAATGAATAAAATCATGAACCAATCTAAATCTTGAAAAGATTTTGAAGATCACTTGTAGAAGGTGATGAATTTTTAAAGTTTTCTGTCTGCTCTCAGATATAATACTTCTCTTTATTTGTCCTGTAGTGTCCTCCTCAAGGGATCCCCGGTCACTCTGGTTTTCAAGATTTTGGTAAACAAGACCATGTTCTCATTTGAGAAACCTGCACCTCTTTCTGTTCTGAGGAGGCTTTTGGCAGCCTCTTTGTTTTCTTGATCTTTTAAATTGGAATTCTCCTCAACTCTCCTGTCATGCTTGAGGTATATCGGCCATAATCACGCTGATTATTTTTACTGTGGACACCCAATGGCTTTGGATAATAGTGGGATAATGAATTTTTTATTAGTTTCTAAGATTCTGCTTAGTGATGCCGTGTATTTTATAGTCTTCCCCCACTTTCTCTCCACAGCAACCCAACAGATTCACATATTCAGGCACGGCTTACACTAATCTCTGTTCCAGTGCCTGGTTTGTAACTGGGACCTCAGAGATAATCTTTCTGTAAGTCTGGAAAAGTTTTTGGTAAATGTAGTTGCTCCTTATCTGTTATTTCTGTGTCCACCTACAGAGCAGAGTATCTTCATAGGTCTGGTATCTCTGCAAACATGACGATCTCATGGTGCAATTTTTCTCTTCCAAATAACTTTTAAACGAATACAATCAGAGTGATTTTCATCTCTAAAAAATGTTATGTTTACCCTCCTCCACCTGTAGAAGAACCCATTTATCCTTCCATTTCCTCCCCACCTTCTGTAACAAAGGAGTCCTGCCCAGCACATTTTTCTGTGTTTCCTTATCTTTGGTGCTTCAGTAACTTCACAACGGTATGAGGAGTTGTATTTACCGTGGTGCTGAATGGGGGCCATGGTGGCAATCTTTCAGATGTGAACACATCACACACTTGGATCCATAACCAGTATTAATCACATTACATGTACTAGTATTTTGTGTTGTGACTTCAAAGTTAACCATTTCCAGGCATGCTTAGGGAATGCTTTTTCTTAGCACTTTTCTTGGAAAAGACTGGAGCAAGAGACAGACTCTCCAGCCTATTTTGATGTCTCTTCTTCACGTAGACCTTTCACACTGAGGGAGACACACTGACCCTCCAACTTGTTGTCTTTTAATTCTTCTTTTTATTGAGGTGAAATTTACATAATATAAAATTAGCCATTAAAAATTATTATTATTTTTATTATTACTATTATTTTTGGTGGCTGGGCAGTATGGGGATCTGAACCCTTGTAAATTAACTATTTTAAAGTGTACAATTCAGTGGCATTTAGTGCATACACAATGTTGTACAACAACCACCTCTAGTTAGCTCCAAAACATTTTCATCATCTCCCAGAAAAATCCATACCCATCAAGCATTAACCATTCATTTCCCCATTCTTCCATCCCCAGCAATTGGCATTCACTAATCTGGTTACTGTCTCTATGGATTTTCCAATTCTACATCTTTCATATAAATGAACTCATACAATATGTGATCTTTTGCTTTCACTTAGTATAATATTTTGAAGTTCATCCCCATTGTAGCATGTATCAATACTTCATTCCTTTTCATCGCTGAATACTATTCCATTGCATATATGTTCCATGTTTTTGTTTATTCATTCATCCGCTGATGGACATTTGGGTTGTTTCCATCTTTTGACTATTGTGAATAGTGCTGCTATGAATATTTGTGCACAAGTATTTGTTTTAGTACCGGTTTTCACTTCTTTTGGGGATCTACCTATGAGTTGAATTGTTGTATCATATTCTATGTTTTACTTTTTTGAGGAAACTAGCTATTTTCTAAATGTAGAAAATGATGTTCAGCACTGAACTCCTTAGCAGGGACAAATTCTGGTTAGCACTAAACATTTTGCCAGTCCTGTTGCATTCTACCCATGTCCTGAGCTTGTTTTTGAAAATGTAATCAATTAAAAAATCAAGAAGCATCACCAAAGAGCCAGGTAGCAGCAGTAGCAGAAAGAGTAAAAACACTTCATTCCTTACAAAATGTGTTAGCACACTCAAATCAGCAGGCTGTCATTTCAGGAAAGAGGTTTTAGTGAGAGCCTAGTAGGGGTTATATTCTAGGAAAGCTATCTATAACATTTTTATAAAAATAATTTTATTGTTAGCACATATTCTGAACACTGTATTATAAACAGTACTCATTCACCAAACTCTCAAATATTACTGAACCTGATAAATGAGTATGGGTTTGAATAAATTTAAGAAGTTTAGGCTGAGAGAGAAATTATGTTTTATTTTAGAAAGTAAAATCACAAAATCCTTCCTAGTAAGGGTTTGAAGAAATTCTGGGTTTCCTATTTCTGTCATGAGATCAGAGAAGATCTGAAATAGAACATCTAAAAGTGTGTTCTTTGGATCACCAAGGGTATTTGTATATTACTAGCTTTAGGTAAAGAAAGGGTTCCATGCTATTTGGGAAATACTTGAAGTAAACAGAATTAAGGAGATTTACTACAGATCATCACAAACCTTTAATATTTAAATATACTAAATAGCCTAGTACTCAGTGGTATTTATCACTCCACTTGCTTGTTTTATATCTAACCCTCTTCCCAGTCTTAAAATTGATATTTCATGGTATTCTTCATTTGAGAAATGAAGTTCTAATTCATCTCTATTTCTAAATTAGTACACTAAGGCCCAGAAAGAAATGAAAAACCAACCAACCAACCAACCAAAAAATCCAATGGTTATTTGCAGATTTTTGCAGGTGCTCAAGACCAATTTGCTGGGTGAATGAAGGAAGAAAGGAAGGAAGGAAGGAAAGAAAGAAAGAAAGAAGGAAGGCATATCTATGGTATAAAAATTAAAGGTGACAGATTAAGTATTTTATGGGATTTTTTCAAGGCCTGAAAAGAGAAAGACAATTGATTTATCTGAATTCTTGCATAGCTACCAACAATTCTTAAGTCAGTGAAGCAGTCCTAGATATAGGGACTGGCAGAGGTAAAAGGAAACAAAAGAAAACTGCTACTCATTTTTGTGTCTTATAGATTTGCTTCTATCACATCATAGTATGTGGAGATTTCTTGTTTTTAAGTTTGGAGTACTGTTGCTTTTTTCTTTTTTTAACCCTCAAATAAAGGATGATTATCCTTAACGCAATTTATTTTCCCATTTGAATTTACATCAGACCCTTTGAGGCACAGCAAATATAAGAATACCTATCAGCATATTTACCCACATTTCTTTATATGTGTAATGTCCATAGGTACAGTATTTTCTTCTTATTTAGTGCTCTTCATCAAATGATATAAGAGCTCTTCAGGGATATTAATTAAGCTTTAGAGCAGCCCCTGTGACATGTCTGCCTGCCTACATATATCTGTTGGACACTCAGAAATTAATGTTTTGCAGAAGTGTGCCATTTAAGTGTGTTTGTAGGCCAGCCACATACCCACTGACAATGCACGGAACAGATCCATACATTTCAGTCATCAAAAAATGCCATTAAAAAAGGCAACCATCATTTAGCACCAGCACATAAATATTGCCATGGCACTTAATATACTCTCAAGCAGATCCTGCAGCATCCCCATCACAAAACATGTCCCAGGGAAGCAGAATGTGAAAGCTTGGCTTCTTTGAAAGGTTCCTGGTTTCTTAAATGCTGGGTTTCCTAGAGCCCCGGGCGAGGCTTTTTAAAAATGCAAGTGTCAAGGAAAACTGTCATGCATGTTTGCCTTAAGTACCCAAAAAGCTTGTCACTGCCATCTTGGAAGTCTTGACGAAGATGCAGTTGGACATGCTGAGGCATGGTAAATTGAAAACTGCCTGACAGGGAGGTGGGATGTTAGACTAAAAGGCAGGTGCCCGCCTTCAGGCATTTTCTTCGCAAGTGGCAGAATTAAACAAAACCTAAAGGCAAGTCTGGGTGGGGGGAGAGGCTGCCTTTGCAGACATCTCAAAGGCTTCCACTTGAACTGGGGTCCTTTCTGGCTCTTAGGTTTTGCTTGACAAGAGGTTAAGTGGTTATGTGAAAGACAAAGCAATGTCTGTATTTCTGTAGAGGGAATGAGGAAGAGGGGAAGAGAGGGGATAGGGAAGGGAGGAGTGTGGGAGAGGAGGCAGCTCAGGGTCAGGGTCAGACCAGGACAGCACCTGCTGATTCTGGGAGGCTGGATAGGGTGGTGGTTAATGGATAAACTGTTGGCAGCATGTGGGGTTCAGAGCCTGGTTGTCCTACCTGTAACCTGTGCAGTCTTCGGTACATGACTTGATATTGCTGAATCTTAATTTTCTCATATGGAAATAGTGAAAGTGACTGAAAGTATTTCTTAGAAATAGTATGCGGATTAAATGAAGGGCTTAGCACATACTTGACACCAAACAGACTCTCAGTAAATGCTGGCTATTACTGTCATGGAGATAATCATAATGAATCCATACACTGCCTACTTTAAATATGTATATCTTTCCTTTTACTTCCCTTTTCCCTTCTTCTCTTCTTTCTATCTCCTTCCTTTCTTCCTTCCTTCTCTCCCTCCTTCCTCACCCAAATATGAAATCCTTTGGTTAACTGCAGTGTACTTTTAGCTTCTCCTTTTCAAGTGTGTCAACCAAAGTATTTCCTTCTCCTCATGGCAAACCTGACCATAACATGCCTTTGCATAAATCCCCTAGCAGCCTCCTCATCCCACACAGAATAAGCCACAGGGTGCTTGACCAGGGGTCCCCGACATGGGCCACAAGACCTTTCCAGCATTCTCTTGACTCCCAGTCCAGTTGATCCAGAATGTGCACACCCTTGCCTTTCTGGCTTTTTCTTATTTTTTTTCCCTCTACCTGGAATGCCCTTTTGATGGGGTAACTCTCACTGTTCCATCATGATGGGGCTCAGACACGGTTCCCTCCAGCCTGGCTTCCACATTCTTATACAGTCCCTGAATGTAAGGCCATCTCACAGCATTCTATATTAACATGAATGATCTGCTTCACTGCCTTTCTCCCACTAGACTGTAATTCCCAGAGGACAAGGGCCAAGTCTTTTTCACCCTTTACCCTCAGTGCCTTGCATAGGGCTCATCACTTACAGGGCCTCCATAAATGTTGGCTGAATTAAGCTGAAGTCCTACAAACACAGCCGTAATGGAATTGCCAGTGGGAGGTGGGAAATACAAAAATCCTTATTTAGCATAAAATCAGAGTTTCAGATAAAGTAACTATATAAAAGTTTGGCCCGAGGGCCTTATTGACAGAACCCTCACATACTTTCTTCACAAAAGAGGCTGTCTCCTGCGCCGGATTTTCCAGCTCTTGATCATAACGCTCTCCCGTAATCGTTAGAACAATCATACTGCTGCACTAGGCATTTCTCTTGGGGATTCAGGAACTCAACTAAGTTGTCTTAGACTTTCTTATAATATCCCCGTTAGGGAGATAGAGGCAACGTAGACAGGGAGAAGAGGCAAATTTAAACATTGCCAAATTATAAATGGGAAGGCGGAAGGCAGCAAAGGTTAGGTGTTTTGAATCATGTCGGCTGCACTTCAGCGTAGTTTGGGAATAAAGAGAAAGGAGCCTACAGCTGGAACCAAGGGGAGTGAGTCAGATTTTCCCCACAGCTATGCCTCTTTCTCAGAGCATCTGCATTTCTAGGGTATTTGAGTACTGTATTATTTAGAATATTACTCCTTGAAAAAGAAAATTTTCTCACATCAGTATCTAAAATCCAGCATCAAAAACTCTGGGGCTCTTATTTTAAACCCATAAAAGAAAGTCAGGCCACGAAAGACAGAGGAATAAAGAGAGATCATAACAATTTGAATTGAGATAGACACAATGTGGCACAATCTATCAAAATTCAAAATGCAAATTATACATACCCTTTGATCTAGCAATTTCACTTCCAGGAATTTAACTTGAATCTAATCACATAAGTATGCAAAGGAAGATATATATATACATATATTCATTTACAGAAAACTCTTCATTAGTTTTCTTTGTAATAGCAAAAATCTAAAAGCAATCTAAATGTCCATCAAGAAGAGACTGGTTAAGAAAATTACAGCATTATGGAATATTACACAAACTTTAAAAATGAATGAGGCAGGTCTACATGAAATTACCTGAAAAGATTTCTGCAATATCTTATTAAGTTTAAAAAGGAAGTTGCTAAATGGTATGTATATGATTCCATTTATATTACATTTGAAATATATATGCTCAGACATTCACAAACATTTTTGGAAGCCTAAAATAATAAAACCTCCAAGCAAAATTTTCTTTAAAATAGAAATTGAGAAGCCCGGAATACTTTATATCTTTCTAATTGTTGGATGTTTTTACCAAGAGAATGTATACATTTTGTAATGAAATAACCCAAAAGACCAAATCTGTTGCAATGTATGCTCTAATTCTTTGTCTTAACTTCTTGACCTTGCTTTTGCAGAAGAAAATGGAGATGAAGATTGTGTGGATAAATAGGCACCTAAGTGCCCTAATCACGCAGGAAACAGTGAAGGGCGCTGGGGAAAGCCTGAGCTGGCCCCACCCAGACATTCAGAGCAGGAGGCCTTGAGGAGGCAGGGAACTTCTGGGCCTCACTCTCTTCATCCGTAAAGTAGGTGATCTTGACATGGGTTCTGGTTTGAAAACTCTGCCTCTCTGCTGCCAAGTGCTGCCCCCTTCTCTTACATGATTAGGGTTCAGTTTTAGCCAACTCAAATCCTGTTGACCTTGAATCCTTCCTTCTCCTGCTCTGTCTACTGACGTGGGAGTCAGAATCAAGGGCCACCCTCCGAGAAGAGGGCATCTACTTATTTCCATATCTTCATCATAAGACCTTTTCTCTTTTGCTCTCTCTCTCTTTTTCTCTCCTTCCCTCCCTTCCTCTCTCTCTCTCTCTCTCACTGACACAAACAGCCTTTTGGCTTTAGTTCTGTGAAGAATGCTACATGTCTCCCTTTTCCACAAACTGAATGGCATTTTGAATTTGAAGGTGCACGTCACAGGCAGGACACGAGGAGGTCCCCATCTTAAGACTGCTTTCATATTTCCAAAGACAAGGCAAACAATGGTGAAAACTCAGAAAATAAAGTATGCCCAGACACATACTGAATATGTTCCTCCTTCCTTGCTCCCAAACCTACCCCAAAGCCAGCACACACCATTATACTGAAATCTGAGGTGGGTTTAAGTTTGTGCTACCTTTTCCTCTACTACAGAGCCTTACTACCCCTAGTAATATCAAATTAACTCACAGGAGCATAAACAGCAATGGGCATTGTCATTAACATCAGGACATGTTGCATTTTAGGACAAAAGTTTTTATTTGATTAAACACAGAACTATTTTGACATTGCCTATATTCATTATGGAGCTGACTGATCCCTGCAAAATGTCCCACCTGAGAGTTTTACAACAGGGAGGATAAAATGCATGGCTGAGAATATTAGGAGCTTGAAGCATGGAGTTAAAATGTTTCCCATTCATGATTTTATTCAAAAGCAAAACCAAAAATTCTTCAAAGTAATTCAGCTTTATAAAGGTAAAACGGCTTCTTCAGCTATTTCTAGAGGATGGGAAATGTATCGAGATGTTTTGAGTTAACTTTCTCATCATGAGCCCTCGTAAAGAGCACTGGTTAGTAAGACAATAAATGAGCATGTTTTAATTAGAAAATGTGGAATCCAAGCACTTTCTCAGGAAAGAAGATGATATCTCAAAAGAGACATCAGGGGACTAATAAAAGTTAAAATGCATTAAGTGGCCACAGTGAGCTCAAAGGTAAAGTCGTGGGATGTTTGAGAAGTGAACCAGAGAAGGTGATGAATCACAAGGTGGGAATCCACTGTAAACCCTCTTCTGTGCCCAGGCAAGTGAGATCCCTCGATGCCCTGAAATTCCCCCACCCCACACCCTGGCCAGGACTGTGTCTGCCCAGAGGGAAAAAAATCATTATAATCAGGCAATAAGAGAAGACAGCTGGGTTGTGGCAAAACTGGCATTGAATTTGACCTGGGTTGGTCTGTGATTTTGCCTGCCAGGCCTCCACTTTATGGTCTCCTAATAGCACAATGTCTGACTATGGCCACACCCCTTCCTCACCACTAATTAGGCTCTGTGTGGGCACGCGATCCAGCCTAGCCAATCAATGTGGTCTGTTCTCTAGGCCTCGGGATTGGGTCAGTCGTGGGCACGTGATCTTAGTTGGGTTCCGTGAGACTCAATCAAAGGAGTGTTATTGAACTATCAGGGACAAGAGCTTCTCCTTCTGTTAGGTTTCTAAGCTTTGAAAAGTAGCCTGTCGTTCCTATAAGGATCTCACAAAAGGAGGCCTGCATAAGAACAGTGTTGGAAAACAGAAAAGCAAGGCTGAGAAGCAGACTTCTAATGCCTGAGTTTCAGTACTTGAATCCATTTCTTCCAGAATCTTGTCTGTGTCCCAGACTCTATATCTTCCCAACTGTCATTTTCCTGATTGCTGGGACAATAACATCTATCCCACAGGGCTTCAATTCAGATAACATGGTGGAAAGTACCTAGTAGAGTACTTGGCACAAAGTAGGCATTTCATATACGATTATGTCTAAAAACCATAAAGAGTGTTCAGTGATTTCCAGGAAGGGAAGAGGTTTTCAATAGGGCCAAAATTTCTCCTTCTCATATGGATTTTGAGTTTTAGAAGCTGGAAAAGATGATCTTTGCAATCTTCTGACTTCAGTATATCACTGTAGGACATACCAATAAAGAAGAGCCCAAAACTGGTACAAGAACACATGTAAATAGCCCTGTCCCAGTCTCAGACAGCTTCTCAATTTACTCACTCACTTCACTGTACTGGTGAGGGTGGGATCAGGGTCACAGCAGATTTTCTTAGGGTCCCACCAAATGCTTAAATGGGCCTAATATCTCCCTCTGCCTTGTCATCACATGTTCCCAAGTATAGTAGAGAGGATCTGAGTTGATAGGAAATTAAGGTAGGAAATTAAGATAGGAAATTAAGGTTGATAGGAAGATTAAGCTTCCCATTTAAAATTTTTTTCTTAGCACGTACCAATCCAAGAAAAGCAAAATTTTTCACCTTCCCCTCAGTGCAGAATTTTAAACTCATTTGTTCAAATAACTATTAAACATAAGATTTTAAACATCAGATGATCAGTGTGCAGCATCTTTACAGGAGAACTAATTGTTGAGAAATGGACTCATGAATGCTTGCACCCAACTGAAGCTCTAACAAATTGAAAAATGATTTCAATCCAACTTAAATAGAAAAGAACTGTTGTTTATTCTCTTTTGAAGTATAAGGCACACAAAGTTAAAGCACGAATGACAGAAATTGGGGGTATTTGCTGACTCCTAAACGGTTATTCTGAGCAAAAAATGATTCTTTAAGGGATGTTTAAAAACATGATTTTGAGAGTGACCCTTTGTGTTTAGCACTATTATGACCTCTAAAAATGAAAATTTGCAAACAAGACTTGCAAAATAGCCCCCAGTTGGTGGGTTTTAGGCGCAAGAAATCTATCTGAGAAAAGTTTCTTGAATACTCCCACATAATCTAAAAGATGCAGCTCCCACTGAGCAAAATGGCTGAGTACATTGTGACAGATTGCAATTCTGGGGACACATGATCCCAACTCACAAAAGCACACAAAGCTGATAAATCAAAGGAACCTTAAAAAATGTTGCAGAGCCCACTTCTCCTGCCTGGGAGAAACACTACTGCCTTCTCTGGCTTCTGTGAAAAGAAAAGGATCATTGGGGGGCTAGAATTAGGAAAGGACTTGAGCTTCATCAAGTTTCTCCCTGTCTGAGCCACATCAAATATCTTCTGGGAAGACTTCAGGAAATGCCCCAAGGGAACGACAGTAGATATTAGCTGAATGGGTGAAAGCACGCAGACAAGATGGAAACATTTGGCTTTTTTCAACTGTGAACTTAACCCAAAGTCTTGCACATTTACACAGACTCGGGGCAGAGTCTTGCTCTTACAATGTATGACCACGAGGTGGCCTCAGTCCATAATTGGGTCCCCAAGGTACAGGCTGCTGAGAGATGAATTTTTTAAACAGTTCTTTCTACCTAGAGGCTTCGCTGTGGTACCCTGTGAGTAAGAAGTTCATGTCCCCAAAGCTTTAATAAACATAACAGGTTTTTAATTTTACAGAAGGGGACAAATTTAAAAAGGACAGCTTCTCCTTGGATGCCTCCTCCTTCAAGGATGCTTGCAAGTTCTCATACCATGCCAAGAGTAGGCTGGGGTGGTCTCGAATAAGATGTAATGCTTGCTTCTTTCTTAATGTACCTTGTAATTTGCACACGCGCCACAACACTTTATTTATTTTCTTATTAATGGGCTTGAGTGTGTTTAACACCACAGCCATAAATTGCAGAGCAGTGGATCAGACTAGGCTCTCTTTATTTTTCTGCCAATTGTCAGAAAGTGATGTGGGGTATGAGTGCTCCTCCTAAACGGCTTTTTCTCTACTCCCCTCCCCCCTTTTTCTCCATCCAACAACCAACCCCCTTGTTTCCATCTGCCAAGGAAAAATAAAAATAAAAAAGACACAGCCTGGTTTCTCATTGGTGAGCTTGCCTATTGAGCAGCTCAGTTATTGAGATTAATAAGCTGCCAGTTTCCAAGGAAGACTAAGAAAACTGCAAAATTAAAGTGCACTGCAACGTGAAATGCTGCTGGTGGCCAGGTGGGATCACGGTGTCAAAAAGGCAAGGTAAAGCTATAAAATAAGGCTGAGCTTGAAAGGCTAACCTAAAGGTCTCATTAATTTCCATGTAGCCTCTGATGAGAATTTAGAGGGGGCATAATGTTTTGTAATACGGAGAAATCAAGCTGCTTATTGATTTTAAAAGTGCTTCAATGCATTTGGTTCACTCACTATGAATTCTAGTTTTAAACCTCACTTGAAAACATTAAAAAAAAAAGCAAACAGGTTACTCTGGTTTAATATTCTCAAGATCAAGCTTGTCAGTGATTCTGTCACAAAATCTGTAGGTAGAAAAATCAATCTGAGAACAAGTTTAGAGCAGTCTTTGGACTCAGCATGGTGAAGATGTTTCAATGATCTCGTTGCTTCTCTGTAAAAACCTTATTTACTAAAGGTCCTGCATCTCGATTCCCAAATATGCACTACCAATAAAGCATCCAGATTAGACTAAGATTACTTTGTCCTGGAGACAAAAACTGTGTTTTCTGAAATTCTGATACCAAAATTAGATTCCTTAGATGTCTCTCATCAAGCCCAACATGCTCAGTACCTTTTTTCTTTTGGGTGGCTGGCTGCTAAAGGGATCTGAACCTTTGACCTTGGTGTTATAACAACATGCTATAGTTGCCTGAGCTAACTGGCCGGCATGCTCAATACTCTATCAGAGCCCTTGCTGCAGCTTTTTGCTAACAGGAGCAACAACAATATTTAAAGGATGACCAAATGGTCAGCCACGGTACCTGTAGCTGTTTTGTTTTTTCCTCTCAATCTGGTAAAGCCCTGTTTGGAAGAAAAAAATCCTACAAATCACAGAGGTTAAAAAAAAGTAGCCATGCTTCTCATTTCTTCAGTGTTGATTTGCGCTCACATTTTACAATATGCAGGGCATTAAGCCTCTCCCTGTAAATCAGCTCACACATATCCTGTGCTGCTACGGAGCAGCAAGGCGTCAGATTTACCATCCTGGGTTGCCACTAATCCTGCGGAGCTGCAGAGAAGGGTCCCTTACATCTCTCTGGCTTATAATTTTGACAGTGACTAATCTATGTCCAGTAATAGGCTGGAGTTCATCCCATAGATCATTTCTCTCCATATGTCACTTATAATGTATTGACTTCACCATTTCCCTGGCCTAGGCAAATTAATTCGTTGTTTGTCATCAGGATAAGCGTAGTTTTTTTTTTTTTTCTTTCTCCTAGACCCAAAGGTACTATCATGCGGTGGTTAAGAGCATGAGATTTGGAGTCGGGTAGACCCAGGTTTAAATCCTATCTTTGTCACTTACTAATTAGGTGATGTATAAGTAACTTAATCTCCCTGAGCCTTAGTTTTCCTTTATTTTAAGTAGGGATAGTAATTTATACATAACAGATGGGTTTAAGGGATTAAATGGGATCATATATGTAAAGCTAAGTGCCAAGCAAAGAGTATTTGCTAAATGAAAGTTGTCCCTATAGACCTACATAGTCATGTGGTATAAATTTTTAAAATTTCTGGAGAAATATTTTTTCAAGATGAAAATCAATTTCTGAGAGCTTGGGATACACTAAATATGCAATTATTTGTAAATGGATGATTTTTTGTGTTATATAAATTATTTTAGAATTAAAATAAATCTGGCCAATAACTACGCTTAATATCTTCTTACATCATAGCTTTAAGATGTCCAAAACTGAACTTTTGTTTTCTGCCACAAAACCTGTTTCTTCTTCAGTAAATTACATCACTGTTCACCCAGACCGTTCCATCAAAAAATTCATAAGGAATCCTAATTGTCATCTCTGCATCCCAGCAGTCATTGATTTCTACTGATTCTGCCTTCAAAATATACCTCACATCTATGACTATTCAGCACCACTGCCCTAATCAAAGCCATACCACTTTTCATCTGAACTATGACAATGTTCTCCAAACTGCACCCTTACTCTTGCTCCTCCTTCCAAACCCTGTCCCCCCAATCCATTTACCATATGGCGGCTACAGTTTCATCAAAAACAAAACCAAACCAAACCATATCTTATTTTACTCTCGTGCTTAAAAGGCTTCAGTGACTTCTAATTGTTCTTGGGGTAGAGTCCAAAATCTTTAATACAGCCCAAATCTTTGTACCATCCCGCCTTTGCCTACCTTTCTAGTTTCTCTTCCTGGCACTTTAGTGTTTCTCCCCACAGTGGGTCATTGTTTTTGTCACCTAGAACACTCTTTAAGTCTGATTAACACCTGCTCATCTTTAAGGATCAGCTTCAAAGTCAATTTCTCATGGGTCTGGCTTCTTTATACCTCTCCTGACATTTTCTACATTTGTCATGGTAGGGCATTTGTATACTCTTTTGTTCATGTCTGTCTACATCCAGCCTAGAATCTCTATAAGGGCAAGAATTTTGTTTTTCTTCTTTTCTGAGTCATCAGTGCCTGGCACGTGGCAGGTTCTCATGGATTATTTCCAGAATAAATAATGGATGATCATTTTTAAAGCACCTTGCGAACTTGTTTTCAGCTTAAGGATCTTGGTGATTAAAATTAGGGCTTCCAGTATTTCAGGGCAGAAGTAAACTCAAAGGAAAGTTTTGTCCTGCTCAGGAATTCTCTTTGGTGACCTGCTGCCCGGATAGATTCAGAGAGACAAATTTGCTTCAGAAAAAACAAAGGCAGGAAAGTTAGGTTCTATCACTGAGCTACTTTCTACCATTTTAGACAAGAGAAGCTGACTTCACAAACTCCCAGAGAAGTAGCCAACCAGGAAGATTTCTGACCTTGTTGCTCTCAGCAGAGGAAGGAGTAGATAGGTGATATACACCAAAATTTGCTAGTGGACTTTGTTCTAAGACCTTTAGTGAATAGGCTTGGAGGAAGAGGGTGGGCAGAGTGATTTTGTTACAGGCTACTTTAGAAAAGACAGTGCGGACTGCTTGCAATTAGTTCCTTTGCCTTACGTTTGTTTGTTTTGGATTACGTTATGGTTTATACATCAACTGACTGCTCTTGGTGGAGAAATGTATATGCATTTTTCTATTACAGGATTAACTTCGATACAGAACTTCCCTTATATGTTTTTTTTTTTTTTTTTTTTATCTTAAGTTAAATTCCAAATTTGTACAGTCCTATTTTCTGGCTATTCCTCTTTAATCAGCACTGCCAATTCTACTTGTCATAGAAAAAAAATGGAAAAAGCATAGTTCAGAGAAGATCTAAAATGCCTCATTAAGACTGAGGGGGACATCAAAAGAGCAATGCATAGAGGCAAGGGCCCATTCCCCACTAGTCTAAAGAAATACATTAGACTTGGCTTAGAGTTTCCGGGGGTGGCAGAACGTCTGCTCATTACCTCCCAGAATTACAAACTTCTTCCATCACACCCAGAAGTCTGCATTAATGTGACGGTGAAGCTACCACCATTAAGGGATGATGAAGCTGTTTGTAAATTTCCACTGTATTTTCAAAATTGGTGGCTACATCATGGTCAACCTTCAGAATGTCTTGCCTTTAATGGTTCTTTTCCTGGATGTGATTAACCAATTCTTATCTGATATGAAAGATTGGAATGGGAATCACAGTATGGCATTATGCCCCTAAAAAGAAGAACCCTATATCTACGATCTCTCTTGTGGGTGACAAAATGACACTATTAAGCTCATAATATATATACATATATTTTGACCAGTAAGGGGATCTCAACCCTTGGCTCAGTGTCGTCCACACCACACTCAGCCAGTGAGCACACCAGCCATCCCTGTATAGGATCCGAACCCACGGCCTCAGCACTACTAGCACTGCATTCTCCCGAGTGAGCCATGGGGCCGGCCCAAAGCTTATAATATTTTTTAGCATTTGAATGAGTGAATTTGTTCAGTTCTCAGTTGCCACAACTATATGAAAAACTGGTGGGGAATGGAAACAAACAACGTGCTTATCTTTGACTTTTCTCTACTTATCTGCTAGGTGAACTCCTGCTCATTCCTCAAAACCCAGCTCAAGCAGCCCTTCAGCTGTGAAACTTTCCTCAACCTTTTTGGGAGAGCTAATCACTTCTTCCAGTGTACAATCACTGTGACTTTCACACTTCCATTGCTGTATTTACTGCATTATCTTTTTGTTTACGTGCCTACAATCCCCTTTATACTGTATGAGCTTCAAAGGGAAGATAGATGTTTTAATCATTATCTCCCCAGTATTTAATATAGCACTTGGCATGCACAAGGGGCTCAGTTAATACTCACCAGTAAGAGGCGGAATTAAAAATATTTAAAAGAGAATAATAAATTTCAACAATTCTATGGACTACTGCTAAAGTTTTTATATGTGAGATTAGTTGCACATTAAATATTTGCCGACTTGTGTACATTTGCTTGATTTCTGGTAATAGCCCCATCCCAGGAGACTTACATTCTCTAATTCTTGGCTCTTGAATGTACTGATCAAAAATATCCAGGTATTATTCTCATTTGTTTTTTCCTTCTGATAAACTTCAAGGTTTTGGCAATCCTGTCTACTCACCAAATATCACGTTTACCTTGCCTCTTCCGAAAGCATCATTGAGAAGTCCTAATCTTTGAGAAAATGCCAGATATTCAAATGATCTGCAGAGGGATTCTACAGATCAGAAAGTAAATTCTGAGAGAGTTTACTTCAGAAAAGCAGGAAAGTGATCTGCCTTGTTTTGCTGGTCCTCTCTACCAGGTGTTTGTCAACAGGATGCGTTTTTACAAATGGTGTTCAAAATAAATCTCCTGGAAAACCAATTAATTAAATCGGGAACTGAGAGATATGTTTTATGTGTTGTATGTGTTCTTATCACCGAGGGGAGACTCCTTGCAAAAAACAGTCTGATGGATCCAGCCCTGTAAATGTAACAATTAGGGCAACAAATGTAGGTCTGTGGTTGTTCACTTAACAGACATTTAATCACCTTATTTTGTGTGTAAGAACCGCCAGTGTTCCACCCAATGCGGCTCATAGCTTACTCTCTCCCCGAAACCCCAGACTGCTTGCAGTTTACTTTGTCCCTCTACACCTAGATTCTGCATCTTTGAAATGGCAACAATAATAGTCCCTTCCTACCTGACCGAATTGCTTTCAGGCTCGAATGAGATGACGCGTGGACAGTTAATATCTGGCACGTACAAAGTGCACAGTTAAACTGATTGTTAATAGGCAGGATGGTCCTCTTCTTTCCTCCTCCTTATTTTTGATCTGGCTCATTCTAGGTAGCCTTTCTAGCCAGAAACTAGTTTACAAATAACAGTCTGTTAATGTTAAAATAGGCTGACTAGTACCCAAGAAACTCTATGGCGATTCATAAATATAGGGAGGAAAAAACCAGAAAATCTTATCCAGACTTTAAGACCACCAGCAACTATGACATTATCTTGAGTCAGAAGCTGACCAGGCAGCGTCTAGAAAAGCTGTTTGTTAGTGGATTAATATGTCAGTGCAGATTTTTAAACAGATCTACTTTATAAAATAGATCTACTTTATAAAAGACAAGTATGTCAAAAAGTTTATGGAAAAATAGAATTAAAAGATAATACAATTTTTTTTCCATGAACTTTTTGAAATACCTTTGTGTATACATATAGTTTTATTGACTTTACTGATTTTAAACTCTAGAAAGTAAGTTGTAGGCATGGTTAAAAATACCCTGTAATTGTCAGAAATAAAATTAATTAAAATTTAGAGTGATTACAGTGACAAGGGTGTACAATATATTAATGCTCGAGATCTTATTAAAAAAAACAAAAAAAATATTACAGATAACTCCAAATGCTATGGCTTTCAAAATTGCTTCCAGCTGTGTGCAGAAAATTCACTGGCCATTACCAGAAAGATTACAGATTATTTCTATCTTTCCTCAAACCTAAGTTATTAAAGGTTAGAAACTATTTGAGAACTTTCTGATGGGTCAATATGAATTATCCCCTCCCTCTGTTTAGTCTTCATGGTTCCAGAGGACAAGGAAACCATAGCAATTGAAGCATACAAACCGTGAAAGTGTCTGGGGATGGAGCAACAAGGCTGTTTCAATATCTGGCCAACTCTCTCCCAGCCTTTACTGTCAATTACATCACAACCTGCCACCCTATGACCAATGGGTCTTTCTACAGGTCATTAAGGCACGCATGGTTTTAGAAGATCAGAAGAAAAGGCAAAAAAAGGACAGAAGCAAAGGCAAAACAAAACAAAGCCAGTCCTGCAGATCATTTTCAAACTCTTCTTCCCAATATAAGCACTACCCCTTTTCTCTTGTTTGTTTTTATACATTATTGTTTGCCCCACAGGCATCAAGCTGTTAGTATGTACAGGAGGGATTAAGGTGAGACTGCATGTTGGATGAAATATAAATTAAAATTATACTTCTGTCAGTCTGGAATCAGGGATTGTTTCTCAAGGTCTCCCCAAACACTTAATTTCAAAGGAGTCTTCCTTTATTACTTCAAGAAAGACCAAATGCATAATTTATTAGCAGCTTTCAGTCAATATACCCTTATAAGCATGTTTCCCATGAGTCTTTGAGTAAAAATATGTTATGCTAATTCTATTAGTTCGGTACACAAGAGCTGTCTAAGAGAGTAAACAAGCATTAAAAGAGGACACATGTGAACAAAGAAATACCTATCAACCTACTTGTTTCAGTATTTACGCCAAGAATGTCTCTCCCACTACAACTCTGAGACATCCCGTGGCTCTGTGTGGGTGACTCAAGGGGAGGGTGGTGGGCAGAGTGTGACTGTGTAGGAATTGGGGATAGCGACTTACCGGGTCTCCAGTGGCACGTTGCTGTTTAGCACCCAACTGTCCTGAAGCTGAACAGACTCTGGCGTGGTGGCCAGGTCATTGGGGGCAGGAGCTGGGGCGTGGATCTGACTCCGCCGATTGGTCAGCGAGTTCCTGTTGAGCGAGTTGGCAGATGAGTGGTGGTGGGACAGTGTGTGGTTATGAGGGGGTGGCAGAGGGGGCCTCAGCGTTGACTGGCTGTGGTGGTTTGGAGGGCCTGAAAGGAGAGAAAGGAGAAACAGCCATCAGTGTCTGGAGATTCCAGTCTCAAGCATTCTGCAACCCTTCGGAGGAGAGTTTGCCACGAAAGTCTCTACGGTGACGATTGCTGAAAGCCACAAACTAGAGAGACAGCTTAGACAGCAGAAATCATCCCAGAGTTAGTTACCAGTAAATGATATGCTTTAATTTGCATTTATCTATATGCATCAAATGAAGAATAGTAAGAAACTAGGTTCGCAAAAGCAGGTTGATGAGGGCCGACCAGTGGAACTGTCTGACACATGTTAATAGAGCAATGAAAGTAACGTGACATTCAAGGCTGATCACTGTTGTAACAAGTCCCTACTCCATTTCCTGGTGAACAAATATACAGCACACGTTCTTTAAAAAAGATTTAATCTTTCTAAAGGTAATAAGCAAGAATATGGTGCTCTCTAAGTCAAGGAGTAGCAAATATAAATTCCTGTAGGGGCCGGGCAGGAAAGTGAAGTAAGATGGTTGTGGACTGAGTTGAACGGTAGAGATGGGGGAGCAGCCCTCACTCAGCTCCAGGCTAGCGTTGCTGTGTGGGAATGAGGGAGGGCTCAAGGCAGCTACATCTGCCAGCTTTTCTAGAAAAGCTGAAGATCTGCACTTTTAGATAAAAGTTCCTGGTTTTTAAAAATGGTGAAAACTCAAAATAAAATATGTGTGTGTATATACACACACATGTTTGTATACATATGTGTGTGTGTGTATATATATAAATATACACACTTTCTTTTGTTAAAATGAGAGTCAACAACAGACACCTGTGAGTCTGCTCAGATCATCAGGCCGATAACATCTGTCCTGTGAGAGATGAACACTGAGGGCTCCGTCTCTGGAGAAGGTCAAGGCAGATATTTTCAAACCATGACCCTTAGTCCAAATCACATTGTATTTTTTAATAACACAATCCTCTATCCTTTCAGGAAAAATGAATGAGGAAGAACTCTCCCTTTGTAAATATCCCCTTGTAAATATCACTATATGTGACAACTCCACACAAGGTTTTTCTAGCCACCGATTCTCAATCTACAAAATGAAGTCTTTTGAGCATAATGAAAATGAAAGTAGTTGACTATGCGATGTAAGCCTATAATTTTGTTTTAATGGATGCTGAAACATGACTCTCCATTTGTGTCCTTGGAGAAAGTTTATTTTTTGAAGCCTCCAGTCAGAGTTGGCAGCTCACCAGGTGACTGCTGAGGTTTGTCATTTTGGCCCCTGCCAACTTTTAAAATCCTCAGCCCCTGCTGTCCTGGCTTTAAGAGGTTGGCTGAAGTCATTTAAACAAGCAATTTGACACAAATTTCAACTACTTCTCTCCTTATGTGGCCAGGCTACATCTCCAAAAGGTGTAATCTACATTCTAGGGTTCCCAGGAAGCCTGCAGAAACATTCTAAGGGAAAGACAACATGTCAAGAAGATACTAGGTTTGGACATCATGACCAACAAAAACAAGAAGGAAAAATATGGAGGAAACTGGTTCCTTGAAGTTTGCATCTTTGTGCTGAAATTACTTGCAGGATTTTTTTTAAACTCAGAAATAGACAACTAAAACTAAAACCCAGTGGGAAATACCACTGTACAGCTGTATAGATTTTAAATTTTGTCCTCCAAATGAAACTGTAATTCATAGTTTACATTATGCATCAGTGACATTTTTAATATATCTTTGGGGAGTTTCATAGCTGTAGAAGGCTATTATATTTTCTGGCATTGTTGTCTGTCCAGTAATGTGTTATCATATAGTTGTTTAGCATTTTTCTATCTCATATTAGCAGAAAGTGGTGGAAAAGGGGGGTGAAATGATGCAATGATGATCTTTCAGAGATGCTGTCCAAGCCCCTCACACATGGTTAATGAATTCTCTTACCTTTCCTTCCCCTCTCTCAACTCCCATCCAAGTGGGGTCATTGTTCCCCATTGGTTAGGTAATTAGGAGACTTGCCTTGGGAAGACAAAGTGAGTCATTGTCCAAGTGAGAACCCACCCACCGCAGCCCCAAGCCCTAACTTTCCATCTCTCTCTGCTCCTGCCCTCTACCCTCAGTTCTCCAGACCACACACTCTCCAAAGTACAAAGAAGGCTTGTGAGGGATTTAATTCACTAAATGAGATACCAGAGGCTTCTGCTTCCTGTCTATTCACCCTGAGCTAATTTTCTTGCCTACTCCAACTTGTGTGGCCCTTCCTTGTCCATCTGTGTTATGTGTGGGCAGAATTCCTGTGGTTGCCTGTGTGCTGACAATATCCTGGTCTGGTGCCCAGGGGGAATGGAAACACAGACTTGGCTGCTATGTAGTATGTTCCAAATGAAATGAATGGTGAGTTTCTAGTTAATTGGAACAGAGGTCAAGTTCTCTTTCCATTTCTCCTAAAGAGAAAGCCTAGAGCTTCCTGGGGGAAATGGTGAAAGAAGAGTAAAAGAATGATGAAAGAATACTTAATTCTCCACTCACCTTGCCCTACTATAAAAACAACACACCATTTCACTACAAATAAATCAAATGATTGATAGCAACAAAAACAAAAACTATAAAGCATTCTCAGTGTTGGAAGACGTTCTTGTTACTGTTGCATACTTCCACTGCAACATTGATTATATTTGCTCATGTATCTATCCAACAGTCCTAG
Organism: Cynocephalus volans; assembly: GCF_027409185.1. Classification (NCBI taxonomy): domain Eukaryota; kingdom Metazoa; phylum Chordata; class Mammalia; order Dermoptera; family Cynocephalidae; genus Cynocephalus; species Cynocephalus volans. The sequence goes on along the minus strand of NC_084461.1, from coordinate 149,009,501 downwards.
TTTTAAAGGAGATAGAAGGAAAAGACAATTACAATGCACAGTGGTAAATGCTCCCATTGAGGTATTATACAGAGTAGTATGGGAACATCTAGGAGGAACATTTAGCTAGAGGTTAGGAAACAAAAATTTAAAGCACCGGGTTTGAGGTTTGAGCCTGTGACTTTCTAGTCGTGTGAACCGGGGCATGCTACCTCATCTCTTTAATTCTCAGCCCACTCATCCGCCAAATGGTGAAAACAGCAGTAACTACCTGCTAGGGTTGCTGTGAAAGTTAGAGAGGAAGGATGAATGTAAACTGCTAAACATGCTACCTGATGTCTGGCAAGTTCCCCAAACCATGTGTATAGAACATCGTTCAGTTCTTTCAGGGATAAAAGGATGAGGAAGACAAAATAGTAGCTCTCCAGGAGCCCCTGTTTGAGCAGGGGAAGTAAATCCAGACTTCATCTATCTAGGGCAGAAGTCACAGACTGGCAGCCCTCAAGCTGAATATTATCAAAATCCAAAGTCAAGATTTTGGATAGTGTTCCAGACTTCTGACTTCTTTTGAAAACAAAACTAAAACCAAGATATTGAGTCTGTATCCCCTCACGACAATTGGATAGAGCCGAATGCTCTTGGGTGGTTTATCGGGTTTGCCATCAATCCTATCAATCCTGTTCTTAACCTAGCTGGATGTATGAATTTATGTAACTGACTCCTTATGTTATCATGTTTTTGACTCCCCGTTGAACCCAGGGTACCCTGGTATTCAGTGTAGGTAATGTACCTCAAAAATGATAGCACCTCTGCTACAGCTAATGATCTTAAGCCCTTTAGGCATTTCTCAGTTTTCATTACAGTCATCCAACACACTTGCTGGGTGGGAAGGTGTTCCATTTCAAAAATGCATACAGTGGCTGACAACATGCCTTACTGTGTTTCATGAAGCCAAAATAAACGAAAAGGCCTTCTCCGAAGCAACTGATGTCTTCAATATATGGCAAAACAGAAGTGAATAACTCAGCTTGACGAAGAGACCCTAGTGTCTACGCTAAGTTCCACACATCTATTGGGTTTAATTAATGTGCATATTATTAATGGCTCTTCTATTACATAAACATAAACTCACATAATAATGCAATTTAACCACAAATAACTATGTGACATAAGTGCTTACATAGTATCAACCTAACAAATGTGCTACTAGTAGGCAAAAGGCAATTGTCATTAAAATCCTGGTGCTGACCTATTATATTGCACTTGATTTACCTTGAATCAAGAACCTGGAAACTTATTTTTAGGTACTATGTGGCTTTTAGTCCTAGGAAGAAGTGACTTTTTTATTGGTTCTTTACCAAAAGCTAAAGAAAGTTTAGGTAAGGCTCCGAAAAAAGATAAGTGAATTTATAGAGAAGACACTTCCTGTATTTTAAGAATTAAGTGCTTGAATAAGCGCTATTGCTTGTCCTATTGCAGAATGGTCTTTGCTCTATGCTTCTGTGTTTTTAGATTTTCTGTGGGACAGTTGTTGCCAGTGGATTTTGACACAGATGCTATTTACACATTCTGTTCTCCCTAAATGCCTACTGTTTGAAAGCGGAAACTTAAGAAAAATAAAGCAGGGCTTCTTTGTTGAATAGCAATACCAATTCCAACACAGTCAGATGTGGGAACGGCAAAACCTTGGACTATCAACTCTTGTGTTGACGACCTTGGAGTTACTCAAACAGCATGTGGAAACAACGAGTGCCCACATTTAAAATAACCTACAAAAGAAGAAGTTTTGGGAGGAGCTAAAGGAGTGAATTGTTAATAATTGGCTATTTTTGCTGCACTTTGTCTAAATAAACAGCTGGGGGAGGCATTTAGGTTGGGTCTAATCTTGCCAAGGGTAGGGGTAGGAATGGCAGGGAAAAACTAAGAAAGCCTTGTCTTGCTCTATAGCCTACACCAATTTTTCTGGGTGATTAAAAAATGATGATAAAATGTATGAAAGATAAAATAAAAGCTCGTGCCTGCCTAACTGCTAATAAATCACTCATTCCTAGAGACAGCATGACAATTGTTGGTTTTTAGAAATTTCAGCCCCCTTAAATCCTGAGATGATAAAATAACCACAAACTCTCTGCCTTCTTCTACTGACCCCCCTCTTTGGAGCAAGTTACATCTTGATAGCAATTTGAAGATGCTAGAAGTGGGGATGGTGTTGGCAGAGACACTGGAGTCTCTGGTTGATAAAAACTGGCACCAGGACACCCTGTTCAAATTTGAATTTGAATGGGAGCCAGAGAGAATTGAGGGTGAGGATTTTCAAGAATAACAGCCTCTGGTTAGAACTATTGCAGATGGCCAGGCAGGCGGTTGGCTTTGAACCCTTGCTTGGCCACTTACCAGATGTGTGGTTGCTGGAAAGCTACATATATATATATGTACGTGTGTGTGTGTGTGTGTGTGTGTGTGTGTGTGTGTGTGTATTCTTTCTGAGTCTGTTTCTTCACCTGCAAAATGGGTATAGTAATTTTGCTTCTCACATAGGTTGTAATTTAAAATGCTGATAACAGTAATAGCAGCCACAGCAACTATGGCTCTGAGGCAAATGATGAGTACTCCTGGCATACTGTGGGACCCAGTTTTTCTAGCCCTTTGATATGGCAGCTTTTGGAAGGAGGTATCAAATGAACATACAGAGGCAAAAAGTCATCCACCTCCATCTGCAAATTCGCCCTGCAGAAGGGCAGAATGACTAAGTGCGATTAATATACAGGCAATCTTAAGAGCATCTCTCTAAGAACTCACAAAAATGAAACTAGGAATTTAGAACTGTTCATTTCCATAAGCAAAACAACTGATGTTAATGACAACAAAAACTAATTCTGACCACGCTGCTAGCAGTTAAGTTCTCCCTGTGTGGCTGGTGCTGTGCTACTGTTGTACATCAACGATCTCAATGTATTCCCACTCATTCCTATGGGGTAGGTCACTTATCTTTATTTTACAGATCCAGCAAGTGAGGTTCAGAGAGATTAAGTAATGTGCCAAGGTTCACACAGCTTAGTAAGCGGTAGAGCTGGTATTTGATCCCAGGGTCTCTTCCCCTTCAGCCATATGTGAGGAAAGAGGCCAGCATACACTCACACAGGGAAGGAACGGGATCCCTGTCCTGGCTGATATATGTCTAGCAAATACAGAGGAAAACTGGCTTGACTCATTCCTTTGCACATTTGCTTAAATGGCAGAATCGATTCTTGTGAGAAATTGGAGGGAATCACCCACCTCAAAGCTCTGTACCGCCTCATGATGCTCCTTGAATTAGGAGAAATAGGTTAGAACAGCCAAACTTCAGTGCAATCTCTTTTCTGTGCCTTCCCCAAAGCCCCCCTGCACCCCCAACCTTGTCCTCCGTGCTGCATGCCTGGCTCCCATAAGCAGTGGCATGAAGGATGAGCAGCAACTAGGTTTGTCAGAGGCAGAATCAAGGGCGTGCTCCATCCTAGCTTGTCCTTCTGCTCTGACCGGAGGTACTTTGCCAACTGCATGGGGTTGGAGGGATGGAGGAAGGGGATCCAAATCCAGCCTCCTCCTGTGTTTAGAAAGAGATTTCCTTATTTGTGTCTAGGTATTGGGCACTTTGGACATCGAGCTTGCTCCCTCCGTCCCTGCTTTAAAATCTACCAAATAATTTGTCCCCTAAGGAATGAACTTTAATTTTTTTGTGACTGACCCATGTATGGTATTGCTGGCTTCACAGGGTAGTTGTCCTGTGTGCAATATTTCTTAAATCTGGCCACTACTGTTGCAAGCCATGGCTGCAGCCTTACCCCAGATTTCAGAGTGGAGGAGAAAAAGGAAGGGAGAATGAAAGAGCAAGCCAAGTTACAACCTCTTTCTCACCTCCTGGCATTCGGCTCTAGCTCATGCCTGTGCTTCTCAGCTTGGGTTGCACAGTCCTATGTCAGGGGGCTGTCCTTGATGTAAGGGACACACTCAGCCTGAATAGAGGACCAGAGAAGTAAAGGGCTGTTCTCACTTGTAAGGAATGACTTATATTTCTCTTGCTTACATAAAATATATGACCTCAGAGAAAAAACCATTGAAGTGCATTTGCAATGACACACAGATCAACGACACATGGCATAGGCATGGGAATTACAGGAGCGATCATTTGCAGGTTTGGAAATGGAAATTCTCTCTGCTCTACTTACAGTCATGAAAGACTAGGGCTTGGAGGAACATCTTAGATCATGTAAAAACAAGTTTCTTTTTAATAAGCACCAGCTGGGTAATAAGCACTCTACATACTTTAACTTATCTAAAACTTACAATAACCTTGTATTATTCTCGATTTGAAAGATGAGGAAACCAAAGTGCAGGGAACTTAAGTAATACAAGTCTCCTCCCTTAAATTTTGTATTTTACTGTCATATATCTATGCCCCTTCTGGTCACTTGCTTTGCACACTGCATACATCTCTTTCACAGCACTTGGCATGTGGTTTTATATTACTTTTGGACTCTTGTGTGCTCTCCCCTAGATTGAGAGCTTCTCCAGTGAAGTGTCTGTCTCTCCTGATTTTCATTGCCAGCACAAAGCTACAGTGACTGCTGTAGAACTGGTGCTGAATGAATGAGTGAATGAATGAATGAATGGATAGCTCATGTCCCTGGAGGGTTATATTTGGAGAGTCTCTGTGGAAAGGAATCAGAGCAGATTTTTGCCTCTGTCCTTTGAGTGGTCCGGTTGATTGATGAAATCAAAAATAGGTCTTCCCTTAACTGCCCAAACTCTTATTGACCTCAGAAGGTCCTTTAACAAGGTGACAGCCAGACATAGGGGGAAGGTGACTTTGAACCCTTCTGTCTTTTTTGTTTTTGTTTTTGGTTGCTTGTTCCTGGCTCTGCCTGACTACCTCTTCTTCTTTTTTTAAATAACAGATTTTTTTTTTTTTTTTTTGTGACCGGTAAGGGTATCAGAACCCTTGGCTCGGTGTTGCCCGAACCACACTCAGCCCGTGAGCGCACCGGCCATCCCTATATAGGATCTGAACCCGCGGCCCCAGCGCTCCCAGCGCCGCACTCTACCGAGTGAGCCACGGGGCCGGCCCCAGATTTTTTGAGATAAAATAAAATTCAGCTTTTTAAAGTACAGTCGTCTCCTGGTATCCACAGGGGCTTTGTTCCAGGATGCCCTGCGGATATCAAAATTTGCAGATGCTCAAGTCCTGCAGGGTGCCCAGTGGAAGAGCAGATATGAAAATTTGGCCCTCCATATCTATGGGTTCCACATCCTGTGAATACTGTATTTTGATTGGTGGTTGGTTGAATCTGCAGATGCAGAACCTGCAAATATGGAGGAACAACTATATACATTTCAGTGTTTCTCTAGCATATTCACCAAGATGTGCAACCATCACCACTATCTAATTTTAGACCACTTCCATCACTCCCAAAGGAAATTCATTAGCAGGCACCCCCCAGTCCCTCCCTCTCCCAGCCCGGGGCAAATGCTAATCTACTTTCTGTTTCTACGGATTTGCGTATTCTGGACATTTTATAGAAATGGTGATTCCCTCCATTTTTTGTAACCAGGATGTCTGTCTATTGCAGAACTCCACTGGAGCCAAAGTTAGATCTCACATGGGGCACACTTCGTAGCACTTAAAAATATTCTTCCCTGGCAACCTGAAGCAGGTCCTCCACAGGCACTTTCTGGCCAGGACCCTGCCACTGTTGACATTTCTCAGATGGAGTTTGTCAGGTGATGGCCATTTGAGAGCCCGTTGTATACTTAGGGTCCGAGGGGGAGCCTGGAATTTGTTCTTGCAGTTCAGGCATGGCTGTAATCACAGCAGAAAGTCATTCCTGCTCAGCCAAAATCCAGCAAGGCTCAGCAAGAACTCTTTTGGGGAGGTGGAAAGAGGAAGGGGACTCTTGAATTGGGTGCTGAATCAGTGCTGTCTTTGGGTTAAGAGCTTAATAGTGACTATAGGTGTGGGACCATCCTGCCCAAATAGGACAAGTTCTCACACATGCTGGGTAAAAAAGTGTTTTTAATCACAGATACCATGTCATTTTACCATGTCTTTATGCTCATCCTTTGCTTTTCTAAGTTAACAGGAAAGTATTACTTGAGACCAATGTCAACTCCATTAGCTACTTTCCAAGTGACAAAGACATAAAAAAAAAAGTCTCCGTGAAATACTTGAGAAGAACCCTTTTAAAGAGAAGATTTTATTGCGAAGTTACATCTGAGCACTGCCTATCTGAGCATTTCAATAAATCTACATTACCCTAGGTATTTTGGCATCCTCTGGGAGAGGAAAGCCTATCAGTAGAAAGTAATGATTTTGGGTTTTTCACTTGCCCTAAGGATCTTGACAATACTATTAAGACCCATGCACTCCCTGTCAAGAAGTTTAAGAGTGAAATTATTAATATGCCCAGACATTATGTTGACTGTTGCGCCATAGCAGAAAATACTCTCTCTGTTATTTGGGCTGCATTATCACTTTTCCAAGCAGAGAATTGCATCAAAAATTTAAACTCCTCTCATTCCAGCTCATCACATAGCTTTTCAAGGTCTTATTGTAAAATAGGCAGGGAAAAATTTGGATATTTCCCTACCCATGAAAGATAATATGTTTTTCAAAGACCAGATAATTTTTTGAGGGGTGGAGGGTTCACAGTGGAATTCTCTTCCATCAAGATGTCATTCTTTAGCTTTTTAACTAGGTTTTCCTTGGGGTATATTTTATTCTTTTCTTTTTCTTCTTTGAGATATTCACGATGCTTTCCCCTGAACAGAGAAAGAGGATCAAAACAAAGATAAAATATGATTTTGATTTCAGATTGAGTCTCTGATGAACAGATTGATGGGGACGAACTCTGATGTATACCATCCATCACTACCAAGAGTGACCGAAGCACCCCAGTTAGGTGGCAAGGATGGGATAAAGGCTCTTGGAGCATTTTCACTTCAAAGCTCAGCAGAATTATATACTATCTGGGTGACCTTTTCCCAAAATCTCTCCTGATACATGCCTTATAGGGCAAGGGAACAAAAGTTTCTCCATACTACATAAACAGAAGTCAGCTGAATGTCAGACCTTGAACTGCATCTGGTTTCATGTCAAGTGACAGCTGATGTAATGGGATGCATAGGGCATATTGCTGGAGATGTTTTCAGAACACCCATTCCACCTTCAGAATACACACACATGCAAGCAAGTAAAAATTACCCAAGAAAACAACTGAGAGCTTCCTGAAGAAGCACACACTGCCCAGGATTACATAGCTCGAGTACTGTCAGAGAGAATGCCCTTTGGATTTTGTTCATTATTATTTATTGGTTTCTTTCAAAGTTGTCTTAGAGTTGTTTTTATCTCCCAATTAAAGTGGATCAAATCTCTCACAGTGCTTCTCATGGCCCTTCTTATTAAATAGCATGGACAATCAGCAGAAATACCCAGCTACTAAGCAGGGAAAGCTGAGAACCCCTTCCACACCAAGGAGCCCCAGGACACAAGCAGCTTTAGAAGAAACTGGGGCCAGTGGGAGGCCAGTGACTGCAGATCTCAGTTTTGTGGCAAGAGGTGGAGTAATACCATTAGAATCACTGGTTCCTACCATGCTCCATTGGGAAAAAAAGATCTCTTCCTAGACACAGGTTTGTGATGCCATTTCCAGGGCTTTTTCAGTCTTTAAGACATTTCTGTCTTCAGGTTTGTCTGGGGGACTTCTGGAGTTAGACAAGCAGAGTTTTGAGGTATTTAACCTCTGTATGCCTATTTCCTCATCCATAAAAGGTGGTTAATAATGGTTCCTATGTGGTAAAGAGAGTTAAATGAGATAGTATGTTTAGAGTGCTCAGAAAAAGCATTACAGATAGGAAGCAAGCAGCAAATGCCAGTGCTTATTTATTTTTGCCTGAATAGGCCAAATTCTTTTTTGAGGTGGTGGAGAGAGGGGTGACACAGACCCTGTGATTCAAAGATTATTACTCTGATGACTTGAAAAACTTTCTGTTGCCAGATATTTTTAAGGTAAATAGCACCATCAAGAATAAGGGATTCTTTTTCTTACTAATGAGTTAACAGTAGCTCTAGGTCTTACAGAACATCCAAATAATCAGTGTGTTTACTTTTCACATTTGCAGCTTACATACCCTGAAATAAAACTATCTTGATAATGGACCATTTGAAGTGTCTTATAGGAGCTTTTTTCCTTTGATAAATTCTTTCTATTCCTTATGAAAATCAGCACAAGGAACAAGTAGGTTTTCTTGAATGCTGGTGATCCTGTTAAGCCTTAGCCACCATTTCGCATGAAAAGCCTATGGTAAAATCAAGGCTTTTAAGTTTCTTTGGCTCCTTTATGAGCCGTGCGGGTTGCTCCATCATTGCAATCCACTGTTGAACAACTCGCTGATGCCCTGAGTTGTTCATCACATTTAGATGGTTTAAGTCATGAATTAGCAATTTGTTTCCCAGGGCTTCTTGGGTTACTGAAACATTCTAGTATTTGTCATCTCAAATGGGATCATTCTTAATCCCATAATGTAGAGCAGGAGTCATCTCTCATGTGAAATAATCAGATTTGGTGGAGAAAATAATTTCCATTTCGAACGCTGCCTATCCGACACTTTAATAGTGTGGTCTGGGAAAGCTTCTCGATAAAATGATATTTTATCAGAGGCCTGAAGGAAACAGGAAGAGAGCCATTCCAGTGTCTGGGGGAACAATGTTTCAGGTAGAGGAAAAAGCAAAAACAAAGGCATTTTAAATCTAGGACATATATAGGGATTGCCCAGAATATCAGCCTCGGTTTGTCTCATCCACTTGGCTTCAAGCCTACTTCTCCAAAAACACACCGAAGTAAGAAAGAAAAGCCCTGGTGTGGATCCTCCCTGGCTTCTGCCTGATTTGGGAACCAGCCAAACAGGCTTCTGCCTCAGGCCTTTGCACTTGCTATACCCTTGGCCTGAGGATACAGATAATTGACTAGTTCACTCCTTCCCTGTCTGAAGGTGTCAGCACAAATGTCATTCTTTAAGACACACCTTCCAAGACAACCTCAGCAGTCTCATCCTCCTTATTTTTTCATGAAAGCACACATTGGCATCTACTTTTTAAAATGTTCTTTCTACACTAGAAAGTAAGGGCCTTGAAGGCAAAGATGCTATTTTATTCTCTGCTGATTTTCTGGCTCCTGGAACACTTGGTGGACACAAGAAATGGTTACTGAATGAATGAAAGAATGACTGAATTATACATTGACAAGTATAGCAGAACAAAGGAGTTGAAAGGATACTCTGAATTCCAACAGAAATGAAAGTATTTCAAAGGAGCTATTGTATGATATCATTCGAGACAAATCTTAAAAGCTTCAACCTGACCAAAGTTCAAGGAAGAAATTGCTGTAGGCTTCCTTGCCAAAACACAGCTCTATCTCATGCAAACTGTAGCAATCTCTTCCTACAGCAAGCCAAACATGACAACAAGTGCCTTATAAGCAGAAATCCCCGTGGAACTGAGAGCAGAGGCCTCCTGCCACACATGCCATGAGGGAATAGACACATTTCACTTCCCAACTGTGACTAACAGGATCTCCTGTGGCTCTTTCTGCCACCTGAAACTGTTCACTTTCCATCACAAATCCATTGTATTAAAGAATCTTTGCTTAAGCCTCTGACTTAGTGGGCCTGAGTGAGAATCCTGACTCATCTATGTAGTTGTTGATACAGGATGCAACTGGCTGTAGCAAAGAAAAAGAATAGTGCTGCTAAAGGTAAATGAAAAACAAGACATATGGAATTCTACCTCTTTCAGTAAGCCTTTTCAGACAAGATCAGATGAAATCCAACAGCTTCCTCAACCCTATGCTGTAAGATATTTTATTTTATGTCTAACATTGGAGCTAACATTGACACACTATTTATTGAACAACTCCATTTGGTCATATTTAGCCCATTAAATCTTTATAAGCCTTTCTGACTTATAGCTGGTATCTAATTGTATAGAGTTTTCATTCCATGGCTTCCTCTTTGTTCAGAGCCTAGCAAAGTCATATGTAAGTTGCCACTTGATAAAGTCTTTTATATTCTCTGAGAGAAATCCCAAAAAGTGTCAGTTCTCCCCACAAGACTCCTTTTGCCTTCTTTCCAATTAAATTCCTTACACAAGATCAGTGAGACATGAGCTAAGCTCATATATGGCAAATCATTTTCAATCATTTATTTGCTTGTTTATCCCTTCATTCATGTCTTTGTTTGTTCACATGTTCATTCATTTGGCAATCAATTACTGAGCACCTACCCTGGGTGCCAGGGCTTTTGGAGGTACAGAGTCCTTGGCCTCTAGGAAGGTAAAGAGACGTATCCTATGCTGACCTTTTGGATAAGCCACAGATTCCACCTTAACTCCTTTTTTCCTTATGGTTGTTAACTACCAAAATGCTTCACTTTTCCATGTATGTTTTTATCCACATTATAGCTCATGTGTGAAAATTTTGTAAAGGCCTTTATCACACTGTGCTCTGAAAAATTTTTATATATTCGGGTACTCTGAAAAGTTCATGGAAAGATTCATATTATTTTCCAATTCAATTTTTCCAGAAATTTTTTGCAGTATCCTAGTATGCATATCATTAAACTATACATGAACACCTTCCTCCTTTCCCCAGCCCAGTCTTATCTTCCAAGGCAAAGTTCCTATTCCGTTAGGTCTACATATATACATGTCCCAATGTGCAAGGATTTTTACTAGCATACCATTTAGAAGATGCTCCATGGCACACAGAAATTCGCAAGAATGTTAATTATTACCTGTGGAGAGAAGCTATAACATTTTGATCCATTTGTGTTTTCAGCTAAATGTGGTATTTATCCACTGTCTTTTATGTTTAATTCTAGATAATAGAGCATGGTGAATTGGGATACTCAATTACACACACGGAATGCACATGCTGTATTGCTTTCTTTGCAAGGTTCAGACACAGAATTCCTGCCCTGGATTCTAAATTGCTGAGTGGTGTTTATGTTGGAGAGCAGTAGGATCCACATGATCTTTGCAGTACTCTTTGCATACTTAACGTGGAGTAAGACATCTGCATTCATGAAGTGAAAATGGAAGTGGAACACATGAAGAGGTTTCATCACCTGGGTTTCCTACAATTGTCCACCTATCTGCACATCTTGAGTGCGTTGAGTATCATCCTATTGATTCTATGGACAGTACACATACCCATTATTGAGGTGTTTTTCTAACTGAAACACACGCAGTCTGACCCAAAGTAGAAACCATAACAGAATTGAGAAAAGCAGACAAACACACTTTACGCTTCTTTTTAAAAAAGAGTTAACTGAAAGAAAATGTAAGGACTATTTCACGAGGGAGCAAAACAAAACAAAAAAATGATTTATGAAATTAACCAGAAGCAGTGCATGACAAAAGAAAGTATCATGCTAGAAACATGCATTTTACTTTTGAAAGACAAGAAAGCTAATCAAAATACCTGCGACGGGAACTCTCATACATTGCTGGTGGGATTGCAAAATGATACGGCTACTCTGGAAAACAGTTTGGTAGTTTCCTATGATGTTACGCTTACCACACCATCCCTAATAATTCCAATCCTAGGTATTTACCCTAGAGAAATGAAAACTTACGTTCACCCAAAAACCGGAACATGAAAATTTATAGCAACTCTATTCATAATCACTAACAACTGAAAACAACCAGATGTCCTACAACAATTGTATGAATAAACTGCTGTAATCTGTACAGTGGAATACTATGCAGTGATAAGCAGAATGACTAGAGTTAATAACAATGTACTGTATACTTGAAAATTGCTAACACAGTAGATTTTAAATGTCCTCAACACTAAAAAATAAGTATGTGAGGTAATGGGTACGTAACATGTTTGATTTAGTTGTTCCACAATGTATAAATATATCAAAACGTCATGGTGTATAACATCAATATATCCAATTTTTGTCAATTAAGAATTAATTTAAAAAAGGATTGAACTATGGATACATGCAGCCGCTTGGAAACATCTCAAAAGAATAATGCCGAATGAAAAAAAATCAGTTTCAAAAGGTTACGTACTGTATACGTGCACTTATATGACATTCTCAAAAAGACAAATCTACAGTGACTGAGAACAGATCAGTGACTATGAGGGGTTGAGACTGGGGGAGAATGTTCCCACAGAAGGATTACACAGCTGAGGTTTTTGATGCGACAGAGGTGTTTGTGGTCCTACAGTCGTGGTGGTTACAGAAATCTATACGTGTGTTAAAATTCATAGAACTGTACATGGTAAAGCTAATTTTACTGTACGTTCACTTAAAAAATGTACTAAAACAATAAAAATTAAACACCATGATGAATGCTAAGAATAAGACAGAATTATTTGAATCTATGGGGGAAAGACTTGTTTCAGAGCAGGAGCTGTTTCAGGCAGAGAAGTTGAGGCTATTCTCTGAAAAACAAGAAGGCAAATTGACCCGAAAACTTGAAAATCTCTTTCCAAAGTATTTGCCATGTCCTTAAAAAAGAGAAAAGCACACTGGAAAAAACAAAAATGGAATCAACATCCGTGTCAAAGTCCTACTGGCATATTGATAATAGTTTTTGTAATTGAATTTATTTGAATATTGTTTGCTAAAGCTCATGTATCTTTGCAAGCTGTTGAAGAAACTATACTGCGTAAAAGGGAAAAAAATGGCTTTGCTGCACAAAGTTGTTGGCTTCTCTACTGACATTCAGCACAATCCATAACTTTGTTGAAACATTAACAGTGCTACATTATTCATCATCACAAGATTATTAGTTGATGGGAAACAAATTACAGAGCTTTACAACCTGCCATACTTCCTGATGGCCCACAAGGCAATTCTTCATGAACGGAAACTGCTACCCAGGAAGAGAAACTTCTGTTTGTCTTGGGAAATTTCCAACAGTGGAAGGGGTCCAGTCCAGGAGCAAAAAAGTGAAAAATGATAGAAGAAGAAAAAAAGTTTAAAAATTATTTAAAAAGAAACCTAAGGGTCCTCATAGCCCAGCAATACATTGGGTAGAGAAACAGAATGGTGAGCTGGGAGAAATGGAAAAACTATAATGGTTTCGTTTAATGTGATGGCACGGCTCCGTATGTTGCCATGGATTTACTGGAAAAACACCTTTAGGAATGTAGGGAATGCTGAATCCAGTGTTGGAGATTTATGTAGATGTCTAAAATGATGTGGTCTGGTTGGTGGGACTGCAAAATGGTGCAGCCTCTATGGAAAATGGTATGGAGGTTCCTTACACAATTGCAAATAGATCTACCATACGACCCAGCCATCCCACTGTTGGGAATATACCCAGAGGAATGGAAATCATCAAGTCGAAGGTATACCTGTTCCCCAATGTTCATCGCAGCACTCTTTACAATAGCCAAGAGTTGGAACCAGCCCAAATGCCCATCATCAGATGAGTGGATACGGAAAATGTGGTACATCTACACAATGGAATACTACTCAGCTATAAAAACGAATGAAATACTGCCATTTGCAACAACATGGATGGACCTTGAGAGAATTATATTAAGTGAAACAAGTCAGGCACAGAAAGAGAAATACCACATGTTCTCACTTATTGGAGGGAGCTAAAAATTAATATATAAATTCACACACACACACACACACACACACACACACACACACACACACACACACAAACCGGGGGGGGGGGGAAGAAGATATAACAACCACAATTATTTGAAGTTGATACAACAAGCAAACAGAAAGGACATTGTTGGGGGGGAGGGGGGGAGGGAGAAGGGAGGGAGGTTTTGGTGATGGGGTGCAATAATCAGCTACAATGTATATCGACATAAAAAAATTAAAAAAAAAAATAAATAAAATGATGTGGTCTGTTCTAGTTCCTGTACCTCGAACGCCAGCAACTAGCAAATGCCTTCTCATCTGTTAAGCCTCAGATCCTTCTGGAATACTTTCCTGACCACTCTCTTCCCCTGCAGGTGGAACTGACTTCTCTCTTCACGACCTCCAGGAACCATGTACAGATGCTATTTTCCCACCCACCACTCTCATTCTTTACTGTCCTTATCCTAGAGCATGAAGTACTGAGCCCCACGTCCAGGGTCTGTTACATGATTGGGGAACAGGTAGCAATAATTGCTTGGTGGATTGTGGTTTCCAATAGCAACGGCTTAACCTGGAGAAACAGGTGTGGTGTAATTAGCATAGCTGTCTGCACAGCTCCAGCACCTGTGACCCACATCGGTCCTGTCCATCAGAGCCCAGAGGGTTCCTAAATGATGGGGCTGGGAACTCGCAGAAAAGGAGAGGGATGTACAGAAAAATGACACTGCCTGGGCTCACAACAGGGACTTCAGTTTACAAGGACTGTCCCAGGAAGGAGACCAGGACAAAGCATAAGTGTGAGACTTCTAACAAGAGTACGGCAGACAATGACACCTAACTCCAGACGCTGAATTCCATCAACAGCTCTTCTTCAGTCCTCTGCTTCTCTCTCAGTTTGTAGAGCAGTACATGTCTGGGAAACACTCTTTCCCTGGCTATGTCCTTGTCCCTTAGGTGTTCTGACCTTTCCCACAAATGCTCATGAGGACACAGCTAAAATGCCATCTATGTTGTGTTGTTTTCCACCCCTTTTCTTTGCTTCCAGTCTCAGGGAAAGTCAATAAAAACCATCATTCTGCCTACCTGGACGATTCAAGGGCAGTTCCGCCTGAGCAAGCGTCCTGCCGAATGCGTATTAAGCTAAGCCGCCTCTGCTGCAATAGTCCTTGCTAGCGGCCCGAGATGCTGAGCGCACAAATACCAGGCCCTGGAAAGCCGCCAGTGCATGGGCTGGAGCCGAGTTTCCCACTCAGTGTCTTGAAGGAGGAAAACCTTGCGGGAGGACGGAAGGTTCGAGCGATGTGTGCAAGCCCTGGAGTCAGGCAGGCGGGTGCTATCTTTGTCTTCCCTCCCAGGGATCATGCTGCCAGTCTGGTTAATGCCCAAAGGCTCCGGACGTTTCTCATTGCTCCAGCCAAGCTCCCTCGTCCCAGTTTCTTCCTGTGAAGCAGCGCTTTCTCTGTGTTACATCAGGGACTATACTTGTCATCAGTACTTGTTTTCCAGGGGGAAATAGCCCTTTTCAGGTACTTGCTTTTAAAAGTGACAACAAATGTGGCATGTCTACATGCCCGCCAGGTTACATTTTGGGCATAAAATGAGGTGTGGTTTGAAGTCAACACAATTAAAAAAAAATTTCTCAGGAGAGAAAATTGGAGTCTTTTTCCATCTAGGGGGAGGGAGGCCCGGTTTTCTGAGTTACGTAAAATCATTCCATCCCATTTCCATGCTCCCTTTCTCTCATAGTTTAGGAATAAAACCATTAATGTGACAGGGTGCTGGAAATTCAAAACATTTGCAAGTTTATAGTAGGATCTGATGTAATATTATATGGGTAGATCTTACGCTTCCTGAAAACTGTTTTTCTCCACCTCACTAAAGAAAGTAGTCCAGGGGTGATATGCATCTTTGGGGCATTACTCCCAGTTTAACGTGATTTCTAGGATTGGTTTTATAACTTCAGATCAAGTAGCACCTCCTATCAGGAGCAGCCCTTGATTTCTTCACCATAGTCACATTTTTCTGTGGTATCCTTTAGCCCTTTGTGTGTGTCACATTCATTTTCACACTTATTCATTAACAATACTGATGATGATAATTATAATTTTATTAGTTAACTTCTTTTGAGCACTTTTTAAATGTTTCTTCTATCACTTTTTTTTCTTGAAACATAGTTGAGTATGCATATTTATGGGGTACAAAGTTGACTATCTGTATTTGTGGACGATATGTGATGATCCAATCAGTATTATTACAATGTTCATCCTTATAAAATGTAATTGTTCTTTGTGTCCATTACCCAATTTCTCCCTAAACCCCCTTCCGCTCCCCCTTTCCAACCTCTAGTAATCATAGTTCTGTTCTCTCCTGAAAGTTCACTGTATTATTGTGGTTTGTCCTTCCTTCCTTCCTTCCTTCCTTCCTTCCTTTCTTCCTTTACTTTAAGCACTTATTACCTGCCAGATTCTGTGTTAAGAACCTTACATTGATAATCCTACTTAATCATCACAATGATCCTACGGCAGGGATGGCACCCATTATTCAGATCAGGAGACTGAGGTTCAGAGAGGCTAAGTAACTTGCCTCAGATGAGAAGTGAGAACCAGCCCAGGATGTCTGACCCCACAGCTCTCACTCTTCATGGTAGGTGATCCTGGGTTATGAATGTGTCTTTTATCACACATTATTCATAAATGAGGAAGTCCAAATGCGTAAACTTTCCAGATAAACAAAACTTAATGTCTGCAAGTGCTTGATATTTTTATTTTAACCATGCTGCGTAGATATAATAATTTGAAATTGAATGCTAAATTTGGCTGCATTTTTAAAGAGAGCATAATGAGCATAATTCAACATTTAATTGATGACTGAAAATCTATTAAGAGCAAACATAATTGTACTGTGCAGTCATATAGCTATGTATCTCTTTTTGATTTATTTTGTCTCCTTCCTTGAGGCCAGGCTGTCAATCTTGGGGGTCCTATTGGGTCTATTGTTCTACACTGTCACATGTCACACACCCCTATCCATTTTTGCTGCCCATCTCTTGTTCTTGTTTAAAAAAAAAAATTTGTTAAAAATCATGTTAGCAAAGAAGAAACAAGACCCCAGATGAAGGCCTGATAAAGCACAGAGAAAAGGCTTTCTAAAAGCTATTTTGAGAACTTAAGAGGGAATTTTAAAAATGTATTTTTTTACTTAGGGTTATAAAGAAATCCAGCGTTGCCAAGGGCTGGTCAAGGACACTCACTGTGCTCTGAATTGTTAGTTAACTAGTTTCCACACATGACCTTGTTTTCCCAGCTGGAATATAAAACTGGAAGGTGGAGATCACCCTATATTTGGAAAATGAATACTTGCCAGTGCTTAGGGTGGTGCTGCAAAGATAACAACCCCCTTTCTAGGAGTTTAGAGTTTAGCTCTTTTCAATGCAATGTAGAGGCCGCTATTAGTGGTGGGTAAAACAAGGGACACTAGGTTTGGCTTTGGGGTCAGCCAAACTATGGTGCATGGGTCATATTTAGCCTCTGAGCTAAGAAATGTTTTGTACACTGTTCAAAGGTTGTGAAAAAGAAGAATATAGGATAGAAACCATATGTGGCTTACAAAGTGAAGTCTAAGATACTATTGCATTGGGACCTTTATCGAAAAAATTTGTAGACTGTTGGCCTAGTGGATGAAGGAAGGCTTCCTGGAGGAAAAGGTACATAAGCTATCTCACTATTAATTCATCAAGGTCTACTTCAGTCTTACACACATATGTATATATGTTTATTATATGTATATGTGTATTTCTTTGAATGAATGAATGATGAAACAAACAGGGATAATTCGTAGTTTTAATTAGTGTTAATCAGTCAATGGTTCTGGCTTATTCCAATGGCCTGATACCTTGAGCAAATACAGACTCTCTAAATCAGGCACATTCTCTTTAGCTTATCGGAGAAACAAGTGAGGGGGGTAAAAACATAAAACAACCAAACTTCCTTTCTCAGCTTCCACGTTAAATCCACTCACAATCAATCTGTACAGGATTGAGACATTCACATATAGAATTACAGCAAGAGGCACGCTGCGAAGTGCCTAATAAATTACACCTCACAGAAGTTAACACCCTCTCCTTCCCCTCCCCCACCTGCAATCAGCCTGCCAACTTACAACTGCTCACCTAGGCAGCTCAATATGGAAGACGGTAAAATCAGCAAACATATCTTTTTCTTCTCTGGTGTTTTATATCTCGCCTACTATTTGGGCTCTATTGAAACAGAAATGTCACACTGCTATCTTTAGAACACTCACAGAGTTTGAGCTAAGAACACTGTGGCTGATGCCCTAGACGAAAAAGTGAGGGAATGCAGATTTCATCTCTAGAACAGCCAAAGTAGACGCAGTTTCAAAAGGCGTAAGGGCTCAACATCTTCCTTCCAACCACTGTCGAAACCAAAGTTAAATAATCCAGCTATTTCTGAAGCAATTAGCAGTAGATATTATTTCCCAACACTCACGAACGGAATCATTTTGAAAACCAGTGCTCTTGACACATTTCACTATAAAATCAATTACGTTTAAAGGCAAGAATCTCATTCTCCACCCTGGGAATACAGGATACACCACCTGCCTACTCCAAGAGATGCTTCATGTTTTTAAAAAACTGCGTTTATGGGATTGGTGTGCTCTCCCTTCTGGTCTTATCTGCACGTTTCTGCAGTAAGGAATTTCAAACATATCCCAGTACTTCTATGGCTATTATGTGGCCTAATTTACAAGCATTGTGAGTCTACACCATCAGGAAACTTTTATCTTTTGTTAGGAATTAGTCTTTCCAAACCTGATATGATCTTAATTACCAGAAGCACATCCTCACCCGAGTTCAATCTCTGACATCATAATAAAGTACAATAGCTCCATGTCAGATGAGACAAAACTGATTCAGGGATATACTCATACTGTATATATCTGTTTGCATAGCAGGAATCAGGCCTAAATTTATTTTCCTAGAGATGTTTCATGGATAACATTTCCATTTTCATCCAAGGCAAGCAATTTAGAAGTTTCTCCTGTTGTTGACAATCTCTATAGCAGGAAACCTGGGATGGTTATAAATGGAGATGCTTTTCAAGGGACAAAAGTGGCTGTTTTATTTCCAGAGCGTACAGCATAAGGAATGGTGTTGCACTGCTTTGGAACCTTTTGCTTTTTGCAGAAATCAAAGGCAAACAAGCCCTCCCAGCTGAAGTTGGCACTGACGAAGTTGTAAGCATTATGTAACTGTCGGGTGTGCACACATCTCTCAGTAAGTGTTTGAAAGTGACCATTTTCTATTGCAGCAAAAACAGTAACGCTTTTCAGGCCATTTAAAATGTCATTTAATGAATTTCTAGTTTGGTTCAATTAATGGCATGGTTTCTTTCCAAAAAATCTCTCTTTCTTTCTAGGAATATCTACTCACTGTTGGGCTAAGTATTAATTTTTTTTTAAAGCTCAATTAATTCAAATTTAACTATAAATCAATTGTCAGCAGACATTAAAAATCAGTATTTTTGGAGGAAACCAGGAATCCATGCCAAAAAACAACAACAAAAAAGTTTTTTGATTCTTTATTCATTCTTCATACAATGTCACTAACTTATTTGTTACTATGGTTTCTAAGTGTCTATCAGCATTTACAATCAAAACTAATTGTTAAGAAATGTGTATTTGTGGGGACGTGTCTCAGGTCATGTCAAGTCTGCCATTTAAGTTAGCAATGAAAAAGCTCCCTCTATCTGAGATAGACCAAACTCAATTGATCTTTTCATGTTTCTGGGCTTCTCTGAAAGAAACTAAAAATCGCTATTTCCCTAGAGCACAGTAAAGAGATCTGAGCATGCCTCTTCTTTAAGCAATAACCATTAATATGGGTTCCACTTGTAGCAGACATCTGTAATGCTCTGGGCTGTATTTTCTGGTGAGATAACAGTGTCGTCTTGAGAACTGGTGCATGAAGAAGATGGAGGCAGAGAGGCAGAGCTGCTCACTTGTGCTCCTATCTGAGGGACAACACTCTTATCTTGCATGGAAACATAGCCCTGAGCCATGCCATAAAGAAAAGTTTCATAATCTTCTCTTACCAATTTCCTCACTCTCTATTCTTGCTTGTGGCCCATGGCTGACCTTGATTAGAATCCACTCTCCCATGTAAGGATTCAAAGGGATCTGAAATAAGATCACTGAAGAACATCTCTTAGACTCCTTCATGTCTAGACTACAACTTCTCTGACAACCCGTTCTGAGGGCAATCATTCCTGAAAACGAGCCAGAAATAATATTCTATAAATTCAATAGACATTTACTGAACATCTATTTTGCCCCTGGGCCTGAGCATGATGCTAAGAATACAGCTGTGTCTAAGACATAGTCACCATCCCTGAGGAGCTCATAGTCCAGCGAGACAGACAACTTCAATAGCACTTGACAAGTGGAAAGAAAGGAGGATGTGCAAGGTATTCTGGAAGTATCTTGTCATAATGATAATATAATTTAAACTCATATGGCTTTTGCATGGACTTGAAATTTTCCAGACTAGGGCAGTTTCACTGGCAAACGAGGTAGGCTCTAATACCCTCTAAAAGGCACTTCTCGAATGCTCTTAGAAAAGACTAGAAATTATCCTGCCCTTCTTCATACATTCTTCTAACAAATAGTTGGATGTCTCTTATGTGCCAGAGGATGATATAGGCATATTGCCCCATCTTCAGTAATCACCAAATAGTGAAACATGCTTCTCTTCCCACCAGATGTAATTTTGGGAACATGAACGCTATAGCGATCTGCCTAAAAGTCTCCTACAGCTCTATCGTGGTGCCTGGGATTACATTAGGAGTATCCTTTGTGGGCCTAGAAGAAATGAATGTTTGTAAATTTGCTAAGGCTTTGTGTTGTCATTAATCTCATTATTATCCAGTGTCCTATCATGACTCACCGTCCTAAGGGACTGGGAAGTAGAACTGGTAAGTTTTGATGCTGGAGTGAAAATGAGATGGAAAACAAAGGCACTTAGGAGGTTTCTAGAGAGGTGAGGAGATGCTAACAGAGAGACAAGGAATGACTAATGCCTTTCTATACTTGCCTTGAGATTCCTACTATACCCTCTACCCCAGACATGAAGGAGGAGAGAAAAAAGAATAAGAAAGAGAAGGGATAGGAGAGTAAGAAAGAGGAAGACAGGAAAAAGAGGAGGAGAAGGAGTTGTGATTAATGGCTTTTCCTTTCTACTGAATGGAATAAATGATATCAGCCCACTCCCTGGACATCACTGGACATATTGACATAGTGTTGGAGATATCCTGGCCAAACAAACAAACAAACAAACAAAAAACCAAAACATTTAGCCTTCCTAAAGTACACCTGTATAATCATTGGCATTTGTAATTCAGAGTATCGGCCTTACTATATAGCAGGCACTTGGCTAAGGCAGAATCCACCAGGCTAGGTGAGCTTCAGAGGGGTGTGGGCAGGTGCTCGGGGAATAGGCCAGCAGTGGAGATTCAAGGAGGGGGCCCGCAGCCCTAGGCAAGCTAAGACAGGCACTCTGTTTTTGTCTTGACTAACACCAGCCTCACTCTAGTTGATGAATCCCCTCATTCTGAGCTCTGTCCAAGCCAGAGCAGACTTCCTAGGGGATTTAGATAAAGAAATTCAAAGACCCTCCCCTCAAGATTCCAATATTTTTTGCTTTCTTTGAATGCAAACCATTTGCTCAAGAGGCATCCTGCCTTCCCTCCCTATAAGAAGCACACACAAGGAAGCCTTCCGTATGGATTGGCATATAAATAAGGATTGATTTACGCACTTAAGGCCACCAAGGGAGTGACATAAAGCCAGCTGGTGTTCCTGCATCCAGGAGATTACATTAGCACCACTGCATTACCTGGTAGATGTGCAAAATCACACGTGGCTGACATCTCCCCCTACTCAGAAGCAGAGATGCTCACAGGCACTGTTCACTCCACAATGTCAGGAGAATGATGGAATGTTCGAGAAAGGGGTTCCCTGTATTGCACAGAAACTTTGGAATTATAAAACAGGGAAAAATGGAGTGTGACATTGAAGTTTTTGACTTTAGACTGATGAACTCAGCCCTATTGATGGGGTGGGTTTTTAATTATGAGCCCACAAGACATCTGTGGAGAAATCAAAACAGAAATAAAAATAAACTTAAAAACACTTAAAAATCTCTTTTCCTCTCTCTTCCACGATACTTGCATGTGCATGCGCATGCACACACACACACAAGTGCACACACAGACACATACACAAACACAATAGGTTACTTACAAGAAGACAAAATTCAAACCCCAAACAATTAATACCAAGTTTTGTTTTGTTTTAAGTAAACTTTTTCATTTGAGATTATTGTAGATTCACATGCGGTTGTAAAGAAATAATGTAGAAAGATACTAAGTACCCTTTGTCCAGTTTCCCCCAGTGGCAACATCTCGTAAAATGATAATATTATAGCACAACTAAGATATTGGTGTTGACACAGTCAGGATATAGAATATTTCCGTCACCAAAAAGTTCCTTCATCTTACTCTTTTATAACCAAACCCATTTCTCTCCCATCTTCCTTTTTAAAAATTGAGGTGAAATTTACATATGCATATAATTTGAAAGGTTTTGATATATATACACCCATGTAACCATCAGCTCCCTCAAGATATAGAATAGTTTCATCATCATAGAAAGTTCCCTGGTGCCACTTTCCAGTCAATCCCCAATTCCCTAGAGGCCACACTTAACAATTTCTATCATCATAAATTAGTTTTACATGTTTTGAACCTATACAAATGAAGTGATAAGCAACTACTATTTCGTGTCTGACTTCTTTTGCTCAGCATAATGTTTTTGAGGTTGATCTATGTCGTCGAATTCTCAGTAGCTCATCCCTTGTGTGTGGCTGAATAGTATTCCATTGCATGAAGCTATTAGAGTTTGTTTATTCATTCACCTGTGGATAGGCATTTGGTTTGTTTCCAGTTTGGGGTTATTGAGAATCAAAGCTGCCATTAACATCCATGCATAAATCTACATTTGGATATATATTTTTATTTCTTTTGGATTAATACTTAGGAGTGGAATTGCTGGGTGTATGTTTAACTGTATAAGAAAATGCCAGTTTTCCAAAGTGACTATACCAGATTACACTCCCACCACCACTGTATGTGAGATGCTGCACATCCCTGCCAGTATTTGTCAGTCTTTTTAATTTTAGCCATTCTGATGGTTGTGAAATGATACATAAGTGTTTTATTCTTTTTTACTTACAGGTATGGCAGAAAGGGGGTCTTGAAACACATTTTATAACACAACGTGGATTAGACTCAGGGTCAGATCCCAGTTAAAGGCCCAGCTTCTTCATCTAGCTGGTGCCATTAGACAAGACAAGCAATCTCAACTCTGCAGGTCATCCTCTGACTTCATTCTGACACCCAGTCCTAGGGAGTAAGTTTCATGTGTTCCTGATGCAACTATTTCAGTGAAGTCCTTTTGGTTCTGATGAATACTTTCTTCATGCTTTTGTCACCTTGAGTTGAAAGATTTGTTACCTATGTCATGGACTCTAAATATTTTACCATTTTTAAGCTATTGCCAGTAGGGATAAAAATTGGCTGACAGGCCAGACCCAGACAGTTGGACATTCTTGCTTACTGTGTGCTCCTGTGAAGAACAACAATGCTTGGCCCATCAATGGGCATCCCACTGACTCACCTGAATGGTTCTTGGCAAGTGCCCACTGACAGAAATGGATCAGAGCTGGGCCCCACGACATTGACACACCAGTCAGCAGGAGCGCCCTGCCTGTCACCTGTGTTCAGCTAACTGGGCCTGAGAGCCAAGAACTGCGCCTGATTCTGCTCACCTGTAAGGAATACGTATGAAGACAAGTAGGTGACTAGTGTCTTGATGTGGGAAAATCATACAGTCAGATCCCTGAACTAAAATGAAGCACTCTTTCCTCCATATGGTACATTAGGAGATAAGAAAACACAAATAAGGAGACCCAGGACTTGGACACTCTTTGTCAGCACCCACAATTGGTCGCATGTATAAACACATGTGCTCAGACTGGAGGCATGACTGTAAAGCATTAAGACAGACCTTCATGTATGTTTTTTCTGGTATTTTTCTGCTTTACAGTCACACCTTGCCTCTTTATATAGATACATATACACCCTGAAAAGTCTGATAGAGAGATGATGGCCAGTAAAGAGAGAGTTGTGTGGGTCAGGCAGCAGAATACAGTGAGAAATACTGGGCTTCCTGCCTGAGAATTAACTTCCAACTTCACTTACAAGCCATGGGAGGGAGCTGGGTGGGCAAAATATCCAACACATCTGGGGCCTTGATTTCCGCATCTGTGTAATGGAAGTCAGAACACTTATTTTACAGAGCTACTATGAGAAATAAAAGAGCTAATACATGGGAAAGTCATTTACCATGCAGCCCAGAACATTACTCAGACCTCAAGGGTGGACTGAGTCTGACAACACACCTGCTAGGGACATAATTCTGGTTTGAAGTCCCCAAATTGTCTTTCTACCTGACCAGCAGAGGTTCTGAGATTATATAGGTAATTTAAATTATTCATGCATCAGTTAATCCTATTTCTATTCAGATGCAAACAAGACTGTTGGCAAAGAAGTGGCTGGTAGGCCAGGTGGTATTCTCAGATCATAAATTAAAGCCGAAACATTCCACAACCTCTTCACATACTCTTCACATAGCTTTTGTTAGCATGTAGCAGACAGGGCTGGGGGGTGGAGGGTGTGGTGGGAGTGGATGGGGATGCATCTAAAATGTCTTAAAGCCCAACAACAGGCTTTAAAATCCAGGTTTTAGACCTGTAAGCCATCCTACTGTCTCCTTGTCCTTTCATGGTTCCAGGGTCATGGTGAGAATGCAAATCCCGACCTAGGAGGGGCAATAAACAAGTAAGAAAAATGCTGACTGATCTCAAAGTGGCATAAGAGGGGGGGAGTGAGTATTTTTCCTAGACAAGTCTCAGTAAGAGGCTTCACAGAGGAGGCTGAGCTGGCTAGCAAAGGATAGGCTGGAGGTCACCAGATAACTGAGGAGGAAAGAATGTCCTTGGAGTGGAAAGAGTGGGATTGATGAAAAACTAAGGGTGGCCGGGATGTTGTGTGTAGGTGTGGAGAGAGGGAAATGAGACTGGCAGACCAGTAGACTGGGGGCTCTCCATGGGCTTGCTACTTCCTTGAGGGCTGGGTATATGTTCTATTGCCCTTGTGTGTGGGCATCTAGGACAGTGTCAGACAGAGAAAGAACATGGTTAGGTTGTGTTTAGGAAGATAGTAGTGATTAACAGCAGTATAATAGATGGACTAGAAAAGGGAGAGGCTGGGACTGGGGAAGCCAGTTTGGAGGATGTTGCTCTAGACCCAGCTACAAATGATGAGGCCCCCAGAGTGTTCTGGGACACAGTCAAGAGATACTAAGGAGGTGATGTGACTGAAATTGAAGGTCAGCTGGATATGGGCCATGAGGAAAAAAGGGAGAATGAAGGATGACTGCTGGTTTCTAGCTGGGGATCTCAAAGGGAGACCTATTCTAGTAGAACCTAAAAGGCCATGTTGCTAATGTTCCTTTTCTCCTTCCCTATGAAGACAGTTTCCACTCCATGACTTATTTCCTTTTCAATATTCCAATTATTTCCCTCTAACATACTTACCCTGTCCGCTAGCGTTTCTGACTCACGGAACTTTACTGAAATGGTTAAGAAATCAGACAGATGTGGGTGTCCATTCTGGCTCTGCTACTTACAAGCTCTGTTACCCAGGAAAAGTTCTTTAATCCTCTTAACCTTCATTGGTAAAGTAGAGATAATACTACTTCTCCCACTGTGTTGTCTTCATGAAGATTACGTGAGGTCATAGTAATCTTTGCACAATATCTTGCTCATAGTAAGTGCAAAATAAATATTAACCACTATTTTACTGTTTTGTTATTTTTGTCATTTTTATTATTAATATTGTTTTTGTCATATCTCGCATTTAACATCCTCTCTGAGATACATTAAGAACTTCCCTCCTCCTGTTGGGTTTCCTGCCTATGATAGCATGCATTGCCTGTAGACCTGCACTTCTCAAACAATAATGTATACATGAATCACCTAAAAATCTTGTTAAGAGGCAGTGTCTAATTCAGGGAGTCTGCATTTCTCAAAAGCTTCCAGGGACTGTCAGTGTGCTGGCCCATGAACCACACTTTAAGGAATAAGGATCTAGACCCTCGAGACAATCCTAGAGATGAGAAAGATATGCAGATTGTAACAAATTTTAATCTAGTGCATATCCTTCATGTTAACCAGAAAACCTTTCTTTTAGAGCAAATAGTTTCATTGTAATTACACTGTTTCCCTATCTATGCACTTAACGCCTATGAAAGGGGCTAACTGAAGATCAGCTAGTCTTTTGAGATATTTGGAACCAAAGTAGGCATTAAAAAAATAAACCCTATTTCTTCTGTACCCAGCAAGTGAAATCCTTTCACATCCAAATGTAATAAATATATTTTTCAATGTCTGTTCCATAATTTATCACACAATTTCTCTCTCTGCTTACTGTGGCTTATCACTGGGACAACACCAGTTGGATAAGATGAAGACACTGCCAGTAATTTTTAATATTATGATGAAATCATATATTTTTCTAGATGGTTGATTTGATATAAAGCCTAAGCCCCAGTCCATCAATCTTTGAGTGCTTGAGATTTGTAGTAATTTCATATTTAATCTATAGCATATCGATACATCATCAGGACCTGAGAAATGATTAAGAAGAACTTGGAAGATAAGCATGAGTGACTACAGATAATAACTTAATTTCAAATACAGGTATATTTATAGACAGCGGACTCAGAAATGGGCGAAATATGTCAGATGTTTGATCGTTTGTTTTTATTTTTAGAAATTTTTGCTTAACTCCTAACTTGCACCTTGGGCTCCTCTGGGGTGTTTTCTTAGTCATTGTGGATGCTGTCATGTTGTGAATGACACTAAATACAAAGAAAACTGTTCCTTTCTTTTTTTTCCCTGGGAATCTTGTCTACTTAAGCCTTGTATTCGAGTTTCATGATCTCCTTCAATTATTTATCTCTTTAGAGTTTAGAATTTGCCAAGGGCTGGGTGTGAGAACCTAAGTGCCCTAAGGTCTCTGACTTGGCTTTATCTACTGCCAAAAACTTGGCCCATAACAAATATTTTCTGAGCATTAAAGTTTGGGTGTCTAATCCTCATTTACTTATCAAAAGCCACCAATAGGGTCACCTCTAAAACATAGCAGTTTTGCTTCTTGTGTAGGCATCTACTTGACTTATTAATATCCTTGTCCCAACTCGTTTCCTGTTGGATGAACCCACCCCAGACAATCCTGAGTCTCTCCAAAATGCAGACACCGTGACGCCATTACTCTTACTCCCACCACGTTGCAAAGGGAGAAGATGCTCCCTCCTTGACAACTCCATGGTAAGCTGAGTTCAGCGCACTCAGGTGGTAGAGCACGACTTCACATCTGCCTTGCCTTGTATGGAAAAAGAACGTCTTGATTGATTCCATTTTGAGTCGCCACCACCTTGCGGGAAGTTAGGAAGCACAAATACACATAGGAAGTGTCGTGATCCTGTCTACCTCTCAGTGTCTTCACTGGATCTATGGTCAGTGGCCTCCGATATGCACTCAAGCATTTCAGTTTACTTCTCATAAATTCTTCACCACTTGCTCTCTCTGCTTTCTGTAAGGGGATTTCAGGAAACACATCTTCTTTCCGAATAAAATGTGTCCCCCTCAAGTTTCAGACCAATGCTGCTCGGAGAAAGCACTTTCTTCTCAGACCAAGGAATCACCTCTCTGCCTCCCTCTCTGAGAACCCAAGGAAACCCGAGCTCTTCTCTCTCGCTTAGAATAAAAGCCAAGGAATAATGTGTCCTTAAAGTATAATTTGCTTGCATTTGGTGGCTTCCTATCCACCACCACAATAGTCCTCTATGTAAATCAGATTTATTTATTCATAGGCACTAGCATTCCATTACTTTCATCAAAACCAGTCAAGCTGCATTCAGCAGTTTCTGCATTCTTATAAACTAACTGGAAAAGCAATTAACATTTGCCAACCCTATAGACAGTGGGGAGAGGGTGAGGGACCCCACCACACTCCTGATAACACAACCTCTGTAGGCGGATGGCGGTGCAGAATGACTGCTCCTCTGTGTCGAGGGAGATAAGAGAAGTGACACAGATTAAAACAAATTGTTGATCCATACCAGGGAGAAGCTAGGGAAACAATAGAAGTAAAAGCATAAATGTCAATTTGGGATGATAAAGGATACAATCTAAATGTAATATGAGAGGCCCCCAGACAAAAGCAAGAAATAGAGATTGCACATTAGTGAAGTATCAAAGTACTGGAGCATTATAATACACACACGCATACACACAGAGTCATATGCTCCCCGCATATGAAAATACAAGCAACACATTGTTGATTGCTCAGCAAACTCAATTATGAATTAACCCACGAATGCAGAAATTCTCCAAAATTATGCTCATTTCAAGCTGCTTGGAAGAACATTTTGTCCCTGTGGTAACTTTGCTTCCCATATTGGCTCCATTCTCCAGCTCCTTTTTCTTCTAAGTGCCTACAGGCTACACTAAAAAAAAAAAAAAAAAAAAAAATTCCCCAAACGAACTGCTCTGGTTGTCAGCCTAACAGGAGGTTCTGGCCAAATGCTTACTGGTCTCTCTGATGGAAAGATTAAGAGTGAGGTCAGCCTGCAAGGTCACCATCTCAGCTTCCCAAACACTGCCACACAGCTCCCGCCTCCCTCCCTGGCACTGTGCTTGATAAGTCAAGATCTGAGAAATCATTCCTAATTACTATAGTGTCAATTCTAGTCCTGCCTTTATGGTGACAAAAATCAAATTGCAGGCTCAGCTGTGGCTCTGTCTGATATAATAGCTGCAGCTTGCTAATGCAGCAGGCAGAGTTTAGAGGGAGGTGTGCAGGTGGTAATGTGTCCCACTGTCCTCCCAGACTAGGGCAGCAGCTCTCCTTCTTGGCAGGCTTCAAATGTCAGGGTGGTTATTAATTACTAGAGTGGTCAGCATGATGCAGTGGATCCTGGGGAGCCAGCCACATCCTGAAAATATTCTGTGCTTGCCCAACGCATGTCTCTGAGCTTATTTTTAAGAAGCTTCATTAAAAAGAGAAATATAAATAAACCTTCTCTATCTCATAGATGCAATGCCAAAAATGCATAAAGAAATCAATGTATTGAAAGGCAGACCACGTGTCGTTTCACTGTTGTTTAACCTTCATTAAGCACTAACTTTGTGCTAAGTACCATTCTAAATGTTGCACAGCAGTAAAAGGTAGTTGTCATTATTGTTCTCTATAGCCAATAATAACAATAACACCAATAATAGTAGTAATATTAACAGACTAATATTGGGGTGGTTACAAAAAGATTCTTCACTTTACAAAATAACTTGTTGCCAGTTCCCCTCATAGGGACTTTCTTCAACATGTTGAAATCTTATGTATCTTTAAAGTCAACTCAATCTAGTCAACGCGTACTGAGTCATGAAATGCAAGGCCGTGTATCAGGCACAGAGAGACAGACAAGAGTAAGACACTTTGCAGTGAAGGCTTCTTTAGTTGCCTGTCACTCCAACAGGGCAACGAACTTGTGGGGCAAGAGCTGGGTCAGTTACTGGGAGAAGTGCTTTACCTGGATTTTTACCATTTATCCTCACTACAAAATCCGCATTTATGGGTGAGGAACCTAAGCTGAGGCAGGGGAGGTGGGCTTTCCAAGGTTACAAGCAAGCAGGTGGTGGCAGCACCTGGCTCCTCCCTCTGTTACTGCACATCCTTCTTCCTGCTCCCTTATCTGAGATGGAAATAAATTCCTTAAACTTGATAGCTACTACAAAAAAAAAAAAAAATCTCTGCCTATGGACACCCCAAGATTCCCAGTTCAGGAATGAAGCCAATGCTATGTATCTACTGGCTTTAGCACACTCATCCCTACCGCCCCCCAAGACTTCAACCCCTCATCAGTGTTTGAAACATTTTCATCAAATTTCCCCTTTCCCTTCACTTGGCTTCTGAGCAAATTTTCTCTTGGCAAGAACTG
Source organism: Cynocephalus volans (assembly GCF_027409185.1). Taxonomy (NCBI): domain Eukaryota; kingdom Metazoa; phylum Chordata; class Mammalia; order Dermoptera; family Cynocephalidae; genus Cynocephalus; species Cynocephalus volans. The sequence continues at coordinate 148,979,675 of NC_084461.1, read as the reverse complement.
GGATTTGCAAATCACTCCAGATTCCACAGGCAACCTGTTCGGTGAGCCAGTCTCTTACTCTGCCTCAGTTTCCACATTATAATTCAGGAGTGAGGGAAGGGGGGTGGCTGGAGGAGAAGGAAAAATAAGCTGCTGGGAGAATTCCTCCTTTCAAAGAACTGTCAGGTGCACCTGAGCCTGGTGGCACCAAAGAAAGGCCCCACTCTGTTTGCAAGGGAAAGCTTCTCCTCCCTGCCCCTCCTAACCCTGGGTTAGGGTCACACCCTCCACATATTGTCCCTGAATGAGAAAGTAAATGCGGCTCCTCGTCTGAGCAATGCCACCAAAACAAGGCAAGGACAACGATGCTGAGATCAGTGGCTGCCGGTGCCGTCGTGTGGCTGGGCTGGCGGTTCTGCACACCACGAGCAGGGACTGAGCTGCCGCGTCAAGGGCAGTGGGCCACTGAAGAGTAAGTGAGGCCTCCCATGGATTTTCTTTTCTTTTCCTTTTTTTTTTTTTTTGGTTCTGGGGCCTCCCTCCCTCTCAGGAAGATCCGAGCTCCGCTCACAGGCATCTCCGCCTTTCAAGGTGAACTCTACTCCTGGAGATGTGCTCTTCAGCAAAAGCTGGGGGAGAGGGAAGGGAGGGGGCCAGATCAAAGCTGGCTTTGAAGTGAGTATAATTTTTGGAATGTTGCTAAGAGTGTAACACACAGTTCAGCAGGAAATTGGCTCTGGAAACAGCTTTGTAGTTGCTCCCCGGGACTGATGATTTCCCTGACCTGGTGGCAAAGGTGCAGAGCCGAACAGTGGGGGAGATGAAGATTGCTGACTCTCACCGATCTGATTTAAATTTTTCACCAACCAAGTCCTTTGGCTGTGACTTGCCGAACACAAACGCAGTACAATAATGTCTGAAACAAACCCCCGGAGGAACTGGAAGTCTTTCAACAGATTCTGAGTTGGTTCCAAGACTGGGCATAAAGGACAGCAAGAATATTTTTGGCAGATTGGATAAAATGAACCGTATAGTGACAAAAACAGTGACTATTCATTGACTGTTTATTATGTGTCAGACCCTGTGCTAAGAGACATTATACAATATCATATGATAATCCATGAAAAGTGTTTATGGCAGTGCCTGGCACTTAGCAAATGTTCAAAATATGTTATTGTTACTTTAATCCTCATCACAAACCTATACATTAGGTACTTTTAAAATCCTCATTTTACAGATAAGGAAACTGAGGCCCAAGGAGACCAAGTGAGTTACCTAAGGTCAGTCAGATAAAACGGCAGTACGGATAATCAAATGCACATATAGCAAAATCTGAGCTCACATTTTATACTATGTGATTTGCATCCAGGACAAGACTGTTAACAGTAAAGTCTATTTTGGAACAATTAATACCCTCTGAATTAAGGAAATGCACTCTTTTCATGAAATAGAATCCTGAGTATGTTTTCCTATAGAAAAAGAAAAAGAGAACAGATAGTCTTTCTTGTTACTACACAGGTTTTCTCGCTCAGGGATGCTATGAAGCCTGAAGGTGCTTTGTTCTTTTGGTTTACGCCTTTAATTTCTATGTTTGTTTTTGTTGTAAAGGGAGGGATTGGAGAGTGAGGATTAGGTGGATAATTGGTTAATCGATACGAGGGAACAAAAGGTTTTGCTGGGAAAGTAAGACCTAGCCACATGCTTCAAATATCAGCAGAGTAACAGAGACCGATGCCTGCTGAAGGGAGCTGGTGGTTAGTGGGGGTGCAGAGGAGAAAAGGGACTCAATATGGAGCAAACTTTGCTAAACAGGAGGGAAAAGGCACTTCCAAGAATGGATTCAGACACCTTAAATGAAAGCTTGGTTGGGATGAGATTTGACCATATGTTGTCAGGGATTTAATTTCCCCTTAGTCTCCTGTTTCTCCAACTTCTTCCCTATTGCTGTGTACTAAAACCCCTTTTGACAACACTGTGTCTAGCTAAGCTTCATATGTCATTTGGGGTCTACCTCTTTCTGCATTAGTAAACGTTGAGAAGCTAATACCTTGAGCCCAGGGATAGACATACGTTTCTCTGTCCTCCTTATGCTATGCTGTTATCTTCTTATTCCAGTCAAGAATAAGGGTGACTTGAAAGGTGGTGTGGTAGGTGGAATAATGACCCCCCCTAAAGATGGCCACGTCCCCATCCTCAGAAGCTGTGAATATGTTAATCTACATGATGTTATGGGTTGAATTGTGTCCCCCCAAAAAGATATGTTGATATTCTAATCACCAGTATCTCAGGATGTGGGTTTATTTGGAAATAAGGTCATTGGAGATATAACTACTTAAGATAAAGTCATACTGGAGCAGGGTGGACCCTTAATCAAGTATGGGTGGTGTCCTTATAGGAAGACAGCCACATGAAGACAGAGAGACATGGGGAGGATGCCATGTGACCATGCAGGCAGAGAGTGGAGTTGTGCAGCTGCGAGCCAAGGAATGCAAAAGATTGCCAGCAAACCACCAGAAGCTAAGAAGAGGGAAAGCAGGATCCTCTATAGGTTTCAGTGAGAGCATGGCCCTGCTGACACCTTGATTTTGAACTTCCAGCCTCTAGAACTATAAGACAATAATTTTCTGTTATTTTAAGCAACCCACTTTGTATTACAGACCTAGGAAACTAATTTAGATGGCAAGGGGAAAAGGAAGGTTGCAGATGGAATTAAGGTTGTTAATTGGCTGACTTTGAGATGGAGAGGTGATTCTGGATTATCTGGGTGGGCCCAATGTAATCATCAGGTCCTAATAAATGGAAGAGGGAGGCAAAAGAGAGAAAACCAGAGAGATGGCAGCTCCCCGAAAAAGACTCAGCCTGATGATGCTGGCTATGAAAATAGAGGAGAGGCCAGGAGGCAAAGAAAAAGCCACCTCTAGAAACTAGAAAAGGCAAGGAAACATATTCTCTTCTAAGAGACTCCAGAAAGAATGCAGCCCTCCTGACACCTTGATCAAACTTTTTGTACTTATGACTTCCACAACTCTAAGATAATAGATTTGTGTTGTTTTAGGCCTCTAAATTGTGGCAATTTGCTACAGCAGCTATAGAAACTATTACAGGGAACTAACCGAACCTATCCAAGCAAAACTTAGAGAGGCAGGGGTCCCCAGGCCCAATACAATATAGGAGGAAATGGGAAAACTCAATCTTGGTTGAACTATACTCTCCTCCCCTTCCCACCTTTCTGGCCCTTCAATTTAAGGCATACAGTCTCCTCTATACATGTATAATGAGGAGTAGTAATAATAGCAATAACCACTGATGTTTACTGATTGCTCACCAGATACAGCCACCATTCTTAGTGCTTTACATACGTGATCTCTTATAATCCTTGCAACAACTTTAGGTTTTAGGCCCCTGCTCTTACTTTCATGTTACTGATGAGAAGACAGAGGCAATAGAGATTAGATAACTTGACCTCGGTCACATAGCTGGTCAGGGCTGGAACCTTGACTGTAATGGACACAAATGGCAGCTGGGTGGGTATCACAGAAGTGCCTGGTGTGAGTGGGCCTCCTGGGGATAGGATGGCTAGACTGAGCTGGAAAAGAAGATGCAACCCTTCTCTCCCTTCTGCCTGCAGAAACATCAGGAGAGCAAATGCACAGTGCAAGTTGCCGTCTCTCTCAGTTCAAGACTTCTTTTGTTTCAGTTTCTCCACCACAGACTAGCAGGAGATCAACACTGAGGATATTAAAAATCTTGAAGAGAGTCTCAATCCAAACTTGGCAGTAAGGGGATTGAGAAATGGGAACATGTTGCTTTCTTCCCCCTATTTCAAATGTGGTGCCAATATCCTGTCGAGAAAAGGATAAAAAGAGCGTCTGCATAAATAAATATGCTTTGTAACACCACTTAAACTTATTCTTGTCTGATATGAAAACACGATGGGAAACTTGCTTCTTCTACTGCTTTGTCAAAGTTTATGAAACCCACTGATCTTTGGCATGGAGTCAACACACTGAAATCCAATGTAAAGAAGGTGTAGTCAGTCGATTAGAATGCAGTCAATGACACCAGCTTGTGCTAGGGAAAGAAGCAGGAGGATGCAGAGTTAACATGGTCCACCTGCCAGCTGACCAGGGAGCTCTGGTGAGCCCAGGGCTCTCAACTTCATGACAGTGCTTCTCCATCTTGCTGAGGTTGCTACATAGTTTTCCTGGAATACAGGGATGCTAAGGAAAAAATGCCCTCAGGCCTTCTAAGAAATATCCCCCCATCCATCACTTCATGTCTGCCTTGGGCCTCCCTTGCTGCTTGGCTTGTCCTCTTCCACCTGGGAGTGCCTTCTCCTTTCCCTGCCTTTGCCCAAGGTGTTCCAGTGACTGGTGCAAGGAATAATGATGAACAGAATGGGTACACCAAGTAAATCACCCCCACTCTCTGCTTGCTCTTGAAAGAAGGAAAGCTGCTTTGGATTTCTGTATCCAAATCACTGTGTCCTAAAATTGCCTTATGTTTTGGTGTTTCCCTTTGCTTCACACCCTAACACCTAGCTTACCTCCAATGTGTTCCTTGGATAGCTCTGCAATCATTCCACAAACATTTTTTTTATGCCCAAGAGATGTCAGGACCTCTGAACATGGAGATAATAGACTTGTGCCCTGCCCTTCAGGAGCTCATTGTCTGCAAAAGGAATATGCAAAATCACATTTCACTTGCCCACTGCCTCTTCCCACTCCCTTTTTATAATTGATTCAGTCAACATGTGTTTGAGTGCCTACTGTGTGCTAGCACTGTACTAGTTGCTGGGGATCAACAATGAATGAGAAAGGCATGGTCCCTGTTCCCAAAGAACTTATTTCAAGAGAAATCTAAGTGTCACTGATGGATGAATGGATAAAGAAAGGTGGTATACATATACACAATGGAATACTATTTAGCCTTAAAAGAGAAAGAAATCCTGCTATTTGCAATGACATGGATGAACCTGAAGGACATTATGTCAAGTGAAATAAGACAGGCACAGAAAGACAAATTCTGCATCATCTCAAGCATATGTGGAATCTAAAGAAATCAAACTCATAGAAGCAGAGAGTAGAATGGTGGTTACCAGGGGCTGGTGGGGGTGGGGGTGTTACAGTTAATAACAATGTATTACATACTTGAAAATTGCTGAGTCGATTTTAAGTGTTCTCGCCACAAAAAATAAGTAAGGTAATATGTATGTTAATCAGCTTGATTTAGCCATTCTCCAATGTATACGTATATCAAAACATCATACTGTACACCATAAATGTACATAATTTTTATATGTCAATTAAAAAAACAAATAAAATAAAAGCCCATTGGAAAAAAGAAAAGAGAAACTTAGATTGAATTATTCATGGTTGTATGCCACCAGCCTTGGCTGTATGCATTTCTGTAGTCCAATAGTGCCCCTGGAGAGCAAGGACATTGCCCGGCAGAGCAAACATAAATAAATATTCACCACATGAGTGACTGTTGGAGTTGACTTCCTTGTGCACCCCATCACGGGTACTCCTGCCCCAGTGCTCCCAGGACTAACCAAGACTACTGCAGATTCAGTTACCATGCCTAATCCAAAGTGGGTGCCCAACAGATATGTGCTGATCTCATTTGGGTTCCTCACTTCTCCACCCATGCTACAGTATGCATTGCCATTTTTGTGAAACAGCTCTACAGTAATGATTAAAACCATAGGCAGCTATAGTCATCTCAAGCAAAACATGGTATGACTGTGCCTTACCACAAAAGGAAATAAAAAATCACTCTTAATTCTAGAGATCATTACAGTCTAAAAAATTCAAATCTTCTAATAAGAAGTTTATATTTTGATCTCTCTTAATAACAGGTTTTTGATGCATCAACATGATTTTTCTTAGGGTTTTGTTTAACCGAAAAATATGTATTCATAAATTGTATAGTCCTCAATTTAGCGGAGATCCAAAGAGAATCTGAGAATAATGATAGGTTCTTGCTCTTATGAATTTAACTGTGCTGCCTTGGATTTACTTATTTTAATGTAACTTAGGATAAATTATTCCTCTATAAATATAACTCTTCAAGATTAAGAATATTTCATTCTCTGGAAGGCCACTATTTAGTACCGGTATTCAAAACCAAGGATGCTAAGCATTCAGAACTATCTGCCCTATGGAAGAGTGATTTAATAATCGTGAAATTGTACTATAAGAGTTGCACTTTCCATTCTTGGAGGAAATGAACATGAAGTGAGTTATAAGTTAGTGGATTTCCATGATGGCTCTTTTGGTGCAAGAACAATTTGGATCTTGTAGCCACAAAGAAATGCAAAGATGTCAAAATTTTTTCTCCCAAACAGAAATTATTTTGCTTGACTTTATTCTTTTTATTTGTAATAGAGGGAGAGAAAATATTAAATGCACATTTTGAAGAGGCACTTACAATAGGTTTTGGCATTTTGGCTATCCCAGGGAATCACATCTGTGAGGTTGCCATTCTGTGTGATTATTGCTCTGGATGGCAAGGGCATTTCATCTTGAATGCCAATGTTGATTGCTTAGTAGTGGCAGCCTGGAGAACTGTTGAGAAGTATCGGCAGGCTGCATCTGTTCCCAGCAGGAAAGAAGGCTATGATCGATTAGTGATGTCTGCCCTGGGTGCAAAAATGAGAAGTGATAGCACGTGTGCTCAGTATCTGCCAAAACGGACATAGTTCTGATACTAGGAGAGAAAATTTTCATTGTGTCGGTATTGCAGACAGATAAATTAAGCTGCAAATCCAAATGGGCCATATTTTTACAGAAGTCAAAATCTAGTCTTGTAAGAGTCCTGGAAGGTAAATCACAGGTCAGTAATTATATAATAATGAGCCAAATCTGCCCTTCAGAAAAAAAAAAATACATACAAAGTCATACATTTTGTATAAATGTGTTTGTGCTGTAAAACGTCCTATTCACAATTTCAAAGCCAGGTGCTAACTTCAGAAGGCTTAATTTTTCCTTAACCACATGATTTCAATAGTCTATCTTTTGTTCTAGCCATAACATAAATGCTATCTTAAATTTATTTTTTTCTCCTTAAAATAAAACTACTCTGTCAAAATTCTATTTCTGGTTTGCATGTTAAAATCTAGACATTTGGGTGAAAATATGAAACTTAATCTTTGGATTCAAATTCCAACTATTTGTCTTTTTTTTTAACTTAAAATTAGATTTCTAATCTTTGCAAATGTGGATTTGATGATTGATTGTTAAATAAAGGCTGGCCCTTAAGGCTCTAAGAGAACTTTTAACCTAAAGTGTCCTGACAAATAAGAATTAATGACTACACAATTGTTAATGAAGAGCAGTAGCTGAGTACTGAAAACGTAGATTTCTTTAAGAATTTTACAGTGACATTTCAGCAATACTTGTGACAATTCTTCATTTGCTAAAGAAGGGAGATTAAATACAAATGATTGCATTATGCAGAAGGACAAAGGGAATGTACTTAATATTTTGAAAGTAAGGTAATGGCCACACATTGGGCTCTCTTCCCTTTCAAAAGTCCAACTGTAAACTCTGAAGCAGGATAAAGGAAAAAAGCTTCTAGGTGGTATCCAAGATTTAAAAATCTATGATGTGAGTTTCTAGTTTGTTTCCTCGTCTCCTGTTAGAAAAGGGAACTCTCTCCCTTGGAAGAGAATAAAACTGGTTCAATTTTTTAAAAAATAAGAGAGAGAAAAAAGAAAACGAAAACATAAAACTCAGCAGAAATGTCACACTGAGGAATCATAATAAGCATTAAACACTATTTAAGTCATGCATAACCACTAAAATACATGACCCCTTTCCATAAATTGAAAGGCACTGTATTCAGCAGATTGTGGGTCTCAAATGCTGAACTAAGAGAAGCTCCAAAGATGCCCACGCCTTGTAGACCTAAAGATTAATTCTGATCCATGGTAGCTCCCTCTCCGAGTAAGCAATACACTCTGCCTGGAGAACTGCCAAGGTAGGGCTTTCTTTTCTCTTTCCTCAGGGCACTTTTGCTGAGAATCAACATGCTGGAGACTGTGTTGGGGAGAAGGAGGGAGTGAGAGATAGAAAGAGACAGAGAGGCAGAAGACTGGGAGGGAGAGAGGGAGAGAGGGAGAGAAAGAGAAGAGGGGAGAGAGTACAACTTTTTCCTCCAAGGATTTACAGCCACTGAAGTCCTGCCAGTCGTCTCCAGACAACAGCTCAGGCTCATCTGTTGCTAACAGAATGTGTGATTCAAACAAGAGAAAGCCTAGAACAGAGTGATGCTGAGAACCAAGATTTGGCTGGAAATATTAAACCTGCAGTCAGAAGACATGCTGCAGTCAAAAACGAACTTTAACTTAGAGCTGGAGATCATCGAGTTGAACGTCCTCAGTTTACAAATGAGGAAACTGAGGCATACGGACACGTGACTTGCTCTCTTACGGTTGTCTTTCTCTAAGACATGGGGTCTTTATGAACCAGAGAACTTCATCTCTTCTTTAGAGATGGAATGTTATTGAGTCTATCAGATTTAATTAAGTTAGGGCAGCATCATTTTAAAAAATTGGTTCTATGGCTATTTGTGCAAATTTTGTGATACCTTTATCTCTGTGTGGGGCTGCAGGAGAGAAGATGGAATAACACCTCTTCCTGCCAAGGCTGGGCTTTCTTTTCTCTCTTCTCAGGGTGTATCTGCTGAAAACCTATGTGCTGAGGACTGTGTTGGGGATACCAAGGGAGTGAGAGAGAGAGAAAGAGAGAAAGAAGAGAGAAAAGAGGGAAGAGAAGAGGGGAATCCTAGAAATATGCTACAAGAGTTTACAAAAGCATGTATTTTTATTTTTAGGATGATCTAAACAAAAGTACTAAAGGCCGAAGGACCATCTTGACCAGAAAAGTTTTTGGGTTTTTTGCCTACTATTATTTATGCTTTTTTATTATTGAGTTGATGTTATTAATGACAACATTTAAAGTAACAGTGTTTATCTTTAGATGCACTATTCTGTAAGATAGAGTCTGTGAGTTCTCAAAATGGAGATACAAGGATGTAGAGTATCATATTTCAGATTTATGCTCTCTTAAGGTGATATGCTTCCTTCCTTTATTTTAGATTTCCTCTGCTGCATCATCTAGAATAGAAAGCCTTTTAAAATTTGATTCTAAGTCAGTTCTCAATAATTCCAACCTCTCCCTCTTTTTCCTAGCTTTCCCTTCTCTCTTTCTTAATCAAAGGAATGTAATGTAGCCAATCAGCACAGAGCCTAAAAAGAGAAATAAGAAGCAACAGGGAACACCATTCACATCGTACACCCCCAGTGCACAACTCTACATAGAAAACAGCATGAATGGCGCTCCCTGGAGTTGCATGCCGCTGTGCTGAGTACACTCCTCGCCTGCATCAGATGGTCTGTGTGGAGTCAAGATTCTGACTCTCAAGCCTCATTACAGACAGGCTGAGGCCAGAGTGGGTAGGAGGTGCAGATGATTGCTTTGAAATGCTGACCTTGAGTATTTTTGTCAAAGAAGAAATTGAGGGGTTTGATCATGGCCACTGAGTTCGGGGTGGGTGGGGAGCAATGCCTTTCTCAGAAAATCAGGGGCTGCACTTGGGCAAACAGGTGCACAGGCTAATTGTCAGCTCCCTGGCGGGGCTTGCTAGTCACTGGAGAGCGGGCTTGCACCTTAGGAGCTCTTTGAAATGTTCACTGATTTGATTGTTTAGCACCACCCACAAGAGGCTCTTAATTGCATTCCTAGAGCATTGGCTTTCTATGGAAATTACTTAAAACACAGCTTAAGTGTTAAATCTGAACTGTGTAATGTGCAATTGAGGGTTTTTATTTTATTTTATTTTTTTAAAAATAACCTCACTCCTGGCTGCCTCCTTGTAGGAAACTCTGACAGGTTCAGTGGGAAATCTCGGGGCTGGTGCACATTATAAGTTATCTCCTGCAGGGTTGGCAGGTGTGAGCTATGTCAAATAAATTTATTACAGTCTGTGCTAATAATGAAAATTATAGAAAAGCTAGATGAAAGTGCTCTACAGCCAGCTAATTTGAAGCTACCTTACTAGACAATAACAAGCTCCTAACAGTTTTTCCTTTTTTAAAAAAACACTAATTATGCTTAATGTTCCCTGTCGCATTAGCTTTCATGGTAATTATATTTCAAAACTTTTGCAATTAGGGTGCAGTTAATATTGTGGAATATTGCAATTATTTTTCATTGTGACACCTCTATTGAAAGCTGGTGGCATAATGATCACATTGTTCAACTAAATCAGAACTGTAGAAATATGGCAAATGAACCAATTACACATTATTATTTCTAATTACAGATAATGTCATTTTCTCCACTTTTGTCCAAAAGAATTTCTCAAACACAGATAATCCTGAATTTCCCTATTTGTAAAGGCTTCCTTGTTTTCTCATCCACACACTGGTATATTCTCATATTAGTGCCCTGAGTGCCAAATTTAAAAAGGTCTCATGGGGATTTCTTGAATTTTCTTCCTCCACCCTCAGTTCCCTCCCATGGATTTTTAAGCCAGATGCTCTCATTGAAAAAAAATATCTCAGCCTTGGCCCAGCTACTGACAGCATGCCACCGCTATGAGCTGGTGTGAACTGAGCTTCTCATAATCTCATTCACGATGGTTCGGTTTAATTCATTCAATCTCTCATCCCAATGAAGATGCATTAGTGGTAACTGGATGTACCTCCAAATACCTTCCAAATAGCATCTTTTCCTCGCTTTCTGCCACAAAATGATGATGTTAAATGTTGACTTTTCAGACTACTTTGTACCTCTGTCTGGCAATGGAATAGACAGTGGCACAGGGTTTCAAGGAGACAGTTACGTTTGGATTGGGGGATTTGTTTTTCTTTTACCTCTAATTTTCTCACACAACCACCCTAACAGTGACGATCATGACCATGAGATCATTTATGGACTCAACATCCCTGATTCTGTGTGGTAGGAAATGCTGTCCAATTTCATCATAGAACCATGTCCTGAGACATAAGAAATACATGCCAGGCACTAATAGCTCATTTTACAAATAAAGCACCAGAAACTTAAAGAGTTGCCTAAGATTTTATATGTAGTTTGTGGCTGAGAGAAGCTTTTCTGACTCTTAGCCACAATCCCTAAAGTTAGGGTGACCAACTTTTGCCTGACTATTTTGCCCAGGATTAGGGATCTAGAACAGTCCCCGGCCAACCAGAATGGTTGGTCATCTTACCTAGAGTTTATATTAACTTGCACATGAACTGAGAAACACAAAACATGTTTTCTATATCGGGCTCCCTTGAAGTTCTGAGTTTTCCAAATATAAGACAGACACACAGTGGGAAATGGGAAAAAATAAATAAAAATGATCCCAAAGCTGGATTTAATCACTTTCTGATGCTGTTTTCCCAATTAGCCCACAATCTCTGTATGGGGCAGGGCTGGGCTTGTTCCTCAGGAAAGCTCCAGCACCTTGCTCTGCATCCAGCCTGTGGTAGGTGCTCAAGACATATTTGTGAAATAATATTACTAGTATCAATGGCTTGCATTTATACAGCCCTTATTAAATTACTTTGCTAAGTAACTTAGGTGCATTTTCTCAATTAATACACACATCAATTTACAAAGGAAAGCAGTGTTGTACTACTTTTATCCCTTCTGTACCAGCGAGGAAACCAAGGTGTAGAGAGTCTAGGTAACTTGTTCACTGTTGCCCAGATAGGATGTGGGGAGGCAGATGGGGATGCAGGTCTGGTGACTCTATAGCCCATCCTCTTAACCACATGGTGGCACTATGGACAGAAGGACCACTGTATCTCACCCAACTTCTTGGTGGTGTTGACCCTCCAACAGTCTTAAGCAAAGCATGTAATTTAGTGGAAATAATTTTCTATTTTCCTGCCTAGGGCACACAAACAGGCTTTTTTTTTTTTTCCTTCTGCTTTTGCACATACTCATGGGACAGCAGCCAAGTTTCTCAGGTATGTAGTGATGCCTAGAATTTTTCTAGTAAAATTCATAAGTTCTGAACTCAGAAGGTTTGCATTCTATATTTCTAAGAAGCTACCAGATGCTGCTGCTACTGCTGGTCTGACTTCCACCTACTTTTCTGTCTCATCTCAGGCTTCTCTCTCCTGGCTGGATAAGTTCTAGTTTTACACATTTCCTTCTAGTTCCTCAACATAAACAAAAACATTCCTGTTTTTTTTGCTATTCCCTTTGCCTGAAAAAAAGCCCTACCATCCCCAATCTCCACTCCAGCCACCCACATCTTGTCACGTGGTGACCCTATGTGGTCATAAACTTCATGAATCCAGGGGCCACAACTTTCTTGGGTACTGCTGGGCCCATCATGTTTAGAAAATGCTGGCCTGGGGTAGGTGTGCAATGATTACTAGTTGAATAGACGCAGTATTCAGTCAAATAGTAAATTTACTTTTTTTTTTGGCATTGAAGCATCTTTTTTACATATATTTTTTCCTAGTCTTTTTAAAAGATTTTATTGAATATTGGAAAATTATAGTTGCATATATTCACGGAGTAAAAAGTGATGCTGTGATATATGCACATGATGTGGAATGATTGAATCAAGCTAATTAACATATCTGTCACCTTAAATACTTATCATTCACGACAGATTTACTTAAAGTGCAACAAAACATTCATGGGAATTGCTACCATTTGAACTGCATTTCTCTTAGGCTGTCAAAGCTATTTTTCCCAGGAGTACAGAATAATATGTAAAAATGCCAGATTTGTTTTCCTGTTCTGAACAAATACAGCCAACCTAAGTGCTCCGCTCCTTTCATATACAGTGGGGGAGTACAAAAGCAAACTGTCACACGCGATCACTTTCCAGGCGGAGCGGAAGCACCGCAATATGAAAACAGGTTCTCCTTCATAAGGTACAGAGCGCTCCAGAACATTGAAGTGACATCGGGTCTCATTCTCGATGAATTGGCTGCCATAACACGTTATTTATACAACTCATTCCATTTCTCCCAGGAGTTTTACAACCATCTTATCAGTTTTCCTCTCAAGGAGGTAACTTCATAGGAGGTATTAATCCTCTTATGCTGGGGCAACCCCAGGAAGTGAGTTATATTATCTGTGTCACTGAGGCAGAAGCTGGGGGCTGAGGAGGCTGGGATGGCCTTGAATCTGATATCTCCAGAAGGCAAGGTAATTAAAATGACAAGGCAGGCAGTGTGCGCCAACAACAAGCAGAATTCTCTTCTCCAGCCCGCCATCAAGATGCTGATTTCAGTCCACACCTTGAGAAGATGGTTTGCAAACCCTTTCTAACATGTGTGGAGTACTTCCTACACTTTGATTTCAGGTCTTAGATTTATTGAAGGTGACAGTCTGTTTCATTTTCCATACTCACTGCAGCTTCTTGGGACAGAGGGTCTATATCTATGACCCCCCACGCCCCCCACCACCTGCCTTTCATGCACAGACACCCAGAACCTGCTCCTAAAAATCTGTTGCTCGTTAGCAGAGCTTCTCCTTGGCCTAACTCAAGAAGGCCCAAACAAATGGAAGGGGATTTGCTCTTCAAAACAAATTTTCATAAAAGGTATAAAAAAGGGAGCAATATCCACTATAACTCAGGATCTGAGGAAACAGGCTCACTCATACACTGTTGGTAGTTTCTAGCTGCTATCACATTTACTTGGCATACATTATAAAAAGTTATAAAAAGATTAATTGCCTATGGTCTTATATTTCTACTTGTACAATTTTATCCTAAGGAAATAATTATAGATAGGCCAAGTAATTTTTACATAAGGATGATCTTTGAGGTGATGTTTTTTAATAACAAAAAATTGAAACAACAAAAATGCCTGACAAAAGGGAGTAGGTTTAAATAAATTGTGATATATCAGCGTGACAGAATAACATTAGTACAGTGCTCTAGAATAATATCTAATGACACACAATTACATTAATAACCATTATTTACCAAGCAATTATGACCATACTAGGTATGATGCTAAACACATTAAATGCACTAATTTATTTGCTCTCCCAAGAATGTTGTGAGATGAGTACTATTATTGCTCCCACATTATAGTTTTAGGCTAGAGAGATTAGATAACTACCTGAGGTTGCAATGCCAGTAAGTGTCAGAATCTGGTTTCCAATTCAGGCAGACTGAGCCCAGAGCCCAAACTCTTGCTCACAGTGCCATTATGTGCTGGTTCCTGGTGCTGTGTGTTTCCAAATGAAAGATAATAACTCAGCTTGGTATTTGAAAATTGTAAAAATATGTATTTATATATAATTATGTATATAATATTTACTTATATATAATAAATAATAAATAAGATGCATTTTTCTTTCCATTCTTACATCAACAAGTATTTATTGAGTGTCTACTATGCACTAGGAACAGTTCTATGTGCTAACAATTCAGTCATGAACAATTAAGATAAACTAAAGAAAAGAGAGAAAGGAAAGTTATATATCAAAAGGTTGATGGTGATAATCTCTGGGTGTCTGATTTTGAATGGTTTTCATTGTTTTAAATCTTATCTGCATATTTCAATTATTCTTCCATGTTCATAGAGCATAGGAAAAAAGCATATCTAACTCATGTCATTAATGAAAAAAAAAAAATCAAGGAATTAAAAGACACACACACACTCCTATCTCCTCTGCGGGGCTCCCCATGAGTGTGTCCTGTGCTACCAATCTCTAACAGGAAGACTCCTGGGCTCTCACCCCTGTCCTCACTCACCAGCAGCACTGGCCAGGCATCAGTCCCACCTCACTGGCCTCTCACTGCCCTAGTCTTCCTGCTTCCTGAGGCATCCATCAAGATAGGACATGCTGGGCTGACTGAAGGCTTGACCTACTTCAGACAATCTTTCTCTGCCACAGTCATAACCAGGTAGTTATTAACCAACCCAGTGATTAACGAGAAAATTAACAGTTTGAAAACAGGGCCAAGCCTCCAATCCTTCCACTTCAAACACTAATCTGTGTCAGCCTCTTCTATCCAGGCTCATTTGCGATGAATTCTCACAGACAAATCTCACTTCCAAACATGGAACATGATGTAAAAACCGAGCCCTTATAAAACATTACTCCAATTCCCAAATTTTACTTTGGACCATCATTAGAGCAGCCCTAATGAGAAAACAAATATAAATATAGATGTTCTCAAGCCAGGCCTGGAAAAGTTTCTTCTCCTGCCTGCCGGGAATATCATTTAACTTCTCAGTACCACAATTTCCACCTTCATGATACACAGATCATAATTCCTCCCCCACATAAGTGTCGGTGGTTTCATGTATGGAAAGTGCTTTGATGATTTTTAAAAAATTACCAGGGAAGTCCCAATGCTGTTTCATTGCTCACCAGCTCCTCAGATCTAAGAGCTTCCTAATGCACCAAAGTGAAACTTTTGCCTTCGTGTGATGTTTCCAGAGAAAGATATCGTTCCTTTTTTCCCCCTTCTTTTTTTAGTGGGTTGAGGGCAAAGACAGAAAGATACTGTAAGAAGCAGTATGAGGTCTAGCCATTTCAGGTGTGAAACGCACTTCTGCATGCATGAGAAATGTGCTCTGTGCTGCTGGGCGAACTAAGCTCAGGGAGGTTAGCCAAGGGTGGAATAAAAGCCTTAACAGAGAACGCCTTTGCGTGAGTGGATTAAAACAATACCTTTCAAATTAATTTAACACACCCTCTTTTATTTAATTCTTTTTGTTCAAGAGTCAACTTTTTGTCAGAATCGAATGCAGTGTTTTCACTACATCCTGATGGATTCCTGCTCATTTGCCTGGTGACACTCTCTCCCTAAAGGGAATCTGCTTTCTGTGGAATAGAACTCTGTCTGAAACAACCCAGGAGATGTTTTCATCTACCTGGATAGAGACTTAGGTCCCTGCTGGTTTTTCCTGCCATACGAAGGGTTGTCCTCTAAAGGGGTCATGCTGGTTTCCACAGAGAGGTCAGACGTCTCTTGGGAGTTGGACCGCCCAAGTTCACTCCAGGCTCCACCACTTTTTCTCTGTGTAACCTTGTGCAAGATACTTAACACTTTGGTGCCTCAGTTTTCTCCTCTGCAAAATGGGGATACCTAATACTTCAAGGATTGCTGTTGACTTCATGTAAAGCACTAGACTAAGAGCCTGGCACATGATAAATCCCTTGCAGACAAGAGTTATTATTATCATTATTGTTATCATGATGACTTTGCAAGCTTTCTTCTTGCCTGAGATAGCTTATCTTCCTTGCCTGTCTTAGCACTTGACGCTGCTGGCAATAATGTTCCCTGCACCCATCCCCCAACCCACTCTTTCTTTATCTCCGATGATGATGCTACATTAGTGTGACTCTTACTCCTAACTCTTGCCCCTTTTGCTTTCTTCTCTTCTTTCTGTTTTTTTTTTTTTTTTTCTTTTTTCTTTTCTGAACATGTAGGCATTACTGGAGGCTCTGTCTTCAGGCCTCTTTTTTCCTATCAGCAAACCCTCTTCTCTCAGCAGTAGCATTCTGTCCATGGGCTTCAAACATGCAAAATCTCTCTCCATTTCCTGATATTTCTCGCATTTCTCATAGTCTCTTTTTCCCCTTTCCCTTCATTCCATTCTTCTTCTGTTCCCTTCCAGTCTTCTCTTCACCTCTGTCTCTTCTTCCTGAGTTCTAGACCCAAACTTCAGTGACCTGCTGGGCATTACCATCTTGCTGATCCACAACTTTTCACAGTCAAATTTATTTTCTAGCCCTCAACAAGGATTTCCCTCCCTATTCCCATTCCTGTTTTTCCTAAGAAGAGCCTCACCATTCTCCCAGCCATGCTCAAGAACTCACAGCCATCTTTGATTCTTCATTCTCGTTTCCCTCCAAATTCATCCAGTGTGCAGGTTCCTGCCAAAGTTCCTGGCATCTCCTACCTTAGTGATGTGGTCTTAGGTAAGGTTCTCCTTGCTTCTGAAAGCCTGGTTCACATCTTGCAATCACCAGCTAAGTCTTTGCACAGCTCCAGTCTCTCCCCCTGGCTCGTCTTACACCTGCTTCCATGTGAACTCTTCCTCAAGAGCATCTGGGGAGCTTTTAAATCCTGGCTACTGGCTCTTTTACATCAGAATTTCTAGATTGGCACCCAGGCATTCACATTGTTTCCAACTCCTGAGGTGCTTCCAATATGTAGCCCAGGCTGCCAACTACAGTTTAAGGGATAGCTAAGCAAGTCCAAGCTCCTGCATCAGTGCTTCTCAAACTTAAGCATATGTTATAGTCCCCCGGAGAGCTTGTCAAACTTCAGATCACTGGGACCTGGAGTTTCTGATTCCCTAGGTCTGAGGAAGCGGGAGAGGAGGGATACTGAGGACTTGCAGTTCTTACAACTTCCCAGGAGTTGCTGAGGCTGCTGGTCTGTGGGGTCCAAACTTTGAGAACCATGGCACAAAGTTATCCTCCTTATTGGAGGCATCTGAAAGTGGCTTGCTGAGAGGAAAACCACACTTCATTAGGTCTGGGTAAGCTAAGGGAGTGCTTTGCTATGGTGAAGAGCTCTTGGAAGATGACCTAGATCAACAGGGAGTCGGAGGAAGTCATATCTTTCATGCACAAATCCGTTGTCATTCCAATCACTGTACCCACAATGAAAGGGACAGAGTTAATGCTCTGGCTCCACTTCCAATGTTTGGGGTGGTGCCAGGTGTTCAGCAGATGCCAAAAACAAACAAACAAACAAACAAACAAACAAACAAACAAACAAACAGAAAGACAGACAGACAAAGACTATGGATCACCCAACTCAAATTCCTAAGGAATTTCCCAGGCTCCAAAATTCAGTTCTCTATCAGTTTTTCTCTTAACATATCATCCTACCCATATTGATCTACCTGGCTATCAGTCTATGTATGTATTTATATATCTATATATCTTGCTTCTAAAATAAGGACTAACTTGAGGCAGCTCTCACAAATGTAGCAAAGAATGTGGATGCCAACAAGAGTACAGCTGGAATATCCCATCACTGGGAAGAATGTGGTTTCTCCTCTTTCATTTCATTTAGGCTTTAAAAGTCATTGTGACCTGGCAGGCCAATAAATCTGTATTCAACATCTCCTGACAGGGATCACTGTAAATAGCATTCCTACCTAAATTATTTAATTTTATAGCAAGAAAGGAAGAAGATGAATATAATCTGGAATGGGTTTTATACATCTTTTTAAGACCAGATTTTTTCCTGCTTTTCTAAGCATCTGTATTACTAGCAGCTCTTCAGCTAATATTGTTTTTGTGCCGAAAAGCAAAGTTTACCAGGGCTGTCTTGATTGTGAGTACTTTATAATTACAGGAGAAGGACAAGTCTCTGAATTCTGAGCAGGGAAAAAAATAAAAAGGTACCAAAGAGCTGTACCAGTTCAGCTAATGGCGCAAATGAGACTTAAGAACCCAGTGAAAGAGTAGAAATAGTGCCGGTCCTCATTGCTTGCTAAATTAGGGGAAAAATTCTACAAAGCTAAACTAAACCAGCTCATCAGTCAGTCCTTACTCATATGCTAAAAATGTAGATTAATCAGGAAGCGAGGAAAGAATGGAGCAAGGCTTCTGCCTCCCATTCTTTGAAGCATGATAGACTGATGAGCCTAACATTATAAGCCTTTCTGCCATCGTAGACCAACCGAGTTAAGCTCATTTCGGGTGGTTATAAAGATTCATGTAGCAATTATTTAGAGACTTGCACAGCCACCCTTTAATCAGGCTGGGGAAACGCACATGCCAGCTATTTTCTGGACATTTAGCAAGGAGGAAAATGCAGGCATGATTCGAAAGGCAATTCCTCTCTAATGGCTTTTGGAGTTTCCACTTTCCAGCTTCTATCCCTGTACTCTTTGAGGTACAAGGGAACCAGCTTTAAAAATATCCATAAAGGAAAAAATATATATATACATATACATATATATACATATATATATATATATATATATATGTATGTCCATAAAGGTATGGGGAGGTTGATAATGGGGACCTGCTTTGCCTCCCGTCTTTGACTCTCTTACCAGAGATAACAAATGGAGCATCTGTGATTCTCCCGTCAAGTGACCTCTTTCCTCTAGGCTGTGCGGGACTTTTGTTCTATGTCTCTATGCTTTTTAATAAGGGCACATTTTCACCTTAGTATTGGATTTTAGATTGTAAATGTTTTATTTCTCTTCCTAGAGGACAGATTCAGAGTTTCAGTCCTCTTCGTGTTGTCCCCAGCATAGTCTCAAAACTATTTATGGAACGAACGTGCGCCTGGGTGAGTAGCAGGCGTCGCGCGGTTGGGGTAGGAGCCGCACGCCTCAACCATGAGCTCTCTTAAAACACTCTCTGACTTCCATTTATAATCCACAGTAGTAGACACGGCTCTTCACAGCCAGATCCCAGCCTCACTTCCACTTCCAGCCTCATTTGCAGTCACTCCCCCACCCCTGCCTGAAGCCAGACACACCTGCATGTTGCCCTTCCCTTTGGCATTTCGAACTTTCCCCAAATGCACCATGTTCTTCCATCTCTCCGTGCTTTTGCACTTGCTGTTGGCATTTCCTGAAACCCCCCCTACCCAATCACCCCAGCTGACTACTAATCATGATTTAGGAGACCAGTTAGGTGCCATCTCTGCAGGAAGGCTTTCCTGATCCCAGCTCTAGCCCAGGTGGGGAGGGCCTGGCTGTGCCGTTCCAGCACTGTGTCTCCATCTATCAGAGCACCTGACCTGCTGTATCACAATCGTCTGTTTGCTTTTGTTCTCCTAACACTTCACCCACCCCATGCTGCCACTAACTAGACTAAGTTCTCCCTAAGGCCAAGTACCTGGTCTTAGTTATCTCTGATTCTCCGTCTGTTGCACAATGTAGATATATAACAGTACATTCTATAACCATAGATTCTCAACAAATACTTGTGAAATTGAAGTGAATTATTTGAATCATTTGAAAGCAGCAGAAACTACCTGAAAGAGTCTTCAGCTTAAGTCTTTAATAACATGATTACAGAAAACACTGAACAGTAATAACCGAGCTTTAAGCCAATGGTTCTCACAATGTGGGTCCCAGGCCAGCAGTAGCAGGTATTACCTGGGAACCCATTAGAAATGCAAATTTTTCATTCCAAGCCCAGACCTGTTGAATCAAAAAATCTAGTATAGGGTCCAGAAATCTGCATTTTATAAGCTCTATAGGTGCTTGCTGGTGAGAACCTCTGCTTTAAATAACGAAAAGCGGTAATTTGGGAAGTAGAATGTAGCCGTGAGAAGAGCAAGGCCATGGAAATCAAGGAGCGATGGTTCAAATCCCAGCTGCTCTGATCGATTTGATGCTTCTGTGGATCTGGTCAAGTTAGCTAAACTCTGTGAGGCTCATTTTCTTCATTAATGAAAGGTAGAGGGACCAAAGCAAGGGACAAACTTAAAATGCCTAGTACAGTGTCTAGGGTACAGTAAATGTTCAGCAGATGGTAGTTACTGATTTACTCTTCCCCAGAATGTATGCCATCCAAGACTAGTCCCGAAAATATTCAGTGGAAGGAGGTGAAGAAGAAAGAGAACAAGGGGAGAAGGAGGGGGAGGGGAGGAGGCAAGGAGGAGGGGGAGGAAGAGGGGGAGGAGGAGGAGGGGGAGAGGAAGAGGAGGGGGGAGGGGAAGGAGGAGGGGAAGGGGAGGGGGAAGGGAAATGCTATCTGGTCAAATAACTTGGAGAAATAGGTATCTATTCTCTTGGAGAGTCCCACTCAGTTCATTCATATCAGCATAATAAAGGCTCTGAGAAGTCTTACAACTTTTTTTCCCTAAACTTTGTTTAATTCAGTCTTTCCCAAGGTTTCCTTCCTTCCTCCCTCCCCTCTCTCCCCTCCCCCTCCTTTCTTCCTTCTTTTCTTCTTTCCTTCCTTTCAGGGTGAGTAGAGAGGAGGCAAGCTTTTAGCTTCTGGTTATTTAGGAGGACAAAACGAAAGGAAAGTTTCACTTGGGTTTTGGGTGTTAGATTATTTGCTTTTTAACCGGAGTTTGGGAAGAAGAATAATCTCAAGAATTTTCTTGTAGTAACATTGAATATTTGGAAAGTATAGGTAATGATGTGTCAATCAGCCAACAAGTATTTATTGACCACATATTAAGTTCTAGGCACTCTTTTGGGTGCTGAGGACACTGTAAGGTGGAAGGAGAGCAAATCTGGATGGGAAAGGGCTATCTGAGGAGATGATGTTTGAACCAGGTGAATGGTCAGGCCGGCCATGGGGAGATATGGCAAAAGATCCTGGGGAGATGGAACAGGAGGTGTAAGGCTGTCACAGAATAGAACTGGGTGTTTGTGAAGAATGCCAAGAAGTCTAGTGTTGCTGCAGAGTTGGGGAGAAAAGCAGAATGGAAAAAGTTAAAATTATGAATGTCAGGCTCTGGCCAAATCACACCACGCTAACCATAATAAATGGTCTGGGTTTTATTCTAAGTGCAATGAAAATATATTTTACTAAACATGCTGGCTTGGCCTGATTTTTAGGTATGAGATCCTATATTTTGTATCTTCTTTGGTGATACACAGAAGCTTCAAAGACCCACAGAGCCAAGTACTTTTTCTCCATCCATCATTCAACCACCCAGTAATCATCTGTGATTTCTGTTGTGCCAGGTAAATTGCTTAATAGGTAACAAAGATACGAAGATAAATAAAACAAAGCTTCTTCCCTCAAGTAAAGCTTCTTCCCTCTAGTAATGTACTTACA
Source organism: Cynocephalus volans (assembly GCF_027409185.1). Taxonomy (NCBI): domain Eukaryota; kingdom Metazoa; phylum Chordata; class Mammalia; order Dermoptera; family Cynocephalidae; genus Cynocephalus; species Cynocephalus volans. The sequence goes on along the minus strand of NC_084461.1, from coordinate 148,957,971 downwards.
GTGTTGAAGAGCTTGGGTGAAGTATAAATGTTTATGCCAGTTGCATTGAACTATCTTGACCTATTTCTCAGGGAGTCAGTATGCATAATGGGACTAAATCTTCAGCTGGAAATAAACACTGCAGTATTTTGACTACTGATTATATAAAGTGCATTATTTTACCACATTCTAAAGCATGCTAAGTATACTTGTATGGATCCTGACTTTGTATAGAGCACAGGAACTAAGATAATAAGAATTCAAAGCCAACACAACAAACTTAGTTCCTCTGTTATCCGTAAGGACTAATCTTGCTTACGGGTTCATCCCATACTTGAATGATTGTCCTACTACAGAGTTGTAAAAGCCTTTAGAAATTATTTCCTTCTTTATTTCATTAACCAATGTTTTTTTCCCTCTAACACTTTTCTCGAAAAGCCTCTTATAAAAACCATTTTTGGTTTGTTTCCCGTGGCAAAGGAAAAGGAAATACTAGCAACGAAGCATATGCTAAGGTAATTTAAGAGTTGTGATAAGCCGAAAGGAAAAGATAAACAGCCCCCTGAAACTCACAAATATAAAGAGTTTGTTTGTTTTTAAAGAAATCTAATTGGACACAGCAGGAGTCTTGATTCCTATGCCTCGTTGTTTTATAAGCAGAATTTTCTACTACAATGTAGGAAGTTAGGGTGAGTGCTCAACTTTTCTGAAACCGATTCTTTCACATCTATCATTCACTGGTATGATAGGTGATCAATCTGAACTGGTATGACCAATTTTGGAGGGAGTAGGGCCATGGAAGTGTAGGTCTAAACCCTGAACATGAAGTATGTGAATAGTTTGTATGATCTACCAATTCTTTGGTCTGAGTAGCTACTGAGTTACCATCTTGCCTTGCATTTCCTTTGTGTTTATTATAGACAGAGAGTTCTGAGTAGCCCAACTCCTGTCGTTTACAGGAGGTGCTGATGAGTAAAAAAGCCATAAGAGAAGAAGGACCCCAGCAATGAGGAGATGCTCTACCTCTGCACAGCATCCAACAAAATCTCAGAGTCAATGTCAGGTGTAATGAGGGAATCTGGATAAAGGTTCTCAGTTCTATGAGGAAGAGTGCTGATTCCATTGTCCACATGGGGTGTCATTATTACTAATAAATGATAATGTTAATTTGTGTGTCCACCTCTCCCTGTGCAGCAGAGAAGCATTTTCCCCCCCACATTATTCTGAAGTATAATTATCCTTGTGTTATAAATGGCAAAACTAAAACACAGAGAAGTTAATTAAAGAACTTGCCCAGGGTAGCAATAGTACAAATGGAGAAGGGAATAAGGCCTACACTTTGGAGCTCTTAAGAGAGGTTTTTGTAGAACTGTGATAAAGGTAAAATCAGGGCATGGGCTCCCATCTTTTCCCAAACCTGCTGAGGACATATTTCTCAAGTTCTTTTTCTAGGCTTGACCTCTTAAACTCAATAGGTTTTGGAAATAGAAACACCCTCCCATCCCCAAGTAGCTGCACAATGGATTCTGGATGGCACATGCCATGCCATGTCGTATAAGCTCTCTCCATATGATCTCCACTTTGTCAGTACATCTTGACAATAGTGGGTATTAGATTTTCGGGTCTACATTTTTGGGTCTACATTCTTGGTGCTACATTTTTGGTTTTTCATCCCAGAAAGGAAAGCCCCATCAAAGCTTGGTTGCACTGTCATGTGGGAATGTTTCGCAAGACCAACCTAACTGATCCAGGAATTCAAAACATGCAACTCTAGGCATGGATATGAGTTGGGCATATATCTTCCATATAATTATAAAGAACTGTATTTAGCTTATAAGAATGTATGTGCTATATTTCCTCCATCTTGGGACATATTTTTTCACATTTAATTTTCCTGAAATTAGGAGCTTTATGAATAAGCTGCATATTTAACGTAGCATTTCTTTTTCCTCCCAGGAAGTGTTGTAATTAAGTCCACAGCATGCTTACCATCAATGCCATCTTATAATCAAGAATATACCATATTTGTTTATTTCTTTCTCAAAGGACTTGTACATCTGACAACAAAATACAAGGAAATATAAGTAGAATTTACTTAGCATAGGAAATTTTACTTTGCAAAACTTGGAATCTTTTCCAAAGCAGACTAGGGTCCGGTCAAACCCTAGAAACCTTTGCGTTATTTTGGAAAAAAAGGTATCTCACACTGATTCTGTGCTACTGTGAGGAAATGGGCAAGTTAGAACTCATCAGTGTCAGACGGAATGCCAGAAGGAGGCCAAGGACCTGGCTCAGTTGTGATGACAGAACTTCAAACCCAGGCAATGCCCAGCACCTGTCACATGGTGGACATACTGTGGGTATTTCATCAAAATGTGCTGACAATCCATGGCTTGTGAGTTCCAACTTCAGAACCAGAGGTGAGGCAATCTTCCACATTGTATACTCCCACATCAAAAACAACAATAAGGGTTTGGATTCCTGAACAGGTGAGCTGCCAAACAAAAACAAAAACAAAAACACACCCACAAGAACAATAGCAAAATCCTGAGTTTGAACTTTGCTTCTAATTGTCCTAGCACTGATCTTAGCAGATTGGCAGAAAACCTATCTATGTAATAAGGATATATGATCTAGGCTCCCTACAAATCACCTAACCTATTCATGACCCATTTAAATTTTCATTCCTCCTAACTGTATGGACTTGTCAATAAGTCCAGCCAGAAACGCAAAAAAATCAAGAGTAATTGTACAAAGGAAACAAAGAATTTGCCCATTAGTGAATCTTTCTTGGTAAATAAACTCATCACGAGTATAGATGTTAGCTATTAGTTGAAATGCGGTTGACAAACTACTGTCAAGGGAAACCAAGGAAAATCAGTCATGAAGGTGAAAGGATATTTTGGGGACAGTGTAAGTCTAAGGTGTAAAAATTCTATTAATTCATTGTGTTAGAACAAAGCAATAATTTGAAACATTCATACATATATACACACACATATGTCTTCATTTAGCACAAATGAGTAAACAACCCATGACTTAATACACATCAATAGGTACACATAAATAGGTACACATAGTCCTACAAAACATTGTACATGGGAGAAAATAAAAGGCAAAGTTGGTGGTGGAAAGTTTGAGACCATTAGACTACATATGGCCTATTGGTAAGTGATGGAGCTTTCTGACCCTCAAATGTCTTATCTAATTGGAGATAATACCCTTTTTATCCTCCTTAAAACATGGTTGTAGTGGGCATTTATTTATTATTTATTTATTATTATTTTTTAATATAACAAGGATATGATACACACATTTATTTGTTCAAATAACAAATACATAAACTGAATAACAGATGAATAACAAAATATCCTTTAGTAAGTGGGGCTTCTAATTTTCTCAAAAATTGGAGATGTAAAACATGTTAAAATTCACATATTTCATTTTATAATCTCTACAATTATTTGAAATAGCTCTCTAAAGTCTTCCAAAAGCATGCAAATATCAAATTAATTTCAACAGAGGAAGATGAATAAACTTTTCAAAGACAAATTAATTTCGAAGCAAATCAACAAGTCCACTTAATAAAAAGAAATCAAGAACAGAAATTAAATATCTAAGTTTAGCAACATAAATTGCATTAAAAATCAAGAAAACAGAATATAAACACAAGGGCAATTCAAAAAGCTTATGGAAAAATAGAATTGAAAGGCAATGGAAAATTTTCCATGAACTTTTTTTTTGTTTATTTAAAATTTCTTTTTTTTTCTTTAAAGACTAAGATAATAGAAAATATGTTCTCTGACCACAATAACAGAAGGAAATTTAGAAAACTCACAAGTGTGTGGATTTTAAACAATACTCTCCTAATTAAACAATGGGTAAAAAGAAATATTACAGGGAAATTACAGAGTATTTTGAGATAAAGATCAAAGTACAACATATCAAAATTTATAGGATATGGGGCTCATGCAGTGCTTAGAGGAAAATTTATAGTTGTAAACACCTATAATCAAAATAAGAAAAATCTCAAATCAGTAATGTAAACTTCTACTTAAGAAAATTTTAAATAGTAGAGCAAACTAAATCAAAAGCAAATGTAAGTAGGAAATAACAAAGATTACAACAGAAATATGTGAAATATGGAAATAAAAAACAATAGAGAAAATCAACAAAACCGAAAGCTGATTTTCTTTCTTTTTTTTTTGATGGTAAGGGGATTGCAACCCTAGGCACGGTGTGGTTCACACCACGCCCAGCCAGTGAGCGCACCGGCCATCCCTATATAGAATCTGCACCCACGGCCTTGGCGCTACCAGCGCCGCTCTCTCCCAAGTGAGCAATGGGGCCGGCCCCGAAAGTTAATTCTTTAAAAAGATCAACAAAATCTGCAAACTTTTATCTAGACTGACCAAGAAAAAAGAGAGAAGATGGAAATTACTAAAATCAGAAATAAAGTAGGAGAATTATTACATTGCCACTATGGCTTTTTATGGTGGTAAGATTTAGTTTCTTTCTCTTTCTCATTTCTACTTTTGTTCTACCAGCAGGTTTTGTTCTTTCTTGTGTATTCATTGTAGTGATTACCGTTTTTCAGATTCCAGATGCAGGACTCCTTTGACAATTTCTTGCAGGGCTGGTCATGTGTTGGTGAACTCCCACAGCTTTTGTTTGTCTGGAAAATACACTACTTTTTCCTCATTTCTGAAGGATAGCCTTGCTGGTTATAGTATTCTTGGTGGCAGTTTTTTTCTTTTAGTGTTTTGACTATATCATCCCATTTTCTTCTGGCCTGTAGAGTTTCTATTGAAAAGTCTGCAGTCAGTCTGATGAAGGCTCCAATATAGGTGACTTGATGCTTTTCTCTTGCTTCTTTTAAGATTCTCTCTTTGTCTTTGAGTTTTGCCAGTTTGATTAAAATGTGTCTTGGAGAGGATCTTATTGGGTTGAATCTGTTTGGGGATCTTTGAGCCTCCTGGATCTGAATGTCCATGCCTCTCCCTATACCTGGGAAGTTTTCTGTTATTTTGTTGAATAGGTTTTTTCACTGCCTCTTCCTTTCTTTCCTTCTGGAACCCCATGATCCAAATGTTTGTACACTTTAGCACTTTTAGATTTTCTTCATTTTTTAAAATTCTTTTTTCCTTTTCTTTTTTGTCTGCCTGGATTATTTCAAAAAGGCTATCTTCAATATTAAAAATTCTTTCTTCTGCTTGTTCTAGCCTGCTGCGAAGCTCTCGGTTGTTATTTATTTTGTTGAGTGAACTTTCAGTTCCGTAAGTTTTGCTACATTCTTCTTTAAGGTATTAATCTGTTTGTAAATTTCCTCCTTCATATCTTGGATTTTTTTTTTCTCATTTCATTATGTTGTCCAACAGAGTCTTCTCATATCTCAGTGAGTTTCCTTAAGATTGTTGGTCAGAATTACTTTTCAGTCATTTCAAGGATTTCCTGCTCTATAGGATCTGGTATTTGAGAATTACTGTATTCTTTTGGTGGTGTCATATTTTCCTGGGTTTTCATATTTCTAGTATCTCTATGTTGATGTCTGGTCATGACATCTTCTTTTTCTGGTCTCTGTTGGTTGCTCTCTTTGTGTCAATGCTGTTCCATGTCCAGCAGGCCACCTGCATGATGGCAGTGGCTGCTGCTGTGGCATTGAGCTGCTTTTTTCAGCAGCTGTGGCTGTGGCAGTGGCAATGGTGGTCTACCTGCACAGGAGTGCTGTTTTCGGCATGCTCTCTTGCCTGCTTCCTGGTGGAGGAGGCTTTTAGTGGGGATTTAAATAGATAATGCACATGATAGTGTTTTCTAAAGGTAAAAGTGGTATACCAACATGGAGATCATTATTAATAACAATAGTGGTGGTATCATCATTGTCATCATCGTCATTGATGCCAACAAGCTACACAGCTGGGATCACAAGTTCAAATGCTACAGAGGCCAAGCAAATCATATAGATAAATGAGCAAATGAAAAAATCATGTCCCATCTAAAACGGACAGCCTGTAACTTGAGTCCAGCTATTTGTAGCATAAGGTAATGCAGGTGGGTATTGCCAAGTATGCTGTTATTTCAAGAAAGATAGAATTCTGAATGTTTATATAAAAATCTCTTGATTTTTCAATGTTGTCATCTAAATATAAACATTTTAAAAAATACCAGGAAGGACAAATCAAATAGGTTTGCAAGCTCATTTGCCCAAGGGTCAGATATTTGCAACCTAAGATAAACTATAGAGCTTATTCCTTGAAATAGAAAATGTTATACAAACATAAGTGATGATGACTATTATTTAATATCATCATCATCACCAATCCAGAAAGGGGCAACAGCTTAATTTCCTATCTTTGTGAGAAAAAAGTTGTTCCTGTGTTTTTAGGGAAAGGTGACAGTCTTGGCAACGCGATGTAAAAATTTGGAAGTGGAATAAATATAGAGTGCCCAGTTCTCCTACTTTTCCTAGAATCATGACATTTGAAAGTTGGAAGATACCTTTTGAAACATCTGGCCCAAATCTTCCCAACACCGCAGAAGAAAAAACAGAGGGCCCAAGAAGAGAAAGGACCACACAAGGTGACACAGTGATTTCGGGTAAAAATAAAGACTCAGACTGACTTTCTGGCTCCCACCATCTCCAGGGCTTTTTCTCCTTTATCGTGATTTTCTTTCTTTGTTTCACAAATTCTTGTTAGCTTCTGAACCCTTTCAGCAAGTTGAGATCAATAAAGAGAGGCAGAAAAGTCCAAATGTGCTGAATGTAATCAATTTTTTCCCCTCCCTGTGAATTATTTTCATAACAGATCCTTAGTCTCTTATATTCTAACCAGTTTTCAGTCTTCAGTAGAAGGTGCACATGTTAGCAAAAGAAATCATAAGACCAGCATCCTAATATCGTAAATAGGTCGTGTCCCATCCTATCTCTTTCCATTTTTTAAAGCAAATGGTTTGACCTGAGCCGGAAGACCATGAGAAGAACCCACAGAGAAATAGGTGGAGTTATAAATTGGTAAACTGCTCCTTCAGGGCAACAAAATCACTGATAGAAATGTATCAAAGACAACAGTTACTGCAGAAAGAGTAACACATAAAGTGATATCCTAAACAGGCAGAGTGAGAGGGGGGTGGGTAATGGTTATGCACCCCAGGAAAATGGAAAAGTTCATTGAGATGTAAATAACCTTGGGAACCTGGAAAGAGTGCTCCATTACCATAGAAGGGAAGAAAACACAGTATCCAATCAGATGGAACAGATCGAAATGTGATTCCAGTCAAGCGTGAATGCCATGGAATGCACTGTGGAAGTAAGTATTTGGGGAGCTGGCAGGAAGGAAAAGTAGTCCTGTCCCCTACCTCTCAGTCTATGGTTGGTCATCAACACAATTCAAAAGCAGGAGTTTGTAACTTACACAAATGCATCTTTATAAATCCAAGAGAGGGTGGGGACAGGAAAATGTGATAAAGATATATTAGGGGGTCTTTCACTATAGGGACAATGACTGCTCTGCTGAGATGTTAGAAAGATGCTTTACCATCAGATGAGTTTTCTTCTTAAAGTGAAAGGATGCAAATCCTGCCTTTGGAGTGGAAAAGGGAAAAAAAAAAGAACGATTGATCATTGCCTTTTATTGTTAGCTTCCCATGGCTGAGTGTTCACTGATAGAATTGGTTTGACTCCAAGATGCTGTCTTAGAAACAATTATTGTTTTCCACTAAAATACAACTCTATCAGAAAACATTAATTTAAGTGATAACTGCCTAAATGCTTCAGTATCAAGAATGTGTGTGCTCCCTCATCTTTGGCTTCACAAACACCAGAAAGAAATAAGGCTAATAAGCAGCAGAAATCATAAAACAAAAGATTTGATGGAAAATGACAAAAGAGAGGGAGAATTGGCATTGCCCCTGGGAGAATCAAAGGAAGGGCTGGTGCTGGAATTTTAAAGTACTGCACAGAATAGTTTTTCTACACTAATTTATTCAGATTCTAGAGTTTAAATATGGAATACAGTAGTCCCACCTTATCCAAGGTTTTACTTCCTATGGTTTGTCACCCATGGTGACCATGGTCTGAAAATGTGAATATGTACAATAAGATATTTAGATAAAGAGACCACATTCACATAACTTTTACTACAGTATATTGTTATAATTGTTCTGTTTTATTACTAGTTATTGTTGTTAATCTCTTAATGTGCCTAATTGTAAATAAAACTTTATCATGGGTATATATGTATAGGAAAAAAACATAGTAAATATAGGGCTTGGTATTAATCTATGGTTTCAGGTATCCATTATGGTCTTGGAACATAAATCCCCTGCAGATAAGGGAGAACAACTGTATATTGGTTTTGTTTGTTTCTTTGTTTTGCTTGCTTCTGGCTTTCTTTACCATTAATGTGGCATTATCCCATCATCTGGAAGTGCCTTCTTGATTCTTTATCTCTCCTACTACTGAATGAGGGAGCCAGCCTGTAAGCCAGGGTTTGCCCCCACTATTTTCTTGGACCAATCTCTGGAAATTGAAAATACACTTTGCATATCTTTCCTTCATTCTTTGACTTCACACACTATTTGTTTATTTGTTCACCTTATATTTATTGATCATCTGCTATGTGCCAGGCTCAGTACTAGTTAAATGCATAGAATAAAATGGGACACATGGGAGATACGGTTCTTGTCTTCAAAGAGCCTAAATCTCATGGTGGTTGCAGTCAAAGACAGTGACTTCAATAATAGAAAAGACGTGAAGAACTACATCTAGTAGCTCTACCCTACTGAGTATTCAATTGGATGTTGTTGTGGGTTAAATTGTGTCCCCCAAAGAGATATGCTGAAGTCCTAATCCCTGGTACCTGTGAACGTGACCTTATTTGGATTTGGTGACCTTATTTGCAGATTTAATTCAAATGAACTTATCTTGAATTGGAGTGAGCCCTAAATCCAGTGACAGGTATCTTATAAGGAGAGAGAGACTTAGAGACCCACAGACACACACAGGGAGAACATGGCCATTGATGATGGAGGCAGAGATTGGAATTATGCTGCCACAGCCCAGTAATGCCAAGGATTGCCAGCAACCACTAGTGCTAGGAGTGGCAAGAAAGACTCTTCCATAGAGCTTTTGGAGGGACCATGGCTTGGTAAACACCTTGGTTTTGAACTTTTAGACTCTAGAACTATGAGAGAATAAATTTCTATTGCTTTAAGGCACCTTGTTTGTGGTACATTTTTAGGGCATACAGATGCTAAACCTATGCATTCCCTAGGATAGTTCCCTAGATTATGGCTGTACCTCCAAAAACTTATCAATGGAGGCAACTATCTCAAAGGCACCGTCAACTCAAGAGAGCAGCTACTAAAAGAGTATAGAGAGAACTATTCCTTTGGATCCACGTACCTTCTGTCCCTTCCAAGGAAGATGGCAGATCAGACAAACACACCTTTTCTCATCATGCCTTTTATTATATCTTTTCTGTTCTTGCTAAAAGTGGTCAAGGTCACACCCCAAATCACAGATGGTCTCAGACCTAAAAACGTTACAAAGATGACAGTCAACAGGCCCAAGTCAGAAGGCTTTAGTGGGGATGCATCCACCTTTTTGTTGCCTCAGTTTTAACCACTGTCCTTTTAAAGCAAGACCAATAAGGTTGTCTTGAGCTTATCTCAACCTGCACTATGTGCTAAGTGATACAAAAAGACCAAAGAAATGACCCTTGTCTTTAAGTGGTAACAGTTTAATGTTGACACGTGACTTATATGCATGAAACACCAAGAGAATATTACAAATCAGAATGTAATGAGGTGCTAAATTGAATAAGGAAGACTAAAAGACTGTTCTGCAGTTCTGAAAAGGGAAAACTCTAGTTGGTCTGAGTTGACTGGGAAAGCTTTGGGGAAAAGATGGGACCTGTACTCAGATGAGTGCTGGATTAGTAATGAGGAGGAACAGTAGTCATGGTTTTTCCTGTTCTCATGCCACCCTAAGCCTGGGATTTGGGCTGGGTTGAGATAAAGAGCTAAAGCCCTGACAACTCCACCCGCTCCCTAATCAACAGGGGTGGATACAGACAAATCTACGGATTCAAGGAAAACACTCCAGTATCTAACTATTCAAGTTCACAGCATCTGATGTCATTTGAAACACATCATCCGTAATCAATATGTATTTGCTGAGTGAAAATATATTTGAGAATATTAAACAGCTACCATTTTGGGGTTCTAACATTGTATTATGTGTTTTACATGTCCAGTCTCTTGTACTTTCACTTAAAATGTTTTCTTTTCATCAAAAGAAAAAAAAAATGCTGTCTAAATAATCACATAATTCTACAATGTTCGGTTCAGACATAGCAATCTTTTTCCGTCACCACCAATTTCTTCCTTCCCAGCAGCAACCATATTTACCTTTTTTTAGCTGATTATTTTGGTATTTATCTTTGGTTCTATAAATAACATGTTTTGTTGCTATTTCTTGCATTTTTAATTTTAGGCATTATCTAGTAACATCTCACTACATAAGATGCATTTCTAGGTTTGTTCCTCTACTTGCCCAGTCTACATATGCATCCTTTACATCCCCCCATCCTCCTGATACAACAGTTAGATTGCACTGAATAAGACCATTAGATCATTATAAAATGTTTACATAACATTTACAAACATAATGTTTGCTGTTCAGAGCTAAGCCATGCAGTAATTGATGACTACTTTTTATTTCTTAAACATATTTTTTTCCTGGAATTATCTGTTTAAAATTTACTTAAATTTCTATAGACTTATCACTCTGATTTCTTTGGATAAAGTTCTTGTGTACTGCTTAATCTTTATCCTCAGGCAAGTTACTTAACCTCTCTGGGCTACAGTTTTCCCATCTGTACAACAAGGATAATAATAATTATACCAACCGATAGCATAATGTTGTCAATGTCCTCCAGCCAAAACACCACGAGGCAGGAGCACACTATGGCCAAATTATTAACTCATTGCAAGGTGGGAGAAGACACACAATCGAAGTCCTGGGGTGCTTCATTAAAATCATGTTGGAAAGGGCTTGTGTACTAGGTGATTTTTAGGGGGGATTCAAGGAAGCAGGTTTACTCTGTATTTGGTCCTATTAGAGAGTGGCATTAATTCTGTGATCTGATATAGCCATAAATTTATCAAGAGGAAGAGCAGATCAGAAGAAGCTAAAAGGATAACTGGTAAAGAAACAGCAGTTTCTCATTTTAGCCTGGAGAGGGGGATGTTTTGTATTTTTGTGGTTTGGACAACGACTTTATTTTTGTCTGTATTTAGGCAAGATCATAATGTGGTTTGTTTTCATTTTATCTCACTTCATTGCAGTCATGGAGTTTGGCCTCGTTGAGTGTTGGTGTTCTGTAAGATGGTTTATGTTTGATGGGAGAACACCATGACCTAGCTGTGAGTGGCAGGCCAATTTCTAACCACACCGAAGCCTAGATACTATGTTGGGCCTCTTCCCAGTGTCAAGTGCTGCTTTTCTCCTTCTCAGTGGTGAGGATTAAATAAATTAGCATGCATAAAGACTATCAGAACAATAGCTGTCATAGAATAAGCTCTTAAAATATTTGTTATATGACACCAATAGCACAGACAACAAAAGAAAAAATAGATAAACTGGATTCCACCAAAATTAAAAACTTTTGAGCATCAAAGGACACCATCAACAGAATGGAAAGACACCCCATAAAATGGGAGAACATATTTTCAAATCACATATCTGATAAGCAGTGGTATCTAGAATATATAAAGAATCCCTACAACTCAACAATAACAACACAAAACAAACAATCCAATTAAAAATTGGGCATAGGGTTTGAATAGACATTTCCCCAAGGAAGATGTACAAATGGCCAATGAGCACATGAGAGATGCTCAACCTCACTAATCATTAGGGAAATGCAAATCAAAACCACAATGAGAAACCACTTCACACCAGTTAGGATGGCTATTATCAAAAAATCAAAGACAAAACAAAACAGAAAATAACAAGTGTTGGGGAGGATGTAAAGAAACTGGAACCTTTGTGTATTGCTGGTGGGAATATTAAATAGTGCAGTTGCTGTAGAAAACAGTAAGGCAATTCCTCAAAAAATTAAACATAAAATTGCTATATAATTCAATGATTCTACTTCTAGGTGTACATCCAAAATAATTTAAAGCAGGCATTCGAACAGGTATTTGTACATCAATGTTCATAGCAGCATGATTTACAATAGCTTAAAGGTGGAGAAAACCCAAATGTCCACTGGTGGATGAGTGAACAAAATGTGGTATTTTCATACAGTGAAATATTACTCACCCTTGAAAGGAAGGAAATTCGGACACATGCTTCAACATGGATGAAACTTAAAGACATGCCAAATGAAACAACCATACAAATACTGTATGAGTCCACTTATGTGAGGTACCTAAAATCGTCAAATTCATAGAGACAGAAATAACATAGTGGTTTTCAGGGGCCGGGGGAAAGGGAGTTAGTGTTTAATGAGCAGAGTTTTCCTTGGGGAAGATGAAAATGTTCTGGAAAGAGATGGTGGTGATGGTCACACAACAACATGAAGGTACTTAATGCCACACGACTGCACATTTAAAAATGGTAAAAATGGTAAGTTTCATGTTGTGTTTATTTACCACAATAGGAAATTATTTGTTAAATTAATAAGTAAATAATATCAAACCCAATCTCTGCTACAATTGTCTAAACCTGTTTTCAAGATATTTAAATGCATCCGAATGTCATTTAATATTAACTTTAGGAGTTGTAGACATTTATTACTGTTCTACAGATGAAATGCTGACATGTAGACAGATTAAGTAAGTTGTTTAAGATCATAGTGTTAAAAAGTGGCTGAGTTATGATTTGAATACAAACAGTATGGACTTCAGAGTCCACACTCTAAAGAATATAGTTATACTTAATTACTATTTTGGGGGTGGACCTAAGAAATTTACCCAGGACTGGGGCTATAACTTCTGTTGAAACTTCCCATTGGTAACATAAACACATCCTTTGATTCAAAAGAGAATTGTGACATCTCTAACAAGGGACTGGGGCCACATTTTAAAATGACTATTGAATATTATGCAGGAAGCTAGTTTGTTAGAATTAACTATAACATTAAGGGAATTTGGGAGAAGCTAAAGTTCTGGGTAAAAATAGTTAGGAAAAGGAATTGTTCAGATACTGTGTGTAGTTCCTAGTCTCCTGGCCTGCCTAAGACATCTTTTCATATGTACCAAGAAGTCAGAGACAAAGATGGAGAGGCAGAATGTACACAATGCCTATCGATCCTGAAATTTTTGTCAACATCAAGATTATTTGCTGAGGATGAGCAGTTCTCTGCTGTCTGTCACTTCCATGCTGTGCATCTCCAAAGGAATTACCTGTCCATCTTGGCTGTGTGCTCATTTGCACTGCAGTACAGAAGAGCAGTCCCAGCCTTAGCCGGGCTGGAAATTGCTGGACCTACAAACTACCCATGTATGTGTGTGTGTTGAAAGACACAAATGAAAAGAAGGAAATGTCTGATCTCTGTTTGCTACACTGCTGGGCAAGTTAGTAGGGTCCAGAGAGTTCTGAGGCCTATCCATTCCCAATTTTCAGGGTAGGGAACCTTGTTTAGGAGGCCAGGGTGAGGGTCTCTGGGAGCTCTGGTTCATGCTGATGGAGCTATGCTTTCTTCTCTTGTTGGGGTTGCCATCGACATTTTCAACAATGTGTCATAGGACCCCAAACTGCTCTTCTCAGATTCTGTAGGTAAGCTGCAAGGATCTCCTTTGCATGACTGTGTAGGTCTCAGTTTTGCCAACTGTCTGGGTGGTAGGGTGAAATCCACACTATCCAGGAAGAGGAGTCTGGGGGTTCCCCAACACCAAGACAGCCTGGTCTAGCCAGATGCAAGGAACTTACAAACACAGAATGCTAGTGCAAGAAGAAAGCTTAAGAATCTTTTAGGCCAATGCCCAACCTTGACAAGTAGGGAAACTGAGGCCCAGGATGATTAATTGCCTTGCCAAAAATCATACTGTAAATCAGGGACAGTATAGAGAACAGAAGTACTCCAACTTCCACTTTAGAGCTTCCGCATTACATTAATGTTTCCCAAACTTGCAGATGATAAGAATCACCCGAAGGAAGTAGTAAAAACAGTTCCTTAGGGCCTGCCAAACTTATTAATCAGAATCTCCAGTGGAAGAGTCTGGGGATATGTGCGCCTGTCAGCAGTGGAGGTAATGCGTATTTTGTGATGCTGTATTTAGTTTTTTTCAACCTTTTGAAAATTGTTACCCATGCCATTTAAGACCATGCATCACCTTCTTTGTATCTCAACAAGCCATGCAAATATTTTAGATGTTAACATTTAACAGAGTGGGGAGGAGAAAAGTCTTTGCAACTAGGAAGGTTGGGTTTGAAGCCTTGGACCTTTACTTCCCAGCTTTGGGGCAGTGCCAAGTTATTTAAACTCTTTGTACCATGGTTTTCTCATCTATATAGTGGGTATGATGATAATCCTTGCTGTGTTGGGATGTGGTGGGGATTACATAAAGATAAAGAAAGGAAGGTATATAAGGTGCCTAGCATAATAACTAGCACTGACTGAGGCTGGGAGCTGAGTCCTGTGTGGCTCTGCATTTAGGGCAAGAGTGAGGTTCTCTCTATGCCCTCCTCAGAGCGGAAGCAGCACCCTGGACTTAGTCTTCACAGCCTGGGGCGGGGGGGGGGTGCTGAGAACCCTTCCCTCTCCTGAGGAGAGGCTGCTGGGGCCAAATTGCTGCCTGCGCACCAGGCAGGAGCTACAGTCTGACCTAGGCATCCAGAGGACCTGGAGCCAAGTGGCTCATGAGCAAATCAAGTCCAACTTGGGAAAGTGAATGGTGTTTGAACTTGACTTCCTGAGCCCAAAAGGAAGAATGAAAAATGAGCTCTCTCCCAGACAAGTCCAGCCTTTCAGGTCCTACCTCCACAGCCTGGGGCTCCCACCAGGGGCCCCCACCAGATTCTTTGCATTGGCCTGTCATGATGTGTATAAAAAAAGGTAACAAAATCTTATCATTTAAAGATGAACTTCTAAGTACGTAAACACAGACAAAACAAAACAAGAAAACAAGAAAATAGGTATATTCAATATGTTTTGTAAAATAAGTGTATTCCCCTCAGTTGGGACATGCTAATGTGTCCTCCTGCACTGTTCTTATTTGGTTTTTTTCATCATGTATGATGAAAAGAGGTAAATTAATAAAATGAAGGTGGTTACTAAAGACATTCATTAATTCATTTACTTAATAAGTATTTACTGAGCATCTACTGTGAATCTGCCACCAGGGATACTGCAGTGGAGGTCCCTGAAGAATGAAGTGAAGCTGAGAGGAGAAAGGAAAGCCTATAAAGAGCAGAATAAAAAGTTAAAATGCCGAATACATTAGGATAGGTGGGTAAACGACCCTACAATGTATAATTACTTTTGATAAAAAAAAAGAAAGATAGTATTATCAGCACAGTACAATCATCAATGTACATAATAATTGCTGTGAGCTATTCAGGAAATCCTAAATTAAATTAAATTACAATGGGCATAATCTTCTTAGGAAGGCAAGAAGATTTATAACATACTAGAGGAAAATTCCTTTCTAAAACCTAAGATATATAACAGGAAGAAGTTTCATTAATTAAAAAAAGAAATCTACTGTGGGCTGCCTTCTTCTTCATCCCAAATCCAGCCCCAAAGATGGTGGGAGGGCCCAGAAGAGTGAGGCTGTCCAGAGAGGTGCCTTAGTTTTCAAGAGAGCACATCAATTCCAACCTTTGTACGGCTGTCAGGACAAATTCATAACATAGAATGTCTGCTTTTCAGGTTCTGGATGGTGACTATAACCTCAAAGTCTGGTAATTCCCATAAAGATTTAGTTATGAGCGATGATCTTTAAGGTTTACTGCCTATGCAGCTGACAAGGTTCTTCAGTAGATCGAAGGTTTATCTATGGATCAAGTCAAGTCTTGCCTGTGGACTGTGCAATTTTTTGCCATTTGTAGATTTTTTCTTAAAACTGAAAGTGCTCTCTATGGCTTATTTGGTGAGAGGTTACAAGAATAGTGACAGGAATTTAGCATACGTATTATAGGATGGGACTGAGATGTGTGTGAGTATCTGGAATGCACACACAAACTCCTTTATAAGAAATTTCTTTCTGGCCCCATTGTGAAGATTTGCAGAATTTCCCCAAGACAGTTGATTATTATTATTATTATTAATTAATTAATTAATTTATTTATTTTAAATCTCATGGGTATTTTGCATCTTATTCTCGCTACGTTTCCCTTTCTGCTTTGGTTACTAGGAAGCTTAGAATCAAGTTTTCTGTCTTAAATAGTGGGACAGAACTTTCTATACACCAGCATATGTGCATGCTTTTCCCCCTAGATTTTTCTCCTTACTCTTTTTGTATCATCTAATTACTGTTTAAAGTTTTTTTTTTTTTTAAATGTTTATAAGCTGTCACAAATTATGGGGGAGGTACAAGAAAAAGAAAGAATGAATGAATAAAGCCCTTTTGCTCTATCATACCAGATAAATAAGACAATCATTAAATTAGCCAGGCAACTGAATTCTTGGACCACCCTGGACAACCTAAACCTTGCTGGTTTTGATGTACTGTTTTCATTTAGAATTAGCCAAGACATCGCTTTTTTAAAAAAAGGTCAGGGTACCTTTAATGTGCCCAGTTATAAATTGAAGCTCTCTGGCTGGGACAGCTCCTTTTCCTTCTTGGATCTACTGAAAGGGTCCTGGTGGAGGCATCCTGGTTACAATTTTTATGTATAGTTTGATGTTACTAATCAGTTTTCCAAACTCCTTTATTTGGACTTTAAAGTAAAATTAAAACTGAGCTTCTTATGGGAAGAGGGAAGGTAAACCAATGCTTTCAGATTATGACATGGCTGCCTATATATTTCCTGCCACATATACTGAAAGCAAACCACAAACCCTGTTCTCATTTGGAAGGTAGTCTCATTCTTCCATCTGCAGGAGCCTCCGTTATGCTGCCTCTGGGATCTGGATTTTCCTTCCAGATGAGTTATTTCATAGGATTTGAAATTGTGCTGCAGTATACAAGAAACATCTCTGGAGCTAACCTGTTGTGGCAAAAGGTCAGAACACAGGACGAGCCATTCACCAGAGCTCAGCTATCTGGAAGTAAATGCTTGAGGGGGAGGGAAACACCACTCCCGACTGAATCTGTCTAGCTGTACCTGGGTATCTGCTCGATTGGCATAGATTGAGAGTTACAGCAATTTGGCTCCAAAGGTGGCAAGGTTGTAGCACCGTCCACTAAAGAATGCACTGCAGTCATAGAAAATAATGACAGTCAAACCATAAAGGTGAAGTTTTGTTGTTGCTTTGAGGAGGTTTTCATGTTGGGCAAAAACATTTTAGTTCCTATAGTTTATTTCCAGGTTGTCTCTTTACAACAGGGGATCCTTGGGTGAGAAACGTGTGCTGTGACTCTCCTAATGATGGGCTTCACCAACATCAAATAATAACAGCAACCACAGGAGGAGAGCAGCAAATAATTTTTTATTGCTCTGTATGAGCTGAATGGGTTGGAAGGTGTTTCGTTTCACCTAAGAAAGAGACAAAGAACCAAACTGGTACCTGATCTTCAGAACACAAGGTCATTGCCAAGAGACTGACTTAAAAAATTCTATGTACTTAACCAGCTAAACATAACCCACCCAAACACATGGGTGCTTTGTTTGTGCTGTGACACCTCCTGAAAAATTCAGCACCTTTCATCAAAATCAATTCAAAACACTCAGGCACAGCTCTGCCTTTTGCATCGTCTGTGTCAAACTCTATATTCAATCCTTTATGTCATATTTAAATTCATGGCAACTGCATTTAGGTCTTGATAGAATCCCCAATTTGCCCTGGACACCAAATCCATTCCAAAAGACACACACACATATATGTGAACACACACACATGAGCACACACATATGGAGCTCGATTTGATTTCACTGTAACTAAGCTAAAGTCAAGAATTTTGAATGCCTTCCTCCTATCGGCTGGAGCTTTAACAAACTCTAGTATGTACCTGCTGGAAACAAGGGTATTGTACAACTGGGTCTTCACCCCTCAGTTGAAGAGATCATATCACCATGGCTTTTGTTTGGGATGAAAACGGACCTTCAGATTGTCTGTGATATTTTCTGCTATTACTGAAGCTTAAACAGCTATCCGTTTTAAGTGAGCTGAACAAATTGGTGAGAGTGATGAAAAATGGGTAAGTTTGACTCTGAACACATGGATCTGTTGTGTCCACCAAATGAGGTCTTGATTAGGCATAAAGCTAACACAAATAGCCCATCAACAAGTTGCAGTCTGATACACTGTTCAAAAGAAAATAAATCACTCACTGCATTATCACTAAGAAAACATCCTAGATGGTCAGTGCATATCATGGAGATGAACTGACCTCTCTTATGGAAATCATTTTTCTTGTGTATCCATATATGCATAAAAGATAGTTTTTAAAAGCTCATTTTTCCGTAATAATTGTCTGTTTTTTAAAAGTTATCAGCAGGTGCACCTCATTTCAAAAGCCTCTTGTCCTTCATAATACAATATTCATCAAGATTACATAGTATGAAATAAAAAGCAGCAAAACATAAGTGAGGGTAGTTCAATTAAATGCAACATAATCTCTGTAACAAAAAAATAGCTCTATAACTAAAATCGGGTTCTGATGAGAGAAAAAAGGGAATATATTCCACATATTTTTAATTATATAGAATCTCCTCAAACATGATTTTTCATAATATATTCCATTAAGTTAACATCATATTTGAAGAAAGAGCATTTTCCGATTTCATTTTAAGCCTGATTTTGAGCAATTACAGTGTCATTGTTCCGTGGTAGAAAGGTTGAATTCATTTACTGTGTGGTTATGCTAGTTATGATTGATGTCTCTTTTCCAAATGATAAACCAATCACCCCAATGATGTAATGTCATTTTAAGAGTGCCATAATCACATTTCTCTCAAACTAGAAGCTCTGATGAGTTCTAATAAAGATTTATGGTAGATTAAAGGCCTTCATAATATCAACAATGGATTGCTCATTTGATGAGAGATTTGATTAGGTAATTTTTTTTTTTTTGAAAAAGAATATGAGTTTACTAAATATATCAGGCCTGGCTTTGAAGAAGGGCATGGGCCATCATAAGTAGCAGTCCATCATTTCATCCCCAGAATGAATCATCTTAAATGTATTTAGGAGGTCCTCTCTAATTGTAGAGGTTGAGGCCAGTGGTGGCATACACTCATGGATGGAGCCAAAACACCGTCTCATCAAGGAACACTCCTGGCATGGAAATATCTATATTGCTTTTGAAAGGATATGTTAATAAACATCATAAGTGGCCAATTCAGAAGATACCTGCGAAACCTTTGAGTCAGGAGCAATTAATTTCTGCAAATGGCTCTCCTTGGGCCATGGATACTTTAATGCTAGATATTGGCCACTCCTACTATCATATATTCACGTGAACATATCATCAACAGGAAAAATCAAAATAAGACATGATTACAGCTGTGCCCGGGGCAAATCCACCTGAGATTTAGAGATTGAGAGTTGAGACAGTCACCAGAAAATTCTTAACAGTGGGACAAAACCTTGAGTCCAATCCCTCTGCTCTGTAAATGTGAAAGCCAAGATGATAACTATGGATATAGAGGGAATGTTAACCATAGCACCACGTGATCAACTTGTTAAATTCGAGTGAAGTGGTGCCGGCAGAGGGTTAGAGGAGGTTAGAGGAGAGGTCACTCCCCAAACACTTCAGACTGGGCAAGACATTCAGTATTCATATTAAGGGAACACGTTTTAATCACAAAACCACCTAAACAAGCAAGGAAGAAGAAGTCAGAAGACAGCTATTAAAAAACAAGGGATCTGAGATGCACACAAATTGGGCATGTGAGGGCATCTGGGATCTCTCGGCTATGACTGGAATCATAGTAATATAAACTTCCACATTCCAGCGTCTTTCTGCACTTTGCGTTTGAGATCAGCATGTTCTCACGAGTAGCAGTGGGCAACTCCCTTCCACTGAGGGAAGCCCAACCCCTGTTAAGATAAGCAAAACCTTTCCAGTCGCTGTGACCTTCAACAAACGTATCTTGGAACCGCCATGCCACAAAAGACAAATGCATTTCACCTTGATGCTCCCCACACCACCTTCTCCCCAGCCCTTGTTTCCGAGCTCTCATTTTGCTAGAGAATCAAGAATGTCACTCATGAAACAGCACACATTCAGACACCACAGAGTTTCCTTACCACTGCTGGAGGCTTGCTGGGGCCCTGAGCATGCTCTGAGCAGGTATGAATTGGGGGAGAATTCCTCATCAGGGTTGGTGTCCATGATTTGATGGGAGGTATTGCTGTCTAGCAATGGCATCTGGCAGCTAACTGGTGGAGGATTATGGGAGCTAGGCAGCTGAGCAGATGGGAGGAGGCTAGACGAGGATGTAGGTGGAATGGGACGACCTGGGAAAGAGGACAGAGGGGTCAAAGGTCAGCAATGAGTGTCATGAGAGCATCCCAAGAAAGTTACATTGAAACCAGCTCACAATACAAATATTAAAAAAAAAAAAAATGAAATGCTCGAGATGTGTTTTTTCAGAGTGGTTTGTTGTTTCTCCGAAAGTCCAAATTCATACGATAGGTAGTTGCACATTTCAGAAATGGCCACGATCAGAAATGTCCATCTAAAGTGCTGAAATGGAATCCATCTGGAAACCACCCAGTTCCTTTTATATCCTCTGCTATGGTTCTAATATAAGCCCCCATCAGTTCTCCCTGAACTATCTCCTTGCTGGTCTCCTGGCTTTTGCTCTTGCTGTGTTACCCACTGACTCCCCGTTGTCCCGACCCCTTCTCCATAGTAGCCAGAATATTTTAAGGATATGAATCAGTCTGCACCACTTGCCTGCTTGGCCCCCTCCAGTGGCTTTCCATTGCATGTAGAAAGAAATCCAAACTCCTTATGGTGACCTACATGTCTTGCCCATTGTGGCCCATAGCTGCCTCTCCTACCTCACCTGTTATAGTGACCCTTACAACTCTCCTTGTGGCCCCTTATTTGCTGGCCCCTAAACACCTTGCCAATATTCACAACACAAGTCTGCCTCTTCCCTTTAATCAAACCTTCCATGTCTGCCTTCTTGAAAGTTGCCCACCTACCTGCTCTAGCCTACTAGCCTGTTTAAATTACTATTACTATGTGAAGGGAGGCATCTTGTCTATTTTATTCACCACTGCATTCCCAATGTCCTTCTAAAGAACAGCACCTGCTGAATGAATGAACACATAAATAAGGTAGATTAAAACCAAATTAATCAGTTCAGGAAAGAAGTAGAGGAGAGGTGGAAAGGGAGACAAACTTGCATCCCAAAGAGTTGGTCAATGCCCCCACTCTCTATCATGTGGTTTCTTTGGGCAACTACAAAAGAAGAATGGCCACTCCAGGCCATGAGGAGGAGCAGCTAGTCGGCAGGAGGTAGACACTTGGAGCTGCCCCTGGGTCAAGAAGTTCTCCCACAGGAAGGCTGCTGCCATCTATCTTTCATGTGGCAGGCAGCTTCCGGCAGCCAAATTACTGAGCAAGGATAATCACCACGTGTACTTTTATCTGCTTTGCCCTTACATCTTGGGGTCTTTGCAATTGCTTGTCTGCTGGTTTGTTCATTTGGGAGCTCAGGAAAATGAGCCAAGAGTAGCAGCCCCCGGGATCTGCCTTAAAACTGAGGGTGTGGAGAAAAGGGCAGGAAGCTGGGAAAGCAACCTGGAGAATCAGTTTAGCCTTTCAACTCAGGTAAGAAGTGCCCGAGCCTGAAGAAATGTGTTTTCCAGCTTTTATAAATGCCATATGTAGAGGCATTTTCAGACACCTCAAATGGATGCCAATTTTTATTGCTGGTTTTATAAAAAATTGTATTTCCTGATTTATTGTTCAGTGCTATTATTAAATGCTATTTATGGATTAGTTTGGTTCAATAAAATGTATGTACATTTTGCTAGACACCGAGGATGCAAAAACGAGCAAGCTATCATCCCTGTCCTCAGAGAGCTCCCAGTGCAGCAGGGACACAGAGAAATGTCATTTCAGTACCACTTTTTAAAGAGCAGGGTGGTGACATGTAATGACATGGTGCTGTGGGGACAGAGAAAAGGGACACTTGGTCCAGCCTGGCTAAGTAGTGTTGGGGTGCAGAGTCAAATAAGGATTTCTGGGGAAGGTGATGGCTGAGCAAACCTCCAAAGAAGAGGAAAGTGACTTCTGGTGAGAGAAAACAGAATGAACAGTAACACAGCAGCATCAGATCACTAGCCTGTTGCCCTTTGGGGGATGGGAGTGGTAGAGATAGGAGATAAGATGTCCTTAAAATTTAAATGTTGGAGTCTCCTGTCCAGTAACACAATCAAAATGAAGAGGAATCATCCCTGACATAGATCAGTGGATAAACAGAGTTTGATCTGAAAAATTCAATTCATTCATAGCTGTTTGGGAGCTGTAGAAGGCATGACATTCTTATCAGATGCTCTGGCATAGGTAGACTGAACATGTCGAAGTTTATCAGAATCAGTGCTAATGTTTAATCAATACTTTCTCCCATAGGTCTCCTTCTAATAATAATAACTATAGTTATTATTAATATTTTAACTGCTAATATTTATTGTATGATATCTGCCACTCACTGTGCTAGTCCCTTTACACGTGTTATCTCATTTAATCCTCAAAACAATCCCATGAGGTTAGAATGATTATATATTCCTATAAAATAATAGCATAGTTCCATTTTACAGATAAGGAAACTGAGGCACAGAGAGGTTAAATTGCATAGGTAGTTAAGTGGCAGGAGCCAGGAGTTGAACTTGGGTTTGTGTACTCCAAAATTCACCCTCTAACCACATTACATGGTGCTGGCCCAAACAGCATTGTGACAACAAAAGGAAAAAAGTGATATAAAAGAAGAGGAGTGATTTACAAGAAATCATGTCGCCAGGTTCCCATCTCTCAATCCCAAGGTCCTATCTAGATTTAAAATAAGAAATATTTCTTTGAGAAACTACTTATAGCAGCTATCATCTGACAGAGGTCAAAGATTTTCTCCTAATTTTCTTATGAAGTTCAAAGCGGCTCCTTCATAGCAATGTTACCTTCCACCTTTTTTAAGGCTCCTGAACTTGGAGGAATCTGTGACATCAGTGTTGATGTCCGCTTAGCGGGGAGACTCTGGTAGAAACAGATTTTAACTCACTATCAACAGGCTTTAAAGTCTGTGTTACTGAGGCATATCTGACACTGCCACGTTGAAGAACAAGGATGGCTGGAAGCCAATTTTTAAATTCCTTTGAGTGACTGAGGTGGAACTGAAGTTCAAGTGCAATTTTCCAGAAGTCTGATACAATAGTTGCTGTGAAATCATTCTTTACACAAACTTTTTGAAATTTTGTTCAGCATGAATTCATTTTATAGAGTACAGACAGAACTGCTTTTTAATTTATACAAATACAGACAATGGAAGAGCAGTCACAACACAATAAAAGCACTGGGGTTACTTCAGTGTACTGAGAATGCACATCACAGAGTTGTCTGATTTCTGTTATTTTCCTGCTGCCATTAAATTCATGCCTTGGTAACTCCTCCAGCTCTGTTTGTTGATACCTACCATTACTTGGGAAATTTCTCATTCCCTAGATCTGCCCCCAATCAAAGGGTATGCTGTTCTCTATTTGCTATGTCATTTGCTAATTTTGTTCACTTATGCTACATTTTTCCCCCTGACTATTTCAACTGACAGAGACCATCTGTATAGACACAACAGGTTCCAAAGTACAGGGGAGAAAGCTGGAACTTATTCAGGCTCACTTTATAGACTGTGATTTCTTACAGAAATACTTGGTGTGAAATGGGCATGTAACCAGGCAATACGCACTTACCTGGTTCCCACTGTATGTACTACAGAAGGCCCCTCAAAATATTTTGGAAGTTCCATTTTGAATGGGTATAGAATCCCCAGAAAATATACAGAAAATTAAGTTTAATTGATCTGTTAAAAAGCAAAAGGAAACACACAAAGGCGCAATATGTCATTGTTTAAACTCATATGGTCTTGTGAATGTGTGGGTGTATATGTGTGTGTTTTCCAAGATCCCTACATAAATCAAAGTCTAATTATCTGTGATTGGATTCTCCATGACCTTAAACATGGGGACTAATTCAAATTTTGCTAATTTATTCATTTACAAATGAATAAGATTTTGTGGTAGTTTTAACTCATAATTTTTTTCTGACTAAATGACCTATAGCCAGACAAAGCAGTTCCATGTTAACTCTGATAGACTGGTAGCAGCTATTTGGAATGCTGTGCCGAGAAGGATTCCGAGGAAGCCCTGGATTCAGTGGGAAACAGTGCCATCGTCAATCAGAAAACTCCTAGCCATGGAGGGGGAGAGGTAGTAGAACCATAGGGCTTATTGGCCATCCATGGTCCAAGCACTCCCTCATCATCCCTTCCAGCATCTTTTCCCTACACCATCTGTGGTTGAAGCTGTATTGCTCTAAACCCCATTCTCCATTATAGCATCACTTTGCTGCCTAATTTGATTTGTATCCAGACTTAGTTCTCCAAGATCAAAGGGCTACAATCTGTTCTCCATCCCCAAAGAAGTAAATATTATCAGTGAAATTGCTGCTCTGCCCAACCTTTGTTAATACACTCACTAATTTATGACAGAGGGCAGATCAATTCCTAAAATTCACTTAAAACAACTTTAAAAAAAAATTCAACAGATTAATGGCAACAATTATTAAAATGTTCTGTGTGAGGATATTTGGTGGAGCAGAGACATGCTTAGGAGACAGCAAAAACAACAAAAAACCAGTACCAGAAACAATTGTATCCAAAATAATAAATTCAATAACCTCATTACCAGTTATATATGTGATACTGCTTTGTGCTAAGAACTGGGCTAAGTATTTACATGTATTTTTGTCTTTTAACATTCACAACATTTTATGAACAAAGTAATATTACCTTTCCCATTCACAGGTAGAGAAACTGAGACTTAGATAAAGTAACTTTCCTAACATTGTATAGTTAGCAAGCAGCAGAGCTGGAATTTGAATCCAGGTAATCTGACTCCAAAGCCCAATCCTTCAACGGTTCATTCTACTATTTCCCACACTGGACAAGAGTGATGGCTAAAAAATGGACAATATGTGAACCCCCAACTCATGGGTTCTTTACTGGAGTGCACCACATATGTCATCCTGGAGGAGGTAATTAACCACGGGCAGAAACAAATCTCCTGGAAATAGCCACAGTGACTGCTTGCATAGAATTAATGATTTGTAAAAAAAGAAAGAAATTCTTGAGCCAAAAATTAGAAACTCTCTGTGGCTTTATAAGTTCAAGGACTTAGTCAAAATATGGCTTTTGTGTTAAAGTTGAGTAGTACAGAAGGACTGTATTAACATAGGCAAAACAGTTGGTTAGAGCATTTAAACAATTTTACTAATTTTATTTCCCAATACTGGCTACTTATTCAAATGTTTGACTAAATTATTCACTATTTTTCCAAATGTTTGGGGTTTGTGATGACCCTTTTTTCAGAGCTAATAAGTGAGAAAATTTTATGTTATTTGTATATAAACAGAAGTAATGTCAATACCCGAGATATTGCCTTTTTTGTTGTTGTTGTTGAATTCAATGATTTTTTGTTGGGGGGAGGACATAGTTCTACTTGCCATTAAGTTCCATAAGAATATTCTTCAGGAAAGCGCATCAGATTTTTCATGTTCTGCCTAGTTCTGCACATGGAACTTGCAGAAGGCTGTGTGACAGGACATTCTTCATGAAGGTCTGTTGGGCTTCAACGGAGGATGGTGGGACCTGGGACATGGCAGCCACGGCTGCTACTGCAGAAGGCAACCACTCTAGCTGGACTCCCTGCCTCCAGCTGACCTCACTCACTACTACTGGCAAAGTGGGTGAAGCCACAGCACATCTGTTCAGCCTATTTTACATGCTAATCACCAGGCTCAGTGATTCTACTTATGCCCCTTCCACAGTGATCACAACAACACTGTCAGTTGTTCAACAGGTGTAGAGATTTGGGGATGTTAATAACACACTGAGGGTCAGAACCAAAATTTGAACTCAGGTTTGTGTATTGCCACAAACTGCAACGGGCTGTTTCTAATCCCAGAACTGCCTTACACTCAAGTTCACCCATTAGTTGGTTATTTCATGCCAACCCAACCCATTCTCATTTTCTACTCTGCCCCAAAGGAAACCCTTGGATCCAATGGATGTGCTCACTTAATTGTCCTTTGCAAATATTTATTTCTGCCTTCATGCCTGCCTTATTTCTGTCTCCACACTATGCACTCCAT
The DNA here is from genome assembly GCF_027409185.1 of Cynocephalus volans. Classification (NCBI taxonomy): domain Eukaryota; kingdom Metazoa; phylum Chordata; class Mammalia; order Dermoptera; family Cynocephalidae; genus Cynocephalus; species Cynocephalus volans. The sequence continues at coordinate 148,931,505 of NC_084461.1, read as the reverse complement.
TCCCTGCTTCTTGGCCTATCCAATTGCATCTGCCCTCCAAAGCCCAAGGAAGGAATAGGGAGCCAGGCAGACTGAGCTCTGCCAGTTACTCTCTCACTTGTGAGGTTAAGCAACTTAGTTCACCTCTCTAATGTCGTTACTAATCCATATGTTATTGTGAAGAGTGGAGAAATTATATGAAAGGCCCATAGAACTGAGTTTGACACAAAGTAGGTGCAAGGGGCCCAGATGGAGCTAATGACACTTGCAGCTTATTGGTTCCAGCTGGTTCACAAGCACCTACTGTGTGTACATGGCTGTGCCATGGGTGGAGAGGCATCATTATGTCCCATTAGGGTTGCATCAGGGAGACAGTGAGGCTGGAACAATTGTAGCCATCTTGTCACTCAAGGGAAGAGGCTACTGAGAACAGAGTCAGCAAGGTGGAAAGCAGAGGTATGAGATGAAGGGAGAGACATTCCCAATGACATCATTATAGCACCTGGATTCAGCCAGGCCTGAAGCAACCCTGCCCCTGAACTTTTCAGTATGTGAACCAATCTGTTCTCCATCCTACCCTTTTCTTTCCTTTTTTTTTTTTTTAAAGCCAGCTTGAATTGTTTTTTGTCATCTAGAAACAAAAGCATCTTGCCTAAAACTGATCACCCAGCCCAGAGGGAAAATGACTTGACCAATGTCACAGTTATTTAGTAGAACTAGAAAGAGATTCAAGGTCTCCTGCCTCTGGAATTATAAAATATTCATGTTCTTTAAGCTGACTCCCTTCCTGTTAAATCACAAAAAATCAAACATGTGGGGTCCCAGAGAAATCATTTATGGTGTGAGATATCTAATCCGTTTATATGAATATTATGGGCACCAAAGAGTGAGGAAGAGATGCAGGCAGACAGCTGTCTAGCTGTTATCAATCCAGTGAGCACTACAGCAGTATTCTGTCCTCAGCATTAGAGAGAAACTTAGAGCACCTTCTAAGTGGCATTGGGCCTTACAGAACTACACTGATCTTGGGATACTCATTTCTCACCTTCATCTTAAATTTTTAAGAAAAGAACAAAGACAGTAGTTTCAATCATAATTGTAGACTGCAAAATGACCCTCCAAAAATACAGCATCTTAAAATGAAGATACAGATATATAAATATTTACACTTTATTATATTTATATTTTATATTTATATCATATTATATATTTAAGCAAATCTATCTTCCTATCTATATTCCTGGTAGCCGGCTGCTAATATTTAGTACTAATATTAGGTTAATCGGTCATTCTGAACTGGGGCAATTTTGCTCCCCAGTGGACATTTGGCAATGTCTGGAGACATTTTGGTTGTCACAATGGTTGTGGGTGGGGGAAGGTGCTACCGGCATCTAGTGGGTAGAGATCAGAGATGCTGATAAATATCCAGCAATGACAGGAGAGTCTCCAACAGCAAAGAATTACACAAATATCAATAGTGTGCATGTTGAGAAACCCTGGGTCTGCATGTGTGATGGCTTTAGGTAAGTATACTTTATGCTACATGGTCAACTTTTAAGTAGCTCTCTTTTCCAATTGATAAAAATTGGGCAGGTAACAGAAGTAAAAACCTGATTCAGTCACCTCTTTCCCCCACATCCAAGAAAACATTGAACAAATAAACTTAAATTACCATTGGAGAATTTAAGTTAGAGAGAGGCAAAATTTCCTAAAAGGAAGTCTAATTAGTTACTGAGGGAAGGCATAGCATGCTTTTCTCCAGAGGTGGGAGAGACCTGTTTGTCAAGAGCATTGGGCTGCCTTTGTAGAGGCAGGAGATTCAGGGGAGAATGTTCCAACTCAGTTTTAGGTTATTGAAACTCACCCAAGCAATTTTCATGATGACCTCTTCTGTCTTCTCAATGAGGCAGTATCAGCCTAACTGGGTTTGCTCTATTCCACATCCCCCCATTTAAAGTTTTTATTTTTACAGCAGAAGACCTAATTGACCTCTTCACTCACACTTCACTGAACTCACTAAAGCCCAGTTAAGCATTTTCTTGAAAACAAATCGTTTTCAGGTGGCCCTGGCAAAACTATCCTGATTGTGCACAAGCTTTTATGCATAATTTATTGGAAGGGTGGCATGCCGTTGGACCTGCCCCAGTTAAAGGGCCTTTTGCAGGAGCTCAAGCATGATCTGTCTTCACAGTTTAGGGCTCTGTGCATTCGGGTGTTGTTACTGTATCTCACCACCAACTTGCATGTTTATATATCACATCTTCCTGGCAGTACTGCACTTTAGAAAGTGTCAAATATAGATCAGGCTATAAATGGAGTAGGGTTTATTTTTGAAGTAATATGATTTCTATAATTTTCTAATGCTAGTCCCTTCATATTCATGAGGTGAGATGCAGTGAGCCTGTGCTGCTTTCTCCCGTGAGGACACACATCCATCTTACCTGCAGTGACACAACTGTTTACCAAAAGGCAATGGATCCTCAAATACTTTCTGACCAGAAATTCCTAGCTGCTTGACACATGCACCTTAATTACATCTCCCAAGTCCTCTAAGATAAAACTGCATTATTATTTTGGTGATGTGTGGTTGTCTAGCTCTGGGTCCTCCAGTAGAACTTTCTGTTCAATGTCTACCATGTTTAATACATGTGGCTGTTGGACACTTGAAATGTGCCTAGTGCAGCTGAAGAACTGAATTTAATTTGATTGAATTTTAGTTAAAGTAAGTTTAAATAGCCCCATGTAGCCAATGGCTACCATATTGGACAGCACTGTCTAGAGTACGGTTCTAGCTTCTTAGTTAGTGGTATCTCTCACTTCAATGTTTCTCCCCTCTACACAAGAGCCAACATATTTACGGATGCACAGATTGGCTTATGTCATGCTCCTTCTATCAACTCTCCCAAGACTCCTCACTGCCTGCGTAATACAGTTCAGACTCTTGCATGGCAATTATCTCTTCCCAGACCTGCTCTTTCTTTATACTCTGACCAAACCAAAGCAACTGTACTATCGAATATATATCTTCCCCTCTTTAGAGTTCTCCCTGTTCATGAAACATGTTCCCTTCTCATTGGTAGTCTCAACCTCCTCCTGAAAACCTCCTAAAATCTCAGCTCAAGCAACCCCTTCTTTATGTCTTTTCTGATCACCCCACCCACTGGTACTATTGTTGTACTTGTAACATGTTAGCCTATATATTTGTCTAAATATCTGGCTCATTCATGAGACCATGAATGCCTTTGGGTATAGATCGTGGATTATACATCTTTGTATCCTAGCACCCAGCATAGAGCCTATAGATAATAAATAGCCCTGTGATTGGTTGATTATACCAATTTTCTCCCGAAACATTTATTGGATGTATATCAAATGCTCATGGCATTGACTTCACTGCTGAGTGCTGTGGCTGTTGGTTTTAGGTTTTAGGTGTGTCTGAGTATGTAAGTATTTTGCTGAGAAGAGTAGATTCTGGTTTTAAATATACTTTTAAAAAAAAATCAAGTAGCCCGGAATATTAAGCCACTATTTCATTTGGTGCTCAAATGAAGCTATAGCAGTCTGTTGTAACCTTGGAGGAATGTTGGATTTATTAAAAGACAATATGTCAGTCTCCAAGGTAGCACCTTTACAAGAGATTTTCAAGGGTGGTAGTATGACCACATTTTTTGGCTCATCTTCAGAGTTTAGAACCTAACCCCTGTGTAAGATGATTCCACTCTAATTATGAAAGCTTCTCGCCCTAGGGAACTACTTGGGAGATGTGACCCAACACTACCCAACAACATAAGATGAAAGTGCTAAACTGTGCGGGCACTGCAGTCACCTCCTGAGTTGTCTCTCTGTGCTGAGCAATGTGCAGAAGATAGGTTGGGCTGTATCTTCTTCCCTTCTGGAACCTATATTACACTGACAAAAGAGCTTAGTTGGGGAAAAAACTGCTAGAGAAAGATTTAAAGAAACTGTATGCCCACACTGAAACCTAATTTTCAAAAGGCTTTCTTGGAAAACGTATCTTCCATGATGCAAGGGGATCTGCCTTAACTCGTTTTTATGCTCACTTCTTGTGGTTCCTGGTACATAGAAACAACAATACTGCCAATCGATAAGGTTAACTGAGCTCTTACGATGTACCAGGAATTATTGCCAAGCCCTTTACATATATTATTATATTTAGTTTCACAAGAGCCCTTTGGAGTAGGTGATATTATCCCATTTTAAAGATGAGGAAGCTGCACTAGAGAAGGGATAAGTTGGTCAAGAGGAAGATTTTGAACCCAGGCATTCTGGCTCTAGGTTTCATACCACACTGCACAGAAAATGATGATGGAACTTAATCAGCTTTTGTAATGATGCAGTGCCAAGTGCTGATGTGACAATGTGATTGGCATTGGAACCAGACAGAAGTTTATATCTTGGTTCCACCACTGATATGCTGGGTGACTTGGGGCAAGTCAGCTAACTCTTCTGAGCTCAACTGTTTGATAAATAAAATGTGTATAAATATACCTCACTGGCTATTATAAGTATGAAATGAGACACATATATAAACTTTCTGGAGTAAATGGAAGGTGTTACTATCATGCACAAAAACGGTAAGAGAGAGGTGTCTTATTCCCTTTGCAGGACCTTTTTGAGGATTAAATAATAACATATATGAAAGCACATTGCAAATGGTAAAGTGCTCTACAGATGGTAATTGTCTTTGCTCTCATTATTGGAAGCTTTCCTTTCAAAGGCTTTGCCTGCAGATAGCAAACAGTTCTCAACTGTAAGTCTGTGTTTTGCTATGTGCTTTAGGGACAACGAAGATAAAACATGGGCTCTAGACAGCAGCTGCTTGAAATATTTCATCTGTTTGCTGCCCATATTCACAGAATTCTGCCCATCCTCATTGAATGGTCCTGGATAAGTTGCTAAAGATTAGATAACTTGGGAGTCTACCCACCAATAGCCAACATGAAGGCTGAAAACCTCCCCTTCAATGACGTAGAAATGTTTTGACACTAGAATTGAAGGTGTAGGGCCGGCCCCGTGGCTCACTCGGGAGAGTGCGGCACTGGTAGCACCGAGGCCGCGGGTTAGGATCCTATATAGGGATGGCTGGTTCGCTCACTGGCTGAGCGTGGTGCAGACCACACCGTGCCAAGGGTTGCAATCCCCTTACTGGTCAAAAAAATAAAAAAAGAAAAAAAAGAATGAATATCATATGCATCGGTTTATTCCTTCCCTGAACAATTGTTTGAAAGTCATTGCCTTATATCTGAAATACCTCCACTTGTAATACAATGAAAAAGAGTACTGAACTAGAAGTTAAGAGATCAGGGTTCTTTATGGTGGCTACCTAGCTGCCACCTAGTTAAGTGATTTTCGGCAAACTCCTTACCCTTTCTAAGCCTCAGTTAGCACATGCAATGTTATTGTACTATGGCATAATAACACCTAGAACTTTTCAGTAATGTGATGATGTGGTCTCAGCCACAATGGAGCCCATATTGCAGTGGAAGAGACTAATATTCACTAACATTTCTTGAGCACTCACGATGCTCTAGGCTGTATGCTTCGCATGTGTCATGGCTTGTGGTTTACGTAACCCTTACATCAATTCTATCTGGCAAGTACTATTACTATCCCTACTTTACAGATGAGTAAACTGAGGCTTGTAGAGATACAAGTACCTGACAAAGGTCACATGGTATGTAATGGGCAAAGCCAAATACTAATTCACATCTCTCTGATTGAGTGTTGCATGGCCACATAGAGTCACTATGTTAGAGATGCAAAGAGAGAAGAGTAACTGATTTTAATTAGGGCAAGGCCGGAAGGCTGACTGGAAAGGCTAGCCATGTGGATGTTATTAGACAATCTGTAGTGAGCAGAATTTCCTCTCCAGTTTTAATTGTTACAATTTTTAAATATTATTCTGTCCACATGACAAGTATAGAGATCAATAACTGGGCCAAGATTGCATGTGAGGTTGTGAACCAGAAGAAATTTACAACCTGACTTGTGACTTCCCACTTTCTCCAAGCCTGGCCTCTTTTCTTCATCAAGGTTAGAATGAAGTTTCAAATTTCTCTCTCTAGGCCCTGCGGAGGCAGGTGCTTGCAGGGTACTGTCCTCTGATGCCTCACTTAGAACACTCTCCCAGGGAAAACTCTGCACCAGTGCAGAGAGACAGAGACACGAAAAAACGGACTGAGGGGGCAAAAGGAGGCATTAAAATAGAAAAGGAGGAGAATTAACTTCACATCTGGGAGCATGATAATCATGCTGAGTATATACATCAGCCACGTGGGTACCCAGCTTCAGGACTGGTTGGAAAGTGACTGATTTGTGTCTAAAACAGCACATTGATTAGTTGTGGTTGAAAAGATGTGGATGGAGAGGTGTTTTGGAAGTTTGCATGATACCCATGCAGCCTAATGGTCTGCTGGATGAGGAAAGTGTCTTAGTTCAGCTCATAAGAAGTGGTTGTTTCGTGTGCATACATGCATGTACACACGTGTACATGTACACACACTCTAAATTGACTAGAGTCAGCAAAATTAATACACACCCACAGGGTACTGTTGACCAAGTCTCTATTTTCATAAATAACGCCTTCTCTGCCTTTTACAAGCCTGTTTGAAGACCTGCAGTACATCCTGGCTACAATTCAAAGCCCATCTAATGAAAGTACCTCCACTGTCAGCAATGTTAATGTCACTTTAAAGAGTGTGAAATGTTGCTAAATGTGTCAGGAAACAATTAGATAACATAAGAGGCATGTTTTCTCAGTGCACAGAGAAATATATTTTGCAGGCAGGAGATAAACACAAAGTTTTCTGAGCTCCAGCATATTCAGCAATCTCCCTCACTCTCTCTTTTTAATCCAACAGAGAAATTGTTTGGCAAGAGTAAGCCCTGTTTCAAATACTTGGAGAAGTGAGAAAGGCCTGCTTTGCCTTTGACTGCTGTTGCTTGAGCCCTGTGCTATCAGGCTCAGCGAGATACAAACAGTCTTCCACTCAAATTAAATGTGTGCCCTACTAATTAGCATTATAAATATAGGTTTCTCTGAGCCAGTGTTGATAAAATTACAGAGTTAGGCAGGAACGGAACCAGCAGCTCTCCCATGCCCACACAATGGCCACGGCATTTGCATGGTTAGAACAATGCTCCCAGAGCCTGCCCCCATCTTCATAGGTCAGCCTGGGAAAGGAAGGTAAATGCCAAGCAGGCTGACATTAGAACAGGCACCAGGGCCCAGATGCAATCTGTTCTTTGTATGTGACGATGTAAGGCTTTGCTCCTAAGCTCTGGGGAGAACGGTTCTTACTGCAAAGCTTCTTTGCAGAGTTTTGTCATCTCCACCACCTGTGAAGTTCCAAATGGGGCCTCAAATCCACAGACGAAGGTTGTCTCAAATGGATTCTTCCCAGCCTCCACACCCGGCAATGCTCTCCATGGTTCTGAAACATCTTTAAGCACTAGGAAATGGTTGTTTCTTTTCCCCTAACCCTGAGATGTGTCTGTCCAACTTCTTGGGGGAATTTTGAAATAAATGAGAGAATCTATGGAGGAAAGAGAGAAAGAAGGAAGGGAATAAATAAGGAGAGAAATGGTCAGAGACTCTGGAGTAGGCACAGCCACCAAGTGATTGTCGGGGTAAAAAAGGGAAAGGATTTGTTTTGACATTGTTTTCAAGTAATCATCGTTGCCAAGAAAGAAGGCACTACCAACCAGAGTCGAGATGCTGAAAGACTCAAGATGAATGAGGAATTTGTGTGTCAGGTGATGCAATAATGAGCCATTTTGGACACGAGCAAACAGGTTTAAGTGGGCAACTAGCAAACTCCATCAGGGTAGAAGTGATGTGATTGAAGTGGCAGCATCAGTTAACACATGCAAAAATACTCAGGATTTTTCTTTTCTTAGGAAAACTTGCCACATTGTACAGATGCGTAACAAAACAATTGTGGCTAGTAGCTCACATTTGCTTCAAATTTCTGTAGCTCTGCCAAGTTAGATAAGTCTTAGAAGTTGGGACAAGGATTGATCTGCTCCATACTCCCTTTGCTATGATTCTATTTAGGGTAGCTTTGTAGTTCTTGCTTGCTCTTTTCCTGAGACTAGCAAAAGTCATAGAATGATCTATGTGAAGTCAAAGAAAGCTATGGATAAAGTCCATTGAATTCTAGCTCGAGAAGGAAACTTATATAATATCCCTGACCAGACACTTCACTTCGCTGATGACAAAACTGTGGTTCAGAAAGAGAGCATGGATTTTTCTGTACCACACAGCAAGTCAGTGACCTGATTCTAAGGCTCTGTCCACTAAATAACACTCCTCTCTAATGTTCAAGTTGGGTGACAAGCAGAAAACCCAAAGTTCACATTAGAATGAAGAAAATCTGGCTTCACAGCAATCATATTAGTGGGCTGTAATTCTACACATTTAATGCAGGACGTGTGAAACAAGTACTCCCTTCTCAAAAACAAAAACCAATCCACATATAACGTTAGACTCTTACTTTCCAAACTATAATCTTTGAAACATTGGGTTTTCTCAAGATGTGAACACGTGCCTTAGGAAAGAAGGGTTCAATGATCAAATGGTTTATGTGGTATGAGATGGTATAAGAAGCATGCCCAGATCACAGGAAAGAGAGTCCCAGTGTACACAATGCTGGTTCAAGCACATCTCAGTAGGTTGATCCATTCCATCCTATGCTGTCTTCTTAAGAGCCTAGTTGAGACACCGAGTTGCCCAGGGGAGAAAATTCAGATTGATGTGTGCACTAGAAATAATTAAATGGGTTCAAGGGCCTACAGCTCTTGAGCCTGAAAAATGGGTAAGGGAAGTTGTAGCAATCCTCAAATAATTGAACCATGACCCAGGGAAGAATAAATGGACTTTTGTAAGTCAGTTTAGATGTCAGTATTAGGAATGATAGAAGTTAAGGAGGCAGATTCAGAGTGATATATCTTGCATTTATCTATGCCTCTCCATTACAGAAGTTCTACCTGGTGTAATGGTTCTTTAGGCATGCACTTTATTGTTCTTTCTAGAGTGTGATCTATTCTTTTATCCAGTCAGTCAACACACATATATTGAATAGCTACTACATTTCAGGCTCTCTTCCAGGCTAGTGCATTTCTCGAGGTGGTTGTTGGATCTGCATTGCTGTTTTTACTCTTTCCATCTCCCAAAGCACCTAACAAAGTTCTTGTGCACAGAAAGTGATTAATAAATATTTGTTGACAAAATGGATAAACATGCAAAGACCTTTCTCCCAACAGTTGTTGAATAACATCAGAATAGGCATCCTTATAAGGTAATAAGCTCCTCATTACAGGAATTATTTTAGTAGTACTGAGCAGCCCTTGTCAGCAAGGTCATAGACAAATGTTCTGGCTTTCACTAAGAAGTAGGGTTAGAGGCTCTTGAAGTTAAGTTCCAGCTCTAAATCCCCTTAATTTTCTGAGTATTCTTGTTATTGTCTTGTGGGGTAAAGGATACAGAGGATCATTTAGAAGTCATCTCAAAAGTAAACCATCTGCCTAGATAGCCTCCCTGACCCATCAGACGTCAGAGACACATTTGCCTTCCTGCCTTCTGCATATGTGAAAAATTTTAGTTGCCAGCTGAGAACTGAGGCCCATATAGACTTATGTATCCTTAGAGGACTAACTTTATTTAAAGGAAACACATCGCTATGTTGAAGCTTAAGCTCAAATTAATTATAACAAGTGTAACATGTGGCCAACCTTATTCTTATGATTCACCATTCCCACTTGATCAGTTTCCAGAGCTAAATGAGAGTCTATAACCATTCCCAATGTAATAACACTTTTTGCTTTCATGACTGCTTTCATGTGTGGATCTCAAAGCATGGTGAAAACAGTAATTAATGTTCACCAGGGAGGTAAGGATGCATTTCCCTGGCTCACTTGGCAAAGTGGGGTTGGGAGGGAGTTACTGGTCAATGTCCAGACAGAAACTGGAAGGGTGGGCTTTCTTTTCCCTACTTATTTTTTTTATATGGTCCCAGTAAAATAGTCACATTGTTTAAGCAAAACGTTTGCATATGTGTACCTAATCTAAGACAGTTTCTATCCAGTACAAGAAAAGTTGAAATAAGTGGTTGTAGGAAGATGAAAGGACTAGTAGGGAATTTCCATCAGAGTTCCTAGACCAGCCAAAAAATAAAAATAAATAAATAAATAAATAAATAAAAAGATTCTTGAACGTTCTTCTTTTCCTCTCTCTCTCCCCTCCCCCCACTTCTGTCCCACCTCCTTCTATATTTTCAACACATATTCTTTGAATGTCTAATGCATGTCAAGCTCTATTGCAAGAACTGGGGCTATGAAGTGAAAAACCAGAATCCTTGCCTTCTTGGCAATCCTACATTCTGGAGGGGAGGGAAGGCAACCAACAAATAAATAACAGCTAAAATAACAACAAATGAAAAAATCAACAAAATATATATTTATGGAGGTATATATATGTATGTATATACACACACATAGAGAGATAATGGTTTTCCATCCAGTTATACACATATATTACACACACACACACACACACACACACACACACACATATGGAAAAATAAAGAAAGGTCAGGGGAATAGGGAATGGTAGAGGAGGGGTCAAGAGGTAGGTGCTACCTAATATAAGGTCATCAGGGAAGATGTCCCAGTTAAGATAACATTTGAACAGGGACACAAGGAACAACATAAACACAGGCTCTGAGCTGGCTGCATGCTTGGTGGATTCGAGGAATAGCAAGCAGTTCAGTGAGCCTGGGAAGGAATGAGAGATGGGGAAGAGGGAGGCCTCATAAGACACTGTGGGGTCTTTGGCTTTCATTCTAGGTGAGATGAAAAGCCATTAGACGGTTCCAAGGGAGGAGTGACATAATCTGATGTATGGGTTAGCAAGATCACTTGGCTTGCTGCATTGAGAACAGATCCATGGGAGGAGGCGAGGGCAGAAACAGGGAGACCCATTAGAAGGTGGCTGCAATAATCCAAGTCAGAGATCAGTGGGGCTTGATGAAAGTGACAAAGATTAGAATGTAGACACATGTTGAAGGTAAAAATATGTTTTGCTGATGGATTAATGTGAGTGTGAGAGAAAGGAACCAAGAATGATTCATGAATAAACATGGTTAACAAGGCATTAGTCCTATGGTATTTACACATTTATGCTCTGTGCTTGCTTTAACACATAGCATAAGATGAAAGACATAACTGGATTGAAAACCATTCTAAATATTTGAAAACGATGCTAATTGTCGCTTAGAAAATACTTCTCAGACAGATAGGCCAATCAAGATTTTATTCACAATTTGACCAAAACAATATCCTCCCCCCTGCTAAAAAAAGCTTTCAGATGTTTTGGAACAGAACTGAAAAGGCAAGCAGCTCTTTTATCTGACTTAAAGAAATTTAATAAAATATAAACTGGGAGAGTTGAACTTTCAACTGGTCCAGGCAGAACAATACTGTGCATATCTCAGAGTCAAAAACTTTAAACATATACAGGGATAGGAACAGTCCAGAAAGTAAGCCATTTTTTTTTTCCCTCTGCAAACTTATATTCACATGTGGTACAGAGTGGTAAATTAATTTTGGTCCTGTTCTCTGATTTCTCCTTTAGCTTGACCTGATTTTCTTGCAAGCCCCAGGCACAGTTAATTTGTCAGGAGGGGTGTGTGTATATGTTAGAGCGTATGTATTTGTGAGTGTGTGTGAGTAGATGGGAATCTTTGCTGAAATATTAATACAGTGCCTTTTTATTATTATTTATAGGAGAACTATATCTTCGGGGCTTTTCAAATAAAAAAGAAATGGAAGATAGGTGATGTGAAATTATTTTTTAGTGTTCATATCCTTTGGTTGATATATAAATAATACAAAAGAAATGGTAAACAGCATTAAGGGTACAATTATAAAATAAGTAGAAATGTAGATTCACAATGGTGCAATGTTCCCAGTTGTTATCATAACAGCATGATAGGGAAGTGGCTATTTATGCAAAGTTTAATATGTTTTTTTTTTCGTTGTTGTTGTTTGGTCTTATTTGAATTTTGTTGTTCTTAAGTCATTTTATAACAAAACTGCAAGAAGTATTTCTGTCTATAAAATTTAAAGCCAAAGCTTGGGTAGGATATGAGTGTAAATATAAAACTTCAGTCTGCACAGAATTAGTGAAAAGCAAATTGCAATAGTTGCTTAATTGGATCTGAATGACCCGCCATTATAGAAAGTCATGCAGTATTAATGGTGGAGAACCTGCTTCAAACTTTCCAGGGAAATATGCCAAGTCCTACAAAGAAAAGTAAACAATTGCCTTACAACAGCAACAAAAGAATTATCACCACAAAATCACATTGCAGCCATCTACTTAAAAGTATGTTATAAGTGAAATTTCCTCTTCTCAAACTGAGCCTCAATTAAAATGGATGTCTCACCCCTGCAAGCTCCCATAGGGTTATGGAATCTTATTTATTTAAATTGGTTGGTTGTCCCCTGAGAGTTCTACCAATGGAGTGATGCGAAAACTCATTAGTGCCATTTTATTTTTAAATTCCACAGAACGGTTTCAAACAGAGTACGATCACTTTAAGACCCTAAAATTGTATCCCACTGTGAAGCATCATTTGCAATGGGATGCGCATGAGTAAATCACTACCCGTCACTCAGAGGTTTCCTTCTTCTGACTTTCCTATATCACTTTGTTGGTAACAAATCCAGTTCATTATGACACCCAATATCAAAATTTGACTTACAACAGGACACTTGTGTTCCTTTTTGCCTAATTCTGTGCAATTTCTTAAATTCTATGAAGAGTACACACAACTTCAAATTCTGTGCAAATGAGAAATACAAAAGCCGATCACGCAGATTTGCTTTCCATAAGACTCACACTCAGCTTATACAGTAGAGGCATGAAAGCAAAAAAATACCAATTACCATTGAGCTCAGATCTAAAGAGATCAATGCATGGACTAACACTGGGTGCTGTCAAATGTTAAAACCAGTAAATTCTCATCTTGTTCAATCATCTGATGGCTGTTTCTTCTTTAGTTAAATAGGGATAAATAATAAAAAACAATTTACAACTAAAAGATGCTAGCGTTTTGCAGCTGCTGAATGTCTTTTGGGGAGATTAGATTCTATAATGAGGAGATATAACCATCATTTTATAAAAGCTGTTGCTGTCTTGGGAAAAACACCACTGAATACGATTAGAAAAAGCCTTTCCTTCATGAACCTATTACAGTCATGCACTGATTGCTTGGCATATGCTTAATGATATCTTCATAGCTGAAAAACAATAATTTGTTACTGTAAATCGTGACATAATATATTAAGTTCAATTGTGCTTTTATTAGTTCTACTTTTGACTTGAGTGGTTTAAACTCACACAACCCTACGAAAGTTGAAAATCAAGTCAACTACCTATAATTTCAACAAATATATATACACATATTTCCCAATAGTTTAATTGGAAGCATTTCTCAAATAATTTAAATATCATTCCAAGCACCTCCTGCTGCTGGTTCTCTATTAAGTTTATCAAAGATACAGTAATGGGGGAGGGGGGTTGGAATTACGGAGTGGGGAACATGCCTTGTATAGTATAGACATAGGCAATAAACAGCTAATATTACTATCTTCCTTTTCTTTCTTTGAATCGTAGGGTTAATTAAGACAGTAACAATTGATGTAACTCTAACAGACAATAACTCCTTGGCTTCTTTTCTTATATGGGAGGAATGAAGAGAAGAGGAAGGAACAGGGCAGCGTTCCTATTTCCTTCTCTTCCTCCCCATCTCTGCAAAGCAAGGGAGCTGCAGGACTCTCTGGTTGTTCCCAACAGAAAAACCCAAGCAAGTCTCCACCACAGGAGTCTTTTTTGCTGCAGCTGATTCCCACTAAGATAGAAATGTCCTCAATCAAAGCTTCAGCCTCAGAACATTTTTATTCTTTTTAGCCAAAAGCCTATCCTTGAGTTCTGATATTGTTACATACAAGGCCAAAATCAGAAGGCTTTCAGGGAAACTTTTCATACCTAAGAAGACGAATAACATCCAGAAGGGAAATAGATAACAGGTTTTCCACCTTATCAAATATTTCTTTAGTGCTTGAAACTATAAAAATCCTTATTTAAAATCCTTGGTGATTAACATAGAATTGGATATGTATGTAAAAAATTTATCCCTTATAATTTTTATCTTAAATCAATGACTATGCACACAAGCTTTAATTTACCTTCTGTTCCAAGATAAAGAACTTAATATCAGGACTCACAATTCTTGAGCTGGAGGACAAACAGATAAAATTGGCACTCTGTCATTGAGTTTATTCCCTATACCCCCACCCAGCAGATGACCACACTGATCAAGAACCCTAGTTACGCTTTCGCTTACTTCAATCAACATAATTTTCAAGTTGGGAAATGGAAATCTCCACGAAGGCTGACACATTTCTTCATAAGTAAGTTTCAAGATTTTGCTCTTTGCAACTGGGTTTCAGGGAGGAATTTATCTCCTGGGATTAGGTCAACAATTAGTGGTTCATGCACCCTAAGAATGATAGTACTAGGTGGGAAAGATCACACCTTCGTGAATGAACATGAGAAATTCAGAGTTGTAATTATTTAGCATTTTTAATGCCAAACCTCATCTACGGCACACAAATCCATGAATTCAGCATTACAAAGCTACTACTAACTTCTTGCAAACTAATTGGAAGAAAAGCAAAATGAAGCCAGACCTCAGAGAATGGTTGAGGGTCCAGGTTTCTTCCCCTCTCTTCGCAGCCCAGGTGCTTGGGAGAGGAGTTTATCCTAATGTATCAAAAAAGGTGAAGGGAGTAACTTGTCTTAGCCTTGTAGCCCCATCCTCCAGAGTGGCCCCCAGGAAGTTATTGACCCAGCTTTCCTGGTTCATATTCATTGCTTTGCTTACTCTCAGAAGCTGGGCTACAGCATCTCTGAGTTAATTGTGGGAGGAGGAAAGAAGTAATTTTCTCATTTAAATTTTGAATTTAAGGAAGGGGATCCATATTCTTCCTTTGTCTTATGTCCTAACACAACACAGAGACTGGGACTGTCACCTAAGTCCTAGTGAAATACCTTTCGTAGATGAATCCTTCCCCTGCCACCCTGACCCAGCCCCAAGCAGCCGGTTAGAATGCAGGTTATGGAGTGGGCTGCTTCCTCTCTCTTCCTGGCCTCGTGGTAACTCAGGATGGATGTGGTGGGCACAAATCAACCATGTCCTAACTTCTGGAACCTGTGAATATGTTACTGTGATATTGTAAAATATATATTTGGTCTTCCTCCAATTTCCTGGCATATAACTCCTAAGACCCTTGGAATCTCCAGAGGGATAACAGTGTGTTTTGTTTGCTAATGAGATGACTGGTGCTGAGGGCTCCTAGGCATCTTCAGGATGGGAGCTGGTCACCAGAAAGACCAAGGAATAATCAGAATTGGGACTTTCAGCCCCACCTCTCAATCTCTGGGGAGGAGAGAGGAGCTGGAGGTTGACTTGATCACCAGTGGCCAATGATGTAATCAATAATGCTACCACAGGCAGAAGGACAGGGTTTGAGTTCCAGATAGCTGAACTTGTGCAGGTTCCTGGAGGGTGGACTGTTCCAGGAAGCCAAGAAAACTCCATGCCGCTTCTCCCACACTTGTCCTATGTATCTTTTCCATCTGGGTGTTCATATGTATCTTTTGTAATGTCCTTTACAATAAATGGGTGAATGTACGTATTTCCCTTAGTTCTGTCATATGAACCCTGATTTATAGCTGGTTAGATAGAAGTACAAGTCACAACCTGGGACTTGTGACTGGCATTTGAAGTGGGGGCAGTCTTAGGGACTGAGCCCTTAACCTGTGGGATCTGATACTACCTTCAGGTAGATAGTGTTAGAATTGAATGAATTAGTGAATACCCACTGGTGTCTTCTGGAGAGTTGACTAGTTGCTGATAGGGAGAAATCCCCACACATTATGGTGACAAGAGGTGATGTATTCTGTGCCTTGGGTGTGAGTAAAGAGAAAAAGATTTGTTTTTTTAAAAATCAGAATCTGGTGTCAAAAGTGTTGTGTTGGTTATGTGAGAGTAGAGAAAACATTTTGTTTTTCCTTCCTCTATTAGTTACCTTAAATCCTAAGAGGGAATTTGCAGATATAATTAAGTTAAGGATCTTGAGATGGGGAGATAAAATGATACAGGAGGGTTAGAGTCCAAGGAGATGTGACCACATCTGGAATGGTGTGAGGAAGGCACCATGAGCCAAAGAATAAAAGCATCCTGTAAAATCTAGAAGGGGCAAGAAAATAATTTTCCCCTAGAGCCTCCAGAAGGAATATATAGTCCTGCTGACACCTCAATTTTTAGTCCATGGAAACTGCTTTTGGACTTCTAACCTCCAGAATTAAAAGATAATAAGTTTATGTTGTCTTAAGCCACTGAGATTATGGTAATTTTTCACACTAAGGTACAATTTGGCTTTCACGAAGGTCCATTCTAAGTGGCCCCTCTTATCTAGTATCAGGATCACACACAGCAGGCTATTGGCAATGGGGTGGAAGTGGGACAGGTGTTTAGCCTGCTCCCAAATTCTTCAGCCAGAAAAATGAGCTCTCTGGAAGCCCTTAAATCAACAATAAAAAGGAAATAACACTTATACTGTAAGCACTGGCAAAAATTCACCAGTTAGTGAACCAATGTCTTAACAACCACCCCAAGAGGAAAATAGTCAGAATGTACTCACAGTTGTAGCAACATTTCACAATGGACATCTGTATTGAAGGTGTTCAAAAGTAAATGGATAGAATATTGAGGGGTGTATAATAAATTTGAGTCAGGTGAAGATCTGAAGGACACTAGGATTCTCAGTTAGGAGAATTAGAGACTTGCAGGCAAGGTCTGGTGTGCACATAGACAGATTCAGTGCAGCAGTTCAGAGAGTCCAGTCCTATGGGAGGAGCTGGCTGCATTTTTTTTTTTTTTCCTTTTTCTTTTCAGGGGCAGAACAGGGAACAAGGAATAGAAGAGACAGAAAAAAGAGTCTGAGGGAATAGAAGGGGAGATTTTCTTGTGATTTGACTGATAAACACATGCAATTGGTTTTTTGTGTGTGGAGTGAGTTCACTGTGGGTGGAATCATTCAAGCAGATGTTAGATGACTCTTAAAGGTGATGCTAGAAAAGAAATCCACGTGTGGATAAAAATGGGATGAAATGACTTCTGTGATCTAAACCAGAAGTGATATTCTTGTATGCCGTGCATTTACTGTCCTCAAGATAACGCACAATTTGAAATGGGATTCTGTGGATTTTAGTTCACATAATTTTGTTCTGGAGGAGGTAGAAGGGAGAAACCAAATTCCTTTATTGGAAACAAAAGACGCCACTTAAAGAGAACCCAAAGAGGTGTTCTCTTCCAATAAATTGGTACCTGGTGAACCTTAGCCTTGGGAATGTGGTTTATACATGTGTTCCAGATTATTAATTTGTTAATCAGAAACCCAAAATATTCTAGCATTCAAGTTTTCAATGTTATTTGTAGCATTTTTCTCTGTGGCTTCATCTCCCTTGAACTTTTCAATATATTCTTGGCACCACATAAACAACACCTGAGCATTCTAAAAAAGACTCCTTGGTACTATCAGGCTACCTTGAGAAGAATATTTTCCAGCCATCCAAGTGCTGCTGATAAGCCAGAGCTTCTCTTGCCCTCTCTTTTCTGACTCAGGATAATTCCTAAATCAAATGATTTGTCAGGCATTGTGGATACATGCAGATGGAGAAAAAGGTTAGCATGGGGATGCTGGATCTAATACTTTTCTAAGTTGCTGTGTTGTGGTGTGGGCACATACACTCACATTGCAAATTCATGTGACCCAAATTCATTGAGGGCTGACCATGTGGCAGGAGCTGTGCTAGACAGAAGGAACATCCCATTCAACCAGACACAGCCTCTGTCTGGGGAATTTACTTTTCAGTGAGGAAGACAGACGTGTAAATAAGTGGCTCTAGTTTCAATATGATGATTACTATTAAAGAAATCTTCTTTAAGTGGCATGGGAACCCAGAAGAGGATGTAGTTAACTCTGCCTGCAGAAGGAGAGGTTGATGACAACTAGAAAGAGAAAATGGTTTTAGAATTAGACATTGCCAAGGAGATGGGGGTGAAAGGAAGAGGTTGAAAGAAGGTCTTGGGTGACATCAAGTGGGTAAGAAAGTGACAAGTAGAAAGGCCATTGGAGGAGCAGCCAGAACTAACTGTCCAGGACATTTTGCCTACCTCCACATAACAAGTTAGGTTGAACTTTTGGTGCCTCTACTTCCAATGTGAAATAGGCAAGATGAAATCCCATTATCTACCTTCCAGAGATATTTTGAAGACAAAAGTGAGATAATCAAGGGAGAGTGTTTTGAAAAGGGTTAAAAGTGGGACATTTAGGCTGAGAATCACAAACCTTACAGGTCTACAGTGTGCAGAATGCCGTCTTTCTGTCTGTTTGTGGGTATGACAACAAATGCCTTCAGTGGGGTACATATTCTCTAGTCCATCTCATCTTATTGCATATGCCAGGCTGCTTCAAACATCCATGTGATGTGCTTAACACTGGAATGGCGTTAAGTTAAAGGGGTCTGCACAAAGTAACATGGGCATTTAAAAAAAGGAAAAGAATGACAGTGAAGGTTTCTACTTAGAAAATAAAAAAAAGAAAAACAAAGAAATGCTTTAAATTATACCCTAAATTAAAAATGAATTTTTACCTAATTTGGAAAAAATGATGAAGACAGGAAGTTTGACTTCTGGATGGAGCTCTCTGGCAATGTGCCCACTATCTGGTCCAAAATATAATTCATCTAACAAAAAGAGGTGTAAGGAGGTGGGTGAGACATGATAGACATTCACTAATTCTGCATGGTGGGAGGAGGGGAGAAAGAGGAGGGAATGAGATGCTTGAGAAGTAAGTAGGAGAAGATTAAAAGAGAAAAATAGAAATACTGAAGGGGTGAAGATAGTAAAAGTCAATGAAGGATTTTTTTGGCCACCACCAACCCCCTAAAATGACTTTTCACACTCAAAAACCTCAAACTCAAACTTGACGTGAATCACGGAATGGGGATGGAAGGAGAGCTTATGTACATGAATTTGAAATCTATTGTTAAATGGAAAACGTCTGCCAAGTAATTTGATGTATATTGGTCAAAAATGCCAGCTCAACACAGGTGCACTGCTTCTCTTTCTTCCCTAATTTAAAAGCCATTTACAAATGCATCCTGGTGATTCCAACCAAAAAATTACCAAACCCAACAACAGAACGAGGCTCTGTAGGAATGTGAACTTTGTTTACACAATTAGGAGACACTCACATGCACATTCCATAAATGACAAGGTTCCCGCAGCAAATTAACAAGAACAATTTTCCCATCTCAGGAGCTGTCAAGATGGGCCCTGTTGGCCAATTTATCTTACTCTAGCACATCTCTGGTGCTTGTCAATCAATATGTGAAACATTTGGTGTTGATTGCCATTTTTCTTTCCACTTCCTTTCACCTCTTGTACCAGGCAATTTACTGCAAGTCAATCAAGGTCGAAGCCGACCTTGTTTAAATAAAACACTGTTGAGCTCTTTTCACACCAACAATTTCAAAGACAGAACGAGCTGTATCTTTTTCATTTACATTTATACTACTTTTTTTTCCCCCATTGGTTCTTCTAAAATGTCATTCTTGACTTGTAAGTCATAACTAAAGCCACCTAGGGACTGAGAAAACCAAATTGAGCAAGTGGTAAGGAAACACAAACTTTCAACATATATCTTTGCTATTAAAGATTCATTCAGCCAATAGAGGTGCCTTACCAATGAATGAGCTCTCCCGATTGCTGTGCCCACCATTATTCAACTTTTGTTTGAGTCACGGCCACACAGGGCCATACACCCCAAATCATCAGAACTTGATAACACAAAGTAAGCAGTCTCAATTGTGTGCCCTAGAAATCAGGTACTATAGTTGAGAGTTTTAGGATATTTTGGTGACAGTCCTTATTGTTATAATGAGTCAAGCATAAACTTTTATCATCATTATCATGATATTATGGGCAAAAAAAAAAAAAATGAGGAGAGGAAGGAGCTGAGCCAATTCAAAATTCTTGAAAACAATCTGCTCACAGGTTTTGTTTTCAAACCTTTTTCCTGCAAAGTACCTATAATCTCTATTTTCCTGAATAAATCAGGCTCTGGTTGCTTAGTAAGATATAACTTTGCACTCTCACCCCTACAAATATTAGGAATACACAGTGAAATGAGCTCTGGTTAAATGTGACTCTCAAAGAGAGACTTTCCTGAAGATAGAAACATATGGCTTAACTGCTAAGGTAGTGAATGCTATACCCTCAAAAAGACTGATTAGAAATGGATGCTTTTTAATTGTCTACTAAGTATATACATAAGATGCAGTTTGGTGCCTTCAAAAATGTGATTTCCTTCATTCAAACCTCAAACACACACACACAAACAAAAGGTCCTCAAATTCGGTCAGAATAATCCCCTATCCTCTTATGTGAAATGCCATTTCACTGGACTTACATGTATCTCAGTTTAGCCCATGGTTTTATTTTGTTTTATCATTCATCAGGAGTCATTACTGATGTAGTCACTCCTCCATTAAACAGCTATTTATTGTCTGCTATGCACCAGGCATCAAGGACACGATGGTGAGCAAAACTGAAAGAAGCTCTGTTTCATGGAGCCCAGAGTTGAGTCAGAGTCCTAGGTACTAATGAATCATCTAAAAAATAAAAGTACTGTTATAAACTGAGATATGTGCTATGCAGGAGGCATTTAATGGTGACCTAAAACAACTGGGGAATTAGGGATGTAAACCCTGAGCTGGATTCTAACTGCTAGGAGTTAACTCTTCCATTCTAGTGCTCCTTAAAATGTGGTCCATTAGCTCAATCAGTCAGCGCCTGGTGAGAGGAACACAGAGCAAATGGTTAGAAACGTTTATAGCAACTTGACCGTGCCAAAAGGAAACATTTGATCTGTAGACTCAGTTCCTTGAGTGGTACAGACCACTTTGGGTGATGTCAACCTCACAAGGGGAGCCGCACGAGGTGCAAACTACACACAGGTCATGTTTAGAAGGGCCATATATAAACGGTCCCTGACAAATAGGGGGACAAAAAGGTCCTTCATTACAGACAGTTTATTAGTCCATTTATATTGCTTATAAAAAAATACATGGAATTTGGTAATTTATAAGAAAACAAAATTTATTGCTTACAGTTTCTGAGGCTAGGAGGTCCAAAGTCCATCTAGTGGTGGTGACAGTGACCCAAGGGTCTCACATTACAAGACGGTGAAAGCAGGGAGAGCAGAGAGAGAGAAAGACAAACTCTCTTCTTTTAAAGCCCTCAGAACCACACCCCTAAACACCAGTTTTAATCCATTCACTACTGCACAGTCCTACAATCCAATCACCTCTTCAATGCTCCACCTTTCAACTACCATAATAGTATTTTCCACCCTCTTAACAGTCACAGTGGGAGCTAAGTTTCTAATACATAAAGCTTGGGGAACACAATTCAAGCTTCAATGAGTTTTGTGGGGACGTAATTCAATCCACTACAGACATTTTGAGAAGTTCTGCTATGAGCATGTAAACAATATCCCACTATCTAACATTCATTAAGCCAACTGCTTGGTTTTATTCAGGCCACCGCAGATGGCAATGACCCCAGCTCCTTGGTCAGAAGTGCAGCAAGCTGTCTGGGCAGTGAGGGCAGTGAGACTCAGAGCCATAATCATGAGAGGTTCTAGGATGATAGGACTGACTGTGGTCAAAAAGAATTCACGTTTGTTTTGGCTGCACAATGAAAGTTAACTGCAGAGGAAGCTTCTGTGGTGCTGTGTTTATGCTCCAGTTTTTGCTCTGGAGCCAGTAGGATGGCTGTGCTCAGTCTGAGAAAAAGTCATCAGACTGTTCACGTATAACACATATGTGTGTATGCATAAACATATAAAATATGTCAATAAAATGTTTGAAAAAGTCATGACCAAATATGACAAAGAGGGCTGGCCAGTTAGCTGAGTTGGTTAGAGCATAGTGCTGTTAACACTAAGGTCAGGACTGGCCAGCCAAAAAAAAAAAAAAAAAAGTCAAAGAAAGGCAAAGACCAAGGAACTATTTCAGATTAAACGAGACTAAAGAGACATGATAACTAAATTTAACATATGATCATGAAATGAACATTGGACTGAAAAAAGAGTTGTAAAGGGCAACTGATGAAATTTGTATCTGGATTAAGGACTGGATAATATATCAGTGCTATATTTCTTGGTTTTGTTAATTTTACTGTGATTATGTAAGAGAATATCCTTGTTCTTAGGAAATGCACACTGATGTATTCAGGGGTAAAGGAACACGATATGGGAGACATCTTACTCTTAATGGGTTCAGGAGAAAATAATGCATGTGTGTGTGTTGGGGTGGAGAGAGAATGATAAATCAAATGACAGTGGGGTAAAAATATACACAATTGGTGAATCTGGGTAGAGGGTATTGGGGGGTTCTTTTCACTATTTCTATAATTTTGAAACTGTATCAAAATACAAAAGTTACAAAAATGAGGATTTTTCTATAAAGTTTAAGTATTCTTCAAATGAATGGGCAGCCTGACTAGTAGGCACATGGTTGCTCCAACAAATTGGGTGTTTTGTGCAAACAAAAGAGATGTTGCGAGGTCCCTCTCAGCATTCATTCACTGGCACAATTACCCCTCAAATGGAAGGTTGGGAATGCTCGAAATTTCCCCCAGGCAGCCGTGATTTTCAACCCAGTCTGACATACTCTGATAGACCAAACATTCTTTTCTTGACATTAATTCATTTGTGATCTTTACTGCCATGCTGAGTATCTTATCTCGAGGTGGTCCTTAATGGTGCATGGAATATTTTGTTGATGTTTCTCTTATTCTGGTGTTTTTCTTCCTCATGATTATATCTGTCGTTACTCTCTGTCTCCTTCAAAATGCTGTTCTCTTGTGAGACTAGGCACTGCTTGGAGGCTTAATGAGGCTTCTGCATGGTTTGCTGATTTATTAGGTTCTCATTTAACTTGGGGAGAGTCGGGGAGGAAGGAGGGGAGTAGTAAGGTGCTCCAGGATGAACTTAGCAAATGTAATTTGTATCAAGTTCATTTTTACATTTGTAGAATTTGCCAGAGAGACATTCAGTGACTACAGAATCTGTAAGAGAGAAATACTCACATTTTTCTTTAATTTCTCCCATCATTTCTCACAATATTTTAAAAAGGTATCATTATTAGATCCATATGTCACATTATACAGTAGGATTCCAAAGCCATTCGTTAGCTTGGCATTAAAGTCAGGGTCCAAACTCTGCTTTTTTGGCTCTGAACTCTCTGTTGAAGTTAAACTTTTCTTTCTCTGCAGTTAGGTTCTCAGATTCAAATGCTTATATATTGCTAATTTTAGCACTTCCTTATGGGCAAAGTTTTTATTGGATTTGACTTAAATAAGGACACCTTATGAATTAGACAGGTAATTCAATTTCCTCCCCCACCTTGGAAAATTTTCCTGTCATTTTAAAAAGGAAAGAAAGAAAGAAAGGAAGGAAGAAAGAAACAGTTATTTTTTCCCTCAGAGAAACTACAAACACTGCATGTGCTCAGTGTTAATAAGGGGTATGTTTTCAATATCAATGGAAAATCAGGCCATCCTATAGAAAGACATGGCATTACATTCACTTTACATTCTAGTTTTGATTATTTAAACACATACACATATCCCCGCCCTGAGTTTTTCATTTCTAAAATAAAAGCCAGTGAAAAAAAATCCGTATTGCAGGTTCTGTCTAACCTCTTCATTTTTCTTTTCTAAATGCTATGAGGTCTTGGTTTTCGATGCTAACAAATGTTATATGACAGGTTCACCGATTTACTGTTCTGCACCCTTTTTAATTATAGATGTATGAAGGAAAATTTCACTGAGGAAAGCAATAAATCACCAATGAAATTATTTGTTAGTTGAATGAACTGAATAAACAGTTGGCTTCGGGGCAAAGATTCATCTGGCATCTTTGAAGTTATTCCATATTCTTCCTTCCTATTTTCACAAAAAGTAGAACTCAACTGAGAATGCAGGAACTGACGGAGGAATAACAGAGAACATAGATGTCACCGGGAAGTAGCAAAAACAGACAAACACACGACCCGCAGATGTCCTCAGTAGTGAATAAAATAATTTTTGTTCGAGTTTTAATAATCATAATGACAATACTTATAAACACTTATTGAGTGTGTGTTGTGTACCTATGTCATTTCATTTGGTTCTAACAACAATCCCATTTCCTTATACCCATTTGACACAAAACAACACCCCTAAGCTAGAAAGTGGCAAACCCAGAATTTGAACCAGTTCCTGACTCCAGATCTTGAGCTCTCAGCCATCACGTGTCTAGAAATGTCCTCGGGGGAACCACACTTACTCAAAGAAGTCCGTGTGTATTACTTAAGCTTTTTAGAAAAACGAGCCCAAGATATTGGTTGAAACCCCGAGCCACAATTTTACTTTAAAGTTATATGATCCTCTTTCTCCCTATTTAAATGATGAAGAAAGCAGTTTTTCCAGTGTGTCCTCTTGAAAAACCAAGTTTGAAGGAGGGATGCAAAGTATGCAAAGGAGTGGCTGCTGCGGGGCTGGCCGGCTACTGAGCTGGTTAGAGCACAGCCTTGTGCCACCAAGGTCAAGGCGTTCGGTTCCGGTACTGGCAGCCGCCAAAAACAAATCAAAGAAATGGCTGAGATGGGAATCACAGAAAAATGTGATAACATTGGAGTTTTGGGGGGGAGGTGAGGGAAATAAGAGTAATAAGATCATTAGTTTCAATTTGAAAGCATGAAACGTGTCAGCAATGATAACTAACTGCTGATATTTTTATAGTAAAAGTCTCCCTTAGAGTCACAAACAGACATTAAGCACTGGAAGCTTCCATGTAGGAATTAGTTTGGTGTCCTTCCTTGATGTCCCTGCTGAACTTGTCTGAAAATGTATGAAATGTGGCTACTTTGAATACATTCTCACAAATAGTACTGACAGTTTTCAAGCTAGGACAAATATCTCCATTTTAAACCTCCTCCCACACTGGCAAGTCAGCTGCCTATAGCAAATCCCATAAATATCTCAGCTGGAACATTTGTTTAAAAGTGCTTAAACGGACCCTGGAGCTCCCAACTTTGGGAACAGATTTGAATCAGATAATCAGATATTCAGATTGGAACTAGTAATCATGTATTTGGCACCTGTTGTATCACTAAGCTTCAGATGCTTCGGCAATATATTGACTAGACACTGCTTTATGTTGGATGCTACAAATGACTGCACTGACAACTGCTTGTGATTTAATATTTCAGACTAGTGGATCAAGTCTGTATTTCTTCTGGGCATTTCCTATTTGCCTCAACTAAACCAGGTGGGGGCTCCCAAAGGGCTTCAGTGGGACTTTTTGAGGAAAACCAAGATGGGAATTAAGGGACCCTGGGAAGCAGAAGACAGCCATAGAGGCCCCGAGCCAGTTTTATTTATGGTTTCATTTGTTGCACTGAGAGATGAGATATCCCTCCCACCCACTGCAAATGTGTAAGAGCATGAAGGTGGCAGAAAAAACAAGCCCTCCTTCAGGTAACGTGGGAACCAGTTGTGTGGTCATAGTCTATTGCTCTTTGACAGTGAATACCTGGTGGGTTTTTTTTGGCCGGTAAGGGGATCGCAACACTTAGCACGGTGTGGTCTGCACCACGCTCAGCCAGTGAGCGCACTGGCCATCCCTACATAGGATCCGAACCTGTGGCCTCGGCACTACCAGTGCCACACTCTCCCGAGTGAGCCACGGGGCAGGCCCCACCTGGCGGTTTTGAGGCAGGTCAGTCTCCAGAGATTTCAAAAAGCATAAAGACTTTAAAATCTTTATGACCATGTCAATAAGAAAAATATGTCCACCTTGATAGATAAATGAGTGGGGTGTGGGTGAACATGTCATTCACGAACATACACCCATGCACAGGTTAATAATTAAAAAGATGTTTGTCTTCATTATTGCTCAAATAAATGCTACTTTAAAAAATAAATGTATGCTATTTTTTTAACTTAGTAATTAGACCAACATTTTAATAAATGATAATATCTAATGCTTGGAAAAATATGAGAAATCCAGCACTCTCCTGTACTGATGGGAGAGTATATGGAATGCTTAAATCACCAAAGGTGAATCCATGCATTGAATCATATGTAGTCCTTAAAATTAATATTGTAGAAGAATATTAAATCATGTGAGAAAATATGAGGGCAGCTCAAGACTGTGGAAAAATAGAATTAAAAGGTAATACAAATCTTTACATGAATTTTTATATTATATAAACTCATATATTATAAAACACTATACACAAATACATCTATGCACTTAGGCATAAAGATATACTATCAGTGGGACTATAGAAAATTTCTTCTTTGCATTTTTCTCTTCGTACTTTTCTGAATTTATCCAATTCAGAAAAATGATCATAAAGTGCTTTTGTAGTTTATATATATAAATATATATATATATAATTACGCATATGGTAAGATATATATGTATCTTTATTCATGCCCCCCTTCTGATGTCACTGAGTTAATTATACTGTGAGTCCTACAGGAAATGAACACGAGGCACATGTTCTTCTCTTCTTCTAGAATGTTCACACTTATCACAATGCAACAGATAAGGTGTTTTCATAAAAGTCCTAGTTGACATTGTTAAAAGTGTGACATTATTCCTTTTTCTTGGGGAGGTAGCTTCAAAACAAAGTGGGCAAACTCAATAATGCAGATGTCCGAAAATACATTATCCTATAGCCGGGTGGGTGCTTAAAAAGATGTCATAATTGTTATAGTGGCTGCCACCTCAATTTGATAGTCCACTAAGTCTGAATAGTGGTCTCAAATGTGCTCATAGATGTTTCCGGTGGGAGCTCCCTGGGGGTAGGGCCTGGTCTGAAATCCTTCGGTGAATGGGACTGTTTGCTAACTCCAATAGACAATTATGAAGGGCAATTAAAAATTTAAATTATGTTAATAGGCCAGAGAAAAATGACTGTTTGCAGAAATCAGTGGCAATTAACCAGACATAATGGTTCTCAATTAGGCTGGAGGGGATTTTCAGTCATTCATAATTCACTATCTTAAATGTATCATAAAAAAGTAATTGTCACTTGTTAATAAAACTCACTTAAAAACAACTGTAGCTATCTTGATAGAAAGTAACTCTTTCTTCTCTATCTCCACCACCAGTTTTTTAGAATATATATTCTTAATTTAAAAATGCAGTGCAGGCTGGATCAAAACAAAATCAAACAATGTGAATGTGTATAAAATAAAAAAACCCCAAACACTGCCTTTCCAGCCCTCCACTTGTGCTTCCCGAGGGTAACCACTGTTTTATCAATTCAGTGAGCGTTTTTCCCCGACTACCTTCTTGCTTCTATTAAAAAGGGGAGGAGGGTTGGGGAGATTGTCCAAGGAATATCTTGTAGTGATATTTTTAGTCAATTAAAGGTGAAAACATAAAAACATTATCTTGCTGCTTCTGTCATATTTATTTATCTCCCAAGGTTTTTGATTTAAAAAATTTTTATATTCATATGCAGCTTCCATTACCCCTAGGAATATAGTCAGCATTCATGCATGTCCTTACAATTCTATTCTCAGGCAATGCAGTTTGCTATATAAATTGCACCGCACGTGTGATGTGATTCAGGGACTCTGTCCAGTTGGTTCCAAGATTTATTTCTGGTCTTTCAGGGAGAACGAAAAAGGACTAAAAGAAGCAACAAGGAAACAGAAGGGATGGGGGAAGGGCAGAGAGCAAATCTTATATAAGTAAAGGGTTAAAGGAAAGGGTTTATCTCCTGCTGAGTACCCAAGTGAGAATGACTCTTGTCCTGTTATAGATCTTGCTAAAAGAATGACACTGCATCCTCAATTTTCTTGCCCAATCAGGAATCCTTTGCTGCAACTTCAAATCTCAAACTGCAGTTCTGCATCCAACAGAAAAACTGAAGAAGAGGAAGGAATTCTCCCTATCCAATGATCAGCTCACTCTGGTGAATCACAGCTCAGCAACATTTTCAGAAATTTCTCTAAGAAGATGCTCTAGGCTATTCTGAGCCAGGCAATTATAAACATGACCTTATTTAATTTTCACCATTACCTTTTATCCCCACATTACAGTTGAGGGTATTGAACGCTCAGTGAGGGTCAATACCATGCTCAGGGTGACAGTAAGTGGCAGTGCTGGGATTTGAACCCAGATATTTCTTGATCCAAAGTCTACAGGCACTCTCCTCTGACTCACTGTCTCTTGGTTGAAATTGCAAAGACACAATTGTGAGATGTCACAGTTTATGACAGTCCAACTCATGACTGCCGTCTCTTTCTTTCTTTCATGAAAACAATGCTACCCACAACACTGCCCAATAAAGAATCTTGGGAATATTTAAGTACATGAAATCAACTACCAATACACAAATGATCCCAATTTTGAACATTTTTCAAAAGTTCTTGCTGCCTGAGCTTGTTTTGAGATAGTCACCAGGAAAGAAAGAAGGCTACAGTACATCCATCATTGGACTTTTGTCTAAAAGTTCTTGGTGGGTGCAGAAACCCCCCATAAAGAGAATTTAGGACACACATTTAGTAATAAGTTCTACGCACGGCTGGCTCTTCCTGCCGTTCACATTTCAGTTCAAAGTTTACCTCCTCAGAAACGTATCCCTTGTAGCCTGTCTAAAGTAGAGTGTAAAGTGCCTGCTACTCTCTATCGCATCCCCTTTTTCATGGTTTTAAATGTTACTCACACTGATATTTTCAACTGCTTAACCTGTTCATGGTTTTTCTCGCCTACTAGAATGCCAGCTCTGGAAGCAAGGTCCTTGTCTTACATGGCTACCACTGTAACCCCCTATCTAGCTCAGTGACTGGTGTATAAAAATATTTGTTGAATGAATGAATACGTGTTTGTAAAACCAAATATCTGTTTTCATTAACAGCTCTGGTATGGGCTTCTAGGAATGGGACTTCCACTTGAAACAGCCTGTAGGAAATGAGAGCAATTAGGTCACAAACAAGATATCACCTAGAGTTGGTGGCTGTCGTGGAGACAGAACAACTGAGATAGATGACAAGGATTTGGAAAGGAGGAGAAAACAGTGAACATTTTTACTCTGCTCCTTATTGAGACTGATTAGAGATCACAGCACGTCCAAGTGGCAAAAAGAGAGTGTCAGCATTTCTTTAGTTGGTGATAGGCTAGCTGGCCCACATGGACGGTACATTTTCAATGGGATCACAGCTGTACTTTGTGAAGTGAAGTTCTTTTCTCTTTATTAGAGATGTTTCACACTGCCAGCTCTAGGCTGCTGATTAGGCAAATACTGGGATAAAATTTGGGTCAACCACTGAGAAAGATGAATTTTGGAGGTACCACGCAACTTCTTCACCAGAATTTGTTATAGGATGGGATCTGACTGTATATACTCCACTCTTCTGGTCTTATCTATGTTAGCACATTTTTTGCATGTTCCATTTGCTCTGGAAGATCGAGGATATTTTCACTATCAAAGGACACATTTCTGGCTGAGTCTTAAGTCTTTGACCATTGGATTCTCTCATTTGTCTGAAATTTGTTTCCTTAAACAAATTTGTACTCAACTTATAAAGTAGAAGTGATTAATGGTATTACTATTTTTAAAAGTTTTAATGTTTGTGGACTAATTTTAATAAAATAAAATGTTAATTTTGATTAAAAATTAATAAATGCTTAACATAATTTCACACAAAGAAATGAATAAAATAAAGAGGAAAAATGTCCTGTTTCCCATTCCCTGCCCTCATGCTTCATCTACCCCTCCTTCTCCTAGCAAATCCTCTTTCTAGATATAACCACTCTGAATGGTTGGTGAGTGTCCCTTGAAGTGCTGATGAAAGCTGGCTTAGCCTTTGGCTCTCCAGAAAAAAAAGTCCTGATTTGTAGCATTTGCTGATTTCTGTGGACTAAATACTCTCACCATCTACAATTTTAAGGTAAGAATATGATAAAATTGCAAAGGCAAATAGCATAATTGGTCTTTACGAGCCAGCACAAGCTGGCTCCAGCATAGTACTATGCGTATTCTTCCAGATTCTCTCTCTCTCTCTTCTTTCCTTTTTCTTTCTTTCTTCTTCACTTCTTCCTTCCTTTACTTCTATGCATCCATCCATCCATGTATCCACACTTGCATATATACCCTTACAAACACAGACATACATAAATTAACATATTACATAAACATTGTGTATTTTGTTCTGCAACCTTCCTTTATGCACATACTGTATTGCAGCTCTGTATTTTGAGAACTTCTGAATACTCCTTGTAACTGAAGGAGCATCCTGTGCTAGCTCAAAAGCAGAGCTGGGAATCTTTCACTTGGTCCACATGGACGAGCCTGTGGGCCATGAGCATGCATGTGTGAATGTGCACTTGATGTAGTCTATTGTAAAAGGGGGTAATTCATCATTGGGCAGCAGGTTCTGCTCAGATGGTTTATTGTCCTGACCTCATTAAAAGCATGTAATCCATGCAGTGCAGTAAATCTATGCCTCTAAATACTTTCCTCTTTAATTTTTTAATACTGCACACATGAAGGGAAAGGTTAAAGCCAATTAAAAGAGATACAAATACCATTATTACTGCCCTGACAAACAGTTAGTTATTGGATTTGGTCGTTTCAGTTTAGAAAGCCATTATTTTTGTTCCTGAATGAATTAGTAATCAAGCTGTTTATTGACTTGTCTCATCATGGCAATGCTAAATATTTTTTTGGTCTATTCTCTCTCTGTCAATTGGCATCATTTCTACACACATAAAAATTACAGACAACTTAAGGTCTAAGTGCAAACAATAACCGCACAGCTGCATGTGGGAATTCACATATGGATAGGACCATCATTTCCACGGTAGTCCAGGAAGGAGCCACTCACTCAATTCATTCTTATGCAGCAAATAGTTGTTACTGTTGTTGTTGATGTTTTTGCCTCCCATTAAGGCTATTATGTGATACTGACAGATGCCTAAAAGCATTCAGAGCTGAAAGAACTGTTGGGGAAATTGCTGCAAAAGGATTGACAAATGGTGATCTTTCTGTCCGCAAGATTCTTATTTCCTGTGCAAAATGGACCAAAACAACAGAGGAAAACAGAAAGAGTCATTAATGTAGGAACTTGATATTATTTTCTGTCACAAATTAATATTTTTCACTGCATTTTGTCAAAAACGTGACTGCTTATAAAAGGCTACGGTATTACAAAAAAACAAAGAACAACAGCACTTAACTGTTTTGCAACTGCGACTCTCTTGTCACTATTCTAGGAATGTAATGTGGGCCCTGTAGAATCTGAGAGAACCTGAGGGTATGTAGGAGAGGAGCTGCATTTGGCTCCTTTGTTCATTTAACTGTCCACTCACAGGTCCAGAGTGTTTTGTGAGACATGATAAAGTGTAAGCAACAATACTGACCACAGTGTTGGCTTCAGAATAAACTCATACCCACAGACTCACATCCACAAGAATCTATACAATTCATAATTCATATAAGTTGCATATCATTTTTCTTAGTATTCTGCCATTTCTACCCATCAGAGGTCACAGGGAGGTACAGGATTTAAAAGAAGAAGAAAAAGAAAGCCTGCAGAAAAACACAGAGCTACTTTCATATTCATGAGGAAACTTACAACAGAGCAAGACAGAGAGGGAGAAAATTAAATATTTCAGAACTACAAGGATAAAAAGCTGGAAACAACCTAAATATTTTCTGTATTATCTTTTCCCCGGGAAGCTAAAACAGTGTTTCTCAAAGTGTGTGCCCTGAACCAGCAGCAGCACCTTCCTCTGAGAACTTGTTAGAAATGCAAATGTTGGGACCCACTCTGGACACACTAAGTTAGAAACTGGGCTCGGGGCCCATCAATCTGTGTTTTCATAAACACTCTGTGGGACTCTGATACCCACGTCAGTTTGATAACCCCTGTTGTAGGGAATATAGTTTTCTTAACTGCTTCTCCAAGTCTGCCCTTGCAGCCAATCATACATGTCTGAACCTGAGCTGACTACTCTCTCTTTTGTCTGCTTACTATATCATCTGCCTACTCTACCACACATCACAGCACTCTACACTGATGTGTTTGCAATCCTGCTCTCCTGCTAGACTGTAAGCTCCTCGAGGCCAGAGGTTATCTCCAATTTTCTGCTTTATTCTCAGTGCCCAATCAGAGGCCTAGAACAAAGCAGGTATTTAGGAAATTAAAAAACAAGATAAAGTGGCTAAATAAAGCCCCATGAATAAAAAAGAAACATTTATTTTTAAAGTATTAGTTATAACTTGCTAAATAAAATCCATTCCTAAGTGAAAGTGACTTTGGTTTCCTTTAAAAAAGAAAGAAAATAAAAAAAGGTCAAAGAGACATTCACCATTTATGCTGTTAAGGAATGAAAGAAACAGTTGGCCCTCCATGTCCGTGGGTTCTGCATTTTTGGATTCAACCAGTTGTAGATAGAGAATATTTGGGAAGAAAAGCAATAAATATGGCAACATGATAATAAACATAATACAAATAAAAACATTACAGTATAATAATTATTTACATAGCATTTACATCATATGAGGTATAAGTAATCTAGAGATAATTTAAAGTATGTGTGAAGATATGCGTAGGTTACGTGCAAATACTCTGCCATTTTATATCAGGGACAAGCATCTCGGGGGTTTTGAACCAATCCCCCACAATAGAGAGGGATGACTGTAATTGAACACCTCACACTAATAGCTTCTTATAAAATGTGCTGACAATCCAGTTGTTTCTGAATATTCTTAAGAGTGTATCACATTCAGACAGGACCCATCTGCTCAATTGACGATAGACATTCTGAAATTGAATGTATTCTGAATATGGGCTCAATAAACTCCCAAGAACTGCCTACTCCAGCCCAGTGGGTTAAGGATGTCAAGTCCCTGGGAACCACCTTTTCTAGCTCCCCAACATGTAGAAGAATAGTGGGAAATTCTTGAAAAGAGGAGATATCCTGAGACCATCCCGACTGCCTCTCCATGAGAAGCTGAAAGACTGGAAGTAGGGAGTCACTAGTCCTTTGTAGCCTTCACTGACACTCTGAAGGTGTCCTGCTTCACCTCTATATTTTACCACTGGGTTCATCACAGCACCACATGCAAGCTGGTGAAGGCCTACTTTATGCAAACTTCTATGCTTGCCTTTGTGTGGTTTGGGCATCAGATCACCTGGATTTGATCCAGGCTCCAACACTCTCTGGCTTATTGAGCTTTTCTGAGCCTCAGTTTCCTCATCTGCAAAATGGGAACAATTGTTATATCTGAAAATTAAATTAAATAAAATATATAATTATCCAGGTGTCTGACACATAATAAGAGCTGTGTGCTACTAGGGCCTCTTGAACTGGAATCTATGGGCTTTTAGATCCATGGAATGGACAAAAGAGTGTCCATAAGCTCCCTGAAACAATTTTCAAATTATTTCATGTTCGTACATATTATTTTTCTCTGGGCATAGAGCTTAAAACTTTAATCGGGCTCTCAATGTGGTCCATGGCTCCTATATGGTAGAGAATCATGGTGCTGGGGATTTTAGTAGCCAGATTGTGTCCTTGAAAGCTGGCAAACCAGGAAAATGAAGCATTTTCTCTAAGGCTGGTGTCTCATTATAGACATGATGTGTAGCTCTGGGACCTCCATTTTTAATTTCACACGATGTGTGTTTGTTTATTTCTCTTCTACCTTGTAACAGGAAATGGCATTTCAAATGCATTCCACCACAAGGATAGGCAGACAGTTAATTTTCACCTCGAACACCCCCAATATTTAAGAAAATAAGAGAGTTTCAATATACTGCTCCTGACCTGCCAAGCACAACATTCTCAGTAGCAGCAAGAGTCAGTCTGAAAAAGCTCCTCTGTTTCTGATGGGCTTCTTCAGATGCTATCAAAATAGACGAATGTCTGAGCAAAGCAGATGGGCAGAAACAACATTAGACAAGGAACGAAGAGAACTAGGTTTTGCTAGTGAACCCTGTCCTAACCAGCTCCATGCACTGAATATGTGGATTTCCCCTCTCAGATTCTCTGATTCCTTATCTGTCAAATAAGAATTATACCCAATCATCAATTCGCAACCTTTTATATAAAAGGGCCCAGATTTAATACAGAAATGGTTACACTAGGCTGCCACTTTTAGATCCATTAAGTAAGAAAATATTTAATCACAAAAAGAGGGTTACCCTTCCAAATAAAGTTATATTTTATTCATCAGATAATTAAAAATATATATGATAGTTTCATTTATTGGTCTGTCTACCTATCTATCTATCCATCCATCCATCCAGAATCCATGTGTCTTTAGATGCAGGAAATAGACAAAAGATGTCCATAGATAGAATAGATAAATGAAAAATATTATTTATTATGGCTATAGACAGCAAATAGTGAACATATGAGTTCAAGGAGCCATTAAACAAATATGTATTCAGTATTTATTGTGTCAGTTACTTTAATAGGGCTGGGGATACAGCCTCACACAGAAACAGTTGCTGCCTTCATGGGCATGATTATAGTGCAAGAGAAGGGAAATAATAACTAAAAATCCACGTATATATAATCGTTTTAAATTGTGCTAATAGGTGCTGCAAGGGATAAATTGGATACTGAGAGAGAGAAATTGGAGTGGGGGTGACATTAGATAAGGGGGTCAGAGACAGCATCTGAACTGAGATCTGAGGATTGGTAGGAGCCAGCCCTATAAAGAGGCAGTGTACCTTTGCAGTGAAGAGGATTTCATGTCAGCAGGGCCTAAAGCAAGACACTTAATCCCTCTCTGACTAATTTTCCTCACCTGTAAGATGGGGATGATAATGTGAGCTAATCCACAAAGCTCTTGTGAGGATTCAATTAGCAAATATTTAATATTTGCTTAGGATAAAATCTGGCAAAGTGATATTGAAATGGTTGCAAAATAAGTATCACACAGAAGCAAAAGTATGTGCTAAGGTCCTGTGGTAGGAAAGAGTTTGGTGTGCTTGAGAAAACTGCAAATGGCCTTGGCGTTGTTGGCCTGCATTTTTTTCTGGCCCTTGGGCTTCTTGGCAAAGTGCATGTTCTTCAGGAACATGGGGTCTGCTCCCTTAAGAGATTCATACCTTTGAGGGTGTGGCTCTTGAATGGGCAAGAGTGGAAACTGAAGTTGGTAAAGTAGTAGGCATTGAAGTAGCCCTACCAGGCATAGCAAGAGAAGTAGAATCTCATGCTAAAGTCAACGGGAAGAAGCAGAGGGTTTTGCGATGTCCCCAGTGGACCTCTGAAATTCATTGTCCAGAGGCTGGAAAATTATCCCTGACTTACTTCTTCTTTGGTTCTTCAATAATTCTGTGAAATAAATCAACTCCTCAAAGGCAACAGTTTCTTCAAGTAAGAAGTTTTAAATAAAGAACCCCTGTTTCATTCATGCTCATTAAACTGTTTTTCCCCCACCTAGATCCCTGCAATAATAAATATAATTATATCCATCTTTAATGACTTTGGTTCCTTGAGCTGCAGGTGCTGGAATACTGTATTTATTAACATATTTTAAGTCCTTTAAAAAGACTGCATTAATTCCTATGATAATTTAGTACCCATAATACCTTCTCTGTTCTGAATAGATGTTAATCACCACAGAATGACTGATTTGCCCATGTATGAGCTAAACCATGCTCTAACTAGTAGCTAGTAACTTTGTAATTCAATATTGTTACTGAAACTGATGATTAAAATTAAGTTGCAATAATTGTTCCTTGCCCCCTGCCAGCCCCACCCTCTGAGGACTCAAACAGAGAGTGAACAATTGGATTTTGTTCCACTGAAGATGAGAACGATAATTCTGAGTGTTTGTGTTTCTATGTGTTTCAATGCTCTGCTTGGAAAAAAGTTCTGCTAACACCAGTTATTCTGAACCACCTTGGGTTTATTAGCTGTCTGGTTAAAGCAGCAGCAGGGGGGAAGGGGCAAAGGTCGCTGCAGAGAAATATACATGAAACCAAAAGCCTGCTTAGAGGAAGGCAGCAGACTGAAAGATGAGATAGAGGGTTAACTTCTACGTGATGGAGTGAGGTATGATCTGGCCTGTGCCGGAATCCCAGCACTAAACCAATTTAAACTAAAATTATTTGGGAAATAGAGGAAAAATTTTACTATGAAATTTGGATCAAAATAAATTGCTGACATTGAGTATAGACGAAGGAAATAACAATTGCATGTGCCTGGTTCTGAGATAAGTGCTTTCACGTGTGTTATCTCATTTAAACAAGTAACAGTCCTACCAGGGAGGTCCCATGACTATCCCTCATTTACCTGAAGCTCAGAGAATGTAAGTAACTTGCTTGGAGTCACACAACTAGTAAGTGGCGGAGCTCCAGAGTCTGTGTTCTTAAACTTTGGCCACACTGCCTCTATAATTAATCAGTCAATCAACCAACCAACCAATCATTCATGTGGGAAGGATATTGAAAAGCATAATGAAGTATAGAATAAAGTACTAAGTATCAGAAAAACTATTATTTAAAACAAAAACATAACAACTTTTCCCTTCTTGGTGGCTTGAATGTTGGTGATGGGTAACTATTATTTATACCTGGGGGGAATAAATCTATGTAGTATAGAGTCCCTCTTGCAGAGTCTGTCAAGAACGGGAGAAAGGCCAATGTCCTGAGAAGGCTTTGGGGGCAGAGTTGGAGAGTGCTGAGCTGTTCCTCATAAATGCAATGGGATACACTTGAATTTCTGGCCAGAAAGATGCAGGAGGGAACTTGGCAGGGCTGGAGCCCCAAGTGGCTAGAACTGATCCAGGAATGTCTAAAAAGGGAGTGCCAAATATTCCATTTCAGGTTCTTTTTATTGCTGGCATATGAAACACTTCCTTTTCCCCAAACTTTTAGAGCAGTCTTCTCCACACCAGGTCTTAGGTGGGTGATTGTGTGTGTTTATGTGTTTGTTTGCTAGTTTGTTTTTGCACATGCCAGGGGAAAGGGACAGAGCTCCACAACTGGATCAGCTTGGGGTGGAGACGTGATAGGTTGTTAGACCCGTTAGACCAGGAGGGCTGAGGAGCAAGCACTGAGAAGTAAACATGAGCTTAAGCACGGGAGCCCAGGAACACAGGGAAAGTATAGCTGGTGTATGGAATTGGAGTATGAGCTGATACCTTGGCCACAAGTGTTCTTTTGTTTTGTTTTTGTTTTTAAATCAGCATTAACATTATTCCCAGCATTGAGAAGTATTATCATTCCCTCTTCAGACACATAAATTAAGGCACCGAGAGCTCAGTCCCTTCAGCGAATGCTAACTGCTCAGCACTGTCACTCAACCAGCAAGACAGCCACGGCCCAGTCCCAGGTTTCCCATGGCCAGCCTGGCACTTAACTCACCAGGGAGCCCTGGAAATTCCAGAGGGCAGAGCCCAGGGGATAATGGATCGGATCCTTCTGACTAGTCTGTCCTGAGAGTTGCTGCTGACAGACTGCTCTGTCTGTGGCCGGATATGGTTCAAGTCGCGGCAGCTGAGTCAAGGTCTAGGCAATGGAGATGAAAAGCTGGCGGCTCCTATATCACTCCCAGCCTCCCTTCCAGAACTCCAGGTCAACACCAAGCAGGGCTGCACTCTCAAGAGATGATGGGGACCTAGGGGCTCTCACAGAAGTGGGGCAGCTCTACCACCACCGTATGGCAAAACATTAAATGGCTGGACAGAAAATTTAAAAATAAAAAACCCAGGCTCTCCTCCCCTCAAACCCATGTACTACAAAGGCTATGCGAAAAGGCCCTCATTAGCTGTGACATGCTGAATTTTGTGTCTTTATCTGCGGAGTCAGTGTTCCATCCTGCATTTCTATTCCACTTCTTGAAGCTTTGACTATAGAAAAGAATTCAAACACATCCACCTTTACATAAATAGATATATGTATATATAAAATATAAATCCATGCACAAACATGATCATACATATTTCCCCCCTCCCAACAGTTTCCCTAGTAGGGACACAAAAATTTGTCTCCAAAACACATTGTTTATGAATTTGCAAAAGCTCCTCTCTAAAATCTTTTCAGATGAAGCAAATTAGTGAAGGATGAGGTCCCCTGGCAGGCACCATGTTGCCTATTTGCAGAGGCTGCAACCTGGCAGCCCCCAGGCTCCATCTGCGACATTCCCATGTGATCAGTTTGACCCACACAGTGGTAGCCAGCACACTGTTTTGTTTTTTAAATGTTGAATTAGTGGTGGAAATTGTAAAACTCAGGAGCATTCCCATAAAACTCTCTGCACTGTTGTCTTTGATATGTCCAGCCCTGGCTCTGCATACTGCTGTGAGCTGCCTGGCTGCTTTGGACTTCCCAGAATATGGCAGATGAGAGAAGACTCAGACTCAACGGTACAGAAAGTCATTCACCATACTCATCTTTCTAGTACAATCTTTTGCCTCCTCCTGCCCTGGGTGCCAGCCCTCCTGACTCAGTACCCGAAATTCCCTGATCTGCTAAGTGTCTGCTGCGTTCTGGGCTGGAAAGGTCCTGCCCTATGTCTTCCAGGGCAACCTTCCAGGCTACTTCTCTTGAACTGCCCCTGTGAAGCCTTTTCCTGACCTTCTCCGTTTTCTGCACCCAAATGGTACCTGTGACCACACAAGGCTTTTCTTTCTCAGCCCTCATGGCACCGATGAAAATGCTTTACTGCATTTTTGCTAAGAGGGCAAGCCCATTAGACTAGGAGCCCCTTCAGGACAGGAAGCATGTCACAATTGCTTTCCCTTCAGGGTCTGTTAGAGTGACAGGCACATGGGTGGGGTTTAAAAGAAGCCTTCTGAAGTGAAAAGAGCTCCTCATCAAACTCTGCCACCTGTGTGCCACCTGCAGGTCAGGATGGTGGTCCAGGAGAGGTCCCAAAGGCAGCAGACAGCGAATGAAGGTGGCTGGGAGTGCCCCTTGCCTCCAGCAACAGCACAGTGGGGTGAGCTATGCTGGGTTCTCCTCAGCTGGGTGGGGGAAGGCAGGGGAGCCACAAGCCTGTCTGAGATAAGCTGGATCTCAGCCCCTGGAGCCACAGGACGAGAGAAAGAGTCTGTCCCTGAGAGTAGGAGTGAGTAGGAGCAGGCAGTCCATGCTGCCGTGGCCAGAGCAGCTTCCTCATTTCCCCCGGCCCCCACCAGCAGAAAGAGGGCTCCTAAGAGTCCAGGCCACTCCTGCACCCCTTTTCAGATTGCAACATACAAAAGAACTAGAAAAGTATTCAACTGAATAAAGTATCTGTGGCTATTTAGAATGAAGTTAAGACAATTTTTGTAAGGGTTAAAGAAGCTACTTGCTCTCCAGGTCAGTAACTGTCACAGTGATTTTTCTCTTGCCATATGCTTCTCTGAATTGCATGAATGTGACATCTCTCTCTGAAGCATCTGGTCTCAGCCACTTCAAGGTACACAAGAAAGCTGCACATTCAGGCTGGGTGTGTAGCAGCACAGAAAGGTATTCACACTTCTGTCATCACAAAACACAATACTGCACTTGCATAATTCTCAGTTTTGTTTTTTACAGCTTTCCAGAAATGGTGCAGGAAAAAATTCCAATGAATGGAGACAAGATTTGGGGGGCTTTTGTATTCCTGTACAGTGTGTACTTATATACATATGTATGTGTACAAATACATATATGTGCACACATACATGCATGTTTTATGAATTGATAATTGCCTTCATTGCTCAAACATAAATACTTGTTTTCCATCAAAAGGAGCTAAAAATTCCAAGCATCAGATGAAAATAGAGCCCCATCCATCTGCAAAATATAGACAGAGAGGTAGGGCATATCTCTATTTCAGCACTTTGAAATACAAAAAGGGAAATTTTCCATCAGAAGCCCAAGGCAAAGTAGCATTATCATCAACCTCCAACCACATTTTCTAGACTAAGAAAAAAAAAAAAATCTGGCGAGCGAGGCAGTAAAAAGGGTTGCCTTCCTCACGCTGGTTAAGATCTTTATCAAACTGATACATTTACTTAATTTTTTCCAAAGACCTCACCTCCCCTTCTTAAAGAGTTCATTAAAGAATCCAAATGGTTTTAATGAAAAGTTTACCAACTAACAAGTTATTCCAACGTCCGTTCTTTTTCTTGTCCTGAAGATCCATGTGCTTATTTTGTCAGAAGCACAAAAAGTGGAAACGCAATTGCATTTGTGCTGATGCTAAATGTTAATAGATTTGCCTAAATGCCTGCTAATGGCCCCCCTAAAATTAGCTAGACTAGCAGTGCATGCCTAATGTGCTGTTGTTTTTGTTGTTGTACTTGCTTTTTTGCGTCTCCTTCTTTTATCAGAGGAAATAAAAGATCCCTAGAAAAAAGTATAGGTCTTTCGATGTGAAACATTCCCAGTGTCATATGTGAATTCTGTAGAAAGAACATATATTCTGAAACTGTCCCACAGGTCTGACATTCTGTCATGAAGGTGACAAATCCTAGTGCTCTAATGTTTCATTAAATTAAACATGAAATGTTTAATGTTTTGTTAAATTAAACATGAAGCTGTGACATTGCACCCAAGAACCACACAGACTTCTATCAATTCCTCACATTCCTTCAGGTCACTTCTCAGGCTATAAAAACTGAGTTTTGTTTATTAGAAGTATTGCATTCCTCTCTGCAGTTAAAATGTACTTTTTAAAAATGGGTTTATAAATAAAAACCAACAAGCAACAGTTTTTGAATGCTTAAAACATTTCCTAAACTCAGTCCTTCGGGGAACAGCTTATAGACAACCCCTTAGCTAATTCTCTATTATCATTTTTTTCCTTTCAAATATTCACAACCATGACTGAAAGGCTTCCACAGAGCAGAGTTGTTACATTTTTAATCAAATCTCAAGCCCATTTCACAGATGAGCATGCAATTTCCCCAAAAAGGCTTACTGAATGCTCCGATTAAAACAAAAAACAAAAAAACCTCCTGTATTCTTATCCACGAAGGTAGAACTTGGAAAATGAAACCAGACAAAACCGCAGCTCCAATTTGGGCATGCATTTGCACAAGCAGAGAGAAATATACAGGCTTTTGAGACTATTGAATCAAAGTTTGATGGGACCAGTTAAAGCAGCAGGTAAACAAGGCATGGGCACTGTTGGTAGAGGATGAAATAAAGCTCAGACAAAAATGTGTGACTTTTCCACCAGTTCGATGAGATTGTTAATAGCGACTTGAAGAGTTCTTGGTGATACAGCCACGTGCTCATAGGACAAACAACATTTCCAAATCCTATTTTATCAAACACATTTGGATGATACTTTTTAGATGCAGAAAAAACCAAAACAACAACAAATATGTTCCAAATTAGAAAGGAAAAAATAGAGCTGTCCCATGAGGAAAGTGTCAGATCATTTTTACATTTCCACGTGAATTTAAGTGGGTTATAGCTGATTTCCAGATGAGGTCCCATAATTGTCAAACCAGTAACAGCAGAGAAAGCCATCCTCCCAAAGGGCAAGTTGCACAAATCCTTCCAGTCCAACCAAACTTATCATGTATGCTTTTTCTGTGTTGACACACCAGCTCCTATCACTGGCCCGAAACTGTAAAACAGCCCCGATTTGGTAACATATTCTTCCTGAGTGAGAACCCTTCTACCAGCTAGTTACCCAAACCAGTAGGAATATAATTGACACTTACCATTCTGAAGCTTCATGTCTGTGAGGCAAACTAAATAAATTAAACGAATCCTGCTTTAATCTTCTTTTCTAGACCCCAAATGCCTTAATCAAAAGGAAAACAAAACAAATGTTCCCTGAGGTCCTTTTCTAAACCACCAGAGTATAAGCAAAGGAATCACTGTCTTTTTTAACCGAATGCCCAGAGCCCATCCCTTAACAACACCAACAGAGAATTATTTCTAACATCCCTCTATTCCATTTCCTCACTCTCCACCTTTTCTTTCACTTTTATCGTTTGTGGCCAAGACTAGGCTTAAATTAAACCTTAAATCAAAATCGGGAAGATACTTCAATTGGATATTTGGCTTGGCAGACCTCCTGCAAAAATCCCATGTAAAGACACATTTGTTTCCTTCCTGCAAATGAACTGTGGCATTTGTGGTCCCTCTCGCTTTCCCCAATACACACTCTGCTCTTAAATGAGCTTAAGCTGCAGAACTTCATTTGGGGTTAGCTGTCCCGCAAAGCTCATTTGGCTCTTACCATTAAGGCAAGAGGCTCTAAAAGGTTAGCAAGATGCTTTTAACTATGTTTGAGGGGCCAGTCATATCTTGTTAGCAACAGCTGCATACTTACCCAGCTTTCAGGGCCTTGACAGAACTGTCCTATTCCTTCTGGGATTAGGAATGCAAAATGAAATTAACCAATCGTTAGCTGGAGCCATCCAGGCTGCACCAGATTCTCATTCTCCAAAAACCAAGTGAAGCAACTTCCTCAAAGTTATTCCTCTTTTGGCTTCTCCCTGGCATATACACCCCACCAAGGCCCTGGCTGCAGTTTCAAAAGTACTACTCAATAAAAGGATTTTAAAGGCTGTGCCGGGAGCCGGGAGCTTCAGATCCCAGTTTGGCTTTTTCTCCATCAGCATTCCTCAGCAAGCCTGCACAAAGCAAGGTACGCTACATTATTTATGTCAGCTCTAGGCTCTGGAAAACACACACTGGCATCCTGATTACTAAGAACCCTCGTGGATACAATTAAATGCTCCCACATTTATTTCCCCCCATTCTCTTCCCTGATTCAACCTCTTTCAGAGGAAACAAAAGCACTTTGAGGCACGTCCCAACTCATCTGTTGGGAGCCAAGAGCATTGAAATATGGCCACCATGGCAAATGAGCCCAGGGAAAAGGATTCTTTCCCTGGAGTGAGCAGAAGACACTCCGAGGAGGAAAGTTCAGATAACAGTTCAGGAAATGCCCTTCGAGTGGCCTCCCTGGGTTGGGGGCACTGACATGCAAGCAGCAAAGTTGAGGCACTGCAAAAAGCATTCTGATGAATTCATGGAAGACTAACTTAGAATGGGATGTTAAGGGAAGGAAGAAATATCTGGCAACATGACTAACCTTATGAGCTGGATGAAGAGCAATCACGCTCACCCAACAAATGCTCCTTGGTGCCCCATCAAAGTCACAACACTAGACGGAAATCCACAGACGTAGCCAAGTAGAACAATGATTTTGTCCCCAAGTCTTCTCTTCAGCAAAATGAACAATTCTCCAAGTTTCAGTCCACCATTTCCCTTCTTGTTACAGCTCCACAACACGTTATGAGCTGGGCATATTAGCCACAGGCAGAGTGAACTGTACCCTGGCACAGTGAAGGAAGGGTGATGACGGAAACTTCCTCCTTTGCAGGAGCAGTGGGAAGGCTATGAAATTCTCCCGGAGTTTAGTTAGAAAGTCCCTGCTTGGCAGGCAGAGGTGACTTCACTTTGTGAAAGCCCCAGGCACTGCTTAGTGAAACCACCTTTGGCAGGACCTCACAGTTAAGTCAGTTCATCTAAGCAGGAAGTCAGCTTGGGGAGAGTAAACTGTCTTGTCCAGGAACACAAGGAGGCAAGCGCAAGAGGCTTCTCTCCAAAGCCTTCCCTTGAGCGTGCATTCCTGTGTTTTGTCAGTTTTTTAAAAGTGTCTGTCACTCCCAATGACTTAGTTCACCCCAACTCAGATATTTTGGGAGGAATATTGCTGTTTGTGATAGAAGAAATGAATAGAGGACCGAGTGGAGATCAATGGAGCAGAGCCCAGAGGAGGCACAGCAATGGGAACTGTGCTCCAATGCAGGAGGGAGCAGAGCTTTCCTCCATGACGGATGGACGAAAGGCAGCATCAGAGCACACACACACGACACTGACACACCATACAACGATACAACAACCCAGGCACACAAAAGATTAGAAGAATGGAAAAGTAAAGGGTACAAATTGCCCCATGGGATGATTTTAAGTTGGTTTATTGGCTCCCTAGGCCCAGTGGGTCACCCAGCCCACTGACCCTTAAGGAGCCCTTGGCCACATGTGAGTACAACTGTGCTCTCAGCTGGACGCGGTTCCTCTTGTCCCCTCCACAAAGAAATCCAACCCATGTGGTAATTAGTTTTGAATAGGACTTGGAGCAGCTAACTAAAGTGACAAGAACAGAGACTACTCCCTGGGAGGATGATTTTTAAATAGAATTATTTACTCTTTCAATAACTAAGTCATAATCAACGTAGAAGGTGATCTCAGGGTAGCAGTCTGGGCAAGGATCCTCTGGGACCCCCTTGCTGCCCTCAAGTGCTCCCTTGGGGGGAAGGCCTAAGAGTCTGCCAGTCATTTGCCAACTGCATGGCCTTGGGCAAGTTGTTCACCCTCCTCGAGCCTCACTCAGTTTTCTCATCTGGAAACTATGGGCAATGAGGCCATATGGTGTTGAGGATTCCATGAGAAACGTTAAGTACTAAGCACGAGGCCTAGCATCTCAGAGCAAGCT
This sequence comes from Cynocephalus volans, assembly GCF_027409185.1. Lineage (NCBI taxonomy): Eukaryota > Metazoa > Chordata > Mammalia > Dermoptera > Cynocephalidae > Cynocephalus > Cynocephalus volans. The sequence continues at coordinate 148,886,841 of NC_084461.1, read as the reverse complement.
CATAGCAACCTTTGGCTGTTATGAGTTTTCAACATGTTCTCAGTTAAATGGCACAAAACTTACACTGACGTGGTTCACTCATGCCTGAGCCACATCCCTAAGTGCTCCTCAAACAGTCGGATCGTTATTGACAATCTGTGTACAAAGCACTGGAGTCACCACTATCATTTGCCGTCAGTAAACTTGTTCAGATGAGCTGCCCCACGACAGAGATGTCAATAAAAACTGAAGAGAGTATAAAAACTGAGAGTATTGAGAGGGGGATCATGAAACAGTAGTTATCATTTTAAAAAGGGGATTCCAAAGTTTTCAAAATCAACAGAACACCTTTTTGTTGATTAAACTGTAAAGTAAAACTATTTTGGAATGTTGATATCCAAGACAGGGGGATGCTCTATTGGAGATGGAAGATTAAAAGTGACCAGAAGCCCCATCCTCCAGAATCCTCACCCCTCTTATCTATATACCCTCTCCCCCAAGTTAGAAGGGACAGAAGCTGAGAACCTCTGATCTAATGCAAAGCTAGCATTTCATGAAGGACAAGGATGGCCAGAGAGATGCAGGGCCTCACGCAGTTTCATGCCACCAGCTGGAACCCACAGGACTGGCTTTGACTGCTCCTACCACTCTCCCATGAGGCTGAAGGTAAAACCAGTGGAACTCACAGCCAGGTTTTCACTTCGCAGTCCAACAAATCAGTTTCTACTCAACCCAGTCTCCCCGTTTTAATACTGCACTTACATGACCAGTACTTAACTTCTCGGTGAACATAATTTTTTTCAGAAAGTGATTGCTTTAAATTTTGATTTTAAGGGTCACCATTTTACTAGATTTTTTAACGGTTGTTTCTAAATCTTTTTTTTTTTTTTTTTTTTGTGACCGGTAAGGGGATTGTAACCCTTGGCTTGGTGTCATCCGCACCGTGCTCAGCCAGTGAGCACTCTGGCCATCTCTATATAGGATCCGAACCCGCGGCCTCGGCGCTCCCAGCGCCGCACTCTCCGGAGTGAGCCACGGGTTCGGCCCTCTAAATCTTTTGAATAAGAAAAGCAATACTTTAAACTCTTCATATTCTATATAAAGGCTGCATTTTCATTGAATGACAACATACATGTATGTTATTATTACTATCTTTGAAGAATACAGAAGTTTTTTCATATATCTCTTCTCTAGTGACACAGTTAATAGATAATTCCATCCTCTTCTATATAAAGAAATATGAGGTCTTCAACATGCAGTTATTTGAAGTACTAACCACACTTCTTACTTACATAAACAAAGGCTATCAAATTTATAAATCTTCAAAAGGAACAGATTTTACATTTTCCCTGCTAGGAAATATCTGCACACTACATCCCTATGAATAGCTGGACTGCATGAACATCATTAAGATTGTTTTCGCAATTAGAGTTTCAAACAACTCCATCTTTTGCTTCTTGTCAAACCACCTGAACAAAAATACGGTATGTTGCATCATTTGCTGAAGCTTTTTTTCCAGTTGAGACATGAATTACGAGTCCTTTTGAAACACACCAGCTGAATCAAGTTGTAACATAGTCCTGCTGTATTCACTGCACAGATCACAGCTAATCACTTTCTACTGTGAGTCATGGATTTGCTTCATTAAGTTAACATTTCCCTTATTTTTCCTTTATTTAGTGTTAGCCAGCATTAAGTTGAACATTTCTTTTCTTAGGAAGTATAATTCATCTCAGGGTAATTCTGACTTGCTGGGCCATTTATACTTTTACAATGTGTAGGGTTAAGAATGCTAGTCTAAAAATACAGGGCTTTCTTTGTCTCTGTAAATACCATGGAATCACTCTTGGTGGTCTTCAGATTCTAGCTTTTGTTTTTCAGTTTTTTTCCAAGTGGGAACTCAAATGCAATTCTTAACAATGAATGTCCCTAAATATGTATTGCTGAGGCATAGGTGTGTCTCACTGGCAGCAGAATGGAGAAACTATCATGCTTCCATCTCAACAACACAGGGAAATGCCTGAGGCACTTACTTCCTGTTTCCATAGGGGCAGAACAATTGTTTAAGGCTATCTTTAAAGTGATGGCTTAAAAAAGTAAAGTGGCAGAGAAGATTCAGAAAGTGTATAATCTTCATCTCAATAACTCTCTTAAGTGAAGCAAAAGAAAAGCGGTTGTATTATTCCCTGAAGTTAAAGTTAAACTCTTTAGGGTGAGGACTCCTAGCATTTTTCTTGTCTATACAAGCTGATTCAAGAACTTGGTTGATTCTACCACATTCTAAGTTGTGGTTGGGCAAGAAGGCAACAGGACTCATGGTAAAGAGCCCAAAGAGAGAGTACAGGAATGGGGCAGAACGTGGCTTCATGTTCTCGGTGACATCCCCTCCCTCCTGTTCCTGAAGGAGATGTCTTCCATGACCCTGCTTGGGATTCTTTATGATAATGTGGCTCCACTGTTTAGTTCTTAGACTGTCACCAACAAAGGCGAGATTTCCCTACCTTTAATGCAACTCTCTCTTTCTGAGCTATTTTACATCAAAGGAAAAAACCAAAGGGTCTTAATGGGACTTAAATGGTCATTTAGGCCAAACCCCTCATAGTACAGATGAGAAAAAAGATCAGGGAGAATAAAGGGTTTGCCAGTGTCATCTAGGGGCTCACTATGGAGCTGGGAAGAGAACACTGGTGTATCAACTCCTCTCATCTATATGAATTATTTTATTTTCCTTCTCATTCTCCCACACTAACCATCCCCCCCACTCTCCCACTTTTTCCATGAAAAAAGAACACTGTCAGTGTTTTCTTATTCTGTGACTTCCTGTTGCCGGGGAGGAAGTTTATGTCCAGGCACTATTCTAAGGAAGGCTCTGTAGGACTTACATGGTCCTGTTGTGAATAGAACCACAGCTGTAGGAGCAGCCATTGCCCAAAAGTGCTCACAGCTGGAGCATGGCCTCTTATTTTGAATTGTGAAGGAAGTCCAATCTCTTGATCAGACACAACTGAATTTGAATCTCCTACCTGTGCAAGTCTCTAACTTTAGCTTCCACATAAATACAATGAGGAGAATAATGATGCCCAGTTCGCCTAGCTCTTCTGAAGGTTAGAGTTCCTCTGTCCTGCCTGCAATATACAGAGGACTCAGTGGCTAGGAAATGTTATCATTATCTTTTCATCATGGGCTTCAATATGTCATAGGATAGTTACAAATTCTCCCTTTGCACTGAAGAATCCAGGGCAGAGCCCATTCATTTGGGGGGAATCCCTTTCTGAGAGGCATGTCCCCTGAATGGCCTGAAATATCCTGTCTTACATCATGTCATTGTGAAGAGGGTGATAGGACAAGTCAGACCAAGACACCATGAACATGTGCTTAAAACCACAAGGAAAATAGGACTTTAAACAACAGAGAATTGTGTAGAAGAGCCACAGGGAATCCTTTGCGGCTGACATCTCTGTAGGCAGACATCCGGGGAGGTGAATTCACACTCATCACGACTGAACAGAGAAGGGCAGAGCTGCCTCTGGCTCCTCTAATAACAAGTGCGAAATTTCTCTAGATCAGCATGTCCCAAACATTAGTCATTTCCTACTAGCTTCTGGATTTTTGTTCTATCTAGTCCTTCCCTGCAGCTGCAGTTCCATCTAGTCTTCAATTCCTTTCTTTACTTAACATTTTTCTTCAAATGGAGTTATTGTTTCTGACTTTAGTGTCAACCTAGCTAATAATATCCATAAAATCACAGCTCGGATGTGCTCGCTATACATAACTACATACATGCACACATATGTGTGTGTGCATCTAAATATGTATGCATTACAACAAATATTAAAATTTAAAACAAAAAGTATTCAGCCATGTGCCTCTTAAGTACACTGTGCATACTTGTACCACAGGCATTGGTACCCATGTGGCACTCACACATGTGTTTGGAAATATTGTCCTAGATAAAATTTTATTCTTTTTGTTGTTGTTGTTGCTTTATTGCCTTCTCTTTTTGAACCAGGGTATCTACTTTGTGCTTTTTTCCCTTCAGAATGCAGTGCCTCTGAGTGAAATGTCACCAGGAAAAAGAAATGCTCTAAAAATGAAGTTTTCATTATGTCTTATAGCCCAGCTAGAGAACTCAGAGACAAGCCCACATGCTACTTTTCATCCTGGGCAGTGGTGCTCAAATGTGTTAAAATGCTGTTTATTTTCTTACAGACTACTTGGGCTTGGCACCATGTAAACCCAAAGTGTGTGTTGAGATTCCCTTGGGGACAAAGGAAAAATCATCTGTATAGATCAAATGTGTATTAGCTGCATTAGCAATTGGTCCCTGGAGACTTGATAACGACCTTTTTAGACAGATTTTACTGCACAGCTTTTTAAGAGCCTTTATTGAACTAGCCTTGGGTATCACAGGTTTGGGGATTTCTTCCTGTCCTAAGTGTCAGAAGAGAAAGGTGGAAAATGAGAAGCTAGGATGAAAACTCCTACCTTCATTGTAGGCAAACCTCAGTACCATCAATATTTCATGTTCCCATAGTCATAAGAAAACACATCTGTTGCCATCCTGCATTGTAATGTGTAGGACGGTGAAAAGATTATTAGAGCACAAGTTCAAGAATTTAAAAATTCATCACCTTCTCAATTTAGAAAGCTGATATGTGGTTAGGACTTATGAAGGCTCTCAGGCCTGAAATGATCAAGGGGGACAGAGCCTTATTCCTGAGAAATCTGTGCGTTGGGAGATGGAGTGAAAGGTATGTGTGTGGGGGGGGGACTTGGAACTGTGACTGCTCAGACTGCAGACTGAGTCAGTGGGTGGAGGCCTCTGTTCTCCAGCTCATCATCAATGGAAGGTTTGCTTGATACCATGGCTGCTGCGGCAGTGCTCACATGCAATACCCAAGTTTGCAACAGGGGTGTATCTCCCTGCTCCTCCAACACCCCAATGCTCTTTCTGCCATAGCACAATGGTTTTCAGTTCTTAGTTCCACTTGTGTGAGTGTGTGTATATGTGTGTGTGTGTTTAGAACTGGTAAGCTCCCCAGCAAAGCCACTCTTTTCAGAACCCTGGGTAGATATGTACTATTCCTCCTTCCTCTGAAGGTCTTCCACATCATTAATCTGGGTTAGTTCGACTCCCTGTCTTTTACTGCTGGACACGTTTCAGAGACTTATTAAAATCCTACAATATCATCCCCATCTCCACTAACTGAGATGTACATAGCCCTCCTCTGAATGAAGAGACCCAGCCCTTGCTCATGCAATAGTAGGAGCGGCAGACCTCAGTAAGGGTCACCAGGAAAGCCTGACACTTTCCAGTGCTAGATGCAAACCTTCGTATTTCTAGCAGCTGCCTTACAGAAGCACAAGGATAGTTTAACCTGCAGCAAAATGGCTAAGGAGGAAATGAGCGTAACTTTCTGGCCTGACAGATTATCTCATAACCTTATCCCCCACAGCCTGCCTTTTTTGCAGCAGTATGTCTCTGTGGAGTGAATCCCAGGGACACGGTCACCGGTCTGTGTGGCATCCTGGATCCTTCACTGTGGCTCATGGGCACATCATTCCTTCTCTTCTGCCCTCTTCCCCTCTCTCTGCCTCTCTCCTTCATCTTGTCCCTTGGTCATATCACTGGACCATCACAGATAGACATCACTCAGAAAGATGGTTTCCTTGACCTGTATGAGACAGATGTCTTCAGACATGAGCCTGGCAAAAAGGCAGCTAGGAGTTAATGTCTGCTGCAGCCAACTGTCCACAGAGCATCTTTTCCACAGACAGAGACGGACGTTAGCAGGATACGCTCAGCTGCTGCTTAAAGAATGCGACTTTCTCAGAAATCCTAGGGCATTAGACTTGATACAGAAGCATTAAGTTTCCCTGAAGAGCATCCACCAATAAATAATAAAATAAAAATCTTCATTCCTTCCATTTTAAGTCAACAAATAGAATGTTGGGATGTCTGTTCCAAGAGAGTTTCACACAGACACCCACTCCAGGGGCACCCTCTGAGTAGGGTTGTTTTCAAGGCAGAACTACAGGGTAAACTTGCACTGTGATCACTTCAGCAGGGACAGAAGCAATTCCCTAGGATGGTCTTTCTCTAGGATGGTCTTTCTCAAATGGAAATCTGAACATCACCCCTACTTGAAAATTCTCCATTGGCTCCATCACCTACAGAACTAAGCCTTCCATGTGTCCCAATATCCTTACCGCTTCCCTACCCCTTGCCTTCTGTTGTATGCTGCAGGAATACTGCATTTCATGGATGATCTCAGCTTATGTCATACTTTGCGCCTTTATGAGGTTTGCTCTATTTAGAAAGGTTTTTCTTCCACTCCCCTATTTATTAAACATAGGATATAATTCCTACACATCCTTTAAGAACCATTCAAATACCTTCTTTCAGGGAACTTTCTATGTCCTCTTCCTTCCACAGCTGAGATGACTTGCCTTCATGCTCCAGGCATAACAGGTGCTGTAGACTGGATGCCCCCACAACATCACTGAGGCTTAATCCCCACTGTGACTGTTAAGAGGGTGGGAAATCCTATTATGGCCATTGAAAGGTGGGTCCTTGAAGAGGTGATTAGATTGTAGGACTATGCTGTAGTGAATGGATTGATAATGGTGGTTGGGGCATAGTTCTCAGGGCTTTAAAAGGAGACTGCATGAGAAACTTTCTCTCTCTGTGCTCTCTGCTTCTACCATCTTGCAATGTGAGACCCCAGGGTCACTGCTGCCACCATCAGATGGACTTTGAACTTCCCAGCCTCAGAAACTTGAGCAATAAATTTCATTTTCTTTATAAAATACCCAGTTCTGTGTATTTTGTTATAAGCAACGGAAATGCACTGATACAATAGTCTACTCTTTACATTAAATGAGTTGTTCCCTGTAAAGCACTTAGACCAGTGACCTGCACATAGTAGGTGCTCAATAATTTTAACAGCTGTTTTTATTACCCCATTATTGCAATTAGAACCTATATTTACAGTATTTGCTCACCTGCCGTAAGCCCCTATTGGACACAAAACTGTATTCTCTTTGAACCAGAAAAGTCTTGCCTATAATTTGCCAAATGGTAGGTCTTGCATAAGATTTGCTGAACTGAAATGGACTAAAGTTGCCTGAGTCTCTGGAAATTCTACATGGTGCCTATTTCCTCACTGCAAAAATTTGGAGTAAGGCTCTTCTCAATTCTTTTGCCAGAAGAATACGTCTCATACATTTCTTTCATTCTATTTGGTCACTACTGCTGGATGCATTACACACCAGGCTGATATCCAGAAGTCACACATCTCAGGAGCCCAAAGAGCAGATGCAGGAAAAGAGCTTGGTGTCCTCTTTCCATTACTCTAATCAAACTGTGTTATAGTGCCTTTCCTTAATCTGATTTGAGATGGGCCTTAATAGCAGGGTAAAAGCAAAGAATGAAGCCAGTTCTTCAAGCAGCCGCTCACTTTAATGGCAATTTCTTTGTTGTCCATTGCGACAAGTGCGGCCCCCGACTGGGGCCGATTGCTGTACTTGCACGAAGCTCTCCCTGATGTGGCATGCATTTCTTAGGGCACAAGTCACCCTTCCTGATTTAATTAGAGTTTTTTTTTCTCTCTCCACCTCTCTTGACCTTCCGCTTGATTATGTAGTGAAGTATTCCTGGAGAGCAATAATCCTGTAAGCTCGACATCAACCTTCACAGCTATGAAAATGAAAAACCTGTCAAAACTTCAGCCTTACAACTTCTAGATGAGATCGGTATGGAGATGTAATGGCAGAGGAAGTGAACGACAAGGATCCATTAAGAAAAAAAAAAAGAAATTAACAGTTAAAGAAATAAAAGGACCCAAAAAGTGACAATTGGAAGCTTTACATTTCAGGTTATGCTGGAAACTTTTGCCTTTCTGTTTGCGCCATTAACCCAGTGATTTAGTAATTTCTGTGGGAGCTGCCATCGCCTTGGAATGCTATTACTGTCAGAGTCAGGGAAAATGAGGAGGTCTTTTTTTCTCCCAGAGTATGCAAACAGAAGCTTAGAAACATGTTTGCATTTGGATTGGATGATCTAAACCAACAAAGTTCAACCTTTTCACTAGGAGCTGTGAGCTGTTTGACAAGACCTACTTTTTATCAGGCAGGTTCAAAGTCTACACACTGCAGAGGCTTCCTTAATAAGAGGGACTAATAAGATTATTTCCTTAAAGATCTAACCTTGGCACCCATCCTCCTACCAGACAGCAGAACAGATTCATTCTCTAAATTGCTTACCTTCAAAAGAAAAGCTGTATTGACTGGTGCAGGGTCCCAGCATGGCACACCAAGATGCTATTAGTAGGATTTTTCATTTGGATTTAAAGTGGCTATTACTTTTGGTCTCTCTCTTTTTTTGAAATTTTTTTTTCTGTCTCCAAAAAATAAAATCTCCAAACTAAGTATAAAGATTGCATTTCAATGGGACATGTCAGAATCACTGATGGTTCACCTGCCCCCAAAATCTCCCCCCACCCCCCTGGGAAGATCTCGCCTCCACTCAAGGACATCTTTTGCCAACTACTTAAAATAATTAGCCAGTGTAGGCACATTTCTGACCAAGTAGGCTTTAATGGAAAGAGAGAGAAATGGGGCATATCTGTATTAAGTTTATATAGAACAGAGAAGGACTCTATTCAGAATTTTTTTCTAAGCTTGTATTCTGACCCATTTGGGATCGCAACACAAAATCTTCAGCTGAATGGGGAAGTTTGGGGGAAGAAAGATTATGCGATCATCAAATTGCCTCTCACCTCCTGCTTTCCTCCAACCTGGCTTATGTGATCCACTGAAATAATGAGAGCCATTTTCACCCTCCTGTCCATGAGTGGGATGATGCACAGACATTTGAATCTGGTCCTATTTGAAGAAAAGTGGTTTAAATATGGGGAACATTTAAGCAGGTCACTGTATTTCTCAAAGGCGAAACAGTGATCTGATCAGTGTATGACGTTTAATGATCTAAAAGGGGCATAAAAAATAATTTTCTCTGGATAAAACTGGAGTTAATGCTCTTCTCAACAGAGAGAAGATTGAAGCCAGTGGTGGATCTTGGTTCTTTCTGGCCATCGGTTACTGAAAGGGTGTCTTATATTACTATGTCCTAATGCGTAGCATCCTGGAAGATACCGCACCGACCACACTTCACTGACTATCATGTACCTTTGTTTGCTCATTTTAACATTTCTTAAATGGGAATTCCTCTTGCAACTGATGACATGTCATGGTTTAATCGGTTAAGATTTTCCTTTATTATTTGTATATAACATAATGTTACATCTTGCAAATGAGTGCATTTTAGGATTGATAAAATATTGTCATAGAAACAATACATTTTGCCTGGATAAATAAACTGAATAAATAAACGGATAAATAAACTGATAAATAAACTGAATAAATAACTATATAAGTAGGCCACCTCCTCATAGGGTTCCCAATACGTAAGGGAACAAATGAATTTGGTGACAAAACTTCAAACTTTTTGCATCATTGACTGAGACACAATTTTTTTTTATCCCATACAGACATGTCAAAAACGAAACAAAATAATACGAAGCAGCAAAGACTGAAAGGCAAGAAAAAAGACAAGGGGTCTCTATCTCTTTTACAAATGCGTGTAGAAGTAAAAGGAAGGGGACTAACATTGGCCATACCAGATACTTTCTGCATGTTTCCTTTAGAAGTTTCATGTCTTAGAGGTTACCAGTTGTTTCGCAGATGAGGAAACTGGACTTCAAAGAGGCTAAGTCACTTCCTCAAAGTCAAATTAGTATTGTAAATGTAATGTAAAAGTAAAATGTAAAAGCCATGGTTTGAGCTCATATTTCTACAACTCAGGTTTTGCACTACATCCTGTTGAGTTCGTCTGACTAGCGATTGGGCAGTGTTCATTTAACCAGTTAAATTTGGCCATACTGGAAATTAGCATTCAGATCAGAAGTGATTGCTTTGTGTTCAATAACTGACAGCAGTAGTTTCCAAACTGCTGAACACTGACATCTCCTGAGAATCTTTAAAAAATACGGATGCCTGGATTCTACCCCTAGACATTCTGATTTCATGGGTATGGGTGTGATCTGGGTACCAGAATTTTAAAAGCTCCCCAAGTGATTCTAATGCACTACAAGTTTGGGAACCTCTGCTCTAGGGAGTTTTCATGTTGCACTAGGGAAATTAGACAGACAACTCATTCCTGGTGGGAAATCTGCATAAGTGATCACACGCAGAGTCTCTTCATCAACTTGGTATTATTCTGCCTCTTCTGTAAGTCACACATGTCATATTTTAAGAGGCCTGTCTCTTTTTTAAAAACTGCATTTATTAAGTCACTTTCCGTTCATTTTCCCATGGATTTGCTAATGATATTACATTAAATCAAAATAAAAAGAATTTGGTGTTTATTTCCCTTATGCAGTTCTTCTATGAGTTAACGCAGACTTTTGTCCTCTTATTTTATTTACTACTGAAAATAGCTTAATGGACGTTCAATTTCCTTGGAGAACCACCACTCCTTGCTTTTGGTTTATGTGGTGGGCAGGGTGAACGTCCTCATCCCCAGGCCTAGCCAGTTAGCATATACCAGAGCAACCAGTTCAGGGATCGGCTCATGATCCTGGTGGAGGTTAAAGCTTTTATTAGAACATTGGGAAATGTGTAATAAAGAATTAAACTTACCCAAAGAGGGTCTGACCTTTGCCCTCTGCCCCTGGTAGGTGATCTCAAAGCCTTTGCAATGTCCCACTTGATAAGAGTGTCTTTGTTTACCTGGGAGCCTTGGGCCACACTGGATAGTCTAACTGTGTGATTTATGATGGGGACTTTGGATCACACGGGATCAGCTTGGCCTCTGGAGGGACTAAAGACTAAGGGTTAGCCACATGGGTAGTCAACCATGTCTATGTGATTGAACCCCCAATAAAAACTCTGGACTTCAAGGCTCAGACTAGCCTCCCTGGTTGGCAATACTCTGCATATTGTTACACACTGTCGCTGGACAAAGTTAGGACTACCCATTGACTGCATTAGGAGAGGACAACTGGAAGCTTTGCTTTTGGAACTTTCCTGAACTCTGTCTCATGAGTGTCCTCCTAGGCTGATTTTAGTATTCATCCTTTTGCTGTAAGAAACCATAACTGTGACTGTAACAGTTTTCAGTGAGTTCTGTGAATCATTTTGATTAAATATTGAAACTGAGGGTAATCTTGAGAACCCCCAAACTTGCAATTGGTGTCAGAAGTAAGGTGGTCTTGGGGATCCTCCGACTTTGCAGATGATTTCAGAAGTAAGGGTGATCTTGTGGGTTTCCCTGACTCTGCCAGAAGAGAATCTTCTTTTCCATTGGCCTTGATCTTCAGAAGACGTGAGTTGGAGTTGCTGGTGGCCATCTCTATTACCACACAGTGAAAGCCAACAGGGAAGAGAAAGGTCCCGTGAGAGTCTTTTATCCCTGAAGCCACCCCTGGACATTTTTTCAGTTTCATGAGAAAAATCTTTTCTATTTCTTAAGCTCAGTCTTACTTAGATGGTCTCAATTGTCATACACTACAATACCTCATTAGGTTCTCTCAAGAATCAATTAGATAACATGATATGTGAAAGAGATTAGTATAATGCCTAATGCATAGTCAGGGCCTTGATAAATGCTAGCCCATTAATTATTTAATTATTATTATTGTCATTTTGATATTTAATATTTTCCTATTACAAATTTCTTTCAAAGCTCAAGCTTAAAACTTGACAATGACATGCCAGGTGTGTAGGCCCCAGGTGGCTCAACCCTCCCTCTACCTTCAGTCCTCTCACAGCCTAGTTTGGCATCCCCTGGTTTGCCCAATTGCCTGCACCTGCCCCTCTTAATGCCTGAGTTTCAGATACATTTGGGAGCACACTTTGGTCTATGATAAAATATGCACATTTCCTGAAACCCAAAGTATTCTCACTGAATGTAATAAGTGGAAAGTTATTTTACAGGAAATGAAAATCTAAGATTAATATTCTCCAGTGCCATCTAGTCCCCTCAGGACAATTATTCACTCTACTACAGCAAAATAAACTTGCAAAATATGTGAATTTGTTTTCTCCTCAGATTTTTGGAATAAGTGAACTCTTGAAACTTCTTGAAGTCAGTTCCTGGATGTGATACCTACCACCTCACCTAATTAAATAGGCATCAAGTCTTTTAGAACACAAGACTTTAAACAAATTTACAGCAATTTTCCCAGAGCTGAGCAAAAGTACAAGGAAAATCAAACATCGATTTAAAGCGAGTCAATAGATAAACAGTTATTGATCACTATTTATTAGCACTGTGGGAGGTAAATTACATCATTGCTGGCCTCAAGGAACTGACAATGTTCATTCATTCCCTCCTTTAGTCAACGAGTATCTACTAAACTTCATTCTGTGTCAAGCACTCTGCTAGATGCTAGAAAACAAAATGCCTTTATGGACTTACAGTTTTAAAAAGCAGCAAATCCTGAATTTGATTTATTCCAAAACCACGGGACAGCTTCATAAAAACAGGTATAAAAAACAGGTATCTGAGCCTTTACTCAGGAATATTGTATCAGAAATTTCTCGAGGAGGGGTGCAGAAATGTTTTCTTTTAAGAAATGTCTCCCACTACTGTTGTAGTAAACCAAGTTTGAGAACCATGGGGACAGATGACAAAACACGTACATGAAAACAATCTCATACAAAGCAATGTTTATGTGTTAAGTGGCAAATGAGTGCTACACTAAGGAGTCAGCTGAAGGAAAGATCACTTCAGACAATGCCCCTATTACACCCTTCAAATTGCTATAAAATAATGACCTATTCTAAGTTTATTTAAGCAGCCAAATCATGATGCCCTCCCAGGCATTACCGCAGATCCCTGGTGAAGTTCATTCCCAGGTGGAGAGTCAACAGGGGTGAGTCAAGCAGCAACTCGCCCCTGCACTGTCTGACCTGCTCACTCAGCCTCAACACTGGCACCATGTAAAGGACAATGTCTCAAACTTCCAAAGCCATGGCATTCTTGCTTTAAATTGTTTTCTATTCCTCCCATTTTGGGGTGGCTGTTCAGTATGATGTTGGCTTAGCTTTCTTTCCTAGGGCCATATATTTTCAGTTTCTCTTTCTGGTAACAGAAGCAGACCTCTGACAATTAGGCTGCTCTTCTATTGCTGTACCTAGATTCATTTGTCTAGAGAGCGGTAAAGCGTGATCTTTAAAGCATGGACTGGGTAAGGAGGCAGATCTTGGTTTGATTCATGGCTTTGACATCTACCGTGGCGTGACTTTGAAAAATTCATTTGATCTATCTGAGCCTCAGTTTCCTAATCTATATAAAGGGAGATAGCCTGTGGTGAGGCTTGAATGAGATAATGCATACAAAGGGGATGAAATAGAATATATGGTATAGTCAATGAGTAACAGATATTATTACTATTATTATTCCAATTTACTGGCAACTAAAGGCTTAATAACTATAGTTTAAGACCTGTGTAACCCAAGAAGCAGATTCTTCTCCCTCCTGCCACCTACAACATGCTCTACTTCCTTAAATCTCAGCGTGGAATGTCAAAGTATAAGGAACTGGAGGAGCGGCTCTTGCAAACGGGGCCTCAGAGCTATGAAAGAGCATTTTCCCCCCATTTCTCTATTTCTTCTTATGCCATAGCAGTTTTATTATTATAGAAGCTAAAAAATATTTAAATGCATATTTACATTGAGAGATTGCGAAACATGCTTTCTTGGTGTTCAAATAAAAGAATACTACCTATCAGCCCATTTTGGAGGGGGGGCTTGTATACTAATTAGAAATAAATTGTGCAGGCATGAGGGACTTTCTGATATGATGGATATACTTTGAAACTGAATTTGGGGGACAACTGCATAACTATATAAATTAACTAAAAATCATTAAACTGTACACTTACAGTGGGTTAATTTTTGGTACATAAATAGACTTCCAGAAAGAGACCTGGCAATTAAAAGTAAAAAAAAAAAAAAAAAAAAAAAAAGAAGCAAGCAAATAAGCAAGCAAGGAAACAGCACTATTATTTCCACAAGAAATGAAGTATCGGATCTGTGCCCTAGTAATGGAAAATTTGGATCCATAGGAGCCCTACAGGTCTGGTGCTTCCTGATTCACGATCTGACATCAACATAGAAAGAAGAGCTGCTCCTGGAAATAAAGAAAAGTGGAAAATAGGAAAGCTGCCACTGGTTCATTTCTGTCTCCACTGAAGACCTCTCTTCTCCCTGGTTCATTACTGTAGGCTGCCTGAACAGTCTCTGAAATCTCCCTTTTATCAAAACACTCACAAATCTTTATCTGTTCAAAGAAGCAGAGAAAGCAAGTAAGGCAGAGGTGGACAGAGCGGAATGTGCTTAGAATGCCATTTCTCCTTGGAGAATGTTGATTGGTGGAATTTTAGGTGCCCAACCACAGGCACTGGGGGCACCAGGGCATTCTCTGTGTCTTCCCATGTGGATGACCACATAAGAGAAATCTGGTTCAGGCAAGCAGATGTAACATTCATTGTGTAAAAGATAAAGAATATGATAAACTCAGATAAGTGATTGGCCAATCATTGATTTGTCACATTTTCTCTCTGTGCCTGAGGCTCTTCCTAATGCCTCCTATAACAGGCATTCAGCTTTTTCTGTGCTCAGGTCTCTGCTGGTATCTACCTGCAGTTGGCAACTGTTCCTGCAAGCACTCATTTGATTTTCTTTGAACATTCAGAGTTAACACGCCATCATTTCTAGGACTCACACAAGTTAATATTTGGCATCCTAGCAAATAACTGCTAGTCTCATAGTGAAAGAATGAAGGTTGACAGGTATGAATCTCGTTCAGACATCATTAGTTGCACTACAGTACACCTATACTTACTCAAGCCAACATGAGTGTTTGATCACTCTGATGAAGATCAGGAAGAATCCATTTAAATCATCAGAAGATGCAGTAGAGAAGCCTAATATAAGGAGATTTTAGAAAATGTGTGCACTGCCCGGTGAGTAACTGGTTTGATTACCTCAAGCTGTGAGGAACATCTTGGGCACCCCTCAACAAAATATTCCGACATGGCTAAAGCAGGAAGATACACCTTTCAAATCTAAAGCTCAATTCTTTCCTAAGAAGATTACACATTTTAAGGAACTAGAGGGATTCATCGAATGTAGCCTAAATAACTTCTTTCACATCCTAGGTTCTCGGCTAGTTTATTCTACATCATCATCTCATTTAGTGCTCCCAGCACCCATAGGGAAAGATATTATCATGGCTGAGTCATGGAAGGGTTGTGAAATGTATTAGGAGAAATGTGTTAGGTGTAAAGATATAATTAGTCTTGACCCACATTCCTCACAGAGGTCCCAAGTGCCCTAAACAATGAAGGGTCCCGCACTTACTGCTATGGTCTGAATGTCTGTGTCCCCTCCAAAAGTCATGTTGAAACTTAATCCCCAACATAACAGTGTTAAGGGGTGAGGCCTTTAGGAGGTGATAAGGGCATGAGGGTTCTGCCTTTATGAAAGAATTAATGACCTTATTGAAAAGTGAAAGTGAACTGTTCACCCCTTTTGCTCTTCTGCTTTTCCACCATGTAAGGACACAGCATTTGTCTTCTTTTTGTCCTTTTGTCCCATCTACCGTGTAAAGACACCTTGATGATGCCACCTATGAGAAATGGACCTTCATCACACACTGAACCTGCTGGTGCCTTGATCTTGGACTTCCCAGTATCCGGAACTGTGAGAAGTAAATTTCTGTTCTTGTAAGTTACCCAGTCTGTGGTATTTTGTTACAGTGGCACAAAGGCACTAAGACACTTACTGTGGTTTTGCGTCTCCATCTTAATTACCCTCACCTATTCCCTCCCTACTATTTCCATCCTGTTCTCTCAGCTAGGCCAGTGTATCCACACCTCATACCCCTACAGTCCCTATATATGAATTTCAAATATGAGCCTGTATTCATGGCTGTCTCTCAAGAGATATGTCCCCTGCATCTGCCAATATTTGGATTTAACCTGCCTTCTTTCACTCTTGCTTCCTTGGGTCTCTGATTCTGTCCTTCAAATTCAATCTCAACTCTTCTTGAGTCTCCCCCAACACAGCCCCTGGTTTATCAACCAGGGGGTTTATCTGTGTTAGTTCCCTGCTCTCCATCCTGTAGCCTTCTGATCATAGCTCCATTAATGCCACTCATCTTGTCCATTGTATTTACCTGTTTAGGAGTTTAGCTTTCCCCACTGACTGTTAGTTCCATCAGGGAATGGAACAGGTGTTACTTACCTCTGTACTTTCAGGGCCTAACACCCTGCCAGGCACATTCCAGTCACTGACTAAGGAATGAATAAACACTGCCATTCATAACCAGTCACCCAGGAAATAAAAAAGAAAAGATAAATTATACTTTTAGCAGCAAAAATCATTTCTTTCTAAAATAGAAATGGCCAAAATATTCTCAGTCCCTGTAGCATTGGGACACTTTGACCCTGGGGACAGAGAATATGTTCGTCCAAATGCAGGGCTTTCAAAGTATAGGGAAAAAAATGTACTGTACTTAGATTGGTCAAAGGCTTTTATTTGAAAACTGATAATTTGGAATAAGAGCATTGTTTTTCAAGGTAGTGGCTTTGAGACATAGGATTGACCTCTAAAACAAAAGATGATCTAATAAACTCCAGAAATCAGCCTCTTCATTTACTGGGACTACTAAGTATACCTTTTACATTATCTTCTATAATTAATTAGGTTCCTGAAGGAATTTGTTCACTAGGGGATCAAGAAAGGCTCTGGGATGATTGAAGGAATCCCTAGACAAAGAATGACTGGCAACGCAAATAGGGTAGTTGTGTCTTTTTACAGTCAGCATGGCCTTGTGGAAAACACACATAAAGACAGCAGCCCTTGGCAAAGCCCATGGGGCTGGCAGCACTCCTCTGCTGATGCCCAGCAGAAGTGAAATTCAATGGAAATCAAGTAGCAGATTATGTGTGCTGCAAGACTTGAAAACTAACATGCAGCCTAATGAGCACATTATAACTGCAGGCTCTGCTTGTTAACTGTTGAAAATATTTTCACAAGGCTTTGGGGATGGCAGGGTAATGCTAGTTATGAAACGTCTACTCTGAAAGGGAACTCTGTGTAAGCCAGGCTTGAGCAACTCACCTGGGTAATGTCGGTGATTAGAAGTGAATCATATCACGTCTGGACTTGGGTGTTCCATGACAAACCCCGTTGGTTTTCTCAGAGGCCAGAAGGGAAACAGAATCATAGGGCTCAGAAAAGAGAAGGGCTGTCACGCTACTACCAGAGGGACTCAGGATGCTCCTGTGATCTGTTAAACAAAACCCACCTCTAGACTTGCCTCTAACAGGAACTAGGGAAGTTCTTAGATGATATCTGTGGCATTCTGTAAGAGTAAGTTTTTAAGGGATTACTTTGGGCATGAAAACATTATGTAGCTAAAAAGGACCTCAATGTATTATCCGGCCAGGTATGTTATTCTCATGCATTTAGAATATTATCATCCCAACTTTCTAAATGAGGTTTCTGAGGCCAAGAGAGGCCAAAGGGATTGACAAGTCAGTTAGGTGTTTGGAGAACAGGGGGCTACGTGAATTGGGAAGTTATTTTAGTTATTTTTAAAAACAATAATACTATTATGAACCTTAATTTGGTATGGGTTCTTTACACTGGATGGCTTATATTTATAAGGTACAATCATATACATTTCATGATTTTGATCTGCACGCAACACAGGGGGGTAACAATGACCAAATCCCATCAGTGGTGATTCTTCATTGGGAGTGCTCTTCTGGAATCTGGGATGGTTATTAAAATGCACATACCTAGGCTCCAGCCCAGACCTACTGAAACAGAATCTCTGGGGGTGGGTCTCAGGTAGCTGGTATTTTGATAAAGAAAAACAAAGTCAAAATCTCCCATGAACCATCAAACCACTTTTATCGTAGATTATGTACTTGGACTGGGGATGGACATGCCAACCCCCAAATATCTTCCTTTTGATCTTGTCTTTAGGGGCAAAATTAAATTAAATTAAATAGTTGTTAGACCTACTCATCTCTCTGTGTTAAGGATCAGCCTCAATATTCAAGGCTCTGAAAACCTGCATGTCCAGGAAGAGTGAACAATACATATCAGTTCACAGGCTTAGTTAGAATAAAAAATAAAGCAGAGCCTCTTGATTAGAGCTTTTTCCAAAATGTTAGTCTTTCTAAAACCTCTCAGTTTTCATTTTATTGTGTACTTTTACTTACTTAATGTCTGTTCTTTAAAGAAAGAACATGTTTCTTTTTACTTTCCACCCCAACTAAATACATTTATTTAAAAAGAAACTTTTATGTCACCATAGAAATGTAAAAGTATCACATTCGATAAATAGAAAGCAAAGATAAAAAAAAATAAAATTTCAAAACACTCAAAGATGTTCTTCTTAATTTAATCTGAAGGATTAAAAGAGTTGGAATGACTTCCTCACTGTGTGACTCAAAGTTGTTTAATGCACATTGTTGGGCAACTCAAATCTCAGGTACCCCCCGCCCCACATTATATGCCCAGAGGAAGGCTCCCCACACTTACCCTGGAAGGTACAGTTAAGTGCTTCCCCAGAAAGTCTGGGTCATGCACCCTGTCGAAGGATGCTTGGAGGGCACATGTATAGGTCCTAGGGTAGAGGCGTCCCTAAAGGGGATTGGGCATGGGAAGCCCTGCAGCCTCCTTGGACGATTTGGTCCCAGGCCACTGGTGCACAGTTTACTCCTAATACTGCCAAAGCCTCCTCATTAGATGCTCAGGGACAGCCCTGCAGAGGTGTGGACAATGGGGAAGGGGAGAGAGGAATGTTCTTTTATTCCAGGTTTGAAACTCATCAAGGGTAGGTTTGGCATACTAAGTCCTTTTCTGACTGTAAAGATAAAAAGATAAAATAGCTCCCTCAACCACAGTGGAGTTTAGTGTGTCTTTGACAGGCAGCATAATTAAGATCTAGCATAAACACAGAGCCTCTGAGGACAGTAAGAGCTGACTAAATGGGAATTTGTTCTGTTTGGCTTTTCTTTCCTTTATTTAGTTTTCCTGTGGAAGTTTCACTTTGAAGCAGGGCCGGCCCTAGGCAAAAGTGCGAAGTCTGCGATCTGTTGGAATGTGACCACCCCGCCCCACCACCTCTCTCCTTAGAGTGCTCCAGCCCCACGTCAGTCCATGCCACCCACGGAAGCACCTCCCTCCCACAGCACAGCCCTTCTGCAGGCCTTCTTTCCTAAAACAGAGTGCTTGGCACTATGCTTGCCTCTAAATACTAGGAAGTCCTCATCCTCCTTCCTCTTGTCAAATACGACTGTGTCCTAATCCACCACTACATACACTCACTCTGTGCTGTGTGCTAATCTGAGTGGGGAGATGGTGGCTGATGGTGATTTCTTTGTTGTTTAATGAGGGTCTTTCCAAAGCAGTGACCCACCTAGAATCTTCAAATCATAGAAAGCTGATGGTGATGGGCTTGGGAGCAGGAGACCTTGGCTTGCAGTGTTGGTAAAGCTGACTGTGTGGTTGGGGTCTCAAGACTCTGACCTGGAGTTAGCTCTCCTGGGTCCAAATCCCAGCTCTCCAATTTTTTATCTGAATAAACTTGAATAAATGGAACCTTTCTTTCTTTTTTTTTTGTGACTGGTAAGGGGATCGCAACCCTTGGCTTGGTGTCGCCCGCACTGATCCGAACCCGCAGCGGGAACGCTGCTGCGCTCCAAAACGCTGCACTTTCCTGAGTACGCCACCCGGCCCCTAAATGGAACCTTTCTAAGCATCAATTCTTTCATCAGTAAATAGGGTTATCAGGATGAGCAAATGAAACAAATTATGGAAAGCACTTTGTGTAGTTTTTAGGATTTAATATACTCACTAAAATTTATTGTTATTATTATACATATTGTCAAAATGGTGCCAGAACCATACCTCGGTCAGTATGACCCAAATCAAGCACACGCGACTATGGCAGAGTTGTAAACATGTTGTGTGGGATCCACAATTCTCTCTTAAACTAATTCAAAAGATTTTCTTGCAGCTGTCAGTCAGCAACAAGCTTCCTCTCCTTCTTTTTTCTGACACAGTCCTCACTTTTGACACATAGTATCACTCTTCATTTCCTAGACAGTGGCCAAAAGGCAGCGATCTCGAAGGCAATGAGAGAATTAATTATAACATGCGAGGCATACTCAACCTTCAGATCTGAAATGACAGGTAAATAGCACAATTTGAAAGGAGCATATTCTTTGTCCTCAGAAATGCTCACATGTTAAAGGGGTTTCTACTTACCCACCATTCACATTAGAATGGAAATACGATGACTCACAAGAATGCTGCTATTAGGCCCACTGCCACAAATGCTTGCAGGTGCTATGGCAGGAAAAATGAGCATCTATCTTTCAGTTTCAAATTAGTCCATAATGGGTACTTTGATGCAGACATTATTCCTAAACAAGAAATTCCCTAAATGCTAATTGCTTCTAAGAGCTGTTCAGTTAAAGGGGACAAATATTTCCGCTCATTAAAGGGGATGCCATTTAGAATGGGTCCTAGTTAATGCAAGGAAGCTTTAAGTGGGATGCTATAGAAAAAGGAGGTCAGGACTCCAGGAATCATGTGACACTTCCCACACACCAAGGTGTCAGACTGAAGGGCCTGGGGATGAATTTGGCTCAAAAATCAGTAGAGCTGACAATACTGAGTACATATTTCTGCATGTCAACAATTGCTAAGTCCTCACCACAGCAAAATAGTTCAACAAATGTCAATGTTGGGCTAAGATTAATAATAAGGAGCAATTCCACTTTCTTATTGCCACTAATAACTTCTCAGCACTGTATTCAATAGGAGATTGTGACATTGGATCCCTGTTTGGCTCCTGTAGGAAGTAGAGTTTATGATTCCTGTTGGCAATGCCATATTGATAGTATAAGGCATTTGATAGTACAAGGGAGAAAAGAATGACAAAAAATATTACCCTTGGGGGGGACATGGCTGACTCAAGTTGCATCAGGACTTTGAGAGACAGCTAGAGAAGATTCCAGAGATGCCACAGGAAAACTTGAACATTGGCAGCCCATCTTAATAACAACTTCCAATAGATGTGCAACTTTCATACTTGAGGTGCTATTTCCAGGCTGCAGAGAACGGATGAAGAATGTAGCGCATTCCTATAGCCTTGGGCCACTCCCAGCTATATGGCAGAGACAGACTTTTACCAGATAATTCTGTGCACACATGTATACATCCCCCCCCCCCCCAATGAACTGTGATAAATCCTTTGAAAGAAAAGAAGCCATAAAAATGTATAAATGGGAGGACTGACTTAGGGAGATCATGGAAGGCCTCATTCAGTATGGACAACTGAGCTAAGCGCTACGGCATGAATAGACTGAACATAGAAAGAAAGAGCAAGAAAGAGTAAGCAGTATGAGCAAAGACACTGAGGAGGAGGAGACCATAATGATTTCAAGAAGCAGAAAGCCAGGCAGGGTGTTTGGAATCAGAAAATACAGACAGGAGACAGTGTGAGATAAAGCTGGGGAGTCAGACAAGACTTCAGATTCTGCAGCCACTTGTAGGATTTGGCTTTTCGTCCAAAGAACAGTAGCACAAAGGGTATTTTGGGGGGTGCGAGGAGACATGATAAGATTCTAGTTGACCTTGGGGAATACTCTGGGGGAACCAAGAGTGGATGTGCATAGATTAATTAGAAGGCTACCATGGCTCCAGATGCATCAGTGGAGACAAAACCAACCCCTTTATAGGCATCCTTGTTTCTATCTCTTTCTAGTTTCTGGAGGTGACTGCTTTCTTTCCATTATCTTCTCCTATGCCTTTCTCCTCTGCTTTCACAAACCCCATCTCTTCTTAAAAATAATAATAAAGTAACAACAAACAATAACAAAATGTATTCTTGCTCATACAAATGTTTCCAGTATTTGCCATCTTATTTCTCTCTTTATTTCTAAGGAAATAATTTCTTATGTGTGTTGCCTCTATTTCTTCTCTTCACAGCCTTTTGCAAAACTGGCTTTTGTCTTCATCACTCCAGTGACACAGTGTTCTTGATGGTCATTAGTTATATCTGCACAGCTCCCATGTGCTTTGCTACATTTAATAATATTATCCACACTCATTTCCTTGAAATTCTCTCCTCCCTTTACATTTGGAGGCCTTGTACCCTCATGATTCTTCTCTTGGCTCCTCCCCCTCATCATCCTCAGTTGCCTTCAAGACTTTTTTCCCTCTCTTGTAATTCCACACTCTGGATTTCTATCAAAGGGAGGTCCTTAGATGGCTGTTCTCTGAGTCACTCCCTTGCAGAATCTAAGACAACTCAATGTGAATTTCTCCCTTAATTTCTCTTCCAAAATCCACTCACCAGCTTTCAATCACTGGGATGGTAAATCTGATTTTATGTACCACCATTACTGCATTCTCAGAATGTGAGGGGGAAAAATAAGCTTGAAATTTTATCTTTCCCCAAAACAGTTCCCTGTAAAAATCTTTCTAATTTTTCTATCTGCACCAATCTCTCTTGCTATGGTTTCTTTCTGCATACTTCTTACCAGATTAATCTTTCTAAAACTGCACATCAGTGAGATTACCACTTTGCCTAAAGACAAAACAAAACAAAACAAAAACACTTCTTACTGGGGAGGGATTATCCATCCTGACATTCAAGCTCCTGTCTAGTATGGCCCTGCATACCTCTCCATCTTAGCTATTGTTTGCACTTGCCAACCCAAACTTCAGGTCAGCTCAGTGAACTGCTCTATTTAGCATTCCTCACCCCTGATTATTTTTTGTAAAGTAAACTTCTATTTTGGAATACTTTTAGATATATAGAAAAGTTACAAAAATAATCCAGTGAGTTCTCATACAACTCTCACCCAGTTTGTCCAATGTAAAAATGTAAAAAATTAACATTCACACATTAGTAGCCCATTTCCAGATCATCATTTTTTTCTGTCCCAGGATGCAATCCAGGACACCATATTGCATTTAGTGCCCTTGCTTTTTAAGTTCCCATAACCCTATAGCTTTGCCCCAATGTCCCTGCCTTTCTCCAATGATCTCTCAAGCACCTTGCAGCTTTTCAACTTTTCCATGGTATATCTAGCTTTCTGCCATGGACCTAACTCCGACACAACTTTCATGTGAAACATCCCCCATCCCCACTCCCCAGGATAGTTGCCTACATCTTTTCTTTCCTTTGAACCCTTTCAGAGCTTACTCTTTATTCCACTAATAGGATCCTTGTTGTAAGTAGCATATCAACCTTGGTAACCAGACTATAGACGAAATCAAAAAATACTTACTGATTCATTTCCAACCAAGAGCCAAGCAAATTCATGTTGCAAAGGAGTCAATCCAAATGTAAGTTTTCCCCAACATTTGCCTAGTAGAGGAATTACTGATGACTTGGCCTTCCTAAGAGCCAACCTTTCTTCCCTAAACTGCCCAAACCAAAATAACTCATTTCCCTTTGAAGTTCACCACCAGCAGCAAGTTTTGAAATAAACATGTGTAATTTATCATGCCCAGAGAAGATGTTTGTCTTTCTCAAACAAGTGTTTTATTTGGTAAACATGTGCTACCTGTAGCATTTATGTAACGTGTGTTTGTAGAAGCAGCTTTAGATTTTATCTGAGGTCTGAGTGGACTAGTGAGTGAAATTATCTACTGTAATATATTCTTCAATTAAGTAGGTAGATAGAAATAGAATTTAAATATTCAGGAATAATAATTGTTGGGGAGAGGAGCCCTAAGCGATATTCCTCACTGTCTATCATTTTTCTATTCTTACTTCTCAAATTTAGGGCTTATTAACATTTTTCTAATACCTCTCTCCAAGCAAGCAGAAAGGTGCATACAAAAGTGAAACTGGAGTAATAGAAAGTGATAATATGTTGCAGTATTATAATAGTTTGTACTCTAGTTGGTCATGTTTGCTCACTTCTTGATGTTTCTTAAGAATAAACTACAATTTTAGAGATAATACATTTTTTACACATGACTTTACTGAAGAGAAAGGAGCAAAAAGAATAAAGAGAATGACTAAGAAGAGGTAGAAGTAAGTTGAAAAGTAATAATAATAATAGGTATTTATTAAGCACTTACCATAATTGATTACATATGATTATATAACGATTGCAGTTATTTTCTCCCTTAATCCTCAAAACTCCTCTTCCTTCATCTCTTGAAGCTGTTACTCTTATAACCCGCATTGTACAGATGAGAAAACAGGCTCAGAGATGTCATTTGGCCAAGATCATACAG
Organism: Cynocephalus volans; assembly: GCF_027409185.1. NCBI lineage: Eukaryota > Metazoa > Chordata > Mammalia > Dermoptera > Cynocephalidae > Cynocephalus > Cynocephalus volans. The sequence goes on along the minus strand of NC_084461.1, from coordinate 148,862,508 downwards.
TAGGAAGTAAAGAAGTTCAGATTTGAACTCGGGTTTCTCTTGATTACAAAGCCCAGCTTGCACTACACCACCTCAGAAGGGAAGGTGAGAATATTTAATCTCAGGTCAATTTAATTCTACCTATGAAGGGCAAAGTTCTATAGAGGATTAAATAGCAAGGAGAGGCCCTTTCACCCCAGCCTGCTTTTAAAAGCTGGTACAAACATGTATTTGCTAACGGTCCTAGAGAACCCAGTAAGTGACGGTGTGCAAAAAGAAAAGATTGTCTCCCCCTGTACACTTTCTGTGCAGCAGTGTGGCAAAAGGAAGTAGTAAACAAATTGGAAATCTCAATCACGGACAGAAACCTCAGAGGAGAAAGCTTCTGCAGAAACAGTGAAAATGTTCTTGGACCTACAGCAAAACTCTTTTCATTACATTGCATATGTTGACATCGATATTGTCATGTAAATGCCTGTTAACAGAACAATATCTCGTGGGGATAAAAATGAGTCACCTTTAAAAAAAAAAGCATCATAGACCTCCATGCAGACTTGTATGACCTCTGGTAACTGTTCCCAGGGAGCCATTATGTTCTATTGTGTGAAACGCTAGCTCTGGAGGAAGTCCCTAAACTTAAGGATGTACACAACTGCTCTTTGTGGCTCCTGAGGAACTATTACAGTCAGTGAGGTGGACAGAACATGTTGTCTTCAAGTCTCGAGCAACCCTCTGGAGCCACACATGAACCACCTCGTCTCCTCATGCATCTTCTGCTTGGGATGTGTTCTAAACATCCTTCTGCACCTGCGCTACAGACAATGATTGGAGATTGGTCCTTAGTAGAGACAGTCTCCTTCCAGAATGTGCCACCAGGCTCTGCCTTCATCCCCAAGATATCCCAGGCTACACATAATGACCTTTAAGCTGGAAGCAATGGATGACCCCATGTAGGTTGTAATGACATAATCATGGTCATTACCATATCTTTTTCAAAGGAAAATTGTGACATGAGAATAATCTGCAATGAAGGCTCAGGGCTTCATTGATTTCCTCAAGACAAGGTTTGCAAACTCACATGCCTGAAAGACTTAGGAAGATCCCAGAAAAGAGTGAGGCTGGCCATGTGACACTGCAGCCCTCTTGACCTGCTTCTCACTTGTCCACTTCAGATAGCAGATGATACTTCACTCTCCTCTTTACCATAAGAAAAACAGTATTTCAAGCTTAGGGATACACGGCAAGCAACACTCACCCTCACTGTTGGCAGTGATGCTATGAAGAGTTGGGGACTGTAGCTCCCTGGAAAGTGTATGTTTTATCTTGAGGGTCAACTACCCATGCACCCCATATGACTCTAAGAAATGCAGAGGTGTAGCTCAGAGGTCAGGCCACTTGATGTTTCAGGAGCAACTAGAAATCTAGATGTTTGTTTTGTTTTTAATCATAGCTCAGTCATTCCATACTTTCTTAAGCAATGTGTAGGGTCACAAGAAAATAGGTTTCATCCTTTAAATGATACAAGAGGGCCGAAATCAAGACTAGAACTCTCTTCCTGATTCCTAATTACAGAATTTGGGACCCGATGATCATACTTAGGATTCCAATTGTTTTTCCTGTGGCTATGCAATCATTATCCTCATTCACTTATTTAATACATATTTACTGAGAACTTACTATACGCAAAGCATTTTGCCATCCATTCTGTAGAATACTTATGTATTTCTACATGTAAGGTGTGAATGTATTACGTTCTACATAAAATACACAGATATACAAAAAATACATACTTGTGCACACATATATAATATAGTCTCTGTTTTTTAGGAGTTTACTATCTACTAAAGAGAAATTAAAACTATGCAAAAAATTGAAGTGTGATGGCTAAGACTTCACTAGAGATCTTTTATTAAAGAGATGGTGCTTGGCTAGATAAATTCTAAGGATAGTCCAGAGACTCTATGCTAACATGCTAGAGGTTTATAATCCAAGTTAAATGCATCCTTGTGGGCAGTTATTGATAAGATATAGACACAACAAAATAGAAACCTTTGGCAGAGATGTGAATGGCCATGAGATTTTGAGTTATATTCTAGGGATTGGGATGAAAAATGAAAGGTGAAGGTCGGTTTTTCACTGTATTAGAAATGAGAGAATCAATGTGGTCGCTGAATATCTGCCCTGCTAGTAATGGAGAAACATTTTGTGTTCAATAGAGAGAGCATTTGATGGAGAAGCTGTGTTTTCAACAATGTTTGCCTGGTGGAAATATTACCACTTGGGAGCTTAGAGCGAAGGTCTTTGCAGGGATCTGATGAGGAGAAGGTAGAGAAAAGAGTGCTGAAAAGTGACTTGGAAACCAAGTACCTCCTCTTTTCACAACAGTCATCTCTCCGTTGGAATAGATCTTGCTAACAGTGATTTCCACAGAAATGGTGCTAGATGGCAGAGGCACCTCTAGGATAGAGGGGTAATAGGAACTGAAGTATCTAGGCACTTCGGCATTTATGTTTCTAGGTTTGCTTTTGGGCATGGACTATCTGCGAGCCCATTATTCCTTTCTCTATTTTAGTTCCTCTGTGTTAAAAAATGATGTTCCGGCAGTTGGAGAAGGCAAGCATGTGCATTTTCTAAGTCAGAATCCTGCAGAGTCGAACATTGCTTTACCCATATAAAACTTTTGCTTTCAGACTTTGAGTGGGCATGGTCCTTTTTTTAGCCGAAAAATTTTCTGGTCTGTATTAACAGCTTCTTTCACCAGCTTAGCCTCTCCCATTTTGCCAGCTGTGGACCCAGCCAGTGTGATTTCTTTTGTGCCTTGCTTTAAACAGTCTTAGAAACAGACTGTATTCTGCCATCAATCATGCAGAGAAATCGCACGGGCACGAATGGAAGCTCCGTGCAGGAATCAAAGCCGGGGCATGGCTTCATCATCTCTTTAAAAAATAAAGCCTGCTTTTTATTTTGTCTGTTAATAACAAAAAATACACTCAAAGAGCTGAGATAGAGGTTAAATCAAGAAACCAGGCAATGGGAAACTTGACTTCCTTGATGTTATTTTTTTATCTGTAATTTCTAATGGGATCAAGTCCCCTTTTAAACATTTTAAAGTATGAGTACCTGGGTAATTACAATAAAAATAATGCTGGTTAACATTTATTAAATACATATTATGTCTCAGGCTTTGTGCTGAGTACTATTTTTTAATAATAACCTTCCAGAGAAAGAACTCTTATTAAAATCCCATTTTACTCTGCTGGTCGTAGCTGGGCCTGGATTTGAAGCAAGGCCGTGTGACTACAGATGTCATATTCTTAACTACTTCTGTAAACTGCTTTTGAGGAGAAAGTACCCAAGAATATTGTTGGCTCTGAAGATAAACAAATGGCAGCATACACTAAGCTGGTTCATTAAAGGTAACTGGAAGGAATCCAAGCAACACAACCAAAAGAAAACAAAGACAACCCAAATGAGTTTATTTGAACCCTGTAAAAATCATCAATAATGGGACACTGATGATGTCCATCCAACCTGGAAGAGGAGAAACTCACGGACCAGGGGCAGCCAAGCGAGCTGGGCTGGCCAGAGGAGAAAAGCTGGGATCTGCCCCTTCCACCTGCTCAGGGTTAGCTCCCACTCCTCTCCCACAAGCCAAGGAACAAGGTGAGCTTAGTTTTGTGCAGAGGCCAGGAACTGGGGTAAGGGTGAAACAGCCACTGACCATGGATCTACAACTGGTTCTGGCTTCCTGCACTGGGTAGCTCTTGAATAGGAATCCTCTAGTCAGATGCTATTAGGGTTATAATTACCTCTCTTTTACCTCCACACCAGACAAGTTGGACAAAGACCAGGAAAAGAAAAATGTGGTGTATTAGTCTGTTTTTGTTGATTATAACAGAATACCTGAAACTGGGAAATTTATAAGAAAACAAAATTCATTTCTTCAAGTTCAGAGGCTGGGAAAATCCACAGTCCAGGTGGCACATGTGGTGAGTGCCTTCTTGGCACAGAGTCTTATGGAGACATTGGGTATTACATGGTGAGAATGAGCAAAGAAGAGAGCTAACCTCCACTCTCTCTCCTTTTGAAGCCATCAGAACCACACCCATTCCCCATGAATGGATCAATCCATTCACAAGGGCATAGTCCTCACAATTGAATCATCTTTTGAAGGCCCCACCTTCCAATGACCATAATAAGATTTCCATCTTCTGAAGTTTCCAGTACATGAACTTTTGGGGGACACATTTGACCATAGCATATGAATTTCAAATGGTTGCAAATTTTTGCCTGGAAATTATTTTTAAAGCATCTCCTGATTACTTGTGAGTTTGTTTCATTAATTTCTTTATTCAATTAGAAAACACGAACTAGGTACTACATGGGGCATAGGATGCAATGTTAAATGAGACACAATGGTCTCCTCAAGGATTACAGATCACAGTAATTGTTATTAACAATCTTGTGCGGCAGGATCTAGGGCAGTAGAGCTGTGGCGGATACGGCCAGCTTGACCCACAAAGGTTTTGCAGCTCCCACCTTCCATTGTGAAGAGCTGTTGCTAGGATTCTGTGTCCCAGCTTCCCCTGCATCTAGGTAGGGCCACTTGACTATTAATGGAAAGGGAGTGATGTGTGTCATTTCTTGGCTCTGTAATTAAGAAACAGGGGTACCTGTGCCAAGGCTGAATAGAGAGGATGCTGGTGATCTAAGAGAAGGGAGAGCCCCTAAGCAGTCATGGAGAAGGCTGGAATTCTGGCCATGGGACCATAATAGGAGTGAGATATACATTTTTCTTCCAAGTTAAGTCACCTGGAATCTAGGTTTTTCTGTTACCACAGCTAGCACTGCCTTAAATAATACATGATCAATAAGAAAAGTGTTGTTGAAGACACATTCTGTGATGTTTTGCCACTTTGATTCTCAGAGGACCTAGATATTTCCCTCATTTCCAAGATCTCGCTCAGTATTTCATTTTTGCTTGTATATGCTGCCAACAATTACCAATAACACTTTCATTACAATAACGAGCTGTTAATCAGACATCTTTTTTCTCTGTGAAATAGATGCAATCGAGGAAATGTTTTTAAAGATTCTTTTACTATAAATTAATCTATGCTTCACATGTCCAAGGAACTCCATAGTTTAAAGAATCCTTGGGGGGGGGGTAAATCACTTGAGAAAGAAAAAAGCAACACTTCTCATAAACTAGTCACTGTGCTGAGACATTTTTATATGTCATATGGTTTTGACCCACAAAAATCCCGTGATGGAGATGACTGAGTAAAGCCATTGGACCAAGGTCACACCGCAGAGTGTTGGCCAGGATCTGAACCCATTATTTGAGTCAAAACTAGAGCCTGTATCCACTATACATGCGCCTTCTCAAATAGTGAGGTAAATAAGAACAGTCCCACCCACATTTGGCAAAACAGAAAACTCCACAGACCTCTCATCCACCACTGTCTGCCATAGCAGAATAAAAAGAATTCAACAAACCTTCTCTCTATAAGCTACTATTTTAAAAGGCATATCAATAACAAAAGAGAGGCAACATGATATATTAGAAGAGCATTCATTTGAAATTAAATTTGGACACTGTGACTGCAGCTCTACCACAGTGGTGCTGGGCATGTGGACTCTTACCTGCCACCTTGCATCTTCCACTAACAATTCTCTGGTTTTCCTTTAGGAGGCCATCTCACCCACTCCCATCCCATATGGTTCTCAAGGTTGTCTCTATTCCCAGGTTCACAGGTGGGCACCGGATTCTATAATGGCCAAACAAGGCATATTATTCCTTTGGCCACAGATGTCAGGGATAGGCATGCTATTTAGTCTAGGTCAAACAGATCCAATAAGACCCAATGACAGGGTGTTTGTTGGAACTATGGGAAAAGGAAAGCCTTTTCTCTGCTGAGATTGCTAGAAGGTAAGATGAATACCTGGAGCTGCCTGCTGGGAGAGCAGGCTGTGATAAAGCAAAAAGGAAAAGCTCCATAGATAACCAACTTGTTTCCACATGGAGACAAAGAATGGAACCCTTCTTGAGAAGAATGAAGCCCAAGATGTAAACCCTTGGATTCAGGCAGGCCTGGACTTTTCTACCATCTCTGTTAATACATTTCTTTCTTTCTTTTTTTTTTTTTTTTTGAGGTTAAGTTGGAGTGCTGTCGTCTGTAATTGTATGAGTACCGAGCAGCAAAATTACTTAATTACTTGCTAAGTGGTTTTCAGGAAAAAAAAAAAAAAAAAAATCAAGGACCAATGCCTTTGAAGAAATTAGTATGCAAAACTTAAAAATGTAAGACCAACTAAAGAACTATCCTGGCTGAGACAAGGTTTAGCCTGTTGATCTACCTTTGTATTCTCTCAGTTCCCTTTTCCTGTATGTGGAAAGTCAAGCTCCCTAGCACCTCGAACAGCAGAAGCTCCCTATCTGCTCCCTGGGACAAGCATCTCTGTTATTTGAGATTATTCTATGAATAAAATAAAGCCATATTTTATTCTAGCCAAGTGCCTTGTATTTAGTAAGTGCTTAATACCTAGCAAAGTGCCTGGTATTTGGTAAGTGCTTAGTAATACATGTTAAAGAGAAGAGTAGAGAAAAATAGAAAGAAAGCATTAACCTTTTGCATTTGAGTCCTTGAAAATTATGTCGATCCTTAGTATGTGTCTTCTGATAGATTTGGGGAGCTCCAAGACATGACGCTATGTACCCCAACCACCTATCTCCATGTTAAAGCACCCGGGTGGGAGAGACAGGCTCCGCGCAGAGTAGGAAAGGGAAGTATAATCAATATCTGCAGTTTTTCCCTACCTAGCTCCCGTCCCCTTCTTTTGGAACAGTGTCTCATCTTTTGTCCTTATTTCCAGGCCAGGAGCTTCAGTGGGGAGACTCCACCCGGCAGCCAAGGGTTTACTCCTTTCTCCTGGCCACAGAGATTGGTTTAGGAAAGGCCACCTGACCTCGGTTGTTCCAATGAGACTCAATCTTAGGAGTGAGTGTGTATTCATTGGGAAATAGAAACTCTACCACAATTTGGTTAGGTTGTTAAACAGGCAGATCTGGAAGCCTAGACCTACTAGAACTTATCTCGTCATTACAAGGGGAGAGTCTTCCTGAGAATGAGGCCAGCAGAGAAAGCAGAGCTGAGAGATGGAGGGTGGGTCTCCATGAGCTCATCCGAGCATCTAGGTCCAGCCACTCCTTTAGCTAGAATTTCCCTGCTGTCTTCAGTTATGTGAGGCCATAAATTGACCTTTAATTTTTGCTGAAGCCAGTTGGAGTTCAGCTGCCATCATTAGTAAGAGAGAGAATCCTGTCTAATGTCTAAGCAATAGTATTCCACAGAAGCTTTGTATCTGAGGCATTAGAGGCTGGCTTTCCAAAACTAGAAGTAGAACTTTAAGCAGCATTTGGTGATGGCATCAGGGACAAAAAATGTGGAAAGTATGGATATTCGGAGTGGGATGTGTTGAGTAAGAGAATTTCACTTCTCATATTTCGAATTTCCTCTTCGGTAAAATGAGGAGTGGGATTAATTCTGGGTTCACAAATGGCAGGTTGTAGGACAAAGAAGACCCATGAATATGTTTTATTTGTTTGTTATCCCCCCACACCGCCTCCCCTCCCTCACCTGTAGCATGTTTTATAAGACAAAGTAAGTAGGCAGGTGTTATGCTGAGGTAAGAATGGAGTAATTTAGCATTTACTGTCTTACTCAGCCTCCCTGGTACTTGTAAATATTCGTGTTTGCAATCCCTTGACTGATGCACTCTTCGGGAGCTCCAGTACCACCATTCAATGTTTCTACCTCGTATTTGCCTATTTCCAAAGTCTGAATTTATAAATTTGGTAGTTTATTATGGCAAAGCAGACCTGAAAAAGGGATGAACTGCAAGTGAGCACACCTGCCTATTTAAACTGTTTCTGGACCCTATGAAGTTACTATCCTGGGGATTTTCCTATTGATGAGGGGATTGTGCATACATTCAAGACATGGGTGATATTGAAGCATCCCACAGGGGCTGTATCTCAGCGATCAATCCACCTGACTTCTCTACTGCTTCTCCTTTTCCTGCGGGACTGGAAATCAATTGTGTGTTAGCTACTCTCTAGGTCTGAATCCAGGGAGCCTTGGAATTGAAATGCATATTGTTTCATTAACTATACCAACAAGGAAAAAAAAAAAAAGAAGAAGAAAAGCAAAGAAAGAAACTCCCTAAAACAACTTTACCAAATGAATTGCATATGTGCATATTAATGAGTAATTGATTTATCTTCCCATGGCACTGAGGAAAAACAGGAGAAATTAAAAAAAACTTCAGTGACCACATTGATTCTATCATGTGACATCTAAAAATGAGGGCGGACTAGAACGAAACATAGGACAGAAAACTAGGAGAAAAAAACTCTATACATTCATAAAATCTCTACAGATACATGCCTTGGCAGACTGTGTAGTAGAAAAAAAAAAAAGAAATTCTGTCTATTTAAGAATTAGATATGAGAAAAATTTTCCTGTTAGTTCAGATTGGCTCAAAATACCATGCAGGGTTGCATTAATGAAGATTAAGTATATTTAGAGAGAATAATTCAAAAGACGTTATCAATTTGGCACCATTTCCTTCAAAATGAAAAAACCTTAATTTAACAGGATATAGATGAATCCCCAGATTTATTGAAATAGTTTAGAGTTGAATAAATTGAGCAGGAGTCGCAAATCACTTGTCGCTGGTATTTTAAATTCTCTACCTTGAACTGAAACCCAAATAACACAAACTCTCAATTTTGTGTGATGTTCTGAAGAGATACTGGTACACATTTTGATATTTCTTTCCAATGGATGACATCCCTTTTAACCTTCTTTTCACCTCTTTTTGGAACAAAAGAATCACAATGACAAATGCAAATGTATGAAGTCTCATATTCACCGGCTGCCTGAGAGGAAATCATGGTTTTATGTATCTCTGGAACCCAAAAGTCACTTAACTCCTCCTGCTGAAGAAGGTTAAAAGCAGGTGAGCAGAGACTACCAGGAATGTAAACTCCTAGAAGGCAGAAACCACATCATCCTTTGGCTTATGACTGTAGGTGTGACCACAGTTAAGGTGAACATTATCTTAGTATATGACTTAGCCTAAAATGAAAGGGTAGATGATTTTTTTGCAAAACCATTATTTCTGCTTCAAATGATCTAACCACAGGACGAAAAGGGGAAGAGGAGGACGGGGAAGAGAGGAAACAGTAAGCATTGAGTTTTTATTGTATACATTCTATGGGCTAGGCTGTGTAAATCATATTCACACATGTAGTTCTGTTTATTTCCTTACCAAAAAACGGAGCAAAACAAAACAAAACAAAACCCTTCAGGTTGTCACTACTTTTTCCCCCATTTTATAAAAAAGGAAACTGAGGCTTTAGAGATTAAGCAATTTTTCTGAAGTCTATAAGTGAGGAAGCCAGAATTTGAATTAGACAGTGACTCCAGCGCCCACACTTACAACTGTGATACTGCCAGGGTCCTTGCTCATTGTTCTCAATTGAATTAACCCTGAATTTGGTTACAAAAAAACTCCATGAGGTTAACAATACAGACACCAGTTAGCTTCGCCTCCTGGTTTACTCAGCTACTCCCAGAATCCCTTAATCTCCCTCTCATTCAATCACAAACATTGATACTCATCGTATACCAGGTAAGTATTTGGGGTCCACTGTACCCCTAAGCTTGACCAATGCCTTACTAAATCAATTTGATTTCTTGCCGGGACCAACTGATTTGTTGGTAGGCAGTTTTGTAATGCTAGAAACAATACGGTGATTTGGAGTCACGCCTTTGCTAGTTCTCAGAAGGCCAGACATATCTCCATAAGGTCAGGGTAGAGGAAAGGGCTGGGCTAATGAACAGAGGAGCTGAAGAGTGGCTGTATTTCCTCCCTGTCTTAAGTGCAAACTGCCGTGGCATCTAACTGCATTAACGAGTTTCCTGGGGATTGGAACTGGAGCTGAGGAAAGCTTGTTAAACCGGGGTTCAGAAACCCTTCTTTCTGAAACGTTGTACTCTGGTTCCCAGTGGTGAAGTCTACAGCCAGTGCCACGCAGGCCTGCCCCGCAGTGTCCTGTGGTCATCCGCAAACATGGCTCACTCCCACCCTGCACCGCCCCAGGCCTGGCCTTCACCATCTCCCAGACTAAACGTGACCCTTTCTCCTTGGACTTGGTAGGTGGGCTGAACCTGGTTTGTGCTGATGAACACAACCATCCTGAGGGATGTGAGGGAAAAACAAACAAAAACAAGAGAGAGAACAATATCCTGTTTTTAGCTGGAACCGATCAATGTTTCATCTTCTGTGGTGAGAAGAGGACCTGAGCTTTCACTCAAAGTCAGAAGCACTGTCCTTTCATTGTGCTTGGGAAATCAAGCATCCGCTCTCCTGTTTGTAAGTGGTAAAAGAAGCAAGTTGGTAAGAGGATTATAAATGTCAACCAAGTGGAGGCATGCATCTGACAGTTAGAAATAAGGCTAACAAAAACTGCTGCTTCTAAATTGGGGACTTTCATTGTTTAGCATAAACCTGGCCACTGAGCTAGGCGAGCAGACCCTGTGTTTGTGGAATCTGACAACTGCTTGATTGACTCACCTACATTTGCTCTTTAATCCAAAGCAGCCTTCCCATAATGTTCAATTCTTTTCTGCCAGCAGTATTTTAAGCTGAGGTGGGGAAAATTAAAAGCTACTAATTCCTTGGTGAAAAGATCAAAAAAGTACCCAAAAGGCAGCTAAGGGGACTTTTTGTCTCTTTAATTGCTCTCTTTTCAATTTGACTGCTCTCTTGTACTTTTTTTGTTTTTACATCTTTTGCTCCAAGTGCCAAAAACCTCTTTTCTCTTGCAGTTACGGCAAAGCAGGTTGAAGGACAGCGTGACGCAAAGAGCTGAACTTGGAAATGATCCCATGACTTTACAGCGGTGAGAGCATCTTCCCTTCCTACCTTCCCAGTATTGCACATGGGGCATCGTTATCGAATGAGGGAGAACCAGCTTGCTTTGGCCATTGGCCAAGTCCTGTTTTAAAGGCCAAGTTTGATGAGCAATATTATTAACAGAAATTAAGAAGTCTGCTATTAATTCTAAGAAACCTTGAAAACCAATATAGAAAAGTCTTAATTCTTTCTACAATTTCTGTGATTTCTAAGATCTTCAAGGCTTATACCTTGAGTTTAGAATGATCATACACTCACCTGATCACTTTTATCTATTGTTTGTACTCCCAGTGAACTAAGTCCTGGTACCTCTGTTAAACTGCTCTGAGCTACAGAGCTAGACACTAAGGAGGCAATAAGGGAGAAGGAAGAATGAACACTTTCTCCAATCGCAGGGTTACATCAACTTATTTTTCCTACCTCTTTCACATATTATTTTGGCTTAAATACCATAGTACCCGTATTATTATTCATTTAATATTTATCCTTTACTTTAACTCAGTTATTCCACTTAAAAAAAAGTATTTGAAAACTTTGTGTCACTACTTTGTAACACAAGGAAACTTTACAAACTATTTATGTCATAAATGGAAGGTAAAACAAATAACATAAAGTATGAAAAACAAATAAATAAGTAGAAACAAAAGTGTTTACAAATTCTCACCAAAATGCTATTGGTGGCCAGTTATAAGTACAGCTGATTCTCATTATTCATGGTAGTTCTGTTTCATAAAGTTGCTGAGTGTGAACACTGAGTTAAGGAATATTGAACATTGCTCCTAGGGGAAGCAGACGCTATGTTCCTGTGAGTCTCTGGTCACAACATTTTCGTCAATAGATCAATACCTAGCTTTGTTTTAAGTGTGCTTCTTTTTAAAAGACACCTTATTTGATACATATTGCTGATTACTTAACATCGAACTCATGGCCATCAGCACTACAATTCATGCCTGAATTAAGTTTACCCAACACATGTTTTCTCCACGTGGCACATCACACGTGCTTTGGAACACTAGGCAGTACTTCAACCATACGCTCAGGGGCTGTTTTAAACAGCACCAAAAAGAAGCACAAGGATGTGGAAAACGTGGCACTCAGTAGACCCTGAAAGGATGCTTATTTACAGTACAAAAGCTGAAGCAAGAAGGCGGAGTATCATTGCCCTGTTTGGCAACAGCTGGGAACGTGCACATTGGGAGACTCGAATTTCTTACTGCTCTGTGCATGTCTGCGAATGATTGTGAAAGCACTGGGGGTTTTGACTTTGGGGTCACAAATAAATTTTAGCAAGTCAGCGAATTTGCAAATACAGAATCTGGGAATAATGAGGATGGACTATGCCATCATGCCCTCCGCATCCGCAGGTTCCATACCTGCGGATTCAATCAACCTCATGTCGAAAACATTTGGGGAAAAAACACAATAAAAATAACAATTCAACAATAAAAATAATACCGATTTTAAAAACTCAGTATAAGAACTATTTATGTAGCATTTACATTGTATTAGGTATTATAAGTAATGTAGAGATGATTTAAAGTATACAGAAGGGTGGACATAGGTTATATGCAAATGCTACACCATTTTATATCAGGGACTTGAGCATCCATGGATTTTGGTATGGGGGGGGTCCTGGAACCAATCCCCCACAGATACTGAGAGACGACTCTATTACGAGGTAAGGCACACAAGGTTCAAATGCAGGCTTTCTTTGTGACCTAAGAGGAAGGACTGAAAGAGTAAAAACAGCAATGTTCCTGCTATGTGATTCAATGTCACTTAATGCAAAGTGTGTGAACCACCTAGACTCACCTGGAATATCACCAGTGGTATTTGTTCCATGCTTTGGGAAATTCTCTCTTATCTCCATAAATTTGGGATAGTTCAGATGTGCCATGAGGCAAATGGAACTTGGCTCTGGCTTTTTCTGAACGTTGAAGGATGGCTCAAAACTGTTCATGGCGAAGTATAAAGGTGGCCTGTTTCCTTCCTGCCTCCCTCCTTCCCCTTCTGCCTCAGCTCCAGTTGGATGTGGCCTTCTATAGAGGTGTACTGGGGACAGCACAGAACTTGTGAGCAGAATCTGTGGGATATCATTGTAATGTCAGCATTTATAGTGTTTCAGAAAGCCTTTCTCTCTGAGCCGTATTTGTTCTGGGATGTTACCTGACTCCAACATGAAGAAGAGAGCCATTGACAATACATCTCATGAAGCAAGTGGTTTTACTCTAGTTGATGGTTTTCTAAGTCTACAGTCCAAAGAAAGAGTAGGTTGTAATAAAGTCACTGTGCATAGGACAATAGGAAGTAATATGTCCTCATTTTAAAAGAGTACACAGCATAAGTGCCCACCCAGTTTTGTGAAATTTTGGACATCGTGATAGTGTATTTTGGAATCTCACAATGATCTCTTAGTTTAGGCTACTAAGGATTACCCACCACCCGCCCTACCCTACCCCACCCCACTGAATTCTAGAGAAGTTCTTGGTTGGTATGACAGTGACTATTTCTTCTAATATCATCTCTGCTGTTGGGTTGTTTCTTGGTTGCAAGTTGCTAAAGACCTATTGCCATTGGAGGCTTTAATAATTAACAGAGGACTTCGAAGATGCAGCACAAAATCGCCTCCAGCCAGCGGGCAGAGCTGCCGCCTACCACTGCTGGTGTGCTTGGTGTTTAAAGGTGGTATGCTGTATGCTTTTCTTTTTATTTTACATTTAGGATGGAAACTTTCTTCCTTCCACCTCGTTACCATGATGATGTTCTGTCCCACAATAAAGGACTCTAAAGAAACCCTCAGCTCTGGATGACAGCCTGATAAGCATTAACGCTGCTTACACCATTAGCCAAGGGCTAAGTTGAGAGCAAGTCAGATCAGACGTTGACAACTGGCAAGGTAAGATCTTACCACTGCAGAAGGAATTCTGATGGAAGAAGATGGTGTTCAGGTTGTTTCCCCATACTAAAGCTTGTGCAGCATATATATATATGTATAACTTTTAAAGAAAGTCATCGTGAGCCTATTGTAGGCTTTTATCTAGATTAAGTATCCCATTTTGGAATTGTTATTTTAATTCCCTTTGTAGAAAAGACTGTGCTATTCTGCTAATGCTGATAAATTTTGCTGTTGACTATATACTATGTTTGTTTCTAGGGAAGAAACCCACAGTGTTTTCTTTGTGAGAATGTGGGAAATAGTTCTTATAAGGATTAAATGGCTATATGAAACTTAATTTTCTATTCCCTCCCACCATCTCTCTTGCTGAGACCCTATCTCCTCACAACCGTATTAGTCTGCCAGGTGCCTATTTACATTACAGTTTTGCCTTCTACAATCCCTGTACCCACCATTGTCAGGTAATCTCCTTTAAGCCATGGTTTTGTGAATGTTTGTCCTGCTCAACACATGCAACGGCTCCTTGTTGCCCAACACACTAGATCTAAAATACCTTTGTTGCTGTTGACAAAGATCTTTATATTGGTCCCTCCCCACTCGGCTAGTTGTTTCTTTCTTTTGGAACACTTCTCCACGGAAATGGTTCTTGTTAATTTCAGCAGACTCCTTGAATACATGATGTGGATTTATATCTGAGTATCTGCTTTCCTCCCACCTCTTCAAATCTTCTCTCTAGCTCATAAAACCTTCTCTTTTTACTCCAGCCTACAAGGACCCTACCTTGATGGATCCCCTACAGTAAGAGTTCACATGCTTTTTCTGTAATAGGCTACATAGACACACTTTTTCTATAACAGGCTACATAGTAAATATTTTAGCCTTTACAGTCCACGTGGTTTCTGCTGCAACTACTTAACTTTGTCTGCTGTTCAGCATGGGAATACCCATAGCCAATAAATAAGTAAATAAATGGCTGTGTTCCAAGAAAACTTTATTTACAAAAACAGGCAACGGGTCAGATTTGGCCCATTCACCAAACAGTTTGCCAACTACTATCCTACAGCATCAAGACAAAAAACACAAGCTCTCACTTAATCATTTACTTACTTACATTTTTTTTTTTCCTATGAATAACATGTAGAGTTAAGCTTTGGCTCACAAATTAGAAATTAAGCCCCTTGATGACAAAAGAAAAATAATAGTAAACAAGACCTAGCTAACCTATAGGTATGTAACATATCAAGCAGTCTTCTAAGGTCATCATATAATTTATTTGACCTTCACAGCAACACTGGCTGTGAGATTCTATTACTATTATCTCTATTTGCAGTTATATAAAATGGAACACTATAGAAGGTTTTAAGTGAATTTTCCCCAAGTCACACATGTAAAAAGTGGCAGAGTTGATATTCAAAGCCCGGGAGCCCAAGTGCAAAAACAAATTTGTCATACCGCCTCTTAAACACTGATTGTATCAGATAGTACAGTGCTAGCACATTGCATCTTTTATTTTTAATATTTACTAAAAATTAATTAATTAGATGAGTAATTTGCTTATACAATTACACTTATTCATTGTAAAGAGTTTGCATAAAACAGGCAAGGAGAAAAAGAATACAAATCTATCATAATTTCCCCTTCCAGACATAAGAACTACTAACAGTGTGGTATCTATTCTTTCAGTCACTTCCTTCTCTCTCCCTGCTAATGTACACACCAAAACCTCCCTTAGTCAACTTTTATTTCACTGACTTGTTGGATGAGCTCCCATGCTCTGTCCCCTCTGTAAAACATACAGAGATATCCATAGCATGCAACTTATAGGCTATTCTTTAATAACCCTCCCACTTCTGCTCCTGCAAACTGTGGTTATTCTCAAACCTGTTTATGCCAGTTGTATTTTAATCTAATTTCACAATTCAGTTAAATATAGCATGAACCAATAAAATAGTGTAAAAACAAAGTATTTTCTTAAGTACGGTGTTTTGAAAAAAATTCAATGCATGCAAATTGCTACAAACAATGCTGTCAAATTAGGACTGACTAAAACTGGAAAAAAAAAAGATGGGAAACGTAAGCGTCTAGAAGGATTCAGAATTTAGACTTCTTTGTAAGCCTTTTAATTTTCTGCTTTATTTTTAAGAACTGAAATAGGAAATCATAGATGCTGCCTAATGGGAGTGGTTTATACAAGAATGAAATAATCCCACACTCAAAAAACCCCACAAAACCTTGGCCTTGCCCTTTAAGATCAGTGCAGTTTAAGATTAGTGGAAAAAAAATGCTCTTCTATATTTAAGTAAAAATAAAATATTTGGATATGTATGGTTTGATTTTTATGACTCCTTGCTTTACACTTTAGTTAAAGCACCAATCACTTGGTTCAAAATGCTTCTCTTTCTATACCAATATTCATCCCAAAATTGAATTCCTTTAAAATATTTTAATTCGTAGATGTCATATTTAACCAATCCTCTTTGTTTGTACATTTAGAATTCCCCATTGTAAATAGTTCATAATAATATTTATTTATTCAATAAATAGTCATTGAGCACCTACTTAGCTGCCAGTCACCATGATACAATTAATATTGATTTAAATACAATCTTGCGCACAGTTTCTTTGGATAAATTCCTAGAAATAAACCTGATGGATCTAAGGTAACAGAATTTTAAACTACATACTGCTTTACTGCACTGTACTTACTTGGATATGGCCGTTTCTCTCCCAGTCCCTGAGAATAGGGACCATGTCTTGTTTGTCTTTTTATCCTAGAGCACTGAACGTAGAATGTGCTCAGAGTAGGTACTCAAAAAATGTTTATTGAATCTTGAATAATGAATAGTACTTGACTGAAGTACTTATTTACTAGAATTACAAAATTTTTTCCTAAACACTCTTCGTAAAGTCAATTAAAAATCATAACTAGCATTTGTAATAGAAGGCAGGATAAGAGGAACTATCCAAGGATACTACTGCTTTGTCAGGAAGCATCTAGGGCCCCAGTTAAATCGAGTTCTGCATTACCAGCAGTTTGGAGACTTACTAATCTGTCCAAAATCTTGGAAGATTTTTCCAACTGTGGTTGGAAATTCTCAGGAGAGAAATTTTGTCTGCCAAGGGACCACACAACCTGGTTTCCTCCTGCTTACTTCTCCTTGTGGGGTGGCCTTGTGAAATCTCACACCCAAAGAAGTCCCAGCCCATCCCTGGGCAACATTCATTCTCTCAACAGATGCACTGGAGAGAATCTAGCATGGAGAGAGACAGTCTTAAGGATATGTTTTAAAAATAATTTTAGAGAAATCAGGGGTGTATGGACTCATAGTCTTGCCAACTGCTGCCAACAGCCTGCTATGCCGTTACTCACTCACCATTCTGTACAGAATGCATTGGTTTGGCATTTCTGAAACTTTTAATGTCCCTCTTCATCTAATCATTGGATATTACCTACAGTCTTTTCTCATCAACTAGAAATTCCCAAATTCCCTTTAATAAACCATATTAGTCAACCGGGGGTGTACATGTGTGAATTAAATGGGTGTCCATCTAGGAGCTAGTTTTGTGCCTTTTCTAGAGTTGAATATACCAAAGACTGTCCCTGCTGCAGCTGTTGAGGTATAAATGGTGAGATGGAGAAGACAGCCCAATGAGCACCTGATATAGTGTGTCCACATCTAGGTGTAAAGAAGGCTAGGGAGTGAGGTTAGGTGGCCAGACCTTTGGACAAATTTGGCAATGCAAGTAATCTCCAAATTGTGCTAACTACATTCCCAAGCATTGTCAGATAGATATGTGCACATCACACTTTATCTAAAGAAGCTGCCTCCAGGATCTCATCAACCTGAGAACGCCTTCTTTCTTTTCTTCCTTTCTTTCTGTCTTTCCTTTTTTTATATACCCTCCGTCCTTCCCTTTCTTTTTTCCTCTCCCTCCTCCCCCTCTCCCTCCTTCCCTTCCTTTCTCCTTCCTTCCTTGCTTCCTTCCTTCCTTCCTTCTCTATTATTGAGATGGCAATTGTTTCTGCTTGGCAACAGGGGCAGGCCTTTCTTGCAGCTATGTAAGAACTCAGCTTTTGCTGTTGGCATGTGGGTCACCTGCATCTTCTAGGCATGCCCTTATATTAGTTAATTTGTTAGCTCGCTTGAATCACAGTCGAGAACCCTTCAGCTTTGGTTTGCAGCAATAAATTCAACTGACAGCTGAAATTTGGAACGCTCACTTAATATTGATTCTGAATGTAATAACAAGCGACATGACCTTTTGGATGGTGTAAAATATGGCCGCCACAACATCTGTGCTACATTTCTTGCTGTTTAGTAATATGCTGTAACAGCATGGAGCTGGCATTAAAGCTAAGCTTTATTATCAAGCAGATCACTCCATCTCTCTGGCTTCATTTAAAAAAGTGCTTTCAGCTTCTGGAGCTGATATCGTGTCTAATACATGTTGCTGATTTTGAGACCTAATTACCCTGCAGTAAGATAGAGAAAGATATCTGAAGACCAAATAAGAAATAATAGTGAGGGTAAAGGCCACCTGATACCCAAAATTCCAAGAGACCAAAAACTTACACAATTTTCCATGAGAGTAGCATCTTTTACAACTAAAAAAATTTCAGCTGTATCCTTGGAAAATACCTATGAAGTTGATGTCATTTAGTGATTTGTATAAGATATGAAAATACCTTTCCTTCTGTCAGCCACCTGACCCATTCCCCTCATAACAAAAAAGATGATTACTGGTGGTACTTGCCTTGATGGCTGAGTATCATTCTAATTTAGCATTGCCCTAGGAAATCCTAAACTAATTTTGCTGGGATGGATACAGGGATGTTTGCATCTGATTTACTTTCACTGTTTTTCTTTGAAGTCTTGGTATCTTTAAAACATTCTCCAAGTAGGCAGAACATCAATTTGTGCACTTTAAAAAATCCAATTTAAGCAGGTTAAAAATTGTCAAAATAGTCTAACCATATTTCTTCAACAGAATTTCCAACCATGGAGCACACAAAAGATGCAAAACTTGAAAGCATTCTATCATTTCAATATATTCCATGGCTTGGATTGGCTCTCACTGGGTGAATAGTGAGAACTTAAAAATCTCTTTATCACAAGAGACAGATCTTGACTCTGAAACAATATAGCATCTTTTTTTTTTCATTGCTATGATATTTTGACTGTGTTTGGTTGAGCCATTTCTGGAGGGTACAGCACAAAGTTTTAAATCCTATTTCTCTGGAGGGAAGAAAAGAATTAAGTCATATTTATGAAGTCTTCTTTCCTGTAAAATCTATTTCCAAAATAAAAGACTAAGTAGTTTCAAAGAGGTTAAACATATAGAAAACAGAGAATAGTTTTATTTGTTCTTCTGGTTAATAGGATACTGATTCTATTTAACAGGCAAACCTGGGCATTGTAGATGCTTAAACTTGGCATGGTAGCAATCTGTATGAAGCAAACTATTAATAGGGTACTTTTTGTATTAGGAACTGCAGAAAAGTGGGTCTGATACTTAGTAAGTGTTTTAGTCAAAGAAAATGCCAGGCCTGGTAGGTAACTGAAAACATCAAACTTCAAAGTCCTAGCACAAAATGAGAGACATTGGCCTGTACCCTTTCCCCAGGGAAACCTAGCAGAATGCCTGCTGGGATAACTTCCAAAATGAATAGAGAGACATGCTGCCTAAAAAAAGCTAATCAAGTCAAAAGTGAGGTGTCCTGACAGTGAGACATTGGTCAGAGAAAAAAACCTCACCCGACTTACATGCTTTTAGATAGATTGCCAAGACTGACCAGAAGCTATCACTTATTATCCCTGCCACTTTTTCCTGTTAAATTCCAGCAATTATTAGGATTGTTAAAATATATTATTTGTTCAAGTGGTATTCATCTTAGGAAAGTTCAGTAATCCTAGAGGTCACTCCTGTATTCCAGAAAGCACATTATTCATGCAGAATAATGTGGGTAAAATGTGATTGGATTCCTTTATTGACAGCAGCCTACACCAGATGGCTGAAATGCCACTCTCATTTCAGGAAGAAAGAAAGTCTTCATAGAAAAGAGGAAGCCTAGAGTTGCAAGGTAAGATCATTCTTAATTATCAGTCCTAGGGACTGTATGACCACCATGATATTTATATAATTAGAAAGTGAATTTCAAACAAAGGCATTCATACACATAGTCCACCATTAATAGCAAAATACAAATGGAACCTATGAAGGGGAGCTGGACCCAGCTAATCAAAAACATTTCAGCTTTTGGATGAGTTTTAGGCTCTCAGTTTAGAATGAATCAATGCTCAGACTTGGCAAGCAATAATTAATTCCAGCAGTGTATCATTCATCTGTGTAGTGGCTGCCCCCTCAAATAGAGATCTTATAAAATTCTCCCTAGTGAAATCAGTGAAGCCATCAGACACAGCCATATGTTCAAAGCTCAGAGAGGATTGGTCATGAGACAGTTGTCTATGAATTAAGATGTTAACTGCCCAACAAAATTTTAGTATTATAGAATGAGCACCACAGGGTTGTTTCAATTGTTACCCAGAAAGCAAACAAACAGACATGCAAAAACAAATAAAATAACAAGCAAAACCCCATTCTTTAAGCATTTAAATCTACTCCTTTTCCTTTCTTTTTGACCTGATACCCGAATTGTTCTCTAAGATACTGGGGTAGCTTTGTTGATTAATAGCACCCACTGAAGCCAACAGAAAGAATAAATAGTTAGGGGGAAAAGTGCACACACAGACAAGGTAAACAGTGGGAATTGGATTACTCCACCACCCTCTGCTGAAGCAGGATTCAAAACAAATCTGATCATATGAGTATTATGAGCCACTAAGTATCTGCAGCAATTACCAAGCTTTTGCACAAACCCTTTTTGAGGTTTTTTTGTTTTTGTTTTTTGTTTTTTTCTTCTTTTTTTAGTGCTGTGCTAATCTATCAAGTGTTTAGCTTCAAAGCAGAATTTGAGAGAGAAACAGAGCCTGACTGCAGCGGGCTTATCATGTAGTGATATTTCTCTTTTCCTTTCCCTTCTATTCCCTTCTTTTCTTCTCTTTCTATTGAACCTCAGAGAATTATTTTCATTCCTTAAATACACTGAACCTATTTCTGCTTTTAAACTCTATTTTAAAACTCTTTTTAAATTCTATTTTTGGGCTTTACAACTTGGTAAGAAAGCTTTCTTGGCTAAGAAAGCTGTGCTATCCTCTCTCGTCCATGGTGCTACCCAATGGGACCAATACCACTCAAACTCTAATTTGTAGGCCTCCCTCTGGGGCTTAGAGAGCCAGGATTCAATGTAAAGAAAAACATGGCTGTATGAAAGTTCATCTGTTTACCTGTTTAGTCTTCCAGGAGTTAGACTGCCTTCTTTTTGATGCAAAGCAAACCAATGCTAGAAATCTGTAACAGACTCCACATTGACCCTGGATGATGACTTTGTGCATCTAAACTCCACAAAAACATTAGGAATGAGGGTTACAAGCTCAAATTCTGGTGCACATCCCACATCTGCCATTTCCTAGATCACTTTAAACTTGAATTTGATGAAACATTGAGAAGATAATATCAATAGTACCTACTATTGTACCTACTATTGTTGCTATAAGAAGTCAAGAAAAAAAATCCTAATTGTGGCTCAGGTGAACTGGTCCTTAACACTTCTCCAGCATCACTTTGGCCCTTGTTTTTTTCTGGTTCCAGCCACCCAGAACTTTCTCAGTTCATCACCTGACCATGCTCCTACTTGCCACAGAGCCATACACATCTCGCATCTCTTGCCTGAAGTACTCATTTCTGGTCACTAAGCCTTTATTGTTCTGCCAAGTGGATTCCCATGACTATGTCACCCCTCCCTCAACCCCCAGAATGCATGCTCCATGAGGCAGGAGCTGTGCCTGCCTTTGGTCATCATTTTATCCCCAGCCAGGGCTGGAGGGCTTGACACACAGTAAGAACTCAACAAATGTCAGCTGTTGTCATGATGCAATGTGTTAGGTCCTCAGAACAGAGGAAAATTAACCTCTGGCCTATGGAATTGGCAGATACTGAGAAGACAGAAGTGGCATGGTTTTGGTGGTTTTAAATTTCCCATGTGGACATGATTGCAATCAAATTGTGGTTTTAATGAGCAACAATCATTGTTTGCTGAAAAACCCAGCTAAACCCAGCTGTAGACCTGTACCAAGCTGTAATCATCTCCCAGGCATCATGGGTTGACCAGCCATTGTCTTGAAAGCAGTTCCTCAGTGGGCACAATCCTTGTATTTATAGGCAATAGTACAGGTATTAGTATTCAAGTTTGATCATTTCTCTGCAAATCCATTGGCTAAATACATACTTTAATTGAGCCCAGGAGGGTTGACTTGCAGACACAGCATAGAAAAAAATCACTAGAAAAATGGCAAGTAGAAGCAGCCTTTTACCTTTGAATAGAATATGAAACTTACAAAACATCAATAACAATTTTCTATTGGGGAAAGGCCTGCGGCAGGAATAACCTGTTTTGGTTTTTAAGCAGCAGCTCGACAAAAAAAATTAATGTTTCTTATTCCTTAGAAAACAAAACTGCCATAGTAAGCCAGTAAGGTAAATTTAACTGGATGAAATATAATGCAATTGGTTTCCTGTGATGTTAAGATATAGAAATTATCATTAGCCAATGAAAAGGCTCAATGTCCAAAATGATGTTAAGTGTGGTCACAGTGATTATAATGAGCAACATAAATTCAATAAGAATGACCAGGGCGAGTGAGAACGTGCCTCCAAAATAACATCAGACTCGTTACAGATCAAGATTTCTAATCTCTGTTGTACAGAGCAAAATATCGCCAAATCTTCATCATGGACGCAAAGCACACCATAAACTGCAAAGTACTGCACATTAATTTCACTGTCACATGTATATATTCACACAAAGAATGACGTCTCTGTGTAAATTTCTCTCTTTATCTTTTTATATAGTATCTTTACATATATATTTATTTTCATACATAATGCCTTCTTACAGGAACGTTATTTTCAGGTCACAGATGATAATAACAGCTAACATTTATTGAGCACTTATTCTAAGATAGGCACTGTTGTAAGAGCTTTACATTTATTTATTATCTTAATCTGTACAAGAACCTCATGAGATAGGTTATTATTCTCATTTTATAGAAGAAAACACTGAGGATCAGGGAGCTTATATCAATCATCCAAGGTCACACAGTCAGTCATTGGCTTTGCTGGGATACAAAGTCGGACAGTCTAACCTAAGAGCTCCAGATCCCGGCCACTACTTCTACCATTCATAACCACTAAATTATCCTGATGGTTCAGACCATTCTGGAAACATCCCAAATAAATAAAACAAGACTTCTAGGGGCTTTGGAGGCTCCACAGGAAGCCCAAATGTGCCCCTTTTATAGATCATTAAGTCTTATATGGAGTGTTTGCTCATAACAACATTTTTTTAATATTCTACATTACTTTTTAAATTGTAAGGCACTAATGTGAAGTATCCCTAAAATGTGTTGAACTTTCAATTTTTTAAAAAGAATCCCTACTAATATTCTTAATCTTTTTAGTGGGCTTTCTCATTGCTTGTTTCTGTACCATGTAATTATCACATAAGGAACTGTCTACTTATGTGGAAGCAAGAAGTAGAAAACAAAACAAATGAAGAACACAAACACAGGCATGTTTGTTGTTTCATATTGAGGGTGATTTAGCTTGGATAATAAATCATTACAATGAATGTCAACACTCACAGAGGAAAGGGAGTAGTTAGTTGCATATGCTAATGGAAGACGTGCATTACTAACAGGGGAGAGAATGAACAACTCCAGCCACATGCTAGTTATCACTGCAAATCACAAGACAAGCCATGTTCACACTGAGCATATGACTGCTGTATGACAGTGCAGGCAAATATTCACATGTTAACGGCAATAGCTCCCAAACTCCATCCAAGACTACTAAAGAATTTAAAAATAAAGTTCTCTTTGTCATGCACCAAGATGTCAAGCTTAAGCACATCTGCCAGTCAAAGGGATTTAGTCAGTCCTTACCCCCCACAACTGTGGTCTACAGGCCTAAGTGTATCAGAGTTCAAACTACAGACAACTGCGATGTTATCTATAAATAAGTCCTGTAGTGTTTTCCTCTAAAATGTTCCCAAGATCCATAAATTCTCTGCCTCTCTATTGTCAGTAGACCACCTTTGTCTTAATACTGGACTAGGGCAAAGGTCTCCTCTCTGTCTTCCTTGTTCTTTTGCCTCCTTTCTATCTAGCATAACACATAGTAATTTTTTTCATTGTATTAAAATATACATATCATAAAATTTACCTTTCTAATCATTTTTAGGTGTACAGTTCAGTGGCATTAAGTAAATTTACACGATTGTGTAACCATCGTCACCATCTGTGTCCAGAACTTTTTCGTCTTTCCAAAACAATACTCACCCATTAAACAATAACTCCCCATTTCATTCTCCCTCCAGCCCCTGGTAGCCACCATTCTGCTTTCTGTCTCAACAAATGTGACTACTCTAGGTACCTCATATAAGTAGAAACACATAATATTTGAACTTTCGTGTCTGGCTTATTTCATTCAGCATAATATCATCAAGGTTCATCCATGCTGCAGCATGTGTCAGAATTTCCTTCCTTTTTAAGACTGAATAATATTCTTATGATATGTGTATGCCACATTTGTTTATCCATTCATGTGCTGATGGACACAGGTTGTTTCCACCTTTTGGCTATGGTGAGTAAAGCTGCCATGAACACGGGGGAACAAATACCTGAGTCTTTGCCTTCAATTTTTATGGGTAAATACCTGGAAGTGGAATTGGATCATATGATAATTCCATGTTTCATATTTGAGGAACTGCCACAGTGTTCTCCACAGCAGCTGCACCATTTTACATCCCAACCAGCTATGTACAAGGCTTCCAATTTCTCCGCATCTTTGCCAATACTTATTTCCCATTTTTTAATTTTATTTTTCTATAATAGCTGTCCTAATGGGTGTGAAAATATACTTTTTAAAGATATAAACGGAACTAAGAAACACTCCTCTATGGCTACTAACTGCACTTAGAATAAAATAATAAACTCTTTGCCGTGGCTACAGGGCCGTATCTGATCTGTTCCCTGTGGAAGCCTCTTTAATTCCATCTCATCCCACTCTGTCCCCTTCTTTTACACTAGACATACTCACTTCCATTTAATTCTCCAAACATGTCAAACTCTTCCCCAGTTTAGGATATTTGCACATATCAATCCATTTGCCATGAAAGCTCTTTCCCCCACTATTTTCAAGGCTGGTCTGGCCTCATCCTGTCTCAGCTGAAATACTGCCTTGTCACCAGCTGAACTAGTGGCCTCATTCACCGTAATTCTCTCTCGTGTCTTCCTACATAGTGCTAATGTAAATGCAATAGGAATTTTTTGCTTTCATTTATTTTATTGTCCTCTCTGCATCTAGGTGATAATCCTACAGGAGAAGAACCCAGATCTTATTCACTGTTACAACAGTGTATTCTTGATCCCTAGAGTCAAGCAAAGTACCTGACACATAGTAGGTCCTCGATCAACATCAGCTAAATTTATAAGTGGTTTACAGAAAAACGCAGACCTATGAACAGAACACGGTAGCAGGCACCATGATAATCTTACTCAGTTCTGGGAAAAGGTTGGAAAGAACGTGTCCTGTGCAGATATTCATCAGCCCTGGCAATGGCACTGTGCATCTTCCGGCCTGAAAGAACCACACATCTCAATAACAATGGGATCAATTTTGACATTAACACGAATATTATCAAAAGCCCAAGAGATACATTTAAATTCACCGAGCTCCGCGGCAGATAATATAAAAGCTCTAACTTGCTCTCTAGAAACAAGAAACTTTCATTTATGACTTCCCAGCTTGTACTAATCCTGCCCATTAGGCCAAAATATTGCATTTTACACAGGATGCAAGATCATACAAGAGACTGATGTAATTCTTAGGCACAAAACCAGCTGGCAGATTTAACAGTGAAATCCCCTTTATTCAGAAGGCACAAACCAAGCCCACGATGCCCTTTTTGACAGATTCCTGCATGTTCCTCATTATGGCTAGATGAAAGAAGACACTCCACATTCTGGGGCTCAGCTCTAACCCCCTGCATTTGCATACCCAGTCATTTGTAAACGGAAAGAAACACATCTCTGCACTTGCCCAGAGGTAAATGTTTACTCAGAAAGGTGACTTCTGACATTGACAGTAATGCCAGTTTTCCATCTGCATATTTTAAGGTAATGTATCCTTCCTTTAAGTGCTTTCAGTTCAGCTTCTTGGTCTCCCTCTTTCAATGAGCGCACTGACACCCCAGACCTCTAGGTCTCGATTTGAATAACTTTCTGGGAGGATTGAAAAATGCAATCAGGCTTCTTGCCAGTCCAAGGACAGGCACTCAGGTTGTAGAGAAGTGAGCACTGAGATTGTAGTCCTTTCATCTTTCTTACCCCACCATACTCAACTATCTAAAGGCTGAAAGGCTCACCCCAGGCCGTGGATGAATCCTTCTCTGAAATGCGGTATATCCCAGGAGATCTCTTGGGAACATTTGCTCAGGTAGCTGTGCAGTTCATCAGCATAGCAATTTGCCCTATCAGTCCATCCATCAGAGCAGAGCAGTGTGGCTGGCAGAGGCAAGACTCGTGGGAGAGCTCCCCATGGGCAGGTAGAGAAGGCACATTCATCCAGAGATCATAAATATGCATGTTGGCCCTGATCCTCTCCGCATGAGGGTGATAGACTGGAACAGGCAAGGAGTCAATCCTCATTGGCCCACAGTTGCCGAGTACCCCTGTTTCTCTTACAAATACATTCTATTTCGATCTAAAGAAGCAGGCAAATTTGCCACATGTGACTCAACGGACTGTCTGAAACACAAAGGCAAGACTGGAAGCTCTCTCTAGCTTCCAGATCACAAAGCTTACAAATCACATTCAATAGAGCTCTCTTTCTTGAGAAGCTACTATTTGCCAGGTGGAAAACAACAATGAGTAAGGCAGGATCTTGCTCCTTGGAAAGCTGACAATCTAGTCAATTTAAATTAAATTGCTACGCCAGTTTCAATAGGATATAAGAAACACTATGATGGAAAAGACAGAAGCACTATGATGGAAAAGACAGATGCTCTCTGTGAGAGCAGAGAACTGTGGGTGTTATAAGGAAGGGGGTCACTGAAAATTTCGCAGGGAAAGTAAAATCTGGATTGAGATGTAAAGATCAGATAGCAGCATGTAGCTTAAAATCAGGGTATAAGCAATGGAAGGCAAACTCAGCAGTCTCCCAAATTTACCCCCCCTCCAACAATAAGTTTTTTCTTTTCACCACAGCTGGCATGATAAGTTGAGAATTTTCCAGCATCTCCCTGTCTGCCAGATCCTAGCTAAAGATGCCTATGCTAAAGAAGCCAAAATAAAGAGATGCAACATAGACCATTAGCAGAGCAGCTTGGAAATTCTGACTTGTATTGATTGAGACACCTTCCCATGAAGAAAACCAGATTAGCAATATGCTACTTGTCAATTGCTCATTGGCTTCTTTGCCAGGCAAGGATGAGAGGGCTACTGTTAAAAAAAAAAAAAAAAAAAAAAAGGAAGAGAGAAAGAAAGAAAAATGCTCACTGTAAATTAATGCTTGTCAAGCTCAACAAGTTAGAGAACTGGGGGAAGGCTTAATTAACGTAAACAGACAATTTAAAGTGAGGGAAAATTCAGCCTACGTGGGAGAAAAATTCTAGGTATTAAAACAAATTCTTGAAAATTTAGAAGTACCCACTGCCATTTGTCATTTATTCAAGGCAGGGATGATAATGAAGTCAGCACACTCCTCCCACGTTTGGTGTTAGCATGACTTCGGCTATTAGAAAATGCTGGGCAATTGAAGACAATGTACTTGTGTCTGTGCAAGCCATCTCTTTTTCCTTCCTTACTTGTGTCTGTGCAAGCCATCTCTTTTTCCTTCCTTTTCTTTTACTTTTCTATTCCCCACCCCACCAGAAACATTGCAATAACAGTAATACAGTCTCCCTTCAGCATGCAGGGCCTCAGTATCTCAGCTGGTTGCTGTGCTTAGGGATATTTGACATTTACTGACTGCTTGGGAGCTTGAGGCTGCAATTTCAAACGCTCAGCATAAAGAATCCAATGTGAAGAACAAAATGGCTTAAGACTTTTGAGCTGGGAAAAGCTTGTTGGTAAAAGTTGTGCTTTCTTGGTCCACACAGGTAAGGAATAAAAAAAGACCACACCAGACAGGATGGAACACAAACTGATGTACCCCAAGAAGTACTTTTTAAAAGATCCTTTAAAGCACTCACTTGCTGTAACCATATTTTTCTCTAAGAAGTGAGCTGTGCACCAGCTGCCTTCAGTAGATGAACTGGAATATGCTCTTTTGCAACTTTGAGTGCCAATATTTAGCAATGTGTGCAGTAGGGCCACAGTCCTAGTTTCTGGAATTGCCCTGCAGGGAGAAGGCGAAAAGTGTGAGCATGGAAATTATAAGCTGGATAATCAGTGATAATGAAAAAGGAATAAAGGAAGGGAAAAAGCCTCTGACAGTTCAATTGGATTTTGGTAAAGTATTTCCTGCATGGCAGCTGTCCTTTAGCCTAGAAGACGCAACATTTGGAGGGTGAGATGTGGAGGCCTTCTGGTAATTCTTCCAGTTCCAACTATAGGAGGAATTCTGACTGCCTTGCAACCTCTATGTAAACTTAACGAAGCATCTTTAGTTGGATGTTTTTAAAACTGGGCCAAAGAAAGGGGAAAAACACCCTGAATGCTGATGCTACTTTATAATAGATTGAATATGCAGTGGCAGTAAATCTGTAAAAGCCTTTGCCTAAGCATAGAAGTGAACTAGCACAGCAAAAGCCTTTCTGATAAACAGAGATCAATACCAGGAGAATTTCTAAATTTGGCTTTTCATCCCTAACCTCACCATTGTCTGTTGACAACCAGAACACTGCGCACTGTCGTGCCTGCTTAGACCACACAGGGTTTCATGCAGGCAAAATAAGTGCAAGAGGCTGAGAGGAAGACAGGCAAGAAACTCTCTGGGAAAACGAATGGCCACCACGAACACAGTGTGTTCTTTTCCATTCTTAACGTAATTTCTTCTATCGATAAAGAAGCTCTGCTGCTTTACACAAATGAAAAACAGAAGTTCCCACACCTAAGAGTGAAATAAAAGTGTTTAGAGATGTGCAGGAGGGGGCCCTTTTTCCTTCTCAAGAGCCGGCATATTCTTAGATCACTCATATAATACCTTAGAGCTGTGCACACATGCACACGCATGTGTGTGTTTATGTGTGTATGTGTGAGAGAGAGACTGAAAATTAGTCACTTTGATTCTCTTCCAAAAAGCCATCTGAGAATCAAGAACTATGTGTTCCTCAGGCTAGCCCCAAGTCAAGCTGCTTAATTTCTGCATCTGCTTAATTCTTTCTAGACGAAGAGCTGGTTCCTATGGCACTCATAGCTCGTTGGTGGAAGCATATTGATGATTCAAAGTTGATGAAACTTTTCCAATTAGCTATATTGCTGGATGTGGCCCTTCTGGCACTATCTCTGTGTTTCTATCTCTGGCCCAGCAGATATATGATAATTGCCGGATGCATCTATGGTGGGAGGGGGAACGGCAAGACTTCAAGAGTTCTGAACAGCTGCTCCCAAGCTTGGGAAGCCAAGTGGGAAATTCCAGTTTCCTCAGAGGGTCCTGGGGTGGATTCTGATTCTTCTCATTAGGCCTATGGTCCTCAATCTGTGGTCTGTAGAGCCATTCATGGGGCTGTGTAAGTACTACTGGATTTTTAATTTTGTGTTTTCAACTTGTTAATAGTCTAAAACTAAAACATGGACAAATTATAAAGACAAAACTTTCCTTTTGCCTAGAGACTGATATTTTCATAGACTATGACTTTCAGGATGATTTTTCCTACTAGTGGTCAACGTTTCTCAAAGTGGACAAACACAGCATTGGGCCCTTTTCTGCAGGTAAGGAATTTCTTGGAGTGGCCTCTTTGGGACACTTGTTTATTCATTCATTCTGCAAAATATTGGCAGAGAGCCTTCCTGGTACCAGGCATCATTCTGGGTCCACGGGATGTATCAGTGAATGACACAGACCAAGTTTCCTGCCCTGGTGGAGCTTATGTGTTAGTGGGTGGGGGCAAACAGACAATAATGTAATAAATAATTATATAGCATGTTAGAACTTCATAAGTGCCATGAAAAAACAAAAGTGAAAGCAAAAGAAAAATAAACAGGGTAAGGGGATTGAGAGTCGGGGTGGTGGTGAATGGAACAGAGGTTAATTTTTACTTTTAAGCAGCATGGTCAGGGAGGGGTTCACTTTAAGAAGCCACCTGCAGGGGGGACCCACTCTCTAGGTACGACACTTATTTACAAGTGACCCCACAGATGGCTATCTAAACTCAAACTGGCTGTCAGTGCTAGGGGTCATCACCTTTGGGGCCAATAATCAAAATTCTAGTTAAAGCAAAAGAGAAACTAAGGAGAAAGGGAAGAAGTGCGAGAAGCCCGAGCTGCCTGCAAGTGGATGTTAGGCCAGCATGCACCTCGCAGGGACAGTACAGCACTGTGCATTTCCTCTTGCATTCTCATGCCCTCCAACAGAGTCTTACGTTCTTTCCTTGTCCGACATAAAGTGATAACAGAGAGTTGATGCTGTTCTGAACAACAAAAGATGCGATGACTTAATTTCTCTTCCTTTAAAAGGCAGGTCACACTCTCCTATTTAATGACAGGAAAGGAGAAACCAGACCTAGGTGACAGAACTCACACAATTTACCGCACCCTTGGGGAGACAAGGAATAAAGACATCGAGAATCAAGTGCACCACGTGGAGTTTTAATCAGTGTTGCCCGTCTGATCGTGGTCACTGTGTTCTACCTAAGTCCATCAGTTTATGACTCTAGCTCCTCGTTCCAAATACCCAGAGGTACTCCCTAGGGAGAGTATAGCTCAAGTATAACCGCAGCTCAGGTAAGCTCAGGTAAGACCATGCTCAAGAATAATCAACTTCACATTTCTGAATAGTCATCAAATGTGCAAAAAGAAGAATAAATATCCAGAAAACAAAATGTGTTTTAAAAAAAGCTACACATGACACTTTATTTCACACTGTGAAACTGAAGAAATACTATCTCCAGGTGGGGGCTTGTTCACACCTTTGTAAACTAGCCCTTCCCTTATTACTGTTGTAGGAACATCTAGGCTCACGGCTGTATCTCCCAACAATAGATTCGTGCGGCAGCAGATTCCATGGCCTCCTCCAAGGTCAGCCAGCCGGGAGCTGGACACCCACCCTGCAGGTAGGGAGCTGATTCACATTTCTCCCAGGTGGATTAGAGCTTCCCAGCACATCCAGGCTTGTCCACCATGGTGTTGTCTACATTCCTGTTCCATCTGTTCTCACATCCCTGTGACTCACACCCCGGCTCACCTGCACCTCCCTTCTTCCCCATCACTCTTCAGGGTTCCTGGGAACTGATGACTTTATCCTCATGAAATTTTATGACAGTGTGCAAGGCTCGGGAAAATCTTCAAATTTTTCCACTGATAGAATCAGAGCCCTGATAAAAGTTTCCACATACACATGTGACTCCAAACAAATAGCAAACACTAATAAAACCTAGCATTTACAGAGCACTTACCTGCTGGGCACTTATGAACATTTAGTATTGAACACTTATATGTGCTAAGTTCTGTGGATGAACTGATATCATTTAATCTTCACAACAGCTTTCTTGTTATGAAAGGGGACACTGAGACACAAAGAGGCTAACAACTTGCTAGTTAAGTAACAGCTTACGTGGCAGAACAGTGATTTGAACCCAGGACTTTGAGTCTATGCTTTTAACTACTGCATACTATTGCTATCCACTATCAACAGCATCGTGTACTTATAAAACTATCACATACTTATGCAAAGTGTTAAGCTATCCATAGTAAAAGCAATAATAAGAGTTGGGGTCAGGAGACAGAGAGCTGGCTGGGCCACAGCTTCAGCTCTAATTGCTACTCTACTAGCCAAGGTCCTAGCATGAAAGCACTTGATACTCAAACCAGGTCATGTGAGGAGAGTTTAATAAGGACTATTTAAAAAGTTGTGGTCAAGGTTTAAGAATACCAGAAGGGATGGTGCAGTGTTCTAGGGCTAGCAATAGTGAGAAGTTGTTATCATTGCCAATCTCAGGGAGCAAGGAGAGGGAGTGATTAGAGTAATCTAGAGAGAGAAAACTGTATGGAGAGGATTTGTGTCTCAGGTACAGGGAATCAGCCAACCCGTGGTACCACGACAAGGAGGAAGTTGGTGGTAATTACCCCTCCCTCCCTTTTTTCCTCCATCTGATCTCCTCCTGACCTTTGATCTCTTCCCATTGAGTCAACCCAGTTGGCAGCTAGAAAACAGGGGCACCCATGGATACAGCCTCATCAGCTTTCAGGGTAGAGAGCAAGATCTTGGATCTCGAAGGATTGAGGAAAATGTGAAGGATAAACAAAATATACAGCACAGTCACCATCATGGCAAATGGGGAAAACCTCAAACTGCCTGGGACTTCATGTCTTCGTCATTATCATAAGACAATTGGAATCACATTGCAATTTACACTGCCTTCAAGCTCTGACATTTTTTGGTTTTATGACTCCATCCTCTGTCTATTTCCGAAGAGATTTTCAGAATAATTAAAAAAAATAAAATACAGAAGATAGCCCCCACAATGCAGACTGTAGTGGTATTCTGCATCACTTCTGCACTGTGTGCTGACAAATGCATAAAAGCAGACTGTGGCCGAGGTGGGAGAGCATTTGCCCATCCCAGAAAGTAACTAAGACATTGTTAAACAGGCTAAGAGAAAGGCTTGAGAATATGAAAATGGTCCTGACAAAGGAATTCGTGTAACGTGAAGCCCCTGCTCTCTTTCTGAAGCAAAAGGAAAGGGATACACAAGAAATGACTGCCAAGCTTATGAGCAAAACCTAAAAAGAGATGCCTTACACACTTTGACTGTAGTCTGTGTCATGACAATTCAAGTCCCGTCCCTGTGTTCTCGCAAAAAACCAGTGGCCACCTGCTCTTGATCTCTGAATGTGGACATATGGCAATATGGCCTTGGTTGGAGGAATGCTGAGGGTGGTAGTGGGCAAGGGGACTGTGTCTCCCTGAATTGCATGGATCTATCTAAGTAGTCTTTATAATATGTTCCCAGGTGCTCGATGAGCTGTTCCTAGTTTTCAAGGTTTCTTGCTGGCAGAATCTTGAAAGAATGCAAAGCTTTGTCTGAATAGACACAAGACACAGCACTTGACGAGAGCATCTGTCCTCCCCAGCTCCTGAAGACCATTTGCTTGTTTCCAAAGGCTGAGATAACTGAAGTGTGGTGTTTTCAAGGATGTTGGAGCTTGCCCCTGGTTCCTCCTATCCCTTCTATTCAAATAAATGTAAATGAAATTGCACCACTGTAGAACGGTCCCTTGTTTTCTCTAGACTCATGAGAAGTAATATTAACCCTTTATCAGCTGTTTTGATGATTTTCTCCTTAAACGAAAAGAAACCCATAGCATCTCAGGGCTCTTAAACCTAGGGAGCAATAAAGGTGTGCGTAAAGGCGTGTGTTGGGGAGAGGTGAGAAGTAGAAAAGAGAGGTGGGGTATGCTCAAGGCGAACTTGTCCTGGGTCACAGATGTGCCTAGCATGGGCTGGAAAGCAAAAAGGAAGTAAACAAATCAGAGGGAAATAGATGACATGAAAGTAGCGACCTATGCTGTGTGGATGCATACAAGAAAATAAAAAGCTTAAAATGTAGAATGGGTTGAAATACCAACACGCCCACTTACTAACTGCGTGAGCTTGGATGAGTCCTGTGCCTTTAGCTTCCTCGTTTAAAAGATGGAGCTAAGAACAATACTAATACCTACTGTGTGGGGTTGGTGTACTGATAAAATGAGATCAGTTAGATAATATAAGTAAAAGTATTTTGTAAAACATAAGATGCCCTAAAATGCAAGGGATTATAATCATTCCATTTAAATTGACATGACAGTGGCATGCCATTTAAAGGCAAATGGTACACCTGAAGATTTGTCAACAAACCCAGCCACCTGCAGCAGAAGACACCAGGAGTTTCTTAAAAATCTGTTCAGCATATGAAATATCAGATACAAATAGCAGGAATAATCCACATTTAAAAAAATTTTGTTTAATAGAATGAATCATTCCTCCTCTCTTCCTTTTTGCCTCTTTTGAAAATGTCTTAACACAGATGTACCAGTGAAGGATAAAGCCAATACACATTTTCATTAGTACACAGAGAGCCAGCCCAAATAGTTCTCTGGAGGGTGAAAAAAATGTGACGGATGTAGAGGGAGGAACTTGAAAGAGCATTTCAGCAGTAGACACAGGATGCCTGACTTAGCAGATGCTTACTGCTAATAAATCCCGTTTTACATCTATTTTCACAGAATATTTTTCAGGTGATATACCTGGCAGACATCATCAAGGTAGCAGAAAGAATTCAGATCGACCACCTCATAAGAATTAGAAATTACACTCAGTGAGAAGAACTCACGACTCCTCTAAGATAACTGCCGTGCAAAATCAGTTTCACTGCCAAATTCCCGATCTTTCCCTGGATACCCGCTGAAGGGTTAAAGCAAATACTCCAACTACTCTGTCAATTAGGAGGGATCCTTGCCAAGCCCCATCTGCATGCACATCCATCATCCTTACCCAGAGACTCCATCCCATGGAGAAAAGTCGCAGACTGAGGAGAGACACTGGTGAGTCTCCATAAGAGCCGGTCTGGTTTGCAGGCAGTTGTACCAGCAACACTAATGACCAGAAGAGGTGCGCTCACCATCAGCAAAAGCTGGGAATGGGATGCACTCCCTCTTGTGTTCCCTTCCAACTACAGAAAATCACCAGCAGTCCCAGTCTGACACAGCTGAGGCCTTCTCCAGCTGGGAGGGAAAAACATCCAGGGCAATATCGGCTCCCCCCTCCTCCTTTTCTGCTCCTTTCCCTGTAGACAGACTCAGCGTGAGGTTCCTGAGGAATTAGTTGCGGGAGGACGCCTCCCCCGCTGGCAGCCAAATGCCAACTGCAAGTCCTGCCCATGTAATGTGTCTGACATTTCTGCATCTCTCTGGGTTAATGTTGTTTGACACAGACTTTTTGAGATATCTCTTAAAAAGGTTTGTGTGTGTGTGTGTGTGTGTGTGTGTGTGTGTGTGCATGTGTGCACAATTTTTGTTGTTTCATGACATCATTGTGTATATTTAATTTTTTTAAACAATTATTCTCTTGGTTGCTGACACATCTCTGCTCTGGCATTTCCACTTAGGCAGGAGTAATTGGTTTCAGAAGGCTGAAAACCCTTATTTGAAACCATGTGCACATTCCTGTTGATGGATGCCATAAAATGTTCAAATATCATCTTCCCTCAAGTAAAACAAGCATTAAAATCCAGAAGGACGAAATGTGATTGACAGCATGGCATACACACATTTTAACTACCTGTTGTCAAATTATTTTAACTCACCTGTATATGAAATGGGGTCAGTTCTTTTTCTTGGTCAGTTACCTTTAGGTAGATCTTACCAAGTTTGAAAGGGATTCTTTCCCTTCCATTTCTCATTGTGTTTCCTATCATGCAAAAGCCCAATTAAGCAGAGAGCTCTCTCAACATTTGCACAAGCTGTAGTCTCTGACAGAGAAGACGAAAAACAGCTATCTGTCATGTCTGGAAGTTTTCTGGAAGTTTAGTTGTAGCCTATATACCCAGAAAGTAGGGTTTTTTTTTTTGTTTTTTTTTTTTTCTGGTGGTGTTTTTGTTGCGATTTTTTAAAAAATAAATGTTATAGCATGGCTGCTGGACTGGATGACATGAATATGGCAGACAAAGAAAATTTTGCCAAGAAAAATGAACCCACCTCCAGATGGTGTGGGTAGGGCAACTGCATGACTGTGCATAGCTATTGCAGAGTAACTGACTGGGCAGAGAAATTCAATACCAAGGATGCTGGGTGCACCTGCAGGAGGACCCCTCTGCATAAATTATGAACCATCACAGAATCCGCATGTGTTAGGCACCACAGACTGCATCACCATTGGTGAACTCTTCAGAAACCACCCAGGAAACTCAGGATAAAATATTATCCGCAGCATCTCTATAGCATGGCCACCTAGAGGCAACATGGCATTATGGTTAAGCCTGCTGACTCGATGATAGGACTGCGTGGGTTCTAATCCCAGCTTTGTCACCTACTAACTATGATCTTAGGCAAGTGGCTTAACCATGCTGTGCCTCAGTCTCTTCATCTATAATATAGAAGTGATAACAGAAGCTACCTCAAAGGATTATGATGAGGATTGAGTTAACACATGTAAAAACAACTGAATTGTTCCTTTTCACAATCAATATTATGAATAGCTAGTCTCTTCCTGATTACTCCCATACAAAGGTCCCATTCTATTTTTGGCTACATGTTGTTGTCAGAAATTTCTTCTCCACATTGAGCCCAAATTAAGCTCCCTACAATTTCAATTGATTTACCCCGGGTCTATTAGAAAATACAGAGCCAGGATAAGTCTCCTTTCTCTTCTTCTGATTTTTGAGAGAGCTGTAATGTATCCTTAAGTCTTCCTAAGACCAAGTCTTCCTAGTTTTTAGCAACTTTTCCTTATATGGCAATTTTCCCAGATTTTTCTTCATTCTTATCAACTTTCCTGGGATGTATTCATAATTTTCAGCATCCTTAAATTGCATAAATTCAAATGGAACAGCATTTTCTGGATGCAGTGTAAGAATGCAAAATAAGGGAGACTATTGTCTTTCTTCATCCAGATATGCCATTTCTTCCACTGGGTACAGTTGAAATTAATATTCAGATAGCCACCCATCCCCCAAATGTGTGTCTCAGATACTTAGAAAAATAAAGAAGTTCTCTCTCTTTTTTATCTGACATCAGTATAAAGGGCACAGTTAAATACTCTCTTGTGTATACACCCATATAACTAAATATTTGCAATACTAGGCTAAATAAACCTTCTGAAAAATTAGCTTACAGCTCTCCTGGATGGAAATCTGTATCCAGAACTGAGTCTGCAAAACACCTAGGTAATCAGTCAGCCTAACCACCTTATTTTTCCAAAGAAGCTCAGAGAGCTTAAATGACTCGCTCAAGCTCGCATATAGGTGGAGCCCAGAGTTGAGTCAACGTGAAATCACAGCCTAGAATGTTCCCAGTGCTCCCTCCCCCACCCACCTATGACACGACCATCTGACTGAGCATTTTTCTTGCTCATAATTCCAGTATAATCCAGCTCACTTATTTTCAAATGCGATTCACCAGTAGAGCTTGGTAGGTTTTCCATCACAGCAAATCAGGGCATTTGACTGGCTACCTGCTCTGAAATAGAGCTGCATGTAGGCGTGCTCAGTGCTCACACAGCTGTTTCAGGAAGGGGCCCCAAGACCTAAAGGAGAACTTTATGGAAGTCTTTCTAAAAGCAATTAATTCCAGATTTCTCAGGATACAGGCATTGTAGCCATCTTTATTTACATAGTAATTTATGTGTCTTTGTCCGTGTTATTTACACAGCAGCAGTGTGGCCTCTAGAGAAGAGAAGACTTGTCTGTCAACCCTTCCTAGCTATACTGATTGACAGATGACCAGGAGCAAGAAATGGGGAATTCACTTACTCCACTCTAAAAGAAAATTAAAAACAAAAACAAAAACAAACCTGCTTTCTACTTGCCTGACAAAGATGTAAATATAAAATGTGTGTGTGTGCCTACCTTTTAAAAAACAGTGGGAAAGCTACTTTTAAAGTAATCTCTTAACCTGGAAGCAGTTGTATCTAAAATCAACATAACAACAAACACACCAAAAACAAAGCAACACAAAACAAATCTGAGACCACTCAATTCATTAAATCTTGCTCAACATATAAAAAGACATTTCCCTGATTTTCTCAGCTAAAAGTGACCTCTCCCTTTTCTTGCTTTATTTTGCTTAATTTTCAGACCATTGTCACATATTACACTGTAATAAGTCTGTGTCCTTATGGCCACTCCCTTACTAGATTGTAAATTCCCGAGGGAAAGGATGCCTTGTCATGCTATTCTCTGTTACCATGCCTTCTTGCAATGTGACAACCTCCTATCAGATCTCTCAGTATCACTCTTGCTCTTCTCTCTAATCCTTTACCCTCATAGCAAATGAAAAGTTTCAAAAACAAATCTAGTCATTATCCCCCCTTCTTTAAAATTCTTCACTGGTTTCCTGTTTTTACAAGGTAAAGTTCATAGAGTCCAAACCTTTTAAGATGACCCAGGAGACCTTGTAAGGTCTGGTTCTTGCCCACTTCTTACCATCCGTTTCCTGTCCCTTGCTCCCGCTGTCTGTCCCAGCAACGCTATCCTTCTTTCAGTTCCTGGAACACACCATTTTCCCTCCTAGTCCATACATACTCCTCTCCCTCCCTCTTCTCCTCCTTGCTGTGGTTTCCTCCCCTATTAATCAGTTCACATTAGGGAGCCTTTCCTGACATCATATTCAAGTCAGGTCCTCCTGATGATACATGCTGTGGTCCTATCCTACAAATTGTCTTCAAGCCCTTTCCCAAACATTTCCTGATATACTGGTGGAATATGATATAACCACACCAGAAAAAATGTTAAGTCCTAAGTTCTCAGAAACCTTCTAAAGAGCCATGCTACCTAAGGAGGAATTCTATCCCCCTCCTGGAAATGAAAAATCGTGCTTGACATATTTCTGGAGGTGGGGGGAGAAGCTACCCTATTGCTGAATCAGCCACCTACAACATTTTTATTGAAAAAAAAAAAAAGAAAGAAGGAAGGAAAAGCCCTAGGCTGGAATGTGTACTTTAATGGCACACTGGTTTCTTTGGTTAATGAGTTTAATATTCAGAAGAGCTCCCAGAGGTCTAGAGAGAGGATCAAAGTGCAGGTGTATTACAATTGTGTGTTTTTAAAGTCCTGTTGGCCACCCTTGATTAAGTGCCTCTATGGTATACCAATCACCCCAGCAGAAAATGTCATCTCACCACAAATGCACCATATCTGGACATATCTTCTTTAAAACCTGGCTCACAACTTCAGGAAATGCTGGGGTCAAAAGAAAAAGGATCTTATCAGGATGGTGAAGCCATTGCCCTTTGGCAAGAATTACTCAGTACGTCAGGGTCAAGGAGAATGACTTCGGCTGTGAGAATCCTCAGTCTTCCTAACCTGTGAGTTTCTGTGGGGTCCCAGTGCTGTCTCTGCAAGCAGGCTTCGATGAGCAATGATGGACACACAAGAACATAGGGATCAAATGTCCAGGAGTAAGTAGTGGCAGAGAAAGGGCAATGGGGAAATTATATTCATTGAGCACCTATTTGGTGCCAGTTGGTCTGTTGTGGGCTTTACCCAAGATTATCATTTAATTATACTTGTCGATTGATTCCCCCCAACCTTTTTTTTTTTTTTGTCAGCATCTTCCAAGCAGGCTGTTAACATTTCCCCTAGATAATGAACCAAGCCCACAATTCACCATCCCCCCATCATGCCTTTTTACCTTAAAAAAAATCATCTTTATTATTTTTGACAAAGCCTAAAACACCTGGTCAAAGCAAAGGGAGATTACTATTATTTTATCAGAACAAGCAATATAGCTAGAGCTCAAGCCAGTTTGAGATCCCAAGTTCTTCCCCAACTCTCCACCCTCAAAAAAAGGCAGGGGTGGGGGGTGGGGAATCTCCTTACTGATATAACAGACATGGTTTAAGAGATTTGGAATGAACAGCCAAGATACTCATTCAAAAAATAGATTTCAAATGTCAATGCTTAGTGACTGATTAACTGAATGGTGCCTACCTGCCCCCCACCATGCTGACCTCGCAGATATGGGTCATGGGACTTAGTACTGGATATACATACTCAGCCTAGCATACATCTCTCTCTTTCCTTTGAACTTTTATTCCCTTATGTTCATCTTATTATGGATATCGACATCCTTTTTTTAAAAAAAATTTAATTTATTTTTAATTGCATGTATTAGTGGGGTACAGTGTGTTGTTTCAATACATGCATATACTGCACTTTTATTTTTTTCTTATCCTACTAAAGCTTAAGTCTTTTAAAGGCAGGAATCATGTCCTATTTATCATTCTGTTCCTGTCAGTTCTTAGTATAATGCTTTGCACAGACTTTGTCCTAAATAACATAATATTTTTTTACTTTCCACTTTCTCCACTATTATGGTAAAAGTGATACTAAATTATTCCTACAAATATGTAATGAAATCAGTATAACAGTATTATTATGTTTGATTTCTTTTAAGAATAAAGATACATAACAAAAATATTAATTGTTCTTATTTTAATTAAAAAAAGCAGCTTTTATAGATAGAAATTTTTTTGCACATCAACACCTTTAATATGGGTCAATGGAACTTAGTGGAATTATAATACCTTCTCGATTTAGCCAAAGTATGGAGTGGGGGCAATTTTATATGCTTTTTTTTTTTTTTTTACCAGTGAAGAAAATTAAAGAAAACTATGAGATTGACTGATAGGAAAAATTTTTGTTAGTGACTACAGGCAATCAGAAGGAAAAGGGAAATCTAATTCTTCAGTAGGAAGTGCTACAGGATAGCATATTTTCAAAAAGCAAATTTGATGGGATGTGGAAATCATGAAAGGTAAAACTAGACTTTTATCCTAGAAATCTTTCAGGAAAAATGATCACTTAACTAAAGGTTTATAACAACTGGAAAGTAACAAGAATTAACCAGAGAAGCTTCATAAAAAACTGTGTGAAGAACTAAGAAAATACAAAGGAGCTGAAATAAAATCCAGTATGTCATGTAAGGTAATAAAAAACAAAGATAAGAACAGGAAAATACACTTATTTATTCCAAGAAATTCCAGAACTAAGATTACCTACTGTTTTCTAATTCATAAAATCATTGGAAAAAAAAAAAAAGTCATAGGATACTGTTGACATTGAAGACAAAATCTACAGCAAGTAATAAAAAAAGCAAATTCAGTCCTTAGTCCCTTCAAATAAAAGTGATGGTATTTTTTTCCCCCAGAGGGAAGACTTACCAACATCCCCACAATAAAATGACTCAGGCTCAATCAATGTTACTGAAATTTGGCAAAAGTATTCACATTTCAGTTAAGTACGAGCTTGAGGTATTACAGCCCAGAGGCATATCTTTAAAAAAGTTATAGGGGAACATAAATAGATTTTTAGAATAGAAATGGCTCTTTCAGCATGGGTTAATGGAAGATATGTTATCACTAACGTGGGCTAGAAAAATGGAGAATTGATATATTAGGTTACCTAGCCTCGGTAGAGAAATTGGAGAAATTGCCAATCTTTACGGAAGATTTGCAGAATATTTAAAAAGGAAACAGAAGGAGGGGATTTCCATTTAGAAATGTGTCTATTTCTGTCCCTCCCTCCTGCCAGTCCCCTACTCTAAGTAACCAGGATATATCACTTTCACCCTATGAATTCTTCCTCCACACATTGGCTTGAGAGGTTTTGTTTTTATTTTTGTTTGGCTTTGTTATTTTTTGTTTGTTTTGTTTTAATGCAAAACTGAGCAATAGTCCATCCCTTTCTGCTCCTGACAGATATGCAGATGTAAATGTCTCCTTGAAATACTCTGTTTCTTCATAGCACTTATCACAATTTCAATGTTTATCTCTTTATTTAATATCCATCTTCTCCATAAAATTGTAAGCTCCAGGAGGGCAGGGAACTTCATTTTGCTCCATGCTAAAAGACTTGCACTGTACCTGGATCTACATATTTAATAAAGATTTATGTAATGCATGAATGAAAAAAACTACAAACCTTAAAGATTTTATATTTACATATATATGTACATATGTAAAACTTAAGATTACCTAATTATTACTACCTGGGAAATAAACAAACAAAAAATCAACTGTCTTAAATAGTGTTAACATTTCCTGAATGTTTCCACAGATATTTCTCTCTCTCCCTCTTAGTAATTTAGCTCCCCAGTGTCTGCATAACTCAAGAGAGAAATAGGCAGGTGCTATATAAGTTGTGAGTGGTCTTAGTGTCAACTCAGGTTTTCAAATAATCAAAGCTCTCATTACATATGCAGTTGGTTCCATGTAATTTACATGTGTGTATAAGTGGCAGTTAAGAGGTTTATTAGAAAACACGTCCATACAAAGAAATGTATGTGAATGCTCACAGCAGTGTAATAGCCCCAAACTGGAAACAACCCAAATGTCCATCAGCTAGTGGATAAAGAGAGTGTGGTATGCCTGTATCAATGGAATATTATTCAACAGTAAAAATGAATGGACTACTGATACATGCTCAAAAACATCATGCTACATATTATATAATTCCACTGATAAGCAATGCCCAGAAAAGGCACATTTATAGCCAAAAAGTAGATCAGTGTTGGCCTAGGGCTGGGGCAGTGGGGGTGGGGGTGGTGGAAGCAGAGATGAACAGCAAATGGGCAGTAGAGAATTGTTGGATAGTACGCATGTACTAAAAATACAGATGTTGATGGCTGCACAACTCTATAAATTGACTAAAAAATGTAGAATTGTACATTTGTAATGGGTGGATTTTATAGTATGTGAATTATACTTCAACAATGCTGGGCTTCTCTTTTAAAGGTCTGAAAGAATGCTGAGGGAAACTCTGTTAGTAAGAAATCTGCCTATATTTCATATTGGGAGAAGTGTCTGAAAGCCGGAGATGGAACTGTATGGCAGCTGGCACCAGGGTGCTGGCTTCTCTGGGCAGTGATGGCA
This sequence comes from Cynocephalus volans, assembly GCF_027409185.1. Lineage (NCBI taxonomy): Eukaryota > Metazoa > Chordata > Mammalia > Dermoptera > Cynocephalidae > Cynocephalus > Cynocephalus volans. The sequence goes on along the minus strand of NC_084461.1, from coordinate 148,819,742 downwards.
TAGCTGGCATCCTCGTGAAGCTCTTGGGAAATACCCTGCTTCTTTCACACAGTTGGCAGCAAGCCAGAATTATATGAGATGACTCGTGCAGCCAATGTCCCTGGAACTGCTGGCCTGGGAAATGTTGTCTCCCTCAGGGACAGCCAAAGAGCTGCCACCCAGACTACTTTAACATGAGAAATGTTTGTGCTTCACAATCCCGGTTTTTAGCTTCATTGTCCTTTCATCTCATTGTAATTCTTTTCTAACAGTCAGGCACCTAATTCGAGAAGAATTTGTATGACCTGCTATTCTGATGAGAATCTATACAGGGGATGTTGGTTGTTTCCTGTCTAGAAATTTTATTCAAAGAGAGATAAGGAGATGTTGACACTCGGTGCTCAGTGTCACTCAGGGACTAAAAGGTACCTGGAAGACCATCCGTCAGCCACAAACATACAAGTTCCAATAAAAAGGGAATAATTGACATATTAAAATCTATAGGTCCTAGGAGGATACTAAACCCATCACATTTTTTTTTTTAAAGAGACAGAGAAAGCACAATACATCAATTAAAACCTGCCATTTCCCCGAAGCTGTCAGCTGCAAAGCGGCTGCCAGAAATCCCCCATCTCCGAGGGTGTTGAAAATGAGCACCTGGGGCAGCCGGAGCTATTAATAGGTGGAAGGAATGATATAAAATGTCACAATGCACCTTTCCAAATAAAAACGTGTCCAGACTTCTCCAAGAGGGAAGCAAGAGAGGAAAATGGCCCAAAGTCCTAAAAAATTACTGCACTTTCTTTTTTCTGAACTCCTACTATATATCATAAGAGGGAGCTTGTCACTTCCAAGCTGTCTGGCCTCTCTCTCTGCCGTTCTGAGAGTCCCATAACTCACTCGTGGCTAGAGGGTCATCTTGCTTCATTCTTTTCACAACAGGGGCCACAGAGGCATTGTTCCTCTTCCAACAAGGAGAGGTGATGGGTAGAAGGTGTTGACTGTCACCAAGGTACAGCAGTGAGGAAGAACAGGGATCTCCAGACACTTTTTCTTCGACTGCCTGATGCCTAGTGCAGATAGGCAGAAGGAACTTGGGACCCTGAATTCATGAGAGCTTAGCAGGTATGCTCAGATCTCTGAATATGTATCTAGATAGACTTCAGCATAATCACCATGAATTTGTTTTTTGCATGATGATTTATAATAAAGCTGAATGAACAAATTCTATCTCTGGAGAAAATAAGTTTCAGTTCCTGCTGATTTCCAGATTTTAACCTTGAAATTCAAAAGCCGAGTGATCACAGCCAAGTTACTTAACTGCCAGAGACATCAATTCCTCCAATTATAAAATAAGAGACGCCAACATAATGATTATTCAAGCTCACGTCTAGTTTTAAAATTCCTGGATTCTATCAATGAGGTAAGAATTTTGCCCCTGGAACAGACTCAGGAACGCTCTCCAGGAGGGATAAGGTCAGTAATCACCGCTTCAGTAGAGGCTGATGAAAAGATTGACTTTTTCTTTTTTCTTCTTTTTAATCGCAAAGGTTTCTCTATTTCCCTCCAACCACACTATCAAGCTTATATTTGCTCTAATTTAACTTTATTACTTTTTTTGTCTTGTCAAAAGAACATAATGATGTCCTTAAAGAAAAGGACAACTTCTTTTTTCTCTCTTTGAGGTTTATTTCAAACAATTTTCTTTCTTCCTAATGAGGCTGATACATGTTTGTAGTTGCATATCATGCTCTCTTAACGGGAAGGGTTCCAAACACCGGGAAGAAAAAGACAAGATCACTTTTTGAAACTTACTTATTTACTTATTTTTTTGCTAGCCTTTTTGTCAGTTCAAATAGTTACCTTAAACATCACTGAAGAACCACGGTCTCTTCACAAAGCAGTGCATTTTGAGGATGAGACCTCTTTTTGTCTTTCTGAAAAGGTCTTGCCCAGACATTCAGCATGCCCCCTCTGCCCCTCCTTCTGAGGCCCTCAGTCTCTGTGTTTTCCTCCACAAACAGTGGGGGCCAAACAGCTTTAAAGCTTTTTGATCAGGTGTCATGCGGGGAGACATTATGCATTAACTGGCATATTGGAACTACCACTGAGGCACCATTAGTCAACATCTATTGGACTTTTAAACTCCAGCCTCAGCTCTCCCCCCATAAGTGTACTCCCAGGCCTTATGCTAAGAGACAAAAAGCAACCATATGAGGGTGTTTTTTTTCTTTTTGTTCTTCAGTGTTGAGAGGAATCCAAGGATTTGGACTGCTATAAAATATGGTGGCTCAGAATGGGTGTCACATTCTAATGACCCAGATGGCAAATGCGGATCAACAGGGGAACATGGATACTTACATCTGCAAACATGATTTCCTTTAGTCCACTGCCTCCTTCCTTTTACTTACCTGGTTCCTCCTCCCTAGTTCACTCAACAGAACCTCTCTCTTAATTTCATTTGATTTGAGATCTTTAATAGGGCTCTGATAGTAGCTGCTAACATGCCAGCCACACGGACACACACGTAGCAAGCAAAAGCGACAGTATTGGGTAAAGAACTTCAGAAGTCAGGAATCTTCTAAAGAACCTTAGAAGTCAGCTATTTCCTAATAGTCTTCTGACTTTATAACTTTGAACTTCCATTTTTTTTTTTGATACTATGAAGAGGTTGGGTTAAATCATGTGAAAGTTTCATCCATGTCTAAATTCTATGGTTGGTAGAATAGAAATAAAAATGAAGGTTATGGGCACAGTGAAGCAAATTGATTTGGCTAGAAACAAGGGAATTATTAGAGAAACGTGGGAATAAATTAGAGTGAAGTTCAGATTATAAAGAGTTTCAAAAGCTCAGCATAAGAAAACTCTAGGCCCAAAATGAAGTTAATTTAGGTTCCTGAAGAGGAAGCAGAATGATTAATTGCTGCTTAGGATATATAGTTTTGCAATAATCTGTGAGATATAGTTAGGAGATTGTCATTGAAAAGGGGGGGCTTGATGTGATGAAGAACTGTAGCCTGGGTGGGGCAGGATTCTGGGAGTGGTGTTCATTCATTGTTCTTTTACCCAATTAAAACAGAAAAGTGTAGCTCTAAATTCTATGAGAGCCAGGGCCCTATTTATTTACAGACTTAGCACAATATCTGGAAATAATAACAGGTGCTGAGTTAATGAATGCATGATTGTTTAATTTTATAGAAAGTGACCTAACTCCTTTTTGGTATATTGGGAATTAGGGACTGAAGACAGTGAAGAGTCAGTGAGGTATGATTTTTTTCTTCTCAAGAGACGGGAAGATGGGGGGATACACTGACAAGGCCATTGAGAAGGTAGACTGAGTTGCTGAGCCAGAAGTAATGATCATATTTTAGTGTGTCAGATCTGAGGCTATGATAGTATCTGAAAAGGAGGAGAGATGCTATGATCAGGTGGCATCCATCCCTGGACATGTAGACCTGGGAGGGATTTGTGTAGAAGCGGTAGCTGAAGCCTTTGTGGGCAGTGCAAGCAGGTTGGCTGCAACAGGACTACTTCTCAAAGACCACCCGTGCTCGGGAACTCTGAAAAAACTACAAACTTAACATGGAGATTGCCTCACTTTTTGGAGATCATTAATTGTCTGTTCCTCTCTAATTCATCCTTCCTTAACTATGTTCTCCTAAATCTATTCACTCAACAAATATTTATTGAGTATCTAATCTGTGACAGGCACAGTTAGAGATGCTGGAGAAAACAGAGGCCACAGCATAAAGTTCCCAGCCTTTATGGAGCTTTCTTTTGACAGTAAAAAGGTTCAGAAGGTTAAGAAGAAAGGAGAATAGCACAGTGGAAAAAATAGTGATGGGGTAGAGGAGGTGCTCTTCAACTTCAGGGAAGGCTTCTTCAGGGAGGTGACATTTGAGGTCAGATGGAGCTTCTCAGATTGATGAGAAGGACACCGGACAGCTATAGAGAAACAGCCAGTGCTGAGCCTCTCAGATGGGAATGAGCCTGGCCTGTTTGCAGGGTCAAAAGAAGACCACTGGGGCTGGAGCACAGGAGAGAAAGGGGGCCATGGGGACTGATGAGGTCAAAGAGGGATGTAGGAATAACCAAGGGGGGATTAAGAAACAGGTTAGGGATATATTTTCTCAGTAAGAAAAAAAAAAAATCAAGATTGTCCTGATCTTTAATCTTGAAGAATAAAGCAGAGAAAGCCAACTTCTGGTTAAGCTATATCAGGTCCTTTTTATGGGTCCTTAGGTCCGGTAACTGAGGCTAAAGGGTTGTTCTTATCTTGGTAGCATTCCCATTGTGTTTGCACAGGTAAGATAGGGGTCAAGTAGGACACGGAATAGAAAAGAACTAAGAGAGTGGCATGGCATAGTTTCTCAAAGATTGGCTGAGCCAAGGTATAAAGCCACTGGAAACAGCAATGGGAAATCCCAGCAGAAAAAGAATTGAATTTATATAGAAAGGGAGATGGAAGGAACATAACATCCACAAAATGTCAATTGATGGTGTAATCCAAGTGCAGACAGAAGGAGCATTCTATGGGTTGCGAGTGTGCAAGATTTCCCATGTCCCATTCAGTATATCCCAGAAGCTGCTGTCTTATGATGAAATGCAAATGGCCCTGATTTTCTGAGATCACAATTATCTGGGCACATTTCTACCTTCATGTTTTCATAACCCGATGTAACCGGGTAAATGAAGAGAAGGCAGTAACTGGAAAGGCAAAAAAAGCATATGGATTTGGAAAGTCATTGTCGATTCAGAGAGGTGATTTCTTGGGCAAAGGGGCGGTAAATGAAAATGGAAGAACATATGCAAATCCAAACAGAGGCAGCTACTGCTTGCTTTTGGAGTGCAGAGAGCAAGCTGGCAGGCATTTGCACCAGCACAAGTCTCTAATGAAACATTTCAGAAACCCCTGCATCGGCTAATTACCCTAAGGATTTTATTTTGGTAACATCTGTAGCAAGTTCTTACACAGAAAAACAACTATTTCCAGAAGGTAACAAGGGGAGGAGAGGTGACAAATAATTAGTTATCACACATTGCTGGAGGACTATCCTGGAGGTGGGCAGAAAATTCTACATGTTTCTACCGTGTCATTCCACTGCTCAAGATAATATCTCAACTAAGCACTTGAGACAGGAAAGAATAGGAAATATCAGTGGAATAGAATGTAAAGAGCAGTCCTTTGTGGGGTTTTACAAGTTACATATTCTGAGCTTTGAGGCAGGTTGGCAGGGGAATCAAGGTTCAACTACTAGTTTTGTAGAAATATCATGGTCTTTACTGCTGCCCTGACCACTGTATTCGCTAAAGTCAGTCTTCACCAAGATAGAGAAAGACGGATGCAAGGCAGCAAAGAGTTGGCCCCCGTTAGCCAGATGGGAATCAGAAGCATCACTGGCTTTGCTCCCATTGAGGGGGCTGTTTATTGCTTCCTAGGGTCGAAATGTTTGCTTCCCCAGGACTCTGACTTACATGTAACTGGAATTCCACTAAGGAAAAAACAAGATAGACTTTGGGTCCCTGCTTTCTCTCCATGAGCCTTGGAGAAAAGAGAATTACTGAAGGTTACCACTCTTAGTCAAACAAAAGAGCCATAAGGAATATTTCCATTCTGGCCTGTTTTTCACAAAATCACAGGAGTGACCCAATGATTCCAACCTTTTCATTTTTTAGATTAAAGAACTGAGGCCCAGAAATAGAAATAGACTAGTGCTGAATTACAGAGCTAATCTATGACATAGCTGTAGGTACAATACCATTCCTGGCCTGCTGGCTGTAAAGCCACCCTGTCCTTTCCTACTCAAAGCAGCATATGAGGGGAGTGATACTGTCACAAGGGCTAACCTTAACTCATCTTAATGTAATATCTATGCACATTATTCTCAAATTTCTCCACTTTAATATGAACAAATTTTCTGTGATATACTTCATTCTGTTTCTAGCACTCCTGTTATGGACTAAATTGTGTCCCCACAATCTTGCAATTCATATGTTGAAGCCCTAATCACCAGCACCTCAGAATGTGACTATCTTTGGAAATAAGACCTTTAAATAGGTGACGAAGTTAACATGAGGACTTTAGGTTGGACCCTAATCCAACCTGACAGGTGTCCTTATAAGAAGAGGAAATTTGGGCACACAGAGAGACACCAGAGGGATATGTGCACACATAGGAAAGACCATGTGAGAACACAGTGAGAAGATGGCTGTTTACAAGCCAAGGAGAGAGGCCTCAAGAGAAACCAAACCTGCCAACACTGTGGTCCTGGTCTTCCAGCCTGCAGAACTGTGAAATATAAGCTTCTGTTGTTTAAGCCACCCAGCTTGTGGAATTCTGTTATGGCAACTCTAGGAAATGAATACAATCCCTTCAAATAAATATTTGTTCAGCTCTTACTCCATGCCAGATCTGTTCAAGACATTTGGGGCTACAAAGATAAAGAATCCACATTTTCTGAGTGCCTTCATAGGAATTACAGTCTTGCAAGGGAGAAAGACATCCAACAATTTATTTCACTAATAATTGCTTAATTAGACTTGCAATAAGTCTTCCAAAAGCACATCATATAGCTTGAGAAGTCACTCATCTAGGAGGTGAGAGGGCATCCAAAGTGTGAGAAAGCAGGTCTAACGCAAATAAGCTCAAACCCAACATAGCACTCTGCATTCTAACAGCCCCAAATGCTACTTCCTTGTTATGTAAACAGTTAGAACCTTACACAGCCAGAAACTTCACCTTGCTATTGCTTTGCGAGAAATTTAGCAGTCATGCACAGCAATCTGTCTTCTGAGTTACAAATCCACTGCCACCCAGGCATGTGCCCGAGTGCCAGGAACCCTGTAGGTGCTCAGCAAATGCTGAAAACAAGAACAAAACAAGTATCAGAAGAAAAAAAAAGGAAGCAAATTACAGTCGAGAGTTTAGAATGGAAGGTTTGATTAACAACAGCAGCCACAACAGCTGGGCCAAGTTTGGCTTCCCTTTGACCTCAGAGTAATATGGATCAGCTTAGTGCCCCACGGAACTGTCTGGAAAAGAATCTTGTGCCTCACAGGCCACCCCATTCATTTTTACAAGGTCTCCCTTCAGCAGAGTTCTCATTTTGTCTTATTTTTTGCTTTTGTCCTAAAGTGATACAAAGAACTCTGATAGGGCAGGGAAAATTACTTTGAGTCTTTACTAAATGCTGCTGGTAGTCCTTCTGCAGGGGCAGCACTACAATGAGAGCCCCAAACAATCCTGAATTCCTGTAGCTGTGACTGCAGAGCTCCTAATTATGTACAGCCTTGATGTATCATCTGGCTGCCTCCTGCTTGCATGTCTGGACTCCCCAGCATGATTGTAGACCCCCAGAGGGCTGCATACCCCACAGGACTGGACCCTCAGCAGGAGCATATTAAATACTTGTTGAGTTGAAATGAAGGAGAAGATTGCCTGCAACTGGCAGTTTCCCAGCTGGGTTCTCTCTTCCTAGGAGGTACCAGCATGGACCTTCCAAAGCAGCAGCCAAACAGTTAAGCCTCTGCCAGAAGACAAATTTTGGACTCCCAGGCTGGGGCAGCGGCTCTTCTGAGCAGGCACCACTCAGTAGCCGCTGGCGCTCTGTGACAGGCATGTTCTGATCAGAGGAAAGACACTTCCCACCTCCCAGGGCAACTTGTGGATGAGCAGCCGGCCTCTGTACGAAGCACAGAAACTTTGCGGGGGCTCAGAGGATGAGTCGGGCAACGAGACGATGATCAATTTAGGCTCGTCCATTTAAAACGCTTTGACATACTGGCTCTTGAAACTGGCTAAGTACCCGTAGGTTAACTAATGAACTTAAAAATAGGACATGATCAGGACGACAGGAGTTGTCTTTCTGGAAGGCAGAAAGATCTGAATCCCAATCCCAGGTGTGACACGGGCTGCTTCTATGGCCTTGGGCAAATCTCATAAACTCTGCTCCATTTTCGCTACCATTTAGTAGGAAGACTTGTGTTTATCTGCAGCACAGAGGTTTAACCAGCCAAGTTCACTGTGGCTGAGGAAGACAGGCTTCCCCATCAGAACTGTGGAGCGGGCTGTTTCAGCACCATGTTCGGGTGTTCCTTTTGGCATCCCTCTCAGCCTCAAGGTCTTCAGACAGGAGCCAGAATCCTCTGGTTGCCACTGGGGTGCCCTCGACCAGCAGCATGAATTTCAGAGGCTGCTACCTCTTTTGATGCCTCTTTTAAGCACCTCTGGAGTTTCTGTCCCTAGCTCTGCTTCTCTAGAGGTCCTGGATGTTAACCCAATAGACTTGTTAGAGCAGCGTTTTTAAGGTTTCATAATGGGTTTATGTTATTTGCTCAAAGCAGATAGCATCTTTTACTGCGATCTTAAATACCTTAACCCAAAGAAGGGAGTGACACAGGATTTGTAAAGTGGTTTGCCAAAATTGATAATTTTGGGTATGTTGTATTTTTGGCCTGTATAAAATCACTGACTATATAGACAAATGGCTCTTCCTGTTCAAATTCCTTTTGGTTAGGAGCAGACATTATATAAATGGGTATTTCTAAGTTCCTTCAGTAACATTCATCAAATTTGTAAGACTTAACTTTTTCCTCCTTTCCTTCCCCAGTAGATCGTAAGCCCCACGAGCCCAATCTTGATCTTGCAGCTGCATGGATTTCGGAAGGTACTTCAAAAGGTTCATGGAATGGAATTGAAAGATAATTTGCATATTTCCATGAACTTTTTGTCTGTCTGGCAGCTGGTGGGTACTAGGATTCAACCCTCCACCTTGGCTTTATCAGCACCACACTCTAACCAACTGAGCTGGCCGGCCTATTTCCAAGACCTTTTTGAAGTACCCTTCTATTCAGGCACCCAGTGAATCATTGTTGAATTGATATGGACTGCTCATGGAACTTTCTTGGTCAATAGTTCTCCCACCAAGTCCAATCCTCCTTTTAAAGAATATGCTAAGTGTGTAATTTTATGTCTATTTTTTAAATATTGAAATTACCTCAGGTATCCCTTTGGAGTTTTGGTCATCCATAGACTTTGAGAATCCAACATGGGAACCAGTGGGAAAGATTAATTATTATAAATATTATAACAAATTGGACGATAATTTGTAGACACATTGGATGCGGCTGCCTGACATACAACTATACAAGTGCCATGGAACTTTAAAGGAATCATTTGCTTGTTATTATCATCTTTCTCTTTATATATAGTTATTTGCTATTCCTACAGGACACCAAAAAGGGCCAGACGCACAATGGATGCCCCTGGTTAATTCATCTACACCACTCTAAATATCTAGATACTTGGATATTTGGAGACTCTGTTTGATTGGCACTTTGAATTTTCATCAAGATAACCGAATGCCAATTAGACTGAAACACAGTGAATCAGTTTCCCACCAGTTTTGCGTGGTTAAAAATTGGGTACGTACAGTGTGGAGAAAGAGAGATGAAAGGAAGCGGGGAGAGGCAGCAAGAGACACTTGGCGCATGAACAGAATTGATTTGTGCAATCACCTCTGCTGTGCAAGATTTTCTCTGCCCTACAAAAGAGGGCAGTAGGTTGAGCTCAGTGTTTAATTGCCCCTGTACTCTTAAGGGTGCAGTATAGATTATGCTAATCATCCAACTAATTCAGACCACGGTATTGAAAACTGCAGAGTCACTCCAAATCATGCAGACAGAACACACCAACAAACTACGGGATCATATATGAATGGTATCTGTTTGGCAAGAGAAGGATGAAATAGAGCAGCATTTTCTTTATCCAGCCTAGTTGTTATTAACTATTATTTATTGATACTAATCTAAAATATGCAACCCTTTTGCTTGCTTTTTAGATTTTAACTACTGATTGCTCACAATTATTTCTAGAAATGGATGAATATTTCTCATACTGTTTTGTAAAAGGGCCTTCGAGACGATAGAGGTCCTCTTATGTGAGTCCTCACAAGTTAGCTCTACCAGATCTTAAAAATGAGATGAGGGCTTAGGTAACAAGGAAAATAAGAAGAGCTATGACCAGAACCCCAAAGGGCTGTGAATACTATCACCCACCTGTTCATCAGACACTTCCTTCCATCTGCATTTTTATTTGACACTTTAATCTGTTCCCCACTAGTGTTTCCTGAATTATAGAAAATCCCCAAATCCTGTCAGCACGAAGTGGGAAGAAGACCCCTCCAGAACAATACACCAAGTGTGAGGCAGTTAAAATGTTGTTTAAAGTCAAAACAGGGATCCAGTTCTCACTCCATCCTTTACTATGTATGAGATGCGACCTTGGGCAAGTTCCTTTCTGAATTTTGTTTTCCTCATATACAAAATGGGGAGAAAGATCATACCTTCCCTGCTGTTTCTGTGGAGTTAATGTATGTGGAGTGGATGGAACACACACAGTCAGTACATGGTGGCCACTTCTATTAAGATATCCTGGGATTCTTGTTGAACAGCTGGGCAACAGAGTCTGAAATCCTGATTTTGTGAAAATTTGGATAGTTTTCTAGTCTTAGGCAGAGAATCATATGCCCTTCTGTTTAAAAGAAATCAATACACTTGCATTGGCAGCTACATAGGTAAACATATGTAAATCAGGTCATCAGCTTGTTAAAAGCTGGACTTCAGAAGTCACGGGATGGGTATTCTGGTTTAAGCCTTACTCCTATTTGTGTGATCTCAGGAAAGCCTCTTAACTCCTTCGGATCACAGTTTTTCTTGTATGTAAAACAGCAGCTTTGGAACAGAGGTAGTGGTATGCTAGTATTGACTATCATAGGCTTGAGGGCTCTAATTGTTAATATCTCTTCCTAAGTCCACATGTAGAGTCATATCAATAGCTTGAAATTGGACATAGTGAGAATATTTATTCCATGGAAATCAAATCATCAAATACTACAAACTAGTCTCCATTCATACCTCCAGAGCCTGTTGTTAACCATTACCAGCACAGCATCAACTAGAGGTTCTATCAGAACTAACCACATCGAATTCCTTGATCTCATACTACATGTATATGGCTTGCAGTTTTATAACAGTATCAGGTGACTGAAAAAAAACATGGCTGATTAAATGGCTGATTAAGTGGTTTTTTCCAGTTAGTGTCTTTTGTTTGTAAGCAACAGAAAACCCAATTCCATGGGCTTGATTAATAAAGGAAAATTTTTTGGGTTATAACACTGGACAATCTAGAAATAGGACAGGCTTTAGAGATGGCTTAATTCAAAGGTTCAGACCTCTACTGACATTTCTCTGAGATTCTTTTAGCTCTGTGTGTGAGGGTCTGATAGTCTCAGCCTAAATTTGTGGTTCCTCTCTGCAGCCCCAAGCAGAGCCTATTGGAAAGTGGGGGGGGGGCACTGAGATATGGATGGTATGGGAGGTGACAGAGAGTGGGTGACCGACAGATGCCTAACATGGCATGGGAACAGCCTTTCTCTTGGACACTGGCAAGACAATGTGAGGACGCAAAGTGAGGAGGGTTAGAGAAAACAGAGAAAATTATGTTGCCCTTTCTGCTCCAGAAAAATATTTCCTGATGGGAAAACAAGAATCCAGTGTCAAAAAATTCAGACTAATGGAGAGTTTTTTCTATCAACCATGCACCCTACACGTCACTTCTTAATGAAAAGTGAGGATATGGCATTGTTAATATGTTCAGCTACCTGTAACCTTATATATCCAAACATGAAAGAGGAGGCATATTCAGTGTCAGGGCTTCACATTTCAGTATCAGTTTGTCATAGCTGGCACATCTACAGCCTGTTTGTACATCGGGAAGATTGGTTCAGAGCTTCCCCATCAATGATGGAATAACATTTTCTTGGAAACTTGAACCGTGTCATCTGTCTCTGTCAGAAAATTGTCCATGCACAATAAAGTGAGGTGTCACTACATGTCACTAATGAGAAATTTTCTTGTCCTCCCAACACTTCCAGCCAGGACCCAATAAAAGATTGGCAGAAGAGGTTCTGATACACAACCTAAAAGCTCAGTGGAATTCAAAAACATAAACTGTCGGCCATTTGGCAACAAGAAAAAAATGTTTTCTTATCATCTCTTAAGTGTTCTTGAAAACAGTGTATCCAGTTCTCCCCCCTGCCCCCATAATTGATCTTAAATCTCATCACACTGACTAAACAGGGCCCTAAGTATAAATTTTACACTTTCCAAACCCTCAGATGCACTTAAGTTTTACATAATGGACATTACATTCACAAGAGTAACATTTCTCCCTGGATTGCTTAAAAAAAAAGTCCAAAAGAAATCTAATTAAAATAAGCACAAGCACGGTAATGGCCTAGTGATTTTTATATAGCCTGTTTTTGGCAGTACTCCTAGGTGTTGGTAATGACCATTGGAAGGAAAACTAAATACGAAAATACCTTACCTACTTGGAATTCAACTATGAAACAATTTTGTGGAATCAGAGCTCAGTCTGAAGTCATGAAGCAAGTTTTAAAAGTGACCTCTAAGTAGTCAAAATAGATGTCACAAAGTCAGTGACACAAAATAAGTGATGGCTTTTTATTCCTCAGGGGAAGAAAGTCCTCATTTATATTCTGTTTAATCTTTTTTGCTCACAATATTATCATGTATGGCTATCTGACTTCCAAAACCAGAAAAAATTAGTAGTCATTTAGAAAAAGAAAGAGGAAATGCTATTACCAGATATGCTATAACAAGAGTGTAAAGTGACAATCATTTATTCATTTAACAAATATTTAATGAGCACCTACTATTCACCAGGCATTGTGACAAGGTAACAGCATGAAAGCAACAGATGAGAAGGCAATACTATAAAAAAAAAAAGACAAAAAAACTCATCAAACTCAGTAGTCTGGGACCATTTAGGAAGCAAGCCTTAAATATCTCAAAAAAGCTCTGAGAAATTGATGCCTTTAGTGACCACTCAGAGTCCACAAAGAGAGATTCAATTATACCAAACACAACTAGGAAGGCAGAAACAAAATAGTATATTTGCAAGTGATAAAATAGATTAAATAACAAAATGTTTTTGTTCTGAAGAAAACTAATCTACAACAGGACGTCTTTCTTCCTGATGGTCTGGAGGACTGAGATTTACCCTATCCTGACTGGATTCAACCAATGAAAAGTTCAGAGTAAGATAAACATCAAAGAATGTACTGGTTTAGATTTCAAAAAGCTGGATAAACGATCATGAACTTGATAGAAGATATTATCAGAACCCAGGCCAGAAAAGTCTCACTCAGCAGGTGCCAGCAAATTTCAGCTCCATGCAATGCCTGGAACTCCCTCTGTAACATAGACAAATAAATATCTTCCATCTTGCTCAAAACTCACTGATATCATTAAAAATTGAACTCTTTCCCATAGAAATAGAAAAAAAATTGTCTGAATGGTCAAAACCCATTTCAGTCAACAGGTATAGGGTTTTTATCTGATATTTTTATATCAAAAGTGAAAGATTATTTGCATCTTCCAAGGGTGAGATAATCAACTACATATTGCCGTGGTTCATGGAAACTAGGGATATTTTTGTATCAAAAGAATCCTTGCATCCATACAGAAATCAGAGTGAAACCAGGTGGCTTCCAGGTGGTATTTCCACAGTGTATGGAGTGCCTGTAACTGAGCAGACAACTTCACTGTGAGAAGCATGACGTTGAAACTGTTAGAAATCTAAGCATACTGGTATGCTTAATTATTCTGCAGTTCATACATGCATTTAGTAAAAGACAGGATAAATGTAACAGCCAGTTTGGTGAATTCCTTTGGGGAAAATATGAGTTTAGGCTGTGTTAAGATATTAGAGGTTATGTCACTAATTTTCAGTTCCAGCAATAAAAAAAAGTCAGCTTTTGTTCACAAATGATTGGATTAATAAAATCAACACTTTTCATGTCAGCCTTAAGAAGTCCGTGGAATAAACCCAAAACATCTCCAATGTGAACAAAGAAAATGGAAATAGATTAAACCCTCGCTTAGATGGTTTGGTTTCCGGATCATGGGTAAGTAAAGTGGGAAAAGGAGTGGAAAGCTGTGTCCTATCAGATAATAAAGCAACACTATCATCTGGTCTTCCCCCAAAGCCCTGGAAATTATACACAATCCACCGCCTACAAGTACTTTCAAATGTTGGATGACGCCACAAACAGGTGTTTATGGAGAAACTCTGAAGTGTGGGGTTCTCCTCTGATTGTCAAAGCCAATGGCTCACAAACAATATGCTGTAGAAAATGAGCTTAGAGATCTAGAGTATTACCCGTATCTTTGTCTTCACAGCCTCTGTCAGAACTATCTCAACATCCTCAGCTGACCTCAATTCTGTAAATTGCATGAGTGACCAAAAATTCCCTTCTCTGCAACTATTTGGAAACCACAAGATATTTTCATAAATAGGTTCCTGTAGAATGCTCCAATGAGAACATTTACACTGCAAGAACAGAGTTACCAGAAGTTACAGCTGAAGGCAATTGCGAAGATCACGGATTTTAAGGGGGTTTCACGGTGAGCGTTACTTCTAGTGGTAGAGAAGCTGAAAAATTAAGATCCATAAGAATCCTCAATCTCTTCCAAATGGAATGCAATGATTCCTGTTATCAAGAGCAGAGAGAGAGATATCTTTATAATTTCAAAATCATTTTCTAAGAAAAAGGAAAATTATCTCAAGAAGAAAAGAATTAAAGATGGCCAAATATTTCAACAAAGTACCCACACCGTGGTGACGGAGGTGTCAGGTGGCTTATTGCCAGCTAGAAAATGCCTTCACAGGGGAGAAATATCCTGAGTATAATTTCCTATAAACTGCTAAATTTAAATTTCTATTACTAAACAAAACCTAGTTTTGACAAAACAAAAAGAAAATCCAACAGATCCCAAAGCAGGAGAACAAAATACTCATAAACCTTAGACAGTCATGATTACTTTACCAGAACCGTTTTCCAAACTACAAGAGAAAATTGATTGTTTAAACAATATTATTTAACAATCTCCCATTAATTGACATTTCCCAGTTGCTAAGTTCACCCAATTACATTAGCCTTTAAGCAGCCAGCACACTTCCATAATTTTTAATAAAAATGGCCATTTTGCAAGGTTTAACGTGCTAAATGAGGGTATTAATTTCAATAAAGCAATTAGCACATTTACATAATTTGATATTGTTATTTTAATAGAACACAAGAGCTTTAAAAAGCAGTTACCCACACAGGAAGGAGAATAGTGAGTTGCCTATTCACATGCAAAAACTAAACTTTAGCTCCCTGATAAAAAGTTAATAATAAGAGCTCTTTACATTTTAGAAATAGTGAAATTAGAGAGTTAAGGGTTTGGCAGTTGACATTCAATATGCTTTGATATTAACATCTGGACAAAGAACCAATGTGGAAGGGAAAGGGAGAGAGGAAGGTCCCTTTTAGGAATACCATGAGGCTCCTTGTGTCTGGAAAAATGGTGCCTAGGTTTTCGATAATGCTGTCATGATGCAGCAGTTCGGTGAATGTGGAATATTGGGTAAGGATGCTCAGAGCAGAAAGGAAAGGGAAAGAAAAGGAAATAAAACAAAATTGGGTTATCACTGGAAACATGCTGTCATATTTAGATGTTTCTTGAAATGGCAAGCCTTGCGGAGGAGCATGTCCACATTTGAAGAGAACAAGTGTCTCCTCCTGACAACTGCCTGGAAGTCCCATACGGATGGCCTGGCCTTGACTGCTTATATCTATTTTGATTGGATCTCCTCTTCAGTGCCAGAGACTAGGCATTCCCAGGAAGCCATGTGGTTCCCACCTACAGTGTCTCCTGAAGCTGATTTGAGGCTCATTTTTGTTGGGGGTGAGTGGTGCGGGCCAACAGGATTCCAGTATTCTAAGGCTGTAGATGAAACAGAATAAAGCACAGTTTCCCTCAGGCTCTCCATTTAAAATCAGGAAGACGTTTTGAATGCTTGTGTGGAGGCAGGACTGAGGATCCCTGATAAAATGAAAGAGGTGGGCATCTTGAGTTCATCTTCTCTGGCTATCTTGAAACAAATCTTGCCAAAAACAAGAAGTAGGAGATGAAGTGGGGTGGAAGAAAAGAATTTCTGCAATACGAACAGCATGTGTAAAGGGCCTCTGTCACAGTGTTGGCCCCAGCACCCACCAGTCCACTGAATCCTTTTCAAGTATTACAGGCTTGGAACTGTTACTCGACATGTTGCCTAGGGCAGATGTTGACACAGCCTGTAAGTCACACCAAGATAAGCTTAGCGACATGCCCAGGATCTCATAGTTAGTTCCTAATGAGAAACAAAGACCATAAAAACAATGGTAATATCTGTACCAAAAAGGCAAGGAGAAAGGGATGGCTGAGATTTATTTGGTAGCATAACTCACACAAAAAATTTGTCTTGGACTTGGAATAAGTCATTTCAGTTCTTTGAATTCTTGCTAGCTGTGAGGCCTTACATAAAGTTTAAACCTTTCTGGGCCTCAGTGTCTTCATCTACATAATGGCACCTTTTACTTAGGATTGTGAAGATTTACAGAGAAAACACATGTAAAGTATCCAGCACCATTCTTAGCACAAAATGCTAGATGAATGTAAATTTAAACCTTGACCAGTAATGTTGAAAAGCAGATCAGGGTGGATACAAACAAGTATATATCCACACTGCAAGATGTGTGATCTTCTCTACTTTTCCATCTCACCTGAAAAATTGCAAATGTATGAAGTAGTCACAGGATTCAGCAGATGCCTATGGGAGCCAAAACAAGATCTGTAAAAATTCATGTCAGGAAATTAATGGATTCATTACTGATTCTGCAAGCTATACTTTGGGTAGAGTCGGAGGCTGCATTTTGGTAACCATTTAAAATTTAAAACACACAAGTTTTGCATTTGTACTGCTGGGATTTCTTCAATAAAACATATTTATTATCCTATCATGAAGACTTATTCTTTCAATTAATTACTAACAATAGAAATTCAAAGCAATCAATTCTACAGGATAAAATGGAAAGCCAGGGGAGTTTAAAACTGTTGCAGGCATCTGTGGTCATTAGCAAGCCCACTGAATGAAAGTCACAGTTTGGGTACAGATTTCCAGAGTCTGGAAGGCTCCTATTAAAAAAAAAAAGAAGAAGAAAGGAAAGAGAAGGGAAGGGAAGAGATACACGCATGTAGGAGACGAACTCTACAAAAGATAAGTACATGGTGCAGTATCTGAGAATGTAGTAAGTGCTAAGGAAGTAAGAATAAAGCAGGGAGAGGGACCAGAAATGTGCTGAGTGTTCACTTTTTTATAGTGGGACTAGGTGAGATTCTATAGAGAGGTGATAGTTGAAAAAGGCCTGAAGAAAATAAACAGAGCAGTGAGTTACAGAGTGCAGGGAATGCCTTAAATAGGGCTGTCAATAATGGGCTCCATGAACAAGTAATGCTTGTTTTTTTATTCATTCATTCATTACACACATATTTAGTAAGCACCTACTAAATGCTTGTTCTAGAACCTGAAAGCACAGTAGGAATGAAGGAAGTGAAGATGGAACCATACGTATATCTAGGGGAAAACCATTAGACAAAGAGAACTGCAGAAAAACAGGTCTCAAGGTGGGAGAACATCCAGGCAATTAGAGGGATACAGAGAGGTCCAGGGGTGTGACCAAGGAGGAGTGGGCAGAAGAGGAGGTCAGAGAAGTAACTGAGGCCAGATCGTGGAAGGCCTTTAAGCTCACTGTAAGGACCTTGCCCTATATCTCGAGTCAGACGGGAGGTCATTGGAAGACTGGGTGCTGAGCTGTAACAGGCGCCCTCTGGTGGCTGTGCTAAGAACGCACTTACGTGAACGAAGGAGGCGCCGCCAAGTGCAAAGATCTAGAGACTGGAGAGTTTGGTATGTTTTGGAAACAGGAAGAAGTCCAACATGAGCACAGAATAGTGAACAAGGGAGAGAGTGGCCAAATCAGGCAGGACATCTGGGTTCTAGAACATAAGGAAAGCCACGGATACAAGAATCTTTTTAGACAACAAATTTTGTGCTTTGGGCAAAGGATCACCTTCTAATACATTTCTTTGCGTAGTTGGCTTTAGCCACCAGTGGGACATATGAGTGTGGTTTTTAAGCACTGACTAAAAAAAATTTGCTTACTTTGTAAAAAACATGCCAATAGAGTTATAATTCTGAACACACCACCTCATGTGTATTTAATGACAGATGCAGTGATTACAGTGTTAAAGTCCTTCAGGGACAAAGAAACCTAATACCAACATTCTAGCTCCAAAGAGGATTTTTGTAGCCGGCTGCCTCATCACACTCTCACTACCAATAAACTGCCTCATTTCTCCATGACTACCCACACTGGAAAAAGAGATTTTTCTGAAATTTAGGAGCGAGACCTCTAAGGTCAAAGTAGAAAGATATTTAGGAACTTAGTTAAAAAGTTTTTTAACTCTTCCAGACACATCTCTTCTTGTTTTTTCACCCACAACAAGGGACAATGCATTTTACGTAAAAAGAAATCGCTCTCTCTATATATACATATATCTATATCTCCACGTATCTATATCTATCTGTCTATCTGTCATCTGTCTGTCTCTTTATTGGCAAATGAGCAACATTTTATTTGGACCACAGCATCCTTAACATTAGAAAGCCTGGTTTAATAGGCTCAAAGAGCAGCTTAGCTCCGATGGGTACACTGATGGAATTCAAATGATTCCTTTTCCCAAATATTAACAGCTAATCATGCAGCGAGCCGTAGCCACATGCTTGCTGACACCAGTAATTGTCTGCTTGTAGGAATCAGTGCCTCCGGGAAGGCAGAGCAACACAGTTGAGCTTCTCTGAGTCAGGCATGCAGGCTATGGGGTGACACATGGGGATTTACAGCTGGAGGTTGAGAGCAGAGATGTTCCCCCAACTTCTACTGTTTATCACTGGTCCTGGGACAGATTCTACTCAGCATCTTTGGGAATTTTATTTCTACAGCATGAGTGGGAAGAAAATAGAGCTTGGGATTTCATGTCTGGGTTGATTTAACTTCAAAGCTAAAGAAGTAACAGCTGATTTTTAAAAAAAAAGAATTTCAAAAAATGTTTTTATGATTTTGGGGAGTCATTGGAATTTCTCTCTAATTATATTGGAAATGGGGAAATAAGGCATGGGAGGCAGAATAGTGAATTCCCCAAAATGTCCCCATCCTAATCCTTAGAATTTATGAATATATTACTTTACATGGCAAAGGGGACATTGCAGTTGTGATAAAGGTTAAGGACCTCGAGAAGGGGAGAGTATGTAGGATTATCCAGGTGGGCTCAATCTGTGAAAACTTCTAAGTGAATAAACTTTCCTGGCTGTGATCAGAGGTAAATGTGATGACCAAAACAGGGTCACAGAAAAGCTACATTGCTGGCTTTGAAGATGGAGAAAGGAGCCATGAACCAAGGAATGCAGGCAGCCTTTAGAGGCTGGGAAAAGCAAGGAAACTGAATCCCCCCCCAGCTGCTCTGGAAAAAAACAAAACCCTGCTGACACCTTGATTTCAGCCCAGTGAAACTCCAGTTGGATTTCTTACCCACAGAACTGTAAGATAACACATGTGTATTGTGTTAAGCCACTGTTTGTGGTAATCTGTTATGACAGCAATAGAAAAACTACTACACAAGGTTTTTAGTTGCATTTGATACAGAATTAAACCACTTCAAAATTCTCATTATTCTTTTCTAGTGAGGTACATTTTTAAAAACCTGCTAAATAATGATAGCTGATTATATTAACTGACTTTGCAAATGGAAAGGGGGATTAGGTATAATATCAAGCTAATGAATGATTAAAGGACAAAAGGTCTTAAGGCTGTTAAATCCCTCAATATTGTAGGTAAGTAGGGTCAAAAGAGAAATGGGACGTAAGTTTTCTCTTAGAAAATAAAGTGCCTGGGCAACTAGAATGCAGGGATATATTATGCTAAATACATATGCCTATTTCCTAATAAATTGCCATTAGCAATAGATTACTGCACGTTTCATTCCAGCACAACACACACCCAACTGACTCTTCTGCATTGAGCTCATTCCAGATCCATTTCTGAGTAATGCATATTACATTCAAGTAACTAAGGGAACGTAAAGCTACAGTATAATATATAAATGATAATAAATTGTCTCCTTCCTTCCTCTGGGCTTCTACTTTTACTCAAAAGCTCTGATATCAGCCCAACACCTCTATTTAAATTATGGCCTTGCATTCAACCAGGGAGTATATATTATTCTAGCTCTCTCTTGAATACATCTTCTGAGAAGATGCACTGAAATAAATAAATGCAATATTTCAGAGAAAAAATGCAAGAGAACAGAATCCTTTTACAAACAAGGCAATCAGATATGAACGTCTGCTTTAACTACTCACTTACAAACGGGTGGGGAGAATCACTTAAGTGTTAACAATAAATCCAGTTCAACAACGTCTGGAGTGCCTACGAGGGAAAAGGCTGTATTAGCATCCTGACGTACTGATGAGACGTTAGACTTTTGTCATTCTGACTGCTAGAGATGGTGTGAAAGAACCATAAACTAGAACATTTTTTGCTTCATCACTGCCCCAGCCATCCAGATGATGTATTCTCCATCAGCATGTAATCTTTTGAGCTTCCACATTTTTTCATATGTATGGCTAGGTATTATGTTTAATTGCTTTTCTTTGTTTTTAACAATTTAAAGTCAAGTAAGTCTCCTCTTTTTCAAGTAGGTAATTAATAATATGCCATCAAAAAGTAATTCGCATGAAATACTAGATTAGTGTTTCCCATACAATGTTTTGTGGAACATTTGTAACTTACAAAGTTATTTCTTAGAAAATTGCTTTTGGAAAAGCTTTCCTTTCTATTAAACACTCAGAAACATTCTGTAATAAAGAAACCTATCTAAGTTTTTTGGAGCAGAGCTTCCTCAATTTATTGGGACTTAGGACTTCCCTTCCCCAACCACGATTTTCCCCCCACAGAAAATACATTATTATACTGTGGCATGCCAGTGGAATGCAGTTTGGAAAATGCTATTCTATAGCAGGGTTTCTCAACCTGGGCACTTTTGATATTTCTTCGTTGAACTAGATAATTCTTCGTTGTAGAGAGGGGCTGTTTTGTGCATTTCAGGATGTTTAGCAGCACCCCTGAATTCTATCCACTAGATGCCAGTAGCACCTTCCCACTTGTGCAAAACAAAAATGTCTCCAGATATGGCCACAGTTTTGGGGGGACAAATCGCCACAAGTTGAGAACCACTGTTCTAAAGGATCTTCTCAGTCACTTTCTTTTGTGTTTTTTTATTGCAAATTCTGGTTATTTAGATTTTACTTCCTTCTTGCCATTAGTCCCAAGCCCAAACATCTTCCATAGTTTAGGTATTTAATATCTGTCATTCTGCACTCATTCTCAGTTCATCAAACATTCATTTCACTTTCCTCCTCCTCAGAAACACATTCATTCCCTGTGGAGACCCAGTTCCAGCTGCTCAAGGCACCCTCTGGTCTCTAGGATCCTCACAACTCAAACCTTTTAGAAGTTTTTCTCACATCCGTTGTAAATCCTCAGATCTTGTCACCAAAGAGTTGTCTTCCCTATCTAGTCCTCTGTGATATGACATTGAAACCAGGGGTATCGACCCAAGAAAAGAACTTGGTCCAGTGGGGACTTCACAAGCACGTAGGCCAATCCATTTCAGGAAGTGTTTCCATTCCAAAATTTACTTTGAAAGGTGATGCATGCTTTATTAGGAATGGGATCTCCAATCTGACAAAGAATGTGCTTTCTCTTCTACTTTAACTACATTTCCAACCTGTCTTTGTTTGTTTGTTTGTTTTGTGGTAGAATTCTTTTAATTCTTCTTTTCTTTATGTGTGAAAGCAGAATAATGCTCCAATAGCTAACAAAGCATTATTAACATATGGATGGAATTCAGCATCAGGTTTAGTTGTAGACTCAAACGACATAAAAGCTAGAAACAACAGTCAATACTTCTCTGGGGCATGTGAGCCTCCAGGATTATGCTCAGCGCTTTATACACTTTCTCTCTAATTCACACACAGAAAGTTGAAAAGTGGGAATTAGTATCACCATTGTGCACATACATAAACTGAGGCTCAGAGAGGTTAAGTGACATGTCAGAGGTCACAAAACAGGTAAAAAATTTTAAGAATAGAGGGAAAAAATCAAACCAAACTATTGATTCAAACTAGCCTTTCTTAACAGGAGACTGCTTTGTTGTACTTAGACATTGGCTTATCTTTAATTTGTATGAATCCTGATCTATAATATGACCTCAAAACCCATATTCTTTCCACCGTACAATGGATAAAATAATTCAGATATCAAGCCTCACTTGACTTGTCTTTGAACTACATATTTGACTTTGGCCCCTTTTAGTCCCAGAAGGTTATGCAGGCTGTATGCTTTTCAATACTACCAGTGGTTCACCCTGAACTTGTTCATCCCAGGAGATTTTTCATAGTGTTTTAACACACATCGTCTCCAGTGAGGCAGAGAGGACGGTGGTGATTACCCTGTTTTAGAGATGCAGACACTGAGCCAAAGAGAAGCTGTGACTTGCCCTGGTCATCAGCTCATCTGTGGGTGGCCCAGGAAAAGGACCCAATTTGTCAGACAATATGTCCAGCAATGTTCCCTCCAAACCACACAGTTTCAAATGAGGTCCTCGGAGCAGGGCCAGTTCTGCAGCAACAGAATGGGGAATGGAGTTAATTATGAGGACATATAAAAAAACACACTAAAGATAACCTGGGTGGTAGCTTCCCTGAGCTCGACTCTGCAAAGCAAGTTAAAGTTCCTCAAGTTATGTTGGGGAAGCCAATATGTCTCTTGATTCAGGAAATAACTACGATAATACCACTAAAATCGAATTCATGTATGAATGCTAGATATCAGACTTTCAGGAAAGCAAGGACCTTAGAAGATAGCTATGCAAAATAAAATCTCTTTTGGGAATTAGCAGTGATAAAATCTCGAAAGAGGAAAAGTCAGGATATTTGACAAATAGAGAACAACTAACTTCTCATTCCAACTTGAAGTGCACTGTGACATTTTAGACAAAGTTTGGCTTTGTCCCAACATCCCCTTTGGGGAAGTACCTGTGAGCAAATAAGATACAGTTTCTGCCCCACAGAAGTTACAGTCCTTCTGTATTTTGATCCCCATTTTGCAGATTCGGAAGCTGAGGCTCACAGACGTGAACCAGGGGCATACGGCCTGTCAATGATGCAGCTTTGATTATAACTGAGAGCAGATTCCGAAGACCTCACTCTTTTCCTTTGCTGTAAGTCCTCCTACCAGAAAGGGAAAATATTGCTTCCTCAAGAAGCAGGAAAACAAACAAACAAACAAACAAACAAACAAACAAACAAAAACCTTTATATTTTAAGCACTAGTAAAATTTCAAAACGATGGTTGGTATAAAAACTATAGCATTCTAGCAAAAATTAATAAGCACTCAAGGAAGCAAAGACTTCAGAGTATAAAGTGTTTGTCAGTAAAATCATTCAAATACAACTATTGGGTTATTTGGGGATACCTGAGAATATGTTTAAGCTATTTCTGGTGATCTCACTTTGAGAATTTAAAATGGGGTGGGCGTGGAGATCAGTTTTTAGTTGAGTATAAAGCGCTCAAAAGTACTGAGTTGAGGGTCAAGTCCAAAAAAAAAAAAAAAGGTTAGTGTGGTCTTTGTCGTCCTAGAAAATGCACCAAAGCTGAGTAAAGAAGCTTTATGCAAATTTTACTCACTTGAAAATAAAGGTAATTAAAAGGACTTACAATTGATTTTTGTCCTCCAGACTTCCGTATTATAGACATAGTAATGGTTTGCCTTCGAAAGTCGAGCTTATCCACCTCTCAAATACTACTGCTTTGTATCCATTTGAATTCTACGATGTGTAAAGCAAAACCATTTATTTTTGGCTATTTTACTAGAAGCCATTCAACTAATTTTATTTATTAAAAGCAAAAATAAAATACATTATTTTCAAAATAAAAAAGCAGCTCTCTGAGCTTCTTGACCTTGGTTTATTCTGCATTCCATCGGTCTCCCTACCCACAGGCCACAATCTGGAAATTATGTAAATATTCACAATAAAAGCCAATGAGTGAAGCTGCTGTTAATTCCAACTGACATTAACCCATTGCCGATGAAAACTTGAATCTTGGTATGAACTCTCAGATGAAAGGCACGGGAGTGATGCGCATTTCACAGACGTGACAACAGGGAGAGCTGCTGGTACTCGAGGAGATGAAAGCCGGGGTCGACAGACGAGCAGATTGCGGGAGAAGACATGAATGTTAAAGAGATGCCTTGGGATCCTTCAAAATACAGTTTTCTAGTCCTCATCAACCCCCAGGTGACTTGTTTTCAAGTCCTCATGACAGGAGGCACTGTTGCCACTACACAGGACCTCACTCCTGCACCACGCTCCCAGCTAATGTGGATGAATGGGGGCCATGTTCCGAGCAGCCTTAAAGAGTCTCCGGCTCCCAGCACATGGGGGCAGCCACCCATGGGTTTATGGAGGGGCTGGAAGGATGATACCTTCACTCCAAGCTTTACCTCTTTCAGAGTAATGGCAGCCAGTAATGCACGCCTAATTGCTGGACCTCCACTTTCCCTCTCGAAAGTCCCATTGGAAACATGTTCAGTTGCTTAAGAAAGGGGATAAGAAAATTTTAAAAATTCCCAATAATGACAACGTTCTAAAATAGCTGAATCCCCAAGTTGAAATGGACCTCTCAAGTGTCACAAACACACTCTAGGATGTGGCAGGAATGTATTTAATATGCAGCAGCATGTATGACCTACGTAAAATCAGAACCCCAAGAGGGCAGTTCTGAACCTGCCAGTTTGATACTTTGAATTTTTTTTCTCTCTGTCATTTTGGCTCCCCAGAAAATCTGACCTCATCGTTTACTCTGGATAAATGGACTTTATATGCAAAGTTGTGCAAAATTAATTGAGAAAATAAATTGCCTTCATCTTATTGTCCCTAGGTAATACTTTCTTAATAAAAATTTACCAACCTTGGTAGAATTCTTTTGAAAATATGTGTGTTCATAACCACAAAATCAAAACATCCTAGGGGTCAAAAGAACTAAAATAATATTTTAATCCCATTGCTTTTAAATCTTTCAATGACTCAATTTTGGATTAAATGGGTTGTCATGGACTCTCTAAGCCTTAGTTCATGCTACCCACCTCCGGCTGTAGACTTCTGGAAGAATCTCCAAAGAAACAGGTAATCACTACTTTTCATAGATATTTTCTCCTCCGCTTGGACCTGTCATCCTAGCTAAATTGTTTTGACTAACCTACCCTTTCTCCTAAGACAGAGCTTGAAATGTGTCTCCTCTGGCTTCTCGTGCCAAGCCAGCCTCCCTGCTGGTATTCTTTCTCTGGCCTTCCCAATCATTTGTCCATAGCTTATGTACTCCAAACGTGAGTGTGCTGTAATAATTAGTTTTCCTGTCTCTTCCTTCCAAAACCATGAGATCTTTGAGGTCAGGGGCTATGTTCTGTTCTCCTGGACATCTTTAGAGACTTAGATGAAAATCAGTATGAAGTAGGTACTGTAAGTTCCATGAACAAGAAAAAGAGAATCTTTTGGTTTCGAGAACCTGAAGAATGTGGGTAGAAAGTTCTAAAATCATTATACACATTAGTGCTCAGGCATTTTTGAGCTAACATTTGGAAGCCATTTCCTCACCTATGATGTGTTTCCAGGCCCTGCCAATCTTGGGGTCAAATGCTACCTTATGGGGCTGTGGAGATACTGCCAGTGGCGTGAGTTTTAGGGCAGAGTATGAGCTGGGGTGGTAGGCAAAAGACTGGGAAATACCTCAAGAATATCACAGGATTTGAGCTGGTAGAAGTTTCCTACGTCTGGCTAATAAATCCTCATGGTAAGTTTGTTTCCTTTGTCAGTCTGTTTTTGTAAAAAAAGGCAGTTCCTATTACTTGTTTATTGTTCAGGGTCTCCACAACAGTGGTTTGTTGGGCCGTGTGCTGACAAGCCAAAGAATTCTGAGCTTAAAGGCCTGGAAATCCCGAGCCTACCCTAAGCAAGAAGAAAAGATTCAGCAAATGTGGGTAATTCAATTAAGAGACACAATTCTTCCCTGTTCTCGCTTCCAAGCTTTTCCTGAAGACTTAGTGGAGATTAGACCAAGTGATGCCCTTTCTCAATGTACAAACCAAAAGCTGAAGAATAGAGCAGAGATAAGATCTATAGAGAGATGAGGCCTCTCTCCAATCCATGCCACTTCTTGTCCCGGCAGAAGCAGCAACTTAAAAAAAATCTCTTTGCTCAGTCTAATACAAAGAAAACCACAGCACTGGGGAAGTGCTAGAACATGAAAATCAAGATCCTTTCACAAAGAAGTAATAGGAAAAATGTGTTAGAAAATGCATGGAAATCCCTATGTGTGATCACACCCCTGTTTGCAGAGAGGAAGGCTTTATGAAGCGCTCAATTCCATGTCCCTCACTTATTACAACAGGGACACGTAGTCAGAAGACAAGGCTGAGGTGACCTTCACTTCTTCAGGGTTAAGCTTCCAATGATTTGACGTTTCTTCTACTCACACAGGTTATGAAAACTTCTGTAGCTGGTGCATAGGACTGTTCAATGATCTTATAAAAGATAAATCCGGGCCTTGTCAATAGAAATGTGATATTCTCAACAGTGATGAACTCTGTTGGACTCTGTGATAATCTCAAAAGTGTCTCAGTATTGGGAATGTTGAGGGAGAAATGGGAAATGAGAAAATGGGAGGAACGGAAAAAGTTTAGGTGGGAAAGGTAGATGAAAAAGGACATCGGGTCTATGTACGCATATGTGTATGTGCATATGCACGCACATGTGTGAGTATGTGTACCTTGTGTGTGTGCGTGCATGTGCATGTGGGAGCATGTGCACATTTCGTGTGCGTGCAAATGCATGTGCATGTGTGAATATGTGTACATTGTGTGTGTGCACACACATGTGCATGTATGAGCGTGTGCACATTGTGTGTGTTCATATGCATGTGCATGTATAAGCGTGTGCACATTGTGTGTTTGTGTGCATAAGCACGTGTGTGTGTGAGCATGTGCACATCGTGTGCATGTGCACACGGATGTGCGCATGGTACATGTGTGTTTGCACAACACGTTTGCATATGCATGTGTGGGTGTGTGGGCTGTGCATGCATGAGTGTGTGCCTGAGTTTGTGTGTATGTGTATATGTATGTATGTACTTGAGTGTTTGGTATGCGAAATCAATACCCATGCCCAAACTAGTAAAATGATTCTTCAGGAAGATAGTACAAGCCAAATTAAATAGGAAGCTGAAACCAGAGTGCTCTCAGCCAGTTTGGCACAGAAGCCCAGGGGGAGTACTACAGGATGGGAGTTAAAAAGTAGCTTCGTAACTTCTGGGCTGTTGATTTGGCACCTCTCACCAGTGTTAGATTTTAGAAGAGAGAAAAAACATAATCTTTATAAGTGGGTAGAAAACATGGCAGAAGCTCAGGGAATTAGTACTTTCTAATACACATAGATTAGGAGCTGGCACACTCACTGAAAACTACACATTGTTGTAGCCTTTTCAAAATGTCATTAGTATTTACATATACACACACACATAGATATATATACACATGTACGTATGTATGTATGTATGTATGTATATACAGCAGCACAACCTGTGAGCCCTTTGCTAGACTGTGTCGTAGGCTTGATATGTACAATCAGATGCTTCCAGCAAGAAGACACTAAAATCCAGATCTAGAGTGATTTTATCATTTAATAAGGGAAACATGCACTCATTAGCACATATGGGTATTTGCTGAAAGAAGTATTCTGTCATTTTAGAGCAAGTAAATTGTTTTCTTCTCTAAACTCCTACTGGAGTAGAACACTGAAAAATGTGTTCTCATTTGCTCATGTCTAGATTCATGTTTTATTCCATATTCAAAAAAGCCTCCTCAGTCATGGGATTTTCTTTCCTTTTGTTGTTGCAACCTTTACTGAAGCTATGCTTATATTTCTGAATAAGATTATTGAGCAAAGGCATAATAAAACCAATTCCTAAACTAAGAGAGAAAAAGTACCAGGGGTCTCAGATACTTCTGTATAAAACAAAAAATGAAACAAAACTTTTAACAGAGGGGATTGTGGCATGAATAGGAATTTTTATAAAATGACCAAGTCAGACAGCTACATGCTAGATAAAGAGAAACATATTTCTAGGGAGAAAACTTACTGTATTGTCTTAATTATAAGATCCAGTTTGTTTTCTTATATTTCCATCTTCACATTTCTGAAATCAGGATTAAATTTGTATTTGCACATTTAATTTCCCCCAAAAACGTTTATTAAAAAATCTCTCACAATTGATGACATCTTAAAACTTATTAATGTAATATATGGTAAAAGACCTAGTTTTTTGAGATATTAATGACTTTTGCCTTTCTTTTCTTGTTAAACTTATTATTTTTTTTTATCCAGTAATTCACTGGCTAAGGCGTAGAAATGGAAGCAAAGCATCATTGGGGGCTAATTAAAATGTAATGGATCGGAGCTTAACCTACTTCATCCCGTCCCAGGGAGGTAAGGATAAAGAAAGTTTAGTCCTTCTCATGGTTTGCTTTAGGGTGCTGAATGCTCTGCTAACAAACAGGACACTTTTTTTTTTTTTTTTTTTACAGATACGAATAAGGATTAAAAAATGACTTTAACTGAATGTGCACCATGAGTAATTTAAACAACATACTGAAAACTAATTTGCACACAATTGATAGATCAGTTGGTGGTAAGAAAACAAACACCTCTTTTTTTCTGAAAAGAGAGTGATGAGAGAAGAATGGATAAGGATAGAGAGAAATGTGGAGAGGAGGCAGCCAAGTTGAGAGACCTCAACTTGCATGACCTTGATATTCAAAGTTACACTGCAAAGAGCAGGTGCTGGCTAGGTTCTAAGGAGATGGGTGCAGTGCAGAATAGGAGGGAGGATGCTAATGGAAAAAGAGGGAAAAGAAGGTTGAGCAAAAGCACTAGGGCCCACCTGATTTTTACAGATATCATTGAATGGCTGCCCAGGAGCTGGCACAGAGCGAACAGCTGGTTTGATGCAAGGAATGTGATTGGCAAGGTGGGTATGATGAAAGGTCAGGGGACAAAAAGACTGAAGTAACTATGAAGCAGACAGCTGGAAATATTGGCCGAGGGGCCCAGGCCGAAAGGGAGGTAGAAACTGACTAGCCAGCAGAATGTGGAAGGGCCAACAGTCTAGAGAGTGACGTTGCCAAATGACTGCTTTTCCAGGTGATGCATTTAATTGGAATGAATGTCAAAGACCTTTTCAGGTATGGGTAAAACTTAGTCCTTTTGCATTCACTATCCCAGATACCCATGCTCAAAACATGATTGTTATCCTAGTGCTTTCTCTTCCCTTACTCCCTGAAGCTCTTCGATCACCTAGTCTGGCTAATTTTATCTCCTCAACATTTCTAGCCTGTTTCCTCCTCTTCATAGCTATTACCATTGGATTGGTGATTAATCACTAAAGTCCATTGTCAGATTCAGGTTTGAAAACTCCCTTTGGCAACTATCGGCCAGGTAATTCATCTCTCTGAACCCCCGTTTTCTCATCTGCAATACCAGTACCTGACATCAGAGAATTTTTCCGGGGATTGAATAAAGATAGCCCGTGTAAAATACCTAGCATGGTGCATAAGAAATGTTAATAACTACTTGTTGAATTCATGAATAATTGGTAGCTACATTGTTATTAATTCTGCTTTAGTTTAGATCTCCATCATCTTTCCCCTAGAATTCTGCAGTAGCTGCTTAACTAGTCTCTTTGTCTCTCAGCTTGTCTTCATTTTAAATCTCTTTTCTGCATGTCTACTGCAGTGATCTATATAAAGCATAAGTTTGACCATGTCATTCCTTTGCTTAAAACCTTTCAATGGTTTCCTAATGCCCTTAGGTTAATGTCTGGATTTATTAACCTGGCCAACAGGTTTCTTTAAAATATGCCCTTTCCTCCCTTGCTACAGCTTTCCTATCCTTACTCTCTAATTTGTGCCCTGGCAAGTCTGGGCTGGCCCTTTCCAGAAGACACCATACTATTTCTATTGTCCTGCCTTCATCCACATTATCCTTTCTGCCCCAAAAGGCCTGCTCGCCTGTCCTTCATCAGATACTCTCTAATCTGCTTTTCAGAGCCAGCTCAGGCATTTGCTTCTCTGGGAAGACTTCCTGTCATTCTCCTTTCATAGGCTCATTCTCCCTGGGCTCCTGTGACCACTGGGCAAAAGAGTATAACTTCTCTGTTCATGTGTTTCTCTTTACCACTAGACTGAAAGCTACTTGAAAACAAGGGCTACTTCAGTACCTGAATATGTGTATGTGTGTATTCCCTGAATGTGTGTGTGTGTGTGTGTGTGTGTGTGTGTGTACACAGATATATGCATATAGTTGAACAGAAATCAACAGAATATGTTAACAACATGGTTATTTTCACAGAGTGATTATTACTGGTGAATTTCAGGTTCAAAAGGAGTTAAATTATAATCAGTTTCTCTTACATCTTTCTCTTTATCTACCTGTCCCTTTGTGTCCCTCTACCATTTGTTTTCACCACTGGTAGATCTTTGGGGGGTTGTGCTTGATTCAGAATGATTCCACTTAACTTACCCAAAAGTTTGGGATCCCAGCAGCCTCATTTTTATTCCATAACGTGAAACTCTGGGATTCAACAGCTATGCTCTGCCATGTGGACTATGAATCAAGGAAAGTGGGTCTGCAGAGAGAAGAGACTGAGGAAAATCTGCAGAGACAAAGACATCCTGAGACAGACAGACAGAGAGCAAACTGTGATGTCAGTTTTCCATTCACTCCCGCTGCTATATTGCAAGTACAAGTACCAGAACTAGCCTCATGGACAACTATGATTTCTTCTCCTGGCTTTCTCTCTAGTTTTTCTGTTCTGAGTGTTGTGGACATTGGAGTTAAGTATATATTTGTAGTCTACAATGAATACCCAACTGTCAGAAAACAGACAACATGTTTAGAATTGGCCTGGATGCCCTGGAGGGATTACATGAAATGTAATTCAAATAAGATAGATACAAAAATTACACTAAGGAGAGGAAAACTAAATTCGATAAAATCTAAATAGGGAAGCACTGGTGAGAAAATTGGAGTAGAAGACCAAATAACTGAGGATAAGAGACAGGACTATGAAGCAGGAAAACTGATGCAGCCAAAGATGCACATGACTCAGGGAAGGTGTGGAAGGGGAGAAGTGACCTGCTGACCCCTGAGATCTCCTCCAGAGCTCTGGTATAGTTTTGGTGGCTATACTGGGATTCAGATGTGGACACTGTCATTATCAGGTAGGACTGTAATAGATAGACAGTTTGAGGCATAAGATTGATTCGTGAAGAGGGGAGGAAAGTGCTAGACTTGCCCATTTAGTGAAAGAGAAAAAAATGCTTTTGGAGGCTTCTTAGCAGACATAAAAACACAGGATTTGAGTGGAAGTGAAAATCATGTTTTTGCTTTCTCGTATTCACAATTTGCATTTCCATTGTACTTTATGTCTTATAAAGAGCTTTGACATACATAGTTTCAGTCAATGAAGGCAAACAACTCCAATTCTGTGGTGCTGTATAATGAAAGTATATTTCTTGTTCATTGTAGGACAACATAGGTTGGCAGACTTAGGGGGCATGGGCTGGGAGGAGGCCTCTGATCCACACAGACATTCAGGGACTCGGGCTCTTTCTTGTGGCTGCACTCTCTTCTAGGTTCTCTACCCAAGTCCTCTCCATTCCTTCTGCCAGTGCATGGAGAAATAGAATGAAGAATCACAGTGGCAAAATTTATTTTCCATGTTTGGAAGTGATGAATGAGTCTTCACACATGTACTCTATTGGCCAGAACTCAGAATATGGCTACACCTAACTCTGAGAAAGGCTAGAATTGTATTTTAGCTGCCTTGTTTGACCAGGAAGAAAGGAAAAATGACTTGATGAATGACTAGACAGTATCTACCATCTATATTGTGCAATTTCATCCTTACACTAACTGTCTCAAAATTAAAAGTGTGTATATTATTTTGATAATACAATACATACACATATAAGTATGTATATATAATGCAATCTATTTGTTATCTATCTACGCCATTTTCTTCCCCATGGCAGAAAGTACTCTTCCATTGTGGTAACTCTTTTTTCACTGAGCTCAGATGTCATGACATCATAATCTTCTCAAATCAACATCTTAGTCAGCCACTACCAATCAATAGGAATCAGAATTCGAAATAAGGTGGATTGGTCTATCCAACCCCAGACTGCATCTCAATATCCATGAATTGAAATAGATCAAGATAGCCAGGAATTCCTGATCATACTCACTGAGCAGACAGATAGTTGGACCATAAAACTCTGAGCACCAGCCCAATCCTTTTCACTTTCGTAAATTGTAGCTAATTTTATGATTTTGAAATGTCTCTGGACATCATTTCCCTAAGTGATGGGGTGTCTCTACCAATCAGAGCTACTTAAAGACCCTTATTAACGTTTTGACAGCTTGGAGTCCATGGAAGAAGACAGTGCAGTTCCCTGATGCCCATCTATATCTTCTGTCTGGTTTGAGACCTGACACCAAAGCCAAACGAAGTACAGCATTTAGAATGACCAGGATTCTAGGCAGCATTCAGGCACTGGGTTCTAGGATTTCTAGAAACTTATTATGTACAAGTTCGAGCTGTTATTATTGGTAAATTTTTAAAACCACTTTACTGAGGTATGATTGACATATAAAAAGCTGTACTTATTTTATGTATACAACTTGATGAGTTTGGAGATAAGTATATACCCACGAAACCATTACTACAATCAGGGCCATATTGGCAATGATTTCTTGGATGCAACACCAAAAGCACAGGCAACTAAAGCAGAAATAGACAAGTCAGATTATATCAAACTAAAAAGGTTCATGCAGCAAAGGAAACAATCAACAAAATAAAAAGACAACCTACAGAATGGGAGAAAATATTCATAAAGCCTATATCTGACAAAGGGTTAATATCCAAAATATATTTTTAAAAACTCTTGTAACTCAATAGCAAAACAAAACAAAACAAAACAAAACAAACCTAACAACCTGATTAAAAAATAAGCAAAGGAACTGAATAGGTATTTCTCCAAAAAAGACATAGATACGTAAAACAGGTATATAAAAAGATGTTCATCATCACTAATCGTCAGGGAAATAGAAATCAGAACCACAATGAGATATCACTTCACACCTGTTAAGATGATTATTATCAAAAACACAAAAGATAAGAAGTTTTGGGGAGGATATGAAGAAAAGGGAACTCTTATTTATAGACCATCAGCGGGAATGTAAACTGGTGCAGCCATTATGTGAAACAGTAGGGAGGTACCTCAAAAAATTAAAAATATAACTACCATATTATCCAGCAATCCAGTCTCTGGGTATGTATCAAAAAGAATTAAAATCAAGATCTTGAGGAGATATTTGTACTCCCTTGTGCATTGCAGCATAATTCGCAACAGCCAAGACATAGAGGCAACCTAAATGTCCGTCACAGACAAATGGTTAAAGAAAATGTGGTATATACATACAATTCAGTCTTAACAAAAGAAGTTAATCCTGCCATTTGCAACAACATGGATGAATCTGGAGGACATTATGCTAAGCAAAATAAGCCAGACACAGAAGGACAAATATCACATGATCACACTTAGATGATAAAACTAAAACAGTCAAACTCATGGAAGCAGAGAGTAGAATGGTGGATGCCAGGGGCTGGGGGGAGGGGAAATGGGGAAATATTGGTACAAAGTTTTAGTTATAAGACTTGGTGTGTTTTTAATAATCACTCATCGTGTGTCTAAATTATTGTTAAGTATAGAACAAAGGACACACCTGGAGAACTACCTTGAACAAGATGCATTAATTCTAACTAAGTGTTAGGATAATCCATACTTCCCCTCCCCACCTAAGTCAATAAATAATAGAGCTTTACTATTCATCCCCTTTTAGCTTTAAATTCAGAAACAAATTACAGAGGTAGACAGAGAGTAAAGAAGATGCCAATAGGAGCCAAAGGTAATCCTAAATTAAGAACATATTTGAATTTCCATTCAGAACAACCAAGAAAGGGGGAAGAAATAAAACAGACACACTCAGAATTCTGCCAATTAGTCTACATTTTTGAGAATTACAATTATAAGAAGGCAAGATCTTGATAATTATTTTATTTCATTAAAATATTTGTTGCCCGGCCAGTTAGCTCAATTGGTTAGAGTGCAGCCTTGTAACACCAAGGTTATGGGTTTGGAACCCCTTGCTGGCCAGCCACCAAGAAAAAAAAAAAAAGAATCATAAAAATATTTGTTCATCCATTAGTAGGTTTTATGTTGATATTAAATAATCACCTAATTTGAGCTCAGCAGAGTTCCACTCACATGCAACAAAAACATGTCAACCACATTTGCTAAAAGGGACATAGATTTCCCTTAAAGTATTTACCATTTTAAAAATCGTTAAGTCCTCTATCACTTTTCACATTCTAATGCACAGAAAGCCCAGGAGTAGTCAGAGCACAGCTAAGAGTTTGTCTTCCTCAGGTGTTTCTGAAAACTCCAAGCAATACATGGCTTCTCAACAGTGATACTTAACAACTTCAAACCATTCCATCTCTACTGTCAATAATGCATGCCACAGAACTGACTCCAAAAAAAAAAAAAAAAAAGAATCAATACACACCAGCTCCACCTACCTTCATTACATACACTCCTCCAGACCTAACACATGCTCTGTTCTTATACCTGAGGTGCCACTCTCAGACATCCTAGAGAAAAGCCTAGAAGGCACGATATCTTTCAACATCAAGATCATTGCCTGGAGATAATGCACGAAAATTTAAAGTACTCAAGGAAAAAGGGCTGACTCTTTCAACTGTAGCCACACAGCAGCAAGAAGCAAAACCCATTAACCCACACAAGGTTACTACAGTTCAGTTACTCTATACAGTTGTTATCGGAAGCCTTCTTTTCCCCTGACATTTCTGGATGGCACTGCCCTCTTCCTTTTCACCATTGCTGTTTAGTACTCAATCATGTACTACATAATACTGGTATTTAACTCCTCTGTTTGAATACATTTCATCTTCTTGATTAGTGATGAGTAAGGGTGGAACATTCTTTTACCAGAGGCGTTTACTGTTCCTCACAAAGAATGACTTCACTTAACATACTAATTTTTGTATGAAGGGCTTTGTATTAAATTAATTAGTTAGTAGCGATGGCTTCTGTTGGGTAAGGCATGCTTAGCTGTAGCTCTCAGAAAAGTGAAATTGTAAAAGTTAAAACAAAAGCACAGGCTAAGATTGCACCCAGAGAAATGATTTGTAGTGACAAATAAAAGTCATCTGTCCAAATGGGGACCCAAAGTGCAGAAGAGGTCAATAGGTTGGCCCACGAAGGCAAGTGGAGAAGACACATCCTCCTTCCAGGTGGCTCTCAATACCCCACACCACCAGGGTCATACTCAGTTGAGGGACGAAAGGCTTTAAGCAAGGTAATCCAAGATAGGCTTGCTCCACAGCCAGTTTTCATCATTTTTCCGAGGGGGCCAGGTTCAGAACTGCCTGGAAGTAATTTTGTACCATCAAGGAATTCCTTCTCTTATTCTGCCAAATGGTTCATTCCTTTCTTCTTCTCTATTTCTTCCACCTCTTTTTCAGGCTAAAAGAAGGTTCCAGAAAGAGGGAATAAGCAACAATAACAAAACCCAAAACACATACTTTTGATGAAGAGGAACAAATCCTCACCTATTTTCACTCTCCCACATTAAACTTGGATTTGCTCCATCATGCAAAAAGATCTACATTGTTGACATAATTTTCCTGAAATGGACACATCATTAAGACTGTAAACTTGTTGAGGACTAGTACTAATTCAGTATACTACTTATGGGACTCTACTGTACATTTCCAGAAAAAAATGAAAACTGCCTTTTACTAAATGATATAAAGTAATCCTACGATGAGTTCTTGTTGAACAAGTAAGAATCACATCCAATTCACTTTTTGCTCAAATACAGATTTAATATGGCTTTTAAAATGCTGTATACCACTTACTGTAGGTGTCATTTAGCAAACATTATACATAGCTTTGGATTGGAAACTTCTGGATTAATTGTAGCCAAGGCAACTGAAGCTGATGGAATGACACTATGAGAAGGAAGGCTAGCAGGTCTGTGTGAATGTGGGCATGTGTGCTTGTGCTTTTGTGCTCTTGTGAGAGAACTCAAGAATAAGACAGACAGAGGAAATGGAAGAGAGGGTTAGTGTGTGTGTGCACGCACAACTTTTGAAGAAATTAAAAATAGCAGTCTTGGGAAAACATTTACCATGTAAAGGATTCACATTGTGGAAAAACCAGCCTTTTCTTCATTAAAACAAAGTAAACTTCAATGAGTGACTTGGCCCCATAAAGAGAAGCAAGACTCAAACCAGAACATCAGTGTGGGTACTTCAAAATGTTCATGGAAAACTAGAATTTCAAAGATAGTATATATCTTCCCATGAACTTTTTGAAGTACCCTCATGTAAACAAGTGTGCTGGCAAGGCAAAGATAAACTCAGGCAGTGAAGAGATGACATGGAAGGACATGGAAGGCAGACATTTCCCAAGGAAAGACACAATATTAAAATCCAAGCTCTTCTATCCTTCATTACCTTGTGAATGGGATTTGGTCACCCATGCATGGAAGTTTGGATGCTATTTTATTTGTCTAACTGAATGAATGGGTGGGCAGAATTAATAGGATTTGCTCATTTAATAGTTAAATCAGCATGTCATCGATTATTATATGTGATTTAAAGTTTTCTTTGGTATTTCAGGTGATGCTTCTACTGCATGAAAAATCTCAATAATCCTTTCCCAGATTTCCTCAAAGGCAGAGAATACAGTTTATAGTTGTAACTGTTGCAGTCTTCAAAATGGTGTGAAAATTCCTTGAATTGAATAAGCCTGTTGGGTTGATTAAAGCAGGATATACCTCTACTTTCCCAAATAAATATTCTCTAGAAGGGACTGATAAGAAATAACATTTAAAGAAACACATTTACTTTTAGTATAGTTCAAGTTTCTTATAACGTGCACATAAAAAATAGTAAGAAAAGGTCTCCTGAAAAGTTAGCAACTACCTATAAAATAACAAAATATTTATACAGTGATGCCAGCAGATCTTTTCCCAGGGCAAAGCAGAGAATAATGCAAGAATAATAATAGCTACAATTTAGAGTCCCACTAACTAGGAATCAGGCACTTTGCCAAACACTTTATGTATGTTTTGATGTAGTGAACCCTTAGAACAACCTATGCGGTGGAGACTAATTATCATTCCTATTTTCCAAAGTACGACACTGAACCAGAGTTTAAGTGACTTGCCCAAGTTCTCACATGCAGTTAGTGAGGAACAAAACGAACTTTTTCAAGCATTACATGTCAGGAATCTATGTTGTTTTTCCTTCTTCTCATGGGAACATTACAAAATGCACAGAGTGAGAATGTGTAATTGCTACTCTATGCTAATTTCATGCAGAATAATTTGAAACTGATATATTAATTTTAAAATATGATGATAATGTCAACATTATATGGCTCTACTTTTCAAACCAGTTCAGAGTATTCATATCTTCATGTTCATACAGGTTTGGCCAAGTTAAATAGGTGCCCATTTAGCTGTGAATTTGCAACTTATGCAAAAAACCCACATTCTGCAAGGGGTTGGGGGAAGATGTAATGATTGGGGAAAAAAAGTAATAAAACTGTAATAGCTAGAATACAAAAATTACATAGGCCTGCCACAATTCTTGTGTATATTTCTCTAGCAGATGTTGTTTAGAAAGTGCGACTGGTCACACAGATAAAATGTGGCGGTTGCATCATATTAACATAAATATTTTTACTTGAATAATTCCTGCTGTTCTTTTGAAACTGAAATTAATTCAAATATTGTTTTCCCTGGAGTTTCCCAAAAACTTGCTAGATTTCTTTTTTTTTTAAGGTAGAGAGCAACTGAACGACTGTGTGTACTGGTGCTGAACCAAGTATTATTTCTGAGCAGCGATTTTATTTTCTCAGTGCATGCTAGACTAAGAAAAAGGATAATGGTACTGAATATAGAATCGATGAACATTTAAATGGAATGTGTTTATTTTGCTTTTAAAACATATCCCCTCAAGATGGACTAAATTGTGATATTCACAATCAACTGCTAATACAAATCATTAATGGCTGGCTTTGGGCTTCCTATAAAGACTGATTTCATATAACCCAGGCAAGCATGGCCATGCTGATTTAATCAGCCTGCTTCTCTGCCCCGAGGGAGGATGCTTACAGGGGCAGTGAGGAGCAAAGGCTCTGCAGTAAAATGCTTTAGGTTCAAATCCCGGCTCAGATCCTTCCTGGCTACGTGAACTAACTTCTAAAACTCCATGTTCTCAACAAGTGGAATAATATTAACAACCTCATAGGCAGGGCCACTGCACTACCCCGCACCCTATGCTGTCATGCATAGTAGAGTTCATATGAATGGTGCTCTTTGGAGTTGTGCAGTGTGCAGCCTGAATGTGTGGGCCCTGCCTAAGGGTTGGGGGGATTCAAGTGATTGTGTTCGTAAAACATGTGGCCCAGTCCCTAGTGTGTGGTAAGTCCCCAGAGAATGCTAGCTCTTTTTTATTTTTATCTCAATGCACATCATGCATAGTCTCTATATTTACATTCCAATTTTTAAAAGACTTTTAACAAAGTACTTTATTACATGTTCCATCTGATTTCTCTATCAAGGGAACAATGGGATTTTGTAAATTTTCTGAGTAAAGTACTCTTTAGTCTTAGTCTATCTTTTCAGAGAAACTGGGTGTCTTTGCAAATTTCACTGTGATTCTATGAAATACCATGTCTGTGGAGAGGTGTGAAGAACTCCAGATGTCCTCAAAGATGCTATGTAGAATTTCACCCCAAACCCCAATATATTGTTGCATTTACAGAAGTGTGTTTGGAGCCAGAGTGATTGGATCAAATTCTAGCTCTCTCCATTTTTAGCTGTGTGATTTTCCCAAGTTAGTTAAACTTTCAAGCCTCAGTTTTCACATTTGTATATTGGGGATAATAATAATTTCTACCACATAGCATTGTTGGATCAGGTGAGGAAGATAGTGCATAGCAAACCGATCAGCAAAAGCCTGGCTCATAGTAAACAAATCATTGCTACATTATTACTAGCTGCTGGTCTGCATCTCTGAACCACTGGCAGAAGTAAGTTTGGAGGAAGCCACTTAAGCTGCAAACCATGCTGGGGGAATGTTGCCCCATGAAGTCAGCAGGGTTCAGAATTCTTAGAAAGATAATCAGCAGGGCATTGCTCTAGTTCTATCTTTGCTACTGTGGAGACCTGCTCAGCATACTTACTCTGTGAACCTTAGCTGCTTCATCTGTAAAGTAAGGCGATTAGACTCGGGATGTGTAAAGAGGTCTCTACAAGCACACAATTCTCTGATTTAAAAATAGTTAAATAAGCAGAGTTTTTGTTTGGATTTTCCTTTTACTTTCTACTTATCCCTTTGATTTTAGATGTTAACCCTGTGGGCCTTCCTGCTTGACATTCATAGCACATTTTGCTGATGAATCAAATTATTCTTATTATTGAGCTTAGATGAGACTTCCAAATCCTACTTAACACAGTATTCCAGTGCGTTGAGCCACTATCCATCCTTCCAAGTTTGGATTTTTAAGGATTTGACATGTTTTCCATCTGTTTGAAAACATTTTCTTGAGTACTTAGAACTGTCTTTTGTTAGAGTCATACACGACACTTTTTTTTTTAACAAATCAAAATAAGAAATATGGCTGTCTTACGTTCCATTTTCTCTGGACTTGTGTACTAGCTAATTACAGAACTGATTTTCAGTTTCAGGGACTAACCCTTAAGAGGTGCTTTATTAATCCCTTTAAAAACATGTATGGAAGCCCTTCTCTGTTCTTCCCTTGTGCATTTTCAAGCAGTGGAGGTGACTGCCAAGTACACAGGCAGCTGCGGTACAGTGTAAGTGCAGTGGCCATTGGGAAGATAAGATCAGGGAGCTGGGTAAGTGGGTAGAAAAGACATATAGTCAATCTTGGGAATTAAGGAGTTGTTTCCAGGAGAAGGTATAGTTTTAGCATAGTGTGGCCAAAGCCTGATGGAGAGATACATGGTTTAGTTGCAGAATGTCAAGTCACTCAGAGTCGTAAAGCACAGTATTTAGTGGTCTGGGCTTGTGGAAAAATGGCAGACACAAAAATAAGAAGGTTATCAGAAACCATCATCTTACAGAAAGAATTGCAATGCTTTGACCTACAAAGTAATCCCAAAGGTAAAAAAAAAAACCAAAAAAACTGGGAGGTACTGGTAAAGGAAATACTAAGAAGAAGAGGGCCTTTTTATGTAACTCAAGTTACTGCCTGTTAGATTAATCAGAACTAGATACAAGATTAGCTCATAGAATGGGAAAAGGGGAGGGAGAGAAATTTTTCTCTATGGCATTTGGAGATAGGTTTATTTTCTTGTCTACAATAAAGGCAATTACTAGAGCACTTGTTTGAACCCTAAATAGAACGGAAGTGTAATCAGGGATATTTGTTGGACTATTATATTTAGAGCTTCTGAAGACTTACTTTTCTGTGTTAAGTAATCCAAGCACAGAAGCTAGGGATGGTAACACAGTACTAGGTACAAAGGATTATGACGTAAAAAGTTGACTTAAATTGATATATTTTCCATTCAAAATATATTTATTAATACACTGTAATGTGCCAGACTCTGTAGTAAGTGCTGGAAATAAAGCAGTGGACAAATTAACTTGCCTTCAAGGAGCTTATAATCTAGTGAACAGACATTAGACTAGAAAACATATTAAACATATATCATGACAATTTGAGATAAACACTTGTAAATAGTGTAAAATGTAGAATGAAAGGTTCAAATCAGAAGAATCATCTTTAAACGCAAGAGCCTAGGAGGGCTTCTCTACAGAAGAGAAATTCACGCTGAATCCTACAAGATGAAAAGTAGCAATACGAGGACAGCGTTGTAAGTAGAGCAGTGGATCTCAGGCAGAGGGCGATTTTGCCCTTCAGGGGACATTTGGCAATGTCTGCAGGAACTTTTGGCTGTCACAACTGGGGTTGGTGATGTGCTATTGGCATCGAAGTGAGTAGAGGTCAGGAATGCTGCCAAATATCCTGCAACGCACAGGTCACCCATAACCAGAAATAATCATCCTAAATGTCAATAGGGCCTAGTTGAGAGACTCGGAGCTAGGGAACAGCACCTCCATCGCAGGCTCCACGGCAGGCAGGATCCAGGCAACGGTGAGATACTGAATGTCAGGGGCTGGATCGAGGAGGCAGCATGAGCTGTAACCCCTCAAAAGGCCGAGCAGGGTTGACTGCCTGTGATAGAGAGTTTAGACCCTACAGCGATGGGCTTACTGTTGTTTCTAAGCAGGGCAGTCAAAGGTTGATTTACTTTTTCAGATCGTACTGGCTGCTGGGTGAGAACAGAAGGGGAGCAGGTGGGGAGTGAGGGAAGGGCCCAGGGAGGCTGCAAGAGGAGAAACTGGAGACCCCTTCAGAGACGGCTGTGGCCATCTCCAGAGACACTACTGTGCTGAGTACCAGCAAGGCCTTTGCACTAATGCAAACATTGATGACAAAGAGCGATGGGTCACTTTAGCTTAGGAAATATAGTCTGCTCTCCTTTGAAAGAATACCTCCTATTTCTGTTGATTTGTTTAAACATTTACTCGTTACTTTCATACAAGGGAAAGGGAGGATCATCATTTTGGATAACAAAGAACAAGGCAGCTCATGATCCTGCAGTAAAAACACGTTAAGCATGAAGATAAGAGATGTGGTAGGGAACCACATGATATCCACAGACAGTCGAAGGAGGGAGTGAGATTACAATTGCCCTGTGTGTTTCAAGAGTCATCTCAAGTTTTAACCTTACTTTTTTTGGGGTTTTCATACCTTGGCTGGCTCTGATGGGAGTAGGTAGATAAGGAATCTATGTGTTTTATTGGGACTTAAAAAAAAATATTATGAGCTGTGGTGGAATATAGTAAACTTTTTTTTTTTTCAGAATCAAATGTATTCTTCCCAAGAAGAAAACACAAATAATCAAATCTAGACAGCAATTTCCCAAAGCCAGCCCTTCAAATACTCATCTCATGATAGCCGCCATATCCATGTATCACCTGAACTCTTCAATACTTAATATTTTTCTGTAAATCAACTCTTTTTTTTTTTTTTAAATCACTATCCTAAATGGAAAGTCTGTTTAACTAGCCACAAATAGAAAGCAATTTTAAAAATAAAATTTAAGGGGTTCAAAACAATGTGGTTAAATTCCAACTAGATATTCTTGTTGGATACAAAAGAGACAAAGTCAAAGCCTCCCGTTCTTTGTTAAAAAGTGAAATTTACAAGTTAAGGCATTAGAGTCTCACATCAAACTGAAGTTTCTCTTATGGCAGGAGTCAGCAAACTAGTTAAGAATGATTTTTACATTTTTAAATGGCTGAAAAATGATGTCAAAAGAAGCATAATATTTCACAACATGTAAAAATTACATAAAAATTAAATTTCACTGTCCATAATAAAGTTTTTTTTTTTTTTTTTTTTGGAGCCACACACATCACTTATATATTATCTACAGCTGCTTCGGTGCTAAAATGGCTAGGTTCAGTAGTACAGACAGAGACCTCATGGCCTGCATAGCCTATGATATTTACTATCTGACCTTTCATAGAAAAAGTTTGCCCACCCCATCATCATGTGATCCAAAGTTATTTAATGCTACCTCAGGTGCTGTACCTAAAGCCATCTTATACACCAGCTATGGTGTATGCAGCTCCCATACTCTGGAAAATCTCTTCTGTGAATGAGCATAGCTAAAGGCTGGGATTCTGGCTTCAGAGATGCATTTACCCCTTTGGGAAATGACAATATCAGAAGCAAGAGTAGATGAATATAGTACAATAACATACAGAATGCATCTAAATGTCTCTTATGTGTAGCTCAGCTGGAATGTTAACAGAAGTAGGTTTGGTGGCTGTTAGCTCCTGCTTGTACCAACTCAAGTGTAAAAGGATGGTCTATTTATCTACTTGCGACGGTAATTTTTTTTTCTTCTGCATGTAAACATTAAAATCCCTTCTGATACACAATGTGATTACACGGTCCAGTTTCATTGAGCTTCTATAGTTAGTTTCACTTAACACACTTACCACAACTAATGAGAACTATTCATGCACACCCAGAGATTAAGAGCTGGGGCCCAATTCTCAAAAGTATGGGGAAAGAAAGAAATGATTAGCAGGCTCAGCCTGCACCAACAAGACTTCATCCACTAAGCTCATTTAAAAGACAACATACTAAGGAAGCAAAGCAAAGAAATGACAGAGTGAATAGGCTCATCATGAAGGCATCTCCCATGAAAACAAGACTTAATTGTTATGTAAAAGCAGTCAGGAGCATAATTTGCAACTAATTTGTCAAAGGCAGGCACAGAAAATACAGCTGAGTCACCTCTAGTCCTGGGGAAAGAGATGCTCTTCGAGCTTGAGCAGTGGTTTGGAACCCTGGCAATATGCGAGAATCGCCTGGGGAGCTTTTAAAAGCCTGATTCCTGGGCTACACACCCCAGATCAATTCAAGTAGGATCAGAGTTTTGTAAAAATCTCCAGGTGATTCCAATACTCGGCACAGTTGAGAAGCAGCTCTCTCCTACTGTCCTGCCCGTAAGCTGACACCCACAAGGTGTTAAGTGGATTTATTTGGGACCAGATATGGAGTTGGGCAAGATCA
The DNA here is from genome assembly GCF_027409185.1 of Cynocephalus volans. Classification (NCBI taxonomy): domain Eukaryota; kingdom Metazoa; phylum Chordata; class Mammalia; order Dermoptera; family Cynocephalidae; genus Cynocephalus; species Cynocephalus volans. The sequence continues at coordinate 148,775,801 of NC_084461.1, read as the reverse complement.
GGGGAGGTGGAGTGAATTGGGAACCTCTAGAAAGATACTGATTTAGGATGCTGACGATTTTTGCACATCTCTGATAATACTTGTAAAGTCTCAACTCCAAGTTTCTGTTGCCTTTCAAAAATCTTAAATAAGTGGAATTGTAAAAAGTGTGTTCAATTAGTCTGCTCCACTTCTGCTATTTAAGTTGTTTTTAATAGTTAATAGGAATGACTGTGCTGGCTTCCTGGAGTTCCATCCTTCAACTGCATCTTTAAGCAACACTCACACCTGGTAAGGAATATAAGTGCTCCCATAACTAGCCTTCGTATATGCCAGTGATAGCACCTCCACAATATCTCGCACATGCTTGTCAGTGTTGTGTGAGATTTAAGTCAAACTGAGCATTCCGGTCTATCTACATACTGGTTTTGCTTCTGAGTATGGAATCGTCTGAGCTATATTTTTTCCACCATCGTCCCCAGGTCTCTTCACTCTTACCCGTGCTTAACAACCCTTGCATTTATCAATATATATATGTACATATATATATTTTGTCTAGAAATTTCTTAAAAGGTAGGTGGCAGTGAGGGGGAGTAGCATCAATTGTCAGCATGTGACAGTTACCCAGTCCTCCAGTAACAACTCCTCAGTTTATCAATGGAGATGATTCCTTATAAGATTAATATCGAGTAGTTGGCAACAAGCCAAAACTGAATAAAGTCCAACTTTTTTTCTGGACACACAATCCATCTTTCAGGAAAATCATATAACTCTATAAAAAAATCATTCATTAAAATCCTAAGTATTTATATAGCAAAGGTCAAATGAAATTTGGTGGGGGAACTATTTTTTAAAGCTGTTAATTTTCCATTATTCTCAATTTCTTTGTGCCCAACCAAAGACCTTTGCCTTTATCAACCAATGAAGACAAAATTTATTTGAAGACGTGGTAGGGAAATTTCTGGCAATGGAATGGTAGGAGTCAGTCTTCCCAGAGGTTATGATATTTGCATTCATTAAGCATCATATACACAAAATGCCAGACACACGGTACCAACAGCTCATCACAAACCCGTGAGTCAGACAATATTATCCTTAATTACAGATGAAAGATCTGAGGCTCACAAAGGCTATGTGAAATGCCCCATTTCCCACATTGATCAGTGGACGTTCTGTGATTCAGACCCAGGGCTGTTGAACTCTAAAGCTTGGGCTGTCCGTTTTTACTCCATACTGCCAACTTCAACCTTGCAGGCCAACCAGGCAGCCCCTTGGGGGACCAACGGAAGCACTCACAATGGCCTCATTCCCTGCAGGAGCACATATGCAACATTATCTTCCATCTGCCACAATTCCACAATGTATCGATGCCATTCTAGAAGAAAGCCCAATGACCATTTGGGCAACCTCTCAGAGGTTCACGACTTCATTTGTTGATCTAATCGATTTATCTTCTTCTTCGGGAGAAAGCACCTGTGTAGACAGCTGGTCTCCCTACCTTATTGCATACAGGGTATTAATAAATACAGTTGCTTCTGCTGGAAGTACATACACAAACTGGATAAGGCTTGGAGGCATATATTTTTAAAGTCATGGGTACTGATATATTTAATTGCCTAAAACGTAGGAAATGTGGTTTGGACGACAGAGACGATCAATTTCTCTCTTCAGTAATATTCCCGATGGGAGAAATTCCCACATATCAGTCCAGGTACTGGCTGTGCCCAGATCACCTGAGATTTTAATTAAAAATACAGATTCCTAAACTTCACTCAAGACAAACTGAATCAGACTATCCAGGGTTGATAATCTGGAAACTGTTTCCAACAAAGCCCCAGGTGATACTAGTATACAGCCAGAAATAGCAACTAATTCACTTAGAGTAAATGGGGACAATTGCCTCGGGCCAATTCACTTTAAAAAAAAATATTTATAGACCTAATTTAATATTTATTGACCTCAGCACTGTTGCAGACCCTGAGAACAACCTGTGAACAGGACAGATACAGTCTGTCATGTGAAGTTTACAATCTGGTGAGAGGAGACCAGCAATAAGCAAATAGCCTTACATACACATAAGTAAGATCATTTCAGGTAGTGGGCATTCCAGGTGGTAAAGAGGGCAAGAGAGGGTAGAGAGGGCTACCAGGCAATGATTCAGGGAGGCAGATGGCTGGGTAGAAAGGCAGAGGGTCAAGAAGTAGGTACCCCTCATTCCCAAATGGTACTAAAAATAGCTGAGACTTGAACCACACAGGCAGTTTCAGATTTCACATCCACACTAGTTAGGAAAGAGTTCATTGTATGTCACACACATACAGCAAGGGCAACGTCTCAGGGACAACTGGTTTGGCACTAGGGCAAGGATGCTTTTAGCCTCTCTTTCTCTGACCTCTCTTCTCCCACCTGTGGGGCTCTCCCCGCATCCATCACTTCTCCGAAGATCCCCCTGGAGAACAACTCCCAGTTCACCCAACCACCAGAAACCGCTTCATCTCTTCCCTGATGTGTGAGGAGTTGGGATCTGAGCAAGTTATGTTTGGTTGCAATGACCGTGCTCCTTGTAAAATACCATAAGGGAAAATGTGGTAAAGGGTTGTTTTTTGGTGGTGGTTGCTGGGAGCGGTGGGGAGAAGGGCAGTCCAACACAATAGGATTGGAGAGGTGGGATATGACAGAAAACTCCAGGCCCATGTACTCAACTTCCTCTTTATTCAATTTAAACTATTCAATTTAAACTGATCTTCCCTGGGCAGAATGCCCGCTGCTGGAAGACACTGTGGCCTGCCTCAGACTGCACCCAGCCGGTTCATCTCTGTCTACTTCTTTTCCTTGAACCCTCCCAGAAGAACAGGAAAAAAATTGTTCTTCTTTGTTCTAGGCTTTATTTTTTCCACTTGTGAGCCAAGATGGAGAGAGAGTGCTTCTGCAGTCAGAGGAATGACAGTCCTTACAAATTTTGCAATTGGAAGAATGAGGAGAAAAGAGGCCAAAAGTAGGTAAGGGGGGAGAGGGGAATGGAAATCACAAGTGTACGAGATAGAATGGATATTACAAATCATTTTCTTCCAGTGTACGCCAAAGTATAGGCCACTGGTCACCCACAAAATGATACTAGGTGTGACAAAGTATCAAACAACATTGGATCTCCAGCATATTCTCATTAGAAATTACTTGTTTCTGATTTGCCATCAAAGTTTCTAATTACATTAAGGAGAAAGTCTCAGTTCATTGCTAGCATTTCTTTAACACCTTATAGTCCTCCTTCCTTCTCTCTCTCTCTCTCTCTCTCTCCATATGTGTGTATGGAAATGTACATACATGTGTATATGTATATACATATATATAAAATTTTACTTGTTACTTTATACTGGTATTTTCTTATAAACAGTGATAAAATGTTTTCATTTTAAATATGTAAGTTAAAAGGGGGAATTGTTTTGAATAAAATATCAAGCAAATAAATTGTAGGTGGCATTATAGATGTGGCAAAAATTATGGTGATAGAAAATGGGAAATGCCTGAAGTTTCCTTAACTCTAACCCAATCTCCTCTCTTTACAGATGACAAAACTGAGGCCCAGCAAACTGAACTAATTCACAGCCATACAACTATTTGGTGTAGCAAAAATCGTGATAGCATGCAGCTGTTATGCTTCTCAGGCTATAAAGAATGGTATCTCTATAAATATTAGAAGTCCTTTCCAAACAAGTAAAGTAACTGACAAAACTGAGATACTCTTTGGCAAATTCACCACTAATTCAGGAAAAAAACCGAGAAAAAACAGGTTTAAACACCTGATTTGTTAGTTGTGTGCCAATTAAAAGTCACTAGATCTTTCTAAACTTCACTCTCTTCTGTTAAAAATCAAAAAAAGAAATTCACTGCCTTGGGTTGAATGTCCCCCCAAAACAATCCCCACTGTAACTGTTGAGGGTGGGCAGTCCTATTATGGTAATTGTTAGGTGGAGGCTTGAAGCAGTGATTGGATTGTGGTCAGGGGCATGGTTCTGATTGTTTTGAAAGAAAAGCACATGAGAGGTTAGCCTGGGTCACTCTCACCACCACCCAAGTCCTTCATCAAATGTGGACTTTCCAGCCTCTGAAACTGTAAGCAATAAATTTTGTTTTCTTATAAATCACCCAGTTCCAGGTATTTTGTTATAAGCAACAGAAGTGGACTAATACACTCATCAACACAAATAAAAACATAACCATACTTACCTCTAAAGGTTGTAAGAACTAAGGAAGGTAATGAGACAATGGACTGGCATGGGGTAAGTGATAATATACAGCATTCATTTTTTCCTTCTGCCCCTCAAAATATGCTTTGGGTTTGGAATTACTGAAAATCATGTGTTCTTTCCTAAATTCCATTTCCAGATGATTTTTCTATTCGAATAGGAGTTGGGGTTCCCAGGTTTACAGACCAAGAATTATGGCAAACCTAGAAAACATTCCCCACTGAAAGCAAAATCAGTAGCAGCAGTAGAGCCCTGGAGAATTTTTTAAGAGCAGATTAAGAGATAAGAACTGTGTTAAGCACTCTTCCCCTTTCCTTTAGCTGATAGAATTCAATAAAAACAGGATCCACTACTCCAACCATGCTGATCCTCTACAGTGCATGGCTGCAGTTGCTAGAGATCGATGGAGACATTGGGAGAGGAGAGACCATTTAAAATATTGTATTTTTATCTTTTAAAAGGACACGCAGAGATAAATAAGTGCAAAGATTGTCTCATCTCTTTTTCTGTCATTGCCTGTGTAGATATTTGTGGTGACCATAGAAATGCACCCCTCAGATCTCCCGCAGTGGGAGCAGAGTTGACAGACGGCCACTCTTTGGACCCAAGGCTGTATTTGTGCCGAGGTCAGGCTTCATGTGGACTGCTCTCAGCCAATGACTGAGTAGAGAAACTAATTCATGCCCATTTTGGTGGGACATGGAAGAGCCCTGATGGGTAGCTTTGGCTCCAGGACTCCCCAGTGTCCTGGCTGAAACTTTCTAGACAGTGCTGCAGCCTGGGGGTCTTTCTACCCAATCCCACTCTTCTTTCACTAGTGTCAGACTCATGTCACTTCCTGAATGCTTTTTACCTTCTCCTGTACCTCTATTTTAGTCTTCATGGGTGATTTCCCTAATGAATCTCTTGCACAACTAATCCTGTCTTGGTATCTGCTTCTCAGAGGACTCCAAATAACAAAACATTGTTCCAAAAGTTCAACTACCACCAAACAGATAATTCTAGACAAGATTTAAAATGAGTAGCTAGCCAGGAACTCAGATGTGCCCCACTGGTTATAATGGAAAGGAAAAAAAAATGTTCTGTTAGCATTTTGTGTAAACTTATGACCACATTTAATCACCCAAAGTGTACCTTCACTGACTACCAGATGTGTCATTAACCATTTCTGAAAAAAGTGAAATAAAATCACCCAGCATGAGAAAGCTGTGGAATAAGTCAATACAAACAGATGGTGTTTATTTTGTCACTGCTTGTGTTAAAAAATTACCACCTAGTCCCATCAAATCCATTTCTTTAAGGTGGAAGCGTTATGTAAAAACTGCTACAGAAAATGCAATATTTTATCAGCTGTCATTGAGTTCCTTAAAATGTGAGCACTTGTTTTCATGGTTTTCAGTTTTCTAGGACATGGTGCAATACACAGGAGATGGGTTTGTATAAATCTGACACGATGGAGTATTTTGCCAGCAGCTCTGTCTTGCAACATGCAATCTGTTTTGTTTTTCAAACAAAGTTGGTACATGAGTTGGAACACTGGCGTTTCAAGAACGAAGACAGAAATTCCTCAATTAAATAACCTTGTGCGATGTGGTACGGTCTCCATGCCCAACAATAGGGGATCATTTAAATACATTATTAAATGCTCTTTGAGATGGAATAACAAGGAGAACTATGAAAAATGATGCCCGAGAAGAATAATAAAAACATGGGGGGAGTTTATAATACAGTAAGTAAAAAAAGTATAAAACAATAAGTAAAATAAAATGCCACTTCTGTTTCAAAACATACACAATAAGAGGCAGTATAACAGAGTAGCAGGACAAGATAATCTTAAGCTGGACTATTCAAGAACAAACCATGGCTCTGTCACTCATTCTCACTGCTTTAACAACCTTGCTGAAGTCACTTGACCTGTCATTGCCTCGGCTTCTCCATAAACCAGGGATGATAATAACAGTGTACCTGGCTCATGGAGGATTAAGTGCTTTGCAAAGTGCCTGGCACAGAGTAAGTGCTATATAAATATTATTATTATTGTTCTCAATTTTATTACATAGCATTGTAGAAGAGCTCTGGAAGCATATTTCTCACAGTGTTGGTAGCATTCTTACTAAATGGTAAGATTGCAGGCAATTTTCAAGTGTAATTTTCTTGGCTGATTTATTTATTCCAGTGTTTTCTCACACATACAAAAATGAAACACTTAAAAAGAAGAAGGGAAGGGAAAGGAAGAAGGAAAATTCTCATTTGCTTTTGTTGTACCAAATTCTGCTACTGTAAATTGTGTGTAATAGGCTGGATCAAGAGGCTTCATTTTGTAAAGTTTTAAACTCAAAGTACCTGGATCATTTAGAATTTCTTTGAAAACACTTTAACTAAAACATCTGTGAACTCCCAACCTCAATGCTAGTACAGTAAGTGGACATAATTTCATATCAATCAATACGAGAACTGTACGAAGTAAAACCATTAAGAACACGGAGAAATAATTTTTCCCCGATACCTAAGCCGGGGAATCTAGCTACCACCTTTTCCAATGCATCTGTTTCACCCTCCAATGCTTGATGATGAAAATTGAGGCTCTTTTTCTTTCCTTCAGAAAATAGTGGTCTCCATAATCTTCTTGCTTATGCATAATTAAAAAAAAACTATTAACTGAATAAATAGATCATATAGGTATCTGTGCTCTACATATGCAAATAAGTCAAATGTGACATGGGTGCCACTTTGATTTAAAATCGTTGACCTGAAATCAAATTTAAATTGTTTTTTGGCAGCGTATAGTACAGCCTGAGTTAATTTTCTCTGAGGTTACCCGAGAACATATCACAATAGGTCAATATGAAAACACCATATGATCAAATTACAGTGGAGATATAACTTCCCCTATGTTATAGACATTCTTTTCATTAAGTACACATATTTGACAATGTGTTTTAAGAATTTTAATGACAGATTTTTCAATAGTTGAAAGTCTGGTGATGAGGCTGGGACTATTACGGACTATGATGTTTTCTCTCACTCCCTGGATTTCAACATGCATTTGGAGAATGAGAAGCGTGGCTTCTAAGCTAAGGGAACCCCTAAGAATCAAGGTATCTTAAGCTTCATTTCTTGCGGTTCTGTACTCTTTAACATTTAAGGCATCAGCTCCTCTAATGTCTGTAGGCATCCCAGCAAAGTTAAAGTGATATATCCATCCTATTTCTTTTTAAAAATCCCAAATAGGTTGACCATCAAGAAAATTTCAGAATATATCTCTGAACATCATCTCATTCTATGAGATTGACCCTTGTGATGTTGAATGAGGTTACCATAGAAACTCATCAGTTCCCACTCATGCTGAGACCTCCCTGCCTTTCTACTTTGTAAACATGTTTCCACTTTTAAAGCTCTCAGTGAATCAAAGTGACTGTTGTGCAGGCACTACCTGGAGAAAATAGGTCCTCCAACTAAATACACAGCAATCTTTGAGTTGTGGAATAGATCCCTGAGAGGAAATGCATCTTAACACATGAGCTACAGCTCCTTTAAATACTCAAGTCGTAAAGACATGCATCATTATTCACCCGGGACAGCAGATTTTCCCATCTCCAGTCTAAAACATTAAGCATAGGAAAAGTCATGGGCTCTACATAAAATGATCTTTTTGGTCATTAAACATGAATATGCTTAAGCATTTCAGAAGGAAATGACCTACCCTTCTCCATGCATGGACTCAGCACATCCTTGCAAAGAAGTCCTTTGTCACAGGACAGATACAATGGATCTTGGCAAATAATAGTAAGAGATAAATACATTACAAATTTCGTTATGTGTTAGGCATTGTTTTAAGTGCTTTATTGATATTTTATTTAATCTTTACATCATTCTTAGGAGAAATATGCTTTTATTATTCCCATTTTTCAGATGAGGGAATTGAAGCCAAGTGATGGTGAATGACTTGCTTAAATAAAGTAAGACCCTAGGGCAGTTCTAGATTTGAACTCATGTTACTTCATTCCACAAACTGATAACAGCCTGGTAACCAACCATAACAATTTATTGAAGAACCATATGGGTGTTTCTTGGTGTTTTATCCCTTCTATATCCTTTAACCAGTTTTGGAAAGGCAAATGTGCCCTGTAGTTAGCATCAGGAACACAGCTTATTTTATTTAATCATCTATCACAGACTATTGTTTATTATTATGGGTTACTCACTGCTATGGTTTGAATGTATGTTTCCCTCTAAAATTCATATGCTGGAACTTTACTCCTAAGGAGATAATATTAAGGTGGGGGGGGGGGCTTTTGAGAGACAAGTAGGCCATGAGGTCTCCACCCTCATGAATGGGATAAGCCCCCTTAAAAAGTCTCGAGTGAGCTCCACACCCATTTTTTTTTTTGCCCTTTTGCTCTTCCACAATGTGAAGACACAATATTTGTCCCTTTTGGAGGACTTAGTAACAAGGCACCATCTTGGAAGCAGAGAGAGCCATCCCTCACCAGACACTGAACCTGCCAGTACTTTTACCTTGTACTTCCCAAGAAGAACTCCAGAACTGTGAAAAATAAATTTCTATTCTTTATAAATTACCCAGTCTTTTGGTGTTTTGTTATAGCAGCACACATGAACTAAGACACCTATATATCATGAATTGCCTCAATTACATGGTTCTCTAGATGATGTTTAGAATAAACTATTATGAAGATTTTGACCTAAAAAGGCTTTAGGTCAAAAACTTAACACAACACGTTTGCAAGTATTAGTAACAGGAAGATGCTCATAAGTGCAAGGTAGGAGTAAAAATTCTCTGAAAAAGAATTGCTGATACAGCAATGAAGCAGCAGTACCAACCACTGAGATACTGAGTATACATTTCCTCCCAACAGCATGTAAAAGATCAGCTCAGGCATTCCCCAGGAAAGAGTATAATTAAACAGAGAGGGCAAAATGAGGAAGAGACAGGGGTGGGGAGTGGTGAATAAGACAATATTGCTTGATTTATTGATTGATTGATTCAAGATGGAATGTGAAAACCCAGAGTTTCATGTCCTTGGGGGATGAAAACAGGAGGACGGAGTTTACTTTGGCATGGCAGATATGGGGTATGTGGAAATAAACAGGAAGAGAAATAAAGAGGAAGAGATAACTTTTAATTTTCACTGATGGTTTCATTTTTCTCCCTTCAATTGTACACTTGAGTCACTTTTCAAAAGTATCGTTTATATTCAATGGTACAAACGTTCCACAATTCTCTTTTCAAGTTGGTTTCTGAAGCTGTGAAGTTCGACAGTGAAGAGAAGGAAGGCTTAACTACTGATGACTAACAATTCTACATGAGGTCCTCAGAGTCTGTTTCTACAAAGTGCCCCTAGGATGGCATCCACCAAGACAGCACTGAATACCAGTTGAGAGCTGGTGGTCTAGATTCCATAAAATCTTACTTGGGTTCCAATTTGGCCTTTTTGATACAAGCTACATATACCTGGGCTAATGTCCTTAGCTCTAGATGTCACAGTTTTCCTCATCTATAATACTGTGATATTAACAGGACCTGGATGTTTATTAACAGAATTTTTGTGTATTAACTGAGATAATGTGTGAGAATGGTTCAATACAGTAGGTGCTCAATAAAGATGAGTATTCTTGTTAGGACACTATAACAGCTACTGCTAGTCTCATTACAAGTGCGTCAAGGACTTCTGGTGATGGAAGAAAATAATTTAATGTCTTTAAAATAGCATATAGCATAATTTATTCTTACAGTAAAATATTTTAACTAAATTCTTCCTTTGTGTCCTTCCTACCTAGCAAATACAGAACAATGAACAAGAATTTTGGATAGAGGAACCTCTCCTTACATATTATCCAAGCTCTGTCTGAGGGCACAAGATTTCTTTATTCATTGCATGACTCATTTTCCCAGCATACTTACTCATTAACACCACAGTGCAATGTCAGTGTGTGCCCTTGATCTTGACCAGGTAGACGCAGAGTACTGCATTTTTGATGCTGAAGGCACAGGGAATGAACCGGGAGTTTCTGGATGCAAAAGCCTCCAGCTCTGTGCCAATGTGAAACAAAGGCTATCCCTATGCGCACCCAGATAAGAACCCAGAGCCACATGGAATCATTTGGAAAGACCATAAACCAACTGGGACAGGTAGCAAGGGCTGAGACCATCTGTCTCATGCAGAAGCATCCAATGAATGTTAAAGACCTCATCAGAGAGAGGCCTGGGTGTGCACTTTATGTTTTCCTCATTAAAATGAACCTGAGTGTTGGTCAGGATCCTTTTACTGAATTATGGCTGGATAATCGGAGCTGCCACTGGTCCCCTTACTGGCTGCAGAAATAGATCCTTTGGTTCGTCCCACTGCCACACTGACTTGGAGTGTACAATTTTTCCTTTCTGAAAGCTTGGGGAGCCACAGGCAAGCAGAATGGCCACCCAGCCGCCTAAGAAGCATTTCTTTTATGCAAGTACTACATGCATTTTTAATTGAAAAATACTCCCAATTACATTAGAGTTATCATAAATAAGAGCACGATGTGTTGGAGAGTGAAGCTGGCAAGCCATTCATAGATTGATTGTTATTAAAATTAGCATTATTATGATTCCATCAATTATTTCTACACTTTGGAACATTTTGTTTTCTTTCAAATCTCTTTATATCCTTTTGTGAATTTCATTATAATGTCAGGTGCCTCTCTCATAGGAACATAAATTTCATGTCTGACAAATATGATTTTCCTATCTCAGGAAACCATACTATTTGGGTCATGGAGAAAATGACAATGTTATTTCTAATGCTGCCTATGTTTATTCTCTCAAATAAACCCAATTATCAGCAGCTTTTGGAATTTCATTACGTTCAACCAGATGTTTATATAACAACAACAAAACACTCTAGTTTTTAACGATAAGCATAATGAACATTATTCTATTTCACATGAACAATATTCTTCTCCTAAGAAGTTAGTGATATTTGTGCAACCAGGAAACAGGATGACATCATAGGAACCTTCTTTCTTTTGAGCAAGTAGGACAAGGTAATCTAAAAATGGCAGCCAGGGCCATGTCTATTTATTATCTTGACTTTTCTATTTCTGATGCCCAGTGAATAAGAAAGACTTGGTCCTGCCTGTCACAGAGTCACTGAAGGAGACAAAAAAGTACATATTCAATCAACCAAATATAAACAATTAATACAGATTATGATACCTGCTATGAAAGAAATAAGTGTAGTTGCTATGCTATTATCTATTGATATAGGACACTATGGTAACAGACATGTCTGACATATTAAAAAGATATTATGTGTTTTAATAGCAGTAAGGTCTTGATACATATATATATTAAGTGTCTCATTATAGGTAATTTGAAAGTTTTCAATGGGAAAAAAGGTATCATTATTTCCTTAAAAGAGGGTAAAACTTAAGTAGAAGTATTCTCTGTAGCATAAGCTACAAAGTCTGGTTACATTTTTTCAAGTATCTAATAGCATAAGTGTCATTGTTACACCCAGTGTCCCCAGCATGCCTCACAGCTCTGCACATATGTCATCTAAAGGGCTATAGGCATTGCTCATCTCAGCCACTGAGCACTGGAGTTAGCACTCCCATTCCAGGGAGAGGTGTCTCAAAGAAACACAATTGCATAAATGCTGATCACATCTGTGTCAGCTGTTTGCATTGGTCAATCAAGACCTGTATATATAACTATAAATGGTTAACAATGAAACACCATATATAAGAAAGACCCATATTATGAATGAAGAGAAACACCCATATCAGAGGAAAGAGTGCCAGAATCTAACAAAAATTATTTTTTAAAAATTTGGATAATTATTAACCACAGAGATATGTATGAGAGTATTTTATTCATCACAACAGGCCTCTATGTAAGAGCATTCTCTCTTTGTGTGTGCTTTCTCTCTCAACATAAACAGCTCATGCTTGCGCCTGCATACATCCATCCCTGAGAGAAGGGCTGAATGACAGAATGGCAGCATGAACATAGCTAAAGAGTGAATAAATGATTTGGAAGTAAAGTCTAGAAAATTACCCAGACATATGACAAAATTGAAAGAGATGAAAATGTTTCTCCTTCATCTTGTCCAGTTTTGATGAGCATATGGAAAACTGGATACTCCTACAATACCAGTGGGAGAATAAATTGACACAACATTTTTGAGGGTAATTTGACCATATATAAATACATTTGTATGTATTATGTATATGTATGCATACAAGT